>NC_141685.1:1165381292-1166679498 GCF_964263255.1 Lissotriton vulgaris
GGTGTATAAGTCCTCCGTGGTGTTAAGACCATTTGGGACCTTGGAATTAAATTCCAAGATATACCTGGTTTCCAGCATTCTCAGGGCACTATCCCTATTGCCACCCTTACGAGTTGGGGGTATACTGTCTATGGCAAAATACTGCAGCAGAGTGTTATCGCTATCATGCTTTGCTTGAAAATGCCGTGCCACAGGATATGCCTGATCCTTATTGTTGATGGCCCTGAGATGTTGCAGGATCCTCATGTGCACGGGTAACTTGGTGCTGCCAACGTAGCGCAGTGCACAGGGACATTCCAAAACGTATACAACATATTCTGTTTTACACGTAATCCGTCGTTTGATTCTGACTGGGTAAGGTGAAAATGGGATACTATATTCCTTAACATTGTTAGCATGTTTGCAGGCTTTGCATTGGAAACATTTGTAAAAACCTTTTTGCTTGGACAGCCAGTTGGAGGGGGGTCTAATTTCAGGATTACATTTGTTCAGACAGTTACCCATGGATCTGGCTTTCCGAAAAGTTATAAGGGGGGTAGGATTATCTCTAAGCAAATCATTGCCTATGATAGGATCCTTCAACAGAAGATCCCAGTGCTTCCTGAAGATCTTTCTGATGGCCGCTTGTTGTTTATTATAGGTTATGATGACTCGCAATTTATTGTTAGAGTCATCGGCCATACCAGGGCTTTTGGGAGCTAAGATGTTGTCGCGATTCAAAGATTCAGTTTTCCTGATAGCCTTATCAATGATCGCGGGTTTATATCCCCTTTGAAGGAACCTCTTCTTACAACTTTCCTGAGCCAGTTTACATTCCATATTATCACTGCAGATGCGTTTGATCCGCAGCATCTCCCCATAGGGGATGCTGTTGATCAGGTGTTAGGGATGATGGCTGGAGGCATGGAGAACAGAGTTCCCAGCCGTAGGCTTGCGATGGAGTCTGGTGCATAAATTGTTGTTACTAACATACACTTCTACATCTAGAAAGACTACGGAAGTTTTACTCATATTTGCAGTGAATTGCGAATTCAAAAGATTATCATTTAACTTTTGTATAAACTCCCTGGCTTTATATATATATATATATATATATATATATATATATATATATATATATGTATATATATATATACACACACACACATATATATATATATATATATTACCTACTGGCTATCGCCAGTAGGTATATATAGTTAGGATTAATTCCCTATGGGATTTTTGAAAATTCTATGTCTAATAACTTTGGCGTTTGTGGACGGAATCGGCTGAAATTTTCAGGGAAATTGCACATTTTGTTTCTGAGCAGCCCCTGAGAATTTGGTGGGGTTTCGTCAAGGGGGGGCTGAGAAAAAAGGGGGGTCCCAAAACGCGTTTTTCCCATTCATTTTTCCATAGGGCGGTTGGACTCACTTTTAGCTCGAACGGCTGAATGGATTTGCACGAAACTTGGCAAAATTGTAGGGACTGTTAGCCCGATGTGCCTTTGCTAGGTCTCAATATATGTGCTCCAGTAGTTTTTGAGAAATTAACGTTCAAAACAAGATATATATCTGTAACAGCGCTCCGGGCTGCGCTCCGGTCCGCTTACTTTTCGCGAAATGGAACTTTGCGCGCAGAAAGCTGATTGGCTCTCCGGTGTCTGTCAACAGTCTAAACAGTCCGGAGCGGCCGCCATCTTATCTCTCGGTAGGATCGAGAGAGAAGAAGAGGTGAAAAACGAAGGGGGAATTTATTGAAAGGGGGCAAGGTATACCCCTCTTGACCCCCTAGGAATGTTGTTGGGGTTATTAAAGGGTCCCGTGGGGAAAATAAAAAAATATATATTTTTCACGGTAGAAGCGCTTCACGGGCCGCGAACTGGGCCGCAAACTGGAAGCGAAACGGGAATTCGCCATTTTGTGCTTCGTTTTAATTGTTTAGAGACAAAAATTATCGCCGCACATCGGCCACAATGCATGAATATCGCTGAAAAGTCAGCGATATTCATGCATTATCCAGCAAATGCTCTTAGCCATGTTATCCACCTTCCATTGGATAACATGGCTAAAAACTGCTCTGTGCGTGAGCTTTTTTTTTTTTTTTTGCTGCGTGACGTTTGTTAACGTTCGATTCGATGGAAATCAGGAAGTGTTGACCACCATTTTGTCACTGCGAGTAAATATTTTGTTATAAATGAATCCTTATTGATAAACATTGTCTGCGCCATCTTGCGTTTTTGTCCAATGCCACAATTTTGTCGTGCACGGCAGCCATTTTAGATGCCTTGACCAGGGCCACTCTCTGCACGCCGCCGATCCTCAGCATGGCTCCCCACCCTCGCAAGCATGTCCCCCACGCACTGGTCACCCCCGCTCTCTCACTCATGCATGGGCCATATACTTCCCCCCATCTGCGCTGCTCTTCTCTGAGAATCACACCCTGTGCCCGCCCGACACCTCCCTTTCACCCTATTCACTACCGCACCCTCTGACACTCCTCTTCCTCTGTGTCCGATTGTCCAGGCCGGACCTAGGCTATCACCTAGCCCTGCGGATGTAGTTTATGGCCCCAGCTGTAGAGTATCCAGACATGCCAACCCTCCCGATTCAGGCGTGAGACTACTGATTTCAGTGCTAGTCTTTCGCTTCCCGATTCCTGCAAGGAAAAACCCGGGGGCATATTACCAACAACTAGCGATAATTTTTGTCTCTAACTTGTTTAGAGACAAAAATTATCGCCGCACTTCGGCGAATTTTATCGCACATAAACCTTGCTATTAGCAAGGTTTATCGCAAATGCGATAAAAAACGGCCGCAATGCATGAATATCGTTGAAAAGTCAGCGATATTCATGCATTATCCAGCAAATGCTCTTAGCCATGTTATCCACTTCCCATTGGATAACATGGCTAAAACTGCTCAGGGCAGGTGTTAGGTTTTGGAGATATTCGCGCTTAGTGCGAATATCTCCAAAAGTTGGTAATAGGAGATAGCGATGGTTAGGGACTGTTTCCAGTCGCTAAAATCTTGGCACGCCCACTTTGCATGTCATTAGTGATAAATATCACTGATATGCAAAGCGGGGCCCAAGATGGTCGCTATCTCCTTTTAGCTGTCACTAACTGGTTTTAGCGACAGCTTGGTAATAGGGAGATAATTTTATCTCTTTTTTTTTTGGCTTTTAAAGCCAAAAAAGCGGAAATAAACCCCCTTGATAATATGCCCCATGATTTCTCGGGGGTTTCAGCTGACAGGGCTTGGTATTGTGTTGCGTGCTAATTCTTCCAGGAAACGTCAGAGGGTCGATGCAGGGGTTCTAGAAGGGGTGATAAACCATTTAAGCCTCATGAACAAGCGCATGGTCTTTTAAAGATTTGTGAAGTACTCGGGGCGGCGGTGTGTGTGTGCCCTCTTTCAGGAGCGGGCGGGGGGGCACTGCCAGCAACTTGCCAGGCAGTGTTCAATACGTGCATCACCCTTTCTCTGCCTGCTATTGCGCTCCATGCTTCGGAAAGGTAAGAAAAAGAACGTGCATTTGAGTTTGAAATGTCCGATCTTGTAGCAGTACACTTGCAAAGCCCACACATGACAATAACCCGATTCAAGGCCCCATTCACCCGATTTTTTAAACATATATAGCACTCCAACAAAGTTAGATTTTAAAACTTTATTAACATTTAAATATAACGAACGCAACAAAAATTGTAAATATATTTAACCATTTTTTGAAATTAACCAGAACTATAACGATAACAACAACAACAACAATAATATAACTTTTATGCCTAAATTACGCAAACATTTAGCTAATCTGCTAAAGGGGGGAGTCGCCATTTCTTTACAATAATCAATAATGAAAAATCCACATCAATAGGGTTGTCCGTTTTCTCGATGCAGCACTATAGTGCAACATACACAGCACCTGGGGTGTCAAGAGTGAACAGGTCTTTCTTTGTTCCTTAAGATGTTATCTGTGTCAACCTCTTCCGAGAATGCTGATGCGTTAGGATTTCCTTGTGTTTCTTAATAGCATTGGTGTCTGTTCACTTCTTTGTCAATTCTGTCAAGATGATAACTGCTTCATAAACAGACGATATCTTTGTTTAGTCATTAGTGTTGAGTGTGTCTGAAACTACAGTGCCCGTCTGTTTTTTTTTTCTTCAGGCTCTACAGAGTTTTGTGTGTTGTTCTTTTGAGCGACAATTATTCCAGAGGTTTCAGGTTCACTTGTTTTGTCGTGCAGTGAGTTAACAGCTTTAGAGAGTTCATGTTTATTTGCTATGTCCTGCTGTTCGTCAACTGCTTCAGAGACGTCAGCCTCATTTGTTATGTTTCAGTAGATCCTGGACCTGCCCGGCCGCGCCCAAAATGGCGCCGGTGTAAATGGGACTCGTAACTGCTTGTTGTGTACTGGTTGCCCAACCTTGATATCACGAGATACATATGCAGTTTTGAAGCACATGGCGGAGGCTTGTCTGCTGTAGTGGGGCGCCCCTTTATCGTTTCAGTCGCCATTCCGCCCGCTTTTGCTACACTGTGCCTTTTCCGCCATTCAGCTGTTTAGCGCCCGCTCTTACGGCTACAGCGTCTCGCTCACCATGTAGTTGAGTTGCTCCCACTCTTGCGGTGCAGCGATAGGCGGCTTCCACAGGACTCTTAAAATGGCGGCCGGCTCTTCGGATTTGGGCCTGGTCCAGTAAAATGGCCCTGGGACACCTTGGAACTCGGACGCTTGTCTGCCAGGGCTTGGGTTCCATTCTCGAAAGCGTCCCCTCAGCCTTGAAGATTGTACAAAGTCTTGGGGGCCGTCGACTCCCGCAGGCTTCCGGTGGGGAGCGGCTGCCATGATTGCTTGCGGAATGGCCACGACGGAGCTACGAGATGGTGGTGCTCTCATGGCGACGCCAGCTTCAGTCTGAAACATCCAGAAACAAGGTGGGGCTTTCATCGTTTGGGAAAAAAAATGTTTTAATCCAATGAAAAGTGTTATTTTTAGGTCACATGACCTAGTCTTACATAATTAGGAAAAGAAAAGTAAAATTAACCAATGAAAAGTTTTATTAACAAGTCACATGACCTGTTATGCTTACGTTACGCGCTGCGCGGCGCGCTCTGGATCGTTTCCGGGAAGCTGCGCCTTGCGCACCGGAGCACTTCCGGGTGCGCTAACGCGTCGCGTCATATGACGCATTACGCGACAATGCAGGTCCAGAATATAGTCAAAATGTCTCCACCAACCAGCGGTCGGAATACAACCGCTTTCAGCAGTCCAAAAAGTTCGGTTAAATCTTAAGGGCGGGAGCAACTCAACTACATGGTGAGCGAGACGTTGTAGTCGCAAGAGCGGGCGGTAAACAGCTGAATGGCGGAAGAGGCACAGAGTACCAAAAGCGGGCGGAATGGCAACTAAAACGGTAAAGGGGCGCCCCACGACAGCGTGTCTTCAGGTCAAACGGATTGTGGGACAAGGTCCAGAATGGAAGATTCTTCAAAAGGCAAAAAATTCCGCCGGACCCCGGGAGCCGGCCGCCTATGCCGGGGGCGATCTCAGGCCTCACCAGGGCAACACGACTTGGGGAGGGGGCAGGAGCCAAGCGCCCCCTCTCAGTCCGCGCCATCTCACCGCCCCTCGGGGGCCTCCGTCAAGCGGTTTAGGGAGGCACCGTATCACATTGTTTTCCAATGCAGTCAGGTCCACAAATGGACCCCACTTACTTTGAATAGTGAAGCTGCAGCAGGTGCAAATAAGGTTTAAACAGTGTTACAAGAGCTGCTTAGAACTCTGAAGTATGGCACTCAACAACCAGGACTTATGCCATTTGTGTAAGGCAGTGACATGGAAGCAACTCAGGGACAAAAAGCATGAACGAACATTCACGTATGAAAATCTTATTTGGGGAAGGGGTAGAATCCAAACGCCCCCTGCCAGTTCGCACCACTACACCGTATGTGGAAAATCTGAAGCCATCGTTCTACAAACTCTCAACGCTTGCTATCAGTGCATGAGTTTCATGCTCGATCGATTGAGCTAGCCGGATCGGGCAATAAAAAGTATAAAATAGTTATGTAAATAGTTATTTAATAAAATGTTTTACTCTGTTTCTTTGCTGGTGTGTTGTGTATATTTATAATATTTGCATAGGGTTTGTCGTTATTTTGGGCGGTGTGGGTGGCGGAGTCGAGCTGTCTTGCAGCCCTCATGGTGTGGAGCTCAGTTCATTTCACTATTTTCGTATTTCTCATGAAGGGTTGTTCCTAATGTTTGTATTTTACCGAGGTCAAAAAGAGATCGAATTAGTGGTCTACTGATTTTGCTCGATTACTTTTATTTTTTTACACGATTTTTCACTATCTGCAAAGACTAAACAGAGTATTGCGACTTTGTGCTTGTTTGTAAATAGAGAATGATCCAAAGAGAACCAATTGTAAAACAGTAAATGCTTGGATAATAATCAATCAAATGGAGAGACAAGCAGGTACGACGGATTACAACAGGGGTAAAGGTCTGCGTTAACTACCGTTCACTATCTGCAAAGAGAGAGTACTACTAAGAGAAAAGAGGGGAGTGGGGGGGGAGGGGGCAGCGTTCAAAGCACATCAGCGTGCATAAACACGAAAACGTTTTTACCTATCACGTACTTGACATTTGACAGCTTTTGATATTTGCCATTAAAAAACCATTGAAATTCACAGAAAAAACCATAGGTTATAGTCCATATATAGTTAGGAATTTGCATTTACAAAACCTTGAAAATTCAATGAAAAAAACATTGGTTATAGTCCATATATAGTTAGGGATTTGCATTTAGAAAACCTTATTTTACTCGCATAAAACCATTGAAATTCCATATATAGTTATATGCGCTAACTATATATCGCGCACCCGCAATCCACTGCTGATGATGTCACATATTACATCATTCATGACATGGTTAGTGACATCACTGATGACATCACTGATGACATCTCAAATGACATCACTGATGACATCACTGATAACATCTCATTTGACATGACTGATCACATCACTGATGATATCATTCATGTGATAATACCATGAACCTCTTCAGACTCTAATATAACCTTAGATACAATCAGTGTAAACAGACAGTCACAGACTGTCACTCATCCATGGAGTTACTCACACACCTAGTCAGTTATGCCAAAAATCAATCACACCTCCATTTTCTCAACTATACAGTTATACACACCTTACTTATTCAAACATATACTAACACATATTTACTTTACTCTCTTATACAATCTCTGATACATGTTCACAATGATCCATACAGCCACTCACACATTCACTGGCTCTTATGCACAGTTATTTATAGATGTCAACTCTCACATGTACTGTGTTTTACATATGTACTTAATTTGACATGTAGCACTGAGATATCCATTCACTCACTAATACACTCATGCACAGTCAACCGCCCATACAGCTGTTTCCACATGCACTTTTGAATCTATACATATAGTGAATCAACTACTCACACATCTATGTATAGAGTCACACACCTCCCAGCCACCCATACACACACACTCAGTTTCCCATACAAATACTTGGACAACCAATCAATAACCCATACAGTTTTTCATATAGCTACTGATCAACATATGCAGCAGTTTGTAGAACAACAGATATAATGATGCACAAATTAAAACAGTTTAGTCACTAACCCATGCACTCAGTGAGACACATTTAATCACTCACTCAATCAGTCAGTCATGCACCTAGTAAATCCTTCATCCAGACACTTATATATCCACTCATTCTTCAATATGTAAAACATATTTTAACTTTACAGAAACATACAGTCACTGGATGTTGTAATCAGTGATGTCATCAGTGATGTCATTTGAGATGTCATCAGTGAGGTCATCAGTGATGTCACTAACCATGTCATGAATGATGTAATATGTGACATCATCAGCAGTGGATTGCGGGTGCGCGATATATAGTTAGCGCTTATAACTATATATGGAATTTCAATGGTTTTATGCGAGTAAAATAAGGTTTTCTAAATGCAAATCCCTAACTATATATGGCCTAAAACCAATGGTTTTTTCATTGAATTTTCAAGGTTTTGTAAATGCAAATTCCTAACTATATATGGACTATAACCTATGTTTTTTTCTGTGAATATATATATATATATATATATATATATATATATATATATATATACATATATACACACACACATATATATACATATATATACACACATATATATACACATTACCTACTGGCGGTCGCCAGTAGGTAGTTATAGTTAGGATTGTTTTCCATAGGGAATCCGCAACTTTCTATTGGGAATAACTTTGGCGCTGGTTGAGGAATCTGCCTGAAATTTGCCTCGCTCCTTCCCTGAAAGTTTGGGGGGATTCGTCAAGCGGGGCCGAGATAAAAGGGGAGTCCCAAAACATGTTTTCCCCATGTTAATTTCCATAGGGCGGCTGGACTCACTTTTAGCCTGAACGGCTGAATCGATTTCCACCAAACTTGGCAAAATTGATATGTGCTCGAGTGGATTTTTAATTTTTTAGGTTAAAAATATATATATATATATATATATATATATATATATATATATATATATATATATATATATATTACCTACTGGCTATCGCCAGTAGGTATATATAGTTAGAATTTTTTCCCTATGGGACTTTTGAAAATTCTATGTCTAATAACTTTGGCGTTTGTGGACGGAATCGGCTGAAATTTTCAGGAAAATGGCACATTTTGTTTCTGAGCAGCCCCTGAAAATTTGGTGGGGTTTCGTCAAGGGGGGGCTGAGAAAAAAGGGGGGTCCCAAAACACGTTTTTTGCATTGAGTTTTCCATAGGGCGGTTGGACTCACTTTTAGCTCGAACGGCTGAATGGATTTGCACGAAACTTGGCAAAATTGTAGGGACTGTTAGCCCGATGTGCCTTTGCTAGGTCTCAATATATGTGCTCCAGTAGTTTTTGAGAAATTAACGTTCAAACCAAGATATATATCTGTAACAGCGCTCTGGGCAGCGATCCGGTCCGCTTACTTTTCGCTTATCGGAACTTTGCGCGCAGAAAGCTGATTGGCTCTCCGGTGTCTGTCAACATTCTAAACAGTCCGGAGCGGACGCCATCTTGTCTCTCGGTAGGATCGAGAGAGAAGAAGAGGTGGAAAACGAAGGGGGAATTTAATGAAAGGGGGCAAGGTATCCCCCTCTTGACCCCCTAGGAATGTTGTTGGGGTTATTAAAGGGTCCCATGGGGAAAATAAAAAAAAAATGATTTTTCACGGTAGAAGCGCGGCCGCGAACTGGTAGCGAAACGGGAATTCGCCATTTTGTGCTTCGTAAATTAAATTACTAGTTATAAGTGGGTGCGGGAGACGTATCCTAATCCCCTATGTTTCCTGAGAATGGGTGAGGAGGCTGATATATGTTGATACATCTCTTCCAGCGGCTGTGCGTGAGCTTTTTTTTTTTTTTTGGCTGCGTGACAGTCCGGAGCGGCCGCCATCTTGTCTCTCGGTAGGATCGAGAGAGAAGAAAAGGTGAAAAACTAAGGGGGAATTTAATGAAAGGGGGCAAGGTATCCCCCTCTTGACCCCCTAGGAATGTTGTTGGGGTTATTAAAGGGTTCCGTGGGGAAAATAAAAAAAAAATGATTTTTCACGGTAGAAGCGCTTCACGGGCCGCGAACTGGGCCGCAAACTGGTAGCGAAACGGGAATTCGCCATTTTGTGCTTCGTTAATTAAAGTACTAGGTATAAGGGGGTGCGGGAGACATATCCTAATCCCCTATGTTTCCTGAGGGTGGCTGAGGAGGCTGATATATGTTGATATATCTCTTCCAGCGGCTGCGCCATCTTGCCTTTTTTCGAATGCCACAATTTTGTCGTGCACGGCAGCCATTTTAGATGCCAGGCTGGTTCCAGGCTATCACCTAACCCTGCGGATGTAGTTTATGGCCCCAGCTGTAGAGAATTCAGACATGCCAATCCTCCTGATTCAGGCGTGTGAGTACTGATTTCAGTGCTAGTCTCCCGCCTCCCGATTTCTGCAAGCAAAAACCCGGGGGCATATTACGAACAACTAGCGATAATTTTTGTCTCTAACTTGTTTAGAGACAAAAATTATCGCCGCACATCGGCGATTTTTATCGCAGATAAACCTTGCTATTATCGCAGAAAAGTCAGCGATATTCATGTATTATCGACCTAATGCTCTTAGCCATGTTATCCACCTCCCATTGAAAACATGGCTAAGAACTGCTCAGGGCAGGTGTTAGATTTTGGAGATATTCGCGCTTAGCGCGAATATCTCCAAAAGTTGGTAATAGAAGGTAGCGATGTTAGGGACTGTTTCCAGTCGCTAACATCTTGGCACGCCACTTTGCATGTCATTAGTGATAAGTATCACTGACATGCAAAGCGGGGCCCAAGATGGTCGCTATCTCCTTTTAGCTGTCACTAACTGGTGTTAGCGACAGCTTGATAATAGGGAAATAATTTTATCTCCGCTTTCATGGTTTTTAAAGCCAAAAAAGCGGAGATAAACCCCCTTGATAATATGCCCCACGATTCCTTGGGGGTTTCAGCTGACAGGGCTTGGTATTGTGTTACATGGTAATTTTTCCATGAAACGTAAGAGGGTCGATGCAGGGGTTCTAGAAGAGGTGATAAACCATTTAAGCCTCATGAACAAGCGCATGGTCTTTTAAAGATTTGTGAAGTACTCGGGGCGGCGGTGTGTGTGTGCCCTCTTTCAGGAGCGGGCGGGGGGGCACTGCCAGCAACTTGCCAGGTCAGGTAGTGTTCAACACGTGCATCACCCTTTCTCTGCCTGCTATTGCGCTCCATGCTTCGGAAAGGTAAGAAAAAGAACGTGCATTTGAGTTTGAAATGTCCGATCCTGCAGCAGCACACTTCCAAAGCCCACACATGACAATAACCCGATTCAAGGCCCCATTCACCCGTTTTTAAAAAAATAGATAACACTCCAACAAAGTAAGGTTATAAAACTTTATTAACTACTAACTTTAACAAACGGAACAAAAACTAAAAACATTTAAACATTTCTCAACACAAAAAGCAACAATGGTTAGAAGCTGTCTTTTGTGCGAATAGTCCCAAGGCAGCACAACGTGCAGAGTTCTGGACGGCACCCAGGTGATGTCACCTGGGTGCCGCACTGGTTTAGGGATCCTACAATGCTGCTCCGAAAATTGGCGTGGGGCGTCCCGGGTGGGGCGGGGGGAGGCCTCGTCAGTAGCGGTCTGTTGTGCGAATAGTCCCAAGGCAGCACAACGTGCAGAGTTCTGGACGGCACCCAGGTGATGTCGCCTGGGTGCCGCACTGGTTTAGGGATCCTACAATGCAGCACAGAAAAACAGTGTGGGGCGTCCCGGGTGGTGCGGGGGGAGGCCTCGTCAGTAGCGGTCTGTGTCCAGTGTCACATGGCTGACACAACATGTACGACAGGCACCCAGGTGATGTCCAGTAAACTGCCGCACTGGTTTTGGTATCCTACAATGCTGCTCCGAAAATTGGCGTGCGGCGGCCCGGGGGGGGGCGTGGGGGAGCCGGCGTGAACGGGCCTCCCCAGGTGGCGGCCATCTAGCTGAGTTGCGCTCGCTCTTGCGGCCACAGCGTCTCGCTCACCATGTTGTTGAGTTGCTCCCACTCTTGCAGTGCAGCGATAGGCGGCTGCCACATGGCTCTTAAAATGGCGGACGGCTCCTCGGTTTTGGGCCTGGTCCACTGAAATGGCCCTGGGACACTTTGGAACTCGGACGCTTGCCTGCTAGGGCTTGGGCTCCATTCTCGAAAAGCGTCCCCTCAGCCGTGAAGATTGTATAAAAGTCTTGGGGGCCCCCGACTCCCGCAGGCTTCCGGTGGGGAGCGGCTGCCATGATTGCTCGCGGAATGACCACGACGGAGCCACGAGATGGTGGTGCTCTCATGCTGACGCCAGCTTCAGTCTGAATGATCCAGAAACAAGGTGGGGCTTTCATCGTTTGGGAAAAAAAAATGTTCTAAACCAATGAAAAGTGTTATTTTTAGGTCATATGACCAAGCCTTCCATCTTTAGGAAACCAAAAGTAAAATGAACCAATGAAAAGTTTTATAAACAAGTCACATGACCTGTTATGCGACATAGGGCTACAAAAAGCGTAGAAAATCCGTTGGCACGTGAGGCGGCGTCAGTAGCGGACCGATGTGCGAATAGGCCGAAGGCAGCACAACGCGCCGAGATCCGGATGGCACCGAGGTGGTGTCCAGCAAATTGCCGCACTGGTGTGGCCATCCTACAATGCTGCGCCGAAAGACGGCGTGTCCAGCTGAATTGCGGTCACTGTTGCGGTACAGTGACTCGAACGCGCCGAGATCCGGATGGCGCCGAGGTGGTGTCCAGCAAATTGCCGTACTGGTGTGGCCATCCTACAATGCTGCGCCGAAAGACGGCGTGTTCAGCTGAGTTCCGGTCACTCTTCCGGCACAGTGACTCGAACGCGCTGAGATCCGGATGGCACCGAGGTGGTGTCCAGCAAGTGTGGCTGCACTGGTGTGGCCATCCTACAATGCTGCGCCGAAAGTCGGCGTGGGGTGCCCCGTTGGCTTATGAGGTGATGTCAGTAGTGGACTGATGTGTGAATAGGTCGGAAGTAGCACAAGGCGCCAAGATCCGAATGGCAAGTCCTGGATGTTGAGTGCCTCAGTTGAGATTTCTGAGCAGTGCTTGTAGGACTGTCTGAAGCTTATTTGCACCTGCTGCAGCTTCACTAGGTCCGGCGGAACTTTTTGCCTTTTCCTTTCTGCTTCTTTTCCTACAATGCGTTTCATCTGAAGACACGACCAGGTCCCTGAATGTGTGCAGGGGGACGCTATTGATTGAATGAACGCGCCGAGATCTGGATGGCACCGAGGTGGTATCCAGCAAATTGCCGCACTGGTGTGGCCATCCTACAATGCTGCGCCGAAAGTCGGCGTGGGGTGCCCCGTTGGTTTATGAGGTGATGTCAGTAGCGGACCGATGTGTGAATAGGTCGGAACCAGCACAAGGCGCCCTGCACTGTTGAGCCTTTTTCAATGTCTGTTTTTTGTTGTTTCCCCTCCATCAAAAACAAAACAAAAATACAAGGCGCCAAGATCCGAATGGCAAGTCCTGGATGTTGAGTGCCTCAGTTGAGAGTTCTGAGCAGTGCTTGTAAGACTGTCTGAAGCTTATTTGCACCTGCTGCAGCTTCACTAGGTCCGGCGGAACTTTTTCCTTTTCCTTTCTGCTTCTTTTCCTACAATGCGTTTCATCTGAAGACACGACCAGGTCCCTGAATGTGTGCAGGGGGACGCTATTGATTGAATGAAAATGGCGGCTTGACACAAAGCTGACTCAAGCGTTACTGTTGGTGCTATACAGACAAAAATTGGTTTTCAGTTTGTACATTCTTCAGGTTTTTTTTTTCCATCCAAGTCTGATTGAGAGTTTGTAGAAAAATGGCTTCAGATTTTCCACATACTACTCTTCAACATTCTTCCTAAATGTAACAATGTGAAACTCACTAGGAGAACGGCTGTTTCTGTTTCCTTTCAAAATGCTGCCACCAATATTTTCTGAATGGAAGACACCATCTTGTAGCATAAAGGGCCGAAAGGGGTTCTGGTCTGGCCGATGGTTGGTGGAGACATTTTGACTATATCTTGGACCTGCCCGGCCTCGCCCAAAATGGCGCCGGTATAAATGGGACTCGTAACTCTTTGCCCGCAAATGTATATCTAGAAAATGTTATTGTAAGTGGCCCTGTCGTATTTTAATTACAAAATGTACGTCCACCGATTCCGCAACTGTTAGACACCTTTGTTCTTGTCACCTAATGGCCCGCTCGTTACGTTCTTCTACAGTGTAAATGTCTCCTCATCATATACGATTTCAGTTTGCTCCGTGGCCGGCCCACGTGGTTATAGGCCCGTATTTGTATACTGACATTTTCACAATAAAGGTTTTTAAAACAAAACACGGTAGTAGTATTTTCATTTGTAAAGTTTTTACTTTTAGTGACTGTTTTCGAATCAGTAAAAGGCAAGTGAAATAAAGCAGTCCAATTACATGACGGATAAAAGGTATAATATGTAGGAACGCAGTAAAGATAAATGGTCAAGGGCAGTTGTGTTTTTCATGTCTGCAACATAAAGTGATCGATAAGAATCTGATAATCAGGCGTATCGGCGACTAAGACAGCAGGCCGAATCTCTTTTACTAAACGGCTCCGTCATGGAAGGAAGAAACGCCCTTTTTCTCGAAAAAGGAATATATTTTACTTGCAAGACAGTTGTAAATTTTCCGGGAAAGTACATTAGCCTGGAATATTATAACATATGTTTGAAAAAAAAATATTGTTCGAAAATAATAAAAAGCGTAATTTTTAGGTCATATGACCAAGCTTTTCATCATTAAATTAACAAAAGTAAAATGAACCAATGAAAAGTTTTATTAACAAGTCACATGACCTGTTATGCTTACGTTACGCGCTGCGCGCCGCGCCTCGGATCACTTCCGGGTGCGCTAACGCGGCGTGTCATAAAACGCATTACGCGACAACGTAGGTCAAGAATATAGTCAAAATGTCTCCACCAACCAGCGTTCGGAACACAACCCCTTTCAGCAGTCCAAAAAGTTCTGTTAAATGACAACAGAGGGGACAGGCAACAAGAACCATCAGTCAAAGAGGGGAGGGCAAGTTCTTCTCTTCCGGGTCATGTTGGGGCGCTACCGGAACTGATCGAATTGGTAGTCTACAGTGTTATTGGATGTTTCAGACTAAAGCTGGCGTCAGCATGAGAGCACTACCATCTCGTAGCTCCGTCGTGGCCATTCCACGAGCAATCATGGCAGCCGCTCCCCACCAGAAGCTTGCGGGAGTCGGAGGCCCCCAAGACTTTTGTAGAATCTTCACGGCTGAGGGGACGCTTTTCGAGAATGGGACCCAAGCCCTAGCAGACAAGCGTCCGAGTTCCTAGGTGTCCCAGGGCCATTTTAGTGGACCAGGCCCAAAACCGAAGAGCCGGCCGCCATTTTGAGAGTCCTGTGGCAGCCGCCTATCGCTGCACCGCAAGAGCGGGCGCATCTCAACTACATGGTGAGCGAGACGCTGTAGTCGCAAGAGCGGGCGGAAAACAGCTGAATGGCGGAAGAGGCACAGTGTAGCAAAAGCGGGCGGAATGGCAACTAAAACGATAAAGGGGCGCCCCACTACAGCTTGTCTTCAGGTCAAACGGATTGTGGGACAAGGTCCAGAATTGAAGAGTCATCAAAAGGCAAAAAGTTCCGCCGGACCCCGGGAGCCGGCCGCCTATGTCGGGGGCGATCTCAGGCTACACCAGTGCTATAAGACTTGGGGAGGGTGTCGGAGCCAAGCGTCTTCTCCGAGTCCATGGCCATCACACCGCCCCTCAGGGGCCTCCGTCAAGCTGTTTAGGAAGGTAACATATCACATTGTTTTCTAATGCAGTCAGGTCCACAAACGACACTCACTTACTTTGAGAATAGTGAAGCTGCAGTAGGTGGAAATAAGCTTCAGACAGTGTTACAAGCGCTGCTCAGAACTCTTAACTATGGCACCCAACATTCAGAACTTATGCTATTTGAGAATGGTAGTGACATCGAAGCATCTCAGGGACCAAAACCATTAACGTACTTTCACGTATGAAAATCTTACTTGGGGAGGGGGCAGGAACGAAGCGTCCCCTCCCAGTCAGCGCCACCACACCGTATGTTGAAAATCTGAAGCCATCGTTCTACAAAGTCAACCAAACTTGGATTGAAAAATCTAGAAAAATGTACAAACTGAAAACCAGTTTTGGTCTGCATAGCATCAGTAACAACGCTTGAGTCAGCTTTGTGTCAAGCCGCCATTTTGATTCAACAAAGCACAGGCATTGAAAAAGGCTGAAATTCAGAACTCTAAACTATGGCACCCAACATCCCGGAGCTTGCTATCCGGATCTTGGAGCCTTGTGCTGTTTTCGATCTATTCACACATCGGTCCACTACTGACATCATCTTATAAACCAACGTTATGTAAATAGTTTTTTAATAAAATGTTTTACCCTGTTTCTTTGCTGGTGTGTTGTCTATATTTTTAATATTTGCATAGGGTTTGTCGTTATTTTGTGCGGGATGGGTGATGGAGCCGAGCTGTCTTGCAGCCCTCATGGTGTGGAGCTCAGTTCATCTCACTATTTTCGTATTTCTCAAGAAGGGTTGTTCCTAATATTTCTATTTTAGCGAGGTCAAAAAGAGATCCAATTAGTGGCCTACTGATTTTGCTCGATTACTTTTATTTTTTTACATGATTTTTCACTATCTGCAAAGACTAAACAGAGTATTGCGACTTTGTGCTTGTTTGTAAATAGAGAATGATCCAAAGAGAACCAATTCTAAAACAGTAAATGCTTGGACAACAATCAATCAAATGGAGAGACAAGGAGGCACGACGGATTACAACGGGGGTAAAGGCCTGCGTTAACTACCCTTCAGTATCTGCAAAGAGAGAGTACTACTAAGGCAAAAGAGGGGAGGGGGGGGGGGGCAGCGTTCAAAGCACATCAGCGTGCATAAATACGAAAATGTTTTTATCTATCACGTACTTGACATTTTAAAGCTTTTCATATTTGCTATTAAAAAACCAATGAAATTCACAGAAAAAACCATAGGTTATAGTGGATATATAGTTAGGAATTTGCATTTACAAAACCTTGAAAATTCAATGAAAAAACCATAGGTTATAGGCCATATATAGTTAGGAATTAGCATTTACAAAACCTTATTTTACTCGCATAAAACCATTGAAATTCCATATATAGTTAGCTAACTATAAGCGCTAACTATATATCGCGCACCCGCAATCCACTGCTGATGATGTCACATATTACATCATTCATGACATGGTCAGTGACATCACTGATGACATCACTGATGACATCTCAAATGACATCACTGATGACAACTCAAATGATATCAATGATGACATCTCAAATGACATCACTGATGACATCACTGATGACAACTCAAATGACATCACTGATGACATCTCATTTGTCATCACTGATCACATCACTCATGTGATAATACAATGAACCTCTTCAGACTCTAATATAACCTTACATACACTCAGTATAAACAGACACTCACAGACTGTCACTCATCCATGGAGTTACTCACACACCTAGTCAGTCATGCAAAGAATCAATCACACCTCCATTTCCTCAACTATACAGTTATACACATCTTACTTATTCAAACATATAATAACACATATTTACTCTCTTATATAATCCCTGATACAAGCTCACAGTGATCGATACAGCCACTCACACATTCACTGGCTCTTATGTTCAGTTATTTATATATCTCAACTCTCACATGTATTGTGTTTTACATACGTACTTACTTGCACATGTAGCAATGAGAAATCCATTCACTCACCAACACACCCATGCACAGTCAACCGCCCATATAGCTGTTTCCACGTGCACTTTTGAAACCATACATCTAGTGAATCAACTGCTCACACATCTATGCACAGAGTCACGCACCTCCCAGCCACCCACACACACACTCAGCCTCCCATTCAAATATTTGGGCAACCAATCAATAACCCATATGGCCACTCTTATAGCTACTGATCAACACATGCAGCAGCTTACACAACAACAAACATACTGATGCACGAATTAAGACAGTTTAGTCACTAACCCATGTACTCAGTGAGACACATTTAATCACTCACTCATACAGTCAGTCATGCACCTACTAAATTCTTCATCCAGACACTTATACATCCACTCATTCTTCAATATGTAAGACATATTTTAACTTTACAGAAACATACAGTCACTGGATGTTGTGATCAGTGATGTCATCAGTGATGTCACTGACCATGTCATGAATGATGTAATATGTGACATCATCAGCAGTGGATTGCGGGTGCGCGATATATAGTTAGCGCTTATAGTTAGCTAACTATATATGGAATTTCAATGGTTTTATGCGAGTAAAATAAGGTTTTGTAAATGCTAATTCCTAACTATATATGGCCTATAACCTATGGTTTTTTCATTGAATATATATATATATATATATATATATATATATATATATATATACGCGCCCCGGTACGCGCAACGGGGCGCGCACCAGAGCGCTACGCGAGTTCGCGAGCGGAAAGCTGATTGGCTCTCGGGTGTGTCAACATTCCAAACAGTCCGGAGCGGCCGCCATCTTGTGTCTCGGTAGGATCGAGACGCAAGAGGTGGCTAAAACATAGGGGGAATTGACCAAAAGGGGGCAGGATAGACCCCCCCCCTGACCCCCTAGGTTTGATGTGGGGGCCATAAAAGGGCCCCGCGGGTGAAAAAAAAAATTGGGGGGGATTTGCGCGGGGGGAGCGCCCGGTACGCGCACCGGGGAGCGGACCGGGGAGCGTGCCATGGGGAAAAATGAATGATAGAGTTTTCAAAAAATGTAGCCTTTTTTTAGAAATTGGAGGTAGTTCTAAAAAGAACTGTTTTTTTTCCTTCTTTTTGTTGTTTTATATTTGTTTAATGTTTTTTGAACATTTTGTACTTTTTTTGGCTTTCATGAACTATTTTGTATTTTTTTGGTTATTTTTATGGGGAGAAACAAAAAACAGGGAATTGAAAATGGCTCAACAGGAGCAAAAAAAAAATAAAAATCAGGAAACAATTTGGGTTTTTGGGGGCAATTGTGGTTGTCACCAGCAAGGAGGATGAGCTTTAGGCTCTGCTCACCATAGGAGATGGTCTTACCACAAAAAATACAGGTGACCCTAAATTCTCCAAATCGTGGTTGAATGCAAGGGATTGTCTCCCTTGTCTCTGGTCCCGATGGAGTGGGTTGTTTTCGTTTGGAGGTGCTGGGTGTAGATTGGGGAGGGTTGCTGGCCAGTTCTCTCATCTCTGCGGCAGCATAGTTGTTAGGATGCTTGCGCTGCATGTGCCTTATCATGGTATTGTTCCCAAATGAATATTTTTTATTTGGGTTACCCCTTGAGAGTTCCATGTCACAGATAAGGCAAGTCACCTTTGCCGCATTCACTTTCTTTTTTCCCTCAGGGATGGAAAAAAACTCCCATACAATGTGTGGCTTGGGTTGGTATGGGGTATTGTGTTCTTCCAGCCACCTCCTCCTCGTCCCCTCCTCCTCTTTCTCCTCCTCCTCTTCTTCTTCTTGACCACCAATGTGATGTTGTGGTGGTCCTCTTGGTGGTGGTGCAGATGCTCCAGCTGATGCTGCAACTGTAGCCATTTCAAAGTACAAAATATACCTAAAAGATTTCAAAACAGGTCTTCCTCAGTCGAAGGACAAAGTCAGAATAAGGAAAAAAGGTGGGGTCTTTCATCATTTGGAAAAAAAAATGTCCTGAACCAATGAGAAGTGTTATTTTCAGGTCAAAAGACTAGGGATTTCATCATTATGAAACCAAAACTGTTCTGCACCAATTAAAAGTGTTATTTTCAGGTCACATGACCCGACGCGCTTACGCGACGCGCCCCCGGGATCGTATTCGCTCGAGTGCTTCCGGGTGCGCTTACGCTGTGCATATCACGTGGACGCAGCTACGCGATACGTCACGATGATGTTTTCGTTCGCGGCAATAGCGCTAACGGGACGCTCTCCGGAGCGCGCCCTGGGGCGCTTCGAAAGACTACGCTTTCCGGGGCGCTCACCGGGGCGCGCCCCGGGAGCGCTCCAGGGCAAAAAAAAAAATATATATATATATATATATATATATATATGCAATTCAAAGTCCTGCTCCGCTGCCTCACATCAGGACCAAGATCCTATCCGCCAAAACGGATGCCACAGGTACAAACCACTCCACAGCGCAAAGATGTAATTTTCCTCTCAAGTTTATTCACACGATTTCGCCAGCATGACGCGTTTCGGTCACTCCACGGTGACCTTGATCACATGACCAACAAAACCAATAAAAATGCTTATATAGGGCTTACCAATCAAACAAAGGGGCGGGAGGGTTAATGGAAACTGAAAAAATCGCTACCTGCACATCATTTGAGCATGGAAAACAGACAAAAGAATGGATTTAAAATTACTATTTACAATCCATGTACTATTTACACTATTCACATGTGTATAACATAGAAAAATCATCATTCATTGTTTCATTGTTGCTATACAATTTTCACATGTGAATTCATCAAAATAGCTGTTTCCAAGTATTTACAAACCTAATGTCATACTACTTTACCTATGTTTGCAAAAAAATATATCTAAAGATGCCGTGCAATTACAATCATATTTACTATATACATATATAGCTCCCCTCTCCCAAACCCTAGTTGGTTGGTATTTGAACCCTTAACGTGACCACCTAGTGTGCAAGAAAAACGGGGGCGGGGGGGAAAAAATAAAACCCATGACCCAAAATATAAGAAAAAGGAGAAAAAATAATAATTGAATTAATTTGTGATTGGTAATCAAGTTTTAACACACTGGTCAAAATTATAAAAATTGGGAGATACTCATGCTTCACCATGTTCTGCCAATTAGGAGGTTTGCATGTGCAAGAGTAAATACACCTACTCTACCCTCTTCCCCACCAAAAATGAATGGAACGTGACAATGATACTAGCAAATAGATACCCCTTACATGTAAACACCTGAGTGTATATATATATATATATATACACACACACATTAAAAAAATTGTTTTAAATACAAATATAATATAGGATTCATTCATTTTCAAAAATATTACATTTCTTAGCTATAGACATTTGCTATTAACAACATTTTGAAATTTACTGAAAAAAAACATAGGTTTGGGGCCAAATATATAGTTAGGAATTAGCATTTAAAAAACCTATAAAATTTACTGAAACAACCATAGGTTTCACACCAGTTACAGTTAGGTAATAGCATTTAAAAAACGTATTACATTCACTGGAAAAACCATAGGTTTCACACCAGTTATAGTTAGCTGGAAATTTTACTGACATAAAACCATTGAAATTCCCACGTTATAGTTAGTTGGACTCACTATAACTTGCGCGCCTGAATGCACTGCTGATGACGTCACATATTACATCACTCATGACATGGTCAGTGACATCACTGATGACACCATTCAGTGAATGTGTGTCTTTCTGAAATATCAATATGTTTTATATATGTATTTGTAAAGGTCGATGGACGAATAAATGTTTAAATAAGTGTGTAAATGGATGTTTATTTTTAATAAAATATTGATTGGTTAACTGGCTTATAAAGTGTATCTTAGTGAATACATATATTAGCGAGTAATTTTTAAATATTTTAAATATATGTATCAGTGTTTCACTTTGTGTATAAGTGGCTTCATGGGTTGGTGACTGACTCACTGTTTGTATGTGTTTTTAAGACAGCGTATGTGCAGAACTGTATGGGTGGATGAGTGTGAATATGTGTGTGTTAGTGAGTGAATGCCAGCCTCACTAGTGTTTTTATGAGTAACTACATATGTTTTAATCTAGTATATGTGAGTATTGATGTATATAAGTGAGTATATGTGAGAGTGAGAGATTGAAAGAGTTCCTGTTTAAATAAGTATGTGTTTCTATAAGTGATTGTTTAAGAGAGTAAGTATGTGTAAGTTTCCTTAGAAGTAATGTACTAGTGTGTGTATAGCTGTATATGCAAATAAATGGATGATCAATAGTTTATTTGCATGTGTGAGTATGTGTGTGAGTAACTTTTGGATGACTGTCGGTGTGTAACAGGATGTATATGTGTATCACTACATATGATGAGTGAGTATATGTATGAGTGACTATATAGAACTGTTGCTGAATGAGAGGATGTGTATATAGATGGTGGAATTACTGAATTGGTTGTTGTAACTGGTATGGGTATCTCAATTTTTTTGAAAATGTTAGTTTCTATTTTTGAATATGTGTTTCAAGGGTTACATTACACCTAAAGGAGGTCTGTCAGTCTGTCACAAGGATGGTGTCTTCAGTGATGTCATGAGTGATGTCACTGACCATGTCATGAGTGATGTAATATGTGACGTCATCAGCAGTGCATTACACGCGCAAGTTATAGTGAGTCCAACTAACTATAACGTGGAATTTCAATGGTTTTATGTCAGTAAAATTTCCAGCCAACTATAACTGGTGTGAAACCTATGGTTTTTTCAGTGAATTTCATAGGTTTTTTAAATGCTAATTCCTAACTATAACACATGTGAAACCTATGGTTTTTTCAGTGAATTTCATAGGTTTTTTTAAATGCTAATTCCTAACTATATATAAGGCCCCAAACCTATATTTTTTTCTTTGAATTTCGAAATTTTGTTAATAGCAAATGTCTATAGCTATAAAATGTAATATTTTTGAAAAAGAATGAATCCTATATTTTATTTGTATTTAAAACAATTTTTTTAATGTATTTTTTTTTATTTTTTTTACCCAGGAGCGCTCCCAGGGCGCGCCCCGGTGAGCGCCCCGGAAAGCGTAGTCTTTTGAAGCGCCCCAGGGCGCGCTCCGGAGATCGTCCCGTTAGCGCTATTGCCGCGAACGAAAATATCATCGTGACGTATCGTGTAGCCGCGTCCACGTGATACGCACGGCGTAAGCGCACCCGGAAGCACTCGAGCGAATACGATCGCGCAACGTAAACATGTGACGCGCTTACGCGACTCGCCCGGTGGCGCGCCGCGTAAGCGCGTCGGTCATGTGACCTGAAAATAACACTTTTTATTGGTGCAGAACAGTTTTGGTTTCATAATCATGAAATCCCTGGTCTTGTGACCTGAAAATAACACTTCTCATTGGTTCAGGCCTTTTTTTTCCAAATGATGAAAGACCCCACCTTTTTTCCTTATTCTGACTTTGTCCTCTGACTTAGGAAGACCTGTATTGCAATCTTTCAAGTATATTTTGTACTTTGAAATGGCTTCAATAGCAGCAGCAGCTGGAGCATCTGCACCACCACCACCACAACCACCAAGAGGACCACCACAAGATTACATTGGTGGTCAACAGGAGGAGGAGAAGGAGGGGAGGAGAAGATGGCTGCAAGAACACAATACCCCATACCAGCCAAAACCACACATTGTATGGGAGGTTTTTTTCGATCCCAGGGGGCAAGAAAAAAGGTGACTTGCCTAATCTGTGGCGTGGAACTTTCCTGGGGAAACCCTAATAAGAAATACTCTTTCGGAAACAACACCATGATTCGCCACATGCAGCGCAGGCATCCAAGCAACTATTCTGTTGCAGAGATGAGGGAACTGGCCAGTAACCTTCCCCAATCTTCAAGCTCTACCTCCCAAAGAAATCAACCCACTCCAACGAGACCAGAGGCAAGGGAGACGATCCCTTGCATTCAGCCATGGTTTGGGGATTTCCGTATAACATGTATACATTGTGGTAAGACCATCTCCTATGGTGAACTGAGCATAAAGCTCATCGTCCTTGCTGGGGACAACCACAAATGCCCCAAAAAAATCCTACTTTTTTCTTATTTTTTTTTCTACTCCAGTTGAGCCATTTTCAATTCCCTGTTTTTTCGTTTATCCCCATAAAAATACCCAAAAATATATTAAATAGTTCATAAAAGCCAAAAAAAGTACAAAATGTTCCAAAAACACAAAAAAATATAAAACAACAAAAAGAAGAAAAAAAACAGTTCTTTTTAGAACGACCTCCAATTTATAAAAAAAAGGCTACATTTTTTAATAACTCTGTCATTCTTCTTTCCCCATGGGCCGCTCCCCGGTGCGCGTACCGGGCGCTCCCCCCACGCAAATAAAAAAAAATTATATATATATATTACCTACTGGCGGTCGCCAGTAGGTAGTTATAGTTAGGATAATTTTCAATGTTAAATCTCAACATTCTATTTTGAATAACTTTGGCGCCGGTTGACGAATCTGCCTGAAATTTTCAGGAAAATGGTCTCATGGCGGTCCGGTCCTTCCCTGAAAGTTTGGGGGGGATTCGTCAAGCGGGGGCCGAGATAAAAGGGGGGTCCCAAAACGCGTTTTCCCCATGTTAATTTCCATAGGGCGGTCGATTTCACTTTTAGCCCGAACGGCTGAATGGATTTCCACCAAACTTGGCAAAATTGTAGGGACTGGTAGCCCGATGTGCCTTTGCTATGTCTCAAGATATGTGCTCCAGTGGATTTTAAGTAATTAAGGTTCAAAAAAATATATATATCTATAGCCGCGCTCCCGTGCGCGCACGGGAGTGCGCTCCAGGCGCGACACGCGACTTGCGCGCAGGAAGCTGATTGGATCTCAGTTGTCTGTAAACATTCTAAACAGTGCGGAGCGGCCGCCATCTTGTGTCTCGGTAAAATCGAGACAGAAGGGGTTTGAAAAAAAAAGGGGCAAATGACCATAAGGGGGAAGAGTAGACCCCCTCTGACCCCCTAGGTTTGATGTAGGGACTAAAATAGGGTCCTGCAGGGCATTAAAATTTTTTTTTCGTTTTGCGCGGGAATATGCGCTCTCCCGTGCGCGCACGGGAGAGCGCTCCAGGCGCGACGAGCGACTTGCGCGCAGGAAGCTGATTGGATCATAAGGGGGAAGAGTAGACCCCCTCTGACCCCCTAAATCCAGGACTATATTTATGAAGGCCTTGCGCTGTTAGTTTTGCGCTTCCTGTGCGTCAATTTTTGTGACGCACCAGCGGTGTAAAAAAATGCGCATTGTTATGCAATATTCAAAAAGTGACGCATCTATCTAGATGCGTCACTTTTTAAATATAGTGCAACGAGGTACATTTTATTACACTGCTGGTGTTATGCGTCACTTTTCTGTGCGCACTCCTTATGACGTTCCAGATGTGTCATATTTAATGTATGACGAATCATGTTGCAGATACAATATGGCGCAGAGTTTTAAAAAGTGACCCATGTACCTAGATGCGTCACTTTTTAAAATAGCGTCAGGTATAATGTATGCAGAGGGGGTGTTCCCCCACAAAAAGCTTTGTAATAGCGACGCAGTGAAATGTTTGAGATTTCACTGCGTCACTTTTAGGATGCTGTTGCATCCTTTAAATATAGTGCAACGAGGCACATTTTATTACACTGTTGGTGTGATGCGTCACTTTTCTGTACACAGTCCTTATGACATTCCAGATGTGTCATATTTAATGTATGACGAATCATGTTGCAAGGAGTTACAGATACGTCAGTATTTCTGACATATGTGTAAACATAAAAGTGATGCGAGGCCGGCGCAAAATTTTGACGCAATAGCATCCAAAAAATGACGCAGGGAAATCTCATAGATTTCAGTACGTTGTTATTACCAAGCTTTTTGCGAGGGATTGCCCCCTCTGCATACATTATACCTGATGCAGATACAATATGGCGCAGAGTTTTAAAAAGTGACCCATGTACCTAGATGCGTCACTTTTTAAAAAATAGTGTCAGGTATAATGCATGCAGAGGGGGTGTTCCTTGCAAAAAGCTTGCTAATAATGACGCAGTGCGTCACTTTTAGGATGCAGTTGCGCCAAAATCTTGCGCCTGCTTCTCAGCAAACCTTTCACATGGTGCTTTTTCCATGTGAAAGGACACATTACTGGAGTTGCGTCACTTTTGTGACGCACTCCTGCAATGCGTTACTTTTGTGTTTAGAGATATGTCAGAAATACTGACATATCTGTAACTCCTTGCGAATTGATTAGTCATATATTAAATATGACATATGTGGAATGTCATAAGGAGTGCGTCCAGATAAGTGACGCATCGCTATTTTCACGTAGCGATGCGTCACTTTTCAGAAATGAGGCCTCCAGTTTATTCACTGTGTCATAAATTTCTTTTCTAACACTCACCTTCTTTCAGTCCTCCTACTTCACTTCCTTTCACCTCTCATACCTTTCTGTTCTTTCTTACTCATTCTCCTTTCAATTATCAATGCACTATATTTCACTTACTCTTCATTTTTTAAGATTATAGCTCTTTGATGAGAATTGGAGGTAGTTCTGAAAAGAACTTTTGGTTTTCTTCTTTTAACTGAAGAGGAACAAAAACAGGGAATAGAAACTGCTCAACAGGAGCAAAAAGAAAAGAAAAAAATTAGGGGTGGGAAGGGCAGTGATGGTTCTCTAATGCCCGAACCATGAGCTGGACACTTTGCTCCCCATAGGTGAGGAGTTGATTGCAGTATCTGCATCTGACGAGCCCATGGTTGAATGCAGGTTGGATGTTGGCTACCTGCCCCTGAGATTGGTCTCTTCCAGAAGAAGTTGCTCCTCCTGTTGATGTAGAGGGAACCTCCTGTGCCAGAGCCCTGACACTTTCTCGGGCAAAATTCTGGGGGTGCCTGGTCTCCACATGGCGAATCATCGTGAAGTTGCCAAAAGAGTATTTCTTTAGGGGGTTACCCCGTGACAGGACCTTTTTGCAGATCCTGCACTCCACTTTTGGTGCATTCACCTTCTTCTGGCCTTCTGGAAACTTAAAAAATTTCCAAATGAAATGTCCCTTCACCTTTGGGGTAGGTGGCTCTTCATCAATGAAGTCATCTTCACTGCTGGATGATCTGGCAGCCATGATGAACCAAGAAAAAAGGAGCAGCAAAAAAGCAGGTCTTTCAGTCACAAAAGTGAAAGAAGAAGTGAAGGAAATGGGTGGGGATTTCATTCATTGTAAAAAAAAACTGTTAGCAACCAATGAAAAGTGTTATTTTAGGGTCACATGACCCGACGCGCTTACGCTGCGCGCTCGGGTGCACTTCCGGGTGCGTTTACGCTGCGCGATCGTAGGCGCTTCCGGGGCGCACACGTGGCGCGATCGTAGGCGCTTCCGGGGCGCACACGTGGCGCGATCGTAGGCGCTTTTGCGTGCGTTTAGGAGCCGCGCACGTAGGCGCTTCCGAGGGCACGTACGTTGTGCGCTGAAGTGACGTCATCAATCTTTAATAGAAATGCATAATCATTTTCAATATTAAAAAAAACAAATTTTATTTGTATGGTACGAAATGTTTTGCATTATTATTAACTTTTCATTCATATTTTTTTTTCACAAACGACAGTTGCGCTCTGGGTGCGCTTTCAGATGAGCTCTCGGAGAAGCTTACAGGAGAGCTTAGCTGAAAGCTTCCAGGAGCGCGTATATATTTATATTTTGCACAGCGGGCCCTTTTATAGCCCCCACATCAAACCTAGGGGGTGAGGGGGGGTCTACCCTGCCCCCTTATGGTCATTTCCCCCTTTTTTTCCACTTCTTGTGTCTCTATCCTACCGAGACACAAGATGGCGGCTTGTCCGGACTGTTTCGAATGTTTACAGACACCCGAGAGCCAATCAGCTTTCCGTGCGCACCTCGCGTGTCGCGCCTGGTGCGCGTACCGGGGCGCGGCCATAGATATATATATTTTTTTTAACCTAAATTACTCAAAATCCACTCGAGCACATATCTTGAGACATAGCAAAGGCACATCGGGCTACCAGTCCCTACAATGTTGCCAAGTTTGGTGGAAATCCATTCAGCCGTTCGGGCTAAAAGTGAGTACGACCGCCCTATGGAAATTAACATGGGGAAAACAAATGTTGGGACCCCCCTTTTATCTCGGCCCCCGCTTGACAAATCACCCCCAAACTTTCAAGGAAGGACCGTAGCTCCGCGAGGCAAATTTGAGGCAATTTTCAGGCAGATTCGTCAACCATGCGCCAAAGCTATTCCAAATAGAATTTTGAGATTTTGCATTGAAAAAAATCCTAACTATAACTACCTACTGGCGACCGCCAGTAGGTAATATATATACACACATATATATATATATATACATATATATACACACACATATACATATATATATACATATATATACACACACACACACATATATGCCTGGAGGAAGCCCAAGTGTAGAAGAGACTTCAAGGACACCGTGGGGGTACAGAAGGGATTTCTTTATTCTTTGTAAGTTGCTCAGCGTAATGCATTTCGGCTTCTCTGCCTTCATCGGACGCTTGCTCACAACCGAATGGTGCCGTTTCCCTCCATGAAAATACTCCGGTGCTCCTAGTAGTAGGAGATCAGCTGACCCCGCTTGATATGGGACAGCTGTAGTAGATTTCGAACTGCAGTTCCCAGAATGCAACAACTTGGTAAGTTTCAGCGCAGGGTATGATGGCTTGTATACCGAGTCACGGGGGGGGGCCGTGTAGTGGCAGGCAGCATTCTCAATTATAAAGTCAGAAGTCCCTTGGGTCCCCAACGCCCCAACCACGTTTGCAGGTAGAACGGAGGCAGAGCTGTGGAGAGCGCTTGGTTAACCCTATCCTCTGTGTAGTTCACAGACTGCAGCCTTGCAGCAGCCCCATCTCTGACCTGTTCCCGTGGCGGCCCTGGGTGATTCGATACCTCGAACAGGAAAAGCAGCAAAGCTGATTGCCAGTAGCTCCCAGGGCTCTTTGTAGGGCGGGTCCTTGTGCCGCGTTTCTGGCTTTACGCGGAAAGTATGCCTGAAGGAAGCCCAAGTGTAGAAGAGACTTCAAGGACACCGTGGGGGTACAGAAGGGATTTCTTTATTCTTTGTAAGTTGCTCAGCGTAATGCATTTCGGCTTCTCTGCCTTCATCGGACGCTTGCTCACAACCGAATGGTGCCGTTTCCCTCCATGAAAATACTCCGGTGCTCCTAGTAGTAGGAGATCAGCTGACCCCGCTTGATATGGGACAGCTGTAGTAGATTTCGAACTGCAGTTCCCAGAATGCAACAACTTGGTAAGTTTCAGCGCGGGGTTTGATGGCTTGTATACCGAGTCACGGGGGGGGCCGTGTAGTGGCAGGCAGCATTCTCAATTAAAAAGTCAGAAGCCCCTTGGGTCACCAACGCCCCAACCACGTTTGCAGGGAGAACAGAGGCAGAGCTGTGGAGAGCGCTTGGTTAACCCTATCCTCTGTGTAGTTCACAGACTGCAGCCTTGCAGCAGCCCCATCTCTGACCTGTTCCCGTGGCGGCCCTGGGTGATTCGATACCTCGAACAGGAAAAGCAGCAAAGCACACACACACATATATATATATATACACATATATACATATACACATATATACATGTCCAAACAAAATGCCCCAGCATTTGAAAGTGCACACACAGCGTCGCATTAGTGAAGCCTCGCTGCAGCTTGTCTTATACCTGCCATTCATTTTCTTCATGCTGCCACCGACGTGTTTCGAGGCTGACATGCCTCTTCCTCATGGGCTTTGTGAAAAAACAGACATTGGAAAGTTCACTTCGTGCAGGTGAAATTTATTTGAAATTTTCCTCAGTGGGTTGGGCATAGTGCCGTCTTTCAATTCTATGCATTATGGGACTAGCAGTCCCACGAGGTGAAATATAGTCATTCCCTTTGTAGGTTCGATGTCCATTTTTGATTGAAAGCATTTTATCTCCTTAGTAGGTTAGGCAGGGCAAAGGCAGGCTCTGTACGCAAAACGACGTTGCACTTTATGGAGAGAGGAATTCCTTTCCACGGCCTTTCCAGAAACGTGTATATACATACACACATATATGTGTGTGTATATATATATATATATATATATATACACACACATATATATACATATACACACATATATATACATATACACACATATATACATACATATACACATATATATATGCACACATACATATATATATATACACACATACATATATATATATACACACATACATATATATATACACACATACATATATATATACACACACATATATATATATACACACACATACATATATATATATATATACACACACATACATATATATATATATACACACACATACATATATATATACACATACATATATATATACACACACATATATATATACACACATACATATATATATACACACATACATATATATATACACACATACATATATATACACACATACATATATATACACACATACATATATATACACACATACATATATATACACACATACATGTATATATACACACATACATATATATACACACATACATATATACACACATACATATATATATACACACATACATATATATATACACACATACATGTATATATACACACATACATATATATATATATATATATATATATATATATATATACACACACATATATATATACACACATACATGTATATATACACACATACATATATATATATATATATATATATATATATATATATATATATATATACACACACATACATGTATATATATATACACACACATACATATATATATACACACATATATATTCACTGAAAAAACCATAGGTTTAACACCAGTTATAGTTAGCTGGAAATTTTACTGACATAAAACCATTGAAATTCCCACGTTATAGTTAGATGGGCTCACTATAACTTGCACGTGTAATGCACTGATGACACCATCCAGTGAATGTGTGTCTTTCAGATAAATAAATATGTATGTTAAGGTCGATGGAAGAATATTTGTTTAAATTATTGTCTTAATGGATGTTTTAAAAAAAATAAATTGGATATTTGCCTTATTAAGTGTATCTTAGTGAATACATATATTAGCGAGTGAAAGTAGGTCAGTCTCTCTGTCATCAGTGATGTCATGAGTGATGTCACTGACCATGTCATGAGTGATGTAATATGTGATGTCATCAGCAGTGCATTACACGTGCAAGTTATAGTGAGTCCAACTAACTATAACGTGGGAATTTCAATGGTTTTAGGTCAGTAAAATTTCCAGCTAACTATAACTGGTGTTAAACCTATGGTTTTTTCAGTGAATTTGATAGGTTCTTTAAATGCTAATTCCTAACTATAACTGGTGTGAAACCTATGGTTTTTTCAGTGAATTTCATAGGTTTTTTAAATGCTAATTCCTTTCTATATCGAGTTTCTAACCTTTTTTTTTTTTTTACAATTTGCAGTTTTTTTTTTAAGTATTCATTTTTTTTATATAATTTTTTCTTTTGCGCTCTGGGTGCGCGCTCCGGGAAGCTTTCAGCTAAGCTCTCCGGTAAGCTTTCCGGTGAGCTCACCTGAAAGCGCACCCAGAGCGCTACTGTCGTTCGTGAAAAAAAATATGAATGAAAAGTTAATAATAATGCAAAACATTTCGTACCATACAAATAAAATCAGTTTTTTTTTATAAGGAAAATGATTATGCATTTCTGTAAAAGTTTGATGACGTCACTTCGGCGCGCAACGTAAGTGCCCTCGGAAGCGCCTACGTTCGCGCCACGTAAACGCACGCAGAAGCGCCTACGATCGCGCCACGTTTGCGCCCCGGAAGCGCCTACGATCGCGCCGCGTAAACACACCCGGAAGTGCTCCGGAGCGCGCAGCGTAAGCGCGTCGGGTCATGTGACCCTAAAATAACACTTTTCATTGGTTGCTAACAGTTTTTTTTTACAAAGAATGAAATCCCCACCCATTTCCTTCACTATTGCTTTGTACTTGGAGAGAGCAAGAGCTGTTCTGTGTACTATCTTCATCTCCTACTTTCCTGATCTACAGCAATGGCTGCAAGAGAGTCATCCAGCAGTGATTCAGAGGCATTTTTAGATGAGGACCCTCCTAGGCAGAAGAAAAAAATCCATTTCATCTGGAAATTTTATAACATCCCTGAAGGAGAAAAAAAAAGTCAACGCTCCAAAAGTAACCTGCAAAATATGTGGTAGTACTTTATCCAGAGGCAATCCTCTGAAAAAATATAGTTTTGGAAATGCCAATTTAATCAGGCATGTCAAAAGAAGACACCCAAACAACTTTGCGAGGGAGAGTGTCAGAGACCTGGCACGGAAATTACCCACAGATGGCGGCAGCACCTCCACTGGTGGAGCAACACCTTCGGGACCATCCCGTAGAAGAATGGTCCCTAACATACAGCCAGAGTTTGCAGGCATCAAATTTCTGTGCACGGAGTGTGACAAACTGCTCTGCTATGGGGAGCAGAGTGTTGAACTCATTGCCCTAAAGAAACAGCAACACCGCTGCCCTGACAGTCCCTAAATTTTCACATTTTTTTGCTCCTGTTGAGCCGTTTTGGAATCCCTGTTTTTTGTTTTTCCCTTGACAAAAATCCCAAAAAATTATAAAATTGTTTTAAAAAGTCTAAAAAAAAATATAAAACAACAAAATCAAAAAAAAAGTTATTTTCAGAACTACCTCTAATTTATAAAAAAATGCAATTTTTTGTTGTGAAAAAAAATCTGTCATTTTTCATCTCCATGGTACGGTCCCCAGTAAGCTCTCCGGTACGCGTACTGGGTGCGCCCCCCGCGGAAATCGATTTTTTTTATTTTTTTTTTTACCCGCGGGACCCTTTTATGGCCGCCACATCAAAACTAGGGGGTCAGAGGGGGTCTACTCTTCCCCCTTATGGTCATTTGCCCCTTTTTTTTTTTAAACCCCTTGTGTCTCGATTTTACCGAGACACAAGATGGCGGCCGCTCCAGACTGTTTAGAATGTTTACAGACACCCAAGAGCCAATCAGCTTTCTGCGCGCAAGTCGCGTGTCGCGCCTGGAGCGCTCTCCGGTGCGCGCACCGGAGAGCGCCTATAGATATATATATTTTTTGAACCTAAATTACTCAAAATCCACTGGAGCACATATCTTGAGACATAGCAAAGGCACATCGGGCTACCAGTCCCTACAATTTTGCCAAGTTTGCTGTATATCCATTCAGCCGTTCGAGCTAAAAGTGAAATCGACCGCCCTATGGAAATTACGGCCCACCCATAGATATATAATTTGGGAAAATTCAATTTTCTCAACAACTACTGGAGCGATTTTCACCAAATATAAAAAAAGGCACTACTGCATACCAGTCCCTATCATTTTGCCAAGTTTGGTGTAATTCCATTCAGCCAGCCGAGAAAAAAGGGGGGTCCCAAAACGTGTTTTCCCCATGTTAATTTCCTTAGGGACATTCTGACAAGGCTACAGCTCGAACGGCTGAACAGAATTACACCAGATTTGGCAAAATGGTAGGGACCGGTATGCAGCAGTGCCTTTTGTATGTTTGGTGTAAATCCCTCCAGTAGTTTTTGAAAAAATTTAATGTGAAATGTAGCCCAATGCAATTTTCCATAGGACCTTTAGACACGGCTACAGCCCGAATGGCTGAATGGAATTACACCAAACTTGGCAAAATGATAGGGACTGGTATGCAGTAGTGCCTTTTTTTATATTTGGTGAAAATCGCTCCAGTAGTTGTTGAGAAAATTGAATTTTCCCAAATTATATATCTATGGGTGGGACGCCGTGAGTGCACTGTAAGCTTACTGTACTCTGTACCTTCCCGAGTATGAGCTGCATGCTGACTGGCTGCCACTGTCTGTCAACACTCAAAACAGAAATTGTTGGCAGCCATCTTGTGCCTCGGTAGACTGAGGCACAGGAAAGCAGAAAAACAAACGTGTAGAACTCAAAAAGGGGGCAGGGTAGAAGCACCCTGACCCCCTAGGCCTGCTCAGGGGGTCCCACAAGGCCCCCCCAGGCCCCCCAATTTTATTTTTTCGGAAAATCGCGGGGGTACGGCACCGTACGTGCACTGTACGCGTACGTACGCGTGTGTGTATATATATATATATATACACATATACACACACACACACACACACACACACACACACACATATATATACATACACATTTACACACATATATATTTATTTATTTTATTTATTTAAAGGTTTATATAGCGCGAGAATCGACTCCGAGGAATATCTCTGCGCTTTGTGTAAGCATGTCAGACTATATGGCGGCAGCTGTGGGGCTTTTTTTTTTTTTAATTAAAAACAAAACAGGGTGGTTTTAAGAAGTTTCCTGAATGCTAGATGCTTTGCGCATTCTCTTAGGGGGAGGGGGAGTTTGTTCCATTATTTCGGGCCAAGGTATGATAGAGATTTCCCTCCTAATCTCGCTCTTCTGATTCCAGGGACCTTCAATAGATGATTAGAGCCAGAACGTAAAGATCTCGGGGACAGATAGGGAATGAATTTTTTCGACAGATAGCTTGGACCAAGATTGCATAGAGCTTTGTGGATGGTACAACAGATCTTAAATTTTATCCGTTTGCGTATTGGTAGCCAATGGAGTTTTAAATGAAGTGGACGTGAAACAGATCTGTACGGTATATTCAGCACCAGTCGCGCCACTGTATTCTAAATCACCTGAAGTTTATGGATTGACGCTTCATTGGCAGAAAGCAATTAACTGTTACAATAATCTAGGCGACTCCGTATGAGAGCCAGAGTTAAAGTCTTTCTTGCAGCATCTGGAAGCACAGGGAAGACTGGCCGAAGTAGGCCCAGGGTGTGAAAACATGTACCCACCGTCTGGCCAACATGTTCTTTAAAAGTAAGGGCATGGTCAAGCCGGACACCCAGATTCTTGACAGAAGCTTTGGGAGTAGGAGGCTTGCCAAGGTTGATGGGCCACCAATTGGGGGACTACAATATGGAAGCTTCCCCAAAGAGCATGAGCTCGGTCTTTCCGACATTACACTGAAGAAAGTTATTCCGCATCCATTGTGAAATGGCATTCATGCCCATAGAGAAATTCTCCTGGATGGTTGGGGTTAGTTCATTGAAAGGAAAAAGAGTAGCTGCCTGTCGTCAGCGTATGATATTGGGATAAACCAATATTTCCTTAGAACATTAGCCAAGGGAGCAACATAGATGTTAAATAGTGTTGGGCTCAAACAACAGCCCTGTGGGACTCCCTTGGTAAGTTCCATGGGTGCCGAGCGATACAGGCCATAATTGACCGTCTGAGTCCGACCAGAAAAAAAAACTTGCCACCCAATGGAAGGCAGAGTCTCTTAGTCCTATTTCCTCCAGCCTTCTGAGTAATTTTTGATGGGAAACAGTGTTGAATGCGGTGGATAGGTCCAGTAGCACCAGAATCATAGAATGGCCATTGTCTAGGGTCATTCTGATGTTATCTGTGACCACTAGCAAGGCTGACTCAGTGCTATATGTGGGCCTAAAACCTGACTGCGAGGGATCTAGGTTGCCTGACAATTCGCCATGACTAGAGCGGTGTTTGTTGACATACCTCTCTAGGATTTTACTCAGAAACGGCAGGAGTGAGATGGGGCGAAGATTGGTCAGATCCGTCAGAGGAGCTTTCGAGTTCTTTCGAATAGGCATTATCTGGGCTGCTTTCCATTCTCATGGAACATAACCTTCTTTTAAAGAAAGATTCAGGAGATGTTCAATTAATGGGGCAAGTTGAGGAATAAGAGTGTTAGCTATCCTTGCAGGAATCAGGCTGCATGGAGAGCCGGTCTTCACTTGGCCCATTAGCAAATCTACATCTGTGGTGGCAAGCGGAGGAAAATTCTCAAGCATCATGGAAGAAGACAATCCTGCTGCATCTGTTGTCTCAGTTTGTACACTCCCCGAAGAGACAAGATTATCATATATTGAATCAATTTTCCGTGAAAAGTAAGATGCGATGTTATCACAAAGTGTTTGTGAAGGTGCTTCTGTATTCTCACATGCCTTGGGTTTTATAAAAGACTGGAGGATATTGTATAAAATCTTCGGTGGATTAACGGCCAGTGTGAGTTCCGTAGAGATATAATTCTTACGTGTGAGCTTAATATTACTGTGATAGCTTGATAGAGAGGCTAAAAACGTAGTTTTGTCGCTCTCTTCATGAGTGGTTCGCCATTTCCTCTCATACTTTCTGCATCTTTTTTGCATAAGTAACTGGGGGGTGAACCAGAGAACTTGCTAACGTTTAGGGTGATTAGAGGAGCATTTCACTGGCACAAGATAATTAATAGTTTCCGTTAATGGAAGGTTATACTTAACAAGCGCTTCTTTTAGATTATCTAAAGATTTATTCCGGGGTACTTTCAGAGAGGCTTGAAAGTCCTCTGAAGGGACTTTCTGCCATTGCCTACGAGTCGTACCAAATTCTTGGCGTGGCCATCTAAGTTCAGCTTTATGGCTCTTAATGGCAAATTCAATTAAGGCATGGTCGGTCCAAGTAAGTTGTACTGGTTGTTCACACTGTATGTTGGGGGAGTTGGACAGAACAATATCCAAAGTATGGCCAGCTATGTGGGTGGGACCTTCATTCATTTGTTTAGGCCTAAGAGTGCCAAATTGTTTAGGAAGGCTAATGGCTCTATATTATTAGAGCATTCACTATGAATATTAAAATCGCCTAGAAGAACAAAATTAGTGCTAGCAAGTATATGAGGAGCTAGGGGTTCTGAGAGTATATCTGAAAAATCCGCTAAGGGGCCAGGTGGGCGATAGATCAGGGCCACCTTCCAACTGACTTGGGCTGGTAGGTCAATTCGTAAAATAAAAGCATCCATTCTAGGGTCACAATATTCATCTAGAACACAAACATTAATATCTTTGTGTATAATGGCAAGCCCTCCTCCCATCTTAACTGGTCTATCCATTCTAATGAACTTGAAGCCCTCTGGTATTGCCAAGGTGATCGATAGAGTAGAGTGGTGTTTGAGCCAGGTTTCGGTCAGAAACCCCAGCTCAGGTAGTGGTGAGGAAAACAAGTCCCAGATTTTAATAGAGTGCTTAGGGAGAAAACGGACATTGCAGAATACATTTTTCCATATCTTCTGATTTTTAGTTATAGAATGTAGCCCACATGGGTGAGGCTCGAGTTGCATAATAAGGTGACTTATTTTATAGCTGATAATCACATGTTACCCAAGTCTGCCTTGTATCTAAATCATTGCTCTGATAACAACAGCCTCTACATGAGAAGGGTCCTTCAACTGATGGCAGAATATCATAACAGCAGTGTAATGGAGGAGTCTTCCTAAAATCAAGCAAGTCTTCTCTAGAATAGCACTTAGTACTGCTTACAGTGTTCATAACTGAAATGGCCCGGCCAGGGGTCCTGGCTTCTGGCGCTGTCCTGGAGCGGACGGGCGTGGATGTGCGCAGACGGGCGCAGACGGGCTTGCCATTGGCGCATCGCCGGTGCGCCAGCTGCACGCCGCCTGAAGCATCTGGTCTGGTTTATATGGGGGAGGTTGGAGCACGAGAGCGCCAACCTCCTTCTGCCAGAAATGAGTGAAATTAGCAGTGAGGAAGTGGGCAAGTTTTAGTTTAGAAAGAAAAGACTCCCTCCACAACAAACGAGCAACGCTCGCGGCGGACTGGGGAGTTCCAAACACACACAGCAAACAAGTTCAGCAGCCAAGAGGTAGGTTTAAAATCACTAAAACATCATTAATACCGTTTTTAGAAAAAAAATCAGCAATTTAGGAGCGACACATATATATATATACACATATATACTTATTTATACATACATATACACACATATATATATATATATATATACAAACACATGCATACACATATATACATACACATATAAACAGATATATATACATACACATATATACACACACACACAAACATTATATATATATATATACACATATATACACACACACAAACATTATATATATATACATATATACACACACACAAATACACACATATACATATATACACACACACATATATACACACAAATGCATATATACACACATACATATATACATATATATATATATATATATATATATATATATATATATATATATATATACACACAAATCCATGCACTTGCATACATACACGTAGGCGGTGTTTCACAGAGACCAAACCTGAATCTATAATCGACAATTGTAGCACACCCATGAAATGACCGCAAGAGGGGAACGTATACCTGGTTATTGGACAACGGTATGCGGAAGCCTGTGTGATTCATGTTTGCCCGAAGAGAAACAAACTGGTGTACATAGCATGGCACATTTACAATGTTTCCGGCACTTTTACAATGCTTTTGATAGCTCCATAACAAGCATTAGAAAACAAGTAATTAAAAAAGTAACTAACAGGTATTAGAAATAAGCTGGAGTACATAGAAAATAAAAACATTTTATAAATTTGAGAGAGCTTGCTTTGAAAGTCGTTTTGAGAATAGTAAAGATATATATATATATATATATACACACACACACACACATATAGACATATACGTACTTAGAGGATAAACATCATTTGTAGGTAATACGAGACAACCAATTTATGGCTCTTGTACACTATTTGCTAAGGCATGCTGGCGATTAAATAGTCTCACCAGTATGTTTCTTAATATCCGAATTCATAAAAAATTATTGTAGTCAACAATATCAAAATGTATTCCAAATATCTGCAATTCCCCGAGCACAGGATGATTGAATAATTAATTCATGCAAATATAATTCACTTCTCCAATGTAAAAAAAGGTTCTACAACACAGAATATTTAGTAGGAATGTTTTAAGGCGGTTAGAAATTCTGAACTTGCTAAAGTAGTAACGATGGTGTCGTTTTGAGGTGAAGTTCTTTAAGACGGTTAAAAATAAAGTCCCCTTCAGATCAGCACTGCTTTTCTTCTGCTGTGTACTTCGTTGAAGCGCTCCATGGCGCAGAGTATGTTGATGGCACTGTATAATAAACACACTCTTCCTGAATGTATGCAAGGGTCTTTAAGACGCGGGATATTACAGCACAGTCTGTATAATTAGCTGAGTTTATAAGTGACATCGTTAGCGAGTGGTGTAGCAACACGAGCATGCATACCTATTAGTACACACATCTAACTTTATACAGTAAACCATTCTATACTTGGTAAACAACTATAAAATATCCCACTGGTGCAGGATTAAGAGCACATCACAGACTACAGCTATGCCAAAGAGAGGCCCTGTCATTATAGTGACAATATTGAGGAACACACAGATTTTATCAAGAAAAGAGGGAGTACTTGATTTGACTTATGCCGTGTGACAAATAACGTTTGACGGAGGGGAAGGCTAACCGTACTAGCGAGGTTTTCCCATGTCCGAAAGGGACCCTGTGTGAGTTTGTATGCTTGTTATCTGAGAGCTCCTCCTCCTGAAGTAAAGAGTAGCCGACCCTAGGATCCCGACTGTCCTTCACTCACTGCTGTGTGAAAACGCCGCCCAAATCCTTACCTGCGCTCTGGAGGTTAGTGGGTGTCCGGAAGGCGGTATGTATTGGCTATCACTTTGCGCCGCAGGTTCTCTTAATGGGCGTCCATAGTTTGACAGCAGTTAACCGGATGTCAGAGGGTGCTAGGTTGTTGACATTCCCGTCCTGTGTTTACTAGAAAGCTCGACAGACAGTCCAACTAAGCCAATGCCGATTTCATAGGCTTTTCCGTAGGGTCTCGCGGACACCCATGTCAGTCTCAGAGGTCTTCCGCACTCTCTCGTCTGAAATCAAGCACAGCAGTGATCAGTTCCCATTAGAGGAATTACACTAGCCTGACGCGCCGCCACGTGATATAGACGTCATGTCCTAGTTCTGTGCGTCAGGCTTGAGAGCTTACATTCAGTGGCCGCTAGCGGGAGTCCGGAAATTCAAAACTGGTTTTGGAACTAGAGAGGTTAATGGAGATTGTGGCACTGCCCCAGAGATTTTGTGTGGAAACTCTGTGGGTTGTGCGGGGTATCACAATTCACAGTTTTAAGTAAACAGAATAATATACCATATAGACATAACGTAAGGTTCATAAGTGCTTGGAGGGCAGGTTGGCTGCTAGGTCCCCGGAAGGTGGATGTGGAGAAGCGAGTGTTGTATTTTTCTTCTTCTTTTTTGTTTTTTAAACATATTCATGTAGCGCGAACTAATTTCAATTCAAATGTTTATTGTTTCGGTTAATTAAAACCGTTACAATTTGTCCCCTATATTAAAAAAATCAACAGTGACATGTTTGTTCATTTGCTTAAAACCATAAAAGCCTTTTCTTATCACTTATTAATGTTCAAGTATAAATGAATCAGTTATTAATAATTAAGTATGTACAAGTGTATATATTGCAGATTTTCAACATTTAGAAATGAGTAGAAAATCATGATTTTAATAAAGGCACAGAGGCTAATATTATGCACTACCTTTTATTACTACTCAGGCAGAGCAACAAAAAATTAGAATCAGAACACACAAAACTTCTAGAATACTGAACATGCATATCCCCTTAGAACAGTGGTCGAAGTGGGGGAAAAAATGTAGGGGAACTGTGGGTGGAGCATCAGGAGGCGAAAATAACCAGAGGATGGGGTCAGTGGGTGAAGTCAGGTGAGGCTAAAAAGAGCAAAACATACAGATTTTTAGTATGTTTGGCATCCACAACCAATGGATACACGTTTATTTTAGGTTTAATATATTAGTTAATGACATTAAAATACATTTACAATGTGGGATACGTTTTCAATCACAGAATGTCCCAAATACGCTCATAAGAGGAACCAGGTGCCGTTTGTCTCTGAGCCATGAGGGTTCTTTCATCAGCACTTCTCCCTTTTCCTAACCATTTCTGAATATAAAATGTGGGTTTAAATTCTATGACAGGAAGTCCCACATGTTGGGGAGCACTATTGAGTACATAATTCAGTACCCCTCGGTCAATGCAAAATTGTAATCCTACATTTTTATGTGCTTCACGCAACATGTGATAAAGCCAGGATTAGATGCCTTCTGGTTTCCTGTTATTGTATCTAGAAATAGCACAAAAAAAATAATATATACACCTAAAACAACCCAGTCTTCTTAGTTTTGCAGATGCTTTTAGCATTATCAGATGAATGAGATACAATTATTATATCAGTAGTTTGTGTAATTACTACTCAAGTTAGTTAGCAATGAGAATTGCAAATGCATCAATTATGAAATTATGAGACTCAAACAGTGGTAGAGGTAGGAATAGGTAGTGGTCCTCAGATTATCTCAATCAGTTATTTTCTCCCCTTGAGACTACTATCCTCTGCAAACACTATTAGACACCTCCATCCTTTGTCTCTCCCCAAGCACTGTAGGTGTCTAAAAATAACACACAACACAGACTGCATGAGGAAGGTCAAATATAAATGGCAAAATATCCTAATTTGGAAATGTTTTCCACATAATTATAGCTCTGATATATTTTCCACATAATACATCATCGGCCGCATAATGTGATGGATTTAAGTAAAAAATTATATGTAGCTCAAATGGATCAAAACAAGTGACTTGTGTTACTGTGAAGTAGAAAGCCCTTTACAAAGGTTGACTGGCCACGGTTCTCACTGCTGCACTTGTTAAACTGGTATTATTGAAGCCAAAGCTTTGCAGAGACTGTAGGATGTGTAAAAAACGTCAAAATAATGAAGTATCAGAAAATGTACCTCACATTACGTTGCAGCCTTTCTTTGCTGCATAATTTAGCCAAAACTGCAACATCATTTTGTCCTCCATTGCTGCATAATTACAGTGGCCCCAAAGAAGGCAGCACATGTTAAAAGTGCTTGTGCATGATGCAGAGATGCCTGCACGTTCCTGAGACCCGCAATCCTAAAGAAATAATAATAAACTAAAAAATAATTGTAGCCCACTTTTCACAAAGTGCGAATTGCACAGACCTTTCGCAGGCAACTCACAAAACGTAAGGAACACCCCTCTTTTGTGTGCATCAAATATCTTCTAAAACACAGTGGTTCAGGAACCCCTTTCTGTAGCTGCAGAACATCCTTTCTGTCTGACAGCAAAGGAGCCTCTTATAATTAGATCTAAGAAGTTGGTTTTACAGGAGCTCACGATTTGCAGGTGGCGCTCAGTTCGTGTTATAATAGTTTAATTCTGCTTTACTCAGTTACTTCTATAGTGGAGAAGTGTGGCTCAGGGGTTAGAGGCGGCAGACTCGGAAGCTGAGATTGGTCCTGGACCAGGGTTCAATTCCCCGCCTCGGTGGGTCTTGGGCTCAAAAATTCCACAGACTCGATAATTCTCATTCCGGTGCCTACTTGACTCACGGGTTCACACTCTGCGACTCTGGGCAATAGCTTGCTTAATCTCAACTACGGCCCCTCGCGGCCGGATGCCTGGCTTTCACTTTGTGGATACCCTGCTGGGGTTATCTCACAGGGGAATACCAGGACGGGTTCCCAAGGCAAGCGCCTTGATGCCTTCGGGTGATACGTGCGCTATATAAATCGCAATACATTTACATTTACATAATCAGGGGTCCATCTGGTTTTATCACTTGTGCACTTGCTTTATGTCTCACTGACATCTGCCTGTACTGCAGTGTTCACTTAGCTATTGTTGTAAATGCTACTTTACAGCACTGACACTGTTCCACTCAGAGCTTTGTGTACTTTTCTAAACACACGTTTTGTGCAGCGATTCAGGATTAATCTTAATGTCATATCCAGTCCTTTAAGCCCTGCAACAAGGCCTAAAAGACAATAGGGCTGAGGTGACAACACCTGGCCTCCTGGGAGGCCGCTTCTCTTACCCCCTGCCATCCCACCATGAACTGAAGTGAGAATGCACAATGACCATAAAATCACCTCTTCTTTCAGCCTACCCCATGTAGGCTCCTGCCTATTCATACACTCACCATTGCCCCTATGACCTGAAGGCGATTGCCCGGCAGGGGATGACACTGCTTCTGGCCAAACAGGCCCCACGTAGCAGGGGGCCCAGACCAGAATGCCCCAAAGGCCAGAGCAACACCCAGTTCCAAGCCTCAAATTACAGAGGGTCGGGAGAGAGCCCGGAATGCTGGTGCCTCATTACAGTGGCCTGGCGAAGACAGTAGGAATATTGCACAAGTTTACAGAGGCTTAAAAAACGGCTCATAGGTGCCCCTGAAGCACTGGCCCATCGCCCCATGCCAGACTGCCCGCCTTCCCAATCCCATGCTGTCACTAAATGAGGTGTAAATCACACTCTAGCAGCAGGACCACCAAAGGTTGCCGTTTTGTGTGATGATTGATTGATTGCTCCCACAGTGTTGCTCTGCAGGCCCCTGCCCCAAGACACAGAGGGGAAGGTGGAAGAGGTTGTGGCAACTGCAGACGCCTTCCTTAATGTGCAACACACAGGGCTGGACGATCATGCAATATTTTTATAATTCGGAGCATTCCTGCCGCCCTGGGACGCATTTTTAAAATACAGAAGTAGGGGAACGCACTGTGTTATATTTAAAAAGTAGGGGCACGCCGTGCCCTTTCGATCCCGCCCACTTCTACCACTGCCTTAGAACCTGCAGCCATGTTCCTCTTTTGGGTGCTGCGAACACTAGAAAACAACTCCAAATCTTCTCTTCTTCCTGGACACCAACTCTTCATACAGGGGCGGCCTTAGGCATGTGCAAGCTGTGCACCTGCACAGGGCCACCAAACCTAGGGGCCACCACGCCAATATATATCCTTAATATAATAATCCTCTGAGGATGGATACATATTTGCGTGGCGGCCCCTGGCAGGGATTTGGCGGCCTCCGGCTCTGTTCCACTTCCAAACACCCTGACCCTCCCTCTTCACGGGCCTCCGCGCTCCGCCCCCCCCCCCCCGGACCCCTTCTTACGGGGCCCCCTACCTATGCTCCCTGCCCAGGGCCGCCATGAGACTAGAGCCGCCCCTGCTTCATAACACCAACTCCACAGAAACATTTCTTCTTCATCCTGAATAAGAAAAAATTCAAATCATTAAACATTGGGCGGGAAAAGCGGAGGGATAATATTAGCCTCCGTGCCTTTATTAAAATCATGATTTTCTTCTCATTTCTAAATCTTGAAAATCTGCATTTTACATCAAGGCCCGGAGGCCAATCTTATGCATGTTCAAAGTTCATCAACAACACTAGCTTACACATTCTCCACTGGTTTAAAATAAAATCTCTTAAACCTTGACTCACAACTCCAATCTGCAGCCTTCATAATCCCACTTAAACTAAACCCTTTCATATATGCCTTGCTAGCCATAGCCCCTCTCACAGAATGAGCTCCAAAAACACTTGTATCTATCTAAGCCTTCAACATCACCTCTTTCACCCATCTAGCCAATGTAGCAGAAGAAACACCCTTAAAAGGTTTCCTTAAAGAGATCAGCAACTGAGAACATCCACTACGTCTCAACCCAAAAGTTCTTTTCTCATATTCCTTTAAACAATGAACAACACATAAATTCCTATTCTCTTCAGACTGAGGATAAAAAATAGTCCTAGACATAGTCTTAGTCCTTTTCCTCAACTCAAAACAAATTCCTTCCGGCTGAAAAAACCTAGAATCCACCTCAAAAGCCCTAATATCGGATACCCTTCCACAAGACTGTAGGAGAGTAGGGTCTGCTATCCTATGGTCACCCCAATTTTTGCTTTTTGCTTCACTGGTTTTGAACTTAATGAGGCTGTGGGCCTGCTAATCAGACCCCAGCCTGCTGTTCTCTCTCTAAATTCACATACATGTACTATAGGTACATAACCCAATTGGAACTGGACTCCTTGTCAGCCCCTGTACAATGCACTATAGGTGCTCAGGGCATAGGTGCCACCAAGGCCTACCAGGGGCTGCAGCATAGCTTTTGCCACCCCTGGCTGGTTCTTAAATTGACACAACTGGTGCAAGTTGGTGTAATCACCCCTTGCTTAGATACAGTATCCCTATATCTAAACCTATATCTGGACACATATAAACCTGTGAGCCACTCCTATGGAAGACCTTATCAATCCTGGAGGCAGAGTCCGTGGTTTAATGTGAGATGGTGCTCGAGCATGAGCTGAGCCTATCTGCAGCTGTCGGGAATAACTCCCTAAGCTGCTCTGGGATAATGCCATACCATATACTATTAAGTGCATTATAATCCTCGCGGTTATATGTCAAATTTGGTTTGGCTTTATCAAAACATGTCATGTAAGGTGTCATACGATTTGGAATACTATCCCCTCGACAGTCCTGTCGACAGGGATAGCATTCCACCCTTCTAGAGGGAGAAGACATGTTACTTTACTGAAAAGCGGTTGATTTTTAAAAGAGCCTCAGATCCACAAAATGGATGCTTCTGCCACAGACACGAGTCTGACCTCCTGCTGCTGACCAAAACTCAGCCGAGGAGGCCTGGACAAAGGCTCTCCTGTCGCAGGGAGGTGTCACACCACCCCAGACAGGAGATAGTGGATTGTAGCAGGGAGGTTTGAAAGAAACCAGACACTGCCTGGGGAGCACAAGGCTTCCCCTTGCATAATCCGGTCAAACCGGTTCTGGGGCATCCCAGCCCCAGCCCCAGTCCCAGCGCGACCCTGGACAAAGGGAAAGGGGTGTAACCACCCCCTTCCTGGGTCCCACCCATAGGAGGGGACCTAGCAGGTAATCCAGCCCCCTAGATTGGTATAAGAATGGGAGCAGTGCCAACGCACTCAGATTATCCTGATGAAACACAAGAAACAAAACTCTGGACCCTTCGACATCCTACTCGACGTAGAAGACTGAAGAATCTCCCTTGTGGTCAAGGAGTGACCACCCTGTGCAAACAGGCACCATCAAGCACCTCGACGTTTGCTTTGTTGCAGTTCCCGCCAGAACTCGAGTGACAGAGACCAACAACAACAAGCGTGCCTGCCTTCTAACAGCCCGATCCACAGTCCCTGCAGAGCTGGGACCCGTGGAGGCGACCGGAAGCGTAGGGCCTGCCATCTTGGAGAAACCATGAGACACTGACCGTGCAGCCCACGAGTGACCCTCGAAGCTGTACATCGGGATTTGAGAAGCCCCAGCCCTGAGCCTCTTTTGCACCGAAGCTCACCCCTCTACACTCACTGAGTGCTGCGTGAGGCCCTTCTGCTTCTTTTGGCTCAACGCGTTGGCCCGGTCACTTGCCTGCTGGCTTGTGGCCCCTGTGCTGATGAACTATGAAATCTAACTTGTGATTCTAGTTGCTTCAGACTTACACCCGCTCCTCTGAAAAGGAGCACCCTCTCTGACCCTCCTGGTCTGAGTGAGAAGCAATCTTCCAGTCCTGCGTGGATTGCTCTTGCCAAGTGTTGTTTGCTCCAGTCTTGAAGCCGACTGCGCCAACGGCGAGAACCTTTGTGGGACAGCTCGTGACTTGCTCCTGGATGTCGCAGATGCCCTAGATCCCACGTGGCAGCGGAGAGAAGCTCCTCAACAACCACCTGATTGCGCCCGACATTGCCTGGTTCCATCCTGGTTCCACCCTGGTCACTGCTGAGTGACCCAGACTCTGTCCCCTCTGCTTTCAGGTATCCTACGACTCTGATCCACCCTTGGATCACACCGGACACTTCTCCTTCACATTGCCTGCAGCCTCTTCAGCTTCAAGCACCAACAACCTGCGTGACGAAACCCGACACAACTTCGACCCTATGCACCCGCTTCCTGTGGGTGAGGTAACTCAACAACGCCGGTGTTCCCACACTGGTACACACCTCTAGTATATGTGTCTTAAATTTCGTCCTTCTAGGTTAAGCGGAAGTCTCCTTAAACAGTAACTTTATAACTTTTACGCACCATTGACTTTGCAATGGTGCATGCGCTTGCTTTAAGCGCTGTACCCGAATCCCGCGGGCTTTTCCCGACTTCAGCATTGCTAGTCCCGACTGCTACCAGCGATTTCCTAGGCCCTAGGCCTAACCACTGTTCGATTGGTATCTCTTATACCACTTTCTTAGTATATGGTTTGAGTGGCCACCCGCCCTCATCCATAATTGTGTAACTTTCATATGTTTAACTGTGCTTTTGTTTTAACGCTTGTGCTCCTTTGCTCATAAAGAGTACTGGGGATTATTCTAGTAATAAATACATATATTTTTATAATATATACTTGTGTGGTGTCCTTTCATTTGGTATTACAATATTGTGATTGGTAAAACAGCTCGCTTAACACGACCTCGAGTTTAGCCATTAAGGCTGCTTAGTCCATGCTACCACTAGGATAGCTTGTCTAATAAGGTTTACTTACAACCAGACACAATAAGGGATTGTTTGGACTGATACAAGGTGGTTCCAGAATTGGAAACATCACATATCAGGCCAACTTCTCACATTGGTGTGCAGCGGTGCGGATTTGAGCTTGCTGTTGTTTTTACCATTGCAATCTTTTTATCAAATTGAAAGATCACATCAAGTACCTTAGGTACATATAAAACAAAAGCTTAGCATATTTAATTTTTACTGAACTTAGTAGTTGTAGATCAAAGGGATTAGCACACCCTGCCTACAACTCAAGGACTACACTCAAGGAAAACACTTAGTGTAGGTAAGTGCACCACTTGCACCTCACTAGCAGTCATGTCTGGCACAGGAGGAGCTGCAGGCTCTGCCCCTGTGACAGTTGACCTTACCAAGGCAACTTCCAGCTATGACAAACTTAGCCATAAAGACTTGAGTGCCTTATGCATTGCAAGAGGGCTAAAAAGGGGTCACAACCCCACCATTCCTTCCCTGATAGCCATCCTGGAAAAGGATGACTTAGATAAGGCGAGTGCAGTTCCCTTAGACACAGGAGATGGAGTGAACACCCCTGAGAATGAGACCACTCCAGAGGAAGAGGAGGAAGAAGAAGAAGTGGAGGAGGAAGGCTCAGAAATAGACGAGTCTGATCAGAATCAGAGGGCTAACCAGGTTGTAGTTGGCAGGCTTAACCAGACCAACTTAGACCTACATGGGAATGGAGAGGGCCAGCACCTCCCCAGATCCTATAACATAATTCCCTCAGGCAACAGAAGTTCAAGTTCAAGTTCAAAGATTTGTATAGCGCACTACTCACCCAGAGGGTCTCAAGGCGCTTGGGGGAGGGGGAGGTACTTTACTTATCGAATATCCACGTTTTTAGTTGCTTTCTGAAGTAGAGGTGGTTCTGTACAAGGCGAAGGTGGGTGGGGAGAGAATTCCAGGTTTTGGCCGCTAAGTAGGAGAAGGATCTTCCCCCCATGGTGGATCTATGGATGCGCGGAATTGCGGCGAGGGCTTGATTGGACGATCGTAGTTGGCGGGTGGGGGTGTAGAAGGACAGTCGCGTGTTGAGGCATTCGGGTCCTAGGTCGTAGAGGGCTTTGTGTGCGTGGGTGAGGAGACGGAACGCTATTCTCTTGTTGACGGGGAGCCAGTGAAGGTATTTCAGGTGACCGGAAATGTGAGCTTGACGGGGGATGTCCAGTATGAGTCTAGCTGAGGCGTTTTGGATGCGTTGGAGTTTTTTCTGTAGTTTGGCTGTGGTTCCGGCGTAAAGGGTGTTTCCGTAATCCAGTCAGCTTGTGACCAGTGCATGGGTGACCGTCTGAGATCTCCCTCAGGGGACTCTCATATTTCTAGTGTCTCAAGGGAATCTCAATGGGGAATGACTTCCCCCCAGAGGAAAGAGCGTAGGGCCAGGATGAGGGCTGTCCAACTTCAGATAGAGAGGGAAGAGATAGCCTTGGCTCAAGCTAAACTTGCTTTAGCAAGAGAACAAAAGTTGTGTGGATTAGATTCCACTGGTGGCAGCAATATTCCTAGAGAGAAAGACAGGGGCTATGATGACATCCACAAATGGATGGCTGCTCTTGAGAGAGCCTGCATGGTACAGCAGGTTCCTCAGGATCAGTGGGCTGCAATTTTATGGTACTCCTTTTCTGAGAAAGGGAGGGAAAGGCTCCTCACAGTTAGACCTGAGGATGCCAAAAACTACTCTGTCCTGAAGAGTGCTCTTTTTGAAGGGTTTGGCCTAACCACTGAGCAATACAGGTTGTTGTTCAGAGACACCCAAAAAGCACAGACTCAGGACTGGACTGATTTTGTTCATTGTGCCACTAAGGCTCTGGAGGGTTGGCTGCAGGGAAGTAAAGTCTCAGACTATACAGGATTGCACAATCTTATAACGAGAGAGCAGATCCTTAATAACTGTCAGAACCAGCTGTTGCATCAATACCTTACTGACTCTGATCTGACCTCTCCCCAAGAATTGGGAAAGAAGGCGGACAAATGGGTCAGAACAAGGATTAAGCAGAAACCCCAGAACCATGGTGGTGACCAGAAGAAAACAGACCAGAAGGGTGGGGATAAGAAAGATAAAGAAAAAGGCCAGAAGTCTTCTTCAGGCCCACAAAATTCTAATAAGGGGGGTGGTTCCCAAAATGGTAACAAAAAGAAGAAGAATGATGGCCCAAAGAAACCTTGGTGCAATACATGTAAGTCCATTTCCCATTGGGGGAGTGAATGTACCAAGAAAAATCCAGTTCCTACCACTGCAGCTCCTAAAGCACCTGCACCCCCTAGTACAGTCAGCAGTGGTAGTGCACAACCTAAGGGGATAGTAGGGTTAACCCTGGGTACTGAGATGGAATCTGGCCTAGTCAGAGTCCCTACTCAGGCAGTTCTGCTTTATGATGTGGACTTATCTTTGACCACTACTGTGAGTCCCAGTAACCTGGGCAAGTATAGGCAGACACCTTTGATAAATGAGAAACTGGCTCAGGCCTACAGGGACACTTGTGCCAGTGTCACTATGGTGACACCTGACTTTGTGTACCCTGGACAGATTGTACTAGGTGAGAATTACCTAGTGACCAACATTATCTTGAGAGATGCGGGGAAACCCATCTGCACCGTTGCACCCAGCTTACGAAAAGCGTCCATTCTTCTACCTAACTCCCACTGTTTGTCGAGAGTAAATCTAGACAGGTCGGAGCGTATTTGGAAGTTAAATCCTTTGCCTGCAAGTGATTTTTGCTTTAAGGCTTTAAGGCAAGGTTCAAAATTTGCTCTTTCAAGGAGTAGGTGTGAAAGTTTACAAGGATTTTTCTCGGCTTAGTCCTCTGCAGGTTACACCTGAATGGGTCCCTATGGATACATTGTATATCAGTTGCTAGGTCCTCGTTAGAGTGCAGGAGGTTAAGAGATTCTTTTAGTAGCGAGATAATGAAGCTCTTAATGTCTGTACCTTCGCTGCCTTCAGGAACATTCAGGATGCGTATATTGCTTCGCCTAGCGTTATTCTCCACAACCTCCATTCTCTCCGATAAGGCCAGATCTTCCCTTTTTAACTTCAAAATATCTTCCTGAGTGCCCTCAGCTCGCATAGAGATTTGTCCCACTGTTTCTTCTAAGGCTTGAGTTCTTACCGACAGGCTAACAATCTTTTCGTCTAGGGACTCGCAAAAATTCCTTATTTCTCTTTGGTTTGAAGCTGACTCTACAAAACCTTGCTTAATCTCAGCAGATAGTGCTGCAAACATCTGTTGCAATGAGGCGACGGATATAGGAACTGAGTTAGGATCCAAAGCTCCATTTACCTCAAAACAGGAAAGAAGATCGCCGACGGCGAGGTTGGGAGCGGGATTAGAAGCCAAAAGAGGCTCAGAAGGTACTTCGGCTTCCAAGCTATTTACAGTGTTTTCCAAGTCTATTCTTCTAGGAGGATCTTCACCACTATTCTCTGAAAGTGAAGACGCTAGAGATGGTGTTGTAGCATAAGCTTCCCCAGACCCTGAAGCAGTGACTTCGAGAACTGAACCTGCCTGCACAGTCTGGTTATTGGATAGATCTCCTCCTCCCCCGAACAGGGATGTAGTAAAACATCAAAGTCGAATTCCTCATGCTGGGCTATACTAACACCAGGATTGGCTGGCGCTGAAGCTGAAGCTGAAGCTGGATCGTGTTCAAATGACGCCATTTCACGAACCTCTGGGTTTAGTTTGATAGAAATATTATCCCTCTGTTGGTGTTCTTGTCTAATTTCCAGCACCTGTGGAATGACCTTGAAGTATGAACGCAGCGACGGAGTAATCTTAGGGATAGGGGCTGGAGGAGGCTTTGCCTTACTACGCTTTCTTCCCCTCATTGCTTTCACTTCAGTGGAGAGATACGAAGATGTTTTCACAGACTTCAGGTCAGGGGGTAATTTGGTGGAGGTTTGATAACTCTCTAAGGCTTCAGGTACCTCCCTTAATAGCTTCTCCCCTGAAGCTAACTCCCCACCTTTGCCCTTCCTTTTACGGGAGTTGCTAATCTTCTCCAGGCCCTTCGCTGAACTTTTACTTTTATGTCTCTTGTCAGACTCTGCAGCATTCATACAAACGGGGGGTAAATTCGAGGCTCTCAGCACACGCCCTCCTTTCTTCCCTTTTACCTCATAGACGCTGCCACCTGCCTCCTGGGACAACGCCTCAATAACTCGTATTGGCCTATTTCAATCTTAAACGCCGACTACAAAAATTTTGCCACCATTCTGTCCAAATGGCTTGGCCAGGTTGCGCCTGATATACTACATTCCAACCAAAAAGGCTTTGTAAGAGGGAGACAGTTATATGAGCTCACTTATGAACTAGTAGGAGCCATAGATGTGGCCATAAAAGAAGCTCTTCCCCTATCGGTTCTCACGTTGGACACCACCAAGGCCTTCGACAGGGTGAATTGGTTATACTTGTCGGAGGCCTTGCAAAAATTCAACGTCGGGGACAAATTTCGTAGAGCAATCAACTTGCTATATCTCAGCCCTTCAGCTTCAATCTTGATCAACGGGGGCCTTACGGTGCCATTTAGGGTAACTAGGGGAACTAGGCAGGGCTGTCTCCTCTCCTTTTTGATTTATATATAGAGCTGTTTGCGCAAAAACTAAGAGATAGTACATTGATCAAACCTTTTGCTTTCGGAGACTGGGAAAAAAAGGGCACTTTATGCTGACGATATTATGATTTTTACGACAGATATTAATACAGCATACCCAGAGGTCATAGACTTAGATCTTAAATTTGGTAAAATTTCAGGATATGAGGTGAACGCCTCTAAAACAGAGTTTATGTCTTGGAATATTAACTTAATTACACACAATGAAACATCAAGACCTCAATTACGATATCTGGGGATAAATATAGTTAAAGACATTAATCTGATCGCCTCTTTAAATTTTGCTAAAGTAGCTACGCAGTGCCGAAAACACATGAGACACTGGTCACACCTTCCGCTCACTATCTTAGGTAAGGTTAATCTTGTAAAGATATGTATTCTGCCAAAGATTTCGTTTTTATTTAATTCAATTCCACTCTTTTTTGATCCCAAGTTAATTTCAAAGCTGCAGAGCGCGATTTCTACTTTTATTTGGAATAATAAGAACCCAAGAATCTCTTGGAAAAAAATAAGACGTCGCAGAGAGAAGGGCGGGCTGGCGGGACCAGATCTCCAGGTCTACGCATGGGCATTTCAGCTTTCACATACACGTATGTTACTAAAAACACCAACAATAACAGGGGTAGGTCATATGTTCTCTACTCTGCTGAATTGTGAGGGAGTAGGACAGGGTAGCTTTTTGTTCAAATTCGGAGACCCCAAATATTTAAAAAAAATAAAATTGAAGGTACTGCAGGGGAAAGCTACTACATGGTACAAAGTGAGGCACACGATCAAATTAGGGTATTACTCAGAGAGAGCTCCTATATGGGACCTACCCGCACCTCCAGCTTGGGCAGAAGACGCATTAACACAACCACTAAAAGAGGCTGAAATCACCTCCTGGGGAGACCTGTTCATGGACGGTTCTTTATTTCCTTGGGACTACCTAACCAACAAAGTCGGGCCAGGCCTGTCTAGATTCAAATACATACTAATATCAAGCTGGTCTCAGACATATAGTACACAGTTAACCCGGAACAGTAGTTTACCTATTGGTGGAAATAGCGAGCTAGTGACATGCCTGCTGGACAATACCCCTGCAAAGAAGGAAATATCGCTCTGGTACAATAAGATCATAGAGGAAGCAGACGGTAAATTTTGCCTTCCAACATCATTATGGGCCGATTCATTGCCAGGCATAGACGTGGAGGAGCTTTGGTCTGCTTCTTGTGGGGTATTGTGGCACTTGGTTAAACCAGTCTGGCTCCGTAGGAATCATTTATTTACAATACACAGGGCCTACTATTCCCCGCAGAGGCTGTCAAAGTTTTCTTTGACAGGCCCAGTCTCGTACCCAAGGTGCGGACTAGTGGCTGCATCTGACATTCATATGTTTTATGAATGCCCAGAAATAACTTCATTTTGGGACTCTATAGGTAACAAATTGTCTTCGGCACTGGGCTCTAACATTTCCATTGATCTTGGCCTTGTCATCTTCGGCCTGAGTGGCAAATCCCGCAATGCTGCCTCCAACCTGGTCTTTTATTCCATTTTGGCGGCGCGCAGGGAAATCTGTAGACACTGGAAGGATGCCCTGCCACCCACCCTACATGAATGGCGTTCTTCAATCCTCCAGATCTCAAAACTCCATCTAGCAAGGAGTGGGAATCTGAGTAGGAGAGCTTTTTGGGCACAGTTAGAGCAGTCGTATTGAGCCTGGGGTTTTTTTTTTCTTTTTACCCAGGTCCTATGATTAATGCAGGCATTGCTCACCCTTGGTTCTATGGCAAGGTGCCGTGGCGCTTGTGGGGCTTCGGTTTCTCGGGCACTATCTACCAACAAATTGCCCTGTGCTTGAGTTTTCAAGGCTTGCGCGTATCTACTGCTGGGACTTGGCCGCCACCCTCTCCTAGGATATCCCTGCCAGCTGACGCTGTGACAGTACAGAGGCGCAGCCTGATTTCCTGCTCTGTGGCATTTTTGTTTTGACAGATTGGAGCTATGCATGCAAATGAGGATAATAAAAAAAAAAGAGAATTACCTAGTGACCAATGCAAGCAACACCACTACTACACATAGTGTGGCTGTTGTGAACTTCTCCTGGGGAGGGGTAAATGGCCTAAAGAAAGTTGTGGTAAGTGCAGACCTCCCAGTAGACTGTCTGTTAGGCAATGATCTTGAAAGCTCAGTTTGGTCAGAAGTGGAGTACAGGACTCATGCAGAAATGCTAGGGATTTCAGCACATGTCCTTGCAGTGACAAGGACTCAGGCTAAGAAGTGCCTTCCTGAACCAGTGGTGGATCTTGAAACAATAGACCAACCACAACCCAAGAGAAAGAGCAAGAGGGTTAAGGCTGTGCCTTCCCACTTGCACCAGGTTGAGGATCAGACTTCACAGGAAGCTGATTCTGCAGTCCAAGAGGAGACTGTCTCTGAGGAGCTTGAACCTGATCAGGTTGAGTTTCTGGGGACAGTGGGACCCTCAAGGGCAGACCTGGGGCAGGCCCAAGTAGATTGCCCTTCTCTTGAACCCCTCAGACAGCAAGCTGCAGCTGAGGCTGCAGGGAATGCTCAAGGTACCCATAAAGTGTATTGGAATGATGGGCTCCTTTACTCAGAGGCTAGAGACCCCAAGCCTGGTGCCACCAGGAGGTTGGTCATACCTTTGAAGTTTAGGGGCTTCCTTCTTACCTTGGCCCATGATATTCACCTTGCAGGACACTTAGGCCAGAACAAGACTTTGAACAGGCTTGTCCCTCACTTTCACTGGCCTCATATGTCAGAAAATGTCAAGGAGTTTTGTCGCTCCTGTGTCACTTGCCAAGCCAGTGGTAAGTCAGGTGGCACAACAAAGGCCCCCCTGATACCACTACCTGTGGTGGGAGTACCCTTTGAAAGAGTTGGAATAGACATTGTGGGTCCCATGGATCCTCAAACAGCATCTGGGCACAGATTTATACTGGTGGTAGTTAAGCATGGGCAAATTTTGCGAATCTGGCGTTTTCGAATTTGCGGATTCGCGAATTTGCGATCCGCAAAATCCGCGAATTCTTGCGGATTTGCGGATTTTTTTTGTGTTCGCAAGGGTTTCTGCCAGTTCGCGAGGGTTTGGTACCAGTTCGCAATTGCGAACTTACTTGTCGGCACGCAACGGTCGCGACTATGTTGTTTCTACGTCTGGTTCATCATCACAGGTTCCCAGCACCCTCTGTTTAACCACTGCCACCCTCTGTTTCACCCATGCCACCCTCTGGTACATCAATGCCACCCTCTGGTTCATCATCACTGTAGATTATGGGGAGGAAAAGCAAGCACACCTGCCCTGCTTCAACTGACATGAATTAATTTGGCGTTGGTTTATTAATGTGTCACTGTTTTAAAATTCCAGTCTGGCACCTGCTTCCTTATCTGTAATTTGCTTTCTGTTGCAGTGCAACTTTTTTTTCCAGGACCTTTGTGGCCTACTTGTAGCTATTCTATGAGCCTGCTGTGAGGGTCAGAGCAGGGTCATAGAATTGTTGCAACTAGCAACTGAACTCTGGAGGGGCCCCAGTCAGGAAGCACTACAGGGAATTGTTACTAATGATGAGTTTGAACTTTGCACCTGCTGCTGAGTGCTTTCAGTTTTGCAAAACTCGTTTTTCTGCAATTTCGCGGGATTCGCGGGGCGCGAACTTGCGCGAGATCGAATTTGGAAGCCGCGAATTCATGCGAATATGCGATTTGTTTTTTTGCGGTGTGTTAGTTCGCAAGGTTTTGTGCGTTTTAGCGAGCCGTTTGTACTGCAACGGCGCGAAGTTACCCTCGCGGTCGTTCATGGGCGCGGCCATCTTGTTTGCATGACGTATTTCCGTTTCCGGGCGCGATGTGTAATCTCGCAAAGTGTGCGGCTCGCTAGTACAATTTTGCGTGTGTTCGCGAGGAAAATCTCACGCAAACTTACCCACGCGGTCGTGAACGGGCGCGGCCATCTTGTTTCTCATTCATTGCTATGGTTCTGGGCATGCTTTTTCTATCCTCTCTGAATCTCTGCCATCCTTTGCTTGTTTGAAGTTTTTTTTGATCTATTTTACTTATTATCTATCCCTCTATTTTTCTAGCTCTATATTTTTGTGTTTTCTGCTACTTTTGGTTAATTTTAAACTACTTTTTTAAACTCTTTTCTTTTCTTCTCGTCCCTATTCTATTTTCTTTATTATTTAGCTTCCTTTCTGCCCAGACCATGGTAAAGGGAGCCGGGAAGCATCCCGAGAAGGGGAAGAGTCCCGCACCCCGTGCCCGGCTCCCGTGCGGGCGTTTCAGGGGGGAGCAGGTCGCACCCCGGGAGATCTTCAGCCCGGAGGAGGTGGCCGCACTAATTGTTTATGTTCAGCGCCGCCTCCCCAGGACCATCATGGCAGGCGGCAAGATCGCTAGCGGGTACGGGATCCAGGAGCGCCGGAAGCGGTGGGAAAAGGTGTGCCGGGCCATGTACCACCACACTCGGGTCCGGCGCACCTACAACCAGGCCACCCACCGCTGGATGGATGTCCTGGACCGGGAACGCGATCTGCTCGACCTGCTCGGCCTTGAGATCCCCGGGCTTGGTGAGTAGTAGTAGCTATTTCTATACTATGTTTGCTCCTGCTCTGTGTGTTATTATCTGGCAAATTTTTGTTTTTTACCAAGAGCAATAATGCTGCTGATTACATTGTAGGTAAATTATATTTCAAAATCTTCTGTGCATTTCAGGTGCACTGCTCTCCTTCTCAGTAGCGCTGCTACTATGCTTATTTGTTTTCGATTTTGTGCTCATTTCATTGGCCTGTGAAATTATGCATGAGTGTATAGTTTAAAGAACTGCCTAATGCTAGACACTAAGGGTCAGATTTTTAATTACCGGCGCATCCCTGCAAAGTAGCAGGGATGCGCCAGTAATTGTGTGCCACGCCACCACCACCCATGGTGCGCCGTATTTACAATGTGGCCCACTATGGGCCCAAAACGTCCCCAAAGCATTACGCATCTGTGCCATAAAGGCGGCGCATTGCTGGAGTTGCGTCGCAACGATGGCGCAGCTCCAGCAATGCTCTGGGGTGCCCTATCTCCCCAATGCTGCGTCAAGCCGTACGTCTGCTTCAAGCAGGCGCAGGGTATAAGTCACGCATCATTGTCCTCAAAGTGACTGACTGAAATCTTGTAGATTTCCCTCAGCCACTTTTTACAATGCGTTCCTGCGCAGGAACGCCCTCCCTTGTGCCGGAACGCCCCCTGATGGCGCAGGGCTTTACAACGTGATGCATCTCCCATACGCGTCACGTTGTTAATATACGCCGCACCATGGCGCCTCTTTTGTTCTGCCGCTGCGTCAAAAAAGACACGCAACAATGGAGCAAAAGAGCCGCAAGAGGCTTCTAAATCAGCCCCTACAGACTCAAGTCCAGTCCTTCCTTTGTACACATGGCGATAAGAAGAAATAGTGGTGGTGGATTGATAGTTTGAGTATTTTAATGACTGGTTAATGTAGTAGGAAACTTTAGTCTTTGTCGCTGATCTGCAATCACGATGAACTTTGTCTGTCACTTCGCGTGCTGCGGACTGCTGCCTGCCAGTCCTAGGCAAACCTTTTTAGTACTTTGTTTAGTGAGTTACATAAGAACTTTCCAAGTCGACGGTCCGCAAATCAAGCAATACTAATAAAGTAGTAGACCACATGAGATCGGTCAATATATCCCGTGGAATAGTTGTCTATTTGCTATTTCGCCAAAATATTTTGTTATTGTTCTTTTGAAATGTTTGATTTGGTTGACAAATCTCATCCATGTTTTCTGGTCTTTCTTTCTTTCATGTTGTACATCAGCTCCCCCCAGGGGCAAGAGGGCATTGGAGGAGGCTGCTGCTGAACAGGATCGGTCAGGCGAGGGCTCCTTTGCTGGCCCCGGTAAGTTTTAATTTTAATATAGAGTACCTATTTTTTCCTAGCGTTCCTCATTAGATTTTTTCTAAATCGTCTTTGATCTTCTTGTAGACTGTATCTAAATTCTTATCCTGCCTCGACTATGACTCCCTGTGGTATTACTAGATTATTCTTATTAGTCTGTCTGTGTAGCTTAGTAAGATTGCACATTTGGCAATTCCATTGGACTCCCATTCTAGTCAGCAATAGCTCTATGCATTGAGTGCAGTCCTCTGGGATTGTCCATATGTCTTTTCAAGTCTTCTAAATGTTTATGCTTTGACATTTGCCAACAATAAAAAGGTGAATGACCACCAAGAATGAATAAGATACTACTTTACTTTTGGTTTGGATAGGAGGACAATCCATTCTACTACTGTTGCAGGGACAAATCTGCACAAACAGAACTATGGACACTAAATAGTGCATTGTTTATCAATTATAATAGGCGCAGGTAGACTTTCCACATACCTCAGTGATATCAGACTTTGAAGAACCCCCAATCTCCTTACTGACTAGATAGTGTGGCTCCCGAATTCATCGATGATTGATCCCCAATGATGAATATCCAACGCAGGACAAGAGTACGGAGTCAGAGTCCAGAATTGTCAGAGGCACGGGCTCATGCTTGCAAATTGCAAAACCTTTTGCTCATTCACTCATGACCAAAAACCACAGAGTCTATTTAAGTTTTAAAGCTTTATTAAAAGTAAAAATATTTATTAAAATCAAGCTTGTCATAAAACAGAAACGGTTGATTAAAAATGGAAAAATGCTAATAGTGATTTATTTCACACATTTATTGTGGGCGAGCCGGCCCTCACCTGGTTTAAACTTTATTTTTTCTTTTTGGTGATGAATCGTTGGTCCCTCTGTCCTAGTGGTGATGATTATGATTTTTTCTTAGAAGTGAAGCTTCTGTCTGTTATGAGAAAAATGGTGCGTGTTAAAAAGCAAGCATTCATCAGTTGTGCCAAAAAGTGCAGCAAGACAAGACCCTTCAGTGGAAAATTTTACTTTAGAGTAGACAGTCACAAATTATTAGATTGGTTTCTGTATTCACATTTCTTCATTCCTACACAAAATGCTAGTGAGTGGTGTATGTCTTTGACATCTAACATTCTTAAATGTACTTTGTAGGTGGAACATCTGGTGCTGGGCCCAGCGCGGAGGTGGAGGAGGGAAGCTCTGGGGAGGAGGCGGTGCAAGTGCCGGAGCCGGACCAGACTGCTGTGCGGGTTGCCACGGTAGTGGCGGGCAGTGGTAAGCTCTTATATTCCTTACTTATTGAGATTGCAGACTGCATAGTGTGCTGCTCCCCGTGAGAAAACGTAAGGTTTGTCCAGATGAGAGACATGAAGAAGAATGCAGTGGTGGTCCCTCCGTGGTAATTAGGATGTGACCGCCACCCTGGCGGTCACATCCGGTATTTTTATCATTGCGCCGCAATGATAAAAATGTAAGTTGTGCATTTGCATGCACAAAGCGGCAGGCACCGTGTGGTGCCTGCCGCTTTGTGCAGGCAAATGCAGGGGGGTACCATAGGTACCCCCATGTGCAACCCCACCCCCCTTCATCTCTGGGGGCCTGCAACGGGCCCCCAAACAAAAACCCGTATGCCTTTGCACGTCGGAAATGCCGCCGTGTAAAGGCATGTGTTCCTCCAGACATCCTAATATGGCTGGCGGTGTCTGATAGACACCGCCAGCCATGTTAGTGCTTTTCCGCCGCGGACGGGAAGCGACCGCGGCGGAAAAGCGGCGGACTGAAAAACGATCCCCCAGCCATCCTAATCTGGCGGGGGGTCTTTTTCAGTCCGCTGCGGATTTCCCACATCCTCCGGGCCGGCGGTGGATTCCGCCGGCCCGGAGGATGCGGGAAATCCGCAATCCTAATCTGCCCCATCGTTTGAATGGATGGATGCCTTGATCATGGTATCTGAGTCTTAGATAGCATATATGTATCTAGAGAGAGTAGACGGTCACTGGATGAACTAAGTGTTACTTTGAAGAGCATGTAACACCGCACCCGTACGTCCGTCCCAGTGTAGGAAAGGCAAGGAAAAGAAGTTGTAATTTTGTCCGAATACTACCATGCATAGTAGCAGTAGTTTGTATTGCGAGCACAGCATATATCCGGCTATTACGATGGCCACTTACTACCTCTGTTAATAAGTTTAGTAGAACTCGGTCATTCATGTGTGGATGTATCACTGTTAACTCAATAAAAAGCAAAGCACCTAAAGTAATCCCATATGTAAGTAAATACATACCATGTGCAGTGATAGATAATCAGATTATTTATCTTCTTCATTTTCCTTTTCTAGTATTCATTGGCACTGTAGGGTGAAACTTAAATTAATTAAGCAGTAGCCCTTGTAACAGTGTATTCTCAGTGCCACCCGTAATAGAAAAGTAACAGCATCACCACCTGTATGTACTGGACTGGTACAGTAACGCAAGTCTGTCTCCCTCATCATGGCGGGCGTCTGTTTTCCTCTGGTGCAAGTTGACTGCGCTGGCATGATGCCGGCTTGCAGAAGTTAACGTACCAATTTTGCTAAACAAGAGAGAAGAAGAAGAACAAGACTGGTTCACTGTCATAGTCGACTCTAATGGAGTGAGTCCATAGTGCTCATAGAATTGATTCCTTAAACTCCCACTAATGTTAGAGCAAGGGTGAAGAAGTGGGAGGTTAGATAGATACTGGCCACAATAGGTATGTACTGCACTTGCAAGTTGCTAGTTCTACTGTGACACAACTTTCTGCTGAATCATTTTTTGTCAATCTTAAAGAGCATTGGTTACAGACTATGTCTTTCTTTCTTCATATAGATGCTCCTTCCAAACCAACCCGGAAGAAGCTGGCTAGACGGGCCCGGCAACGGAGGCTGGAGGCCACTGTCGCTGAATATCGGCGGCTGGTGGCCCAGGAGGAGGGGGACACGCAGTCTACCACTACATCTACAGGGACTGCTGCATCCTCCTCCGCGCTCCCTGGTCCACCCAGATGGCGCAGGTCTCCAGCGGTACGAAGCCGGGGTACCGCAGTCACCCACCACCGCCGAGCAAAGAAATCAGCTGCCCCCCACAGCAGTTGGAAGAAACGTATGCACCGCCTTTCCCTGAGGGTTTCCTACCTCGAGCAGGAGCTGCTCAACACCAAAACCCTGCTCGAGACCCTCCGCAAGGAGCATTCCGACCTGGCCCGGAAATTCAACAGCAGCAGCCAGCAGTAGGAGGAGACTGTCCCTTGCCCCTTTTTTAAAGACTTCTGGGGGGTGGGAATTGGGAGTTGGGTTTTTTTCACTTTTTTGGACTTTTCACATACATTTGTTGGGGTTAGGGAGTGGGGGTGGGTTGGGTCTTGTGGGAGATTATTTTTGTCAGGGATATAAATATACTTTAAACTCTATCTTAGCATACGTGTTTTTTTACTGCTTTTGAGGCTGGTGGGTGGGGGTTTAACAGTAACTTTGTTTTGGTGACACTTAAGTGGCATCTTGATTCAAGTTGTGTAATTAATTGCCCAAATGTTTTCAAAACTAAGTGCCTCTCACAGAGTAAGTGAATTCAAGAGTGCTAGGACTTTAGTAGTACTACTGTCAATCTCTCGTCTCTCCTAATACTCCATTATACTACCTCCCACCAAACGCTTATCTTACCTGTAATTTGTGTTTGAAAGTAGGGCTGGGCCCAGGGCTGGCTGCACGGGAAATGGCGATTAAGGTTGGCAATCCTGGGCGGATGAAATGTCCTCATTGCGGTGGTACTAGTGGTGTGACACAGTGGCAGTTGCATGCCTATGGAAAGAAAGAAAATGAAACCTGGTTTGTCCTTACTGTAGCATTACAACGGTACGATAGAGAATATAGCAGGTGACAGTACACTAGAACAGTGCCACAATGTAGCCTAACAAATGGTAAAGTATTGAAAGTATAACTAGTACTTGCGTTGAATTTCTTTGACATTGGCTACTACTTCAAGAAATAGAACTGAAGCTGAGTAAGTCTAGAATATATCCTCGGATTCCTTCACCAGCCTGTTGCTATGACCTTATCCTCCCCAGCAAGTGTGTGGAATTATTGATGTCATTTAGTCACACATCAATCAAAACCACACAGCCCGGGGAAGAGGGTTAGGGTTTGGAAAATGGATGGGAATGGGGGTTTCTTTTTGGGTAGGTTTTGTTGAGAGAAAAAAAAAGCATATCATAGACAAACAATAATTGAACATAAAGAAATCTTTGGGTACAAAGCTAACCATAAATCTTTTACGTGACATAAAGGAAGTGCATGCACTACTGCATGCATTGTTACTGAAAAGTAAGAAGTACTTTCGACAACCGCGAATGACAGAATGCGACAGTACAGGGCTACATTAAATTAGGTTTAAAAAATAGCCGAAGTAAAACCTATAGAATGGCTGTAGGGATCAATTTAGAAGCAGAGAGAGATCCAAGAAATGCTGTCACACTCATAGAAGAAAACAATGGATACTGTATCTGTATGTTGTTGTCCTGTTGAATTTGGTAAGTAAGTTGCATGCAGCAAACCATTCCTCTTATTAGCGGCACTCCTCCATTCCAGCTGACGCTCCGTCCATCAATGTTGGTGACCAGAAGACACCCTGTCCACTGCCTGCCTGGCGGATGCTGAATTGCGGCTCGCTAATGTGAAGCCTGACTCCATCCTTTTTTCCCCATTGCACAGACTGAAACCCGGCCTGTAATTATTGAACGAAAAACAGGAAGTGATATTACAACACCACTGATAAATAAATATAAGGTATGTACGCTGTGTAGTGCAAAAAGTCACACTTTGAGCTTCCTAATAGACAGTACAATATTTTTGAAAGTGCGCACTCTGTCTGAGTCTCCTTTTGAAGGATAAATAAGTATGGGCAAATTAATTTAGCGGATCTTTCCCCTCAAGCTAGGTGTACTGTAAACTGTGTTTTAGAACAAAATTAGACCTTTCCAGCAGTGCTCCCACCCAGACCCTTACTAAAGCCAGTCGCAAAAATGTAGAAGACCCCCAATCAGATCTCAAAAAACGAGGCCTAGCAGAAAACTGCTGACAAAACGTACTTTGAAAGTAAAAGTAGGCCCAAATACCCCCTTACCCACCGTGGATTGTATTCAAACCACTTGCAAGCAAGCAAAAGTATCCATAGCCAGCATCGCTCCAAGACTCGAAAACCCCCCCACCCAAACACATGCAATAGAAATACTGCTAACCCTAACGAGCCCTAAGTTAAGAATAGTGGCAAAGGCTTTCTTTAACTATGCCAAATCCCCCCTTTCCCACCATGGATTTTATTCAAATGACTTGCAACCAAAATTACACATTCCGATGAGTGCTCTAAGATCCCAGAACTCAGTTGCAAAAATCTAGAACACCCCGAAACACATGCAATCCTGCTGCTAGGGCTAACCCTATCGAACCCTAAGTTACAAAAAGTGCCAAAAGGCTTTTCCTTATGGATTTTGTCCAAACCACTTCTATCCGGTATTAGACCTTCCCAGCAATGCCCCAAGACCCGCCAGCCCACCCGCAAAAAAGCACAACACCCCCAAACAGCCAAAAAGGAAAATCTCATACTTACAATATTTATCGGCCTTCGGTCCAAACGCGCTGTGCAGCTAGGTCATAACTCCCGTTTTCCACCACGGATTTCCTGAAAAGCAAATGCAATCAAAATTAGACTGTCCCAGCAATGCTCCCAGACCCCAAAACTCACACACAAACACCCAGAACCCCCCCAAAGAGCACCTCAAAGGCAAGCAAGTCAGCAAAAACCCAAAAAGATTTTCACCTCCGATTTGTTCCAAACCACTTGTATCCGGTATTAGAGCTTCCCAGCAATGGCCCCAGAGCCGCCAACCCAGGCGAAACTAGTAGAAGACCCCCAAACAGCCAAAAAGCAAAAGTACAAAAATGGGGACTTAGTCATTTTCTTGCCAATTTCCAAAATCACTCCGCGCGCGCTCTGCAGCTAGGCCCTAACTCCCCTCTGCCACCATGGATTTGCTTCAAACCTCTTGCAATCTAAAGTATCCGTAGCCAGCAGTGCCCCCAGACCCCGAAACCCACCCACAAACACCAGGAAGCCCCCCAAACAGGCCCCCGAAAACGCTACATTGAGCAAAATGTCAGAAATAGCACAAAAAAAATCTGCATGGATTTTGTCCAAACCACTTCTATCCGGGATTAGACCTTCCCAGCAATGCCCCAAGACCCGCCAACCCATCCGCAAAAAAGCACAACACCCCCAAACAGCCAAAAAGTAAAATCTCATACTTACAATATTTATCGGCCTTCGGTCCAAACGCGCTGTGCAGCTAGGTCATAACTCCCGTTTTCCACCACGGATTTCCTGAACAGCAAATGCAATCAAAATTAGACTGTCCCAGCAGTGCTCCCAGACCCCAAAACTCACCCAAAAACACCCGGAACCCCCCCAAAGAGCACCTCAAAGGCAAGCAAGTCAGCAAAAACCCACCAAAAATTTCGCCTCCGATTTGGTCCAAACCACTTGTGTCCGGTATTAGAGCTTCTCAGCAATGGCCCCAGAGCCGTCAACTCACCCGCAAAGAAGTAGAACACCCCCACAAGTGCAGAGTGTTTCTTCATTGGGCGTAATCCAGCCCTCTGCTTTGAGGGAAATAGGAGTCTGGACTGGAGGAGGAGGATAGAGGAGCATGTTCTTGTGAACTTGTGAACCTGAGGAATGCAGACTGCAGCACCTTCAAATCAATAAGCAAACAAGTGAAGACAGTTCTGCTGATGGGCTTGTTTTTGTGATTAGGTGATTAATGTTTGAATTATATTAACTGTGCACAACAAAGAAAGACAGACACACAGGAATTAAAGTGAATAAGGACGAAAAATAAAGTTATTGATTCATTGTCTCATTTTCAGGGGTCAGTGTCAGTGAATAAGAATAAGGCTTCGTCATCATACTCTGCGAATTCAGGCAGGGTGAGGTCAGTATCACTTAACAGAGAATAAATTCCCTCATCTACGTTTTTGTCCACCTCGTCTTCATCCGGCGTGCTTTCTCGTACTTTGTAATCTGGTGGTATGAGGTACTGATTCATCTTGATCATTGTTAACCTCTCCACATTTTTGGATGATAGGCGGCTCCGTTTGGAAGGTACAATGCCACCAGCAGCACTGAAAACACATTCAGAAGACGAGTGGGCAAGACAAGTAGTTTATAGCCAGGTTGGAGAGCTGTGCCCACAATTCTTTTTTCCCATGCCAATACGCCAATGGGTCAGCATTAACATAGACCTCTGTTGAGTCATTCAGATAGTCCTGCACAATCGACTCAAGGTCCTCCAAGGTTCCTCCACTTTGCTTACTTTTTGCTGTGACCTTTTGAGAACCAAACCCAAGCTGAGTTAGCCAATCCTCTTCTGCATCCAATGTTACTGTTGTGCTTGGTGCAGATGATCCGGTTGCCGGTGTCTTTAACGGCTGAGAGGTCACTTGTGCCACAGCCACAGGTGCCGAAGTGGATTCTTTTGACTTGGGATGGCCTGCTGATGCTGATGTACTGCCTTTTCCTTCAATTTGCTGCCGTTCTCTTTCAAACCTCTTGGCTGAGAAGGCTAGCCAACGTTTGTACTTTGTAACATCTTCATCACCGAAAGGAAAGAATGCTTGGCCTGCCAGCACCTTTTTGTAGCGTGGATCCAGAATAGTAGCACAAATGTAATGCTGTTCTGAGTGGATCATTTTAAGAGGTTCATCACCAAGTAGGCGCTCTAATAATTTCTCGGCCAAAAGAAAAGTGTCTTTCTTTTCTTCATCTTTTTGAAACATAGAAGACACCGCCTTCAGTTGGTGCTCCAGCATGCGCAACAATGGGATAGCTTTTCCCAAATTACAGTCCTCCTTGCTGACTGCACGTGTGAAGACCTCAAAAGGATGAAGCATGTCTGTCAGGCTTTTAACTAGGTTCCATTGTGCTGCATCTAGCCTCAGGTCCTTCTGAGCTGTACCCAGTGTTAAGAAATAGTGATCGAGTACCGTATACTGCTCATACAGACGCTCAAGCATGTAGAAGGTTGAGTTCCAACGTGTTGCCACCTCCTGGATGAGTCCTTTCACTGGCATTCGACGTTCATGTAGCAGGCTCCTCAGATGCTTCCGGGCCTTAAAAGAATGGCTGAAATGGTTGCACATTCTTCGGCAGGTGGCCACTAACTCGCACGCTGGACTGTCTTCATCACTCAAGAATTTTTTATCAACCAGGTTTATACAGTGCGCCAAACACAGCACTCTGAAATACTCACCCAGCTCCATGGTCTTAACTACATTGGCACCATTATCCGTGGAAACATACCAATCATGCGTTTTTTTGGGGACAGCCAGTGAAAGACCTTTGTGTTAAACTCATTAAAAATGTTTTCTGCTGTGTGACGTTTCTCCAAGCCAAACATGGCTAGTGTTGCATGTTTCCGAGCAGCTTTAAAAACTTGGTCCGGGTCAACACCTGCGTTTAGCTTTGCTTTAACCCCTGAAAAAGAGACCCAGTGTGCAGTGATGCACATGTAATCAGCGCCTGCGCCACTGGTCCACATGTCTGTTGTCAGATGTATAGTGTGAACAGCACTCTTCTGCAAAGCTGCCCCAATCACCTCCAGCACATCTTCATGTAGTGCTGGAACCGCAACTCTGGCAAAATAGAACCGGCTAGGAACCTTCCATTTAGGGTAGAGCGCTGCCACTAATTCTAGAAAACCAATCCCTTCTACAAAAGAAAAAGGGAGAAGGTCCAGAGCTAGCATTTTAGCCAGCTTAGTGTTATACAGACACGTCAGTGGGTGTTTGCGTTCATATGGCGCTTCTGTAAACAACATGGTTCTAATGTTACCCTGGACCAAGCATTTACGGGATGATGATGATGACTTCTTCGACCCAGTTACGCTCGCTGATGAACTTTTTCGCATTGGTGTCTCACTCTCTCCCACACTCTTAGTGTGGCTCACACGGGGTGTGCTGCTGACAGGGGTACTGGGTGTAAGTAAAGTGTTTGAGACGTCTTCTTCCTCCTCGTCATCATCAGATGAAACATCAACGTTTTCTTGACGTGCAATTCGGGCTTCCTTGATCGCCTGTAGGTGCGCAAACCATTGGACAGCGTGCTGTCGCTTAAGATGACCTCTCTGGCCTCCGGTACCATAGTTGGTACCAAACTTACCACGACTAACTGCAAGCTTACAAATGCTACAAATGGCGAAGTTTTCCCTTTTTGGGCAAACACTAAAGAAGTCCCAAGCTGGGGACTTGAATTGTCTGTGGGGGCCGGAGGAGGCGGCGATACTGGTGGTCATGCTGCTAATGCCAGATGAAGTGGAGGATGTGGATTGCCGAACTTTACTACGTTGTGCACTTTCACCACCACTAATTGAGGTCGAGGTGGATGGAGGTCCCTTCTGGCGAGGAAGAAATATGGAAGCGGTAGGTGTTGGTGTACTAGTTTACTCCAATGATTGTGGTGTTTCCATTGCCTCCTCGTCGACAACATCATCATCACACTCAGCAGCTTCTCGGGCTAGGGTCAAAATGTCTGTTTGCGGCATGCCCGCTGGGGCTGCAGTGACCTTTATGATGACTGGGTCGTCGTTGTGAGAGTCTTCTTCAGCAGCAGTATCCGCCACTTCTTGTTGAGCCTCATCACACTCCATAACTATGAGACTTTGGACGCGCTTCCTTTTACGCTTAACTACCTTTGTCAGATCATGGTGTGCCTCACTCTCAGACGGCAGTGGTGCTGGTTCCCAATTTTGATCCGTATCATCAGAAGGAGGTGTGCTTGAAGAAGATGTAGACACCACCCTTGATCTCTTCCTTGCTAGGGGTGTGGAAGATAATGAATGATCATCAGGAGGAGTGGCTTCCTCAAATGATACCTCGCCTTGATTGTCGATTTCCTGATGTGCCCCTACTTCGGGAGGAACAACTATTGTGGGCACTTGTGACCCTCCATGCACCTCTGCTTGCGCATCTCCTTGCGCTGCCTCTCCTTCCACTTGTACTTGGGCTTGTACTTGCACATGTGGTTGTTGTTGCGGCTGTGGTTGTTCAACACTCGTCAGATGAGTTACAACAACCTGTGTTGTGAGGTAATATAAATTTTATGGTCATGTTGTGTTCCCTAGCGAGTACCCCACCGACTCCATGTACGAGTTAAAAGTGCATGTAACTTCCCTCCTGTACCAGCTATGAAGACGCAAATACATTTGCGTCCAACGTTAACTTGTCCTCTTTCAGACCCACCATGAATGGGTTTGATGGTCCGTTCCTAAGTATGCTATGCCAACGTCTTTTTGAAGTGTACTCCTACGTTTTTCAGCCTGGCTGAAAGTAGGCCCTGAATCTCTGCCACCGAGCCTCTTTTCTGGCTTCTGACTGCGAGGGCCTCTGCCCAAGCAGCCCCCGTACCCGTGAACTCTGACTTACTTCTAGCGCGGCCCTCCGTGCTCAGCTCAGCCTGCTGCCTGCCAAGATTGACTATAACCTTCGAGTTATCTGTTTTCCTCCCCGAAGATACATTCCGGCCTGCTAGCTTCAGTAAACATCCTTCCTCAGCTACAGGGCTAAAGGGCCGACCTGTCTTTATGCAAGTAATTCATAGCCTCTGTTGCCATGCTTCCATGGAAGGCCCCATGCCCCCACGCTTCTCATACAGACACTCAGGCGCTTATACACGCACTCACAGCAAGTATAGAATAGCTTCTGCTCTAGAGACCTTTCTGCCCAGATAGCTTAGTTCCTAAACATCAGATATCGGATATGATAGAAGCACAAGTTGATCTGACATGCCAGACTTCTGTCTCTTTCCGCCAGTGTAAATGTCAAGTCCCCTGCACCCCGTCTATCACACGTCATGCAGCTGCGCGCGCATCCAAGCTTCCGATTTCCGCTGACATTGCAACATTCTGTTAGCACCACCCCTTGGTGCCACCCACTTGCGTCACCTATCAGTGACGTTTCTAGCACACACGCCTAGTTTACGCCTCTTGATGATGTACTAGCACCACGTGTATACTGTTATCTTGTCTTCTCTCAGCTGTTACGCCTCTTACATTGAACATTATGATGTAAATCAAGTATATAAGCTATGTATTGTCAATAAACGACGGCGCGCTCATCTATCCCTTCTGACATCCTGTGTGGTGGTCAGAACATGATATCCTGATTCCTTTATGAGGAATAAAAACCCTTAGAAACTCTTACACCACGGACTCTGTTTTCCTTCTTTCCGATTGAGTTATTATTGATTAAGTACTTACCTGCATAGAAATTAAGAGAGTAAATTAATTATTTACATCATTTTGGCGCCCGAATAGGGACCCCTCCCCCACCTCACGCGCCGGAAGGTGCGTTGCAATCCGTGTCCCCTGCCATCAGTTAGACGGACAACACGTGTACTGGCAGGATTTCCTGCATCCCCCTCTGACACACGGAGGTGACGAAGACTGCGATCAGTGCCCAGACGAGGCGGTGAGGAGTGCGGAGGATCCCGACCAGAGCCCAGCCGAAGGAAGCAAGGTCCGAGGTGTGAAGAGGCCCACCAGTTTTCCGAAGTTTTCCGAAGTTTCCCGAAGTTTTCCGAAGTTCCGAGTCGAGTCCAGTCGAGTTTTCCGAGGCCTTCTGTTTTCCGTGCTTCCCGGTGAGTACCATTGCTGGGTCGTATCTAGACGGGTTTGGGTACGCAAGTCCGGTCTGCACTGTTTTTAGGCAGTGTATCTGTACTGTTTAGCAGTATATAAAGTATTCCGAATTTCTGCACTGTTACAGCAGTGTATCTGTATCGTTGAGCGGTACATTCAGAGTAGGGGGAAGTTAGCTATGTCTTTAAATGTTTCATGTGATTAATGTCGTGGTATGAATGTGATTGTTCTTGTGTATTATTGTGTTTTTTTTTGTTTAAATAGTTACAGGCGAAATTAAGTATTAAGGATCAAGCATTTCAGTATCAAGTAGGCACAATGCCGTTTTTTAACAAATTAAAGCAGATAGGAACTAGGAAAGGGATGTTAGAGGAAGAGATTCCAATCCCCCCTAGGGACACTCCAGGTAATTTCATGTATAATAAGCATGGCATAGACGCCATCTTGTATCTAGAGTTATGGACAGATTATACCAAGCACCTAGAGGAAAGATACCGATGGCCAGTTAACGGAACATGGGATGCCGAGTGCATCATAAAGGTAGAAGAAATATTACGGAAAAAGAAAGCTAGACAATCTCAGAAAGACGCCATAGAATTTTGGCGTAAGGAATCACGTAAGCGTGCTGATAGAGCACTCCGTAGAGAAGACAGGCTTAAAGAATCAGAAAAGGCCCAAGAAAACGAATTAGTTACTGAGGGAATTCGAGTAAAAGTAGAACAAATAGATCGTATCCTAAATGGCAAAGTGAACAACATGTATCTTTTGGCCGATGGTACCCCTGACGCCATTTCAGAAATACCGAAAAATTTGCCGTCACCATTAGTTCCAACTAAAGTAATGCATAAGACTACTAAAGACATATTCCTAAATTCATATCTCGAAGATGTAGCGCCAGCTTACACCAATCTGCCTGTTCGTGCCCTGCCTACTGACAGGGCCGGGGGTGGTACTGCCCCCCAAGATCACTCTCAGCCGACACCGAAAAAGACTAGTCCCGTTCCGCCAGCTCCGCCACTTCCCTCACCTAAAACTGATCTGCCGAAACCACTTCAATCAGATCCTACTAAAAGACAAATTCAGATACTGACTACACACAGAGATAATGCCCAAGTTTCCGCTTCAGGAGGTGCGACCGCGGGTCTCCAGACCCCGCCACCGACTCACAGATTAAATCTCAGAGGTATGCAGAGTCCTTTTACGCACAGATCCCCCCGTTCTTCTAATTCATCCCGTCTTGATGCACTAAAAGAAAATATGTCAGTTTGTAGATATGATCCAGAACCTGGACAGGACGACTTAATGATATTAGCGTCTTTACGGTTAAGATCTGCTACTGATAGTTTGTTATGTTATGCAGGAATGAAGGAGCACCTAGATAGAATATATGAGTTCGTTCAAACGGGAAAGGACCCCGACAGTATTAAGGATGCCCTGGAGAAACAGAAAGTTACCATGCAAGCACTGATACTACGATTTTTCATAAATTGTCTAATAAGAGAACGAGACAGGCCCGGAACGGAGCAGAGTGAATTGGATGCATTGAACAAGTGGGGTCAAAATATAGCCGATGGAAAACATGACAGACAAAATTGCATAGAGGCCATGTATAAAAAGATTAAGAAAGCAGTGATAGCAGTACACGAGAAAGAGAAAGAAAAGGCTCCCTCCGAGGAGGAAGAAGAATCTGAAGAACTAGAACCGACTACAAGCACTATAGCATATGTAGGTAAGGGAACTTATCTTAGGAAGGGTATCCGTCCAGAAAGCAAGAGAGTTTTCTTCTCTGCCTTAACGAATCCGAATTCTGCTGAACATCAGTTCCAGGAAACTGATAAACGGCTTCGAGATCGAGTTGGGTACCATGTACTCAATTCTATGGATGAACAAGAATTAGCCCGATCAGCGGTATCATGGGCCGAAAATGCAGACATATATAATGATGACACCGTAGCACAGACATTTCTGAACCTCTCCCCCGACGAACAGAAATTAGCAGGTATATATATGATTCAGCACCTTCTCATTAAGTACAGAAAACATTATTCCGATCCAGGTCCCTTACATGAGACACTAGAAGCACTACTGATGGATAGATGGAGAGGCCTAAGCACTAAATTAGTTCAAATAATTCTAGAACAACGACGCAGATATGATACTTTTGTAAGTCCTGAATATGTCCCCGCCCCACCTCCAGAAAGGAAAATGTACCATATGCAGTGCGGGAGTGGTATTGAAAGTCAGAACCCCTTACGGGAAGTGCACCCTGTTATGGGTGAGGATAAAATTTTGAAACGCGTGTATGTACACACGCCTCTAACTAAATTAGAACTGTTAGAAATGAAGAAATTAGTACCATGCCATGATAAAGACCCTGCAGGTTTCCATAGAGAGCTCAAAGACATGTTACTGATGGGGGACTACACATATGATGATATCATGAAAATGTTGAAAGTATTATTGCCTACGGGTATATTCGAGAAATTAAAGGAAAAGGACTGGGAGGTGGGAGACGCAAAGATTGCCTGGGCAGAAATAGAGGATGAAGAAAAGAAACGGGTTCCAGGGTTAGGCCTTGGGGACAAAACTAAAGCATTACCAGGTTTAATAGTACAGGTCCTGCCCAGATTATTGACAACTAGAAAGGAGGATTGGGATGCAATCTCGTCCTGTAAACAGAAACATGATGAAGATACTAGCGACTTTTATTCAAGATTCGAGAAATGTTTTATTATCAATAGTGGCCTCCAGCCAAGTAGCGAGTCGTACCCACATCTTTTTGTATCAAAGTTAGTCGAGAATTCCCTACCGTTAGTTAAAAATAGAGTGTATAAAGTCGAGAGTACATGGCAAGCAAATACGCCATCCCAGATGTTACAAATGTTACAATATCACCAGAATAGAATTAGGGAAGAACAAGATCAGGAACAGAAACGTATGAAAGACACGAAAATGAAAATGTTAGTAGCCCAGACGGTCCCATCCGACAGTCACAGGAAAGGTACGACCCAGACAAGTCACGCTGCAGCTCCTGTTAAAGGGACATGCAATTATTGCAAGCAGCCAGGTCACTACGTACACGAATGTGCAGTTCTGAAACATAACATAGCGACAGGTAAAACTAAAGAGAGACCGCATCCGCCTAGACAAGACCATAACCAGCATCAGTCTACACAGAATACACAGCCCATGTATGCATCCGCACAGACAGCACAGACCGTAGCAGTACCACAGCCACAGCCCATTGCTGCAACTCAGCAAGTCTCACAACAGATGTACCAGTATGCCCAGTCTGCTTACCCCGAATATTCCCGATATACATGAAACAGCCTAGAGAGGGAAGGTGGCTTGCCTCTTATCGAGATTCCTGTAGATCAAGAAGGTCCTTATGTACACAGTCAAGTATTGGGGAAAGATAGAAAGTTTTTAATTGACACAGGGGCAAGTCGCACTACAATAAGTCATGACGAAGTTCCAGGGGCACCCCTCTCAGGCTCACAAAATGTTTCCCTTGGTTTTTCAGGACAACCTATTGTAAATGAAGTCTCAGAACCAGTTCCCCTGGCTGTGGGTCCATTATCACGCGTTACAGACCTGTTACTAACAAAATCATGTCCGGAAAATCTGTTAGGAATTAAAACACTGAAGGCTCTAGGGGCTATAATATGCTGCTCCCCGGAGGGAGTTAGACTCTTTCTGCGGGATTTCAAGGGTCATTACGTCCTTCGTGAGTTTGACGTCAGATTGAAAAATGTACCTGATTACTTGTGGGCAAAAGGCCCAACTGATGTAGGATGTATGCACATTACACCATACCGCGTTACCCTCAAGGCAGGTGTTGTATTACCCAGAATAAGACAATACAAGTTACCACCCGATGCTGTAGCGGCTTTACTGAAAATCATTGAAGAGCTCATTGCCCAAGGAGTGGTCGTCGAGACCGACTCCAATATCTGTAACTCACCCATCATTCCGATTCTTAAACGTACTGATCCCAATGCACCGCCAGTATATCGGCTGGTGATTGATCTTCGAGAATTGAATAAATGCATTATCCCACAGTATCCTGTGGTCCCCGATATATCATCTCTCTTGACTGCTATTGATTCAGAAGCAACGTTCTTTACTGTAATTGATCTCAAGAACGCCTTCTTCAGCGTGCCTATTGATCCAGAGAGCCAATATCTCTTCGGATTCTGTTTAAATGGACGCAGTTTCAAATTTTCGCGCGCACCTCAAGGATTCACAGAAAGCCCCAGCATCTATAGTCAAGCACTGAAAAGACAACTAGATTGTATTCAAATGCCAGTTAACACCGCTTTACTACAATACGTCGATGATCTGCTGATCACCGCACGAAGTGAGCCCGAATGTGAAAAAGCATCACTGACAGTTTTACATTTCCTGGCCGACAAGGGACACAAGGTGTCTCCTTCAAAGCTACAATTCTGTGTTCAGCAAGTTGTGTACTTGGGTCACTTGCTGTCCAAAGTGGGGAGACAGCTCACTCCCGATCGCATTCAGTTAATTGTGAACATGCCGCAACCCAAGACACAAAAGGAAGTGCGGGCCTTCATAGGCCTCACCTCGTACTGCAGACAATGGATTCCCCAGTATGCATTTCTAGCTAAACCACTCATCCAGTTAACGACACAGGAGGCAGCGACTTCGACTGTCCTCCCTTGGACTCAGGAACACACACAAGCTTTTGAAGAATTAAAGAAAGTTTTATGCCAAGCACCAGTTTTAGCGACACCATGTTACAGCAAACCGTTTACACTTTTTGTTACAGAACGTGATGGCACAGCGTTGTCTGTCCTCACTCAAGACCAAGCAGGTTCACATAAGCCTTGTGCTTATTTTTCTAGTACATTGGATTCAGTAGCTCAAGCACTCCCTGCGTGCTTAAAGTCAGTAGCAGCAACAGCGTTAGCAATAAGACAAAGTGATTCAATTGTTTTAGGTCATCAGTTAACAGTTCAAGTACCACATTCTGTAGAGGTTTTGTTAAACAGAACCCAGACTCAACACTTAACTATAGCACGACTGACAGGTTATGAATTAACACTATTCCAGCCACACATAGAAATCAGACGTTGCAGCATCCTGAACCCCGCAACACTGTTACCTACAGTTATGACAGATCCAGCTCCGCATGATTGTATAGAAATAATTAATGCAGTAACTAAGCCTAGACGAGACTTAACAGATGTCCCATTGACAAATCCAGACCTGACACTTTATGTGGACGGTTCATGCATGAGAACAAGTACAGGAGAATTAGTGGCCGCGTACGCCGTGACCACTGAAACTGAAATTAAAGAAACACATCGTATTGACACCCTGTCTGCTCAAGCAGCAGAGCTCATCGCTCTGACTCGAGCCTGTATTCTAGCCAAGAACAGAAATGTTAACATATACACAGATTCCCGCTATGCCTTCGGAGTTGTACACGACTTCGGAGTCCTCTGGCAAGAACGAGGTTTTCTGACTTCCCATGGGGCCAAGATACAACATGGCCCCCTCATTCAAGCACTGTTAGAAGCAATACATTTGCCCTCGGGCATATCAGTCATGAAGTGTAAGGCACATACTAAAGTCACAGATTCTGTTTCCCAGGGTAACGACCTGGCAGACCAGACAGCAAAACATACAGCATTGACTTACACCCAGACTACTGATGTGACAAAGACAATAGTCCAGACCCAGTGTATGGCAGTTAGAGATCCCGCCCTAGATGTAATTGATATCCAGACACATGCTACTCCAGAGGAGATAAAGAAATGGACTGAACTAGGAGGGATTCAGACAGATCAAGGTTGGGTGACGAAGGGAAAATCTATATGGTTTCTCCCCGACTCAATGGTTCAAGTCATGATAAATACAGCACATAGTCCTGCCCATCTTGGAGAGAAAGCCATGTTAGACAGTTTACAGAATCTCTGGTACAACAAACACTTACGAGCAGCAGCAAAACAGAAAGTGCGTACTTGCATGATCTGTTGTCAGTTCAATCCAGGTAAAAGCGTCCCTGTTGAGCAAGGTGGATTTCATCCTCCCGATCACCCTTTTGAAGTCCTCCAGATGGATTATATCCAGGTGAATAGCTGTAGAGGATTTAAGTATGTCCTTGTAATTGTTTGTGCTCTGTCCCGCTGGACCGAAGCATACCCAGTCCCAGACTACACTGCTCCGACCACTGCCAGACAGTTGGTTCGTGAATTCTTCCCACGGTACGGTTTGCCCCGTGTCGTGTACTCAGATAACGGACAGCCGTTCTCGTCCGAGCTGATGAGACAAGTTTCCCTCTTGCTAGGATATCAGTGGAGGTTCCACTGTGTCCGACATCCCGAAGCAGCTGGCCTTGTAGAAAGGCATAATCAGACACTAAAAATCCGTCTTGCCAAGATCTGTCAGGAAAAAGGGGTCGACTGGATAGTCGCCCTGCCCGTGGCACTATTCTACATGAGGATGGTCGCCCACTCGAGATCAGGGCTATCCCCGTACGAAGTGGTCTTTGGCAGACCGCCGAATATGTGGGGGACGCCCGTTCCGAAAAAGATCACTGATATTGATTGTAACATGTTGACAGATTACCTTGCCTCCTTGATGTCTGCACTCCAATCATGTCGTTCACAGGTTGCCGCAGCCTTCCCTGACAACACCGATGTAAAGGCGCATGAGGTCCGCCCAGGTGACCTGGTAGTCGTCCGGAATTTCGACCGGAAAAGTCCGCTGGAGCCCCGCTGGAAGTCTCCAAAGACCGTTCTGCTTACCACTAGGACCGCCGTGAAAATCGAGGGGAGAAAGGGGTGGGTCCACACGAGTCACATCAAACTATGCAATGAACTAAAAAACGGACTGAAACAGGACTCTGACTCGTCCACCCCCACCAAAGACTGTGTCGAAGCACAAGACGTTACTGTGCCTAAAAGAGAAAAGACTCCTCAAGAACTTTACCGAATGAAGCTTCGATCTAGCAAGTCAGACAGTTTAATTGTTTAAGTCCTCCCTTAGGTGAATCGGTTAAATAGTTTCTGACATGTATCCCCTAGATCGAGTTAGAGAGAGAGAGGAAAAGAGAAGAACATATTGCAAATCACTTCGTAGTCACTGCATAGTGACACTAATAATCATGTTTATTCTGAGTATTCTAATTATTATTGCCAGCATTCTGCTTCCTATGTACTGGCCTATTTTCAGGCGTGAACAATCTGCTTACAATGTCTCTGCTGAACACACTTTTAGTGAACTTCCTGCACATGAACTCTCTTACAGACTTGCGCTGCGCAACAATACATTTATTAGTATGTTACACCATTCCCATCAGACAAATAATGCTACAGACTGTTGGATATGTGGCCGACTCCCTCCCTACCAGAATTACAAGGGAGCTCTGCCTCTCTTTCCGTACCCATTCACTCACAATGGCTCCTGTGGAGCATGGTTTAAAATAATTAATTCTTTAGATCCTGATATTGCTGTTTTCGATGGGGGCTGGGTTTGGGGAAACTTGAACTTAGTCCTGCTCAACGTCTGTTATCCTGATCAAGAAGGACTTCCCACTCGAATAGGAACTGATCTAGAAAATGAAGTATATGGATTAGGTAATTACACAATTAGCCTTATGATCCTCACTGTTGAATCTGAAACTGCTCCAGTTCTGCCCCATATGTTAGTACTACCAGTCACAGGTGAATTATGTGTTAGCAAGAAAGGTTCAGTACACGTAGGTCATAGTAAATGCACTACTGTGGTCGAGTTCAGTGACCATGGTAAATCGTCCTTTAAAGCTATCAGTCATTCCTACTTTGTTTGTGGTCATACCGCATACATACGTTTGCCCCCAGATTGGGATGGTACCTGTTACATTGCCTTCCTTCTGCCACCTGTTTTCCTAGCTCCTCCTGATTACCATAGAAATACGAATCTAGCACCGAATAGACCCAAAAGAGATATTCCCCTTGTCGACTACACAGAAACGGCATGGGAACAGTACACTGATTTCAATAAAGGATTCTTTTTCTTCCTAGGACCTGTCCAAAACAGTAAATTAATACGCAGATTAACGAGAACACTCGAAGCAGTAGTGAACGAAACTGCCTCCGCTCTAGGTAACTTAACAGAGGAGCAGTCTGCTATACGGACTGTTGTCCTTCAAAATCGTCTCGTGATTGACATCATCTTGGCAGATAGAGGTGGAGCTTGTAAGGTCATCGGGTCAAGTTGCTGTGTTTTCATTCCACAAAACGCACCATCTGTCTATCAAGCTATCACCCGTTTACATAAAATTGCAAATCAGATACATCAGAATCCAGGCACCTGGACTTGGTCCGGTTGGTTCTGGACTACGTTGACAGCTTGGGGATGGAAGATCTTATCGTTCCTAGGCATTGGCCTTGTTATAGTATTCAGTTGTTGCCTGTGCCTGCAGTGTGGGCCAGCGATATGTGGACTGTGTGCCACATCCTGCATTGAGCATTCCAGTTGCCTCTCAAACAGTCAAAGAAAGAAAGACGAACATATAATGTTACAAGAACAAACTGATCGATTTATGAGGATCGATATATCATGAAGGGTCCGTAGGGAACAAGGAGGGAATGAGGTAATATAAATTTTATGGTCATGTTGTGTTCCCTAGCGAGTACCCCACCGACTCCATGTACGAGTTAAAAGTGCATGTAACTTCCCTCCTGTACCAGCTATGAAGACGCAAATACATTTGCGTCCAACGTTAACTTGTCCTCTTTCAGACCCACCATGAATGGGTTTGATGGTCCGTTCCTAAGTATGCTATGCCAACGTCTTTTTGAAGTGTACTCCTACGTTTTTCAGCCTGGCTGAAAGTAGGCCCTGAATCTCTGCCACCGAGCCTCTTTTCTGGCTTCTGACTGCGAGGGCCTCTGCCCAAGCAGCCCCCGTACCCGTGAACTCTGACTTACTTCTAGCGCGGCCCTCCGTGCTCAGCTCAGCCTGCTGCCTGCCAAGATTGACTATAACCTTCGAGTTATCTGTTTTCCTCCCCGAAGATACATTCCGGCCTGCTAGCTTCAGTAAACATCCTTCCTCAGCTACAGGGCTAAAGGGCCGACCTGTCTTTATGCAAGTAATTCATAGCCTCTGTTGCCATGCTTCCATGGAAGGCCCCATGCCCCCACGCTTCTCATACAGACACTCAGGCGCTTATACACGCACTCACAGCAAGTATAGAATAGCTTCTGCTCTAGAGACCTTTCTGCCCAGATAGCTTAGTTCCTAAACATCAGATATCGGATATGATAGAAGCACAAGTTGATCTGACATGCCAGACTTCTGTCTCTTTCCGCCAGTGTAAATGTCAAGTCCCCTGCACCCCGTCTATCACACGTCATGCAGCTGCGCGCGCATCCAAGCTTCCGATTTCCGCTGACATTGCAACATTCTGTTAGCACCACCCCTTGGTGCCACCCACTTGCGTCACCTATCAGTGACGTTTCTAGCACACACGCCTAGTTTACGCCTCTTGATGATGTACTAGCACCACGTGTATACTGTTATCTTGTCTTCTCTCAGCTGTTACGCCTCTTACATTGAACATTATGATGTAAATCAAGTATATAAGCTATGTATTGTCAATAAACGACGGCGCGCTCATCTATCCCTTCTGACATCCTGTGTGGTGGTCAGAACATGATATCCTGATTCCTTTATGAGGAATAAAAACCCTTAGAAACTCTTACACCACGGACTCTGTTTTCCTTCTTTCCGATTGAGTTATTATTGATTAAGTACTTACCTGCATAGAAATTAAGAGAGTAAATTAATTATTTACATCAGTTGATTGAGGGACATTGCTGCTACTTTGTTGCGATGAGCCAAAATCACTGGTCGATGGTGATTGAACAAATAATAAGTGCCTCTGCAGCACTCAAGGGCTTGGACTTAAGTTGGCGTGGTGGTGGTGGTGGCACTGAGCCCAATGGAGCGGGGATGCTGCTCCCAGCTTGGTCCCCAGCAGATCCCGCTGCTGCTGCAGGCGTACTTTTCTTTTACTCCCAAAAAATGTGGCAGGCGGCACACCAGTCTCCTGGGTAACTTGCTTCTTCTGCTCCTTACTGGCAACTTTCTTGCTAGAGGAGCTACGGGGAACTTTTTTGGGTGCCATCTTCTTCAGAGCAGGTCAGAACAGCAGGCCGCAGTTGCACGAGTTGCAGAGTTGTCTGTGGCCAGATGTGACGTTGCGTGACGTTATGCTGCACACACACACCGCTGCAGGACTTCTTCCTGGCACTGGTGGTTCTCTTGAATCTTGTGCACCTAAAAGCAATGGAAGACAGAGGAACATCAGTTCAGTTATACACCCCCAAAAAACGAAAATCACAGAAAAATCTGCACAATCCCAAGCCATCCAGGCCCTCCACTGAGGTGCCGGGTTTTTAGGAACCCGGTGTGTCGTAATTTGACAATGGCCGGGTTAGCGCTTAGCTGCTTCTACACGTTTTCCCGCTTAACTTAGCTATACTTGGAAGCGCCATTTTGTGTGTTACGGCGGCCATCTTAGATCATGAGCGGCCTCGTGGCTAGCGTGCCCTTTAGTCCGTTGTCCGTGCCACTGACCACTCGAGTTTGCCCAGCAACAGGCTATTTTTAGTAACGGTCAAGCCTGTGCATGCGCAGTCCCAACTGACCAGTCGTCCCTCAGGAATGTGCCGCCAAACTGACCAGCGGGGTTGAGCCCCTCTAATGAGCTGGCTGTGTTCCACAAAATGACCATATATGTACATAACGCTCTGTAACTCTGTACCGCCTATCTTTTTATTACCTGCAAATTGTATAAAAGAACGGGTCACACCGATGTTCGGTGTGATACTTCTTGCATTACCGAAGGGTGCTGTAGGAATGTACCACCACCCCATGGGGTCCTAATAAACTTGTTCTTTGAATTTTTCAGCTTCCGTGCCAACAGTTCTTTCAATGTAAGTGGGTTATCTTTGGAGCATGTAGGCCTTGGGAACCCGATACTACAAATTGGCAACCACGAAGGGACTCATCGGCGACTCGGATGCCCGAAGGAGAGGTCGTGACGAAGGCTTGGAAACCCGCCATGGACGCGTACGCTGCCACTGAGTGACCCGAGTCTTGGCACCCGCGGTGTTTCTTCCTTTCCTTCCGATCTGACCTTCCAGGTGGCGCCGGTCTCCGACTGAGTTCTTGATCGTCTGCGTTGCTGGATAAAGTGCCGTTTGGCTGATTCGATTAAAAGACCTTGGCAGTTGGAATCTGGACCTATGAGACTTTGGGTAAGATTTGTGATCGGTAAGGTAGTCTGCGGACGCTTACTGAAGTTCTATGATTTGTGATCGGTAAGGTAGTCCTCGGACGCTTACCGAAGTTCTATGACCTATGACTTTGATTTGAGTTAGCTAACATTTGTGACTTTGTGATCTTTGAATCTATATGTGTAGTGCACTTCACATAGGCAGGCATGTAGAGATGTTTCTCTAATTTTGTGTTTTTTTTCCTCTGAGCGGCACATTTGTGTGAAGTACTGTAAGTGCCACTTTTTACGGTATCACGCTTTCGTGATACTTTTTGAACATGCCTGTTTTAAGCACAATCCGAGGGATGTGCTGTCTTGGGAATGGTACCACGATTAGGTTAGCGGAATCACAGCCGGCTCCCCCAGAAGGAACACCAAACCGTGAGATGTATATTAAATTTGGCCTTTCCCCTATAATGTATAGTAAATTATGGCATAAATACACTAAATCAGATCCTGAATTGCAATGGCCACTACATGGGTCGTTCGATTTGCGTAAGGTTCAGTTTGTGGAGCAATGTATGTTTCAACGAAGGTCTAGACAAAATATGTTTGATTGTGTGCGAATGTGGGAGAAAGCGATGCGTGAGCGAATGAAACGTGAGGTTGCCTTGGCGGATAAAGAGCAGCGGAAGGCTGCCCGCGATAAGGCTTTACAGCTTGAGGAAAAGGAGGCTCAGGAAAAGAAAGAGAGGGAGGAACGGGAGCGTAATTTGCAAACGACTGGTCAATTCCCTATTCGTCAACCACTTTATCCTGTCCTTAATAATGAAATTGATGATTTTTCATTGCTAGATCGATCACCGCCTCCGTACGTCTCGCCTACGGCTCCAGCTTCAGAATCGGATGACGAAGGACAGGATAAGCCAGGAAAAAGGGATATCTCCGGTGTCAGGTTTTCTGCTGAGAAATCCGCAAATTTGCGTAGTTGGGCTCGAAAAGTGAATACGAATTTTGTTACTCAGGCTGACGTTGTTGTTGAAAGGGGTAAATGGACAGATCAAGAATTATTATACTTTTTGGCTACTTTGGCAGATGAAGTTGTTACTGCATATCGTCAATATTCGGATACGTTAGAACCTAAGGTTGTGTCAGTTCATCGTGAGAATTTGGAAAAAGGTGTATTTGATCTTTCAGATGTCGATGCCCTTTACAAGCAACTGATCCAGCTGCGGGATGAGACTTCCAGATTGCGGGACGAGCGGAAAAAGAATAAGGAGTCCGGGCCGGAGTCTACTGGGCTATCTAAGGAGTGTTCTCTCCGGGGTTCAGATAAGAGTTCTACAATGCATGTTATGCCTATGCGTGAAGCCACACCTTTGTATGTTCCGCCAAAAGGGGAAGGTACAGATGATGATAAAATGTCAAAGGATGTGAAGGGGTATTTTATATATAACTGGGTGTATACGCCTTGGAATAGAGCAGATGTTATGGCGTTGAAAAATTCTTTATCTGACCTTCGTAAAAATCCGGCAGCATTCTATGAAGGGGTGGAAGGGGCTATTTCGTCCTGTGTGATGACTCTTGTCGACATAGATTTGTTTTTTGGGTTAATTCTCCCGCCTGATATGTGGAGATTAATTCGTAAAAATAATGATGAAACAATACTTGGGGGAACATGGAAAGAGATAAATGCAGCTGATTTAGATAGGGAACCGGCATGTAAGCCATGCCAGTTGATTTTAGACCTTCCGGCGGCTATTTTGATTAAATTAAAAACGCTCGTCCCTTCTAAGAAAATCGATTGGACTATGTTAGCTTCGTGCAAGCAAAAGCCAGATGAAATGGTTTCGGATTTCTTTACACGCTTCGAAGAAGCGTTTCATGATTACAGTGGTCAATCGCTAACAGACGATACGGGTAGACATTTGTTTGTAGATAAGTATGTGGCTAATCTCCTACCGGAGACTGCAAAACGATTGAAGTCGAGTGAAAGTTCCTGGGCCACGGCGACCCCTGCGTCTTTGTTAACTATGGCTCAGTATTATGAGCGGCAGGAATTGGAGGCTAAAGAAAGTGTTGATAAAAAAGCGAAAGAATTGAAAACGAAGGTGATGTTGGCACAGGTTCGTGGAACACAAAATAGAGGGAATGATAGAGGTAGACGAGGGGGAGGTAATACGTCGTACGGTCGTACGGATATAGCGGATGATCAATGTGCGTATTGTAAAGAGTTTGGGCATTGGGCTGACGATTGTCCGGTACTTCGTGAACAATGTAGCCAGCGTGGTCGTGGAGGTGGTAGGTCGAGGGGCAGTTATACGGGAGCGAGAGGTGGTGGTGGTGATCGTGGAAGGACTGAAGAGAGGGGCCGTGGCCAGGATGAACGGAACACTTTTGATAGACGAAATCAATATCAGATATCGGAGGGTGAGAATGTGGAACACCAAGATTATGTGCATGCATAGGACTGCGTAGGATGGGGTACGGAATCAATTGAAGTGCCGGTAGATCAGAAAGGGCCATATGTAACAGCAGGCATTTTGGGTTCTACTGATCAATTTCTAGTCGACACAGGAGCTACTTGTAGCGCTTTGTCAAAAAACTTGGTTCCGAGGGCTCCCCTGTCTGGCGAAATGATAACATGTGTAGGGTTTGATGGCACACCCTCCCCTAGCCCATTGTCAAAACCCCTTGCACTTTGTCTTGACAAATTTTTCAGTTTTGGTCAATTTTTGCTATCGCCCCATACACCAGATAATATCTTGGGCATTGATTTGCTTAAATATTTTCGAGCAACGATACGGTGCGCTCCTGAGGGGGTGCGGGTTATCCTGAATGACAATTATCCAGATTCAGATAGGTTTTGCACTATATTAGACACTTCAGCTTTGGCCTCTCTCCCGCACACGTTATGGGCGACCTCGGACACGGATGTGGGAGAGATGCGTATTCCACCTATTCAAATTACTGTAAAGGAGGGAGCCTCTCTGCCACGGGTGCCACAGTATAAGATTTCCAGGGAAGGTGAAATTGCCCTGACACACATTGTCCAGGATTTGATAACTGCAGGGGTGGTGGAGGAGGTTCCTTATAATGTTTGTAACAGCCCTATTCTTCCGATCCTTAAGAGAGATACTGACGACAAAGTCTATCGGTTTATTATTGACTTGAGAGAAATTAACAAAATTGTCATTCCCCAATATCCGGTGGTGTCTGACATTACAACTTTGTTGACACTGGTGCCACCGACGGCAACGACCTTTAGTGTTATTGACTTGAAAAATGCGTTCTTTTCTATCCCTGTCCACCCTGATAGCAGATATTTGTTTGGCTTCACGTTAAATAATAAATCGTATAGATTTTGTCGTGTTCCTCAAGGTTACACTGAGAGCCCGAGTATTTACAGCCAGGCCCTGAAAGGACAGCTTGATTCCTTTGAGTTGCAGTCTGGGGTTGTCCTTATCCAGTATGTGGATGACCTTTTACTTGCCGCAGACTCTTATGCACAATGTGAGGAGAGTACGATTGCTTTGCTTTCTTTCCTGGCACAGAACAATCACAAGGTTTCTAAGAAAAAGCTCCAATACTGTAGACCCAAGGTGACCTACCTCGGTCATCTTTTGTCTAAGGAGGGGCGTGCATTAACATCAGATCGAATTCAGGCGATTTTAGATACACCAGTCCCCCGCACGCAGAGAGATGTACGTGCCTTCATAGGTTTAACGTCCTTTTGTAGACAGTGGATCATGGGGTTTTCGCACATTATAAAACCCCTGTTAGCGTTACTGTCCAAAGCTACACCAATGCCCCTTGAATGGACAGATGAATGTCAAAATGCTTTTGAACAATTGAGACAAGCCCTCTGTTCTGCACCCGTGTTAGGGACACCAGATTACACGAAGATTTTTACGTTGTATGTTCACGAGAAAGATGGGTGCGCGTTATCAGTGTTAGTGCAAGCACACGGGGATAAACAGAGGCCATGTGCATACTTCTCGGCGGTTCTTGATCCTGTAGCACGAGGGTTACCTGGGTGTTTTCGGGCAGTTGCAGCAACAGCAGTAGCTATACGGCAGAGTGAGGGAATAGTGTTATCGCACAAATTGTTGGTGCTAGTCCCCCACGCAGTAGATGCCCTGTTAAATCAAACAAAGACCCAATATCTCACGAGCGCACGGTTAACAGGATATGAGCTTACACTTTTGGCGCCACATATCACACTGAAAAGATGCGCTACCCTGAACCCTGCCACTTTATTGCCCTATCCGGTCGAGGAGGGTCAGGAAGAAAAACATAATGACTGTGTTTTCCTGACCGAGGAACAGACAAAGGGTTGTGTCGACTTACAGGATATGCCACTTCCAGATGTGGATGGGGAACTGTGGGTTGATGGATCGTGTTTGAGGCTGCCAGATGGTACGACTTCCGCAGCCTATGCGATCACGACACTTAAGACAGTGGTAGAAACAGCTAGAATACCACAGAAATCGGCTCAGGCAGCAGAGCTGATAGCCTTGACAAGAGCCTGCGAATTGAGTGCTGGCCTATGTGTGAATATATACACGGACAGCCGGTACGCCTTCGGAGTGGCACATGACTTTGGGCTGCTCTGGAGAGAACGTGGGTTTCTGACTTCCCATGGAGTACACATTATGCACGGAGAACTAGTGCGTGACCTCCTAAATGCGTTGCTTTGTCCAAAGAAAGTAGCAATCATAAAATGTAGTGCCCATAAAAAGATCACTGATAAAGTGGGTCAGGGAAATGCCTTTGCGGATAGCGAGACAAACGGCTATGTCTCGAACTGACTTCCCCATGTACGTGACACAATCACAGGCTGAGCGATGGTATGATGCTAGAGCAGAGATACTAGATATTCAGAAATCAGCTACTGAATCAGAACTTGCGGCATGGGCAGCAGATGGGGTGCTAGATGATGAAGGCTGTTGGAGAAGCAAGGACATGGAAAAATGGAAATTACCCGCAGCTTACTTGCAAGCGATGGTCCAGATGACACATGGGTTGGCGCACGTGGGGGCTCTTGCAATCACTCGACTGTTAACACGAGTTTGGGAGCATCCCGAGATTGGAAATACTGCCAAGAGAGTAGTGCAGACCTGCCTGATATGTTTGCAGCACAATCCTGCAAAGGGGACCCATACTCCGAAAGGAGGGTTTGTTCCACCTTCTGCACCATTCGAGGTACTTCAAATGGATTATATCCAGCTTGAACGTTGCAACAACCTGAAGTATGTCTTAGTGGTGGTATGTGCTTTTAGCAAATGGGTTGAGGCTTACCCCACGAAAGACAATACCGCTCTGACAACAGCTAAGGTGTTGCTTAAGGAGTTTTTCCCTCGATTTGGAGTTTGCAAATTTTTGTGGAGCGATAATGGGCCTCATTTCGTTGGGAAAATTGTGGAGTATGTGCTGAAGGGTTTGGGAATTCAGCAGAAGTTTCATGCTGTATTCCACCCTCAGTCGGCAGGTCTTGTTGAGCGGTATAATGCCACGTTGAAACTTAAACTGGCTAAAATTGTGGCGTCCACGACATTGAAGTGGCCGGACGCCTTACCGCTAGCATTGCTCTCCCTCAGATCAGTGCCCCACTCGAGAACTGGCCTCACACCGTATGAGGTGGTGTTTGGATGGCCTATGAATATTTGGGGGGTGCCCAAGCCGCGATTGATACATGATGTGCCTTGTATAATGATGAACGATTATTTGGCACGATTAACAAATGATTTGCTTTCTATTCATCAACAGGTTCGAGAAGCGCTCCCTGACAACTCTGCTGGAGAGGCCCACAATCTTCACCCTGGAGACTTTGTGATGATAAAGTCGTTTGAGAGGGCGAACAGCTTGGAACCGAGGTGGCGTGGCCCCGAGCAGGTCCTCCTGGCGACTCGAACAGCTGTACGAGTGACCAATAGAAAGCGGTGGGTGCACTCAACCCACTGCCGTCGTGTCTCTCCTGATCTGGTGAATCCTGCTGTGTTGACCGACTACAAGGAGATTTTGGAGAAAGAGAAGAGCCCAGCTGTGACATCGGCCGAAGTTGAGGGAGCCTTCCCGGACCACACTGTTTCTGGACGAGAGCGCTATAATCTGCGGCCACGATAAAGAAGATTTTTTTTTGGTTTTCGAGACTGGTTGGTTACCGCTCTGGGGTTTGTGAAACGGAAGCCGGGAATCTCAAGGGGGGGGGATCAGTTCTGCCAAGAGTAGCGACGCCCGTCTTGACCCCGGAGAAGAAAACAACGGCTACCTCGGAGCTCAGCACCGTATTTTTCTTTTTTAGGTATATACATATGTACACTTGAGACTTTGTGAACTTTTGAACTATTTGAGACATTAAGAGCTTTTTGAACTATGGCGTCTTCTGCATCACGAGATAAAAGAATACTTGGTGCCATCCTTTTTGTCTTGACCATTGTGGTGATAGCAGTGATAGCTTGGGTAGTTGAACTCGTGGTGCCTGCACGTGAACATTTGCTGCCGACTACCCCGGCTCCATCTGAACATTTTCACTTCACCCTGCCCTATCATGAAGAACGGCACCGACAGACTTATTTGAACAATAGCTTTATCCAGATCCTGCATCATACTCATAACATGACAAATACGTCTAATTGTTGGGTGTGTGGGATGTTACCTGGGCACCAGAAGAAAGGGGGCACTCCACTCATTCCACTCCCGTTTTTACATAATGGATCTTGCAATGCCTGGTACACTCTTCTCTTCACTTTGAGATGGCCAACAAAAGGGGGGGTGCTTTTCCGTTTGAATAAAATTTGCTATCATGACCGGGATGGGTATCCACGAGCTGAGGGTACTCGATTTGAATGGGAAGAGTACCGCCCCGATAACGCATCTGCCCCACGCGTTTACAGCAACCAGAGGAATATCAATGTATCCAGTTCACATGTTATTAATGTTATTGCCACCAAAGCTGATTTGTGTATACGCAATAAAGGTACAATTGCGGTGGGGAAAAGTGAATGCAACACTACACTTACATTTGATAGTCCAAATGGCATATCGTTTGTAGCATCTCGCAACACTTATTTTATTTGTGGAACGAAGGGTTATCATCAGCTCCCGTTGGGATGGTTAGGCACTTGTTATGTATCCTTTGTATTGCCCCCTGTATTCATCGCTCCGCCAATGTATCATAATGATTATGTCCTTTATCACGATTTCGTGTTGAATCGTGTTAAGCGTACTGTCGTTTTGGATGACATAGATCAGACTGATACTGCTTTACAACAGTATGTGGACTTCAATTTGGGACTGTTTTCCTTTGTGGGGGCTGCTTTGAATAGTCGGAAAATACGACGACTGACCCGTGTTGTTGAGGCTGAAGCCAATGATACTGCTGTTGCACTAGGAAATATTACCGAAGAACTTCAGATCTCTAGGATTGTTACGCTCCAGAACAGAATGGTTCTAGATGTGGTTCTAGCTGACCGTGGGGGGGCATGTAGAATCATCGGAAGCAGCTGCTGTGTATACGTACCAGACAATTCACCATCTGTTTATGATGCTATTTCAAAATTGCATAAGATAGCTGCCGAAATACACCCGGACAATGGAACTTGGACTCTTTCAGGGTGGTTCTGGTCAATGCTTACCACTTGGGGTTGGAAACTGCTAACGATTCTATGTATCATTGTTGGGATACTGTTTTCTGTATGTCTCTGTATACAGTGTGGCCCAGCATTATGTTCTATGTGCTTATCAGCTTGCATACCATCAAGACGAGCTCTTGCCCACGATAAAATGATGCTTCATAAAGAAGTAGTTCAAATAATGCTAATTGACATTGAAGATGAACACCCTGATTATGTTCACTATGAGGTAGCTTCAGCTAAACGCTAAAAGGGTAGTCTGTCGTAATTTGACAATGGCCGGGTTAGCGCTTAGCTGCTTCTACACGTTTTCCCGCTTAACTTAGCTATACTTGGAAGCGCCATTTTGTGTGTTACGGCGGCCTTCTTAGATCATGAGCGGCCTCGTGGCTAGCGTGCCCTTTAGTCCGTTGTCCGTGCCACTGACCACTCGAGTTTGCCCAGCAACAGGCTATTTTTAGTAACGGTCAAGCCTGTGCATGCACAGTCCCAACTGACAAGTCGTCCCTCAGGAATGTGCCGCCAAACTGACCAGCGGGGTTGAGCCCCTCCAATGAGCTGGCTGTGTTCCACAAAATGACCATATATGTACATAACGCTCTGTAACTCTGTACCGCCTATCTTTTTATTACCTGCAAATTGTATAAAAGAACGGGTCACACCGATGTTCGGTGTGATACTTCTTGCATTACCGAAGGGTGCTGTAGGAATGTACCACCACCCCATGGGGTCCTAATAAACTTGTTCTTTGAATTTTTCAGCTTCCGTGCCAACAGTTCTTTCAATGTAAGTGGGTTATCTTTGGAGCATGTAGGCCTTGGGAACCCGATACTACAAATTGGCAACCACGAAGGGACTCATCGGCGACTCGGATGCCCGAAGGAGAGGTCGTGACGAAGGCTTGGAAACCCGCCATGGACGCGTACGCTGCCACTGAGTGACCCGAGTCTTGGCACCCGCGGTGTTTCTTCCTTTCCTTCCGATCTGACCTTCCAGGTGGCGCCGGTCTCCGACTGAGTTCTTGATCGTCTGCGTTGCTGGATAAAGTGCCGTTTGGCTGATTCGATTAAAAGACCTTGGCAGTTGGAATCTGGACCTATGAGACTTTGGGTAAGATTTGTGATCGGTAAGGTAGTCTGCGGACGCTTACTGAAGTTCTATGATTTGTGATCGGTAAGGTAGTCCTCGGACGCTTACCGAAGTTCTATGACCTATGACTTTGATTTGAGTTAGCTAACATTTGTGACTTTGTGATCTTTGAATCTATATGTGTAGTGCACTTCACATAGGCAGGCATGTAGAGATGTTCGGTGTGATACTTCTTGCATTACCGAAGGGTGCTGTAGGAATGTACCACCACCCCATGGGGTCCTAATAAACTTGTTCTTTGAATTTTTCAGCTTCCGTGCCAACAGTTCTTTCAATGTAAGTGGGTTATCTTTGGAGCATGTAGGCCTTGGGAACCCGATACTACAGGTGGTGCCAGGGGGAACACCCAGAGACCTCTTGAGTTCTTCCTGTTCTGGACCACAGAAACACAGAGTCTTCTAGGTGATGTCAAAGATCGAGTTTTATTGGCTGCAACCAAGTAACAAGCGTCCTAGAAGTACAACAGCACGGTGTGTATATTCTCAGGAGACTGTTAGTTTTTACAGAACCAGCCTTCTCCCTTTATACGAAAATATTGGCTTGAGGCAAGAATTCTTTCGTTTACAATACGGTCATACACATATTTCCACAACAATCAAAAAAGCAAAGTCATGATGGCTAGCCCACAATTTCGTATGTCCAGTTTGTGATAGATAACCCAGCCCGACCCAGAACTTCCATCAGATATCGATGAAACACCAATAAAATCGGGCACCTCCTCATCGTAAAACTAGTCATAAACAAGAAACGGGGACAGGTGAATGTGTGTAAAAAAACATGGTTTGTATGTAGTGAATAGTTTATGACATGTTGTGCCTTGATGCTATCTCACTCGGCCACTGGGCGAGGAACCGCCCGAACAGGTTTGGCTGGAGGCAATGGAGTCAGCTCGGCAAGGTCATGAAGGAGTCAGCTAAGGTGGACGTGTCCTTTCAGATTGAATTCGGCCTTAATCAATTGACTATGTAAGGGCAACCACAAGATGGATGCCGCTCACAAAATGGAACCCGAGGGTTTGAGACAGAAACTATTGTTTTAAGGTGATTGCATTGCTCGATCACGACGCAAATGCACAGGTGTAATGTCCTAATCATTACCGGTCTGCCGATACCAAATTCGTCATGGTACGAGAATATTTTCTGACACGAGTGTTGGGCTTCGGTACCACATTATGGCAGGGTCCAGAATTTTCAGAACCACTGACCCTCCTTTTGCCCATATATAGGCAATAACTCATGCTAATCTGAGTCCAAATCTATATTCATGAAGTCATGGAGATGCTGCTGTAGCATCATCCTGTTACTTAGTTCGTCCCTAGACACAGGCTTCCTTACACATGATGTAGCACAGAGACTACATATTGCAAGAGCGCACTGCACACACAGGCAGAACAGGAACAGAATGGCTAAGATCATTCCAATGAATATCAGAATTTTCCATCCCCAGGCAGATATCAGTTCCCAGAACCACCCCAGCAAGGACCAGTCCCCTTTATCCACGTGAATGGAATCCGAGATCGTGTGCAGTTTGGAGATGGCCTGGTATACTGTTGGAGCATTGTCAGGGATGAAAATGCAACAACTGGATTGGATCACTTTACATACCCCACCACGGTCTGCAAGTACGACATCTAGGGCAACCCTGTTCTGAAGAGTCATAAGGTGGTCCGACTGGAGCTCAGCAGTCAAGTTACTAAGGGCACCAGCCGTCTCAATCACGGCGGTTTCAACTACCCTTGTCAATTGGCGAATGTTCCTGCTGTTCACCATAGGCCCCCAAAACGGCAGAAAACCTTTTGCGAAATCTCCAAACTCTTGTTCCGCAGTGTCGTCTTTACTCACAACACCCCTAACTGTCCTTGTCCGATGGTAATCTGCCTCGGCCGTGTAGGTGGGTGGCAGCAGAAACGAGATAAAACATGTGCCCGAAAAGTCAGGGGGCAACCATGTATATGCTCTGTCTTGGCAGACGAAGTAGGTACCCTTAGCTGCTAGGAACGGAGGGGAAGTTCGAGATGCAAACACATATGTTTCCGTGCAGACGCTCTTCCCCAACCGAGCTCCGGGATCCCTGCCGATACCTTGCAGGCATAGGTGACCTTGGTGGGGTACTATCCAGACTGGGGAGGATTTCTTTGCTTTCTGGCTTTCACTCAAGAAAATCCCATACTTAGTTATATTCCATCTATTATATGGCTTAAGTTCATCTTTGGGTATTGTTCGATAGGGGTCAATATCCCTGCTCATATTTCTTATTCCCGCCACTAGTGCCTTGTTGCTCGAGTTGCTTCCTAAGGGACGCGGGGGGTACGGTTCTATGGCAAACAGGAACATGGTTTGAAAAGCCCACAGAGAACCATGGTAGCTAAATGCCAGGACAAAATACTGGATACCCTTATCTGTCGTGTGTGGCATCAGTCCACATACCCAACAATTTGTCGTGTTCATTACAGACTGGTGCTGGTGTAAGAGTTGGACGAACGAGTTATTTACAAATTCTAATCGTCTGGCAGACTCGTGTTCTGGTAGAGGGTGAAAGGAGTGTGGGGAAACAGTAGGTGGAGGTGTGGGCTGAGTATCGTGTGCAAATGAAGCTCGAAAGGTAAACAAAGCATAGCCAATCAAAAACATCATTATACTGCACAACATTAAAATGATTGTTATTAAAAACTGTTTTCTTGCCATCACAGTGCATATTTTCTTTTCAAAGTTCGTAGATCTGGCAGGTCTCTCCATCTTAGGAAACTCCATCCTCTAACTTGCTGCCCACGGTGGGAGATTGATTCTGCTAAGTAGTGCTTTTGTTCAGTTCAGGGTAATTCCGTCAGACCAACCAGAACTGTCGACCTAACCGTCTCCAGCTGCACTCCAAAGACTCAAGTCAAGTCAAGTCAAAAGATTTGTATAGCGCGCTACATACCCAGAGGGTCTCAAGGCGCTTGAAGAAGGGTGGGGAGTTACTTGTCGAATATCCACGTTTTGAGTTGCTTTCTGAATGCTAGGTGGTTCTGAGTAAGGCGAAGGTGAGTGGGAAGTGAGTTCCAAGTTTTAGCTGCTAGGTAGGAGAAGGATCTACCTCCCATGGTGGTTTTGTTGATGCGAGGAACAGTGGCAAGGGCTTGGTTGGAGGATCGTAGCTGGCGGGAGGGGGTGTAGAAGGATAGTCGTGTGTTGAGGCATTCGGGTCCGATTTCGTAGAGTGCTTTGTGTGCGTGGGTTAGGAGCCGGAAAGTGATCCTCTTATTGACGGGGAGCCAGTGTAGGTTTTTCAGGTGATCAGAGATGTGTTCTTTACGCGGAATGTCTAATATGAGCCTGGCTGAGGCGTTCTGGATGCGCTGTAGTTTTTTCTGGAGTTTTGCGGTGATGCCGGCGTAGAGGGTGTTTCCGTAGTCCAGTCGGCTCGTGACCAGAGCGTGGGTGACTGTTTTTCTAGTTTCGGTAGGGATCCAGCGAAATGTTTTTTTGAGCATGCGAAGAATGTTGAAGCAGGATGAAGAAACAGCGTTGACTTGTCTGTTCATTGAGAGTGAGGAATCCAGGATGACGCCCAGGTTCCGTGCGTGGTCCGTCGGGATGGGTGCTTTTCCAAGGGCCTCTGGCCACCAAGAGTCGTCCCAGGCGGAGGGGGAGGTACCTAAGATGAGGACTTCTGTTTTGTCTGAGTTCAGTTTCAGATGGCTGTGCTTCATCCATTCGGCCACTTCTTTCATTCCTTCGTGTAGGTTGGTTTTGGCCGTGTTAGGGTCTCTGGTGAGTGATAGGATCAGTTGAGTGTCGTCGGCGTAGGAGATGATGTTGAGGTTATGTTGGCGTGCGATGGTCGCGAGGGGGCTCATGTAAACCTTGAAGAGGGTGGGACTGAGTGAGGACCCTTGAGGTACTCCGCAGATGACTTCAGTAGCCTCTGACTTGAATGGTGGAAGGCGGACTCTCTGGGTTCTTCCGGAGAGGAACGAGGTGATCCATTCCAGTGCTTTTCCTTGGATTCCGATGTTTTTGAGGCGCTGTAGAAGGGTGCTATGGCAGACTGTGTCGAAGGCTGCGGAGAGGTCGAGGAGGATGAGGGCGACTATGTCTCCATTGTCCAGTAGAGTTCGAATGTCGTCTGTTGCTGCGATGAGGGCGGTTTCGGTGCTGTGCTTGGCTCGGAAGCCGGACTGTGAGGAGTCAAGTGATTTGTTGGTTTCGAGGAATGCGGCGTGGCAACCGCGACCCTAGCAGCAGAACCGGATGGCGGTTCGAAAATCAAAAATGAGCAAGTTTCCTGGACGGGAGAGCTGCACAATCAAAAAGAGAAAAAAAATGTTTTTATTAGTCCTTAGTCATAGGTCTTGGCCATAATTTATAGCGGTTTCGACCAGGTGCTGTATGGTCAGTAAATAGGAGTTCAGGTTCAGTAGTGTCCAATTGCATTGACGGTGGCACAGATCCTTGCAGAACGTGGTCGCTCTCCTTTTCTGTAGCAGTTCCTTTCAAACGTGCATCACTGAAGGGTACAAATCGTGGCACAGTCTCGGTCTCAGAGTCAGCAATTCCCTCCTGGACCCACCGGTCATATGGAAGGGGCAGCGGGACCCGTTTACAATGGGCGCCGTGCACCCAGCTTTTCTTGCCGTGGACACGCACTGCAGAGCGGGTAGCCAGCATAACTTGGAAGGGTCCGGACCAGCGAGGCTGCTCGTTCTTGGTTCGCTGGAAGTTTCGCACCAGGACCCAGGCGCCAGGTTCAATTGCGTGGCCTGGATCATCAGACGCTGGCGGAGAGGAACTGTGGACCTGTTGGTGTAAAACACGTAATTTAGTTGTCAATTCGTGCAAATAGTCAAGCAGTACGGGGTGCTCTATCTCGCTGAGCCTTTTGGGCCTTGGCACACCCCATATGTTTGCTGGGCGACCGAACACTATCTCAGGGGGACTAAGTCCCAGTCTAGAATGGACAGTCATTCTGGTAGATAGGCGTGCCAAAGGCAGGGCGTCAGGCCATTTAAGACCAGTGCTTGCTTGAATCTTGGCTAATTTCAGCTTTAGGGTGCCGTTGTAGCATTCTACTAATCCAGCTGATTGGGGGTGATTTGCAGCGTGGAACTTCTGATGAATGCCTAGACTCTCACACACTCTCTTCATCACTCGTCCCACGAATTCACTTCCATTATCACTCCAGACCATTCTAGGCATACCAAACCTAGGGAAGAACTCCTTGACAAGGGCTTTGGCTGTGGACAAGGCAGTGTTGTCCTTAAGAGGATATGCTTCCACCCACCTGGAAAAGGCACAAACAACAACGAGTACATATTTCAGATTGTTGCACCTTTCCATGTGGATGAAATCTAGCTGCAACATCTTGAACGGATACGTTGGAGGCTCAAAACGACCAGCTGGAGTTGGAATTCCCTTACCAGGATTGTGCTTCAGACACACCATACAGTTCTTGACCACATTCTCTGCACACTTGGGGATTCCACTATTCTGCCATACTGGAGCCAACAACTTACAGATTCCTTTCACACTGATGTGAGCCATTCCATGAGCCATTGTCACGACTGCAAGCACGTACGCATCGGGTAACAACCATCTCTGATGCTCTGACAATTCGACCCAACAACCATTTGCATCCATTCTACCCGTACTTTCTCTCCATGTGTTCACCTCTTTCTCTGTGGCTTCAGATTGTATAGACTTCACACTCTCAATCGTGTCTTCACACATGCCCACATCGGCAATCCATCTCGCGGGACCTGCAACATACATTCGACTCACCACGTTCTTTGCAGTCTCTTTCGCGACTTCATCTGCAAATGCATTCCCACGACCAACATCATCTTGAATCTTTTTGTGTGCACTGCATTTCACAATTCCAAATTGTAGTGGCAAGGTCAGTGACTCGAGAAGCTCATTAACTAGCTGACCATGTTGTATTTTTGCACCATGCGATGTCAGGAACCCACGTTCACGCCACAATCACCCAAAACTGTGAGCCACGCCAAAGGCGTATTGGCTGTCTGTGTACACATTCACTCGTTTTCCTTTTGCCAACACGCATGCTCTTGTAAGTGCAATCAGCTCTGCTGCTTGCGCAGAATTGTGTGGGATACGTGCAGTTTCTACAATCGTGTGCAATGTTGTCACAGCATATGCTGCAGTCGTATCACCATTCGGCAACTTGAAACACGAACCATCAACCCATAAAGCATCATTACATTCAGGAAGGGGAGCATCCTGTAAGTCTACTCTCCCTTTTGTCTCTTCTTCTGTCCTAAAACAGCAATCATGTTTTTCGACCTCATCTGTCTCTACTGGAATGGGCAATAACATCGCTGGGTTCAATGTATCGCACCTCTTTATGTGTATGTGACTCGCTAACAGTGTCAGCTCATAACTTGACAGTCGAGCACTAGTTAAGTGCTGTGTCTTCGTTCTGTTTAACAAAATGTCTACTGCATGTGGGACCATAAGGATCAGTGTGTTATTCATTACCAACCCAGCAGACTGTCGAATACAGACAGCTGCTGCCGCAGTGGCCCTCAAGCAACTTGGCAATGCCTTAGCTACGGGATCTAGAGTCGCTGAAAAGTACGCGCAGGGACGCTGTTTGTCCCCAAAGGATTGTGTCAGGACTGATAATGCGCAACCTTCCTTCTCATGGACATATAATGTGAAAGGCTTACTGTAGTCAGGGTTACCCAACACAGGAGCCGAACACAATGCATCACGCAACTCGTGAAAACTTTTCTGACATTCTTCAGACCAAGGCACAGGATTGGGTGTATCTTTACATGTTAATTCCACCAAAGGTTTGGCCAACAGTGAGAAATTCGGTATCCATTGTCTGCAATATGATGTAATGCCCAAGAAAGCACGCACTTCTCTTTGTGTCCTTGGGACACTCAATGTTGCAATTGCCTGTATTCTCTCTGGGGTCAGCTTCCTTCCCTCCTTCGATAAGATGTGACCTAAGTAGGTCACTTCTTGTCGACAAAATTGCAGTTTTGAGAGAGAAACTTTGTGCTTCATGTCACATAAATGACGCAACAATGACAACGTGGCTTGCCTGCAAATCTCTTCGGTATCTGCAGTGACCAGCAAATCGTCTACATACTGAATAAGAGTCGCACCATCAGGTAGAACAATCGTGTCAAGCTGTGATTTCAGAGTCTGACCGAATATAGATGGACTTTCACAGTAGCCCTGAGGAGCGCGTTTGAAGCAGAAACTTTGTCCTCCTAAATTGAATCCAAAAATATCTCTGCTCTCCTCGGCAATCGGGATGCTGAAGAAAGCATTCTTCAAGTCAATCACCGAAAACCAAGTGGCTGAAGCTGGAACCATAGTCAATAGGGCAGTAATGTCGGGAACAACTGGAAACTGTGGCACAACAATCTTGTTCACTTCTCTAAGATCAATCACAAACCTATAGACAGGTGGCTGTGAAGGATCAGTACGCTTTAAGACTGGCAAAACAGGACTGTTACACACGTTGCCTGTTGTCTCTTCAATGACATCTTTCTCAATCAGATCGTAAACGATCGCTAACAACGCCTTTTCACATTCGCTAGATATTTTGTATTGGGGAATACGTGGCAACCTAACATTGGCTCGCAAAGTTATAACGTATGGCGCTATTTCCAAAAGACCCACATCATTAGAACCAGTAGCCCAAAGTATATCTGGAAGAGATGACAATTCTGTCGGAATATTTTCCCTTGACAAATACATCGGAGAAACCACTTTCTTACCTAGGGTAAGTTGTACTCCCGAAGGAGAACAGTACAAAGTCGCATATAGTCTCTTTAACAGATCCAATCCCAACAAGTTTTCACCACAACCTGTTGTAAGAATAAGGGGTGCTTCTAATTCACATGGCCCAACAGAAAGGGACATAGGACTAGAAATCGGGTTCCTAACCGGGGCGCCAGAAAAACCTACTGAAACATTCATTTCGCCAGACAAAGGTGCGCCAGGAAGTTTTGAGTGTATAATAGAACTCTTTGTAGCACCAGTATCCAGCAGAAAAGGCTCTGACACACCTGATGTAATCACCTCAACATAAGGTCCATTCTGATCTACTGGAACTGAAACAACTCCCTCTCTTTGTCCATGGCTGTCCTAGCAATCATTACCCTCATTCTCGTTCTCTGCATAGTAGTCATCAGCATAGTACTGAGCTGTCCTAGAAGATGCATTATTCTGTTGATCAAAGCTGTTCATGGAATTCTGTGGCGGAAAGGGTCGAGCATTCTGGGGGAAATTTCCACGGCCCCTACCTCTAGGAGCCTGTTGAACACCTCTGCCTCTTGCACCAGAAACACCATTCAAACGTCGCAATAAAGCTGGACAATTATTCTTGAAATGACCCTCTTCCTTGCAATACGCACACTGATTCGGACCATACGGTAAACGCTGTTGAGAAGACTCATTTCTTTGCGAGTTTCTCGAATACTGCTGTGGTTGCTGATAATCTTGCTGACTAGCAGTACGAGGCGGATAAGCTTGCTGGAGAAGGACTTTAGTTTTCAAATCTTTAGTCTTTTTGTCTGCCTTCTCTAGCTCGTCTTTGCGCCTATTCTCATAGTACTGGGCTGTGGCTAAAATCTGCGCTGACGTGGAAACAGCCCAAGCACTCTCTGAATGTTTCAGTTTATTACACAGTTCAGGAAGCATATTGTGTACAAATTTGTCTACAAACAATCTTTGGCCACCCTCAGTAGCCATATCCTGACCACTATGATCTACGAAAGTCTCTTCAAACCTCGTGAAAAAGTCAGACACATTTTCATCTTTCTTCTGCTTGCACGCAGACAACTTGTCCCAATTCACACGTAATTCAGGCATTAAAGTCTTCATATATGTGATAATTCTACCAGGAAGTTCCGCAATTAAAGGCTCGGGCTTAGCACCACCAACTTGTCTAGCATCAGTAGCAGCAATATTAACCCATGTGTCACCTAATTCTTGATCATAATCTGCATGACGAATCTTACTCCATAAAGGCTGTGGAACAACATTTCCAAACAACATGTCTACATCGGCTAAATTCATTATACATGAGCTGGCAGTCTGTGATAACTCCTTATAATACCCTGCAGGATTTTTACGGGGATCAGGCAATGTCTGCTTGAGTGCTAAAACTTCAGATCTTTTCCAGGGAATATGTACCCATACACGCTGGAAATGTGGCGAAATTGCTGGATTCGCATTCGCGTCACCTTCCCTCCAAACTGGAGGAACCTCTCTCATGGGATACTGTCGCACCTTTTTCCTACCTGGCATGTCATCCTCATAAAATGATCTAGAATTGCTTCCCTTACTCCTATATGACAATAACATATCTATTGCTCGTTCAACATCAGCACCTACAATCATGCCTTCATGGAACTTAAACCGCACACGGAATAATTCATTCAAGTCTACTTTTTCGTCATTTCCCTTCAAATCTTCATGGAGATATTCACACATCTGTTCAAATACATATCTCTGTGTGGATGCTTCCCACTGACGGAAAACTTCCATAACGGACTGAACATCATACTTCGCAGTATCAGTAACCCATTTACGTGCTAACTCATTCAGCACTTCTCTTTCCTGATAATCAGGCAGTTGACTACGCAACTGTCTACGTCCTGTGTTAGGGGTCGTCTTAGGCGACCCAAAGAAAGGTGAGAACAGACCAGTGACAGTATTTGTCACCCTCTGTCGAACAGAAGGAGAAGCTTGTGGAGAGGCAGATGCGCCAGAAAAGACAGGTAAAGTAGAAGTAGAAGTCGAGGCAGTAGCAGAAGGAGTATTAGGATAAAGAGTTGGAGCAGTAGGCGAAGTCGTAGAAAAAGCAGATGGAGTATGTAGCAAAGGCGGCGGCCCTTGAGAGGGCTGCGCCGGAGAAGTAGAAACCAGCTGAAGAGGAGCTGGTGCTTGTGGGAGAACTGGAGTCAGATGTCTCTTTTGAACCTTGTCCTTCACGTGGCAACACTGGGTAGCATTTATCTACTGCTAACTTCTTGCTTCTGAGCGTTTGTTCATTCTCTTGCTCTTCCTCATTATCCCTGAACGCAACGGCGGCTTGCACCATTGACATACCTCGTTTATTTTTCTTTGCTAATTTAATTTCTTTCTGTTTGGCTTCTTTGCGCCATAAGCGAAAAGAGTCAAACATCGCCGGCTGGGCTTTCTTCTTGAACAGTTTCACCTCTAGATTATCTAGTATTTCTGTATCAAAGCTACCATATTGGGGCCATTTTAAAACACCATCATTTCTGGTGTATCGGATCCACACTTCATTATATGTGATAGGGCCTACTCCGTGCTTCACATAGAGCTCATATGTTGGAGTTCCAATCGGAGGAACCGGACACGACTCCTCTAATCGGGAGTCCTTACTACAACCAAGACAAAACAAGTTTCCAAGTCTGCTAAGACCAGGCATCTTCGCTCACTAGTCTAGCTTCAAACTTCAAAGGGTTATCGAATACGATATTCTCGTGAATACACGAATCCCTTGGTTTTGGCGCTTGCAAGTTCCAGACAAAGCGTATCTCAAGGATACCAAAAACTAAGAATCAAACTAAGGACTGGGAGACGCTCCACTTATACTTAACTGAAGTATTGAAGATCGATGACGTCACTAGAAGACTCGTCTATCGTTTCGCTCTACCAAGCATCAATGGGTCCAAAACAGGGCGATAGTCAGGGCAGCAGTCCTTCGTAGCCGTCGGGACGCGGGGAACCTCGCAGCAAAGACCTTCGGAACCACGTCGACATACAGGGGTCGCTGAAGTGGCTGGCCGTCCTCTGGAATTTTCACACGAAGCTCCTCACGAACATCTGGCTTGGACCGATACCGCTTGATACCGCCCCATGTTGGGCGCCAACTGAGGTGCCGGGTTTTTAGGAACCCGGTGGTGCCAGGGGGAACACCCAGAGACCTCTTGAGTTCTTCCTGTTCTGGACCACAGAAACACAGAGTCTTCTAGGTGATGTCAAGGATCGAGTTTTATTGGCTGCAACCAAGTAACAAGTGTCCTAGAAGTACAACAGCACGGTGTGTATATTCTCAGGAGACTGTTCGTTTTTACAGAACCAGCCTTCTCCCTTTATACGAAAATATTGGCTTGAGGTAAGAATTCTTTCGTTTACAATACGGTCATACACATATTTCCACAACAATCAAAAAAGCAAAGTCATGATGGCTAGCCCACAATTTCGTATGTCCAGTTTGTGATAGATAACCCAGCCCGGCCCAGAACTTCCATCAGATATCGATGAAACACCAATAAAATCGGGCACCTCCTCATCGTAAAACTTGTCATAAACAAGAAACGGGGACAGGTGAATGTGTGTAAAAAAACATGGTTTGTATGTAGTGAATAGTTTATGACATGTTGTGCCTTGATGCTATCTCACTCGGCCAATGGGCGAGGAACCGCCCGAACATGTTTGGCTGGAGGCAATGGAGTCAGCTCGGCCAGGTCATGAAGGAGTCAGCTAAGGTGGACGTGTCCTTTCAAATTGAATTCGGCCTTAATCAATTGACTATGTAAGGGCAACCACAAGATGGATGCCGCTCACAAAATGGAACCCGAGGGTTCGAGACAGAAACTATTGTTTTAAGGTGATTGCATTGCTCGATCACGACGCAAATGCACAGGTTTAATGTCCTAAACATTACCGATCTGCCGATACCAAATTCGTCATGGTACGATAATATTTTCTGACACGAGTGTTGGGCTTCGGTACCACATTATGGCAGGGTCCAGAATTTTCAGAACCACACCATGATGTTTAAATTCAAGACACCCCACAGAAAGACTAGGCCCATGCATCACTCACTACCCCTGGGCATAAAGGTTGAAAGCTAGGCAAAATGGTTGCAGACCTAAGAACACTGCCTGCATTCAAAATGGCCCCCTGCCTCCCAGCACATGGCCAGGGCCTGCCTGTAGCAGCACTCAAAATTGCCCCCACCCCCATGGCCTGTCCCCATGAACACCCCAAAAAATCGAAAAACACAGAAAAATCAGCACAATCCCATGCCATCCATGCCCTCCATGATGTTTAAATTCAAGACACCCCACAGAAAGATTAGACTCATGCACCACTCACTACCCCTAGTGAAAAGGCCACAACAACAGCCCAAAAAATGAAATTCACAGAAAAATCTGCACAATCCCAAGCCATCCAGGCCCTCCATGATGTTTAAATTCAAGACACCCCACAGAAAGACTAGGCCCATGCATCACTCACTACCCCTGGGCATAAAGGTTGAAAGCTAGGCAAAATGGTTGCAGACCTAAGAACACTGCCTGTATTCAAAATGGCCCCCTGCCTCCCAGCACATGGCCAGGGCCTGCCTGTAGCAGCACTCAAAATGGCCCCCACCCACATGGCCTGTCCCCATGAACACCCCAAAAAATCGAAAAACACAGAAAAACCAGCACAATCCCATGCCATCCATGCCCTCCGTGATGTTTAAATTCAAGACACCCCACAGAAAGACTAGGCTCATGCACCACTCACTACCCCTGGTGAAAAGGCCACAACAGCAGCCCCAAAAAACGAAAATCACAGAAAAATCAGCACAATCCCAAGCCATCCAGGCCCTCCATGATGTTTAAATTCAAGACACCCCACAGAAAGACTAGGCCCATGCACCACTCACTACCCCTGGGCATAAAAGGTTGAAAGCTAGGCAAAATGGTTGCAGACCTAAGAACACTGCCTGCATTCAAAATGGCCCCCTGCCTCCCAGCACATGGCCAGGGCCTGCCTGTAGCAGCACTCAAAATGGCCCCCACCCACATGGCCTGTCCCCATGAACACCCCAAAAAATCAAAAAACACAGAAAAACCAGCACAATCCCAAGCCCTCCATGCCCTCCGTGATGTTTAAAATCAAGACACCCCACAGAAAGACTAGGCTCATGCACCACTCACTACCCCTGGTGAAAAGGCCACAACAACAGCCCCAAAAAACGAAAATCACAGAAAAATCAGCACAATCCCAAGCCATCCAGGCCCTCCATGATATTTAAATTCAAGACACCCCACAGAAAGACTAGGCCCATGCACCACTCACTACCCCTGGGCATAAAGGTTGAAAGCTAGGCAAAATGGTTGCAGACCTAAGAACACTGCCTGCATTCAAAATGGCCCCCTGCCTCCCAGCACATGGCCAGGGCCTGCCTGTAGCAGCACTCAAAATGGCCCCCACCCACAAGGCCTGTCCCCATGAACACCCCAAAAAATCGAAAAACACAGAAAAATCAGCACAATCCAGTGCCATCCATGCCCTCCATGATGTTTAAATTCAAGACACCCCACAGAAAGACTAGGCTCATGCACCACTCACTAACCCTGGTGAAAAGGCCACAACAACAGCCCAAAAAAATGAAAATCACAGAACAATCAGCACAATCCCAAGCCATCCAGGCCCTCCATGATGTTTAAATTCAAGACACCCCACAGAAAGACTAGGCCCATGCATCACTCACTACCCCTGGGCATAAAGGTTGAAAGCTAGGCAAAATTGTTGCAGACCTAAGAACACTGCCTGCATTCAAAATGGCCCCCTGCCTCCCAGCACATGGCCAGGGCCTGCCTGTAGCAGCACTCAAAATGGCCCCCACCCACATGGCCTGTCCCCATGAACACCCCAAAAAATCGAAAAACACAGAAAAACCAGCACAATCCCATGCCATCCATGCCCTCCGTGATGTTTAAATTCAAGACACCCCACAGAAAGACTAGGCTCATGCACCACTCACTACCCCTGGTGAAAAGGCCACAACAGCAGCCCCAAAAAACGAAAATCACAGAAAAATCAGCACAATCCCAAGCCATCCAGGCCCTCCATGATGTTTAAATTCAAGACACCCCACAGAAAGACTAGGCCCATGCACCACTCACTACCCCTGGGCATAAAAGGTTGAAAGCTAGGCAAAATGGTTGCAGACCTAAGAACACTGCCTGCATTCAAAATGGCCCCCTGCCTCCCAGCACATGGCCAGGGCCTGCCTGTAGCAGCACTCAAAATGGCCCCCACCCACATGGCCTGTCCCCATGAACACCCCAAAAAATCAAAAAACACAGAAAAACCAGCACAATCCCAAGCCCTCCATGCCCTCCGTGATGTTTAAAATCAAGTGACCCCACAGAAAGACTAGGCTCATGCACCACTCACTACCCCTGGTGAAAAGGCCACAACAACAGCCCCAAAAAACGAAAATCACAGAAAAATCAGCACAATCCCAAGCCATCCAGGCCCTCCATGATATTTAAATTCAAGACACCCCACAGAAAGACTAGGCCCATGCACCACTCACTACCCCTGGGCATAAAGGTTGAAAGCTAGGCAAAATGGTTGCAGACCTAAGAACACTGCCTGCATTCAAAATGGCCCCCTGCCTCCCAGCACATGGCCAGGGCCTGCCTGTAGCAGCACTCAAAATGGCCCCCACCCACAAGGCCTGTCCCCATGAACACCCCAAAAAATCGAAAAACACAGAAAAATCAGCACAATCCAGTGCCATCCATGCCCTCCATGATGTTTAAATTCAAGACACCCCACAGAAAGACTAGGCTCATGCACCACTCACTAACCCTGGTGAAAAGGCCACAACAACAGCCCAAAAAAATGAAAATCACAGAACAATCAGCACAATCCCAAGCCATCCAGGCCCTCCATGATATTTAAATTCAAGACACCCCACAGAAAGACTAGGCCCATGCATCACTCACTACCCCTGGGCATAAAGGTTGAAAGCTAGGCAAAATTGTTGCAGACCTAAGAACACTGCCTGCATTCAAAATGGCCCCCTGCCTCCCAGCACATGGCCAGGGCCTGCCTGTAGCAGCACTCAAAATGGCCCCCACCCACATGGCCTGTCCCCATGAACACCCCAAAAAATCGAAAAACACAGAAAAATCTGCACAATCCCATGCCATCTATGCCTTCCATGATGTATAAATTCAAGACACCCCACAGAAAGACTAGGCTCATGCACCACTCACTACCCCTGGTGAAAAGGCCACAACAACAGCCCAAAAAAACGAAAATCACAGAAAAATCAGCACAATCCCAAGCCATCCAGGCCCTCCATGATGTTTAAATTCAAGACACCCCACACAAAGACTCAGTCCACCCACCACTGAGTACCCCTGAGCAAAAGGCCCCAAAACAGCCCAAAAATCGAAAATTCCAAAATTGTAGTTGCAGCAACTGTAATGCCCCAAACAAACTTACTTGTGAAATTTCTAATCCAAAAGTGATCCAAAGAAAGTCAAAAAGGCCTCAAATCCAAATATCCAGCAGCATCCACCGAAAGTAATCCTTCCAGGTGAAGAATCCGAATGAAAGTGACCAGCACATGAAGAAAGCACTGGGAGGAGCCTGCTGGACAGGAACAGGAAGTTGGAGACTGTGGGGCACTTCCTTCCTCCCACCCCCCCCCCCCCAAAATGGACTCCTTGCAAAAAAAGTGCTGGCAAATGTCAACCTGAGAAGTTATTCTGATAAAAATCATCATTTCCAGAAGGTTTATGCTGCTTGCTGGTGGATTTCTTGTGCAGAATTGCAAATTTTGTATTTTCGCGAGTGCGAGATTGTTGCTGCCCGCCGCACGTACCTGTTCGCAATTGCGAGCTCACGCGATACCTGATCACGGCGTACTCGCGTTGACAAACTCTCGCTGTGCAAGGTGGCAAGCCGCGATGACGTAATCGCGGTCGCCAAACTCCCGCGGGATTCCGCAGCAAGATCCAAAATGGCGCAGCACTCGCAAAATATCGAGAAAAACAACTCGGCAAATGCTGAATGACGGTAAGTGAATGCCGCGCGCCGCAAAATTGTATCACCAAAAAAAAAATCCGCTGCGTGCGAATTTGCGGATTTTCGGTAAATTCGCGAGCGTTCGCGGATTGCGAATTTACCGAAAATCTGCAAACTCCGCGAGCGGAATGGATTTTACGCCCATGCATAGTGGTAGTGGATCAGGCCACCAGGTATCCAGAGGCAACTCCCCTGAGGACCACAACAGCACCTGTTGTAGCAAAGGCCCTTCTTGCAGTTTTCTCAAGAGTGGGTTTTCCAAAGGAGGTTCTTTCAGACAGAGGTACCAACTTCATGTCTGGATACTTAAAGGCAATGTGGAAGGAGTGTGGAGTAAACTACAAGTTTACCACACCCTATCACCCACAGTGCAATGGGCTTGTGGAGAGATTCAACAAGACCCTCAAGGGAATGATAAAAGGATTACCAGAGAAGCTTAGGCGGAAATGGGACACCCTTTTACCCTGCTTGCTCTTTGCTTACAGAGAGGTCCCACAGAAGGGGGTTGGCTACAGCCCTTTTGAACTTTTGTTTGGCCACCCTGTGAGGGGTCCACTATGTTTGGTGAAGGAAGGATGGGAGTTACCTCTCAAAAAGCCTAAGCTAGATGTTGTGGACTATGTACTTGGTCTCCGCTCCAGGATGGCTGAATACATGGAGAGAGCATCCAAAAACCTGGAGGCCAGTCAAGAATTACAGAAAGCTTGGCATGACCAAAAGGCTGTTCTGGTGGAGTACAAACCAGGGCAGATGGTGTGGGTGTTGGAGCCAGTGGCCCCAGCAGCACTCCAGGACACATGGACTGGACCCTACCCAATTGTTGAGAAAAAGGGAGAAGTCACCTATGTGGTTGACTTTGGAACCCCTAGGAGCCCCCACAGGGTGCTCCATGTAAATCGTTTGAAAGCATTTGTTGACAGGGAGGACATGAGTCTCCTCATGGCCACAGATGGGGATCAGGAGGAAGAGAGTGACCCTCTCCCAGACCTGCTTTCCCAGAACCCTGATGATTGTTCAGTTGATGGAGTAGCCTTGGCAGGCAGCCTCACTGAGCAGCAACAGGTGGACTGCAGACAGGTGTTGCAGGCCCACAGACATATGTTTTCACTCACACCCAGTCAAACTAACTGGTGCACCCATGAGGTGGACACTGGTGACAGTCTGCCTGTGAAGAATAAAATCTACAGGCAACCTGACCACGTCAGGGATTGTATAAAGGCTGAGGTGCAAAAGATGCTTGAGCTTGGAGTGATTGATCCATCAGAGAGCCCATGGGCCAGCCCATTAGTCCTTGTGCCAAAACCCCATACCAAAGATGGAAAGAGAGAAATGAGGTTTTGTGTGGACTACAGAGGTCTCAATGCTGTCACTAGGACAGATGCACATCCCATTCCAAGAGCACATGAGCTCATTGATAAATTGGCTTCTGCCAAGTTTCTGAGCACATTTGATTTGACAGCTGGCTACTGGCAGATCAGGTTAGCTGAAGAGTCAAAAGCCAAAACAGCATTCTCTACCCCTAGTGGACATTATCAGTTTGTGGTAATGCCCTTTGGTTTGAAGAATGCACCTGCCACCTTCCAAAGGTTGGTGAATCAAGTCCTTGCTGGGTTGGATGACTTTTGTGCAGCATATCTAGATGATATTGCTGTCTTTAGCTCCACCTGGGAGGATCACCTGATCAACCTGAAGAAGGTTCTGGAGGCCCTGCAAAAGGCAGGCCTGACTATCAAGGCTACTAAGTGCCAGATAGGGCAGAGCAAGGTTGTGTACCTGGGCCACCTAGTAGGTGGGGGTCAGGTTCAACCATTGGAGAGCAAAATCCAGACCATACAGGACTGGGCTCCTCCAACTACCCAGACAGAAGTCAGAGCCTTCTTGGGCCTGACTGGGTATTACAGGAAGTTTGTGATGGACTATGGGTACATTGTGACACTATTAAATGACTTGACATCCAAGAAGATGCCAAAAAAGGTTCAGTGGACAGTTAGCTGTCAAAAGGCATTTGATGACCTGAAGAAGGCCATGTGCTCTGCACCTATCCTGAAGAGTCCTGACTACTCCAAACAGTTCATTGTACAGACAGATGCTTCTGAGTTGGGGGTGGGAGCTGTGCTTTCACAACTGAATACAGATGGTCATGACCAGCCCATTGCTTTTATTAGCAGAAGGCTGACCCCCAGGGAGAAACGTTGGTCAGCTATTGAGAGGGAGGCCTTTGCTGTGGGTTGGGCCCTGAAGAAGTTGAGGCCATACTTGTTTGGAACTCACTTCCTAATTCAGACAGACCATAAGCCCCTCTTGTGGCTAAATCAGATGAAGGGTGAAAACCCCAAACTATTCAGGTGGTCCATTTCCCTACAGGGGATGGACTTTACAGTGGAGCACCGCCCAGGGACTGACCATGGTAATGCAGATGGTCTCTCCAGGTCCTTCCACTTAGAACATGAAGACTTATCTGGTCAAGGTTAAGTTTAATGTCCCTGGGTTTGGGGGGGGGGGGGGGTAGGAGAGTAGGGTCTGCTATCCTATGGTCACCCCAATTTTTGCTTTTTGCTTCACTGGTTTTCGACTTAATGAGGCTGTGGGCCTGCTAATCAGACCCCCAGCCTGCTTTTCTCTCTCTAAATTCACATACATGTACTATAGGTACATAACCCAATTGGAACTGGACTCCTTGTCAGCCCCTGTACCATGCACTATAGGTGCTCAGGGCATAGGTGCCACCAAGGCCTACCAGGGGCTGGAGCATAGCTTTTGCCACCCCTGGCTGGTTCTTAAATTGACACAACTGGCTGATCACTCAGCTGGGGCAAGTTGGTGTAATCACCCCTTGCTTAGATATAGTATCCCTATATCTAAACCTATATCTGGACACATATAAACCTGTGAGCCACTCCTATGGAAGGCCTTATCAATCCTGGAGGCAGATTGCGTGGTTTAATGTGAGATTGAGCACGAGCATGAGCTGAGCCTAACTGCAGCTGTCGGGAACAACTCCCTAAGCTGTTCCGGGATAATGCAATACCATATACTATAAGTGGCTCCCCTGTGCATCTCATTAGAAACGCTCGCATTTTCCTTGCTGCCAGCATACTGAGTGGGGTGGGGCTGAATCCTTCGTCTACCGGCTGCCCTCCCTCCCGCCGCCACGGAGGAACATCAGGTGGCCGCTGTGCGGAGGGAGGAGAACTACATCTCCCGGCATCCCCTAAGGGAGCTGACGCCCGAGACGCGCCTGGAGGCGCACAAAAATACACAGGAGGTCCCGCGACGCGGGCAGGACGCGCGTGGGACTGAGCCCGGGGCTAAGCCCGGGCAAAGGGCGGGCCTTCTGAGGCCCTCCGAGGACAGAGGAGGACAGGACAGTCCAGCCCTTCATTTTTATTGTTCATTTCTGCTGTTCTTCTCCATTTGGAATGTCTTAAAGTGGTGTCCCCGCAGGCTAATGCTCTTCTAGTTTGTTTGTTGCCCCTATTTTTACTAGTTGTTCCCACGGTTATTCATCATATTCCTCCTTTGTATCTCATAGTTATATCTTGTTTTGATTTGGAGGATGTTTTCTCCCGCCATTGTCTTACCTGCTGAGGGAGGTGTTAAACGTGGGACACTGGATGGATTTGTAATCAGGACGGCCTCTATGGTCGATAGGGACCTAGCCTTAGCTGAGCGACGTGCCAACAGACGTCGCTCGATTGAGCACATTAAGAGCAAAAGGTCCTCATTGGGTCCCACACCTCCAGGTTTGTCCCTGCTAATTGATATAGCTGCTGGCCCAGCGAGCCCGGAGCACTTGCTTGACTCTAGCATTCCCCTTTTACTCCAGGACAGGGTTAGCCCCCCAGAATTTCAGGCTGTTTCTAACTCCGTCATTAATCTTTCAGCCTCGCTGGATAGTACTTCTGGCGTGGTTGAACTCATGACAGACTCTTTGTTGGCAACAATTGAGCCACCCCCTAAACCCAATTCACCTGCCGTAGCCACGGAAGTTAACCGTTGCTACGGTCCTCCGCCTAAGAAAAAGAGAAGGAAGGGGCAGGGTATAGCTCGAAAGAAAGCCGCATCTTCCCCCCGCATCCAGCAGAGTAATCTCCCCCCTTCAGCCTTAAACCTATAGTGCCCTACCCCCACTCTCCCCACAGACCATCATGTTCCCGACCTATTGGGGAGCATTGAAAAAATGATTAGATCATTTACTATGCCCCTGGTAGAGAGCCTTAAGAAGATTACTGCCCAGCTGGGAGATTTAGAGAAGGCATTTAAGGCTTTACACACAAGTAATAAGGATCTAGGTGGGGAGCCCTCTATTCCCTCTGTCACTACTGTCTCCCGGGGGTCTGCACCACAGATTAAGGATAAATCTACTAAGCAGCCCATCGGTGCCACGTCACAGGCTACCGCAGTTCCTAGGCGCAACACTGATGGGGTAGAAAAAGTTACTGCGGGAAGTGCGACTTTCAATTGTTCACAACCCAAACCCAAACCCATGGTTGCAGATGTTACTGTCAGATCACAAATCCCCAAGAAACAAAGAGTTAATTTACCCCCCGAAGCAGCTCCCTTTGTGGTGGTTTTAACCGGTGTCCCGGTTTTGGAGCCGGGTAAGAGGGAAGACCAATTTCAACTTAAAAACAAGGCCATTTATTGGCTAAGGCAGAATCGGCCTCTACCTCCCCACCTAAACGGAGAAATCCTAATGGTTCGAAGGCTGGCTTGGCTGGGGTCTACCCAAAAAAGTATAACGGGGGATATAGTCATAATCAGCTTTAAAGATAAAAGGGCGGTTAGCTATATTTTAAACTGGTCCTCTCCCATTGGCAGTAGCTCGATTTTTCCTCGAGAACTGCCTTACTTTTACCCCAGAAACCTGTTAACCCCAAAGGCTAATCCCAGACAGCGGGCTTTTAATGCAGCTAGTACTACCAGGCCAGGTATTTGCAGGATAATTTTAAGAGGGGACAACGTTCCCACTTTGAGGGTCAACTTTGTGCTCCTAGACCCCCATTTGATACACACTTGGCTAACTTTGCTCCTCCTGCCTACCCGCTCCACTTTGATTCTTGGCCCCAGCATTTTAATCACTCCCGCACAACATCTGCCCCCTGGACTCGCAATAGGTTTCAAATTCCCCTCCATAATCGCCATGAAGGTATACGAGACCTAGAGGGCGTAGACTGACTGAGTCGCAGTCTGCAAATAACACCCTGTCATGTAGTTTCTACTAACCGAGTAATATGTGGCAGCAGCCCAGCTACTGATCCTGCGCTACCTAGTGTTACAGGTTCTACTTTTTCCCCGATGCAGTGTGACGTATCAGATCTAGCTTCTACCAGTAGTCCAGGCTTTGTCAACCTTGTAGTTTCTGAAACTGAAATGGTAGTCACCCCAAGTAGCCCAAGTTTTAACATCTTCGAAGTCCCTGATCCCAGTAGTGCTAGTCAGATACATGAGCTTCCTGATAATTGCAGTTATAGGGGTCAAGATGTTAATCATAGTGTTCAAGGGAAAATCGAGCTCCTTTTCTGGAATGTTTCAGGGATCAAGGACAAGGTATCGGATTCCTCTTGGGTTGAATTTGTGGGGCCATTTGGATTTTTGTGCCTCCAAGAAACCTGGTTGATTGAGCCTGTTCGCCTAAATGGGTTTAGAACCGTTCATGCTGCAGCTGTACCCTCAAAGCGTGGGAGGAACATGGGAGGACTATGCATATATATTTCAAATTTGTTGGGTGTTGTAAATATTAAAGTAGTCAAGACAGGATCTTGCCACCAAATTTTATTAATTTGGATGGCTTCCAAGGTCGATATTATCCTGGCCAATATTTACAACAACTTGCATAAACGTTTAGTCCCAGACTTGGTATCATCTGTGACCAAAGATATAGACAGCATTTTTACACCGAAAGGGAGGGATTGTATAATTGTCTGCGGGGGAGACTTTAACTACAATTTGTGTGTCCATGAGAGGGGGGGTTGTGGAATCACTGGGGCAGGGGAGGAGGTTGCTTCTTCACACTTTTCCCGTCAGGAAGGTGGTGAATCGTTGAACGATATGATGGCATCCTTCAATCTGGACTTTGTTAATAGGCTGTGTTCCCCCCGTGTAGAATTTGGTGCTACCTTTGTGGGAAGAGGGCTTGGCACCACCATAGACTTTATTGTTGCCTCGGAAAGCCATGCTACCTGGTATGCAGACTACTCCACCTATCCTGTAGGATTCAGCGATCATCTCCCTCTCTCTTTTGCCATTAATATACCTCAGGCTAAGTCTAGTTCATTGATAGAGATATTGTCCTGGTTGAAATCTTGCGACATGCCTAGACAAAATGGTTATGCCATTAAATGGAGCCGGATTGATCCGGAGGCTATGTCTGCTAAGATAGTCAGGGGATCTTTGGAATCCATTGATAGGTGTTTAGATGTAGAATCCTCTCACGAGGAGATACTGGCTGCCTTTGAGGTTATCACAAGGACTATACGAGATAACTTGTCCAGAAAGGGGAATGGCCCTATCACTAGGTGAACAACTCATTCCTGGTTTGACGCCCCATGCTCTAGGGCACATTCACATCTTATGGCCGCATTACATAACAAGATCAGGGACCCGGTCGAGGTAGCCAATTGTATCAAAGCTTACCGTCTTTCCCGGAAGAACTGTATGAACAACATCAAACAGGAGGCTTGGAACAACCTGGTTACTGCCGCTGAATCTAAGGATAGTGCCTGATTTTGGCGAGCAGTCAATGCACCCTTTTTCAATGCACCTAATAAAGCCCGGGTGGAGGTCGCCATTAACAAAGCTTCCTGGGTTGACTTCTTTTCAGAAGTATACAACCCGGAGGGGTTTCCAAAGCTTGTTGATATAGGGGGGTCCAGATAGGGAAGTGGCCCGGAACTTTCAACCTGTTAACTTGGCTATTTCAATAGGCGAAATGTCCGTTGCCATTGGGCAGAGTAGTGGAAGCAAAGCCCCAGGAATAGACGGGGTCCCCATAAATTTATTCAAACATTCAGTCGATTTATGGGCTCCCATACTGAAGAGAGTTTTTGACGCTAGTTGCGTGCTGGGGTTCCCTAGTACCTGGTCTGATTCCATCATTATTACCATCTTCAAGAAGGGAGATAGGGAGAGCCTTTCTTGTTATCGCCCTATCTCCCTTCTTGACTCCTTCATGAAGATCACGGGAAGGGCCGTCCTGAACCGATTATCTTCCTGGGTGGAGGAAGCAGGAGTGCTATCCCCGGTTCAGTACGGGTTCCGCGAGGGGATGGGAACTGTGGAACAGGTCCGTAATTTCACACTTCTCAGAGGGAAATACGTCCAGGCCAAGGCAGGCAAACTCTACGCGGCATTCGTCGACCTGAGTGCCGCATTCGACTGCGTGAAGCATGATCGACTGTGGAAGGTGCTAGAGGATCTTAAAGTGGAAGAGGCAATTATCTCTTTCTTAAGACAACTTTATGCTGGGGCAAGGGTAAGGGTGAGATATGGAACTAGCGGAGAATGTACCAAGCCGTTTCATGTGAAGCGTGGCGTAAGGCAAGGGTGCGTACTCGCGCCTCTCCTTTTTAATTTATATACAAACGATTTAGAGGAGGTACTGGCGTCCAAAGTTATTGACTCGCCTAGAATTAATTCCAAACAAGTGGTGTCTTTATTATACGCTGACGACGCCGTTATTATGGCGCGGACAGAGAGAGGCCTGCAGTCAGCCCTGGACACTTATATGAATTTCATGGAATCTAGGGGATTGTCATCAAACGTGAAAAAAACCTTCGTAATGACGTGCGCCAGGGGCAAGTCTAAAACTTGTAAACTGTTTGCACGCAAGGAAAAAGTGCAAAATACTAAATCCTTCTCTTATTTAGGAGTAGTTCTTGAGGGGGGGGGGACACTGGGGTCCAGCAATAAGGAGTAGGACTCTGTTGTTTAAAAAAGCAACAGCAGCACTTATGGTCTTCTCTCGCAAAATGGGCAAAAGACCCCCCAAAATTTTACTTAAAATTTATATGGCCAAATGCGTAAGTACAGCCACTTACAGGGCTGGCGTTTGGGGTATCCGAGATACCAGGGAACTACAAGTTGTAGAAAACGCTTTTTTAAGATTTATTTTAGCCATTCCATCTAGTTTATCTGTGTTCAATTGTCATGCCGAACTGGGGGTCCGACACATCAGTGATTTGATTGCGATGCAACCTTTGTTACTTTGGCACAGGGTTTGGACGGTAGTAGACCTGGAACTCAATAGAGAGATTATCCGCGATGTCATGGCTCTCGATAAATCCAATAACATAGCATGGTTGTCTTAGATACGAAAGTTCTGCCAAGATCTAGGGAAGCCTGAGTTTTATACTTCACCAGAGGAGTTATCCAGGATCTCGAGGAAAGATTTAAAAAACTGTTGCTGGCACCACTTAGAATCCTTGCGACTATGTTCAGAGCTGAACAAGGAAACGGTTGTGCAGCACCAACTACTGCTTACCTCGGCTAATATGGAACCCTATTTGATCTGGTGTACTAAGGGCTTTGACAGGTTCCTACTCACCAGGCTTAGATTTAACATCTTTTATCGCCTAGTTTCATTCCCACAAATCAATGACTGGTCTAAAATGCTTACCAAATGTCCATGTGATGGGAGGGCAGAACAATCAACCCTCCATGTGATTCTTTTCTGTAAATTTTATCACAATGAGAGAGTCCGATGGATTAAACCACTCTTGAAGAGTCACGGAATTTGGTACCAGTGCCGCCCAGCCCTACTGTATCTTCAATCACTTAATAATGAACTGTGTGTGGCCACCGTGGTTGGCTTTTTAAAAAGTGTTTTTAGAAAAAGGAAAAGTTTAATATGTTTTTAAATATTTGTATATATGCAATTTGTCGTAAATGTAATGCTATTTCTGTGTACATTATGTATTGATTTTCTTCTTGTAGTAGCTTTTATGATGTTTTTTAAATTTACAAAAATCGAAATAAAGCTTTTCTACTATAAGTGCATTATAATCCTCGCGGTTATATGTCAACTTTGGTTTGGCTTTATCAAAACATGTCGTGTAAGGTGTCATATGATTTGGAATACTATCCCCTCGACAGTCCTGTCGACGGGGATAGCATTCCACCCTTCTAGAGGGAGAAGACATGTTACTTTACTGAAACGCGGTTGATTTTTAAAAGAGCCTCAGATCCACAAAATGGATGCTTCTGCCACAGACACGAGTCTGACCTCCTGCTGCTGACTGAAACTCAGCCGAGGAGGCCTGAACAAAGGCTTTCCTGTCGCAGGGAGGTGTCACACCACCCCAGACAGGAGATAGTGGATTGTAGCAGGGAGGTTTGAAAGAAACCAGACACTGCCTGGGGAGCACAAGGCTTCCCCTTGCATAATCCGGTCAAACCGGTTCTGGGGCATCCCAGCCCCAGTCCCAGCGCGACCCTGGACAAAGGGAAAGGGGTGTAACCACCCCCTTCCTGGGTCCCACCCATAGGAGGGGACCTAGCAGGTAATCCAGCCCCCTAGATTGGTATAAGAATGGGAGCAGTGCCAACGCACTCAGATTATCCTAATGAAACACAAGAAATGAAACTCTGGACCCTTTGACATCCTACTCGACGTAGAAGACTGAAGAATCTCCCTTGTGGTCAAGGAGTGACCACCCTGTGCAAACAGGCACCATCCAGCACCTCGACGTTTGATTTGTTGCAGTTCCCGTCGGAACTCGAGCAACAGAGACCAACAAGACCAAGCGTGCCTGCCTTCTAACAGCCCGATCCACAGTCCCTGCAGAGCTGAGACCCGTGGAGGCGACCGGAAGCGTGGGGCCCGCCATCTTGGAGAAACCATAAGACGCTGACCGTGCAGCCCACAAGTGACCCTCGAAGCTGTACATCAGGGTTTGAGAAACCCCAGCCCTGAGCCTCTTTTGCACCGAAGCTCACCCCTCTACACTCACCGAGTGCTGCGTGGGGCCCTTCTGCTTCTTTTTGCTCAACGCGTTGGCCCGGTCACTTGCCCGCTGGCTTGTGGCCGCTGTGCCGACGAACTACGAAATCTAACGATTCTGGTTGCTCCAGACTTGCACCTGTTCCTCTGAAAAGGAGCACCGACTCTGACCCTCCTGGTCCGAGTGAGAAGCAATCTTCCAGTCCTGCGTGGATTGCTCTTGCCAAGTGTTGTTTGCTCCAATCTTGAAGCCGACTGCGCCGACGGTGAGAGCCTTTGTGGGACAGCTCGTGACTTGCTCCTAGACGTCGCAGATGCCCTAGAGCCAACGTAGCAGCAGAGAGAAGCTCCTCGACAACCACCTGATTGCGCCCAACATTGCCTGGTTCCGTCCTGGTTCCACCCTGGTCACTGCTGAGTGACCCAGACTCTGTCCCCTCTGCTTTCAGGTACCCTACGACTCTGATCCACCCTTGGATCACACCGGACACTTCTCCTTCACATCGCCTGCAGCCTCTTCAGCTTCAAGCACCAACAACCTGCGTGACGAAACCCAACAACTTCGACCCTATGCACCCGCTTCCTTTGGATGAGGTAACTCAACAACGCCGGTGTTCCCACACTGGTACACACCTCTAGTGTATGTGTCTTAAATTTCGTCCTTCTTGGTTAAGCGGAAGTCTCCTTAAACAGTAACTTTATAACTTTTACACACCATTGACTTTGCATTGGTGCATGCGTGTGCTTTAAGCGCTGTCCCCGAATCCCGCTGGCTTTTCCCGACTTCAGCATTGCTAGTCCCGACTACTCCCAGCGATTCCCTAGGCCCTAGGCCTAACCACTGTTCGATTGGTATCTCTTATACCACTTTCTTAATATATGGTTTGAGTGGCCACCCGCCCTCATCCATAATTGTGCAACTTTCATATGTTTAACTGTGCTTTTGTTTTAACGCTTGTGCCCCTTTGCTCATAAAGGTACTGGGGATTATTCTAGTAATAAATACATATATTTTTATAATATATATTCATTTGGTATTACAGTATTGTGATTGGTAAAATAGCTCGCTTAACACGACCTCTTGAGTTTAGCCTTTAAGGCTGCTTAGTCCATGCTACCACTAGGATAGCTTGTCTAATAAGGTTGACTTACAACCAGACACCATAAGGGATTGTTTGGACTGATACAAGGTGGTTTCAGAATTGGAAACATCACATATCAGGCCAACTTCTCACAAAGACACCAAACATAATAGCATAGCCAATTTCCATGATAAACAATTCATTTCCAAAGACATATTCTCACCTCAACTTTCTATTTCTCTCAAAACCACAGAAACGTCCCAAAGAACACCATATTTCGCCTTGGGGGGTAGAATCATTCTTACACTCTTAACCAACCTCCTTACCAGGACATGCTGCCCAACCGGAAGACTTTCCACCAAAACATGTCCCGCAGAAATAGCTGACCTGTTAACATTTCACTGAGTTGTAAGCTAATCCTTTATCAAACAACTCAGACAAGAAATTCACCACTTCTACCACAGAGGCTGATATGGGATCCAAATCCCTCTCAAGACACCAACCAGACCATCTTCTCCATGCTGATCTATACATCTTGGTCGTACCTTTAGACCACGATCTCGTGATAAGAGCCTCAGCTTCCTCCGATACACTTGCCAAACTCTCCTGAAATCAGCCAAGCAACCAGCCTTAACTGCCCTGTTTCTACTAAATCGTGAACATTCCCCTGTGGATCCAGAATAATCTCTCTCAAATTTGGTAATAACACCGGATCCTCCATCAACAATTCCATCATGTCTGGGAACCACACCTAGGATTTCCAAAATGGAGTTATCATTACTACCTCTGCCTTCTCTCTCCTGACCTTCATCAAAGCTCTCTGAATCAAGGAGAATGGGGGAAAGGCATAATTCCTTCTTGCACTCCAATTCTGTAGAAAAGCATCTATTCCCTTCGCCTCCGGATCTGGTCTCCAACTGTAAAAATCTTTCACCTGACAATTCAACCTGTCCGCAAACAAATCCACCTGAAAAGGTCCCCATCTCAATTCCAAACTCCTGAAAACCTCCCTGTTCAACATCCAATTGCTCACATCCTTCAGGTATCTTGAAAAACAGTCCGCTTCTACGTTGCTCAGACCCGGAATATACTGAGCGTGAACCACAATTTCCTTTTCCAAGCAAAAATTCCCAAAATCCCTTGCTAGGTTCGCTAGACCTTTCGACCGTGGGCCTCCTAACTTGTTTACATATCTTACTGCAGACAGATTGTCCATTGTCAAGAGCACACAACACTTTATCTGATCCTTCATGAAAGTCTTCACAGCAAAAGACCCTGCCAGTAACTCCAGACAATTTATATGCATCTGCGTCTCCTCCTTGGACCACTTTCCTCCTGTTGACACCATTCCGCACTTGGCACCCTAACCTTGAAGACTCGCATCCGACTCTATTTCTATCCCTGGCACTTCTCCAAATATCGCCCTTCCGTTCCATGCTTCCAAATTCATCATCCACCACTTATGACAGTTAATAACAAGTGACTTATCTGTAGCCTGAGCAGCAACAAAAGAGGAAGATGGCTGCAGGTTCTAAGGGGATATGCATGTTCAGTATTCTAGACGTTTTGTGTGTTCTGATTCTAATTTTTTGTTGCTGCTGCCTGAGTATTAATAAAAGGTAGTGCATAATATTGGCCTGCGGGCCTTGATGTAAAATAAACAACTCATAGATCAAAGCAATAATTATTCCTTATTCCGCTGCAGTGATAAAAGATACTTTCCAGACATAGTTCTTGCTTGGCGTATAACCTCTCTCTGGATACACCCGCGCAGTACACATTACTGGGCCGTGACTGGAGATTCAGTTTTTAATGCTTGCTCATGCGAGGTGAGGAACTTTATCAGTTGACAGTTCATTGACTTCATCAGTTGGATCCAACCCAGCTATTTTATTTTTCTGGAGTGCATTGCATTTTATCGTAAAGTGACACATACTTTTGAAAGTTTGGGACATATACAGACTAGATGAATGAAGTCTTCTTTGCTACTGCCACCTAGTCTGCACTCTTTCGGCCCTTTGTGGACCCATGTTGGCTGATCCGCGATGGACGGTAATTTGCCTAATCGCAGGCCCATCAGTTGGAGCTTACGATGGACTGAGAATGTGATATTTAGATATAGAGCTGGGGTAAGAGTCTTATAATTAGTGATTACCATCCAGGCATGCTTTCTCTTGCTAAAGATATTTTTTATCTACTAGCAGAGAGGGGAGTTTTGCAAATTTATTTATGGCTTGTTTGAAGGATAAGTACAACAAGTTGGTGTTCCAAAGATCTCTTTGCACAGGTTGCTAATAAAACGTTTTGTAAATATTGATCATAGAGAGACATTTTTCCCTTCTCTTGTTCCTCCCACAAAGCTTTATACAATTCTATTTCTGCTGTATTTTGTTTCAGTCTGTACCATTGCTTAATGGTAGCATATATTCTCCCCAATGTTTTGTTGCTTATGCCAAATTCTAATCTCACCTGTGCTGGAGACGCGGACTGGTGGATTTGAAAGACCCTTTTATATATTGAAACTTGCAGTTTATTTAGCAGGTCGGCGTCCTTCCCGTGTGGTGAAATGCTGCCATAAGATAACGTTGGTGGCGTTTTGGCTGATACTACTGCTAGTAGGGGTTTAAACGATGCCCCCTTCCATTTTTTTTAGCTGGGCTCCTAAAGGAAAATGATAGGGTGTTTGTTCTCAGCGTCATGTATCCTTTTTGTTCTCAATGGTTCAGCCTGTTATCGATGTAAAAACCCAGGTACTTATAATTAGAGACTTCCTCTAGCTTTTTGCCCTGAAGTTGAAAGTTCTGTTTAGCCGTCGGGTATTTACTAACTAGCATTGTCTTGCTTTTCGGTGTATTTATCTCTAGCATATTATCAGTAAGCATGAGCGAATTTTGCGGATCTCGCGTTCGCGAATTTTGCGGATTTGCGGATTCGCAATCCGCAAAATCCGCGAATTCCCGCGAATTTGCGGATTTTTTTTTTTTGTGTGTTCGCAATTGTTTCTGCCAGTTCGCGAGGATTTGGTACTAGTTCGCAATTGCGAACTTACTTGTCGGCTCGCAACGGTCGCGACTATGTTGTTTCTACGTCTGGTTCATCATCACAGCCTCCCAGCACCCTCTGTTTTACCACTGGCACCCTCTCTTTGACCCATGCCACCCTCTGTTACATCAATGCCACCCTCTGGTTCATCATCACTGTAGAAGATGGGGGGGAAAAGCAAGCCCACCTGCCCTGCTTGAACTGACATGAATTAATTTGGGGTTAGTTTATTAACAACACCTGCCCTGCCCCAACTGACAATAATGAATTAGGGGCTAATTAATGTGTCACTGAAAGAATTTAAAGTTCCAGCCTGGCACCTGCTTGTCTGCTCCTTTAGCTGTAAATCAGGACCTTTGTGGCATACAGTTAAGGTCAGAGCAGGGTCACACAAAATAGTTGCAAGCAGGCAACCGAATTCTGGAGGGCCCCCTCAGGAAGCACTACAAAGAATCGTTACAAATCATGAGGTTGACCTTTTGCACCTGCTCATTGCTTTTGCTTTTGCTGAAATCGTTTTTCGGTTTTTTTCGTGCTATTCGCGGGGCGCGGCGTCGTGCGAAACCGACCGCGGAAGCCGCAAATTCGTGCGAATGAGCATTTTATTTTTTTGCGGCTTGTTGTTTCGCGAGTTTTTTTGCAGTATTCGCGAGCCGCTTGCAGCGCAACACGCGAATTTACCCCAAGGTCGAGTACGGGCGCGGCCATTTTGTTTCCGTGACGTATTTCCGTTTCCGCCCGCTATGTATAATCTCGCGCAGTAAGCGCATTGCGAGTAGAGGTTCGCACGAGATCGCGCGGGAAATCTACAGGTTCGCACGAGATCGCGAGGAAAATCTCGCGCGAACTTTCTTTCGCGCTCGTGAACGGGCGCCGGCCATCTTGTTTTTCATTCATTTCCTGTGTCTGGGCATGGTGTTTAATCCTCTTGGTATCTTTGCCATCCTTTGCTTGTTTTCAGTTTTTTTTTTACGATTTTGCTTTTTATCTATCCCTCTCTTTTCCTAGCTGTATATTTTTGTCTTTTCTGCTATTTTTCTTTACTTTTAAACTACTTTTTTAAACTCTTTTCTTTTCTTCTTCCCTATCCTATTCTTTCTTAATTTTCTACTTCTTCCTACCTTACCTGCCCAGACCATGGTCAAGCCAGGCGCCGTGAAGCTGCCCAGGCACTTGAGGGCCGCAGCGGCGGCGGGGAGTAGTGCTGGACCCAGTGGCAGGACAGCATGCGGGAGATTGAGGGGGGAGCAGGTGACGCGACGGGAGATATTCAGCCCGGAGGAAGAGGGCGCGCTGGTCTACTTCGTCCAGCGCCGCCTGCCCAGGACCATCGCGGGAGGCGGCAGGATCGCGGCCGGCGGCTACAACATGCGGGAGCGCCGGAAGCGGTGGGAGAAGGTGTGCTGGGCCATATCCCACCTCTACGGGGTCCAGCGCACCTACAGCCAGGTCACCCATCGCTGGACGGACCTCCTGGACCGCAAGCGCGACCTGCTGGACCAGCTCGGCTTGGAGATCCCCGGGCTTGGTGAGTAGTAGTAGCCATTTAATCACTCACTACTATGATGTTTTCTCCTGCTCTGTGTTGTTGTATTGCAAATATTTGTTTTTTACATGGAGCAAGCCAATAATGCCGCTGATGACGATTACATTGTAGTTAAATTATATTTCAAAATCTTCTGTGCATTTCAGGTGCACTGCTCTCCTTCTCAGTGGCGTTGCTACTATGCTTATTTGTTTTCTATTTCGTGGTCTCATTGGCCTGAGTAACTATTATGTATGAGTGTACTTTACAGAACTGCGTAATGCTAGACACTAGGCGGCAGATTACATTTACAAGCCCCTTGCGCCACGTTTAAGTTGCCTTGCGTGACGCAACAGCGGCGTAAACGTGCCGCATCCCTGCGAGTCATTTACAGCATGACGCATCTAGGGAGATGCGTCACGTTATAAAGCCATGGGCCTGCACCACAATGGGTGCGTTCCTAGTACGCAGGGTGGGCGGTCCAGCGGCTGTGCGCCTCGCAAAATTGCCTGCGTGAAATGTACAAGATTTAACGCAGGCACTTCTGCGACGCTGCTACGTCAATTCAATTCCTTATGTCTGCTCGAAGCAGGCGAAAGGACTGACACAGCATGTTAAGTATTGGGTGGCCCTGAGCATTACTGGAGTTGCATTGCGTTGGCGACGTGACTCCAGCGATGCGCCGCTCTTACGTGACGAGATGCGTCACGCAAGTGCCTACCCTTGCGCCAGGGCGCGCCGCATTGTAAATGAGGCACATCTGCCGTGTCGCAAGGGTAGTTTTGCGTGACGCATTTGATCTGGCGCATCTCTGGAGATGCGCCAGAACGCGTAAGTAAGTATGCCCCTAAGGGGCAGAATTGCAATTACCGTCGCATCCCTGCAAAGTAGCAGGGATGCGCCATTAATTGTGCGGCCCGCTACCACCACCAAACATGGTGCGCCGTATTTGCAATGCGGCGCACCATGGGCCCAAAACGTCACCGAAGCTTTACTGCTGGAGTTGCGTCGCAACGATGGCGCAGCTCCATCAATGCTCTGGGGTACCCTATCTCCCCAATGCTGGGTCAAGCCGTACGTCTGCTTCAAGCAGGTGCAGGGTTTGTGTGACGCATCATTGTCCTAAAGGTGACTGATTGATATTTTGTAGATTTCCCTCAGCCACTATTAGGATGTGTTCCAGCGCAGGAATGCCCTCCCTTGCGCCGGAACGCCCCCTGATGGCGCAGGGCTTTATAACGGGATGCATCTCCCAAATGCGTCACGTTGTTATAATATTATACGCCGCACCATGGCGCCCTTTTTTGTTTAGCTGCTGCGTCACAAAAGTCACGCAAGAACGGCGCAAAAGAGCCGCAAGGGCTTAAATCTGCCCCTTCCTTTGTAACCCTGACAATAAGAAAAATAGTGGCGGTGGATTGATAGTTTGACTATTTAAATGACTGGTAATGTAGCAGGCAACTGTTAGTGTTGTCACTGATCTGACTGAAATCACAATGGAGTTTGTCTGTCACTTTGCGTCTTGCCTGCGGACTGCTGCCTGCCAGTCCTAGGTGAACGTTTCAGTACTTTGTTTAGTGAGTTACGTGACTTTCGAAGTCACAGGTCCGCAAATAAATGAAAAGTAACCATAATCAATATAATTTCGCGGAAATATTTTGTTATTGTTCTTTTGAAATGTTTGATTTGGTTGACATTGACAAGCAACAATCATCCATGTTTTCTGTTCTTTCTTTCATGTTGTACGTCAGCTCCCCCAGGGGCGAGAGGAGGACACAGGAGCAGCAGGCGGCGGATGCTGTTCAACAGGGCCAGGATCGGGCAGGCGAGGGCTCCTCTGCTGGCCCCAGTAAGTTTTCATTTTAGACTAGTACCTATTTTTCCTAGCGTTCCTCATTTGACTTTTTTCAAAATTGTCTTTGCTCTTCTTGTAGACTGTATCTAAATTCTTATCCTGCCTCTACTATGACTCCCTGTGGTATTACTAGATTATTCTTATTAGTCTGTCTGTGTAGCTAACTAAGATTGCACGGTTGGCGAAACTCCCATGATTCTAGTCAGCAATAGCTCTATCAACTTAGTGCAGTCCTCTGGGATTGTCCATAATGTCTTTTGAAGTGTTCTATCTGGACTCATGCTTGCAAAAATTGCAAAACATTTCGCTCAGTCACTCTAGTCTGGACCAAAAAACACAGATTGTATTTAAGTTTAAAAGCTTTATTAAAAGTAAACACATTTATTAAAATGAAGTCATAATAAAACTAAACGTTTAACTGATAATGGAAAAGTGGTTAGTGCTGACGATTAATTGAAGACATTTCTTGTGGTCGAGCGGAGCTCTCACCTGGTTTCAACTTGATCTTGTTGTTAGAAGTCCATCTTCTGTCTGTGTGGAGAAAAATGGTGCGTGTTAAAAAAACAGCCTTCATCAGTTGTGCCAAAAAGTGCAGCAAGACAACCTTCCCTGGAAAAAGGGACATTTTTTTTAACTTTAACGTAGACAGTCACAAATTACATTGTTTTCACATGTCTTCATTCCTAGACCAAATACTAGTGACTAGTGAGTGCTTTATTCTAACATTCTTAAATGTACTTTGTAGGTGGAACATCTGGTGGCGGGGCCAGTGTGGAGGTGGTGGTGCTCGACACGGAGGCGGAGGGCGATTCTTCAGGGGAGGAGGCGGCGGCGGCGGCTGTGAGAGTTGAGACGGTGGTGGTGGCGGCCAGAGGTAAGCTCTTATATATTCCTTACTTATTGAGATTGAAGACTAGCTGGGAAGGCAAGAATATGAGATGCATGGCTGGGTGAATGATGAAGCAATGATGGGTGGAAGGACAACAGCCTGGGTGGGTGACACAGAAACTGTATGTGTCCATATACCTGGATCATGCTACTATCTGACTCTTAGATAGCATATGTGTATCTAGAGCAGGGGTACTCCTAGTACGGCCCGCGGGCCGGTGGTGGCCCGGCAAGCCTTCCTTGGCGGTGCGCAGACCTTGCAGACAATCACTGCTCCCCCGGCCCCCACAGAGCAGAGGCTTTTTTGTATTTCACCTGTTAGCGCCCCTGCATCTCCACTCTGACAATCACTGCTCCCCCGGCCCCCACAGAGCAGAGTGGAGATGCAAGGCCACAAAGAGGTGAAATAGAACAAAGCCTCTGCTCTGTGGGGCCGGGCAAGCAGTGATTGTCAGGGTGGAGAAGCAGGGGCGCTAAAACAAACAAAGCCTCAATAATATGTTAATGGTCTTTTAAAGACCTGTTAAGTACTTTGGTGTTGTTGTCTGTGTGTGCGCGTTGAGGAAGCGGTCTCAACCCGGGCTGAAGGCTGACACAGATAGACACACACACAGTGAGATGACAGAGGGGGAGGGAGAGGGAGGGCAGGAGGGAGAGAGAGATGGAGGGAGGGCAGGAGGGAGAGCAGGAGGGAGAGAGATGTATGTAAATGCTGGGTCTGGTGGCTCAGTGGATGAGGGCATCTGCTGCAGGGACCTGTGTGCAACCTCATGGTCACAAGTTATCGTTTTGCTTTAGCCCCGCCCCCTCTGACTCCGCCCCCACCAGTGCGGCCCTCGGCCCCAAACTACACTGTAAATGTAGCCCCTGAGAGAAAGTTTGTGAGTACCCATGATCTAGAGAGAGTAGACGGTCAGTGGATGAACTAAGTGTAACTTTGAAGAGCATGTAACACTGCACCCGCACGTCCGTTCCAGTGTAGGAAAGGCAAGGAAAAGAACTTTTAATTTTGTCCAAATACTACCATAAATAGTAGCAGTAGTTTGTATTGCAAGCACTGCATAGATCCGGTTATTATGGTGGCCACTCCCTACCTCTCTTAATAAGTTTAGTAGTACTCAGTCATTCATGTGTGGATGTATCACTGGTCACTCAATAAAAAGCAAAGCACCTAAAGTCATCCCATATATAAGCAAAAACATCCCATGTGAAGTGATAGATAATCAGATTATTTATCTTCTTCAATTTTCCATTTCTAGTACTCATTTCCACTGTAGGGTGAAAGTTAAATTAATTAAGCAGTAGCCCTTGAGTTGTAACAGAGTATTCTCAGTGCCACCCGTAATAGAAAAGTAAGAGCTTCACCACCTGCATGTACTGGACGGGTACAGTAACGCAACGGCAACGCAAGTCTAGGTCACTCCTCATGGCGTGCGTCTCTTTTTCTCGGGTGCAAGTTTACTGCGCTGGCATTATGCCGGCTTGCAGAAAATAACGTACCAATTTTCCAAAACAAGAGATAAGAAGAAGAATAAGACTGGTGTACTTTCATAGTCGACTCCAATGGAAGTCCACAGTGCTCGTAGAATTTGTTCCTTAAACTCCCACTAATGTTAGAGCAAGGATGAAGAAGTGTGAGGTTAGATAGATACTGGCCTCAATAGTTATGTAATGCGCTTGCAAGTTGCTAGTTGTACTGCAACACAAATTTCTGCTGAATGATTGAGTTAATCTTAAAGAGCATTGGTTACAGACTATGTCTTTCTTTCTTCACATAGGTTCTCCTTCCAAACGAACAAGGAGGAAGGAGCTGGCTAGAGCGGCCCGGCAACGGAGGATCGAGGCCACTGTTGCGGAATATCGGCGGCTGGTGGCCCTGGAGGACGTGGAAAGTGTGCAGTCGACAAGTACAACAACGTCGTCTGCATCGGCCTCCGTGGCCCCACGGGCTGCCACCCAGCACAGTGGTCCACCCAGACTGAGCCGGGCTGCCAAAGGCAAACGCCACCGCCGAGCAGCAAGGCCAACAGCTGCCTCTCACAGGCATTGCAACTGCAAGGCAGTGAAGGCACGCCTGCGCCGCACTACCCTGATGGTGTCCCGCCTTCAGCAGGAGCTCGCCTTGCTCCGCGAGGAGCATGATGCCCTGGCCCAAAAAGTTAACAGCATCCACACTTTTGGGGGGTGGGAATTGGGAGTTGGGCTTTTGGGGACTTTTGAAGGACAATCGTTGGGGTTAGGGAGGGTCTTGCGGGAGATTATTTTGTTAGGGATATAAATATACTTTTTCAAACTTTATCTGAGCATACCTGTTTTTTACTGCTTGCCTGGTGGGTGGGGGTTTAACGTTGACTGTTTTCCTGAAAGTTTAGTTCCATTTTCTTCCTTTAAGTGTAAATGCCCAAATGTTTTCAACACTAAGTGCCTCTCACAGACTAAGTGAAGTGAATCCAAGAGTCCTAGGACTTTAGTAGTACTACCTTCAGTCTCTCGTCTCTCGTACTAATACTCCATTATACCCCCAAACCACCAAACGCTTATCTTACCTGTAATTTGTGTTTGAAAGTAGGGCTAGACCCAGGGCTGGCTCCACGGGAAACACCGAATAACGTTGGCAATCTTGGTCGGATAAAATTTCCTCATAGCGGTGGTACTAGTGGTGTGACACAGTGGCAGTTGCATGCCTATGAAAAAAAAGAAAATGAAATCTGGTTTGTCCTCCTGAGCAATTCAACGGTACAACTGAGAATATAGCAGGTGACAGAAGTACAGTAGAGCAGTGCCACATTGTAGCCTAACAAATGGTAAAGTATAACTACTAATTCGGTTGAAGTTCTTTCACATTAGCAATGGTTCTTTGTCAAGCAGAGTAAGAATATATCCTCGGATTTCTTCACCAGCCTGTTGCTATCACCTTACCCTCCCCACCCAGCAAGTGTGTGGATTTATTGCTGTAATAATAATTTAGTCACACATCAATCAAAACCACACAGCCCGGGGGAAGAGGGTTAGGGTTTGAAAAATGGATGGGTACGGGGGTTTTTGGGAAAGGTTTTGGGAGACAAGAAAAAATAGCACAGCATAGACAAACTATTGTGAACATAAACAAATCTTTGGGTACAAACCTATCCATCAATCTTTGAAAGTGCATGCACTACTGCATGCATGTCAGTGAAAAGTAAGTAGTACATTCGACAACTGTGGAAAGAAAGAATGCGACAGTACAGGGCCTGTGTGGAATTATTGATAACGATATTCAACATAAGGTCTCTGTAGCCAGATACCCGAGAGCCTTGCTGGTCACTATAAATCCATTCACAACAACACTCAATGGGGTTGGTCTGGAAGGTGTCAGGTTTACTCCCCGTGATCCAGTCGATGCAAATATGGTTCCACCTCCAAATGTCACCAACACCCAGAAGTGTAAACACAGGGTGTTCGAGCCATTAGGCGGGGGAGAAAAATAACAAACTAAAATAAAAAATGTGGGATGGGTAAAGGTAGGGTCAGCAGGGAAAGGATACCTGTAACAGAAGACAAGACAGGCATCAGTGAAGTGCTGTCCTAACATACAAGGGTACTCTCATATAGTCTCACTAAATAACCAAGGAAGTAGACAAGTACCTGAGCACCAAGAAAACATGACCTTGGATAGGAAATACTATAGCCCTTCTGCCACAATCTGTGAGGAAGGCCTAAGAAACACATAAACATATAGTTAACGAACACACTCCTGTCGCACCAAACACACTCGCGTTATACTAAGACATCAAACCCACTACTCACAACATACCACAAACTTGGTAGAGGACTCAATGTACAAAGGGGGTTCCAAATAGTCAAAGCAAAGATGTATGGTCCAACAAAAAGGAAGAGGGAAACGGTAGTGTGTAGGAAGCAAGAACTACAACACTGCGCTCTCTAAGTAATGACCCAGTAGAGAATCTTTGGTGAAGGTCAAACAGAAAAACGTAGTTGCGACCACCACTGAATTCTGCCAACAACACACCCCACGGTGCACTATACAAAGAGAACTGGGGTAGCCTGTAGTTACCTCACTACATGCCCAGTTATGGAGGTCCTTTGAAATACACAGTTATACAACGGAGACGCGTAGTTGTCCTTACTACCGCGCTCCGTTTTAATAGTACAAAAACGATCCCCGATGTGAACGCTAACACGTGGTATAGACCGCCACTGTGCTCCGCCACACACAATTCAACCAAACAGGAATTCATCAAAGGTAGAATTCTGTTAGAAAACAGTCACAGAACCTCCCTTAACAATCCGTTCAGGCAGTAATCAGCTGACCGCACGGGCGGCCGAAGAGTTTAGAGCGGCTTTACCTGAAGACGCGTGAAGTCCGTCTACCGCCAAGGACAGAACACGGAAGCGCTCCCCACTGAGCCTCAGAGGGGGGGGGGGGGAAGGTGATAGTCCACAGGAGACACGATAGAAAAGCATGCAGAGCGTCCGCTCTCATGCCGGTGCAGAACAGAAACCAGAATAACGCGCAACAGGAAGCGCGTCTGTTCCCCAGATAAACTTCCTGCAAGTCTCCCGCCTACTCATGGGAAATGTAGTTTCATAGTACGGTAGGCGCTTAGGGGCTGCGTAACCTGACAGAAGGTATAGTAGATAGAAAAGGAGAAATTGCTTTTTTTCTAGGTGTCCCCTCACTCACCAGGGTTGCCCCTTGGTGACATGCTTCATCATTGGGGCCATCCCAGTCCTCTACGGCCTGGGGCGTGCTGCGACTTGCGAATTACGTAGGAACACTTACAAATGACTATGTGTGGTGCAGATGTGATAGTGGAGTGGACTAAGTGATGTGTTAAGGGATCAATTTAGAAGCCTAGAGAGAGCCAAGAAATGCAGTCACAGTCAGAGAAAAAGGCAAGGGATACTGTATCTATGTGGTTGTAGTGGTCCTGTTGGAAGTGGTAAGTAAGTTGCCTGCAGAAAAAAAATCCTCCTATTAGCGGCACTCCTCCATTGCAGCCGACGCTTCGTCCATCGATGTTGGTCACCAGAAGACACCCTGTAAAAAAAAGCACAGCATAGACAAACAATTGAACATAAACAATTCTTTGGGTACAAACCTATCCATCAATCTTTGAAAGTGCATGCACTACTGCATGCATGTCAGTGAAAAGTAAGTAGTACATTCGACAACTGTGGAAGAAAGAATGCAACAGTAAAGGGCCTATGTGTAAATTATTGATAACGATATTCAACATAAGGTCTCTGTAGCCAGATACCCGAGAGCCTTGCTGGTCACTATAAATCCATTCACAACAACACTCAGTGGGGTTGGTCTGGAAGGTATAGTAGATAGAAAAGGAGAAATTGCTTTTTTTCTAGGTGTCCCCTCACTCACCAGGGTTGCCCCTTGGTGACATGCTTCATCATTGGGGCCATCCCAGTCCTCTACGGCCTGGGGCGTGCTGCGACTTGCGAATTACGTAGGAGCACTTACAAATGACTATGTGTGGTGCAGATGTGATAGTGGAGTGGACTAAGTGATGTGTTAAGGGATCAATGTAGAAGCCGAGAGAGAGCCAAGAAATGAAGTCACAGTCAGAGAAAAAGGCAAGGGATACTGTATCTATGTGGTTGTAGTGGTCCTGTTGGAAGTGGTAAGTAAGTTGCCTGCAGAAAAAAAATCCTCCTATTAGCGGCACTCCTCCATTGCAGCCGACGCTTCGTCCATCGATGTTGGTCACCAGAAGACACCTTGTCCACTGCCTGCCTGATGCTGAATTGTGGCTCGCTACTGTGAAGCCTGACTCCATCCTTTTTTCCCCATTGCAGAGACTGAAACCCGGCCTGTAATTATTCAACGAAAAACAGGAAGTGATATAATATTACAACACCACTGATAAATAAATATAAGGTATGTAGGCTGTGGAGTGCAAAAAGTCACAATTTGATTTTCCTAGTAGACAGTACAATATTTTTGAAAGTGCGTACTCTGAGTCACCTTTTGAAGGATAAATAAGTATGGGCAAATTAATGTAGCGGATCTTGCCCCTCAAGCTAGGTGTACTGTAAACTGTGTTTTAGAACAAAATTAGATCTTCCTAGCAGTGCTCCCACCCAGACCCTTACTAAAGCCAGTCGCAAAAATGTAGAAGACCCCCAATCAAATCTCAAAAAACGAGGCCTAGCAGAAAACTGGTGACAAAACTTACTTTGAAAGTAAAAGTAGGCCGAAGTACCCCCTTCCTAATTACCCATTACCCACCGTGGATTGCATTCAAACCACTTGCAAGCAACCAAGCAAAAGTAGCCATAGCCAGCATCGCTCCAAGACTCGAAATCCCCCCCACTCAAACACATGCAATAGAAATACTGCTAACCCTAACGAACCCTAAGTTAAGAATAGTGGCAAAGGCTTTCTTTAACTATGCCAAATCCCCCCTTTCCCACCATGGATTTTCTTCAAATGACTTGCAACCAAAATTACACATTCTCACGAGTGCTCTAAGACCCCAGAACTCAGTTGGAAAAATCTAGAACACCCCGAAACACATGCAATCCTGCTGCTAGGGCTAACCCTAACGAACCCTAAGTTACAAAAAGTGCCAAAACTAAAGGCTTTTCCGCGCGGATTTTGTCCCAACCACTTCTACCCGGTATTAGACCTTCCCAGGAATGCCCCAAGACCCGGCAACCCACCCGCCAAGAAGCGTAACACCCCCAAACAGGCCAAAAGCAAAATCTCATACTTGCAATATTTCTGGGCCTTCGGTCCAAACGCGCTGCGTAGCTAGGCCATAAGTCGGGGTTGGCACGACGGATTTCCTGAAAAGCAAATGCAATCAAGATTAGAGTGTCCCAGCAGTGCTCCCAGACCACGAAACTCACCCACAAACACCAGGAAGCCCCCCAAACAGGCCCCCGAAAACGCTACATAGAGCAAAATGTCAGAAATAGCCCAAAAAAAAATCGGCCTGGATTTTGTCCCAACCACTTCTAGCCGGTATTAGACCTTCCCAGGAATGCCCCAAGACCCGTCAACCCACCCGCCAAGAAGCATAACACCCCCAAACAGGCCAAAAGCAAAATCTCATACTTGCAATATTTCTGGGCCTTCGGTCCAAACGCGCTGCGTAGCTAGGCCATAAGTCGGGGTTGGCACGACGGATTTCCTGAAAAGCAAATGCAATCAAGATTAGAGTGTCCCAGCAATGCTCCCAGACCACGAAACTCACCCACAAACAGACGGAACCCCCCCCTAAGAGCACCTCAAAGGCAAGCAAGTCATCAAAATCACAAAAACAATTCTGCCTGGGATTTGGTCCAAAACACTTTTATCCGGTATTAGAGTTTCCCAGCAATGGCCCCAGAGCCGTCAACCCAGGAGAAAACGAGTAGAAGACCCCCAAACAGCCAAAGAGCAAAAGTACAAAAATGGGGACTTAGTCAATTTTTCACAAATTTCCCAAATCACTCCGCGCGCGCTCTGCAGCTAGGCCCTAAGTCCCCTCTGCCACCATGGATTTGCTTCAAACCTCTTGCAAAGTAAAGTATATATAGCCAGCAGTGCTCCCAGACCACGAAACTCACCCACAAACACCAGGAAGCCCCCCAAACAGGCCCCCGAAAACGCTACATAGAGCAAAATGTCAGAAATAGCCAAAAAGAAAATCGGCCTGGATTTTGTCCCAACCACTTCTACCCGGTATTAGACCTTCCCAGGAATGCCCCAAGACCCGTCAACCCACCCGCCAAGAAGCATAACACCCCCAAACAGGCCAAAAGCAAAATCTCATACTTGCAATATTTCTGGGCCTTCGGTCCAAACGCGCTGCGTAGCTAGGCCATAAGTCGGGGTTGGCACGACGGATTTCCTGAAAAGCAAATGCAATCAAGATTAGAGTGTCCCAGCAGTGCTCCCAGACCACGAAACTCACCCACAAACACCAGGAAGCCCCCCAAACAGGCCCCCGGAAACGCTACATAGAGCAAAATGTCAGAAATAGCCAAAAAAAAATCGGCCTGGATTTTGTCCCAACCACTTCTACCCGGTATTAGACCTTCCCAGGAATGCCCCAAGACCCGTCAACCCACCCGCCAAGAAGCATAACACCCCCAAACAGGCCAAAAGCAAAATCTCATACTTGCAATATTTCTGGGCCTTCGGTCCAAACGCGCTGCGTAGCTAGGCCATAAGTCGGGGTTGGCACGACGGATTTCCTGAAAAGCAAATGCAATCAAGATTAGAGTGTCCCAGCAATGCTCCCAGACCACGAAACTCACCCACAAACAGACGGAACCCCCCCTAAGAGCACCTCAAAGGCAAGCAAGTCATCAAAAACACAAAAAAAATTCCGCCTGGGATTTGGTCCAAAACACTTTTATCCGGTATTAGAGCTTCCCAGCAATGGCCCCAGAGCCGTCAACCCAGGAGAAAACGAGTAGAAGACCCCCAAACAGCCAAAGAGCAAAAGTACAAAAATGGGGACTTAGTCAATTTTTCACAAATTTCCCAAATCACTCCGCGCGCGCTCTGCAGCTAGGCCCTAAGTCGCCTCTGCCACCATGGATTTGCTTCAAACCTCTTGCAAAGTAAAGTATATATAGCCAGCAGTGCTCCCAGACCACAAAACTCACCCACAAACACCAGGAAGCCCCCCAAACAGGCCCCCGAAAACGCTACATAGAGCAAAATGTCAGAAATAGCCAAAAAAAAAATCGGCCTGGATTTTGTCCCAACCACTTCTACCCGGTATTAGACCTTCCCAGGAATGCCCCAAGACCCGTCAACCCACCCGCCAAGAAGCATAACACCCCCAAACAGGCCAAAAGCAAAATCTCATACTTGCAATATTTCTGGGCCTTCGGTCCAAACGCGCTGCGTAGCTAGGCCATAACTCGGGGTTGGCACGACGGATTTCCTGAAAAGCAAATGCAATCAAGATTAGAGTGTCCCAGCAATGCTCCCAGACCACGAAACTCACCCACAAACAGACGGAACCCCCCCTAAGAGCACCTCAAAAGCAAGCAAGTCATCAAAAACACAAAAAAAATTCTGCCTGGGATTTGGTCCAAAACACTTTTATCCGGTATTAGAGCTTCCCAGCAATGGCCCCAGAGCCGTCAACCCAGGAGAAAACGAGTAGAAGACCCCCAAACAGCCAAAGAGCAAAAGTACAAAAATTGGGACTTAGTCAATTTTTCACAAATTTCCCAAATCACTCCGCGCGCGCTCTGCAGCTAGGCCCTAAGTCCCCTCTGCCACCATGGATTTGCTTCAAACCTCTTGCAAAGTAAAGTATATATAGCCAGCAGTGCTCCCAGACCACGAAACTCACCCACAAACACCAGGAAGCCCCCCAAACAGGCCCTCGAAAACGCTACATAGAGCAAAATGTCAGAAATAGCCCAAAAAAAATCGGCCTGGATTTTGTCCCAACCACTTCTACCCGGTATTAGACCTTCCCAGGAATGCCCCAAGACCCGTCAACCCACCCGCCAAGAAGCATAACACCCCCAAACAGGCCAAAAGCAAAATCTCATACTTGCAATATTTCTGGGCCTTCGGTCCAAACGCACTGCGTAGCTAGGCCATAAGTCGGGGTTGGCACGACGGATTTCCTGAAAAGCAAATGCAATCAAGATTAGAGTGTCCCAGCAGTGCTCCCAAACCACGAAACTCACCCACAAACACCAGGAAGCCCCCCAAACAGGCCCCCGAAAACGCTACATAGAGCAAAATGTCAGAAATAGCAAAAAAAAATATCGGCCTGGATTTTGTCCCAACCACTTCTACCCGGTATTAGACCTTCCCAGGAATGCCCCAAGACCCGTCAACCCACCCGCCAAGAAGCATAACACCCCGAAACAGGCCAAAAGCAAAATCTCATACTTGCAATATTTCTGGGCCTTCGGTCCAAACGCACTGCATAGCTAGGCCATAAGTCGGGGTTGCCACGACGGATTTCCTGAAAAGCATATGCAATCAAGATTAGAGTGTCCCAGCAGTGCTCCCAGACCACGAAACTCACCCACAAACACCAGGAAGCCCCCCAAACAGGACCCCCGAAAACGCTACATAGAGCAAAATGTCAGAAATAGCCACAAAAAAAAATCGGCCTGGATTTTGTCCCAACCACTTCTACCCGGTATTAGACCTTCCCAGGAATGCCCCAAGACCCGTCAACCCACCCGCCAAGAAGCATAACACCCCCAAACAGGCCAAAAGCAAAATCTCATACTTGCAATATTTCTGGGCCTTCGGTCCAAACGCGCTGCGTAGCTAGGCCATAACTCGGGGTTGGCACGACGGATTTCCTGAAAAGCAAATGCAATCAAGATTAGAGTGTCCCAGCAATGCTCCCAGACCACGAAACTCACCCACAAACAGACGGAACCCCCCTAAGAGCACCTCAAAAGCAAGCAAGTCATCAAAAACACAAAAAAAATTCCGCCTGGGATTTGGTCCAAAACACTTTTATCCGGTATTAGAGCTTCCCAGCAATGGCCCCAGAGCCGTCAACCCAGGAGAAAACGAGTAGAAGACCCCCAAACAGCCAAAGAGCAAAAGTACAAAAATGGGGACTTAGTCAATTTTTCACAAATTTCCCAAATCACTCCGCGCGCGCTCTGCAGCTAGGCCCTAAGTCCCCTCTGCCACCATGGATTTGCTTCAAACCTCTTGCAAAGTAAAGTATATATAGCCAGCAGTGCTCCCAGACCACAAAACTCACCCACAAACACCAGGAAGCCCCCCAAACAGGCCCCCGAAAACGCTACATAGAGCAAAATGTCAGAAATAGCCAAAAAAAAAATCGGCCTGGATTTTGTCCCAACCACTTCTACCCGGTATTAGACCTTCCCAGGAATGCCCCAAGACCCGTCAACCCACCCGCCAAGAAGCATAACACCCCCAAACAGGCCAAAAGCAAAATCTCATACTTGCAATATTTCTGGGCCTTCGGTCCAAACGCGCTGCGTAGCTAGGCCATAACTCGGGGTTGGCACGACGGATTTCCTGAAAAGCAAATGCAATCAAGATTAGAGTGTCCCAGCAATGCTCCCAGACCACGAAACTCACCCACAAACAGACGGAACCCCCCCTAAGAGCACCTCAAAAGCAAGCAAGTCATCAAAAACACAAAAAAAATTCCGCCTGGGATTTGGTCCAAAACACTTTTATCCGGTATTAGAGCTTCCCAGCAATGGCCCCAGAGCCGTCAACCCAGGAGAAAACGAGTAGAAGACCCCCAAACAGCCAAAGAGCAAAAGTACAAAAATGGGGACTTAGTCAATTTTTCACAAATTTCCCAAATCACTCCGCGCGCGCTCTGCAGCTAGGCCCTAAGTCCCCTCTGCCACCATGGATTTGCTTCAAACCTCTTGCAAAGTAAAGTATATATAGCCAGCAGTGCTCCCAGACCACGAAACTCACCCACAAACACCAGGAAGCCCCCCAAACAGGCCCCCGAAAACGCTACATAGAGCAAAATGTCAGAAATAGCCAAAAAAAAATCGGCCTGGATTTTGTCCCAACCACTTCTACCCGGTATTAGACCTTCCCAGGAATGCCCCAAGACCCGTCAACCCACCCGCCAAGAAGCATAACACCCCCAAACAGGCCAAAAGCAAAATCTCATACTTGCAATATTTCTGGGCCTTCGGTCCAAACGCACTGCGTAGCTAGGCCATAAGTCGGGGTTGGCACGACGGATTTCCTGAAAAGCAAATGCAATCAAGATTAGAGTGTCCCAGCAGTGCTCCCAAACCACGAAACTCACCCACAAACACCAGGAAGCCCCCCAAACAGGCCCCCGAAAACGCTACATAGAGCAAAATGTCAGAAATAGCAAAAAAAAATATCGGCCTGGATTTTGTCCCAACCACTTCTACCCGGTATTAGACCTTCCCAGGAATGCCCCAAGACCCGTCAACCCACCCGCCAAGAAGCATAACACCCCGAAACAGGCCAAAAGCAAAATCTCATACTTGCAATATTTCTGGGCCTTCGGTCCAAACGCACTGCATAGCTAGGCCATAAGTCGGGGTTGCCACGACGGATTTCCTGAAAAGCAAATGCAATCAAGATTAGAGTGTCCCAGCAGTGCTCCCAGACCACGAAACTCACCCACAAACACCAGGAAGCCCCCCAAACAGGACCCCCGAAAACGCTACATAGAGCAAAATGTCAGAAATAGCCACAAAAAAAAATCGGCCTGGATTTTGTCCCAACCACTTCTACCCGGTATTAGACCTTCCCAGGAATGCCCCAAGACCCGGCAACCCACCCGCCAAGAAGCATAACACCCCCAAACAGGCCAAAAGCAAAATCTCATACTTGCAATATTTCTGGGCCTTCGGTCCAAACGCGCTGCGTAGCTAGGCCATAAGTCGGGGTTGGCACGACGGATTTCCTGAAAAGCAAATGCAATCAAGATTAGAGTGTCCCAGCAATGCTCCCAGACCACGAAACTCACCCACAAACAGACGGAACCCCCCCTAAGAGCACCTCAAAGGCAAGCAAGTCATCAAAAACACAAAAAAATTTCCGCCTCGGATTTGGTCCAAACCACTTTTAGTGCTTCCCAGCAATGGCCCCAGACCCGTCAACTCACCTGCAAAGAGGTAGAACAACACCCCCACAAGTGCTGAGTCTTTCTTCATTGGGCGTAAACCAGCCCTCTGCTTTGATGGAAATAGGAGTCTGGAGGAGGAGGATAGAGGAGCATGTTCTTCTGAACTTGTGAACCTGAGGAATGCAGACTGCGGCACCTTCAAATAAATTAGCAAACAAGTGAAGACAGTTCTGCTGATGGGCTTGTTTTTGTGATTATCTGATTAAAGTTTGAATTATATTAACTGTGCACAACAAAGAAAGACAGACACACAGGAATAAAAGTGAATAAGGATGAAAAAGAAAGTTATTGATTCGTTGTCTCATTTTCAGGGCTCGAAGTCGGTATCACGGTCCAGGAATAAGAATAAGGCTTCGTCATCATACTCTGCGAATTCAGACAGGGAGAGCTCAGTGTCACCTGACAGAGTAGAAATTCCCTCATCTATGTTGCTGGCCACCTCCTCTTCATCCGGCACGCTCTCTCGTACTCTGAAATCTGGTGGTATGAGGTGCTGATTCATCTTGATCATTGTTAACCTCTCCACATTTTTGGGCGAGAGGCGGCTCCGTTTGGGAGTTACAATCCCACCAGCCGCACTGAAAACCCGTTCAGAAGACACGCTTGCGAGTGGGCAAGACAAGTAGTTTAAAGCCAGGTTGGTGAGCTGTGGCCACAATTCTTTTTTCCCATGCCAATACGCCAATGGGTCAGAATTAACATAGACCTCTGTTGAGTCATTCAGATAGTCCTTCACCATCGACTCAAGGTCCTCATCCAAGGTTCCTCCACTTTGCTTAGCTCTTGCTGTGCCTCTGACCTTTTGAGAACCAAACCCACGCAGAGCTAGCCAATCCTCTTCAGCCTCCAATGTTTCTGTTGTCTTTCGTGCAGATGATCCGGTTGCCGGTGTCTTTAACGGCTGAGAGGTCACTTGTGCCACAGCCACAGGTGCAGAAGTGGATTGTTTTGACTGGGGATGGCCTGCTGATGTACTGCCATTTCTGTTTCAAACTTCTTGGCTGACAAGGCTAGCCAACGTTTGTACTTTAGAACAAGTTCATCATCAAAAGGAAAGAATGCTTGGCCTGCCAGCGCCTTTTTGTAGCGTGGATCCAGAATAGTAGCACAAATGTAATGCTGTTCTGAGTGGATCTTTTTAAGACGTTCATCACCTTGTAGGAGCTCTAATAATTGCTCGGCCAGAAGCAAAGAGTCTTGGTTTTTATCTTTTCTAAACACAGAACACACCTCCTTTAGTTGGTCCTCCAGCATGTACAACAATGGGATAGCTTTTCCCAAATTAGAGTCCTCCTTGCTGACTGCACGCGTGAAGAACTCAAAAGGACGAAGCATGCGTGTCAGGCTTTCAACTATGTTCCATTGCGGCCCACCCATCCTCAGCTCCTCTGCACCCTCTTTAAGGAAATATTGATCGAGTTCCGTATACTGCTCATACAGACGCTCAAGCATGTAGAAGGTTGAGTTCCAACGTGTTACCACCTCCTGGATGAGTGCTTTCACTGGCATTTGATGTTGATATAGCAGGCTCCTCAGCTGCTTCCGGGCCTTAAAAGAATGGCTGAAATGCTTGCACATTTTTCGGCAGGTGTCCAATACACCGTACGCTGCACTGCCTTTATTACCCAAGAATTTTTGGACAACCAGGTTTATACAGTGCGCCAAACACGGCACTCTGAAATAGTAACCGTCCCTCATGGCCTTAACTATATTGGAGCCATTGTCCGTGGAAACATAACCAACCTTGCGTTTTAGTGGGGACAGACAGTTAAGGACCTTTGTGTTAAAGACATCCAAAATGTTTTCTGCTGTGTGACGTTTCTCCAAACCAAACATGGCTAGTGTTGCATGTTTCCGAGCACCTTTAAAAACAATGTTAGTGTCAACACCTGAGTTTAGCTTTGCTTTAGCCCCTGAAAAAGAGACCCAGTGTGCAGTGATGCACATGTAATCAGCGCCTGCGCCACTGGTCCACATGTCTGTCGTCAGATGTATAGTGTGAACAGCACTCTTCTGCAAAGCTGCCCCAATCACCTTCAGAACATCTTCATGTAGTGCTGGAACCGCAACTCGGGCAAAATAGAACCGGCTAGGAACCTTCCATTTAGGGCAGAGCGCTGTCACTAATTCTAGAAAACCAACCCCTTCTACAAAAGAAAAAGGGAGAAGGTCCAGAGCTAGCATTTTAGCCAGCTTAGTGTTATACAGACGGGTCATTGGGTGGTTGCGTTCATATTGTGCTTCTGTAAACAACATCTTTTTAATGTTGCCCTGGACCAATGATTTACGGGATGATGATGATCTCTTCGACCCAGTTACGCTCGCTGATGAACTTTTCCGCATTGATGTCTCACTCTCTCCCACACTCTTAGTGTGGCTCCCATGGGGTGTGCTGCTGACATGGGAACTGGGTGTAAGTGAAGTGTTTGAATCGTCTTCTTCTACCTCCTCGTCATCAGCAGATGAAAAATCAACGTTTTCATTACGTGCAATTCCGGCTTTCTTGACCGCCTCTAGGTGCGGAAACCATTGGACAGCGTGCCTTCTCTCAAGATGACCTCTCTGGCCTCCGGTACCATAGTTAGAACCAAGCTTACCACGACTAACTCGAAGCTTACAAAGGCTACAAATGGCTACGTTTTCCTTTTTTGGGCAAACACTAAAGAAGTCCCAAACTGGAGACTTGAAATGTCTTTGGGGGCCGGAGGAGGCGGCGATACTGGTGGTGGTGGTCCTGCTGCTAATGCCAGATGAAGTGGAGGATGTGGATTGCCGAACTTCAGTACGTTTTGCACTTTCACCACCACGAATTGAGGTCGAGGACGAGGTGGGTACCTTCTTGCGAAGAAATATGGAAGCGGTAGGTTTTGGTGTACTACTTAACTCCAAATCTAATGATTCCATTTCCATTGCCTCCTCGCCGACATCATCATCACGCTCAGCAGCTTCTCGGGATAGGGTCAAAATGTCTCTTTGCTGCATGCCCGGTGGGGCTGCAGTGACCTTTGTGATGACTGGCTCGTCGTCATCGTGAGAGGCTTCATCACCAGCAGTATCTGTCACTTCTTGTTGAGCCTCATCACACTCCATAGGTTTGAGTTTTTGGACGACCTTCCTTTTACGCTTAGGTACCGGTGTCAGATCATGGTGTGCCTCACTGTCAGACCGCAGTTGTGGTTCCCAAGACGGATCACTTGCATCAGAAGGAGGTGGGCTTGAAGAAGATGTAGACACCCCCCTTGATCTTTTCCTTGCTAGGGATGTGGAAGACAATGAATGATCATCAGGAGGAGTGGCTTCCAATGATACCTCGGCTTCATTGTCGATTTCCTGATGTGCCCCTACTTCGGGAGGAACAACTATTGTGGGCACTTGTGAACCTCCATGCACCTTTGCTTGCGCATCTCCTTTTGCTGCCTCTCCTTCCACATGTACTTGGGCGTGTACTTGCACATGGTGTTGTTGTTGCGGCTGTGGTTGTTCAACACTTGTCAGATGAGTTACAACAACCTGTGTTGATTCAGGGACATTGCTGCTACTTTCTTGCGATGAGCCAACATCACTGGTCGATGGTGATTGGAGAAGTACACTGACTGCCTCTGAAGCACTCAAGGGCTTTGACTTAAGTTGGCGTGGTGGTGGATGCACTGAACCCAATGGAGCAGGGGTGCTGCTCCCAGCTTGGTCCCCAGCAGATCCTGCTGCTGCAGGCGTACTTTTTTTTTTGCTCCCAAAAAAAGTGGCGGGTGGCACACCAGCCTCCTTGGTAACTTGCTTCTTCTGCTCCTTACTAGCAACTTTCTTGCTAGAGGAGCTACGGAGAACTTTCTTTGGGGGCGGGGCCATCTTCTTCAGAGCAGGTCAGACAGCAGGCCGCAGTTGCACGAATTGTAGAGTTGTCTGAGGCCAGACGTGACGTCGCGTGACGTTATGCTGCACACACACACCGCTGCAGGACTTCTTCCAGGCACTGGTGGTTCTCTTGAGTCTTGTGCACCTAAAAAAAATGGAAGACAGAGGAACATCAGTTCAGTTATAGAGCACAAAAAAATCGAAAAACACTGCAAAATCAGCACAATCCCAATCCATCCATGCCCTCCATAATGTTTAAATTCAAGACAACCCACAGAAAGACTAGGCCCATGCAAGACTCACTACCCCTGGGCATAAATAAAGGTTGAAAAGTAGGCAAAATGGTTGGATGCCTAACAACAAAGCCTGCATTTAAAATGGCCACTTGCCTGCCAGCACATGGCCAGTGCCTGTAGCTGCACTCAAAATGGCCACCAGCCACATGGCATGTCCCTCCCCATGAACACCCCCAAAAATCGAAAAACACTGCAAAATCAGCACAATCCCATTCAATCCATGGCCTCCATGATGTTTAAATTCAAGACAACCCACAGAAATACTAGGCCCATGCAAGACTCACTACCCCTGGGCATAAATAAAGGTTGAAAAGTAGGCAAAATGGTTGGAGGCCTAACAACAAAGCCTGCATTTAAAATGGCCACTTGCCTGCCAGCACATGGCCAGTGCCTGTAGCTGCACTCAAAATGGCCACCAGCCACATGGCATGTCCCTCCCCATGAACACCCCCAAAAATCGAAAAACACTGCAAAATCAGCACAATCCCATTCAATCCATGGCCTCCATGATGTTTAAATTCAAGACAACCCACAGAAAGACTAGGCCCATGCAAGACTCACTACCCCTGGGCATAAATAAAGGTTGAAAAGTAGGCAAAATGGTTGGAGGCCTAACAACAAAGCCTGCATTTAAAATGGCCACTTGCCTGCCAGCACATGGCCAGTGCCTGTAGCTGCACTCAAAATGGCCACCAGCCACATGGCATGTCCCTCCCCATGAACACCCCCAAAAATCGAAAAACACTGCAAAATCAGCACAATCCCATTCAATCCATGGCCTCCATGATGTTTAAATTCAAGACAACCCACAGAAATACTAGGCCCATGCAAGACTCACTACCCCTGGGCATAAATAAAGGTTGAAAAGTAGGAAAAATGGTTGGAGGCCTAACAACAAAGCCTGCATTCAAAATGGCCACTTGCCTGCCAGCACATGGCCAGTGCCTGTAGCTGCACTCAAAATGGCCACCAGCCACATGGCATGTCCCTCCCCATGAACACCCCCAAAAATCGAAAAACACTGCAAAATCAGCACAATCCCATTCAATCCATGGCCTCCATGATGTTTAAATTCAAGACAACCCACAGAAATACTAGGCCCATGCAAGACTCACTACCCCTGGGCATAAATAAAGGTTGAAAAGTAGGCAAAATGGTTGGAGGCCTAACAACAAAGCCTGCATTCAAAAAGGCCACTTGCCTGCCAGCACATGGCCAGTGCCTGTAGCTGCACTCAAAATGGCCACCAGCCACATGGCATGTCCCTCCCCATGAACACCCCCAAAAATCGAAAAACACTGCAAAATCAGCACAATCCCATTCCATCCATGGCCTCCATGATGTTTAAATTCAAGACAGCCCACAGAAAGACTAGGCCCATGCTAGACTCAAATACCCCTGGTGAAAAGGCCACAAGTACAGGCCAAAAAAACGAAAATCACTGAAAAATCTGCACAATCCCATTCCATCCATGGCCTCCATGATGTTTAAATTCAAGACAACCCACAGAAAGACTAGGCCCATGCAAGACTCACTACCCCTGGGCATAAATAAAGGTTGAAAAGTAGGCAAAATGGTTGGAGGCCTAACAACAAAGCCTGCATTCAAAATGGCCACTTGCCTGCCAGCACATGGCCAGTGCCTGTAGCTGCACTCAAAATGGCCACCAGCCACATGGCATGTCCCTCCCCATGAACACCCCCAAAAATCGAAAAACACTGCAAAATCAGCACAATCCCATTCCATCCATGCCCTCCATGATGTTTAAATTCAAGACAGCCCACAGAAAGACTAGGCCCATGCTAGACTCAAATACCCCTGGTGAAAAGGCCACAAGTAAAGGCCCAAAAAACGAAAATCACTGAAAAATCTGCACAATCCCATTCCATCCATGCCCTCCATGATGTTTAAATTCAAGACAGCCCACAGAAAGACTAGGCCCATGCACCACTCACTACCCCTGGTCAAGGCCCCAACAACAGGTCAAAAATCGAAAAACACAGAAAAATCAGCACAATCCCAATTCATCTATGGCCTCCATGATGTTTAAGTTCAAGACAACCCACAGAAAGAATCAGTCCACCCACCACTGAGTACCCCTGGGCAAAAGGCCCCAAAACAGCCCAAAAATCGAAAATTCCAAAATTTTAGTTGCAGCAACTGTAATGCCCCAAACAAACTTACTTGTAAAATTTCTAATCCAACAGTGATCCAAAGAAAGTCAAAAAGGCCTCAAATCCAAAGATCCAGCAGCATCCACAAAAAGTAATCCTTCCAGGTCCACATCCAAATGAAAAGTGACCAGGAGATGGACAAAGCACTGGGAGGAGCCTGCTGAACAGGAACAGGAAGTTGAAGACTATGGGGCACTTCCTTCCTCCCACCCCCCTGCCCCCCTCCCCAAAATGGACTCCTCGCTAAAAAAGTGCAGGCAAATGTCAAACTAAGGAGTTATTCACATAAAAATCATCATTTCTAGAAGGTTTATGCTGCTTGCTGGTGGATTTCTTGTGCAGAATTGCAAATTTATATTTTCGCTCGCCGCATCTCAAATCTCGCAATTGCGAAGTACCGCGAGACGTGATCTCGCCGTACTCGCGTTGACAAACTATCGCTGGCAAGCCGCGATGACGTAATCGCGCTCGCCAATTCCCGCGGGATCACACAGCAAGATCCAAAATGGCGCAGCACTCGCAAACTATCGAAAAAAACAACTCGGCAAACGATGATAAACGCCGCGCGCCGCAAAAATTGTATCACTAACGCCGCGCGCCGCCAAAAAAATCCGCTGCGTGCGAATTTGCGGATTTTGCGGGAAATCCGCAAATCTCGCGGATTGCGGATTTCCCGAAAATCCGCAAAATCCGCGAGCGTAACGGATTTTCCGCCCATGCTTAATTATCAGCTATGTATTCCAGCATACCTGTGAGCTACCTACCAAGGCTTATTTGAGTTAGGCTCATCAGGACTACATTGTCCCCATATGATAGGTGGGAAAATGACAGGGTTCCCATTGAGGTGCGTTGGAGTTAATCTCGTTGAGTTTATGAGCCAGATCTGCCATCAAAAGATTAAAAAGGAGTGGTGCCAGCACAGACTCTTGTTTGAGCCCTTTTGTGGTGGTGACTTCCCTTGATAATCTTGAACTATCTTTAAGTTTAACTCTTATCCATGTATTAGAGAAAAGGAATAAAATTCCTCTAAATATTTTTGGGGGGATTTTCCAAGCTTGCAGCTTTTCCCATAAGATATGATGTTCCACGGGGGCGTGGCCAAGCAGCATGGCCGACAGGACGTGAGCTCCTTCGCCTTCCTGCAGGCCGCCACTTTGATCCTTCATTTACGATCCTTACTGTGCTCATTGGCTTGATATTCAGGTGTCCACGAGCCCGGGCTGCACTGGGCTAACACCTGACCCATTTTGAGGCGGCTGGCAGGCGGGACAGAGGAAGACACAGCCCAGACTGTCCGGGGGTGGAGCCGCGGGTACTCGAGGCCGGGGACTGAGGCCTAACCCTGTGTGATGGAGATATACTGCGCGGAAGAACCCACTGCCATCGGGGCCTCCCGCAGTGAATGGGGCATCGGAGATGGACCGGGGCCCACTGACAGCTGGGGCCCCGAGTTGCACTACCTCGCTGGTGATCACTTGGCCCGGAGAGGAGGGGGCAGCCTGCCCGGTTTGGGGATGGGGCCGCTCCTAATTGAGGCCGGGGTCTACCGGCGGAAACTGTGAGTCGCTAGCGGATAGGACCCGGGAGGCCCACTGACATCGGGGCCCCCCTTCGTGAGGGAAGCGATGGCATTGGACCGGGCCCAACGGTGAGCTGAGACCGGCAAAGGAGGGTGCACTCTGCCCGGCCCGGAGACGGGGCCACCGGAAGCTGTGGCCGGGGACTGGGACGGTGACTGCGACTGTATCCGCTAGAGGTCGGCGGACGAGAGCCCGCGGGGCCTGCTGACATCGGGGCCTTCTGCAGCAGCGTGTGGGACTGCGGCGGATCGGGGCCCGTGCTGGCTGGGGCCCGAGGAAGTGTGAGCAGCCTGCGGGGGGCTGTGCCTGAAGCTGGGGTCCGCGCCCGCCCCCTACGAGATGGAGGTGGCCTGACACGGGGGGCCCACTGCCATCGGGGCCCCCGGAGGCAGATGAATGGTGACCCGGGGCCCGCTGTTAGTTGGGGCCCGGCATGGAGGAAATCCCCAGAGGCTACTGGAGCCTGTGGTGGGAGCTGAGGCTGTTCCTGGAGCCGGGCCACACGTGACGTGGAGAGACCTGGGCCGGCCCTTACAGGGCAATTCATCCTGGGGGACGCTGGTTGGAGTGGGAGCCACGGTGATCTTGGACAGCGGGGGTCCTGGATATTGGACCCATATACCAAGGCAGGGGAACCCGGTAGCTGGCAACTGGGTGTGCCCTATGATCCCTCTGTGCGGGACTGGAAGAGTGGTGTATGACTGGAGGAGTTGCCCCGCAGCGTTGAGACTCTTTGAGTAGCCTGCATTCAGGTTGGTGCAGCTGTGACACGTTGGAGTGACGCCCCGAGTGGCCTGCTGTACAGTTCTTGCCGGTGTAGCTACAGCGGGGAGGTCTTGAGAGCCGGCCGAACGTGTTGAGGACCCGTGAGGGCTGCAGGGCCAGTGTAGGGGCTCCTGCGGCACACAGAAGATTGCCGAGGGGATTCACTGGGTCCTCTTGTTGACTGAAGAGTGAGTGGAGTGGGCCTGCCCGGGTGTGGCATTGGTGGGGGAGCCCGTCGTTGGGAGCATTCCGAGAGGAGCATCGGCAACGTGAGAGGCCCGCAGGGGTGGACGGAGGTGGATTGTGAGTCGCAGTTTGGCGACTTGTCCGTGTGTGGCATTCATCTAAACTGACTGCAGCGTGGAGCTCGTGGGATTTCCTATGTCTCTAGGGAAGCCTGAAAGGGACTTTTCCGATGTCCACGATGTGTAAGGACAGAACGGCCCGGGCTACGCAGCCCAACACCATACCGCAGTACACTAGGCAGCGACTCCCCTCGCAGAGGATCATGCGCCAGTTGGGACAGGATGAGGGGGACCCGGCGTCCGAGAAGCCCTCCCAAGCGAAACTGTTAAAAGCGATTCAGGGGTACCACTCGGCCCTGGAGCATCAAATTGAGACGGTGTCCATCGATGTGAATCTCTTACGGACTGACCTGCGTAAGGTGGCCGACAAGGTAACAGTTGCGGAGGGGAATATCACCCAATTGCAAGCGGAGGTGGCGTCCCTTAAAAAAACTGTCTCGCAACTTACTACCACGACGGAGGCGCTTGAGAGGAGAGCAGAGGATGCGGAAGGGAGAGCGCGCTGCAATAACATAAGAGTACTGGGTATTCCTGAACGGGCGGAGGCGGGCAACCCAGAACGTTTTCTAGAGCACTGGATTCGTACGTTATTGTGTCCTGGAGGTCTGTCATATGTCTTCGTGATCGAACGAGCCCATAGAGCGTTGGTTCCACCGCTGAAGCCCGGAGCTCCGCCGCGGGCCCTCATTGCCAAGATCCTTAACTATCGCGACAGGGACTGCATCCTTAGAGCGGCACAGGAGTCTGCGGATCTCACGTTTGAAAATGCAAGGGTGTCCATCTTTCCAGACTACACCCAATTGGTCCAGGAGCAGCGGAACTCCGGGAGATGCACCTACAGTATATGCTGCTATGCCCGGCTAAACTAAAGGTTATTTCCCAGGGAAAGGCGCACTTCTTCGAAGCCCCAGAGAAGGTCTGGGAGGGCCTTGAGATCAGGGGGGATGCTCTCCCTCCAGGAGAGCGGAGAGGTGCCCGCAGCACATGGGGGGCAAAACCGCAAAGGAGGCGTAACAGGAGGCGACGGCGTTGGTTCCGTACAGATGAGGGGGAAGAGGGCAACCGAGTCACGGTGGGAGAGGATGGATCCCTCCGACCGGATCAGATGGAGTCTGACCATTTGCAAGCGACATCAAAGTCTCTCTCTCCGTGGGAGGTTCTTGTGCCGGACACGTTGCAGCCCACCACAGATGTTGTTTCCCCCACCAGTGCTACGATCCCGGAGATGGCTGGATCGCAGGGGCATGTATCGGGACGAATTATCGTGAGGAGAGGAACTGGCACTGCATGGCTTGCTGGACTCTGGACATGGTGGTTGACCAATGTCGGACAGTAAGGGGGGTACTGCTTGGAGGGAGGCTATAATTAGTTATGGGTTTCAGGGATGGGGGTAGCATGTTAAGGAGTGTGGGGTTGGACGCACAATGGAATCCTTCACTGTAATTATGACCTGTTAGTGGCCTGGTTGGGAGCTGAGTGGGGGGGGGGGGGGGGGGGGAGTTGTTCTTTTCTTCTGTGGGTAGGTTCAGCCAGGTTTGGCGAATGGGGAGGCTGTGCACCTCCTGGCACCAGCATGGGAAGGGCATATCGGCAGGTTTGGTTGTTGCTCGTATATTGCTTGTGGGTGGGGTTCGGATGGGGTTGTTGAAGGGGAATGTTGCAGGCATCGCATGTAGGACACTTCGGGCACAGGGCTGGAGGGACATTGTGGGTGGAGTTCTGTTGGGAGGCGGGATACATCGTTGACAATGGGGTACAAGTTTGTGAGCTGGAATGTGAGAGGGCTAGGTACTTGCACGAAACGTTACAGAGTCCTGTCTTGGCTTCGTAGGCACGAGGTCTCAATTGCATGTCTCCAGGAGACCCATCTTATGGATGAGGGGGCACAGAAGCTGGGTAAAAAGTGGCGGGCCAGGTGTTCCACTCCTCTTACTCTACATATGCTAGAGGTGTGTTGATTTGGGTAGCGCCCGGGGTCCCATTCGCAGTCCAGTATGTAGAAGCAGACATTCAGGGAAGATATTTGCTCTTCAGGGCCAAATTAGATGGTAGGAACATTTCCCTCTTGAATACATATGCACCTAACGTGGATGATCTGGCTTTTCAGGACGTCCTGATCTATGACTTGGGGGCTCAATTTTTTGGCTGGGGGACTTTAATTGTGTTCTAGACCCGGTCCTTGATAGGTCCCCACCATGGGGGGGCACGAAACCCCGAATGACTGCCCAGCTTCAGGAGGTCATGGAGAACATAGGGGCTGTGGATATCTAATGACAGACCAACCCGATGCTGCAGGTTTACACCTGTTTTTCCCCTACTCATAATTAATACAGTCGCCTTGATAGGGTTTTGGTTGCTAATGCGGAGACTGACATGTCCATAGAAGTGACACACCAGGCACGCTTTCTATCCGACCACTCCCCAGTGGCGTACTTGGTGCTATGGGGAGCCATGGTTTCCCGCCCACATACTTGGAGGTTTCCGTTGGATATCCTTAGGGATCTGGTGGGGAAGGCGCATGTTGAGACGGCCCTAAAAGACTATGTAGACCTTAATTGGGAGGAAGGGGGCCTGTCGTTGGCCACCAAATGGGAGGGCCTAAAGGCGGTGGTGAGGGGGTGCCTGTATGGGACTCACGTATGGAGTCCGGAAGCAGCTTCTTCCGAATTTGCAGGTGGCAGAGGAGGTGCTCTTAAATGCCCAGACTGCTGAGTCCTCAGACGACCTACAGAGGGTGGAGAAGCAAACGGCCCTTGGGAAGGTTCATGATATTCTGGACCGACTTGATAAGTATACTCTAGCCCAATATAGGCAGCGGCTCCATAGAGAAGGGGACAAGTCGGGCGGCTGTTGGCCTGGATCCTTCGAAAGGAGCAGACCCCGGAGCGTATCGTAGCTCTGCATGATGCCCATGGGGCCGTGGTCCACTCAGAGCGTGCAATTCTTGGGACCCTCAGATCCCACCTTCAGCAGGTATACACTGCAGACCCAGGCATATCCGAGGCTTCTTATTCCCCTTATCTGCAGGGGCTGACCCTCCCATCCCTCTCCACAGCGGACCAGGAGGAATTGGATCTCGTACTAACGTTGGGTGAGGTGCAAGCTGCACTGGCCCGCCTGCCGCACGTGAAGTCCCCGGGCAGTGATGGATTCCCGCCGGAGTTTTATCACGAGTTCTGAGACACGATATCGCGTCTCCTTGTGCAGGTCTTTGCCGAGGTCTTTGAGACCGGGTCTCTCCCGAGGAGCATGTCCAGTGGGGAGATTTGCATGATCCTTAAACCGGGGGGGACAAGCTCGACCCATCCGCGTATCGCCCAATCACCATGATCAAAACAGACGTGAAAATTCTGACTAAATTATTGGCCACCCGGCTGGCCCCGCATATGGCGCAGTTGGTCCATCCGGACCAATTCAGGTTTATTCCAGGGCGTAACACCGCCATGAACCTACGGCGCTTAAACCACATTATGCATGAGGTCCAGGGGTTGGAAGACCAGATGGTGCTCGTGTCCATTGACCTTGCCAAGGCGTTCGATACAGTAGACTGGGGTTATTTGCAAGAAGTTCTCTGACTGATGGGTTTGGGCCCCAACTTTTGCCGTTGGATCTGTATCTTATATAACTCCCCCCGGGCCCGGGTTGGACTGGGAACGGCCCGTTCGGAGGAGTGGCATTTGGGACGGGTGACACGACAGGGGTGTCCCCTCTCGTCGCCACTACTTTTTGCTCTAGCAATAGAGCCTTTAGCCGTCCGGATGCGTCTGGAGATGTCGCAATGGGGCATTTAAGTGGGGGACACATGTAATATAGTCTCCCTGTATGCAGATGCTGCCTTGTTTTATCTGAATGCCCGAGGGAGGCACTCCCTGTGTTGCTTCATCAGTTTTATCGGTTCGGAGATGCGTCGGGACTGAGACTTAACAGGCACAAGACCCTGATTTATCCATTGTCAGGGCTGGAAACGGTGCCCCGGGAGGATTTGTCGGAGCTCGGGCTTCGATGGGAAACAGATAGTTTTCGTTATTTAGGGATCCATGAGGCGGGTTCACTGGCCTGCAATATTGCTAGGTTGATTAAGTCCCTGCGGCACTCTGTGTCCTTCTGGAGCACCCTCCCGTTATCTATCATGGGCCGGCTGGCCGTTGCTAAGATGGTGATGCTGCCTAGGACGCTATGTCCTCTTTCCCCTAGGGTCTTTCGGACTCTGAACATGCTCCTTACGTCCCTAATCTGGGCCGACCGGCGTAGTAGAGTAGCACTTCATACAGTGGTGCGCTCCTACGAAGAGGGAGGCCTGGAGGCCCCGCGCTTTGACTTGTACTATTATGCTGCGCAGCTGCTACCGGTTGCCAGATGGTTTGCGGATGCAGATGTTTGGGAGACGCAGCTATTGGCGGGCAGAGCGACGGTACAGGAGCTACAGGTGGTGTTGATGCGGGGTAGGGGGCAAGCGAGACCTTGCCCTACGTTGTGAGACATACGGCGAGCGTATGGCACCGCTTTGTTGAGAGGGTACTGCGGACAGCACCCTTCCAAAGGGACCTGCCGCTTTGGATCCTGGCGCCCATGGTGACAATGGAACAACGTATGTCCTTTCAGGCCTGGCGGGAGGGGGGCTGTGAGTCCCTGGCTGACCTATATCCCGTGTAGACCTTTTTGACCCACAAACATGCGGCGGAGGCCTTTGGCCTTGGTAGAGGGCAGTACCTGCATTACCAGGGGCTGCGAGATGTGGTGCGGTCACTTTGGGCTCAGTATCCAGAGGTCCCCCCGACGACTCACACCTTAGATATTCTCCTGTCTTTTGGCAGGGGACGTAGACTTATTTCCCTGCTATATGCGGCCATGCGTCGGGACTCTGCTCCGCCGGTGCCACCGGCGTGGGCAGCCTTGGAGGCAGACTTGGGCGCCCCACTGGACCAGGGACAGTGGAAGCGAATGGGGGCCCTTACAAAGGAGGTATCTTGTAATGCGCGCTTTAAACTGATACATTTTAATTTTCTGCACCGCACCTATCTCACTCCGATCTTATTGAAGCGTTACTCCCCAGACAGGGGGGATGATTGTCCCAGATGTGGCGCAGGGGGGGCGGGGTTCCTGCACTTGGCTTGGGACTGCCCACTAATCCAGAGTTTTTGGGTGGGCATAGTGGAACACATACTGGCCACAACGGGGCTCCGTATTACATTGACACCTTTGCACTGCCTGTTAGCGCTGGTACCTCGGCCAAAGAAACGTAAGCGGTCCTACAGATTGATGCAATTAATGCTGGTGCTGGCCAGACGTAGGGTGGCTATCACTTGGATGGGCCAGATGGCCCCTGGAGATTCCCACGTGGATCAGGGATGTGCGGGAATGGTCCCTAGCGGAGGAGACACATGTGCAGAGCTGCAGGAGGGATAAGAAATTACAAGAGGACCTGCTGGCCTGGCGAGCCATGTGTGTCATGATAGGGGTCCAGGGACACACTTCCCACAGCGAGTCAGAAGGGACGAGTGGGGATGTATGACGTTACAACACATGCTTTTACAACGCATGCCTTTACAACACGGTTTTTACAACGCATGCCTTTACAACGCATAGTGGTTTGGGGCGCTGGATAGTGAATAGTTTAATTTACTATTCCAACTCCAGTCCCCGTGGATAGTAGGGAAGGTGTTGGATAGTAAATTAAACGGTATGTAACTCTTACCACGCATCTTTTACCACGCATACCATTACCACGCATACCATTACAACGCAGGATCATTTACAACGCATACCTTTACAACGCATTACACTACAACGCACATATTATTACAACGCATACCATTACAACGTAAGTATAGGTAATTATATCATTTAATTTCATATATAGGGTCCAGGGCTGGGTTTGGGTTTTGGGGTACAGGGGTATTTTTAGGGTTCAGGGCTGGGTTTGGGTTTTGGGGTACAGGGGTATTTTTAGGGTTCAGGGCTGGGTTTGGGTTTTGGGGTACGGGGTATTTTTAGGGTTCAGGGCTGGGTTTGGGTTTTAGGGTACAGGGGTATTTTTAGGGTTCAGGGCAGGGTTTGGGTTTTGGGGTACAGGGGTATTTTTAGGGTTCAGGGTTGGGTTTGGGTTTTGGGGTACAGGGGTATTTTTAGGGTTCAGGGCTGGGTTTGGGTTTTGGGGTACAGGGGTATTTTTAGGGTTCAGGGCTGGGTTTGGGTTTTGGGGTACAGGGGTATTTTTAGGGTTCAGGGCTGGGTTTGAGTTTTGGGGTACAGGGGTATTTTTAGGGTTCAGGGCTGGGTTTGGGTTTTGGGGTACAGGGGTATTTTTAGGGTTCAGGGTTGGGTTTGGGTTTTGGGGTACAGGGGTATTTTTAGGGTTCAGGGCTGGGTTTAGGTTTTGGGGTACAGGGGTATTTTTAGGGTTCAGGGCTGGGTTTGGGTTTTGGGGTACAGGGGTATTTTTAGGGTTCAGGGCTGGGTTTGGGTTTTGGGGTACAGGGGTATTTTTAGGGTTCAGGGATGGGTTTGGGTTTTGGGGTACAGGGGTATTTTTAGGGTTCAGGGTTGGGTTTGGGCTTTGGGGTACAGGGGTATTTTTAGGGTTCAGGGCTAGGTTTGGGTTTTGGGGTACAGGGGTATTTTTAGGGTTCAGGGCTGGGTTTGGGTTTTGGGGTACAGGGGTATTTTAAGAGTTCAGGGCTGGGTTTCGTTTTTGGGGTACAGGGGTATTTTTAGGGTTCAGGGCTGGGTTTGGGTTTTGGGGTATAGGGGTATTTTTTACATATATATTTACAAATTCTTAAATTTAAAATAATATAATATAATTAATAAACATATAATTAATTAAAATATTAAATAAATATTATTTACTTTAATTACATTATTTTAAAATATTATATACTTACCTATACTTACGTTGTAATGGTATGCGTTGTAATAGTATGTGCGTTGTAGTGTAATGCGTTGTAAAGGTATTCGTTGTAAATGGTCCTGCGTTGTAAAAAATGCATGGTAATGGTATGCGTGCTAAAAGTATGCGTGCTAACATCATACGTCCAAATTAAACCTATTCCCTATCCTAGAGCGCCCCCCAGCGCAATGCGTTGTAATGGTTTGCGTTGTAAAAGTTCCATCGTAATGGTAGTGCGTTGTAAAAGTTTCGTTGTAAATGTTGTTTACCACTGGAGAGTTATTCTCGCCGCAGGGGTCGTGATCCCTGAGGTACAGCTGATGTAGGGTGCAGTGTAGGGACTGGTCCAGTACTCACAGGATGCTAGCTTTTGAATGTTATTTTGCTATGTCTTCTGGGTAATTATGTGTCTCAGTGTGGCCTCAAGTCAAACAAAAGTGCCTTAATGAGTCAGTCGATGTGTTTACGTGCTGTTTTGATGCCAATTGGGGGGGTGTTAAATGTCTGTATACTTTGAAAATTTGACAAATAAAGTTTAAAAAATAAAAAAGATATGACGTTCCACACTGTCGAAAGTTGCCTTTAAGTCGACTAAGCAGAGGAAGTTCGTGAGTTTGGTGTTTGTAAATCTTAGAAACTTGGCCCAGTCTTGTTCTTGTACACTTGAGGTAAGAGAGCTGACGGATCGATTCAGATTGTATATCGTTTCCCAGAATGTGCTTGAGATGGTTTTTTTTTGCATTATGTAATAATGTAACTCAGAAGTTGTCCTCACATCTTTTATTTATGTTCCCGTAGCTTCTTTTTCTACTCTCTCCTTAGGTTACTTATGGCATCCCAACCTATTGCGCTCAATTCAGTTCTTTTGTGTTCCTTTAGAGTTTTTTAGTTCCCGTTTGATTTTAAGAGCATCAGTCCGTCTTGGCATGTTCTTTTTCAATCTCGGGCCTGTTTGGATTTGCCAATCATGATAGTTATTAATTTGTCAGTGAAGTTTACCCAGTCTTGTATCTTATTTTGATCATTTCTTTCACTTTCCGTTTTTAACCCTGTAATTTGCCTTGAAGTTCATTGATGTTCCCCATTGACCATTTCAGCCGTTTCATGTCAATTGAGAATATGCTTTCTTCCGCTGTTGTGCTAGTTTGAAGCTTTGGTAGTAGTGTAGCACTTCATACAGTGGTGCGCTCCTACGAAGAGGGAGGCCTGGAGGCCCCGCGCTTTGACTTGTACTATTATGCTGCGCAGCTGCTACCGGTTGCCAGATGGTTTGCGGATGCAGATGTTTGGGAGACGCAGCTATTGGCGGGCAGAGCGACGGTACAGGAGCTACAGGTGGTGTTGATGCGGGGTAGGGGGCAAGCGAGACCTTGCCCTACGTTGTGAGACATACGGCGAGCGTATGGCACCGCTTTGTTGAGAGGGTACTGCGGACAGCACCCTTCCAAAGGGACCTGCCGCTTTGGATCCTGGCGCCCATGGTGACAATGGAACAACGTATGTCCTTTCAGGCCTGGCGGGAGGGGGGCTGTGAGTCCCTGGCTGACCTATATCCCGTGTAGACCTTTTTGACCCACAAACATGCGGCGGAGGCCTTTGGCCTTGGTAGAGGGCAGTACCTGCATTACCAGGGGCTGCGAGATGTGGTGCGGTCACTTTGGGCTCAGTATCCAGAGGTCCCCCCGACGACTCACACCTTAGATATTCTCCTGTCTTTTGGCAGGGGACGTAGGCTTATTTCCCTGCTATATGCGGCCATGCGTCGGGACTCTGCTCTGCCGGTGCCACCGGCGTGGGCAGCCTTGGAGGCAGACTTGGGCGCCCCACTGGACCAGGGACAGTGGAAGCGAATAGGGGCCCTTACAAAGGAGGTATCTTGTAATGCGCGCTTTAAACTGATACATTTTAATTTTCTGCACCGCACCTATCTCACTCCGATCTTATTGAAGCGTTACTCCCCAGACAGGGGGGATGATTGTCCCAGATGTGGCGCAGGGGGGGCGGGGTTCCTGCACTTGGCTTGGGACTGCCCACTAATCCAGAGTTTTTGGGTGGGCATAGCGGAACACATACTGGCCACAACGGGGCTCCGTATTACATTGACACCTTTGCACTGCCTGTTAGCGCTGGTACCTCGGCCAAAGAAACGTAAGCGGTCCTACAGATTGATGCAATTGATGCTGGTGCTGGCCAGACGTAGGGTGGCTATCACTTGGATGGGCCAGAGGGCCCCTGGAGATTCCCACGTGGATCAGGGATGTGCGGGAATGGTCCCTAGCGGAGGAGACACATGTGCAGAGCTGCAGGAGGGATAAGAAATTACAAGAGGACCTGCTGGCCTGGCGAGCCATGTGTGTCATGATAGGGGTCCAGGGACACACTTCCCACAGCGAGTCAGAAGGGACGAGTGGGGATGTATGACGTTACAACACATGCTTTTACAACGCATGCCTTTACAACACGGTTTTTACAACGCATGCCTTTACAACGCATAGTGCTTTGGGGCGCTGGATAGTGAATAGTTTAATTTACTATTCCAACTCCAGTCCCCGTGGATAGTAGGGAAGGTGTTGGATAGTAAATTAAACGGTATGTAACTCTTACCACGCATCTTTTACCACGCATACCATTACCACGCATACCATTACAACGCAGGATCATTTACAACGCATACCTTTACAACGCATTACACTACAACGCACATATTATTACAACGCATACCATTACAACGTAAGTATAGGTAATTATATCATTTAATTTCATATATAGGGTCCAGGGCTGGGTTTGGGTTTTGGGGTACAGGGGTATTTTTAGGGTTCAGGGCTGGGTTTGGGTTTTGGGGTACAGGGGTATTTTTAGGGTTCAGGGCTGGGTTTGGGTTTTGGGGTACGGGGTATTTTTAGGGTTCAGGGCTGGGTTTGGGTTTTAGGGTACAGGGGTATTTTTAGGGTTCAGGGCTGGGTTTGGGTTTTGGGGTACAGGGGTATTTTTAGGGTTCAGGGTTGGGTTTGGGTTTTGGGGTACAGGGGTATTTTTAGGGTTCAGGGCTGGGTTTGGGTTTTGGGGTACAGGGGTATTTTTAGGGTTCAGGGCTGGGTTTGGGTTTTGGGGTACAGGGGTATTTTTAGGGTTCAGGGCTGGGTTTGAGTTTTGGGGTACAGGGGTATTTTTAGGGTTCAGGGCTGGGTTTGGGTTTTGGGGTACAGGGGTATTTTTAGGGTTCAGGGTTGGGTTTGGGTTTTGGGGTACAGGGGTATTTTTAGGGTTCAGGGCTGGGTTTAGGTTTTGGGCTACAGGGGTATTTTTAGGGTTCAGGGCTGGGTTTGGGTTTTGGGGTACAGGGGTATTTTTAGGGTTCAGGGCTGGGTTTGGGTTTTGGGGTACAGGGGTATTTTTAGGGTTCAGGGATGGGTTTGGGTTTTGGGGTACAGGGGTATTTTTAGGGTTCAGGGTTGGGTTTGGGCTTTGGGGTACAGGGGTATTTTTAGGGTTCAGGGCTAGGTTTGGGTTTTGGGGTACAGGGGTATTTTTAGGGTTCAGGGCTGGGTTTGGGTTTTGGGGTACAGGGGTATTTTTAGAGTTCAGGGCTGGGTTTGGTTTTTGGGGTACAGGGGTATTTTTAGGGTTCAGGGCTGGGTTTGGGTTTTGGGGTATAGGGGTATTTTTTACATATATATTTACAAATTCTTAAATTTAAAATAATATAATATAATTAATAAACATATAATTAATTAAAATATTAAATAAATATTATTTACTTTAATTACATTATTTTAAAATATTATATACTTACCTATACTTACGTTGTAATGGTATGCGTTGTAATAGTATGTGCGTTGTAGTGTAATGCGTTGTAAAGGTATTCGTTGTAAATGGTCCTGCGTTGTAAAAAATGCATGGTAATGGTATGCGTGCTAAAAGTATGCGTGCTAACATCATACGTCCAAATTAAACCTATTCCCTATCCTAGAGCGCCCCCCAGCGCAATGCGTTGTAATGGTTTGCGTTGTAAAAGTTCCATCGTAATGGTAGTGCGTTGTAAAAGTTTCGTTGTAAATGTTGTTTACCACTGGAGAGTTATTCTCGCCGCAGGGGTCGTGATCCCTGAGGTACAGCTGATGTAGGGTGCAGTGTAGGGACTGGTCCAGTACTCACAGGATGCTAGCTTTTGAATGTTATTTTGCTATGTCTTCTGGGTAATTATGTGTCTCAGTGTGGCCTCAAGTCAAACAAAAGTGCCTTAATGAGTCAGTCGATGTGTTTACGTGCTGTTTTGATGCCAATTGGGGGGGTGTTAAATGTCTGTATACTTTGAAAATTTGACAAATAAAGTTTAAAAAATAAAAAAGATATGACGTTCCACACTGTCGAAATTTGCCTTTAAGTCGACTAAGCAGAGGAAGTTCGTGAGTATGGCACCGCTTTGTTGAGAGGGTACTGCGGACAGCACCCTTCCAAAGGGACCTGCCGCTTTGGATCCTGGCGCCCATGGTGACAATGGAACAACGTATGTCCTTTCAGGCCTGGCGGGAGGGGGGCTGTGAGTCCCTGGCTGACCTATATCCCGTGTAGACCTTTTTGACCCACAAACATGCGGCGGAGGCCTTTGGCCTTGGTAGAGGGCAGTACCTGCATTACCAGGGGCTGCGAGATGTGGTGCGGTCACTTTGGGCTCAGTATCCAGAGGTCCCCCCGACGACTCACACCTTAGATATTCTCCTGTCTTTTGGCAGGGGACGTAGACTTATTTCCCTGCTATATGCGGCCATGCGTCGGGACTCTGCTCTGCCGGTGCCACCGGCGTGGGCAGCCTTGGAGGCAGACTTGGGCGCCCCACTGGACCAGGGACAGTGGAAGCGAATAGGGGCCCTTACAAAGGAGGTATCTTGTAATGCGCGCTTTAAACTGATACATTTTAATTTTCTGCACCGCACCTATCTCACTCCGATCTTATTGAAGCGTTACTCCCCAGACAGGGGGGATGATTGTCCCAGATGTGGCGCAGGGGGGGCGGGGTTCCTGCACTTGGCTTGGGACTGCCCACTAATCCAGAGTTTTTGGGTGGGCATAGTGGAACACATACTGGCCACAACGGGGCTCCGTATTACATTGACACCTTTGCACTGCCTGTTAGCGCTGGTACCTCGGCCAAAGAAACGTAAGCGGTCCTACAGATTGATGCAATTGATGCTGGTGCTGGCCAGACGTAGGGTGGCTATCACTTGGATGGGCCAGAGGGCCCCTGGAGATTCCCACGTGGATCAGGGATGTGCGGGAATGGTCCCTAGCGGAGGAGACACATGTGCAGAGCTGCAGGAGGGATAAGAAATTACAAGAGGACCTGCTGGCCTGGCGAGCCATGTGTGTCATGATAGGGGTCCAGGGACACACTTCCCACAGCGAGTCAGAAGGGACGAGTGGGGATGTATGACGTTACAACACATGCTTTTACAACGCATGCCTTTACAACACGGTTTTTACAACGCATGCCTTTACAACGCATAGTGCTTTGGGGCGCTGGATAGTGAATAGTTTAATTTACTATTCCAACTCCAGTCCCCGTGGATAGTAGGGAAGGTGTTGGATAGTAAATTAAACGGTATGTAACTCTTACCACGCATCTTTTACCACGCATACCATTACCACGCATACCATTACAACGCAGGATCATTTACAACGCATACCTTTACAACGCATTACACTACAACGCACATATTATTACAACGCATACCATTACAACGTAAGTATAGGTAATTATATCATTTAATTTCATATATAGGGTCCAGGGCTGGGTTTGGGTTTTGGGGTACAGGGGTATTTTTAGGGTTCAGGGCTGGGTTTGGGTTTTGGGGTACAGGGGTATTTTTAGGGTTCAGGGCTGGGTTTGGGTTTTGGGGTACGGGGTATTTTTAGGGTTCAGGGCTGGGTTTGGGTTTTAGGGTACAGGGGTATTTTTAGGGTTCAGGGCTGGGTTTGGGTTTTGGGGTACAGGGGTATTTTTAGGGTTCAGGGTTGGGTTTGGGTTTTGGGGTACAGGGGTATTTTTAGGGTTCAGGGCTGGGTTTGGGTTTTGGGGTACAGGGGTATTTTTAGGGTTCAGGGCTGGGTTTGGGTTTTGGGGTACAGGGGTATTTTTAGGGTTCAGGGCTGGGTTTGAGTTTTGGGGTACAGGGGTATTTTTAGGGTTCAGGGCTGGGTTTGGGTTTTGGGGTACAGGGGTATTTTTAGGGTTCAGGGTTGGGTTTGGGTTTTGGGGTACAGGGGTATTTTTAGGGTTCAGGGCTGGGTTTAGGTTTTGGGCTACAGGGGTATTTTTAGGGTTCAGGGCTGGGTTTGGGTTTTGGGGTACAGGGGTATTTTTAGGGTTCAGGGCTGGGTTTGGGTTTTGGGGTACAGGGGTATTTTTAGGGTTCAGGGATGGGTTTGGGTTTTGGGGTACAGGGGTATTTTTAGGGTTCAGGGTTGGGTTTGGGCTTTGGGGTACAGGGGTATTTTTAGGGTTCAGGGCTAGGTTTGGGTTTTGGGGTACAGGGGTATTTTTAGGGTTCAGGGCTGGGTTTGGGTTTTGGGGTACAGGGGTATTTTTAGAGTTCAGGGCTGGGTTTGGTTTTTGGGGTACAGGGGTATTTTTAGGGTTCAGGGCTGGGTTTGGGTTTTGGGGTATAGGGGTATTTTTTACATATATATTTACAAATTCTTAAATTTAAAATAATATAATATAATTAATAAACATATAATTAATTAAAATATTAAATAAATATTATTTACTTTAATTACATTATTTTAAAATATTATATACTTACCTATACTTACGTTGTAATGGTATGCGTTGTAATAGTATGTGCGTTGTAGTGTAATGCGTTGTAAAGGTATTCGTTGTAAATGGTCCTGCGTTGTAAAAAATGCATGGTAATGGTATGCGTGCTAAAAGTATGCGTGCTAACATCATACGTCCAAATTAAACCTATTCCCTATCCTAGAGCGCCCCCCAGCGCAATGCGTTGTAATGGTTTGCGTTGTAAAAGTTCCATCGTAATGGTAGTGCGTTGTAAAAGTTTCGTTGTAAATGTTGTTTACCACTGGAGAGTTATTCTCGCCGCAGGGGTCGTGATCCCTGAGGTACAGCTGATGTAGGGTGCAGTGTAGGGACTGGTCGAGTACTCACAGGATGCTAGCTTTTGAATGTTATTTTGCTATGTCTTCTGGGTAATTATGTGTCTCAGTGTGGCCTCAAGTCAAACAAAAGTGCCTTAATGAGTCAGTCGATGTGTTTACGTGCTGTTTTGATGCCAATTGGGGGGGTGTTAAATGTCTGTATACTTTGAAAATTTGACAAATAAAGTTTAAAAAATAAAAAAGATATGACGTTCCACACTGTCGAAAGTTGCCTTTAATCGACTAAGCAGAGGAAGTTCGTGAGTTTGGTGTTTGTAAATCTTAGAAACTTGGCCCAGTCTTGTTCTTGTACACTTGAGGTAAGATAGCTGACGGATCGATTCAGATTGTATATCGTTTCCCAGAATGTGCTTGAGATGGGTTTTTATTGCATTATGTAATAATGTAACTCAGAAGTTGTCCTCACATCTTTTATTTATGTTCCCGTAGCTTCTTTTTCTACTCTCTCCTTAGGTTACTTATGGCATCCCAACCTATTGCGCTCAATTCAGTTCTTTTGTGTTCCTTTAGAGTTTTTTAGTTCCCGTTTGATTTTAAGAGCATCAGTCCGTCTTGGCATGTTCTTTTTCAATCTCGGGCCTGTTTGGATTTGCCAATCATGATAGTTATTAATTTGTCAGTGAAGTTTACCCAGTCTTGTATCTTATTTTGATCATTTCTTTCACTTTCCGTTTTTAACCCTGTAATTTGCCTTGAAGTTCATTGATGTTCCCCATTGACCATTCCAGCCGTTTCATGTCAATTGAGAATATGCTTTCTTCCGCTGTTGTGCTAGTTTGAAGCTTTGGTAGATTTAAACTGAAGCAAATATGTTTTTACCAGAGGTCACTTTTGGTTGTGAATACGATGACAAACCGGGTGAGAAAGGGCATTAATGGTAGTGATATTGCTGTGTAATCAAGCCTTGATTGCGATTTCCCTCCGAAGTAAGTATACATTGGCGGGAAGACTTCAGAAGTTCTGGGGGCGCTAGGTGGCGCTGGAGCGTAATGGCCGCTCTAGTGTAGAGCTCCTGCACGGCCGGGGGGACAAGCATCAACATAACCCCCATCCTGTGGGGTGGTGTGGCTCACTGGCTAGAGGTGGCAGACCTGTAAGCAGAGGACGGCCCGGGACCAGGGTTCAATTCCCGACGCGGCAGGGTCGTGAACCAGGGTCAGCGGACTCGATAATTCTCGCCTTGGTGCCTACTCTAACCAGGGATCACACTCGGCAACTCTGGGCATTAGCTTGCCTCATCTCCACAACGGCCCCCCACAAACGCTGGGGATGCCTGGTTTCACCTTGGAGATACCCAGGAGGGAACATCTCACAGGGAAAGCCAGGACGGGTTCCCCAGCGGTCTATAGCGCCAGGACGCCTCCGGGTAGCAGTGCGCTTTACAAGACACACACAATTACAATCCTGTCTTCACAACACGGCTCAATAACATCACTGCTTCCTTCGGGGGTCCTGCTGCCCACTCGGTACAAATCCTGGAGCTGTACCACCCACGGTGAGCCTGTACCGCGCGACTGAAGCTGCCGCGGGACACGGCTGTGGAGGTGACTGGGCGGCTGCGGAGAACAACTCGAGGCCGGTGCTGTGAGGCCTGTCAGGCTGCTCCGTGTTCCGGGCCCTGCACCCCCGCGTGGCACCCCGATCTGACTGCGGCGGTCAATCGCTACATCTGCTGCCCCCTCCCTGGGGCTCCTGTGGACTCCAACCATTGCCGGGGTGCTGTCTGGCCCCCCCCCCCTCCCCCCTCCTGCCGCCACCGACATCTACAACACTGTCTGGCGAGCTGTCGGTGACTGGTGGCCTGCGGGGACCCCCCGACCTACCTGCTGACGCCCTACCTGAGGCTTCGTAGAGGGACAATAGTGGATGGAGCATGCGGGGCGCAGGTGGGCGTCCTCAACGAGAGAGGTGTGAGCGCTGCGGAGGGAAGTACCGCGTCCCCATCTTAGCGGCCCCCGTCGGTCTTGGCATTGGAGCTCCTGGGGAACCTGCCGGAGACTGTTTGATCCTCATGCCTGCGGGCCCGAGCACCACCGTAACTACTGAGCTGCACAACTGAATCGATTGTACTGCACGGGTAGGTGAAAATCTGCTGGGCCCGCCTCTCGCATACCGGCCGCCATTTTGGAACAGCTGGTGGAGCGGCCGCTACACATTTGTCCCCGCGGCTGGTCTCGTGGCCATACCGAAGCACAGACACCCACACCTGGATTTGTGGCCCCTGTCTGCCCACCGGTGTGCCTAGCATGCGAAGGTAAGAAGCACGCCCGGCTGCGCCGCCTCCACTGCATCTGACCCCCATGCGATAGTATCCTGTTATGCGCCTCACCATACTATAGCCTACATATCTACGCGTGGTGGTGCTGCACGCTCACCTGGGCTGCGAACGGCTGGACCACCAGTGAATACGGAGACTGGCCCTCAGGCTGCCTATGCCAATTGACATTACAGACCCGGACAACGCACTGGTCACTGCCTTGTTACGTGCACTCTAGAGCTGGATTTGCGCAGGCGGGTGGGAGGACGAGTGCTGACCTTTGAGACCCCCAATCTACCATGTCCTTGCGTGGCCTGGGCTGCCGAGATGGGGAAGACGGAACCTAGGCAATCAAAACTGCCTTTCGAAGGACGCAGGACACCAGGTGCCAGCTCCAAACCTCAGGGCGAAGCAGACCCCCCCGAGACACAAGACGACAGCTGGAAAGCCCTGCTGGTCACCATGCAACACAGCCTAACATCAATAGATTCCAAAATTGACTCCATGAATCTCAGGTTAGTTAATGTAGTTGCGAAATTAGATGGGCACGAAGAACGACTCAAAGAAGCTGAACACAGAATATCAGGTCTGGAGGATGGCGCAACCTCCACTCGACAGCAAGTGACACAAATGGACAAACTCTTGAAAGTAATTGCGGACAAAAATGAGGAGTTGGAAGCGCGCTCCAGGCGGAACAATGTGCGCCTGCTTGGTCTAGCAGAATCCACCAATACAGGCCGCTTGGAGGACTACCTTGAACGTCTGTTGAGTGATCTCTTCGGCCGCAAATCTTTCTCGGTGCAATTAGTTATCGAACGCGCACACCGCTCATTGGCGCCCAGACCTCCTCCAGGAGCGACACCACTTCGGATCCTTGAAATTTCTTAACTATCGAGATCGTGATACTTTACTACGCCTGGCACGAGAGAAGGGAGAGTTCGTTTTGAGAACACCACGTTATCCTTCTACCCGGATTTCACGCAGGCGGTGCAGGAGGCTCGGAGCAAATTCCTTGCGGTGAAGAAGCAACTCCAATCCCGCAATATGCAATACGCGATGCTCTACCCTGCGAGACTGCGGATCCACCATCGCGGCCGCCAACACATCTTCCAGACGCCTAATCAAGCTGAGGAATACCTGAAACACGACAGGAGATCGGCCTCGCGTGAGGCGGCTGCCAGGCACCGGTCCCGCTCTCACTCACTCATGTCAGAACCCTCTTGAGTGGCCACCTCAAAGATGGACTTATCCAGAGTCGGGGTTCCTCCTCCTGGGGCCGTGCCGAAGCCCTACTGATTGGTGATGTATTACGTTTCTATAGACTTAAGAACACCTTCTGTCCCCTGGCTGCCCCTCTCCACCCCGTTGTTTCTGCCCCTGTGACCCAGGTGGTAGTAAATGGGTGAAATATGGAGATGGAGTGTCATGGGCAGGGGCCTCTAGCGACCCCCCATCAGAGGGCATTCCCCCTTGAGAACTAATGACTGTTCACTTCTGGGACGGTTTCTGCTGGGAGCAACTTCTCAGTGGCTGGTTTAAGGGGGGAGGGATGGTTCTTTCCTGGCAAGTTGGGGTAGCCAGTGTGGGAGAGGAGGGAGGAGGGGGGCACTGTTGTCCTAAGTCCGGAATATCATTGTTACACCTATTGCACATGCTGTGTGTCGCTCATGTCACGGATGTTCTCCTAATTTACACTTCACCATTGCCTGCACTGCCGTTTCATGCTATACCTTCTTCCTGGTTACTATGACCCGCACTGCACAAACACAGATTATTAGATTAGTATCCTGGAATATAAGAGGCCTGAACGACCTCAGAAAGCGCAGACAGATACTGGGATACCTAGACAGGCAGGGCATAAATGTGTCCCTTCTACAGGAAACATACCTTGGCCCCGGCCAAGCCCCTGCCTTCGCAACTAGGTGGGCCTCCAGTCGCACCTTTTCACGGTATTCTAATTATGTTAGAGGGGTCACGATTCTGATTAAAAAGGGAGTGGCCTTTATACCTACAGGGTGCGACGCTGACAGCGAAGGCAGGTCTGTCTCGTGTGGGGACGCCTATGCTCGCACAATGTTTTGTTAGCTAACCTATATGGCCCCAACGTAGATCAACCCTCCACCCTGCTGGCGTTATGGAGCAAGATACACACACTGGGCATCAGGCACGTTATTCTAGGTGGGGATTTCAACACTGCTTTGCAGCCTTCTGTTGACCGGTCACGTCCGCTTCCTTCACACTACACTGGCATGCAGCGCGTGCTCTGCAATGTCGTAGCAGATAACAATCTAAAAGACGCGTGGCGACATCTTCACCCTACATCACGAGAAGGCACACATTACTCTTCTCTACACTCTACCTGGGCACGACTTGACTATGTGTTTGTCTCTGCCGGTCTAGCTCCCTGGCTGACCCGTGTGGTCCATCTTGCTCGCACCTTTTCAGACCACTCTCCGGTCCTTGTAGAGTTACAGATACCCCTGAACGTCTCCCCCTACCTGTCCTGGCGTCTCAATCTGCTCACCTTCGGGACGCAGCCTTCAAGGCCGAACTTGAACAGGATATTCACGATTTTTTCGAGTGTAACATCTCCTCTGTCGACAGTGTGACCACTGTCTGGGAAGCCTTCAACGTTACCGTCAGAGGATGGTGCATCGCAAAAGGGTGCGGAGTTTTAAGATCTCTGCACACTGAACTGCATCAATTAGAGACCGAGCTCAAGGAGCTAGAGAGGTCCAGCACTCGCAACCCTGCTGACCCTGACATTCTTCTATGCATGCGCCGCAAACTTTCTGAATACACGCAATTGGCTGATAAGGAGGTAAAGTTCTTGGGGCGCCCACATATGGCTCGTATATATGGAGAAGGGGACAGACCCGGGAAAGCTCTAGCGAATGCTATCAAGCCCCCCAGATTCACGACCTACGTCACAGAAATACATGATGACAGTGGTAACATACATAGGAACCTCCCTGATATCATTCGCATTTTCCGAGACCACTATCAGACACTGTACTCCTCACACAGAAGGGAGCCCATTGACCTCTCTACGTATTTTGATGATGTTGCGCTGGCATGGCTGGGGGAGGGACAGCAGAAGTTCCTACATGCTGCATTGGAACTTGATGAGATAACGGACGCCATCATGAGTATGCGTTCTGGCAAAGCCCCGGGCTCAGATGGCCTTCACATTGATTTTTATAAACTCTTTGCCCCCATATTGGCCCCCATCCTGAAACAGGTGTACTATGCCGCCCTAGAGGAGGGAAGCCTGCCCTGCACCATGCGGGAGGCGCTTATTACTTCTCTACTTAAACCTGGTAAGTCCCCCTCACATTGCGACTCTTATCGACCGTTCTCCCTCATAAACAACAACACCAAAATACTAGCCAAGGTATTAGCCTTGAGACTCAATCTCCTCATGGAACGCTTAGTTCTTCCGGACCAAGCTGGGTTTTTGCCTAATCGGGCTACCTCTCACAATCTTCGCACACTTCACGCTGTGCTCCAAAATCTCAACCCCAAATGTGACGCCGTGGCAGTCTTCCTTGATGCCACTAAGGCATTCGATTCACTAGAATGGGACTACTTGCTCGGCACATTACAACATATGGGTCTACCGTTCAGGTTCCTGGACTCAGTGAAATTATTATATTATCAGCCCACAGCTACTGTACTCCTCAATGGGTCTCGATCCACTCCATTTCTTGTCCAAAGGGGGACCCGTCAAGGCTGCCCGCTATCCCCCATCCTCTTTGCCTTAGCAATTGAGTCTTTGGCTGCAATGCTCCGGCAAAAGCACAACAACCGCTCCCTCATTTATAGCTCCCGACCTCTTCTAGTGTCGCTCTACGCTGACGACATCACGCTGTACATTGAGAAACCCTGCGAGAATCTAAACCCAATACTTCGGGAAATTACGAAATTTTGGAGGGATTGCTGGAGTCCAGATTAATTGGGCCAAATCCGCTATCTTCCTGCTCACAGACAGCACGCAACCTTTTCAGCTTGACTGCCCGTTGGTGTGGGAGCGGGAAGATCTGAAATATCTTGGTGTTCATATACACAGGGACAAGGAAGCAATGTTGCCTGCCAATTATGACACTACACTGGACAAGATCACAGACAACATCATAAAATGGCTGCATCTTCCCCTATCCATGGCGGGTCGCATTGCGCTAATTAAAATTAACATACTACCCAAACTATTATACCTATTTGTGAATATCCCGTACAATCCAGGCACTTTTTTTCCTGCACCCTCAAGTCCCAGATTACCCGTCTTATTTGGGGGGGGGAAACAGGCGCGACTCAGCCTTGACACTCTTATGCTCTCCTTCCACCCAGGAGGCTTTGAAGTACCCAACTTCGAACGCTATTACGATTGCGCCCAAGCTCACTTCGCAGTCTATTGGTATCACCCACCACCATATATGGCTCACTTGGCCGTAGAGGAGGGCTACATGGGCCCCATGGCCTCCACCGGCTATATCCATACCCACGTCAGTCAGAGAAGTCGCGACCCCTCCATTGTAGACTGCACTGTGCAGGCCTGGAACCGTCTTGTAAATGCTCTTGATAACCCATTTGCTTACTTGCCCAACCTTCCCTTGCTTAATGACCCGAGACTACAAGTCACCTGCGAAGTAATATGCCATGCAATGTTCCGTAATTTGAAAATATGCTGCTGGGGAGACCTGTATATACAAGGCACTTTCCGCACGGCGGAACAGTTTTTTGGGGATGTGCCTCCTTCTGTTATGGATACTTTCCTATTTACCAGACTACGGCAAAATGTCTGAGCCATAACCCCCTCTTTCCCCACAGAACCTGATACACTTGCTCCACTTCACGCTCTAGTACAACCTGACGCTCCACGGCATGTTGTATCCATGCTTTACAAACATGCACAGAACGCGCCCAGCGTTGCCCCTGTTAGAGCTAGATTGGAGTGGGACAGAGACCTGGACTCACCGCTCACGGACGAACAGTGGGAAGCCAGCTGCACTCAAACACGGGCGATTACAAGCAACAATAGACTACGGCTACTTCATTATAAATTCCTTCACAGGCTCTACCATACACCCACCTGAGGTACCGGGTTTTTATGGACCCGGCGGTGCCAGGGAGAACACCCAAAGACCTCGAGTCCTTCCTGTTTCAGACTGCAGAAACACAGAGTCTTCTAGGTGAAGTCAAAGATCGGATTTATTGGCTGCAACCAGTAACAGGTATCCTAGAAGTACAACAGCACGTATGTTCTCAGGAGACTGCTCGAATTTACAAAGCCAGCCGTCTCTTTTTATACAAAATAATAAACTTCAGGCAAACATTCCTTATTTTATAGTTGACCATACAAATATTTTTACTACAAAGAAAAAGCAGAGTCATGATGACAAGCTCACATTTCTGTTCGTCCAGCTCATAATTGATTATCCGGCAAGGTCCAGTATTTCCATCAGATATCGACAGACCCCCAATAAAATTGGGCACCTCCTCCTCGTAAAGCAAGTAACAAAGCAAAAAACAGGGACAGGTGTGTGCAAGATTAGGCATAGCTTATGTGGGATGAAAGGTTTATGACATGTTGTGCCTTGATACTAATCTCATTTGGCCACTGGGAAAGGAACTGCCCGAACAGGTTTGGCTTGAGGCGGTGGAGTCAGCTCGCCCAGGTCACAGAGGAGTCAGCAAAGGTGTACGTGTCCTTTGGATCAAATTCGGCCTTAGTCATTTGACTATGGGAGGGCAATCACAAAATGGCTGCCGCTCACAAAATGGAACCCGAGGGTTCAAGACGAAAACCTCGATTTAAGGGTGATTTTGTCACTCGATTATGACGAAAATGCTTATGTATAGTATTTAAGTCATTACTGGTCTGCTGGTACCAAAATCGTCATGATACGATGATATTTATAACACGAGTGCAGAATTTCGGTACCAATGAATAGCTGAGTCCAGAATTTTCAGTACCACAGACCCTCCTTTTGCCCTTACATAGGCAATAACCTATACTCATGCTAATCTGAGTCCAGGTCTGAATTCCTAAAGTAATTGAGATGTTGCTGTAGCGTCATCCTATTACTTAGTTCATCTCTTGATACAGGTTTCCTTACACATGATGTAGCACAGAGGCCACATATTGCAGGAGCACACTGTACACACAGACAGAACAGGAAAAGGATGGCTAAGATCATCCCAATGACTATCAGAATCTTCCATCCCCAGGCAGATATCAGTTCCCAGAACCACCCCATCAAGGACCAGTCTCCTTCATCCACGTGAATGGATTCAGAGATCTTATGCAGTTTGGAGATGGCCTGGTATACTGTTGGGGCGTTATCGGGGATAAAAACGCAGCAACTTGATTGGATCACTTTACATACCCCACCTCGGTCTGCAAGTATGAAGTCTAAGGCGACTCTGTTCTGAAGATTCATAAGGCGGTCCGACTGGAGCTCCGCAGTCAAGTTTCTAAGGGCACCGGCAGTTTCAACTATGGTAGATTCAACTACCCTCGTCAATTGGCGAATGTTCCTGCTGTTCACCATGGCCCCCAAAACGGCAGAAAACCTTTTATGAAGTCTCCAAATTCTTGTCCCGCAGTGTCGTCTTTACTCACGACCCCTCTAACTGTCCTTGACTATGGTAATCTGCCGCGGCCGTGTAGGTGGGAGGCAACAGGAACGAAATGAAGCATGTGCCCGAAAAGTCGGGGGGTAGCCATGTATATGCTCTATCATGACAGATGAAGTAGGTGCCCTTAGCTGCTAAGAATGAAGGGGAGGTCTGAGACGAAAAGACATACGTTTCAGTACAGACACTCTTCCCTAACTGAGCTCCGGGATTCCTGCCATTACCTTGTAGGCATAGGCGACCCTTATGGGGTACAATCCAAATCGGGGAGGATCTCTTTGCTTGCTCGTTTTCATTCAGAGCAACTCTATATCTGGTTATGTTCCATCTAGTGTATGCTTGCAACTCATCTCCAGGAATAGTTCTATACGAGTCAATGTCTCTACTCATATTCGTGATCCCTACCACTAATGCCTTGTTGCTCGAGTTACTTCTCGTGGAACGTGGGGGATATGGTTCGATGGCAAATAGGAACATCGTCTGAAACGCCCACAAAGAACCATAGTAGCTGAACGGCAAGACAAAATATGGGATACCTTTATCCGTCATATGTGGCATAAGGCCGCACACCCAACAATTAGTTGTGTTCATTACTAACTGGTGTTGGTGCAAAAGCTGGATGAATGAGTTATTTGCAAATTCTGATCTTCTATCGGTCTCGTGTTCAGGCAGAGGGTGAAAAGAATGTGAGGAAACAGTGGGAGGAGGTACGGGCTGTGTAGTGGGTGCAAATGAAACTTGAAAAGTGTATAAAACATATCCTATTAAAAATATCATGACACCAAGCAACATAAAAGTACAACATATCAACGATCTTTTCTTTGACATTAATTTACACATTTTATCTTTAAAGTTCATTCGTTTGGCAGGTCTCTTCATCTCAGAAAACTCCATCCTCTCTAATTTACTGCCCGCGGCGGTACGTTGTTTCTGCTGAAGAGTGCTTCTGTCAGTCCAGGGTAACTCCCTCAGACCAACCAGAACTGTCGACCTAAACGTCTCCAGCTGCACTCCAAAGACTTTGGCAACCGCGACCCTAGCAGCAGAACCGGATGGCGGTTCGAAAAAACAAAAATGAGCAAGTTTCTCGGGTGAGAGAGCTGCACAATCAAAAAGGAAAAAGGAAATATTTTATTTGTCCATAGTCACAGTTCTTGGCCTTAAATTGTAACGGTTTCTGCCAGGTGCTGTCTGGTCTTGGAATAGGAGTTCAGGCTCTGTAGTGTTCAATCGAATTGATGGAGGCACATCTTCTTGCAAAATGTTGTCGTTCTCCTTTTCGGAAGTTGTTCCTTTTATACGTGCATCGCTAAAAGGTAGGAACCGAGGCACGGTCTCAGTTTCAGAGTCAGCGATCCCCTTCTGGACCCACCGGTCGTACGGAAGAGGCAGTGGGACCCTCTTACAATGATTGCCGTGGACCCAATGTTTCTTTCCTCCTACTCGAACGGCAGATCTTGTCGAGAGAAGAACTAGATGAGGGCCGGTCCACCGGGGCTGGTCATTCTTTGTTCGCTGGAAATTCTTAACCAGTACGTAGGATCCAGGATCGATAGGATGCCCTGGAGCTCCAGAGGCCTGAGGTAGAGTGTCGTGGACCAGTTGGTGTAAAACACGCAATTTAGCCGTCAATTCATACAGATAATCAAGCAGTACAGGGTGCTCTATTTCACTAAACCTGGTGGGCCTTGGCACTCCCCATATGTTGGCCGGGCGGCCAAACACAATTTCATAGGGACTAAGTCCCACTCTAGAGTGAACAGGCATTCTCGTTGATAGGAGTGCCAAGCCATTTAAGACCTGTGCTCGCTTGAATCTTGGCCAATTTCAGTTTTAACGTGCCATTATAGCACTCTACTAGTCCAGCTGATTGGGGGTGATTTGCAGCGTGAAACTTTTGCTCAATGCCTAGTCCCTCACACACTTTCTTCATCACTCGACGCACAAATTCACTCCCATTATCACTCCAAACCATTCTAGGCATTCCAAATCTGGGGAAAAATTATTTGACAAGGGCTTTGGCTGTGGAAAAGCAGTGTTGTCCTTTAGGGGGTATGCTTCGACCCATCTTGAAAAGGCACAAACAACAACGAGTACATATTTCAAATTGTTGCACCTTTCCATGTGGATGAAATCTAGCTGCAAAACCTCGAACGGATACATTGGAGGCGCAAAATGACCAGCTGGAGTTGGAGTTCCCTACCAGGATTGTATTTCAGACACACCATACAATTCTTGGCCACATTCTCTGCACACTTAGGGATTCCAGCATTTTGCCATACCGGAGCCAACAACTTGCAATCCCCTTCCATGCCCTTTCATGCTAATATGTGCCATTCCATGAGCCATTGTCACCACTGCAAGTACATACGCATCGGGTAACAACCATCTCTGATGCTCTGACAATTCAATCCAACAACCATTCGCATCCAATTTACCCTTACTTTCTCTCCATTCATTCAACTCTTTTTCTGTGGCTTCAGCTTGAATAGACTTCACACTCTCAATCGTATCTTCACACATACCAACATCACCAATCCATTCGCAGGGCCTGCAACATACATTCGACTCATTACATTCCTAGCAGTTTCATCTGCAAACGCATTCCCACGACCAACATCATCCGTAACCTTTTTGTGTGCACTGCATTTCACAATCGCACCCTGTAACGGCAAGGTAAGTGACTCGAGAAGCTCATTCACCAACTGACCATGCTGGATCTTAGCACCATGCGAAGTCAGGAACCCACGTTCTTTCCACAATCGTCCAAAACTGTGAGCCACACCAAATGCATACTGGCTGTCCGTGTACACATTCACTCGTTTTCCTTTCGCCAACACACACGCTCTTGTAAGTGCAATTAACTCTGCTGCTTGTGCTGAATTGTGTGGGATACGTGCAGCTTCGACAATAGTATGCAAAGTCGTCACAGCATATGCTGCAGTCGTATCACCATTAGGCAACTTGAAACACGAACCATCAACCCACAAAGTACCATCACATTCCGGAAGAGGAGTGTCCCTAAGATCTATCCTCCCTTTCGTCTCTTCCTCTGTTCTCAGAAAACAGTCATGCTGATCTTCACTATCATCATCTGTCTCAACTGAAATCGGCAACAATGTGGCTGGGTTTAAGGTACTGCACCTCTTTATGTGCATATGACTTGACAACAGTGTTAGCTCATACCCTGACAATCGAGCACTAGTTAAGTACTGTGTCTTCGTTCTATTTAACAGAATGTCCACTGCATGCGGGACCATTACAATTAACATGTTATTCATGACTAACTCAGCAGACTGTCGAATAGAAACAGCTGCCGCCGCAGTGGCTCTCAAGCAACTTGGCAACGCCTTAGCTACCGGATCTAAAGTCGCCGAAAAATACGTGCATGGACGCTGTTTGTCCCCAAAAGACTGTGTCAGAACTGACAATGCGCAACCTTCTTTCTCATAGACATATAATGTGAAAGGTTTACTGTAGTCGGGGGTACCCAACACAGGAGCCGAACTCAATGCATCAAGCAAATCGGAAAAACGTTTCTGACACTCTCCAGACCACGGAATGGGATTCGGTATATCTTTACAAGTTAATGCCACCAAAGGTTTGGCCAGCAAGGAAAAATTCGAAATCCATTGTCTGCAATATGATGTAATACCCAAGAAAGCACGCACTTCTCTCTTTGTCCTTGGGACACTCAATTTTGCAATTGCATGAATTCTTTCTGGGGTCAGTTTCCTTCCCTCCTTCGATAAGAGGTCACCTAAGTAGGTCACTTCTTGTCGACAATATTGCAACTTCGAGTGAGAGACTTGGTGATGCGAATCAGACAAATGACGCAACAACGACAACGTGGCTTCTTTACAAATCTCCTCAGTATCTGCAGCGATTAGCAAATCATCAACGTACTGAATAAGTGTAGCGCCGTCTGGTAAAACGATCGTGTCAAGCTGTGTTTTCAAAGCCTGACTGTATATTGATGGACTTTCACAGTAGCCCTGAGGAGCGCGTTTGAAGCGGAAACTTCGGCCTCCTAAACTGAAGCCAAAAATATCCCTGCTCTCCTCGGCAATCGGGATGCTGAAGAAAGCATTCTTCAAGTCAATCACTGAGAACCAAGTGGCTGAAGCTGGAATCATAGTCAGTAGGGCAGTGATATCAGGGACAACGGGAAACTGTGGCACAACTACTTTATTGACCTCCCTAAGGTCAATCACAAACCTGTAAACAGGTGGCTGGGAAGGATCAGTACGTTTCAAAACCGGCAAAACAGGACTATTATAAATGTTGCCTCTTGTCTCTTCAATTACATCTTTCTCAATCAGCTCATAAATGATCCCTAACAACGCCTGTTCACCTTCGCTAGAGATCTTATATTGAGGAATACGTGGCATTCTAACATTGGCTTTCAGTGTTACAACATATGGCGCTATTTCCAAGAGACCCACATCATTAGGTCCAGTAGCCCAAAGAATATCCGGAAGAGAAGACAATTCTGTCGGGAGTTTATCTTTCGACAAATACATTGGAGAAACCACTTTCTTACCCAGTGTAAGTTGTACTCCCGAAGGAGAACAGTATAAAGTCGCATATAATCTTTTCAACAAATCCAGTCCCAACAAATTTTCACCACAACCTGTCGTAAGAATAAGGGGTGCTTCAAATTCACAAGGTCCAACAGAAAGGGACATAGGACTAGAAATCGGGTTCCTAACCGGGGCGCCAGAAAAACCTACTGAAACGTTCATTTCGCCAGACAAAGATGCGCCAGGGAGTTTTGAGTGCATAATAGAACTCTTTGTAGCACCAGTATCCAACAGAAAAGGCTCTGACACACCTGATGTAATCACCTCAACATAAGGCCCACTCTGATCTACTGGAACTGAAACTGAAACAACTCCCTCTCTTTGTCCATGGCTGTCCTAGCAATCATCACCTTCCATATTCCCATCTTCTGCATAGTAGTCATTAGCATAGTACTGAGCCGTCCTAGCAAACGCGTTATTCTGCTGGTCGAAACTATTCATTGAATTCTGAGGTAGGAAAGAACGAGCGTTCTGGGAGAAATTTCCACGTCCCCTACCCCTAGGAGCTTGTTGTACACCTCGACCTCTTGCACCAGATGCACCATTCGTACGCTGTAACAAAACCGGACAACTACTCTTGAAATGACCCTCTTCTTTGCAATACGCACACTGATTAGGACCATGCAGTAAACGTTGCTGAGAAGACTCGTTTCTTTGCGAGTTCCTCGAATATTGCTGAGGTTGCTGATAGTCACGCTGACTATTAATACGAGGTGGATAAGCTTGCTGTAGAAGAACTTTAGTCTTCAATTCCTTAGTCTTTTTATCCGCTTTCTCTAACTCATCTTTAGCCTATTCTCATAGTACTGGGCCGTAGCTAAAATCTGTGCTGATGTAGAAACAGCCCAAGCACTCAGAATCCTTCAACTTACTACATAATTCAGGAAGTAAGTTATGTACAAATTTGTCAACAAACAATCTCTGACCACCCTCCGCAGACATATCCTGACCACTATGATCTACAAAAGTCTCTTCAAACCGCGTGAAAAAGTCCGACACAGTCTCATCTTTCTTCTGTTTGCACGCAGACAACTTGTCCCAATTAACACGCAATTCGGGCATTAGAGTCTTCATATACGTAATAATTCTACCAGGAAGCTCTGCTATTAAAGGCTCGGGCTTAGCACCACCAATTTGTCTAGCATCAGCAGCGGCAATATTAACCCATGTGTCGCCTAACTCTTGATCATGATCCGCATGACGAATCTTTCCCCATAAAGGCTGTGGAACAACATTTCCAAGCAACATGTCTATATCGGCTAAATTCATGATACAGGAGGCTGCAGTCTGTGATAATTCTTTGTAATATCCTGCAGGATTTTTACGGGGATCAGGCAATGTCTGTTTGAGAGCCAAGACTTCAGCTCGCTTCCATGGGACATGTACCCATACACGTTGAAAATGTGGCAGAATGGCTGGAACAGCATTTGCGTCTCCTTCCCTCCAAACTGGTGGAACCTCTCTCATGGGATACTGTTGCGCCTTCTTCCTACCTGGTGTGTCACACTCAAATAGTGATCGAGAGGTGCCCCCTTTACTCCGATACAACAACAATGTCGCAACCGCTCTCTCAACATCGGTGCCTACGATCATGCCCTCTGAGAACTCGAACCGCACACGGTACAATTCAGGCATGTCGTGTTCCGGATCATTTCCCTCCAAATCTTCACAGAGAAATACACACATTTGCTCGAAGACATATCTTTGCTTCGATGCTTCCCATTGACGGAAGACTTCCACGATAGACTGTTCATCATATCTCGCAGTATCGACAACCCATCTACGTGCTAACTGATTCAGTAATTCTCTCTCTTGATAGTCGGGCAGTTGACTCCGCAACTGTCTTCGTTCTACGCTAGCGGTCGTATTAGGCGACCCAAAGAAAGGTGAGAAAAGACCAGTAACAGTGTTGGCCATTCTCTGTCGAACAGAAGAAGAAACTGATGGAAGGACAGAAACACCAGGAGGGACCGGCTGAGGTAAAGCAGAGATGGAGGCAGTAGCAGAGGGAGTATTAGGATAAGTAGTCGGAGCAGTAGGCAAAGTCGTAGGGAACACAGAAAGAGTAAGTAGCAAAGGCGGCGGCCCTTGAGGGGGCTGCGCCGGAGGAGTAGGAACCAGCTGAAGAGGAGCTGGTGATTGAGGTAGAACCTGTGGTCCAACAATGGGCTGTTGCACAACCAAAGGTTGCTGGGGTGCTGTAGCGCTCTGCGCATAAGGAGGCGGTGAACTCAGTAAATGGGACATTAAAGGATCTTTATCAAGTTTTTCCTTAGATTCTTGTCCTTTATGTGGCAGAACTGGGTAGCACTTATCTACCGCTAACTTCTTTACTCGTTTCATCTGTTCACTTTCTTGCTCTTCTTCATTATCCCTAAATGCAACAGCAGCTTGTACCATTGACATACCTCGTTCTCGTTTATTTTTCTTCGCTAATTTCATTTCTCTCTGTTTGGCTTCTTTGCGCCATAGGCGAAAAGAGTCAAACATTGCCGGCCGGGCTTTCTTTTTAAAAAGTTTAACTTCTAGGTTATCCAAAATTTCTGTGTCAAAGCTACCATGTTAGGGCCATTTTAAAACACCATCGTTTCTGGTGTATCGGATCCATACTTCGTTATATGTGATAGGGCCTACGCCATGCTTCACATAGAGCTCATATGTTGGAGTTCCAATTGGAGGAACCGGACACGAGTCCTCCAATCGGGAGTCCCTCTACAACCAAGACAAAACAAATTTCCAAGTCTGCTAAGACCAGGCATCTTCGCTCTCTAGTCTAGCTTCAAACTTCAAAGGATTATCGAATACGATAGTCTCGTGAATACACGAGTCCTTCGGTTTTGGCACTTGCAAGTTCCAAACAAAACGATCCCAAAGGATACCAAACTAAGAACCAAACTAAGGACTGGGAGACGCTCCACTTATACTTAACTGAGGTATCGATGATCGATGACGTCACCAGAAGACTCGTCTATCGTTTCGCTCTACCAATCATCAAGGGTCCAAAACAGGGCAATAGTCAGGGCAGCAGTCCTTCGTAGCCGTCGGGACGCGGGGAACCTCGCAGCAAAGACTTTCGGACCACGTCGACATACAGGGGTCGATGAAGTGGATGGCCTTCCTCCAGAATTTTCACACAAAGCTCCTCACGAACCTCTGGCTTGGACCGGTACCGCTGATACCGCCCCACGTTCGGCGCCAACTGAGGAATCGGGTTTTTATGGACCCAGCGGTGCCAGGGAGAACACCCAAAGACCTCGAGTCCTTCCTGTTTCAGACTACAGAAACACAGAGTCTTCTAGGTGAAGTCAAAGATCGGATTTATTGGCTGCAACCAGTAACAGGTATCCTAGAAGTACAACAGCATGTATGTTCTCAGGAGACTGCTCAAATTTACAAAGCCAGCCTTCTCTTTTTATACAAAATAATAAGCTTCAGGCAAAACATTCCTTATTTTACAGTTGACCATACAAATATTTTTACTACAAAGAAAAAGCAGAGTCATGATGACAAGCCCACATTTCTGTTCGTCCAGCTCATAATTGATTATCCGGCAAGGTCCAATATTTCCATCAGATATCGACAGACCCCCAATAAAATCGGGCACCTCCTCCTCGTAAAGCAAGTCACAAAGCAAAAAACAGGGACTGGTGTGCAAGATTAGGCATAGCTTGTGTGGGATGAAAGGTTTTTTTTTTTTAACTTTAGTTTTGTTGCAGGTACACACACATATATCCTCCACCCGTGGGCTGCATTTCCAAACCAACAATCGTGCGCTGATCTAGGATATAGTTATAGACACGGCCCATCTGCCCACATCCCGGAGGCCGGGCGGCGCAGCTGTAATCAGTCAATCGGACATTATATAGCCTGCATCAGTGCGTGTCATCTATGCTGAGTCGGTACCCTGCATTTTTCATACAATAACCTCCCCCCCCCTCCCCCAACTATGTTCGGTGTGACTGAATAACACACCCCCAACAAGTTTGTTGCCAAATCATTTCCTTTTGCCGCATAATCATCGGTGTAACTTCCCTACAGCCACAGTTTTACCCTCTACCACCTCCCCCCATCCCCGCACTTCCCCCCAGAACAGCACCTTTTCAGTCTTTGCTTTTAAAATTTCTTCTCGATGTTGCAGATCTCCCCACTCATGTCTTCGCAGTTGCGAGATCAATCCCACTCCTGTTGTAGGCCCTCCATGGCTGACCTAGTGCACCTCATTGCCCTCCCTCTAAACCGTGGTATTGTCTCCATTTCGCCCAGACCCTCTGAAACTTTTTGGGGCACCCCCTCGCCTTATATGTCACCCTTTCTGCCGCCATGTAGAGATCTAGGCCCCTTCTCCATTCCTCTATGTCTGGTGTCTCCGTAGCCCCCCAATGTTTTGCGATGTCCCTCTTGGCCACCACTAGCGCCAGGACCAAAAATATAAGGTGGTTGCGTGGTAAGTCTATTTCGTTGGTCATGCCCAGCAATGCCAGTTTCGGTTCGCGCTCTAATTCTATCCCCAGGACCTCCCCCAGCTCCGCGAAAATGTGTGTCCAGTATGTGCGTATATTATCGCATGACCATATTATGTGGTAAAAGTCACCTGGGTGTTGTTGACATCTGAGACACCGGGGGTCTGTTATTTTCCCTGTTTTGAGGAGACGTACTCTATCAAAGTAAGTCCTGTGTAGCACGTTCAGCTGAATGAGTCTCAACCGTGACTTAATAGCTACCTCTCGTGGGTGCATTAAGGCCATTTCCCAATCCAAGTCCTCCATCTCGCCTACCTCCGCCTCCCATACTCTTCTAAGTTTTGTTAGGTCCCCTAGCATATTGTTAGTGAGTGTCTTGTATGTGAGCGAGACCGCCTGATGAGTTATCTGTTCCTGCAGGAGCCTACCTTCCAGTGGAGCGTATTCTGGCAAATCTGTGGGTATGATGTTTTGGGCTCTCCATGCATGGGCCAATTGTGTATGTTTGAATAGTTGTGATCGGTGTAGTCTGTATTCCATTTGTAGCCTGCCAAACGACTTCAATTCCCCCCTATATATGACATCGCCAATATGTGAAATACCTATATCATCCCATTGTTGGAAACCTTTCAGCTTTTTAAATTCAGTCAGCCAATGGCATTGCCATAACGGCGTCTGTCTAGTCGGCCTCTTATCCCCGCCATACGTTTTGTCGCTCGCGTCCACGCCCGTAGTGTGAGCAGTGTTGCCGGTAGAAGCGATCTTCGTATCTGACCCCCGTAGAGATAGTGGTATACACTGTGGGGTGACAGCTTCTGCCGTTCCAGTGCGAAGGTCGGGTGGTCGGCCGGGGCATGGATCCACTCATTGATTGGCGTCAGGTGCTCCGCCCAGTAGTACGCTTCTAGATTAGGCAGGGAAATCCCCCCACTATACTGGTGCCGCTGGAGCGTCGGAAGTGCAATACGCGGTTGTTTCCCCAGCCATAGAAAGGAACGTAGGTCTGCGTGGACATTGGGGAGCGTGGCGGCCGGGAGCGGGTAGTATTCGTTTTGGAGGGCATAGAGGAACTTGGGGAGGGTAATCATTTTGTACATTACGGCCCTTCCTAACAGGGTGAGCGGCAGTTGTCTCCATCTATTCATGTCCTCTACCGCCTCAGTCATGACTCGCTCTACATTTCTGTGAAACGAGAGCGCCTTGTCCAGTGTAATATATACTCCCAGGTATTGAAACCCCTCAGCCGTGGTGAGCAGTTGGTCAGGTAGGGTCCCCCACCTATCCGATCCCCGAGGGTCATAGAGTATAGATTTGTTCCAATTGATAGTATGTCCCGCTCTTGGGCCAAAGCCCTCCAGTTCCCTGAATAACTCCGGGACCGAAACCTCTGGTTCCGTTATGTACAACAGCACGTCGTCTGCATACAATGATATTTTTTCCTGTGTTTCCCCGGCTGTTTCCCCAAAGAAGCCGTGTATTTCGGGGTTTTGTCTAATCTTGGCGGCCAGGACCTCGATCGTGAGCGTGAATAGTAAGGGGGACAACGGGCATCCCTGTCTCGTGCCTCTGGACACCCGAAATTCTCCGGACAGTCTGCCATTGACTCGAACACGTGCTGTCGGAGCTGAATACATTAACTCTATCCATCCCCGAAATTTTGGGCCAAGGCCGAACCGTTGCAGTGTTGCCAAAAGGAATGGCCAATGTACAGCGTCGAACGCTTTTTCTGCGTCCAGGGACAGAAACCAGTGGGGTTCCTTTCTGTCTCTGACTTCCTGCAACCAATTGTGTGTGCGTCTCAAATTTAGTTTAGTTGCTCTGTCTGGCAGGAAACCTGACTGGTCTGTGTGAATGAGATCTGGGATCACCGACCTCAGGCGCGTCGCCAATATTGTAGCCAGGATCTTCACCTCAATGTTAAGGAGGGAAATGGGGCGGTACGAAGCACAGTCGTCAGGGGGTTTGCCCTGTTTGTGGATCGGTACTATGGTGGCCAGAGCGAGGTCGGGTGGGAGTCGTCCCTCCTGATATGATTCAGTGTAGAGGGCTTTTAGGTGGCGCGTCAACAAATCTGCTGTACGTTTAAAAAATTCCGCGGGGAATCCATTGGGACCCGGCGTTTTCCCTGTTTTGAGCTTATTTATGGCCTCGGAGATCTCGTCTAACGAGATATCTGTCTCCAGAGCCGAGCTGGATTCAGCGGCTAGAGCAGGCAGATCCACTCCCTCCATATAGTGCAGTGCGTCCTCAACCGTCCCGAGGTCTCTTGCAGCATAAAATCCTGCATAGTGCGACGCAAAGGTATCGGCTATCTCACGTTCGGTGTACACCATGACGCCATCTGTCCGCCTAATCCGTTCCACCCATCTGGCTGCCCTCTCCTTCCTACTTAGCCAAGCTAGGAGCTTGCCTGATTTGTCGCCCACGTCATAGAGCCGATGCAGGGTGGCTAGCGCTTGCGTCCGCGCCTCATTCGATGCTATTTCTCTATAATCCCGTTGCTTGTCTAGCAAAAGCCGTAAAGTACCGTCCTCCTTATGTGTCTGGTATTCTCCCTCTAGATGTAGTATTTCGGCCTCCAGTCCCACTATCACTGCCTGCTGTTTCCTACGGTCCTCCCGCAGCCTACTCTGTGCCCTGTCTCTCAGAACCGTTTTCATGGCCTCCCAAAAGGTTACTCCAGAAGCAACCGAGCCTTCATTTTCTGCTATGTATACTTTAACGTCCGCCCTGAGTCCTCTTATCAGTTCTGGCTTCTGGAGATCCCAGGCTGCCAGTCGCCATTCTGTACCTGTCCTACCTCTGTCTGCCCCCACCTTAGCGTATAATGGAGAGTGGTCCGAGATCCCCCGTGCCTTATACTCCGCCTCGTCGCCAGTGGTGAGATATTGCCTGGCCATGAAAATATAGTCCAGTCTCGAGAACACTCTATGTGCCCCGGAGTGAAAGGAGTAATCCTTATGCGTGGGGTGTCGCCATCTCCACACGTCTGTGAGACCCAGGTTGGCCACGTGTTGTGAAAGTGTCGTCTCCGCCCCCCCCCCTACGTGTTGGCCCCGTGCGGTCTAGCTCTTCCGACATAACGTCATTAAAGTCGCCTCCCACTATTTGTAGTGTGTCTGCAGTGTTCATGAGGATCGTGGCTATCGCCTTATATGTGCGTGCCTGTAATTTCGGTGGGGCGTAGACTGAGAGTACTGTGTATATTTGCCCCCTCCATATTCCCTGTACTCCTACATATGTCCCTTGTGGATCGCTCCAGGTACGTGTTGTTTTGAATGGGAATGCTTTGTTTACCAGAATAGCAGTTCCTCTTGAGTCTTGGGTGTACCCCGCGTGGGCTAGGACCGCATACCTCCCTCTAGCTATGAAGTTGCATTTTTCGCCCCTGAGGTGTGTCTCCTGCAGGAGGGCAAAGTCCGGCGCCACTCTCTTAATATATGCATTTACTAGTCCCCTCTTTATCCTTGAACCCAGGCCATTCACATTCCATGTGAGGATCGATACCCCCCTACCGTCTTGTATCGGTGTCGTCAATGTACCTGCCATGGTGTGGTGCGGTATTCATGATTTGTTCGGGTCTGTGCTGGACGCCAGTGGCTGTACTGCAATCCCTCTGATTTTGGCTGTCTTCCCCCCGCCTCCCCCCCAACCCCAACTTGTGTAACTGTTCCCCCCCAGCGATCCCCCCTCCCCACCTCCTTGCCCATCCAGACTCATCCCCTCTGAGGACCGAGCTTTCAGTAGGAGTCGGTCTGTCGCCCGCCCACACCCGCCCACTATTTAGTTATATTGAAACTTGAAGAGAATTTTAAACTGAGAACAACTTCCCAAAAAAGAATAGGAAGACAGTGTTAAAGGAAAACAAAAAACAGGGGGTAGTGACAACTTGCGCGCTATCGTGTGTTCCGGCCGAAGTCTGATCTAGTCCACTCCAGCAGCATTCAAGAGTGGGAGTCTTGTGTGGCCGTTTCTGACCCACTATATTTGTCAGAGTTGTCTTGTTCCATGTCCGGTATCACAGTCACTAATGGGTGTATGGAACTCTGATGAGTGTCTCTTGCATCGTCCTCCGCTTCCGAGTCTCTAGTTTCGGCCTCATCCTCACCATCTCCTTCCAAACAGGCCTGTTTGTGTGTACCCTGTAGTAGCGGGTCTGCCGTACCGGAGGCTCCTGGCGACTCCGACCTCCCCCTCCTACTTCCCGTTGCTGTGCGTGCTCGATAGGGGGTTCCTGAGGCACGAGAGCGCATCCTCCTAGATTTTTGCCTTTGTGGTTTCGGGAGATTCCATTGTGTCTTTTCTCGTACAGTTCTGTCCATTTCCTCTCCCCTCGCAGCTTCCCTGCCGTTGAGTATCGGTCTCTCTTCGAGCCATTGCCATGCCTCCTCCGGGTGGCTGAAGAAAATAGCCTTCTCCTTGTATATGACTTTCAGTTTCGCCGGGAAGAGCAGCATGTAGGTAATGTTCATAGATCTGAGCTTGGTTTTCACTGAGTCGAAGGACCGTCTCTGCTTCTGCACCTCCTGGCTATAATCCGGGAAGATCATAATGTGTGTGTTCTCTAACCTTATGACTCTGAGTTTCCGTGCTTCGCGTAGAATCAAGTCCCTATCCGCGAAGTTGAGGAAACGTGCTATCACAGGCCTAGGCCTCGCACCCTCCAGGGGTTTCGCCAACAGTGCTCGGTGAGCTCTTTCTATTACAAAGCATGCTGAGAAGTGTGCCTCCGGGAAAGTCTCTTTGAGCCACGTGTGCAGGAACGCCGCCATGTTATTCCCTTCAATTCCTACGAAGCGCAGGTTGTTGCGACGCGCCCTATTTTCGGCATCATCGACCTTCCACAGCAGCTGCCTGTGTGACGCCTGGAGTTCTGCCATGTCTTTCCGGATCTTTGTAATCGAGTTCTCCGCTTCCCCAATTCGTGATTCTGTCTCCGTCACCCTGGCTGAAAGGTTCCTGAAATCCTGCCGCAGAAGGGTGACCTCAGATCCCACCTCTCCGATTTTCACTTCCAGTGCCGCCCGTGATTCTTGAATATCTGTTCTAGAAGCCTGGATTGCTGCAAGCAGTGCCCCTGTGTCTATGTGGCCATCCGCTGACGTGTCCTGGTTCCCCCTGGCCTGTCGTGGTGCCGCAAAATTGTCCATAGGGCCTTTTGGCAGTGGTTTGGGTGGCGGGTCCTTTTTCCCCATGGTGGTCGACGTGGGTGTATGTCTGACCTTGGCCGTGCGTGTCCCTCCCTGGAAGAGCAGTCGTGGAGGCCCTCTGCCCGGTCTGACCGTTCACTGGGTATGTCCACCAGGTTCCAGCTCCAACATGCACCTCTTACTCCTCTCTCAATATTGCGGTGTGTGATGCGGATGGCTGGCGCCGTATTGCCTCAGCTCCATCAGCCACCGGTGCGCAACCTTTAGCCTGGCTGGACTCCCCCTCTACGTGTCTCCAGTTGTCGATGGATTACTACTGCCGCTCGCTATGTGTGGTCTGTGTCCGGGGGAGGGCGCCACGTGCGCTTTATTTCAGGGACCTAGTTCATGTGGGCTCTGTTTCCCCGTATGATGTCCATCCACTCTCCCCCGTCGTTGATGTTCCGCAACCGGGGCATACACCTCCCCACAGTGGCAGTTGCCTGTATGTGAGCCCACCAGTTATTGCCTTGGTTCCTGCCTCCTGTTCCGCTGGGGGGGGCGTCTATGCCCACTTACATTGCCTTGTCTGGGGCTCATCCGGGTGCCTCCCGCCGCTGGTTTCGCGTGCCGCACCTTCCACCTTCGGCCGCGGGATTCCCCCGCCGTCTCTCCCCGTTAGTAGGGCTGTCCGCTCTTCCACCGCAGCCGCCACGTACGCGGAAAGCGCCAAGTCACTGCCTCCGTGGTTTGCCGTGTTCCGCCCCACCGGCGGGCCGTTGTGTTGGTCAATGAGGCACGGGACGGCGGTGCATCGCCTCCGCTCCAGTCTCGGCAGGTTACTTCTCCCTTGAATGGGTTATGGGGCAGCTGGTCCGCCCTCCCTCAATGCGTGCCTCCTCAGTTGCGGAGCTCCGCTTACCGCTATAGCGGTGCGGCGGGCGAGATCGGCGGAATTGCCTCACCCCTGCCGTCGGGATTGCTGTGTAGATGTGCTGACGCTGTGCGCTAGCACCGACCTCTCCCCCCGTCGCGGAGTCTCCGAGTCTGTCACGGGCTAACTGCAGAGCCTTGCAGCCTGTTGTTTCTAGTCTGGGTCCCGCCGCCATCTTGGTGAAGGTGGCCCCGATGCCGGTGTCCGCTGTAGGGGTCAGCGTGTCCCGGGTCTCACACCGCTGTGCGGAATTTACCTCCGGTGGGCCCCACTCACTTCTCCTGCTGCAGTCTGTCCCCACAGCCCCAGCCGAACACGGCTAGTGCCTTCGGGGTCGCCGGAGCTGGGTGCCTGGCTCGTCCGCCATGTTGGTGCAGTTGTCACCGGGCTCCGGCGCCTCACCCGACCGCGGGTCTCCGAACTTCTGAGTCGTCCCAAGGTGCGGCGATCCCCCTGTGGCTCCGACTGGTTCCTTGCCAGGTGTAAGGGTCAGTGCAGCATCCCGCTGGACATCGCTCCTCGGATTCCCTTTTCAAAGCGCGGCCGCCATTTTGCCTCCTCGGGGTTCTCCACCGCCGCCGGCCAAACCTCCGTTTCTCTGGCCCTGAGGTCGTCGGGGCCGCCGTTCACCTCACCAGACAGCCTCCAGGTAGTCCTCTGCACTTTCTTTGTGGTTTAGCGCTTCGTAGATGAGTTTTGTGACGGATTTGATATCTGCCGGCCGGGAGCTCACGAGCTACACGTTTAGCTCGGCATGCTGTTGGCCACGCCCCGGTGTGGGATGAAAGGTTTATGACATGTTGTGCCTTGATACTAATCTCATTCGGCCACTGGGAAAGGAACTGCCCGAACAGGTTTGGCTTGAGGCGGTGGAGTCAGCTCGCCCAGGTCACAGAGGAGTCAGCAAAGGTGTACGTGTCCTTTGGATCAAATTCGGCCTTAGTCATTTGACTATGTGAGGGCAATCACAAAATGGCTGCCGCTCACAAATTGGAACCCGAGGGTTCAAGACGAAAACCTCGATTTAAGGGTGATTTCGTCACTCGATTATGACGAAAATGCTTATGTATAGTATTTAAGTCATTACCGGTCTGCTGGTACCAAAATCGTCATGATACGATGATATTTATAACACGAGTGCAGAATTTCGGTACCAATGAATAGCTGAGTCCAGAATTTTCAGTACCACACACCAAACTACACAAATTTCACTTGCGAGACACTGACTGCTGTCTTCGATGTGGCACGGCTGGCGCCGATTTCATACATTTAGCATGGTTTTGCCCCCAGATTGCTAGGTACTGGGATCAAGTCTTTGCGGGACTTACAAACATGCTTGGTGTAGCACTCCCCCATGCCCACTCCAGGCACTGTTGGGGCTGATGCAATCTGTAGTCACTGTACATAAAAAAATTTCTAGCCCTTGGCCTGTTGCTGGCTAAGTGCTTAATAGCGTGCCGCTGGGGCAGAGGCTGAGCCCCCAAGTTTAAATGTTGGATTCATTCTCTGTCCACATGGCAAGAGAGATTGCACGACTATGCAGAGCTCCTACCCCCCACCTCACAGCCAAAAGACATATGGGCACCACTCACCACATACCTCCTCAAATTGAGAGCGGAAGAGGAGGAAGTTCAGGCTGGGGAAGCTCTACCCATTGCAACACCACCCACTGCACCATCCGAGTGAATCTTCATCCGCATACACTCCACTCCTGCTCACCTGCTTCTTGTGCTATACCTGTACTTGCTGCTTGCTCTGTCTGCTTATGGAAATGGGGCCAAATGAGGTTCCTAGGTTGGGGTCATTGCTTGACTGTCATATCTCTTCCCTAACATTTGAGACGGCCGTTTACAGGAGATGGACGACACCCTTATTTCAACAGCTGTGAATTTGCAATGCATATAGACTGCTTCCGGACTATTCTGGACATTTGCTTCCTACGATATAATTCTGCGTTTTGTAGACGGGGGAGGGAGGGGATAGGGTAAATGTTGGTTATTTCTTCAGTATTAGATAAATAATTTTTTTGCATTGATGTACCATGCTTCATGAATCAATAAAAAAATTTGAAACTCAAAAAAAAAAAAAGACTTCAGAAGTTCTACCGGTCTTTATTCTCAGGCCCAGATATTCGAGTGTTTTCACCAGTTGTTGCCCCACTAGATTGGAGTGAGCCGAATTGAGCTGATATTGTGGTTGTACATTCTAATACTTGTTGTCTTCTGCGAGTTTCTCGTCCTCTTCTGGTGTAAAAATTAAATTTGAGTTGAAGTCTCCCGTTATGACGATATCCCGAAAAGGGTTGATGTTTCGTATATCGGTGATTATGGTTATTAGTAAGGCAATGTGGGCTTTTTATTCTTTCGCCGATGGATGTACATAGGTGTTGACTAACAATACCACTCTGGGATCCTCAGTCACTGTAATTAAACATTTTATTAGTTGCACATTGGGTCACAAGGAGCTATATGTTCTGATTGAATATTGATTGCTGTTAATACATAGACTGCTAGCCCGCCTTTCGGGGGGGCGTGCCTCCTGTGTTTCTCAGCTGGTGTGCTGAAGTGTATAAATCCCTCAAGAGGCATCTCCTCCAGTGCCCATGTCTCCTGGTGGGTAATTAGGTCACATATCACCCAGTCTTTTAGAGCTCTGCCATCTTCTAGCCATTTCTTTGCTCCGGCTATATTCCATGAGATAAGGTGGAGAGTCCCTTCGAAATGATCCGTCACCTGTTTACCTGTAAGTGCCTTTTTTTCTAAGATAATCTCATTACATTTTATTGACATTGGGCTATTTCCTTTTGCGTGCCAGAGTACTGAATAAGCCTGTTTCTTTGTTACCGGCTATTTCCTCCAGGGTGTTTTTTCCCCTAGTGTGTCTAGGTATCAGAGTTTTGTGAGTTTAGACAGCCTTATGCCTCATGTGTCGAATTGTTAGTTTTGATTCATAATAAGTTGGGCAACCTCCGCTGTTTACCACGTTGTGAGTGTTAGTTCATTGGTGTTTCCATTTCCCTACTGACAAAATTACACTGGGAGTAGGTGGGCTGAGTTTAGATGTTTTAACCCGGGGATGGTTGCTAGCAATTTAAAAATGTTACGCCAGTTTAGGATGTCATGCCGCCCCTGAGACTTGTACTCTGGTGACAGTAATATTTGTTGTGATAGTTGTCCATACTGTCAAGAGTTGGGTCTGTTATCGACTTATTGATCTTTTCCTTTCTCAGTGGATCTTTGTGTTATAAGTTTTCCATCATCGATCTAAGCGCTCTTTTTGACTTCTTGTGCTGGGGTAACTAGTGATGACCTGCTGCTCCAATTATTCTCCCTATCTCTTAGCCAGCTCCCTTAAGTACTTTCCAGAACAGTTACATTCTACTTGTTGTGTGTATTAAATCTGAGATTTTCGTATAACAGGACACCACTTGTTATTGGTCTCGGAGATGAAATCTTGGCACTCTGGGTTGAAGTGATCTTGTTGTCCTTTTCCTGGAGTAGTGTTTCTGCTTCTTCATCAGTCCCAGGCTCATAGTTTGTTTTTTTACCTTGGGTTTCATGCATCGGACCTGGCTGGGTTTCCTCCTTAGTCCTTACACCCTTGCTCTGTTGCGGGATAGATCCTTCTTTCGTGTTAGTTGTTCCTTTCTTCTGGTCCTTCTGCTTCTGATGGGTGATGCTGTTTATAAACAGTTGTGGTGTCAAGTTCATGTATTACACTTCCATTTTCCCTTGTTGCTTCTAGTCAAGGGTATGCGATAGATCCTTCTTTCGTGTTAGTTGTTCCTTTCTTCTGGTCCATCTGCTTCTGATGGGTGATGCTGTTCATAAACAGTTGTGGTGTCAAGTTCACGTCTTGCCCTTCCATTTTCCCTTGTTTCTTCTAGTCAAGGGTCTGTGTCTCCTCAGCTTGATCACTCCTTTGTTGCTCTCTCATGTAACCTTTTCTAGGACTGGGATTAAAGTCCCTCTTTGTTGGATCACTGCTCTGTGAACCTGTTGCTAGCCATTTTCATGCTCAGGGCTCTACATCCCCCCAGGTGTGTACTGCTGTTCATTTTCTTTGTCCATGCTCTGCTATGCTGCTTGTATTCTTTTCTCTCTGTTCCCTGAGCTCTTCTTCCTCCCCAGCTGCCGTAGCTATGGGCCACTTCTTATGATTCGCAATTGAGGTGTCAGTTGTTCCCTCGGAGGACCTTGTGGCATTGAATGTGTCATTTGTTTCCCTGGTTGCAATGAATATGGGGTATATTTTAATTATTTGCTCAGTGTTTCTTACTGATTGTTTGTTTCTTGCCTTCCCGTCCTGTTTTTTTTGTCTTTTCATTTGTTTGATTAAAGTACACTCTTCCAACTTTGTAGTAGGCGTAGCTCCTGTCTCTGCTAGTATTTATTTAGCTTTGTCTTCTTCTTTCTTATCCTCCCATTTGGAATCCGCTGGTTGTATTTTGTTGTCATTTTTTGCGGGCTTGGTGCATGACGTATTTGTCTAAGAGCTATTATTTGTTCGAGGAGAGCTGGAAGGAGACTCAGCTAATCAATGATTGTGCCAAAAGTGCCGAAAGTTTGCTCTAGCATATATTTTAATTGTGCTGATGATATTCATTTATTAGGTTTGTCCAGTTGGTGTTTATCCCTGCTATATGTAGTCCTGTGATATTCATTAGGTCTATTTGGATATTCAGCTTGTCTGATTGCAAATTCAGTGCCTTTACAGAAGATTGAAGTGTGTCTAATAATGACCTAAAGAGCTGCGAGTGATTCATTGTGTCACTGGGTGATTTTCCTTGTATGTATGTGTCGTCTGTGTTAGACCTTACACCATTGGTGTGGGTCTCACTTCCATATTTTACTTTTTTTCTCCTCTGTGTTTGCTGGTGTTAGATGCTGTGGGTGCTGTGTCACTGCCATTCAGTGCCACAGCGCGAATGTTCCCTATTGTAAATTGACTGCATGAATTGGTATTTCCATAATTGGCTCATTTGATTTACCTGTTAGTTCCTAGTATAGTGCACCATGCGTGCCCAGGGCGGGTAGACCGAATACTGCTGGTGGGCCTGCAGCGCTGATTGCGCCACCCACCGAAGCAGCTTGTAAAGTGGACAGTCGAATTTAGTATGCCTGAACTCAGAATATTAAAGTTCATCTTTTAATGATGATTATTTTTATATTCTGTGTTTGAAAATACCACTTTCAGAAAGTAGGTATTTTCTTGCCTAAGTCTTACGGGGTGCTCTGCTGTTATGTGTATTGGCTGTCTGGTCTTTGAGGGACAGGGTAGGCTGAGCCCGACCTGGATTGAATAGAGAGTTCTGCAGTTGGAGTATGAGGAGGGGTGACCCTTTGATCTTAGCAGGGCTGTGCCTGGCAAGGTGAATGATGGCTCCACCTCCCACTGTGTGTCTGATGGCATACCCCCTCTTCCTGAAAGGCAGGATGCAGCCTGGTAAACAAAGTGCTCCAGGACGACACCAAACTGGTTCTGGCTGGGCTCAGGGGTTTTGTGACTTTTGAGAACAAAGACTTTTTGGGGTAGAAGTATCTGTGCAAAAATTCCTACACAGTGTGTTACTTCTGGATGTCAAGATGAACCTCTGTCTGTGTAACTAGAGGGAAAGGACTTGAAACTTTCATCCATCTTGCTGAAGCAACTACCCAAGGGCCTGGTTTGAGCTTGCCTCCTCCTGAAGTCTCAGGGACATTAGACTTCACCCATCAGCCGCCTGGATTCCTATTTGAGGGGGATTCTACTAGCAGGTGAGGCCTCTGTTGAGAATTCCAGAGCCTCTGGTTCTACTACGAGGAATGCGGGCTGAAAGTCATCGTATCGCTAGCGTAGGCCAATGCCGCTGAGGAGCTGTTGCCGCTGAGAGCCCGCAGTTGCCTGTGCTACCAAAGTGATCGTTATCGCTATTGTGGGCGGCCGCAGCTGAGGAGCTGTTGCCGCTGAGAGCCCGCATTTGCCGTCTTATGAGAATCATCGCTATCGCTATTGTGGGCCGCTGCAGCTGAGGAGCTGTGCCCCTGAGTGCCCGCATTTGCTGTCCTACGAGAATCATCGCTATCGCTATTGTTGGCTGCTGCAGCTGTGCCGCAGAGTTCCCGCATTTACCGTCCTATGAGAATCATCGCTATCGCTATTGTGGGTCGCTGCAGCTGAGGTGCTGTACCGCTGAGTGCCCGCACTGGTCACCACTTCAAGGATCTTGTTAGCACCTGCGTGTGCCGCTGGTTGCCCACCTTTAAGCCCCGTCCCAGGATTATCGTGAGTGCACACTGTGGACCGCTACAGCTGGGAGCTGTGGCCACTGCGAGTTCGCCTGTCATCACCGGGGCTTCCTTGTGAGGCTGCGTGCCTTTAAATCTCAGGTACATTGTGCATCACTGGGTTGCGTGGACCCCGGCCTCAAACTAAGTCCATTCCAAACCCTTTTCGAGTGCCTTTATTGCTTTTGAAGTGAATCTGTAATTATGTGCATTGTGGCTCCTTGATTGCTTTTAGCCTCGTGTTCAGTCTACATAAAGATAGCTATTTTTCTATAACTACTTGTGGTGTCCGTTTGTAGCGCCTCTCCTGCTTTATTGTGTATGGTCATAAATGCTTCACACACTGCCTCTGAGATAGACCTGTCTGCTCGTGCTACGTTACCACAGGGTTGAGCAGGGGTTAATAAAGGGTGTAACCCCTTTACTCTGGCTTAGGAAGAAGGATCCCTATTTGGACCTCGGCGCCAGCCACTGCCAACTAGAGATCCCCATTTCTAACATTGGCGTTCAGTGCTGAGGATCAGGACTTGCATTTGTGATCCATATACAATAACTAGTGATTGTAGGTCTAGGCGCAACTACATACGGTTTGATTTTGTTCGATTGTTGATTGTAATTGCCAGTTATGTCTACAACTAGTAGGCCAACTTCCAATGCTTCAGGGGATCTCATCTTTGAGGAAGAGAGGTTATAAACCTAGATGCCAGACAGCTAAAGTCTTTTTGCAAGGGATTCACAGCCCCTGTTGCAGGTCACTCTAGGAAGGAGGAGTATCAGAAAGCCCTTAAGGCCTGGTTAGAAGTGAGAGAGTCCACTAGGAATGAGGGAGAGAATGCCGGAGGGCAGCAGGATGACGAAGTGGATTCAGTGGGAGGTAAAGCACTTTCCAATCCAGGTACTAGTGTGTCCTCAAAGGGTCTGTCTCCAGAAGAGATGGAGGACAGGGAGAGAGATAGGAGGCATAGTCTGGAGATGGCCAACTTAGAAGGTCGGAAGGATTGACGGAGTTGGAGATCAAGGCTAAGAGTCAGCATACCTTTAGTACCTACCGAGAGTAGAGTTTACATACCCAAGGATGTCATCAGGATTTCCATTAGAGTCAGGATATTGGGCAATGGTTTTCCGCATATGAGATAGCCATGGTGTCCCACCGGGTCACTGAGAAGGATTGGGGAGCGGGGTTGTGGGGACAGTTTGTGAGTGATGGGAGGGATACCCTGTTGGATCTTCCTGAAGAGAGTAGGGTGGTGTATGCCCACATGAAAGAGGCCTTAATGACCAGATATGGTTTGACCCCAGAAATGTACAGGCAGAGGTTTGGAACCTGCAAGAATTTAGAGGGTACCACTTGGGTCGAACATGTGTCCTTTTTTTGCAGAGCAATGGATCGCTGGGTAAAGAGTAGCAAAGTGGAAACTTTTGAGCAACTGTATGATTTGTTTTTCATGGGAGAATTTATCTAGTAACTGTTTTCCAGAGCTACGCCAGCACCTTGTTGATTGCAAGCTAACCAACCCTAGAAAGCTTGCTGAGGAGGCGGACCGCTGGGTGAGCCCCCAGGTTTACAAGGGTCCTGTGGGAGACTTCCCCAAAGGTGGACTGGGTCCCCAGCAGAGAAGTGGTGGGGGAACAGGGGTAAACAGAGGGAGTTCCAGAGAGGGCCCCAAAGTTATTCCCAAGGGAACCAAGGAGGGGTGTCCGAGCCTCCCCCTGAGAAGAAGCCAGGGCCCCCAACAGGTAGGCCTGTTCAGAGGGGGTCTCTTAGTTGTTTTAAGTGTGGTCAATTGGGCCACCGTTATTACGATCCCCAATGTCCCCAGAAGGACTCCAATGCATCACCCCATGCACCCCTACCAGATTGGTGGTATAGCCCTGGGATTGGAGGAGATGGGTCCCGTGGAATTTATCCTTTTCTCGCTAGGAGACTTTGAGAAGGTCCCTAACCCCACGCTGCCTGATAACACTAAGAAGTACAGGTAGTGGATGACGATCAATGGCCATAGGGTAGAGGCTCTGAGGGACACAGGAGCTAGTGTTATTGCTGTCAGCTCCCGGTTGGTGTCCAAAGAGCAGGTTGTCTCCCATGCATTCTGCCCAGTGGTATCAGCAGACAACTCAGAGAGCCAGTGAGAAGTGGCTCAAGTTCCCTTTGGGTGGGAGGGTTCTCACAAACTTTTCAAGTAACTGTGAGGCCAGCCATGCCGGTAGACTGTCTGTTGGGCAACGATTTAGAGAACTCCCCTTGGGCTACGGCGGAGAGGAATTCTCACTTGGAAATGTTGGTTCTGCCTGAGTGGGCGTGCACGACCACTCGGTCCAAGGCAGCCTGTAAGGATGTTCAGAAGGAAGTGGAGCCTAAAATGGTAGGGGGTGCGTGAAACCGGCCCTCCTGGTTCCCACGGTCCTGGAGGGAGCAGACCCTGAGGGGATGTCCTGGAACCTTCAGGGGAACAAGTAGCCAAACTGGGGGGCCTTCCTGAGCTGACCCATTGGCAGCAGAAAGGAGGGCCCACCAGGGAAGAATTATGTGAACAGCAGAGAATGTGCCCTTCTCTTGAGGGGCCGTGGCGACAGGCTGCAGCCCAGGCAGCAGGTGATCAGTCAGGGTCACATCTGATCTATTGGGGGAATGACCTCCTTTACAGTGAGCCTAAGGTTGCTGAACCTGGGTCAACCCCTGTGCTGGTGATACCCCAGTGCTTCGGAGCCTTCCTACTGGGGTCAGCTCTTGATGTGCCATTGGCCGGACATCTGGGGCAGATTAAGACCTTCAAGAGGCTGGTCACCACTTTCATTGGCCCCAGATGCGCACGAGGTCAGATGCTCACTGCAGAACATGTAATATTTGCCAGGCAAGAGGGAAGAGTGGGGGGAAAATCAAGGCCCCACTCCAGCCCTTTCCAGTTGTCAGTACCCCATTCGGACGAGTGGGTATCAACATTGTGGGGCCCCTGGACCCCAAGACAGCCTTGGGCAACAGGTTCATCCTGGTCTTGGTGGACCATGCCACCCTGTACCCTGAAGCCATCCCACTCAGGACAGTGACGGCCCCTGTGGTGGGACAGGCACTGATGGGGATCTTCTACCGTGTGGCGTTCCCCCGAGAGTTGGTGTCCGAAAGGGGAACCAGCTTCATTTCCAAATACACGAAGTCTCTGTGGGAGGAGTGTGGGGTAACTTACAAGTTTACGATTCCTTACCAACCCCAAGGTAATGGGCTGCTTGAGAGATTCAACCGGACCCTCAAGGGCATGATTATGGGCCTATAGGAGCCCATGAGCCGTAAGTGGGACATCCTCTTGCCATGCCTGCTGTATGCTTACCGTGAGGTGCCACAGAAGTCTTTAGGGCTCAGTCCCTTCAAACTGCTCTATGGCCACCCAGTAAGTGGACCTCTGAGCCTGATCAAGGAAGGCTGGTAGCAATCTCCCGGAAAACCTCCTCAGGATGTGCTTAGTTACATGCTGGCCTTCAGGTACCAGATTCAGTGTTTCTGACAACTTGCTGAGGTAAATCTGGAAGCCAGCCAGGAAGAGATGAAATGCTGGCACAATCAGAATGCCACTTTTATTGAGTTTCAGCCAGGTCAAAAGGTTTGGGTCATGGCCCCAGTGGAGCCCTGTGCACTCCAGGATAAGTGGACCGGCCCCTTTGAGGTGGTGGAGCGTAAGAGTCTGGTTACCTACATGGTGGACTTACGGTCTCCCAGGAACCCCTTGCGGGTCCTGCATGTTAACCGCCTGAAGCCCCACATTGAGAGGTCTGAAGTGGGCTTGCTACTGGCCACAGATGCTGGAATGGAGGAGGAGAGTGAGACTCATCCTGACCTCCTGTTTGCAAAGGAGCAAGATGGGTCAGTGGAGGGTGTGGTCTTCTCCACCACACTGACCCCTGAGCAGCAGAGTGATTGTCGCCAACTGTTGGGGCAATTCAGTGATCTGTTCTCCCTGGTGCCTAGTGTCACTGATTGGTGCGTCTATTACATAGACACTGGGGGCAGTCCTCCTATTAAGCACAAGGCTTACTGAATGACTGACCGGGTCAGGGCATACATTAAGGAGGAGGTCTCCAAAATGTTTGCTATAGGGGTGATTGAGTCCTCTAGCAGCCCTTGGTCCAGCCCCGTGGTCCTGGTACCAAAAGCTGCAGCGCCGGGTGCCACCCCAGAACTTCGGTTCTGCGTGTACTACCGAGGGCTCAATTCAGTCATGAAGACTAACGCGCACCCCATCCCCAGAGCTGATGAGCTCATAGATCGGCTAGAGGCTGCACGGTACCTCAGCACGTTTGATTTGATGTTGGGGTATTGGCAGATCACCTTGTCTGATGGGGCGAAGGAGAGGTCAGCATTCTCCACACTAGATGGGCACTACCGGTTCAGGGTGATGCCATTTGGGTTGCAGAATGCCCCTGCCACCTTTCAGAGGTTGGTCAACAGGTTGTTGGATGGTCTGGAAGATTTCAGTGCCGCCTACCTGGATGACATTGCAGTGTTTTGTTTCTCATGGGAGGACTACCTGCGCCACCTCTGGGAAGTGTTGATGGCACTGCGAAGGGCAGGCCTCACAATCAAGGCAAGTAAGTGCCAGATTGGGCAGGGCTCTGTGGTGTACTTGGGACACCAGGTGGGGAGTGGCCAGGTGGCACCCCTACAGCCCAATATTGAAACCATCCTGGCTTGGGAACCCCCAAAGACCCAGACACAGGTGAAAACCATTTATAGGACTCACAGGTTATTACAGGAGGTTTGTCAACATTGTTGCACCGTTGACTGCACTGACTTCTACGAAGCAGCCAAAGTATGTACACTGGAATGACACCTTTCAGAACGCTTTTGAAGCCCTGAAGACTGCCATGTGCACCGCACCTGTACTTCAGGCGCCCAACTTTTCAAAAGAATTTGTTGTTGTCAGACAGACGCTTCAGAGCATGGTGTGGGGGCTGTTCTGTCACAGATCAATGAGGAGGGCTTAGACCAACCTGTAGCCTTCATCAGTAGGAGGTTACTTCCTTAGGAACAGAGCTGGAGTGCAATTGAGCGTGAGGCATTTACTGTGGTCTGGGCACTGAAGAAGCTTAGACCATACCTGTTTGGGACTCACGTCCGGGTTCAGCTGGACCACAGGCCCCTCAGATGGTTGATGCAGATGAGGGGTGAGAATCCAAAGTTATTGAGGTGGTCTATTTGCCTACAGGGTATGGACTTTACGGTGGAACACCGCCCTGGTACAGAACACGCCAATGCTGATGGTCTGTCAAGATTTTTCCACCTTAGTAATGAGAACCCCAAGTGGGTGGGTAGTTCTCCCCACATTTCAGCTGGAGGGGACACGTGTTAGACCTTGCACCATTGGCGTGGGTCTCCCTTCCATCTTTCGCTTTTTGTCTCCTCTGTGTTTGCTGGCGTTAGATGCTCTGGGCGCTGGGCCACTGCCATTCAGTGCCACAGCACGAATGCTCCCTATTGTAAATTGACTGCATGAAGTGGTATTTCCATAATTGGCACATTTGATTTACCTGTTAGTCCCTAGTATAGTGCACCGTCCGTGCCCAGGGCAGGTAGACCGAATGCTGCTGGTGGGCCTGCAGCACTGATTGCACCACTCACTGAAGCAGCTTCTAAAGTGGATAGTCGAATTTAGTATGCCTGAGCTCAGAACATTAAAGTGCATCTTTTAGTGAGGATTATTTTTATATTCGGTGTTTGAAAATACTACTTTCAGAAAGTAGGTATTTTCTTGCCTAAGTCTTCTAGGGTGCTCTGCTATTATGTGTATTGGCTGTCTGGGCCTAGAGGGACAGGGCAGGCTGAGCCCGACCTGGATTGAATAGGGAGGTCTGCGGTTGGAGTTTGGGGGAGGGGTGACCCTTTGATCTGAGCAGGGCTGTGCCTGGCAAGGTGAATGATGGCTCCACCTCCCACTGTGCGTCTGATGGCAGATCCCCTCTTCCTTAAAGGCAGGATGCAGCCTTGTAAACAAAGTGCTCCGGGACAACACCAAACTGGTTCTGGCTGGGTTCAGGGGTTTTGTGACTTTTGAGAACAAAGACTTTTTGGGGTAGAAGTATCTGTGCAAAAATCCCTAAACGGTGTGTTACTTCTGGATGTCAAGATGAACCTCTGTCTGTGTAACTAGAGGGAAAGAACTTTGAAACTTTCATCCATCTTGCTGAAGCAACTACTCAAGGGCCTGATTTGAGCTTGCCTACTGCTGAAGTCTCAGGGACATTAGACTTCACCATTCAGCCATCTGGATTCCTATTTGAGGGGGATTCTATTCGCAGGTGAGGACTCTGTTGAGAATTCCAGCGCCTCTGGTTCTAATACAGGGAACACGGGCTGAAAGTCAGCGTATCGCTAGCATGGGCCGTCGCAGCTGCGGAGCTGTTGCCGCTGAGAGCCCGCAGTTGTCTGTGTTACCAAAGTCATCATTATCGCTATTGTGGGCCGCCGCAGCTGAGGAGCTGTTGCCGCTGAGAGCCCGCATTTGCCTGTGTTACGAAAATCATCTCTATCGCTATTGTGGGCCGCTGCAGCTGAGGAGCTGTGCCGCTGAGTGCCCGCATTTACCGTCCTATGAGAATCATCGCTATTGTGGGACGCTGCAGCTGAGGATCTGTGCTGCTGAGTGCCTTCATTTGCCGTCCTACAAGAATTATCGCTATCCGTATTCTGGGCCGCTGCAGCTGATGCGCTTTGCCGCTGAGTGCCCGCATTTGCTGTCTTATGAGAATCATCGTTATTGCTATTGTTGGCCGCTGCAGCTGAGGAGCTGTGCCGCTGAGTGCCCACACTGGTCCCCACTTCAAGGACCTGCATGTGCCGCTCGGTGCCCACCTTTAAGCCCCGTCCTAGGATTATCCTGAGTGCACGCCACGGACCACTACAGCTGGGAGCTGTTGCCGCTGCGAGTCTGCCTGTCATCACCGTGGCTTCCTTGTGAGGCTGAATGCTGTGCCCCTTTAAATCTCAGGTACATTGTGCATCACCGGGTCGCGTGGACCCCGGCCTCGAACTGTCCGTTCCCCACCCTTTTCGAGAGCCTTTATTGCTTTTGAAGTGAATCTGTAATTATGTGCATTGTGGCTCCTTGAGTGCTTTTAGCCTCGTGTTCAGTCTATATAAAGATAACTATTTTTCTGTAACTACTTGTGGTGTTCATTTGTAGCGTCTCTCCTGTGGTATTGTGTGTGGTCATAAATGTTTCACTCACTGCCTCTGAGATAGGCCTGTCTGCTCGATCTATGTCACCACAGGACTGAGCAGGGGTTTTCAAAGGGTGTAGCCCCCTTACTTTGACTGAGGAAAAAGGATCCCTATTTGGACCTCGGTGCCAGCTGCTGCCAACAACATTTCTAACAGTCGGTTTGCTACCTGAGTGTGGCTCTGCCTTTAACAGATGATTTCTGGCTGGTGTTTGGCTAAATTTCTGCCGTGTTGGGCAGATGAAATTGCAGTTTCTTGAGTAATTTCGTTTTTGTTGATCGGATGATTTGTACTGACTAGTTTAGAGTTTCAAATTCGACAGATGAATTTCCAAGTGAAAACCAGTCAATGTTACCCTATTGAGAAAAGGTGAGTTTTCGGCTTTCAGGTAAGTACTCGACTGGCAGAGTTAAGGTCCTGGGGCAAGTCTCAGGGGTCTCCCAGGTTCAGGTTGGTACAGTAGTTACACCCTCAGCGGCACAGGGACAGCCGGGTGCAGAGAGAGTTGGCCCAATGTTAGCCTATGGCAGGTAGGGGGCCTTTGGCTGGTGGCTGCTAGCAGGCCAGCCACACGGCTAAGGGAGCTAACTCCCTTTATATTCACTCAGGCACTGGCCCGGCTCAGCGGGTGCAGAGTGTGCTGGATGTGCGGTTCCTGGCTGGCCCCAGAAGCCACAGATGTTTGAGTAGAGCCACTGCTCGTGGGAGTCCCAGTCTTTAGTTGAGCAAGGCAGTCAGGTCCTCCTGGGTTTTCGAGGTTACTGACCACTGGAGATGCCGGGGTTTAGCAGGAGCAGGTTCGAGGGTCGACAGGCTGGTAGGGCTGGGGCCAAGTCAGTTGGTGTCGTCCTCTTGTTAGCAGCTGCATGGCAGGTCTTCTTTCTTCTTGTAGTTTCGGAATCGGGATCTGAGGAAGGAAGGTTCAGGGTGCCCCTAAATACTAAATTAGGGGAGTTACAGGTAAGTAAAGGTCAGGGACCAATGGGTCCCTTCCCTGGGGTGGGTACACCCCCTATCCTTCCACTATCCAGTGGGAGGGGGACAGGAACATAGTCCTGATTGGGTAGGGCTCCCCATCCTCAAGATGGCGGGAGCCCAATGTTGTGCTTCACCTCGCCTCCCCCACCTGAGGGGTGGGATTGGCAGAGGCTGGCACACCTCCTTTCCTCACTTTGGTTGTCCTGCCGATCTTCCCGCCAGAGTGGGGATCAGAACCGGTGGGGGCCAGTTGCTGAGTACAGCAAGTGGCCTGGAGAAGCTAACAAAGGCAGAATGCCTTTGAAGCTTCCCCTGCCCATCCTGGGGGAGGAGGCCTAGCACCTCGCCCCAGGATGTGCATTGTTGCAGGCCCACCAGAGCGAATGGCTCTCAACCCAGCGGTCCAGCAACATGTCTACTGGGTGGCATCCTAGGCAACCTCTCAGTCAGGACGCGGGTTGTGGGTTAGTTTCAGGGTGCAACTCTAAGTTGCCCTCTATCGTGCATTTTTACATTAAATCCCACACTGGCATCAGTGTGGATTTAACGTGCTGAGAAGTTTGATACCAAACTTCTTAGTCTTCAGTGTAGCCATCATGGTGCTGTGGAGTTCGTGATGATGACCTCCCAACACTATATACGCTTAATGGCAGCACTGCACTTACAGTGCCCAAGAATGGCCTTGGGTTCTGTAGGGGAACAGGGCTCATTCACCTGTACCCACACCACTGGCATAGGGCAGCCAGCTAGAGGGGCGACTGAGGTATGCCAGGGCAGTGTGTTGTGGGCATTGCACACAGGGATGTGTGCCATGTCGACTCATGGGTTTGTTCTGCACCAAGACACACAGCCTGCAAATGCAGTGTGTGTGTGTCAGGGCACAGGGCCTTGACTGAGTAGCCTCTAAGGGTGGCACAATAAGTGCGGCAGTCCTTAGGGGCCTTCTCTGGTCACAGTGCCCTGGGTACCTAGGGTATCATTTACCAGGGGCTGACTTGTGGCCAGAGATGCCAATTGAGTTTAGGTTTCCTGATTGGCAGGAGCCCAGGGCACATTCAGTCATAGCACATCAGCAGTTCAGCAAAAAGTGGGGGCATACCATGCAAGAAAGAGGGCACTTTCTCACAAGTGGTAATGGTGAAGTTGAGTGCTTTAACAGTCTCATTAAAGAATCTCAACAATTGGATAAGTTAAAAAATAAAAATGTTGTTGTTTCTATAAAGAAAATGATTTGAATGTATTGTACAATATTTGAGCAACAGCCGAGCTACGGTAAGGTCACACGCTGTCTGCGGCGGTAATTACTCGCGGGACGACGCTTTGCACAACTTCGCTTTTGCTCAAAGGAGCATTGCCACTCGTTACTAGCAGTCGGGAACATTTGTTTGTCGCAATAAAGTACACTCTATATCAATTAGCGTGTGGGACAGCACAACACTAGATGAGACATGTGCCTTTGACTGTTTCCCTTGGAGTAGTTTACTTCTTTTCACGGTCCTGACGAATTACCTTGATTTTTGTCGACTTTCTCGGCAAGAAACTTGTTGACCACTATTTATACCTTGCCTCTCGGCAAGAAACTTGTTGACCACTATTTATACCTTGCGTAACGTGGACCAATTTACCCACCTTGGCCTACACTTGTTTGTGGCCAGAGATGCCAATTGGGTTTAGGTTTCAATGCAGTTTACAGGGAAGGTACACAGGCCCTGGGTACCTGATTGGCAGGAGCCCAGGGCACACTCAGTCAAAGCACATCAGCAATTCAGCAAAAAGTGGGGGCATACCATGCAAGAAGGAGGGCACTTTCTCACAAGTGGTAATGGTGAGGTTGGGTGATTTAACAGTCTCATTAAAGAATCTCAACAATTGGCTAACATAAAAAGTTGTGGTTTCTGTAAAGAAAATGATTTGAATGTATCATACAATATTTGAGCAACAGCCGAGCTATGGGTAGGTCACATGCTGTCCGCGGCGATCCGTACCGGCGGGACGACGCTTTGCACAACTTCGCTTTTGCTCATTGGAGCATTTCCCCTTGTATCTAGTGGTCGGAACATTTGTTTATCGCAATAACGCATACTCTATATCAATTAGCGTGTGAGACAGCACAACACTAGATACATGTGCCTTTGACTGTTTCCCTAGGAGTAGTTTACTTCATTTCATGGTCCTGACGAATTGCCTTGATCTTTCTCGACTTTCTCGGCAAGAAACTTGTTGACCCCTATTTATACCTTGCACTAACGTGGACCAATTTATCCACCTTGGCCTACACTTGTTTTTTAACATAACCTAGCGGTTAATACATTAAAGTTTGATCTTTTCAATTCCCCAATGAGTAATTTTGAATCCTTAGCACTCTGGCAAAGAGCTCCCTGGCTGGGCCCGTTGGACATTGCAGTGCCGGCCCAACAAGGAGCTGCCTAATGATGAAGCATTACACCCCTCTGGTGTGTGAGGGCTCATGCTCCTGAAGGATCAGATTCCTCTGACTCAATCCCTCCGAAATTTACTGACCTACCTTCCAATAGTACCTTCACACCTTCTCGTTTTCCTGTCTTTTTGGGGGCGTGTGTGCTGGACCTTGATTTAGCCCTCTGACCCTCCTTGTGGTTTTTATGTATTGTACAACACCCACTGTCACTGGTTACAGCCCTTTTACCATAATGAGGGGAAGGATACCATTAGCCAAGGATAATCAGTGTTGGTTGAAACATTCAAGATTGAATGAATTTCCTCCAAATAAAGTTAAAACAAACATCAAGTTGTACCAAGAGAAGTACAAGCAGTATTGTGATGTTGAGCGCTATGCCATAGAAACTTCCATATTGAAAGGAGATGCGGTGCATGTGAAAAAACCTTTTTGTCAAAATATTTTTTATTGTGGTTTCCAAAACACGACTCAAGGCACAATCCGCCCACATGCCCTCGCAGGGGCTCTCCGAAGTGCAAATCACAACAGTTACATCACTGGCAAACAGTAAATCGGAGTGCCCCTTAGCTACCGTGTACCCATTCTCAGACCATATCACATTTGGAGGTGTCGTTGTTGGGGCAGATGGGGAGCAATTGTCACGTCCTTATAGGGAACCATCAGTAAGAATACTATCATGTCTCTGAGCGTCTCTTCACTCCTTCTTCCTTCTATGCTCCCTTCTTCACCAAAGAGCCAGTTTGCGCCACCGGGACGCCATGACCCCCAAGGAGCTCGAGGGAGATGGTCAGTGGGTAGTGCATCACGAGTCAAATAATAGAAAAGAGCGAAAACAAAAGAAAAAAGACCCCAACTCTTCCCCCCTCCCCCCAAACTCCTCCCCCCTTCCCCTCCCCAGTGGTGGTGTTGCGGCACAATAGGGTGTCCTACCGTAGGGTGAATCTTAGATTTGGAATAGATGAAGTGCCCTGATCGTGGAAGGGCATACCGCCGATGGCAGGCCCTTCGAAAGGAAGGAGACCAAGGGACCCCAACGAAATTCAAAGTTCTTGAAATCCTCGCGGGCTATGTCGGACATACGCTCTAAGCTCAATAATTGCCACAGGCGGGAGTGACACAGGGATATTGCCGGTGCTTCCTTCTTCTTCCACGCTGCCGCTACAGCCAGTTTAGCAGCCCCCATACATAGCCACATGATTCTCTTGTCGGCCCTGGTTTGATGTTCTAGTGTGGGGTCTCTAATGCCAAGTAGAGCCTCGGTCATGGAGGTTGGGAAGGGATACCCCAGGATGGATTTTATCTGCGCCAGGATCTCCTCCCAAAATGGCCGAATGGAGCGGCAGTCCCACCAGATGTGTTGGAAATTCCCCAGGAGGCCACATCCCCTCCAGCATCGATCCGATGTGCCGGGAAATATTTTAGCTAGTATGGACGGGTATAAATACCAGTCCATCATTACTTTCAGGTGGGCTTCTCTCAGAGCTGTGGATTGGTTAAATTTAAGGACATCTGACAATAGGTGGCTCCAGTCGTCCTCTGAAATGTCGCGTTGGGCCATCCCCTCCCACCAGGCCTGATATCTTGGGCGGGGGCTGGTTTCTGTGGAGAGTAGGAGCTTGTATAGCGCCAAAACAGCCCCCTTCATGGATTTAGTTTTAAGGAGGAGTAATTCAAGTTTAGTGAGAGGTCTAGTGGCTCCCTCCCTGATCTGGGGGTCTAGGGCCCAATATAACAGTTGTGCATGATGGTACCGTTCACGGTCCCCCACCGCATATTCTCTTGTGCAATTCTCAAAGGTAAGTGGGTCATAGTTGTGGAATAAGTGTGTCAATGCGAGGCAACCTCCCTCTCTCCAGGAATTAAACGGTCCCTCTACAAGTGCAGGGGGGAAGTGGGAGGAGAAATGAAGAGGTGTCAGTGGTGAGAGGAAAGATGTCCAACCCTCCCTTATAGCTACAGTGTCCCACACTTTAAGAGTAGTGCGTGTTGGGGTGCTGAGGTATGCGTTTGGGGGCCTATGCTTCTTCGCGCGCCAAATCAAGTCCCATATCGTCCTGCCTGCTACGCTGCGGTCCATGTGGAGCCAATGCTTTTCCGACTCCATCTGCGTCCATTCAACTAAGATGCGCAATTGGGCCGCTTTATAATAAAGTTTGAGATCAGGAAACCTCACTCCTCCCTCCCTTTGCGGCCGTCGAAGTATGGAGAAGGCGAGACGGGCCCGCCCCCCCTGCCAAATAAAGCGCAGGATCATTGTTTTCGTGCCCCTAAAGAAGTCCTCGTCTAGTTCTATGGGGAGCGCCTGAAATAGGTATAGTAATTTGGGGAGGAGTGTCATCTTTATAGAGTGTATACGTCCCAGCCAGGAGAGAAAGAGCGGCTTCCATCTTGTCAGCTCTGTTTCAATGCGGGCGAGGATAGGGGGAAAATTGGCTGAATACAATTTTTCCAATGTGGGCGTGAGTTGTACCCCTAGGTATTGTATGGAGGAGGGCGCCCACGCCGATGGCGTTAGAGACCAGAGTCGTAAGGACTCCGTGTGCGAGAGGGTTAGGTTGAGTATATGGGATTTACTCAGGTTAACTTTGAATCCTGCCGCCAACTCGAAGGAACTGAGAACTTCCTGTAGGTGTGGGAGTGAGCCTATCGGATTTGACAAGGAGAGGAGGACGTCGTTCGCGAAGAGGGAAATTTTATGGGACTCCTCAGTGAAGGGGAGACCCTCAATTCCCTGGTGCTCCCTTACTGCTATAGCTAGGGGTTCTATGCTAAGGGCGAATAACATGGGGGACAGGGGGCAGCCCTGTCTGGTCCCCCTGGAATGGCAGAATGAGGACGATTGCACGCCGTTGACAGAGACTTTGGAGTTAGGATGTCTATATTTGGCCTGGAGCATCGTTATGAACGTGGGGGAGAAGCCAAATCTCGCCAATGTGGCCCATAAAAACTGCCAATCGACTCGATCAAATGCTTTTTCAGCATCTAGACCGACTAATACTGCAGGAATGTTAAATTTGTTGGCTTTTTTGATTAAATGGACGATACGGTGGGTGTTGTCATGTGTTTGGCGCCCTTTAATAAAGCCCGACTGGTCGGGATGGATGATGAGTGGCATAAGGTCCGTCAGTCGCCTGGCCAGAATAGAGGAGTACAGCTTTGCGTCGATGTTCAGGAGGGCAATGGGCCGGTAGGAAGAACAGCAAGTGGCGTCCTTTCCAGGTTTAGGGATTACAGCGATCACCGCCTCCACCATAGAGGCAGGGGTGTCGCCGTCTAGGGCCATCTGATTGAAGAGCCGGACCAGGTGATGGCTAATGTCCCCCGCAAAGGTCTTATTGAAGACTGCTGTGTACCCGTCCGTACCTGGTGCCTTATGGGGGTTTCAGTGCTTTAATAGCTGTTCGTACTTCCTCAAGGGTAATAGGCGCTGTGAGGGTCTCATTCCACTCTGGGGAGACTTGCGGGATTGGGAGATCCCCGAGGAAGGCCTGTTGGTGGTCTGTGTCGAGAGCGTCAGCTGAGTACAGCGAACTGTAAAAGTATTCAAAGAGTTCTGCCTTATCCTCGTCCCTATGGAGTATGTTCCCTGCCCCGTCTTGAAGTCCCCCTATGTATTCCCTTTCCCGTTTGTCCTTCAATTGTCTAGCAAGGTGTTTCCCTACTTTGTTGCCCTGAGTGTAGGATAGATTGCGTAGTTTAAGAAGGGTGAATTCTGCCCTGTTGTTATATATGGCGTAACTTACCCCTGAGTGCCGTGAGTGTGCGTAGTGTCTGCCTAGTGGGTTTAAGTTTGTGGGCTTGTTCTGCCTTCTTCAGCTCCTCCTCTAAGCCCTCCCTTTCAATCGCCCGGTGTTTACTCAGGGCTGAGTTGAGCGAAATGCATTTACCGCGCAATACCGCCTTGAATGCGTCCCACGTGTTGTATTCAGAGGTCGCATCTGGAGTATTGAGGGTAAAGAATTCGGCGATAGCCTCCCTCAACAGTGTCATCGATTCCTTGTCCCTCGTCAGAGCCTCCGGGAAGTACCAACGGGCTGGTTTCGGGGCATTACCCAACCATGAGAGGCACACTGTGTACATACCATGGTCGAATACCCAGATGGGAAGTATCTTGGCATCCTGAAGGTTACCCCTCAGGGATTGACTCAGAAAAATTTAATCTAGCCGAGAGTAGGTCTGGTGTATGTGTGAAAAGAAGGAGTAGTCGCGAGTGAGTGGGTATAGGGTTCGCCAAGTGTCCAGTAGGCTCATGTCCCCAATTTGTGTCTGTAAGGCCTCGGGGAAGGTACCCGTGTCAGAGCGGCGTGTGTGTGTGCTATCAAGGGCTGGTTGCCACACTAGGTTGAAATCCCCCAAAAGAAATAGGGGGCCCTCTGCAAAATCGATCACCTTCCCCAACAATAAGTGCAAAAAGTTATTATGCCGCGTATGGGGGTCGTAGAGTGTTACAAATGTACAGAGCTTACCCTTTAAGCAGCCCTTAATCATTAGCCACCTTCCGTCTTTGTCACCTTGGGTGGCCAAGGGTTGGAATTGTGCCCTGGGCTAAATAGGAGAGCCACCCCTTTCTGTTTAGTGGAGGTAGAGACTTTATAGATGAGGGGATATCTTTTATGTTTAAGACGATGATCCTCCTTCTTCAATAGGTGAGTCTCCTGGAGGGCCACTATATCTAAGTGGTGATCTAGAATATACTTCCAGACCTTCTGGCGTTTCTGCGGGGAGTTAAGCCCCTTGACGTTCCAGGATCCTATAGTAAGCGGCATATTAGGACAGACCCTGGGGTTACTTCAATGAAGTTCAAGTCCAAGTTCAAGTTTAGCATTTGATTAGCGCACTACTCACCCAGAGGGTCTCAAGGCGCTTGAGGGAGGGGGGTACTTTACTTATCGAATATCCAAGTTTTTAGTTGTTTTCTGAAGGAGAGGTGGTTCTGTGTAAGGCGGAGGTGGGTGGGGAGAGAATTCCAGGTTTTGGCCGCTAAGTAGGAGAAGGATCTTCCCCCCATGGTGGATCTATGGATGCGTGGAATTGCGGCGAGGGCTTGATTGGACGATCGTAGTTGGCGGGTGGGGGTGTAAAAGGACAGGCGCGTGTTGAGGCATTCGGGTCCTAGGTCGTAGAGGGCTTTGTGAGCGTGGGTGAGGAGACAGACCGTTATTCTCTTGTTAACGGGCAGCCAGTGGAGGTCTTTCAGGTGACCGGAAATGTGAGCTTGGCGGGGGATGTCTAGTATGAGTCTGGCTGATGCGTTTTGGATGCGTTGGAGTTTATTCTGTAGTTTGGCTGTGGTTCCAGCGTAAAGGGTGTTTCCGTAGTCCAGTCGGCTTGTGACCAGTGGGTGGGTGACCGTCTTTCTTGTTTCGGTGGGGATCCAACGGAAGATTTTTTGAGCATACGTAGGATGTTGAAGCATGATGATGAGACGGCGTTGACTTGTCTGGTCATCGAGAGGGAGGAGTCCAGGATGAAGCCCAGGTTACGTGCGTGGTCCGTAGGTATGAGTGCGTTCCCAGGGCCGGTGGCCACCATGAGTCGCCCCAAGCGGAGGGGGATGAACCTAAGATGAGGACTTCTGTTTTGTCCGAGTTCAGGTTTAAACAGCTGTTCTTCAACCACTCAGCTACTTCATTCCCCCGCCATTTCTTGTCGCAGGGTTTGGAAGTCCTCTTTGAGAGAGGCAAAGAGGGTCCCCATAAATGCCTTGGTCGCAGGGGCGTCCCCCTCGCCGTGATCTTTCCCTTTAGGTAGGGGAGCCTGAGCTGGTTTGTCAGGGCTTTTGTCGGCTTTAGGAGGGCCTTTGCCCAGCAGTTCGGTTATGGTGCGATTCCCTTTGCGATTGGAGGAAGTCATCCTCTCTCCTCAGGGTGATCCTGCCTTCCGTCCTCCTAGCTGGAACCCTGCCATGTTGCGGTGGGAGAACCGGAGGGAGGGGGGGGGGCGCCCCGCAGCGCGGTCCCCGTCGTCGTGAGTCGAGCTCCTCCCGGGTCCGGGACCTGGGCCACACTGGATCGTGGCGCTTCGTGGCAGTTCGCTCTCACGCGGCTCTGTGGTCACGTTCACTCCTCTCGCCGTTCCCAGCAATCGAGCCCGGTCTTGATTTGCGCCACTTCAGGGGTTCGGCAGATTCCCCCTAAATTCACTTCCCAACACGACAGTTCCCCCGTAGGGCCCCCCTCTGGGTCGTCACAATCGCCTATAGCTACGCGTCCTCCTTGGGGGTCCGGTCAGTGCCCCAAGCCGCCGCTCTTGGGCAACCGCAGAGGTGGCGCTCTTGCTTCGGCCGGTGGCCCGCTGCAGTAGGCCTTATGGCGTTGTCTGAGTTGCTTAGACGTTCAGCCCTGGGTCTCCGCCATGCCTGACAGGGTCGTTGGGTGCCAGAGGTCCCGATAGGAGTCCCCGGGGGTGCACTGCCTGACCGTGCTATGCCGCCTCGCTCACCTTCGAAAGCACCTTCGCTGCCGGGTAGGCCTGAGCCGGGGCCTCGAGTGTCTTCCAGAGCCGGCCCTGCAAGCGCCTCCCCCCTCGGGTCATCCCCGCGGGTTCCACTGATGCGAGCCAGGGAGCGTCTCCTCTGGATCCCCCACGGAGCTTGTATTTATATGCGGCTGTCCTGCCGCAGGGCATGCACCACTTCAGGAAATGGGGGCCACGGAGCTCCTAATCATGAGGGGCTTCTAAAGGGGGGCACAGAACGTGGATTTATTCAGTCACGCTATCCGGGGCTCATGTGGAGCTTACAATGCAGGAAATAGAAAATGCAACCATCCTGGGAAATAATTTTGACTTCACCTCCCACAAATCAACGTGATTATCTCATACAGAGGCATCCAATCAGGACTCACGATATCACTCCAAATGGGAAGGTGTGGCCGCACTTGCTTTTTGGACTGCAATTACCCTTTGAGAAAGAGGAACTCTCGAAACGCATCAGGGCTGCGGTTCGCTGCTGTTAATTGCCAGAAAGCGTGGCTTTTGTACCAAAATAAAGTGACTGGTCGAAAGCTCTTCTTAGTTTGAGTGCTGCCTAACTGTCGGACATCCCCCACAGAGCTTGTATTTATATGCGGCCGTCCTGCCGCAGGGCTTGCACCACTTCAGGAAATGGGGGCCACGGAGCTTCTAATCATGAGGGGCTTCTAATGTGGGGCACAGAACGTGGATTTATTCAGTTACACTATCGGGGCTCATGTGGAGCTTACAATGCAGGAAATAGAAAACGCAACCACCTGGGGAAATAATTTTGACTTCACCTCCCACAAATCAACGTGATTATCTCATACAGAAGCGTCCAATCAGGACTCCCGATATCGCTCCAAATGGGAAGGTGTGGCCGCTCTTGCGTTTTGGACTGCAATTACCCTTCGAAAAAGAGGAACTATCGTAACGCGTCAGGCCTGCGGTCCGCTGCTACTAATTGCCAGAAAGAGTGGCTGTTGTACCATAATAAAGCGACTGGGGAAAGCTCTTCTGTGTTTGAGTCCTGCTGAACTGTCGGACATCCCCCACGGAGCTCGAATTTATATTCGTCCGTCCTGCCGCAGGGCCTGCACCACTTCAGGAAATGGGGACCACGGAGCTCTTAATCATGAGGGGCTTTTAACGTGGGGCACAGAACTTGGATTTATGTAGTCACGCTATCCGGGGCTCATGTGGAGCTTACAATGCAGGAAATCGAAAACGCAACCATCTGGGGAAATAATTTTGACTTCACCTCCCACAAAGCAACATGATTATCTCATACAGAGGCGTCCAATCAGGACTCACGATATCGCTTAAAATAGGAAGGTGTGGCTGCACTTGCGTTTTGGACCGCAATTACCCTGTGAAAAAAAGGAACACTCGAAACGCGTCAGGGCTGCGGTCCGCTGCTGTTAATTGCCAGAAAGCGTGGCTTTTGTACCAAAATAAAGCGGCTGGGGAAAGCTCTTCTGTGTTTGAGTGCTGCCTAACTGTCGGACATCCCCCACAGAGCTTGTATTTATATGCGGCCGTCCTGCCGCAGGGTTTTCACCACTTCAGGAAATGGGTGTCACGGAGCTCCTAATCATGAGGGCCTTCTAATGTGGGGCACAGAACATGGATTTATTCAGTCACGCTATCCGGGGCTCATGTGGAGCTTAAAATGCAGGAAATAGAAAACGCAACCACCTGGGGAAATAACTTTGTCTTCACCTCCCACAAAACAACGTGATTATCTCATACAGAGGCGTCCAATCAGGACTCATGATATCGCTCCAAATGGGAAGGTATGGTTGCACTTGCGATTTGGACTGCAATTACCCTTTGAGAAAGAGGAACTCTCGTAACGCGTCAGGCCTGCGGTCCGCTGCTGTTAATTGCCAGAAAGCGTGGCTGTTGTACCATAATAAAGCGACTGGGGAAAGCTCTTCTGTGTTTGAGTCCTGCCTAACTGTCGGACATCCCCCACGGAGCTTGAATTTATATTCGGCCGTCCTGCCGCAGGGCTTGCACCACTTCAGGAAATGGGGCCACGGAGCTCCTAATCATGAGCGGCTTCTAATGTGGGGCACAGACCTTGGATTTATTTAGTCACGCTATCCGGGGCTCATGTGGAGCTTACAATGCAGGAAATAGAAAACCCAACCATCTGGGGAAATAATTTTGACTTCACCTCCCACAAAGCAACATGATTATCTCATACAGAGGCGTCCAATCAGGACTCACGATATCGCTTAAAATAGGAAGGTGGGGCTGCACTTGCGTTTTGGATCGCAATTACCCTTTGAGAAAAAGGAACACTCGAAACGCGTCAGGGCTGCGGTCCGCCGCTGGTAATTGCCAGAAAGCGTGGCTTTTGTACCAAAATAAAGCGACTGGGGAAAGCTCTTCTGTGTTTGAGTGCTGCCTAACTGTGTGACATCCCCCGCGGAGATTGTATGTATATGCGGCCGTCCTGCCGCAGGGCTTTCACCATTTCAGGAAATGGGGGAAACGGAGTTCCTAACCATGTGGGGCTTCTAATGTGGGGCACAGAACGTGGACTTATTCAGTCACGCTATCCGGGGCTCATGTGGAGCTTACAATGCAGGAAATAGATAATGCAACCATCTGGGGAAATAATTTTGAATTCACCTCCCACAATGCAATGTGATTATCTCATACAGAGGCGTCCAATCAGGACTCCCGATATCGCTCAAAATGGGGCGGTGTGGCCGCACTTGCGTTTTAGACTGCCATTACCCTTTGAGAAAGAGGAACTCTCGAAACGCATCAGGGCTACGGTCCGCTGCTGTTAATTGCCAGAAAGCGTGGCCGTTGTACCAAAATAAAGCGACTGGGGAAAGCTCTTCTGTGTTTGAGTGCTGCCTAACTGTCGGACATCCCCCACGGAGCTTGTATTTATATGCGGCCGTCCTGCAGTAGGGCTTGCACCACTTCAAGAAATGGATGGCCACGGAGCTCCTAATCATGAGGGGCTTCTAATGTGGGGCACAGAACGTGGATTTTCTTCTGTCATGCTATCCGGGGCTCATGTGGAGCTTACAATGAAGGAAATAGAAAACGCAACCATCTGGGGAAATTATTTTTACTTCACCTCCCACAAAGCAACGTGATTATCTCATACAGAGGCGTCCAATCGGGACTCACGATATCGCTCAAAATGGGAAGGTGTTGCCGCACTTGCGTTTTGGACTGAAATTACCCTTTGAGAAAGAGTAACTCTCGAAACGCGTCAGGGCTGCGGTCCGCTGCTGTTAATTGCCAGAAAGCGTGGCTGTTGTACCAAAATAAAGCGACTGGGGAAAGCTCTTCCGTGTTTCACTGCTGCCTAACTGTCGGATATCCCCCACGGAGCTTGTATTTATATGCGGCCGTCCTGCCGCAGGGCTTGCGCCACTTCAGGAATTGGGGCCCATGGAGCTCCTAATCATTAGGGGCTTCTAATGTGGGGCACAGAACGTGGATTTATTCAGTCACGCTATCCGGGGCTCATGTGGAGCTTACAATGCAGGAAATAGAAAACACAACCATCTGGGGAAATAATTTTGACTTCACCTCCCACAAAGCAATGTGATTATCTCATACAGAGGCGTCCGATCAGGACTCACAATATCGCTTAAAATAGGAAGGTGTGGCTGCACTTGAGTTTTGGACTGCAATTACCCTTTGAGAAAGAGGATCTCTCGTAACACGTCAGGCCTGCAGTCCGCTGCTGTTAATTGCCAGAAAGCGTGGCTGTTGTACCGAAATAAAACGACTGGGGAAAGCTCTTCTGTGTTTGAGTGCTGCCTAACTGTCGGACATCCCCCACGGAGCTTGTATTTATATGCAGCCGTCCTGCTGCAAGGCTTGCACCACTTCAGGAAATGGGGGCCACAGAGCTCCTAATCATGAGGGGCTTCTAATGTGGGGCACAGAACGTGGATTTATTTAGTCACGCTATCCAGGGCTCATGTGGAGCTTACAATGCAGGAAAATAGAAAACGCAACCATCTGGGGAAATCATTTTAACTACACCTTCCACAAAGCAACGTGATTATCTCATACAGAGGCGTCCAATCAGGACTCACGATATCGCTCAAAATGGGAAGGTGTGGCCGCACTTGCGTTTTGGACTGCAATTACCCTTTGAGAAAGAGGAACTCTCGAAACGCGTCAGGGCTGCGGTCCGCTGCTGTTAATTGCCAGAAAGCGTGGCTGTTGTACCAGAATAAAGCGACTGCAGAAATCTCTTCTGTGTTTGAGTGCTGCCTTACTGTCGCACATCCCCCACGGAGCTAGTATGTATATGAGGCCGTCCTGCCACAGGGCTTTCACCACTCCAGGAAATGGAGGCCACGGAGCTCGTAATCATGAGGGGCTTCTAATGTGGGGCACAGAACGTGGATTTATTCAGTCATGCTATCCGGGGCTCATGTGGAGCTTACAATGCAGGAAATAGAAAATGCAACCATCTTGGGAAATAATTTTGACTTCACCTCCCACAAATCAACGTGATTATCTCATAAAGAGGCGTCCAATCAGGACTCACGATATTGCTCAAAATGGGAAGGTGTGGCCGCACTTGCGTTTTGGACTGCAATTACCCTTTGAGAAAGAGGAACTCTCAAAACGCGTCAGGGCTGCGGTCCGCTGCTGTTAATTGCCAGAAAGCGTGGCTGTTGTACCATAATAGAGCGACTGGGGAAAGCTCTTCTGTGTTTGAGTCCTGCCTAACTGTCGGACATCCCCCACGGAGCTTGTATTTATATTCGGCCGTCCTGCCGCAGTGCTTGCACCACTTCAGGAAATGGGGCCACGGAGCTCCTAACCATGAGCGGCTTCTAACGTGGGGCACAGAACTTGGATTTATTTAGTCACGCTATCCGGGGCTCATGTGGAGCTTACAATGCAGGAAATAGAAAACGCAACCATCTGGGGAAATAATTTTGACTTCACCTCCCACAAAGCAACGTGATTATCTCATACAGAGGCGTCTAATCAGGACTCAAGATATCGCTCAAAATGGGAAGGTGTGGCCGCACTTACATTTTGGACTGCAATTACCCTTTGAGAAAGAGGAACTCTCAAAACGCGTCAGGGCTGCGGTCCGCTGCTGTTAATTGCCAGAAAGCGTAGCTGTTGTACCGAAATAAAACGACTGGGGAAAGCTCTTCTGTGTTTGAGTGCTGCCTAACTGTCGGACATCCCCCACGGAGCTTGTATTTATATGCAGCCGTCCTGCCGCAGGGCTTGCACCACTTCAGGAAATGGGGGCCACGGATATCCTAATCATGAGGGGCTTCTAAAGGGGGGCACAAAACGTGGATTTATTCTGTCATGCTACCTGGGGCTCATGTGGAGCTTACAATGCAGGAAATAGAAAACGCAACCATCTGGGGAAATAATTTTGACTTCACCTCCCACAAAGCAACGAGATTATCTCATACAGAGGCGTCCAATCAGGACTCCCGATATCGCTCAAAATGGGACGGTGTGGCCGCACTTGCGTTTTAGACTGCAATTACCCTTTGAGAAAGAGGAACTCTCTAAACGCGCCAGGGCTACGGTCCGCTGCTGTTAATTGCCAGAAAGCGTGGCTGTTGTACCAGAATAAAGCGACTGAGGAAATCTCTTCTGTGTTTGAGTGCTGCCTAACTGTCGGACATCCCCCACTGAGCTTGTATGTATATGCGGCCGTCCTGCCTCCGGGCTTTCACCACTTAGGAAATGGGGGCCACGGAGCTCCTAATCATGAGGGGCTTCTAATGTGGGGCACAGAACGTGGATTTATTCAGTTACACTATCCCGGGCTCATGTGGAGCTTACAATGCAGGAAATAGAAAACGCAACCACCTGGGGAAATAATTTTGACTTCACCTCCCACAAATCAACGTGATTATCTCATACAGAGGCGTCCAATCAGGACTCACGATATCGCTCAAAATGGGAAGGTGTGGCCGCACTTGCGTTTTGGACTGCAATTACCCTTTGAGAAAGAGGAACTCTCGAAACGCGTCAGGGCTGCGGTCCGCTGCTGTTAATTGCCAGAAAGCGTGGCTGTTGTACCAGAATAAAGCGACTGCAGAAATCTCTTCTGTGTTTGAGTGCTGCCTTACTGTCGCACATCCCCCACGGAGCTAGTATGTATATGAGGCCGTCCTGCCACAGGGCTTTCACCACTCCAGGAAATGGAGGCCACGGAGCTCGTAATCATGAGGGGCTTCTAATGTGGGGCACAGAACGTGGATTTATTCAGTCATGCTATCCGGGGCTCATGTGGAGCTTACAATGCAGGAAATAGAAAATGCAACCATCTTGGGAAATAATTTTGACTTCACCTCCCACAAATCAACGTGATTATCTCATAAAGAGGCGTCCAATCAGGACTCACGATATTGCTCAAAATGGGAAGGTGTGGCCGCACTTGCGTTTTGGACTGCAATTACCCTTTGAGAAAGAGGAACTCTCAAAACGCGTCAGGGCTGCGGTCCGCTGCTGTTAATTGCCAGAAAGCGTGGCTGTTGTACCATAATAGAGCGACTGGGGAAAGCTCTTCTGTGTTTGAGTCCTGCCTAACTGTCGGACATCCCCCACGGAGCTTGTATTTATATTCGGCCGTCCTGCCGCAGTGCTTGCACCACTTCAGGAAATGGGGCCACGGAGCTCCTAACCATGAGCGGCTTCTAACGTGGGGCACAGAACTTGGATTTATTTAGTCACGCTATCCGGGGCTCATGTGGAGCTTACAATGCAGGAAATAGAAAACGCAACCATCTGGGGAAATAATTTTGACTTCACCTCCCACAAAGCAACGTGATTATCTCATACAGAGGCGTCTAATCAGGACTCAAGATATCGCTCAAAATGGGAAGGTGTGGCCGCACTTACATTTTGGACTGCAATTACCCTTTGAGAAAGAGGAACTCTCAAAACGCGTCAGGGCTGCGGTCCGCTGCTGTTAATTGCCAGAAAGCGTAGCTGTTGTACCGAAATAAAACGACTGGGGAAAGCTCTTCTGTGTTTGAGTGCTGCCTAACTGTCGGACATCCCCCACGGAGCTTGTATTTATATGCAGCCGTCCTGCCGCAGGGCTTGCACCACTTCAGGAAATGGGGGCCACGGATATCCTAATCATGAGGGGCTTCTAAAGGGGGGCACAAAACGTGGATTTATTCTGTCATGCTACCTGGGGCTCATGTGGAGCTTACAATGCAGGAAATAGAAAACGCAACCATCTGGGGAAATAATTTTGACTTCACCTCCCACAAAGCAACGAGATTATCTCATACAGAGGCGTCCAATCAGGACTCCCGATATCGCTCAAAATGGGACGGTGTGGCCGCACTTGCGTTTTAGACTGCAATTACCCTTTGAGAAAGAGGAACTCTCTAAACGCGCCAGGGCTACGGTCCGCTGCTGTTAATTGCCAGAAAGCGTGGCTGTTGTACCAGAATAAAGCGACTGAGGAAATCTCTTCTGTGTTTGAGTGCTGCCTAACTGTCGGACATCCCCCACTGAGCTTGTATGTATATGCGGCCGTCCTGCCTCCGGGCTTTCACCACTTAGGAAATGGGGGCCACGGAGCTCCTAATCATGAGGGGCTTCTAATGTGGGGCACAGAACGTGGATTTATTCAGTTACACTATCCCGGGCTCATGTGGAGCTTACAATGCAGGAAATAGAAAACGCAACCACCTGGGGAAATAATTTTGACTTCACCTCCCACAAATCAACGTGATTATCTCATACAGAGGCGTCCAATCAGGACTCACGATATAGCTCCAAATGGGAAGGTGTGGCCGCACTTGCGTTTTGAACTGCAATTACTCTTTGAGAAAGAGGAACTATCGTAACGCGTCAGGCCTGCGGTCCGCTGCTGTTAATTGCCAGAAAGCGTGACTGTTGTACCATAATAAAGCGACTGGGGAAAGCTGTTCTCAGTTTGAGTCCTGCCTAACTTTCGGACATTCCCCACGGAGCTTGAATTTATATTCGGCCGTCCTGCCGCAGGGCCTGCACCACTTCAGGAAATGGGGGCCACGGAGCTCCTAATCATGAGGGGCTTCTAACGTGGGGCACAGAACTTGGATTTATGTATTCACGCTACTTGGGGCTCATGTGGAGCTTACAATGCAGGAAATAGAAAACGCAACCATCTGGGGGAATAATTTTGACTTCACCTCCCACAAAGCAATGTGAATATCTCATACAGAGGCGTCCAATAAAGACTCACGATGTCGCTCAAAATGGGAAGGTGTGGCCGCATTTGCGTTTTGGACTGCAATTACCCTTTGAGAAAGAGGAACTCTCAAAACGCATCAGGGCTGCGGTCCGCTGCTGTTAATTGCCAGAAAGCGTGGCCGTTGTACCAAAATAAAGCGACTGGGGAAAGCTCTTTTGTGTTTGAGTGCTGCCTAACTGTCGGACATCCCCCACGGAGCTTGTATTTATATTCGGCCGTCCTGCCGCAGGGCTTGTACCACTTCAAGAAATGGGGCCACGGAGCTCCTAATCATGAGCGGCTTCTAACGTGGGGCACAGAACTTGGATTTATTTAGTCACGCTATCTGGGGCTCATATGGAGCTTACAATGCAGGAAATAGAAAACGCAACCATCTGGGGAAAATTTTTTGACTTCACCTCCCACAGCAACATGATTATCTCATACAGAGGCGTCCAATCAGGACTCACGATATCGCTTGAAATAGGAAGGTGTGGCCGCACTTGCGTTTTGGACTGCAATTACCCTTTGAGAAAGAGGAACTCTCGAAACGCGTCAAGGCTGCGGTCCGCTGCTGTTAATTGCCAGAAACTGTGGCTGTTGTACCAAAATAAAGCGACTAAGGAAAGCTCTTCTGTGTTTGAGTGCTGCCTAAATGTCGGACATCCCCCACGGAGCTTGTATTTATATGCGGCCGTCCTGCCGCAGGGCTTGCACCACTTCAGGAAATGGTGGCCATGGAGCTCCTAATCATGAGGGGCTTCTAATGTGGGGCACAGAACGTGGATTTATTCAGTCACGCTATCCGGGGCTCATGTGGAGCTTACAATGCAGGAAATAGAAAACGCAACCATCTGGGGAAATAATTTTGACTTCACCTCCCACAAATCAACGTGATTATCTCATACAGAGGCGTCCAATCAGGACTCACGATATCGCGCAAAATGGGAAGGTGTGGCCGCACTTGCGTTTTGGACTGCAATTACCCTTTGAGAAAGAGGAACTCTCTAAATGCGTCAGGGCTGCGGTCCGCTGCTGTTAATTGCCAGAAAGCGTGGCTGTTGTACCAGAATAAAGCGACTGCGGAAATCTCTTCTGTGTTTGAGTGCTGCCTAACTGTCGGACATCCCCCACTGAGCTTGTATGTATATGCTGCCGTCCTGCCTCAGGGCTTTCACCACTTAGGAAATGAGGGCCATAGAGCTCCTAATCATGAGGGGCTTCTAAAGGGGGGAACAGAACGTGGATTCAATCAGTCACGCTATCCGGGGCTCATGTGGAGCTTACAATGCAGGAAATAGAAAATGCAACCATCTGGGGAAATAACTTTTTCTTCACCTCCCACAAATCAACGTGATAATCTCATACAGAGGCATCCAATCAGGACTCACGATATCACTCCAAATGGGAAGGTGTGGCCGCACTTGCGTTTTGAACTGCAATTACTCTTTGAGAAAGAGGAACTCTCGAAATGCGTCAGGGCTGCGGTCCGCTGCTGTTAATTACCAGAAAGCATGGCTGTTGTACCAAAATAAAGCGACTGCAGAAAGCTCTTCTGTGTTTGAGTCCTGTCTAACTGTCGGACATCCCCCACGGAGCTTGAATTTATATTCGGCAGCCCTGCCGCCAGGCCTGCACCACTTCAGGAAATGGGGGCCTTGGAGCTCCTAGTCATGAGGGGCTTCTAATGTGGGGCCTTAAACGTGGATTTTTTCAGTCACGCTATCCGGGGCTCATGTGGAGCTTACAATGCAGGAAATAGAAAACGCAACCATCTGGGGAAATAAGTTTGACTTCACCTCCCACAAAGCAATGTGAATATATCATACAGAGGTGTCCAGTCAGGACTCACGATGTCGCTCAAAATGGGAAGGTGTGGCCACACTTGCGTTTTGGACTGCAATTGCCCTTTGAGAAAGAGGAACTCTCAAAGCGCGTCAGGGCTGCAGTCCGCTGCTGTTAATTGCCAGAAAGCATGGCTGTTGTACAAAAATAGAGCAACTGCGGAAAGCTTTTCTGTGTTTGAGTGCAGCCTAACTGTCAGACATCCCCCACGGAGCTTGAATTTATATGCGGCCGTCCTGCTGCAGGGCTTTCACCACTTCAGGAAATGGGGGCCACGGAGCTCCTAATCATGAGGGGCTTCTAATGTCGGGCACAGAACGTGGATTTATTCAGTCACGCTATCTGGGGCTCATGTGGAGCTTACAATGCAGGAAATAGAAAACGCAACCATCTTGGGAAATAATTTTGACTTCACCTCCCAAAAATCAACGTGATTATCTCATACAGAGGCGTCCAATCAGGAGTCATGATATCGCTCCAAATGGGAAGGTGTGGCTGCACTTGCGTTTTGGACTTCAATTACCCTTTGAGAAAGAGGAACTCTCGTAACGCGTCAGGCCTGCGGTCCGCTGCTGTTAATTGCCAGAAAGCGTGGCTGTTGTACCATAATAAAGCGACTGGGGAAAGCACTTTTGTGTTTGAGTCCTGCCTAACTGTCGGACATCCCCCACGGAGCTTGTATTTATATTCGGCCGTCCTGCCGCAGGGCTTGCACCACTTCAGGAAATGGGGCCACGGAGCTCCTAATCATGAGCGGCTTCTAACGTGGGGCACAGAACTTGGATTTATTTAGTCACGCTATCTGGGGCTCATATGGAGCTTACAATGCAGGAAATAGAAAACGCAACCATCTGGGGAATTTTTTTTGACTTCACCTCCCACAGCAACATGATTATCTCATACAGAGGCGTCCAATCAGGACTCACGATATCGCTTAAAATAGGAAGGTGTGGCCGCACTTGCGTTTTGGACTGCAATTACCCTTTGAGAAAGAGGAACTCTCGAAAAGCGTCAAGGCTGCGGTCCGCTGCTGTTAATTGCCAGAAAGTGTGGCTGTTGTACCAAAATAAAGCGACTAAGGAAAGCTCTTCTGTGTTTGAGTGCTGCCTAACTGTCGGACATCCCCCACGGAGCTTGTATTTATATGCGGCCGTCCTGCCGCAGGGCTTGCACCACTTCAGGAAATGGGGGCCATGAAGCTCCTAATCATGAGGGGCTTCTAATGTGGGGCACAGAACGTGGATTTATTCAGTCACGCTATCCGGGGCTCATGTGGAGCTTACAATGCAGGAAATAGAAAACGCAACCATCTGGGGAAATAATTTTGACTTCACCTCCCACAAATCAACGTGATTATCTCATACAGAGGCGTCCAATCAGGACTCACGATATCGCGCAAAATGGGAAGGTGTGGCCGCACTTGCGTTTTGGACTGCAATTACCCTTTGAGAAAGAGGAACTCTCTAAACGCGTCAGGGCTGCGGTCCGCTGCTGTTAATTGCCAGAAAGCGTGGCTGTTGTACCAGAATAAAGCGACTGCGGAAATCTCTTCTGTGTTTGAGTGCTGCCTAACTGTCGGACATCCCCCACTGAGCTTGTATGTATATGCTGCCGTCCTGCCTCAGGGCTTTCACCACTTAGGAAATGAGGGCCATAGAGCTCCTAATCATGAGGGGCTTCTAAAGGGGGGAACAGAACGTGGATTCATTCAGTCACGCTATCCGGGGCTCATGTGGAGCTTACAATGCAGGAAATAGAAAATGCAACCATCTGGGGAAATAACTTTTTCTTCACCTCCCACAAATCAACGTGATAATCTCATACAGAGGCATCCAATCAGGACTCACGATATCACTCCAAATAGGAAGGTGTGGCCGCACTTGCTTTTTGGACTGCAATTACCCTTTGAGAAAGAGGAACTCTCGAAACGCATCAGGGCTTCGGTCCGCTGCTGTTAATTGCCAGAAAGCATGGCTGTTGTACCAGAATAAAGTGACTGCGGAAATCTGTTCTGCGTTTGAGTGCTGCCTAACTGTCGGACATCCCCCACTGAGCTTGTATGTATATGCTGCCCTCCTGCCTCAGGGCTTTCACCACTTTGGAAATGGGGGCCACAGAGCTCCTAATCATGAGGGGCTTCTAAAGGGGGTCACAGAACGTGGATTCATTCAGTCACGCTATCCGGGGCTCATGTGCAGCTTACAATGCAGGAAATAGAAAATGCAACCATCTGGGGAAATAACTTTGACTTCACCTCCCACAAATCAACGTGATTATCTCATACAGAGGCGTCCAATCAGGACTCACGATATAGCTCCAAATGGGAAGGTGTGGCCGCACTTGCGTTTTGAACTGCAATTACTCTTTGAGAAAGAGGAACTATCGTAACGCGTCAGGCCTGCGGTCCGCTGCTGTTAATTGCCAGAAAGCGTGACTGTTGTACCATAATAAAGCGACTGGGGAAAGCTGTTCTCAGTTTGAGTCCTGCCTAACTTTCGGACATTCCCCACGGAGCTTGAATTTATATTCGGCCGTCCTGCCGCAGGGCCTGCACCACTTCAGGAAATGGGGGCCACGGAGCTCCTAATCATGAGGGGCTTCTAACGTGGGGCACAGAACTTGGATTTATGTATTCACGCTACTTGGGGCTCATGTGGAGCTTACAATGCAGGAAATAGAAAACGCAACCATCTGGGGGAATAATTTTGACTTCACCTCCCACAAAGCAATGTGAATATCTCATACAGAGGCGTCCAATAAAGACTCACGATGTCGCTCAAAATGGGAAGGTGTGGCCGCATTTGCGTTTTGGACTGCAATTACCCTTTGAGAAAGAGGAACTCTCAAAACGCATCAGGGCTGCGGTCCGCTGCTGTTAATTGCCAGAAAGCGTGGCCGTTGTACCAAAATAAAGCGACTGAGGAAAGCTCTTTTGTGTTTGAGTGCTGCCTAACTGTCGGACATCCCCCACGGAGCTTGTATTTATATTCGGCCGTCCTGCCGCAGGGCTTGTACCACTTCAAGAAATGGGGCCACGGAGCTCCTAATCATGAGCGGCTTCTAACGTGGGGCACAGAACTTGGATTTATTTAGTCACGCTATCTGGGGCTCATATGGAGCTTACAATGCAGGAAATAGAAAACGCAACCATCTGGGGAAAATTTTTTGACTTCACCTCCCACAGCAACATGATTATCTCATACAGAGGCGTCCAATCAGGACTCACGATATCGCTTGAAATAGGAAGGTGTGGCCGCACTTGCGTTTTGGACTGCAATTACCCTTTGAGAAAGAGGAACTCTCGAAACGCGTCAAGGCTGCGGTCCGCTGCTGTTAATTGCCAGAAACTGTGGCTGTTGTACCAAAATAAAGCGACTAAGGAAAGCTCTTCTGTGTTTGAGTGCTGCCTAACTGTCGGACATCCCCCACGGAGCTTGTATTTATATGCGGCCGTCCTGCCGCAGGGCTTGCACCACTTCAGGAAATGGTGGCCATGGAGCTCCTAATCATGAGGGGCTTTTAATGTGGGGCACAGAACGTGGATTTATTCAGTCACGCTATCCGGGGCTCATGTGGAGCTTACAATGCAGGAAATAGAAAACGCAACCATCTGGGGAAATAATTTTGACTTCACCTCCCACAAATCAACGTGATTATCTCATACAGAGGCGTCCAATCAGGACTCACGATATCGCGCAAAATGGGAAGGTGTGGCCGCACTTGCGTTTTGGACTGCAATTACCCTTTGAGAAAGAGGAACTCTCTAAATGCGTCAGGGCTGCGGTCCGCTGCTGTTAATTGCCAGAAAGCGTGGCTGTTGTACCAGAATAAAGCGACTGCGGAAATCTCTTCTGTGTTTGAGTGCTGCCTAACTGTCGGACATCCCCCACTGAGCTTGTATGTATATGCTGCCGTCCTGCCTCAGGGCTTTCACCACTTAGGAAATGAGGGCCATAGAGCTCCTAATCATGAGGGGCTTCTAAAGGGGGGAACAGAACGTGGATTCAATCAGTCACGCTATCCGGGGCTCATGTGGAGCTTACAATGCAGGAAATAGAAAATGCAACCATCTGGGGAAATAACTTTTTCTTCACCTCCCACAAATCAACGTGATAATCTCATACAGAGGCATCCAATCAGGACTCACGATATCACTCCAAATGGGAAGGTGTGGCCGCACTTGCGTTTTGAACTGCAATTACTCTTTGAGAAAGAGGAACTCTCGAAATGCGTCAGGGCTGCGGTCCGCTGCTGTTAATTACCAGAAAGCATGGCTGTTGTACCAAAATAAAGCGACTGCAGAAAGCTCTTCTGTGTTTGAGTCCTGTCTAACTGTCGGACATCCCCCACGGAGCTTGAATTTATATTCGGCAGCCCTGCCGCCGGGCCTGCACCACTTCAGGAAATGGGGGCCTTGGAGCTCCTAGTCATGAGGGGCTTCTAATGTGGGGCATTAAACGTGGATTTTTTCAGTCACGCTATCCGGGGCTCATGTGGAGCTTACAATGCAGGAAATAGAAAACGCAACCATCTGGGGAAATAATTTTGACTTCACCTCCCACAAAGCAATGTGAATATATCATACAGAGGTGTCCAGTCAGGACTCACGATGTCGCTCAAAATGGGAAGGTGTGGCCACACTTGCGTTTTGGACTGCAATTGCCCTTTGAGAAAGAGGAACTCTCAAAGCGCGTCAGGGCTGCAGTCCGCTGCTGTTAATTGCCAGAAAGCATGGCTGTTGTACAAAAATAGAGCAACTGCGGAAAGCTTTTCTGTGTTTGAGTGCAGCCTAACTGTCAGACATCCCCCACGGAGCTTGAATTTATATGCGGCCGTCCTGCTGCAGGGCTTTCACCACTTCAGGAAATGGGGGCCACGGAGCGCCTAATCATGAGGGGCTTCTAATGTCGGGCACAGAACGTGGATTTATTCAGTCACGCTATCTGGGGCTCATGTGGAGCTTACAATGCAGGAAATAGAAAACGCAACCATCTTGGGAAATAATTTTGACTTCACCTCCCAAAAATCAACGTGATTATCTCATACAGAGGCGTCCAATCAGGAGTCATGATATCGCTCCAAATGGGAAGGTGTGGCTGCACTTGCGTTTTGGACTTCAATTACCCTTTGAGAAAGAGGAACTCTCGTAACGCGTCAGGCCTGCGGTCCGCTGCTGTTAATTGCCAGAAAGCGTGGCTGTTGTACCATAATAAAGCGACTGGGGAAAGCACTTTTGTGTTTGAGTCCTGCCTAACTGTCGGACATCCCCCACGGAGCTTGTATTTATATTCGGCCGTCCTGCCGCAGGGCTTGCACCACTTCAGGAAATGGGGCCACGGAGCTCCTAATCATGAGCGGCTTCTAACGTGGGGCACAGAACTTGGATTTATTTAGTCACGCTATCTGGGGCTCATATGGAGCTTACAATGCAGGAAATAGAAAACGCAACCATCTGGGGAAATTTTTTTGACTTCACCTCCCACAGCAACATGATTATCTCATACAGAGGCGTCCAATCAGGACTCACGATATCGCTTAAAATAGGAAGGTGTGGCCGCACTTGCGTTTTGGACTGCAATTACCCTTTGAGAAAGAGGAACTCTCGAAAAGCGTCAAGGCTGCGGTCCGCTGCTGTTAATTGCCAGAAAGTGTGGCTGTTGTACCAAAATAAAGCGACTAAGGAAAGCTCTTCTGTGTTTGAGTGCTGCCTAACTGTCGGACATCCCCCACGGAGCTTGTATTTATATGCGCCCGTCCTGCCGCAGGGCTTGCACCACTTCAGGAAATGGGGGCCATGAAGCTCCTAATCATGAGGGGCTTCTAATGTGGGGCACAGAACGTGGATTTATTCAGTCACGCTATCCGGGGCTCATGTGTAGCTTACAATGCAGGAAATAGAAAACGCAACCATCTGGGGAAATAATTTTGACTTCACCTCCCACAAATCAACGTGATTATCTCATACAGAGGCGTCCAATCAGGACTCACGATATCGCGCAAAATGGGAAGGTGTGGCCGCACTTGCGTTTTGGACTGCCATTACCCTTTGAGAAAGAGGAACTCTCTAAACGCGTCAGGGCTGCGGTCCGCTGCTGTTAATTGCCAGAAAGCGTGGCTGTTGTACCAGAATAAAGCGACTGCGGAAATCTCTTCTGTGTTTGAGTGCTGCCTAACTGTCGGACATCCCCCACTGAGCTTGTATGTATATGCTGCCGTCCTGCCTCAGGGCTTTCACCACTTAGGAAATGAGGGCCATAGAGCTCCTAATCATGAGGGGCTTCTAAAGGGGGGAACAGAACGTGGATTCATTCAGTCACGCTATCCGGGGCTCATGTGGAGCTTACAATGCAGGAAATAGAAAATGCAACCATCTGGGGAAATAACGTTTTCTTCACCTCCCACAAATCAACGTGATAATCTCATACAGAGGCATCCAATCAGGACTCACGATATCACTCCAAATAGGAAGGTGTGGCCGCACTTGCTTTTTGGACTGCAATTACCCTTTGAGAAAGAGGAACTCTCGAAACGCATCAGGGCTTCGGTCCGCTGCTGTTAATTGCCAGAAAGCATGGCTGTTGTACCAGAATAAAGTGACTGCGGAAATCTGTTCTGCGTTTGAGTGCTGCCTAACTGTCGGACATCCCCCACTGAGCTTGTATGTATATGCTGCCCTCCTGCCTCAGGGATTTCACCACTTAGGAAATGGGGGCCACAGAGCTCCTAATCATGAGGGGCTTCTAAAGGGGGGCACAGAACGTGGATTCATTCAGTCACGCTATCCGGGGCTCATGTGCAGCTTACAATGCAGGAAATAGAAAATGCAACCATCTGGGGAAATAACTTTGACTTCACCACCCACAAATCAACGTGATAATCTCATACAGAGGCATCCAATCAGGACTCACGATATCACTCCAAATGGAAAGTTGTGGCCGCACTTGTTTTTTGGACTGCAATTACCCTTTGAGAAAGAGGAACTCTCGAAACGCATCAGGGCTTCGGTCCGCTGCTGTTAATTGCCAGAAAGCGTGGCTGTTGTACCAAAATAAAGCGACTCGTCGAAAGCTCTTCTGTGTTTGAGTGCTGCCTAACTGTCGGACATCCCCCACGGAGCTTGTATTTATATGCGGCCGTCCTGCCGCAGGGCTTGCACCACTTCAGGAAATGGGGGCCACGGAGATCCTAATCATGAGGTGCTTCTAATGTGGGGCACAAAACGTGGATTTATTCTGTCATGCTATCCGGGGCTCAAGTGGAGCTTACAATGAAGGAAATAGAAAACGCAACCATCTGGGGAAATAATTTTGACTTCACCTCCCACAAAGCAACGTGATTATCTCATACAGAGGCGTCCAATCAGGACTCCCGATATCGCTCAAAAAGGGATGGTGTGGCCGCACTTGTGTTTTAGACTGCAATTACCCTTTGAGAAAGAGGAACTCTCTAAACGCGTCAGGGCTACGTTCCGCTGCTGTTAATTGCCAGAAAGCGTGGCTGTTGTACCAGAATAAAGCGACTGCGGAAATCTCTTCTGTGTTTGAGTGCTGCCTAACTGTCGGACATCCCCCACTGAGCTTGTATGTATATGCGGCCGTCCTGCCTCAGGGATTTCACCACTTAGGAAATGGGGGCCACGGAGCTCCTAATCATGAGGGGCTTCTAATGTAGGGCACAGAACGTGGATTTATTCAGTTACACTATCCCGGGCTCATGTGGAGCTTACAATGCAGGAAATAGAAATCGCAACCACCTGGGGAAATAATTTTGACTTCACCTCCCACAAATAAACGTGATTATCTCATACAGAGGCGTCTAATCAGGACTCACGATATCGCTCCAAATTGGAAGGTGTGGCCGCACTTGCGTTTTGGACTGCAATTACCCTTTGAGAAAGAGGAACTATCGTAACGCGTCAGGCCTGCGGTCCGCTGCTGTTAATTGCCAGAAAGCGTGACTGTTGTACCATAATCAAGCGACTTGGGAAAGCTCTTCTCTGTTTGAGTCCTGCCTAACTTTCAGACATCCCCCACGGAGCTTGAATTTATATTTCGCCGTCCTGCCACAGGGCCTGCACAACCTCAGGAAATGGGGGCCACGGAGCTCCTAATCATGAGGGGCTTCTAACGTGGGCCACAGAACTTGGATTTATATATTCACGCTATCCGGGGCTCATGTGGAGCTTACAATGCAGGAAATAAAAAACGCAACCATCTGGTGAAATAATTTTGACTTCACCTCCCACAAAGCAATGTGAATATCTCATACAGAGGCGTCCAATCAGGACTCACGATGTCGCTCAAAATGGGAAGGTGTGGCCGCACTTGCGTTTTGGACTGCAATTACCCTTTGAGAAAGAGGAACTCTCAAAACGCGTCAGGGCTGCGGTCTGCTGCTGTTAATTGCCAGAAAGCATGGCTGTTGTACCAAAATAGAGCAACTGCGGAAAGCTCTTCTGTGTTTCAGTGCAGCCTAACTGTCAGACATCCCCCACGGAGCTTGTATTTATATGCGGCCGTCCTGTCGCAGGGCTTTCACCACTTCAGGAAATGGGGGCCACGGAGCTCCTAATCATGAGGGGCTTCTAATGTGGGGCACAGAACGTGGATTTATTCATTCACGCTATCTGGGGCTCATGTGGAGCTTACAATGCAGGAAATAGAAAACGCAACCATCTGGGGAAAATTTTTTGACTTCACCTCACACAGCAACATGATCATCTCATACAGAGGAGTCCAATCAGGACTCACGATATCACTTAAAATAGGAAGGTGTGGCTGCACTTGCGTTTTGGACCGCAATTACCCTTTGAGAAAAAGGAACACTCAAAACGCGTCAGGGCTGCGGTCTACTGCTGTTATTTGCCAAAAAGCTTGGCTTTTGTACCAAAATAAAGCGACTGCGGAACGCTCTTCTGTGTGTGAGTGCTGCCTAACTGTCGGACATCCCCCACAGAGCTTGTATTTATATGCAGCCGTCCTACCGCAGGGCTTTCACCACTTCAGGAAATGGGGACCACGGAGCTCCTAATCATGAGGGGCTTCTAATGTGGGGCACAGAATGTGGATTTATTCAGTCAAGCTATCCGGGGCTCATGTGGAGCTTACAATGCAGGAAATAGAAAACGCAACCATCTGGGGAAATAATTTTGACTTCACCTCCCACAAAGCAATGTGATTATCTCATACAGAGGTGTCCAATCAGGACTCACGATGTCACTCAAAATGGGAATCTGTGGCCGCACTTGCGTTTTGGACTGCAATTACCCTTTGAAAAAGAGGAACTCTCGTAACTTGTCAGGCCTGCGGTCCGCTGCTGTTAATTGCCAGAAAGCTTGGCTGTTGTACCATAATAAAGCGACTGGGGAAAGCTCTTTTGTGTTTGAGTCCTGCCTAACTGTCGGACATCCCCCACGAAACTTGTATTTATATTCGGCCGTCCTGCCGCAGGGCTTGCACCACTTCAGTAAATGGGGCCACGGAGCTCCTAATCATGAGCGGCTTCTAACGTGGGGCACAGAACTTGGATTTATTTAGTCACGCTATCCGGGGCTCACATGAAGCTTACAATGCAGGAAATAGAAAACGCAACCATCTGGGGAAATTTTTTTGACTTCACCTCCCACAGCAACATGATTATCTCATACAGAGGCGTCCAATCAGGACTCACGATATTGCTTAAAATAGGAAGGTGTGGCTGCACTTGCGTTTTGGACCGCAATTACCCTTTGAGAAAAAGGAATACTCAAAACGCGTCAGGGCTGTGGTCCACTGCTGTTATTTGCCAAAAAGCGTGACTTTTGTACCAAAATAAAGCGACTGCGGAACGCTCTTCTGTGTGTGAGTGCTGCTTAACTGTCGGACATCCCCCACAGAGCTTGTATTTATATGCGGCCGTCCTGCCGCAGGGCTTTCACTACTTCAGGAAATGGGGGCAATGGAGCTCCTAATCATGAGGGGCTTCTAATGTGGGGCACAGAACGTGGATTTATTCAGTCAAGCTATCCGGGGCTCATGTGGAGCTTACAATGCAGGAAATAGAAAACGCAACCATCTGGGGAAATATTTTTGACTTCACCTCCCACAAAGCAATGTGATTATCTCATACAGAGGTGTCCAATCAGGACTCACGATGTCGCTCAAAATGGGAAGGTGTGGCCGCACTTGCGTTTTGGACTGCAATTACCCTTTGAGAAAGAGGAACTCTTGAAACCCGTCAGGGCTGCAGTCCGCTGCTGTTAATTGCCAGAAAGCGTAGCTGTTGTACCAAAATAAAGCGACTGGGGAAAGCTCTTCTGTGTTTGAGTGCTGCCTAACTGTCGGACATCACCCACGGAGCTTGTATTTATATGCGGCCGTCCTGCCACAGGGCCTGCACCACTTCAGGAAATGGGGGCTACCGAGCTCCTAATCATGAGGGGCTTCTAATGTGGGGCACAGAACGTGGATTTATTCAGTCATGCTATCCGGGGCTCATGTGGAGCTTTCAATGCAGGAAATAGAAAACGCAACAATCTTGGGAAATATTTCTGACTTCACCTCCCACAAAGCAACGTGATTATCTCATACTGAGGCGTCCAATCAGGACTCAAAATATCGCTCAAAATGGGAAGGTGTGGATGCACTTGCGTTTTGGACTGCAATTACCTTTTGAGAAAGAGGAACTCTCGAAATGCGTCAGGGCTGCGGTCCGCTGCTGTTAATTGCCAGAAAGCGTGGCTGTTGTACCAGAATAAAGCGACTGCGGAAAGCTCTTCTGTGTTTGAGTGCTGCCTAACTGTCGGACATCCCCCACAGAGCTTGTATGTATATGCGGCCGTCCTGCCGCAGGGCTTTCACCAGTTCAGGAAATGGGGACTACAGTGCTCCTAATCATGAGGGGCTGCTAATGTGGGACACAGAACGTGTATTTTTTCAGTCACGCTTTCCGGGGCTCATGTGGAGCTTTCAATGCAGTAAATAGAAAACGCAACAATCTTGGGAAATAATTTTGACTTCACCTCTCACAAAGCAACGTGATTATCTCATACTTAGGCATCCAATCAGGACTCCCGATATCGCTCAAAATGGGACGGTGTGGCCGCACTTGGGTTTTAGACTGCAATTACCCTTTGAGAAAGAGGAACTCTCGAAACGGGTCAGGGCTGCGGTCCACTGCTGTTAATTGCCAGAAAGCGTTGCTGTTGTACCAAAATAAAACGACTGGGGAAAGCTCTTCTGTGTTTGAGTGCTGCCTAACTGTCGTACATCCCCCACGGAGCTAGTATTTATATGCAGCCGTCCTGCCGCAGGGCTTGCACCACTTCAGGAAATGGGGGCCATGGAGCTCCTAGTCATGAGAGGCTTCTAATGTGGGGCACAGAACATGGATTTATTCATTCACGCTATCCGGGGCTCATGTGGAGCTTACAATGCAGGAAATAGAAAGTGCAACCATCTTGGAAATATTTTTGACTTCACCTCCCACAAAGCAACGTGATTATCTCAAACAGAGGCATCCAATCAGGACTCACGATATCGCTCAAAATGGGAAGGTGTGGCCGCACTTGCGTTTTGGACTGTAATTACCCTTTGAGAAAGAGGAACTCTCGAAACGCGTCAAGGCTGCGGTCCGCTGCTGTTAATTGCCAGAAAGCATTGCTGTTGTACCAAAATAAAGCGACTGGCGAAAGCTCTTCTTTGTTTGAGTCCTGCCTAACTGGCGGACATCCACCACGGAGCTTGTATTTATATTCGGCTGTCCTGCCGCAGGGCTTGCACCACTTCAGGAAATGGGGGCCACGGAGCTCCTAATCATGAGGGGCTTCTAATGTGGGGCACAGAACGTGGATTTATTCATTACATTATCTGGGGCTCATGTGGAGCTTACAATGCAGAAAATAGAAAACGCAACCACCTGGGGAAATAATTTTAACTTCAACTCCCACAAAGCAACGTGATTATCTCATACAGAGGCGTCCAATCAGGACTCAAGATATCGATTAAAATGGGAAGGTGTGGCCGCACTTGCGTTTTGGACTGCAATAACCCTTTGAGAAAAAGGAACACTCGAAACGCGTCAGGGCTGCGGTCCGCTGCTGTTAATTGCCAGAAAGCGTGGCTTTTGTACCAAAATAAAGCAACTGGGGAAAGCTTTTCTGTGTTTGAGTGCTGCCTAACTGTCGGACATCCCCCGCGGAGCTTGTATGTATATGCGGCCGTCCTGCCGCAGGGCTTTCACCACATCAGGAAATGGGGGCCACGGAGATCCTAATCATTAGGGGCTTCTAATGTGGGGCACAGAACGCGGATTTATTCAGTCACCCTATCCGGGGCTCATGTGGAGCTTACAATGCAGGAAATAGATAATGCAACCATCTGGGGAAATAATTTTGACTTCACCTCCCACAAAGCAACGTGATTATCTCATACAGAGGCGTCCAATTGGGACTCACGATAACGCTCAAAATGGGACGGTGTGGCCGCACTTGCGTTTTAGACTGCAATTACCCTTTGAGAAAGAGGAACTCTCGAAACGTGTCAGGGCTGCGGTCCGCTGCTGTTAATTGCCAGAAAGCATGGCTGTTGTACCAAAATAAAGCGACTGGGGAAAGCTCTCCTGTGTTTGAGTGCTGCCTAACTGTCGGACATCCCCCACGGAGCTTGTATTTATATGCGGCCGTCCTGCAGTAGGCCTTGCACCACGTCAAGAAATGGGGGCCACGGAGCTCCTAATCATGAGGGGCTTCTAATGGGGGGCACAGAACGTGGATTTATTCTGTCATGCTATCCGGGGCTCATGTGGAGCTTACAATGAAGGAAATAGAAAACGCAACCATCTGGGGAAATAATTTTGACTTCACCTCCCACAAAGCAACGTGATTATCTCATACAGAGGCGTCCAATCAGGACTCATGATATCGCTCAAAATGGGAAGGGTTGGCCGCACTTGCGTTTTGGACTGCAATTACCCTTTGAGAAAGAGTAACGCTCGAAACGCATCAGGGCTGCGGTCCGCTGCTGTTAATTGCCAGAAAGCGTGGCTGTTGTACCAAAATAAAGCGACTGGGGAAAGCTCTTCCGTGTTTGACTGCTGCCTAACTGTCGGACATCCCCCACGGAGCTTGTAGTTATATGCGGCTGTCCTGCCGCAGGGCTTACGCCACTTCAGGAAATGGGGCCCACGGAGCTCCTAATCATTAGGGGCTTCTAATGTGGGGCACAGAACGTGGATTTATTCAGTCACGCTCTCCGGGGCTCATCTGGAGCTTACAATGCAGAAAATAGAAAACGCAACCATCTTGGGAAATAATTTTGACTTCACCTCCCAAAAATCAATGTGATTATCTCATACAGAGGCGTCCAATCAGGACTCATGATATCGCTCCAAATGGGAAGGGATGTCCGCACTTGCGTTTTGGACTTCAATTACCCTTTGAGAAAGAGGAACTCTCGTAACGTGTCAGGCCTGCGGTCCGCTGCTGAAAATTGCCAGAAAGCGTGGCTGTTGTACCATAATAAAGCGACTGGGGAAAGCTCTTTTGTGTTTGAGTCCTGCCTAACTGTCGGACATCCCCCACGGAGCTTGTATTTATATTCGGCCGTCCTGCCGCAGGGCTTGCACCACTTCAGTAAATGGGGCCACGGAGCTCCTAATCATGAGCGGCTTCTAACGTGGGGCACAGAACTTGGATTTATTTAGTCACGCTATCCGGGGCTCACATGAAGCTTACAATGCAGGAAATAGAAAACGCAACCATCTTGGAAATAATTTTGACTTCACCTCCCACAAAGCAACGTGATTATCTCAAACAGAGGCATCCAATCAGGACTCACGATATCGCTCAGAATGGGAAGGTGTGGCCGCACTTGCGTTTTGGACTGTAATTACCCTTTGAGAAAGAGGAACTCTCGAAACGCGTCAAGGCTGCGGTCCGCTGCTGTTAATTGCCAGAAAGCATTGCTGTTGTACCAAAATAAAGCGACTGGCGAAAGCTCTTCTTTGTTTGAGTCCTGCCTAACTGGCGGACATCCACCACGGAGCTTGTATTTATATTCGGCTGTCCTGCCGCAGGGCTTGCACCACTTCAGGAAATGGGGGCCACGGAGCTCCTAATCATGAGGGGCTTCTAATGTGGGGCACAGAACGTGGATTTATTCATTACATTATCTGGGGCTCATGTGGAGCTTACAATGCAGAAAATAGAAAACGCAACCACCTGGGGAAATAATTTTAACTTCAACTCCCACAAAGCAACGTGATTATCTCATACAGAGGCGTCCAATCAGGACTCAAGATATCGATTAAAATGGGAAGGTGTGGCCGCACTTGCGTTTTGGACTGCAATAACCCTTTGAGAAAAAGGAACACTCGAAACGCGTCAGGGCTGCGGTCCGCTGCTGTTAATTGCCAGAAAGCGTGGCTTTTGTACCAAAATAAAGCAACTGGGGAAAGCTTTTCTGTGTTTGAGTGCTGCCTAACTGTCGGACATCCCCCGCTGAGCTTGTATGTATATGCGGCCGTCCTACCGCAGGGCTTTCACCACATCAGGAAATGGGGGCCACGGAGATCCTAATCATTAGGGGCTTCTAATGTGGGGCACAGAACGCGGATTTATTCAGTCACCCTATCCGGGGCTCATGTGGAGCTTACAATGCAGGAAATAGATAATGCAACCATCTGGGGAAATAATTTTGACTTCACCTCCCACAAAGCAACGTGATTATCTCATACAGAGGCGTCCAATTGGGACTCACGATAACGCTCAAAATGGGACGGTGTGGCCGCACTTGCGTTTTAGACTGCAATTACCCTTTGAGAAAGAGGAACTCTCGAAACGTGTCAGGGCTGCGGTCCGCTGCTGTTAATTGCCAGAAAGCATGGCTGTTGTACCAAAATAAAGCGACTGGGGAAAGCTCTCCTGTGTTTGAGTGCTGCCTAACTGTCGGACATCCCCCACGGAGCTTGTATTTATATGCGGCCGTCCTGCAGAAGGCCTTGCACCACGTCAAGAAATGGGGGCCACGGAGCTCCTAATCATGAGGGGCTTCTAATGTGGGGCACAGAACGTGGATTTATTCTGTCATGCTATCCGGGGCTCATGTGGAGCTTACAATGAAGGAAATAGAAAACGCAACCATCTGGGGAAATAATTTTGACTTCACCTCCCACAAAGCAACGTGATTATCTCATACAGAGGCGTCCAATCAGGACTCATGATATCGCTCAAAATGGGAAGGGTTGGCCGCACTTGCGTTTTGGACTGCAATTACCCTTTGAGAAAGAGTAACGCTCGAAACGCATCAGGGCTGCGGTCCGCTGCTGTTAATTGCCAGAAAGCGTGGCTGTTGTACCAAAATAAAGCAACTGGGGAAAGCTCTTCCGTGTTTGACTGCTGCCTAACTGTCGGACATCCCCCACCGAGCTTGTAGTTATATGCGGCTCTCCTGCCGCAGGGCTTACGCCACTTCAGGAAATGGGGCCCACGGAGCTCCTAATCATTAGGGGCTTCTAATGTGGGGCACAGAACGTGGATTTATTCAGTCACGCTCTCCGGGGCTCATCTGGAGCTTACAATGCAGAAAATAGAAAATGCAACCATCTTGGGAAATAATTTTGACTTCACCTCCCAAAAATCAATGTGATTATCTCATACAGAGGCGTCCAATCAGGACTCATGATATCGCTCCAAATGGGAAGGGATGTCCGCACTTGCGTTTTGGACTTCAATTACCCTTTGAGAAAGAGGAACTCTCGTAACGTGTCAGGCCTGCGGTCCGCTGCTGAAAATTGCCAGAAAGCGTGGCTGTTGTACCATAATAAAGCGACTGGGGAAAGCTCTTTTGTGTTTGAGTCCTGCCTAACTGTCGGACATCCCCCACGGAGCTTGTATTTATATTCGGCCGTCCTGCCGCAGGGCTTGCACCACTTCAGTAAATGGGGCCACGGAGCTCCTAATCATGAGCGGCTTCTAACGTGGGGCACAGAACTTGGATTTATTTAGTCACGCTATCCGGGGCTCACATGAAGCTTACAATGCAGGAAATAGAAAACGCAACCATCTGGGGAAATTTTTTTGACTTCACCTCCCACAGCAATATGATTATCTCATACAGAGGCGTCCAATCAGGACTCACGATATCGCTTAAAATAGGAAGGTGTGACTGCACTTGCGTTTTGGACCGCAATTACCCTTTGAGAAAAAGGAACACTCGAAACGCGTCAGGGCTGCGGTCCACTGCTGTTATTTGCCAAAAAGCGTGGCTTTTGTACCAAAATAAAGCGACTGTGGAACGCTCTTCTGTGTGTGAGTGCTGCCTAACTGTCGGACATCCCCCACAGAGCTTGTATTTATATGCGGCCGTCCTGCCGCAGGGCTTTCACCACTTCAAGAAATGGGGGCCACGGAGCTCCTAATCATGAGGGGCTTCTAATGTGGGGCACAGAACGTGGATTTATTCAGTCAAGCTATTCGGGGCTCATGTGGAGCTTACAATGCAGGAAATAGAAAACGCAACCATCTGGGGAAATAATTTTGACATCACCTCCCACAAAGCAATGTGATTATCTCATACAGAGGTGTCCAATCAGGACTCACGATGTCACTCAAAATGGGAATCTGTGGCCGCACTTGCGTTTTGGACTGCAATTACCCTTTGAAAAAGAGGAACTCTCGTAACTTGTCAGGCCTGCGGTCCGCTGCTGTTAATTGCCAGAAAGCTTGGCTGTTGTACCATAATAAAGCGACTGGGGAAAGCTCTTTTGTGTTTGAGTCCTGCCTAACTGTCGGACATCCCCCACGAAACTTGTATTTATATTCGGCCGTCCTGCCGCAGGGCTTGCACCACTTCAGTAAATGGGGCCACGGAGCTCCTAATCATGAGCGGCTTCTAACGTGGGGCACAGAACTTGGATTTATTTAGTCACGCTATCCGGGGCTCACATGAAGCTTACAATGCAGGAAATAGAAAACGCAACCATCTGGGGAAATTTTTTTGACTTCACCTCCCACAGCAACATGATTATCTCATACAGAGGCGTCCAATCAGGACTCACGATATCGCTTAAAATAGGAAGGTGTGGCTGCACTTGCGTTTTGGACCGCAATTACCCTTTGAGAAAAAGGAATACTCAAAACGCGTCAGGGCTGCGGTCCACTGCTGTTATTTGCCAAAAAGCGTGACTTTTGTACCAAAATAAAGCGACTGCGGAACCCTCTTCTGTGTGTGAGTGCTGCTTAACTGTCGGACATCCCCCACAGAGCTTGTATTTATATGCGGCCGTCCTGCCGCAGGGCTTTCACTACTTCAGGAAATGGGGGCAATGGAGCTCCTAATCATGAGGGGCTTCTAATGTGGGGCACAGAACGTGGATTTATTCAGTCAAGCTATCCGGGGCTCATGTGGAGCTTACAATGCAGGAAATAGAAAACACAACCATCTGGGGAAATATTTTTGACTTCACCTCCCACAAAGCAATGTGATTATCTCATACAGAAGTGTCCAATCAGGACTCACGATGTCGCTCAAAATGGGAAGGTGTGGCCGCACTTGTGTTTTGGACTGCAATTACCCTTTGAGAAAGAGGAACTCTTGAAACCCGTCAGGGCTGCAGTCCGCTGCTGTTAATTGCCAGAAAGCGTGGCTGTTGTACCAAAATAAAGCGACTGGGGAAAGCTCTCCTGTGTTTGAGTGCTGCCTAACTGTCGGACATCACCCACGGAGCTTGTATTTATATGCGGCCGTCCTGCCACAGGGCCTGCACCACTTCAGGAAATGGGGGCTACGGAGCTCCTAATCATGAGGGGCTTCTAATGTGGGGCACAGAACGTGGATTTATTCAGTCATGCTATCCGGGGCTCATGTGGAGCTTTCAATGCAGGAAATAGAAAACGCAACAATCTTGGGAAATAATTTTGACTTCACCTCCCACAAAGCAACGTGATTATCTCATACTGAGGCGTCCAATCAGGACTCAAAATATCGCTCAAAATGGGAAGGTGTGGATGCACTTGCGTTTTGGACTGCAATTACCTTTTGAGAAAGAGGAACTCTCGAAATGCGTCAGGGCTGCGGTCCGCTGCTGTTAATTGCCAGAAAGCGTGGCTGTTGTACCAGAATAAAGCGACTGCGGAAAGCTCTTCTGTGTTTGAGTGCTGCCTAACTGTCGGACATCCCCCACAGAGCTTGTATGTATATGCGGCCGTCCTGCCGCAGGGCTTTCACCACTTTAGGAAATGGGGGCTACAGTGCTCCTAATCATGAGGGGCTGCTAATGTGGGGCACAGAACGTGTATTTTTTCAGTCATGCTATCCGGGGCTCATGTGGAGCTTTCAATACAGTAAATAGAAAACGCAACAATCTTGGGAAATAATTTTGACTTCACCTCTCACAAAGCAACGTGATTATCTCATACTTAGGCGTCCAATCACGACTCCCGATATCGCTCAAAATGGGACGGTGTGGCCGCACTTGGGTTTTAGACTGCAATTCATTGTCACTAACACTGCAATCACGATCTCCATCCCATCAACTTGGCCATCTTTTAGACCCTGTGTTTGCTAACTGGGAAGACCTCAAAATGAATACTCCGTTGCAGATCACATGGTCCGATCACTTTGTCATCCCCTTTGAGGTGCTAACTGCTCTACAGGAATGCAGCAAGATTAATTCTAATGTGCCCAATTCTAAACCCGTGAAACGCAGAGATTGGAAGAACTTTACAGAAGAAAAGTTTAAATCTGCCCTTGGGAGAGAACCTCCCCCCTCCAACGATACCCTTGTTAAGGCATGGGAAGACTATGAAAAATGGATGTCCAGGGCTCTGGACACAGTAGCACCATGGACATTTAAACCCCCTGTCAGAAAGACTCAAACGGCTCCATGGTTCTCCAAAGAACTTAAGGAAGCTAAGGCCAAATGTAAAAACATTGAACGAGGATGGAGAAAAAACTATGATCCAGAGGACAAATTAAAATATAAAAATGAATTAAAAATCTATCATAAACTTATTAGAGCAGCTAAAGGTGTGCATTTTAAAGAACGTATTGAAAATGCAAAAAATCCTACTAAGGAACTTTTTTCAATATACAAAGAGCTCACCGTGCCTACCAGACTTGAGGCTCTAGACACATACTCTAATGAGCTATGTGATGAGATTGCAGATTTTTTTGTGAAAAAAGTAGACTTAATACACGCTACTTTCACAGACAGCCCACATGACCATCACTCAATAGTGAGAAAGGTTCCCGACACCAAGCCCTAATTGACAAGCTTCTCAGTCCCTAAGAGATCTGACCTGCTTCTGATTATGAGAGGAATACATTCTGGATCCCCTCTGGATGTAATCTCCCCTAATCGATGCACGGGAGTCCTTGATGGCATGATCGAGCAGATTGAACAGCTTATCGCTCTCTCTTTCCAGGAGTGCCATGTGCTGGAGGCCTGGAAAACCGCACAGGTTATACCCCTGAAAAAGAAAGCGAACATTCATATTTCTCAACTGCAAAACCTCCGTCCGATATCCCTCCTCCCCTTCTGTGGGAAAGTTGTGGAGAAGGTGGTGAATAAGCAACTTATGCAATTCATCGAAGAGAACTCTTGCCTCCACTCAACCCAGTCAGGTTTTAGAGCAGGTTATTCAACTGAATCTGCGGTCCTCTTTTCCACAGAACGCCTGAGACAACTTGTTGATGGAGGGCAGACAGCAGCGTTGGTGTTATTAGACCTCAGTGCAGCATTCGATACCGTGCTGCACTCAACGCTGCTGTCACGCCTCTCAGACATGGGAATAGAGGGCCTAGCCCTGGAATGAATAAGATCCTTCTTGGAAAATAGGAGTTTTCAGGTACATTGCCCTCCCTATAAGTCATCCCCCCGCAAGCTGAGGCATGGGGTTCCACAAGGCTCAAGTCTGAGCCCCACGCTGTTTAATATTTATATGGAGCCCTTGGCACATATTGTGGAATCCTATGGTGTGGATATCGTCACATACGCTGACGATAGCCAATTGATAATTCAACTTGCTAATAACCAGCCTGAGGAAGCCATTAATTTTTCCAATTGTATGCAAGCAGTGGCTGGGTGGATGAACAACAACTGCCTTCGCCTAAATGGCGAAAAAAACGAATTGCTAGTGGTCGGTAAGTCTCTCTCTACCTGGTCGCAGGACTGGTGGCCGACGGAATTAGGGCCAATCCCCCGCTCAGCAGAGGTTGTCAGAAACTTGGGAATAATGATTGATGCGGAGCTTTCCTTCAAGCAACAAATTAGCAAAATCACTGGAAAATGCTTTGGAATATTAAAAACCCTCCTCAAAGTTCTCGACCTGCTCCCCTTTGGTGCCAGGAAGAAACTTATCCACGCCCTAGTCACGCCGCACCTGGACTATGGCAACGCCCTTTTCCTTGGCCTGAGCAAAAAAGGCATTCAACAACTTCAGTGTGTCCAAAATGCCGCCGCCCGCTTGGTACTGAACCTTCCACGTAGGGCATCCGGTACCACGGCATTGCGCAAACTTCATTGGCTCCCCATTGTGGAGCGTATCAAATTTAAGGCACTATGCATGGCTCATCGTATTGCCCAGGGAAAAGGCCCAAATTACCTGCAAAGACTCCTTATCACCCATCGCCCTATCCGAAATCTTAGATCTGCTGGAGTGATGTTATTCAAACTCCCTCGTGTTCACAGGTCCAGAATGGGAGGTAGCTCCTTCCGTTTCTTGGCTAGCAAACACTGGAATAGCCTCCCCTTGAATCTTCGGATGGAGCCCTCCGAAACAAGATTCAGACAAAATCTAAAAACTCATCTCTTTCCCAAGTAAATAGCTTCCTGATACATTCTAGGATTTTAGTGTAACTTGGTTTTAGCTTCATCTGGGAGCAGTAGTTTTTCAGCGCGGGGACACACCGTCATAGGTGTAACCAGGCGCTTAAGAAATGGTCTTATTATTATTATTATTATTATTAATTACCCTTTGAGAAAGAGGAACTCTCGAAACGCGTCAGGGCTGCGGTCCGCTGCTGTTAATTGCCAGAAAGCGTTGCTGTTGTACCAAAATAAAACGACTGGGGAAAGCTCTTCTGTGTTTGAGTGCTGCCTAACTGTCGTACATCCCCCACGGAGCTAGTATTTATATGCAGCCGTCCTGCCGCAGGGCTTGCACCACTTCAGGAAATGGGGGCCATGGAGCTCCTAGTCATGAGAGGCTTCTAATGTGGGGCACAGAACATGGATTTATTCAGTCACGCTATCCGGGGCTCATGTGGAGCTTACAATGCAGGAAATAGAAAATGCAACCATCTTGGAAATAATTTTGACTTCACCTCCCACAAAGCAACGTGATTATCTCAAACAGAGGCATCCAATCAGGACTCACGATATCGCTCAAAATGGGAAGGTGTGGTCGCACTTGCGTTTTGGACTGTAATTACCCTTTGAGAAAGAGGAACTCTCGAAACGCGTCAAGGCTGCGGTCCGCTGCTGTTAATTGCCAGAAAGCATGGCTGTTGTACCAAAATAAAGCGACTGGCGAAAGCTCTTCTTTGTTTGAGTCCTGCCTAACTGGCGGACATCCACCACGGAGCTTGTATTTATATTCGGCTGTCCTGCCGCAGGGCTTGCACCACTTCAGGAAATGGGGGCCACGGAGCTCCTAATCATGAGGGGCTTCTAATGTGGGGCACAGAACGTGGATTTATTCATTACATTATCTGGGGCTCATGTGGAGCTTACAATGCAGAAAATAGAAAACGCAACCACCTGGGGAAATAATTTTAACTTCAACTCCCACAAAGCAACGTGATTATCTCATACAGAGGCGTCCAATCAGGACTCAAGATATCGATTAAAATGGGAAGTTGTGGCCGCATTTGCGTTTTGGACTGCAATAACCCTTTGAGAAAAAGGAACACTCGAAACGCGTCAGGGCTGCGGTCCGCTGCTGTTAATTGCCAGAAAGCGTGGCTTTTGTACCAAAATAAAGCAACTGGGGAAAGCTTTTCTGTGTTTGAGTGCTGCCTAACTGTCGGACATCCCCCGCGGAGCTTGTATGTATATGCGGCCGTCCTGCCGCAGGGCTTTCACCACATCAGGAAATGGGGGCCACGGAGATCCTAATCATTAGGGGCTTCTAATGTGGGGCACAGAACGCGGATTTATTCAGTCACCCTATCCGGGGCTCATGTGGAGCTTACAATGCAGGAAATAGATAATGCAACCATCTGGGGAAATAATTTTGACTTCACCTCCCACAAAGCAACGTGATTATCTCATACAGAGGCGTCCAATTGGGACTCACGATATCGCTCAAAATGGGACGGTGTGGCCGCACTTGCGTTTTAGACTGCAATTACCCTTTGAGAAAGAGGAACTCTCGAAACGTGTCAGGGCTGCGATCCACTGCTGTTAATTGCCAGAAAGCATGGCTGTTGTACCAAAATAAAGCGACTGAGGAAAGCTCTCCTGTGTTTGAGTGCTGCCTAACTGTCGGACATCCCCCACGGAGCTTGTATTTATATGCGCCCGTCCTGCAGTAGGGCTTGCACCACGTCAAGAAATGGGGGCCACGGAGCTCCTAATCATGAGGGGCTTCTAATGTGGGGCACAGAACGTGGATTTATTCTGTCATGCTATCCGGGGCTCATGTGGAGCTTACAATGAAGGAAATAGAAAACGCAACCATCTGGGGAAATAATTTTGACTTCACCTCCCACAAAGCAACGTGATTATCTCATACAGAGGCGTCCAATCGGGACTCACGATATCGCTCAAAATGGGAAGGGTTGGCCGCACTTGCGTTTTGGACTGCAATTACCCTTTGAGAAAGAGTAACGCTCGAAACGCATCAGGGCTGCGGTCCGCTGCTGTTAATTGCCAGAAAGCGTGGCTGTTGTACCAAAATAAAGCGACTGGGGAAAGCTCTTCCGTGTTTGACTGCTGCCTAACTGTCGGACATCCCCCACGGAGCTTGTAGTTATATGCGGCTGTCCTGCCGCAGGGCTTACGCCACTTCAGGAAATGGGGCCCACGGAGCTCCTAATCATTAGGGGCTTCTAATGTGGGGCACAGAACGTGGATTTATTCAGTCACGCTCTCCGGGGCTCATCTGGAGCTTACAATGCAGTAAATAGAAAACGCAACCATCTTGGGAAATGATTTTGACTTCACCTCCCAAAAATCAATGTGATTATCTCATACAGAGGCGTCCAATCAGGACTCATGATATCGCTCCAAATGGGAAGGGATGTCCGCACTTGCGTTTTGGACTTCAATTACCCTTTGAGAAAGAGGAACTCTCGTAACGTGTCAGGCCTGCGGTCCGCTGCTGAAAATTGCCAGAAAGCGTGGCTGTTGTACCAAAATAAAGCGACTGGGGAAAGCTCTTCCGTGTTTGACTGCTGCCTAACTGTCGGACATCCCCCACGGAGCTTGTAGTTATATGCGGCTGTCCTGCCGCAGGGCTTACGCCACTTCAGGAAATGGGGCCCACGGAGCTCCTAATCATTAGGGGCTTCTAATGTGGGGCACAGAACGTGGATTTATTCAGTCACGCTCTCCGGGGCTCATCTGGAGCTTACAATGCAGGAAATAGAAAACGCAACCATCTGGGGAAATAATTTTGACATCACCTCCCACAAAGCAATGTGATTATCTCATACAGAGGTGTCCAATCAGGACTCACGATGTCACTCAAAATGGGAATCTGTGGCCGCACTTGCGTTTTGGACTGCAATTACCCTTTGAAAAAGAGGAACTCTCGTAACTTGTCAGGCCTGCGGTCCGCTGCTGTTAATTGCCAGAAAGCTTGGCTGTTGTACCATAATAAAGCGACTGGGGAAAGCTCTTTTGTGTTTGAGTCCTGCCTAACTGTCGGACATCCCCCACGAAACTTGTATTTATATTCGGCCGTCCTGCCGCAGGGCTTGCACCACTTCAGTAAATGGGGCCACGGAGCTCCTAATCATGAGCGGCTTCTAACGTGGGGCACAGAACTTGGATTTATTTAGTCACGCTATCCGGGTCTCACATGAAGCTTACAATGCAGGAAATAGAAAACGCAACCATCTGGGGAAATTTTTTTGACTTCACCTCCCACAGCAACATGATTATCTCATACAGAGGCGTCCAATCAGGACTCACGATATCGCTTAAAATAGGAAGGTGTGGCTGCACTTGCGTTTTGGACCGCAATTACCCTTTGAGAAAAAGGAATACTCAAAACGCGTCAGGGCTGCGGTCCACTGCTGTTATTTGCCAAAAAGCGTGACTTTTGTACCAAAATAAAGCGACTGCGGAACGCTCTTCTGTGTGTGAGTGCTGCTTAACTGTCGGACATCCCCCACAGAGCTTGTATTTATATGCGGCCGTCCTGCCGCAGGGCTTTCACTACTTCAGGAAATGGGGGCAATGGAGCTCCTAATCATGAGGGGCTTCTAATGTGGGGCACAGAACGTGGATTTATTCAGTCAAGCTATCCGGGGCTCCTGTGGAGCTTACAATGCAGGAAATAGAAAACGCACCCATCTGGGGAAATATTTTCGACTTCACCTCCCACAAAGCAATGTGATTATCTCATACAGAGGTGTCCAATCAGGACTCACGATGTCGCTCAAAATGGGAAGGTGTGGCCGCACTTGCTTTTTGGACTGCAATTACCCTTTGAGAAAGAGGGACTCTTGAAACCCGTCAGGGCTGCAGTCCGCTGCTGTTAATTGCCAGAAAGCGTGGCTGTTGTACCAAAATAAAGCGACTGGGGAAAGCTCTTCTGTGTTTGAGTGCTGCCTAACTGTCGGACATCACCCACGGAGCTTGTATTTATATGCGGCCGTCCTGCCACAGGGCCTGCACCACTTCAGGAAATGGGGGCTACTGAGCTCCTAATCATGAGGGCCTTCTAATGTGGGGCACAGAACGTGGATTTATTCAGTCATGCTATCCGGGGCTCATGTGGAGCTTTCAATGCAGGAAATAGAAAACGCAACAATCTTGGGAAATTATTTTGACTTCACCTCCCACAAAGCAACGTGATTATCTCATACTGAGGCGTCCAATCAGGACTCAAAATATCGCTCAAAATGGGAAGGTGTGGATGCACTTGCGTTTTGGACTGCAATTACCTTTTGAGAAAGAGGAACTCTCGAAATGCGTCAGGGCTGCGGTCCGCTGCTGTTAATTGCCAGAAAGCGTGGCTGTTGTACCAGAATAAAGCGACTGCGGAAAGCTCTTCTGTGTTTGAGTGCTGCCTAACTGTGGGACATCCCCCACAGAGCTTGTATGTATATGCGGCGGTCCTGCCGCAGGGCTTTCACCACTTTAGGAAATGAGGGCCATAGAGCTCCTAATCATGAGGGGCTTCTAAAGGGGGGAACAGAACGTGGATTCAATCAGTCACGCTATCCGGGGCTCATGTGGAGCTTTCAATGCAGTAAATAGAAAACGCAACAATCTTGGGAAATAATTTTGACTTCACCTCTCACAAAGCAACGTGATTATCTCATACTTAGGCGTCCAATCACGACTCCCGATATCGCTCAAAATCGGACGGTGTGGCCGCACTTGGGTTTTAGACTGTAATTACCCTTTGAGAAAGAGGAACTCTCGAAACGCGTCAGGGCTGCGGTCCGCTGCTGTTAATTGCCAGAAAGCGTTGCTGTTGTACCAAAATAAAACGACTGGGGAAAGCTCTTCTGTATTTGAGTGCTGCCTAACTGTCGTACATCCCCCACGGAGCTAGTATTTATATGCAGCCGTCCTGCCGCAGGGCTTGCACCACTTCAGGAAATGGGGGCCATAGAGCTCCTAGTCATGAGAGGCTTCTAATGTGGGGCACAGAACATGGATTTATTCAGTCACGCTATCCGGGGCTCATGTGGAGCTTACAATGCAGGAAATAGAAAATGCAACCATCTTGGAAATAATTTTGACTTCACCTCCCACAAAGCAACGTGATTATCTCAAACAGAGGCATCCAATCAGGACTCACGATATCGCTCAAAATGGGAAGGTGTGGCCGCACTTGCGTTTTGGACTGTAATTACCCTTTGAGAAAGAGGAACCCTCGAAACGCGTCAAGGCTGCGGTCCGCTGCTGTTAATTGCCAGAAAGCATGGCTGTTGTACCAAAATAAAGCGACTGGCGAAAGCTCTTCTTTGTTTGAGTCCTGCCTAACTGGCGGACATCCACCACGGAGCATGTATTTATATTCGGCTGTCCTGCCGCAGGGCTTGCACCACTTCAGGAAATGGGGGCCACGGAGCTCCTAATCATGAGGGGCTTCTAATGTGGGGCACAGAACGTGGATTTATTCATTACATTATCTGGGGCTCATGTGGAGCTTACAATGCAGAAAATAGAAAACGCAACCACCTGGGGAAATAATTTTAACTTCAACTCCCACAAAGCAACGTGATTATCTCATACAGAGGCGTCCAATCAGGACTCAAGATATCGATTAAAATGGGAAGGTGTGGCCGCACTTGCGTTTTGGACTGCAATAACCCTTTGAGAAAAAGGAACACTCGAAACGCGTCAGGGCTGCGGTCCGCTGCTGTTAATTGCCAGAAAGCGTGGCTTTTGTACCAAAATAAAGCAACTGGGGAAAGCTTTTCTGTGTTTGAGTGCTGCCTAACTGTCGGACATCCCCCGCGGAGCTTGTATGTATATGCGGCCGTCCTGCCGCAGGGCTTTCACCACATCAGGAAATGGGGGCCACGGAGATCCTAATCATTAGGGGCTTCTAATGTGGGGCACAGAACGCGGATTTATTCAGTCACCCTATCCGGGGCTCATGTGGAGCTTACAATGCAGGGAATAGATAATGCAACCATCTGGGGAAATAATTTTGACTTCACCTCCCACAAAGCAACGTGATTATCTCATACAGAGGCGTCCAATTGGGACTCACGATATCGCTCAAAATAGGACGGTGTGGCCGCACTTGCGTTTTAGACTGCAATTACCCTTTGAGAAAGAGGAACTCTCGAAACGTGTCAGGGCTGCGGTCCGCTGCTGTTAATTGCCAGAAAGCATGGCTGTTGTACCAAAATAAAGCGACTGGGGAAAGCTCTCCTGTGTTTGAGTGCTGCCTAATTGTCGGACATCCCCCACGGAGCTTGTATTTATATGCGGCCGTCCTGCAGTAGGGCTTGCACCACGTCAAGAAATGGGGGCCACGGAGCTCCTAATCATGAGGGGCTTCTAATGTGGGGCACAGAACGTGGATTTATTCTGTCATGCTATCCGGGGCTCATGTGGAGCTTACAATGAAGGAAATAGAAAACGCAACCATCTGGGGAAATAATTTTGACTTCACCTCCCACAAAGCAACGTGATTATCTCATACAGAGGCGTCCAATCGGGACTCACGATATCGCTCAAAATGGGAAGGGTTGGCCGCACTTGCGTTTTGGACTGCAATTACCCTTTGAGAAAGAGTAACGCTCGAAACGCATCAGGGCTGCGGTCCGCTGCTGTTATTTGCCAGAAAGCGTGGCTGTTGTACCAAAATAAAGCGACTGGAGAAAGCTCTTCCGTGTTTGACTGCTGCCTAACTGTCGGACATCCCCCACGGAGCTTGTAGTTATATGCGGCTGTCCTGCCGCAGGGCTTACGCCACTTCAGGAAATGGGGCCCACGGAGCTCCTAATCATTAGGGGCTTCTAATGTGGGGCACAGAACGTGAATTTATTCAGTCACGCTCTCCGGGGCTCATCTGGAGCTTACAATGCAGTAAATAGAAAACGCAACCATCTTGGGAAATAATTTTGACTTCACCTCCCAAAAATCAATGTGATTATCTCATACAGAGGCGTCCAATCAGGACTCATGATATCGCTCCAAATGGGAAGGGATGTCCGCACTTGCGTTTTGGACTTCAATTACCCTTTGAGAAAGAGTAACTCTCGTAATGTGTCAGGCCTGCGGTCCGCTGCTGAAAATTGGCAGAAAGCGTGGCTGTTGTACCATAATAAAGCGACTGGGGAAAGCTCTTTTGTGTTTGAGTCCTGCCTAACTGTCGGACATCCCCCACGGAGCTTGTATTTATATTCGGCCGTCCTGCCGCAGGGCTTGCACCACTTCAGGAAATGGGGCCACGGAGCTCCTAATCATGAGCGGCTTCTAACGTGGGGCACAGAACTTGGATTTATTTAGTCACGCTATCCGGGGCTCATATGGAGCTTACAATGCAGGAAATAGAAAACGCAACCATCTGGGGAAACTTTTTTGACTTCACCTCCCACAGCAATATGATTATCTCATACAGAGGCGTCCAATCAGGACTCACGATATCGCTTAAAATAGGAAGGTGTGACTGCACTTGCGTTTTGGACCACAATTACCCTTTGAGAAAAAGGAACACTCGAAACGCGTCAGGGCTGCGGTCCACTGCTGTTATTTGCCAAAAAGCGTGGCTTTTGTACCAAAATAAAGCGACTGTGGAACGCTCTTCTGTGTGTGAGTGCTGCCTAACTGTCGGACATCCCCAACAGAGCTTGTATTTATATGCGGCCGTCCTGCCGCAGGGCTTTCACCACTTCAGGAAATGGGGGCCACGGAGCTCCTAATCATGAGGGGCTTCTAATGTGGGGCACAGAACGTGGATTTATTCAGTCAAGCTATTCGGGCTCATATGGAGCTTACAATGCAGGAAATAGAAAACGCAACCATCTGGGGAAATAATTTTGACATCACCTCCCACAAAGCAATGTGATTATCTCATACAGAGGTGTCCAATCAGGACTCACGATGTCGCTCAAAATGGGAAGGTGTGGCCGCACTTGCGTTTTGGACTGCAATTACCCTTTGAGAAAGAGGAACTCTTGAAACCCGTCAGGGCCGCGGTCCGCTGCTGTTAATTGTCAGAAAGTGTGGCTGTTGTACCAAAATAAAGCGACTGGGGAAAGCTCTTCTGTGTTTGAGTGCTGCCTAACTGTCGGACATTCCCCACGGAGCTTGTATTTATATGCGGCCGTCCTGCCGCAGGGCCTGCACCACTTCAGGAAATGGGGGCTACAGAGCTCCTAATCATGAGAGGCTTCTAATGTGGGGCACAGAACGTGGATTCATTCAGTCACGCTATCCGGGGCTCATGTGGAGCTTACAATGCAGGAAATAGAAACTGCAACAATCTTGGGAAATAATTTTGACTTCACCTCCCACAAAGCAACGTGATTATCTCATACTTAGGCGTCCAATCAGGACTCACAATATCGCTCAAAATGGGAAGGTGTGGCTGCACTTGCGTTTTGGACTGCAATTACCCTTTGAGAAAGAGGAACTCTCGAAATGCGTCAGGGCTGCTGTCCGCTGCTGTTAATTGCCAGAAAGCGTGGCTGTTGTACCAGAATAAAGCGACTGCGGAAAGCTCTTCTGTGTTTGAGTGCTGCCTAACTGTGGGACATCCCCCACAGAGCTTGTATGTATATGCGGCGGTCCTGCCGCAGGGCTTTCACCACTTCAGGAAATGGGGGCCACGGAGCTCCTAATCATGAGGGGCTTCTAACGTGGGGCACAGAACTTGGATTTATGTATTCATGCTACTTGGGGCTCATGTGGAGCTTACAATGCAGGAAATAGAAAACGCAACCATCTGGGGAAATAATTTTGACTTCACCTCCCACAAAGCAATGTGAATATCTCATACAGAGGCGTTCAATAAGGACTCACGATGTCGCTCAGAATGGGAAGGTGTGGCCGCATTTGTGTTTTGGACTGCAATTACCCTTTGAGAAAGAGGAACTCTCAAAACGCATCAGGGCTGCGGTCCGCTGCTGTTAATTGCCAGAAAGCGTAGCCGTTGTACCAAAATAAAGCGACTGGGGAAAGCTCTTCTGTGTTTAAGTGCTGCCTAACTGTCGGACATCCCCCACGGAGCTTGTATTTATATGCGGCCGTCCTGCAGTAGGGTTTCACCACTTCAAGAAATGGGGGCCACGGAGCTCCTAATCATGAGGGGCTTCTAATGTGGGGCACAGAACGTGGATTTATTCTGTCATGCTATCCGGGGCTCATGTGGAGCTTACAATGAAGGAAATAGAAAACGCAACCACCTGGGGAAATAATTTTGACTTCACCTCCCACAAATCAACGTGATTATCTCATACAGAGGCGTCCAATCAGGACTCACGATATCGCTCCAAATGGGAAGGTGTGGCCGCACTTGCGTTTTGGACTGCAATTACCCTTTGAGAAAGAGTAACGCTCGAAACGCATCAGGGCTCCGGTCCGCTGCTGTTAATTACCTGAAAGCGTGGCTGTTGTACCAAAATAAAGCGACTGGGGAAAGCTCTTTTGTGTTTAAGTGCTGCCTAACTGTCAGACATCCCCCACGGAGCTTGTATTTATATGCAGCTGTCCTGCCGCAGGGCTTTCACCACTTCAGGAAATGGGGGCCACGGAGCTCCTAATCATGAGGGGTTTCTAATGTGGGGCACAGAACGTGGATTTATTCAGTCACGCTATCCGAGGCTCATGTGGAGCTTACAATGCAGGAAATAGAAACTGCAACAATCTTGGGAAATAATTTTGACTTCACCTCCCACAAAGCAACGTGATTATCTCATACTTAGGCGTCCAATCAGGACTCACAATATCGCTCAAAATGGGAAGGTGTGGCTGCACTTGCGTTTTGGACTGCAATTACCCTTTGAGAAAGAGGAACTCTCGAAATGCGTCAGGGCTGCTGTCCGCTGCTGTTAATTGCCAGAAAGCGTGGCTGTTGTACCAGAATAAAGCGACTGCGGAAAGCTCTTCTGTGTTTGAGTGCTGCCTAACTGTGGGACATCCCCCACAGAGCTTGTATGTATATGCGGCGGTCCTGCCGCAGGGCTTTCACCACTTCAGGAAATGGGGGCCACGGAGCTCCTAATCATGAGGGGCTTCTAACGTGGGGCACAGAACTTGGATTTATGTATTCATGCTACTTGGGGCTCATGTGGAGCTTACAATGCAGGAAATAGAAAACGCAACCATCTGGGGAAATAATTTTGACTTCACCTCCCACAAAGCAATGTGAATATCTCATACAGAGGCGTTCAATAAGGACTCACGATGTCGCTCAGAATGGGAAGGTGTGGCCGCATTTGTGTTTTGGACTGCAATTACCCTTTGAGAAAGAGGAACTCTCAAAACGCATCAGGGCTGCGGTCCGCTGCTGTTAATTGCCAGAAAGCGTAGCCGTTGTACCAAAATAAAGCGACTGGGGAAAGCTCTTCTGTGTTTGAGTGCTGCCTAACTGTCGGACATCCCCCACGGAGCTTGTATTTATATGCGGCCGTCCTGCAGTAGGGTTTCACCACTTCAAGAAATGGGGGCCACGGAGCTCCTAATCATGAGGGGCTTCTAATGTGGGGCACAGAACGTGGATTTATTCTGTCATGCTATCCGGGGCTCATGTGGAGCTTACAATGCAGGAAATAGAAAACGCAACCACCTGGGGAAATAATTTTGACTTCACCTCCCACAAATCAACGTGATTATCTCATACAGAGGCGTCCAATCAGGACTCACGATATCGCTCCAAATGGGAAGGTGTGGCCGCACTTGCGTTTTGGACTGCAATTACCCTTTGAGAAAGAGGAACTATCGGAACGCGTCAGGCCTGCGGTCCGCTGCTGTTAATTGCCAGAAAGCGTGACTGTTGTACCATAATAAAGCGACTGGGGAAAGCTCTTCTCTGTTTGAGTCCTGCCTAACTTTCGGACATTCCCCATGGAGCTTGTATTTATATTCGGCCGTCCTGTCGCAGGGCTTGCACCACTTCAGGAAATGGGGCCAGGGAGCTCCTAATCATGAGCGGCTTCTAACGTGGGGCACAGAACTTGGATTTATTTAGTCACGCTATCCGGGGCTCATATGGAGCTTACAATGCAGGAAATAGAAAACGCAACCATCTGGGGAAACTTTTTTGACTTCACCTCCCACAGCAACATGATTATCTCATACAGAAGCGTCCAATCAGGACTCACAATATCGCTTAAAATAGGAAGGTGTGGCTGCACTTGCGTTTTGGACCGCAATTACCCTTTGAGAAAAAGGAACACTCGAAACGCGTCAGGGCTGCGGTCCACTGCTGTTATTTGCCAAAAAGCGTGGCTTTTGTACCAAAATAAAGCGACTGCGGAACGCTCTTCTGTGTGTGAGTGCTGCCTAACTGTCGGACATCCCCCACAGAGCTTGTATTTATATGCGACCGTCCTGCCGCAGGGCTTTCACCACTTCAGGAAATGGGGGCCACGGAGCTCCTAATCATGAGGGGCTTCTACTGTGGGGCACAGAACGTGGATTTATTCAGTCAAGCTATTCGGGTCTCATGTGGAGCTTACAATGCAGGAAATAGAAAACGCAACCATCTGGGGAAATAATTTTGACATCACCTCCCACAAAGCAATGTGATTATCTCATACAGAGGTGTCCAATCAGGACTCACGATGTCGCTCAAAATGGGAAGGTGTGGCCGCACTTGCGTTTTGGACTTCAATTACCCTTTGAGAAAGAGGAACTCTCGTAACGTGTCAGGCCTGCGGTCCGCTGCTGAAAATTGCCAGAAAGCGTGGCTGTTGTACCAAAATAAAGCGACTGGGGAAAGCTCGTCTGTGTTTGAGTTCTGCCTAACTGTCGGACATCCCCCACGGAGCTTGTATTTATATGCGGCCGTCCTGCCGCAGGGCCTGCACCACTTCAGGAAATGGGGGCTACGGAGCTCCTAATCATGAGGGGCTTCTAATGTGGGGCACAGAACGTGGATTCATTCAGTCACGCTATCCGGGGCTCATGTGGAGCTTACAATGCAGGAAATAGAAAACGCAACAATCTTGGGAAATAATTTTGACTTCACCTCCCACAAAGCAACGTGATTATCTCATACTTAGGCGTCCAATCAGGACTCACAATATCGCTCAAAATGGGAAGGTGTGGCTGCACTTGCGTTTTGGACTGCAACTACCCTTTGAGAAAGAGGAACTCTCGAAATGCGTCAGGGCTGCGGTCCGCTGCTGTTAATTACCAGAAAGCATGGCTGTTGTACCAAAATAAAGCGACTGCAGAAAGCTCTTCTGTGTTTGAGTCCTGTCTAACTGTCGGACATCCCCCACGGAGCTTGAATTTATATTCGGCAGCCCTGCCGCAGGGCCTGCACCACTTCAGGAAATGGGGGCCTTGGAGCTCCTAGTCATGAGGGGCTTCTAATGTCGGGCACAGAACGTGGATTTATTCAGTCACGCTATCTGGGGCTCATGTGGAGCTTACAATGCAGGAAATAGAAAACGCAACCATCTTGGGAAATAATTTTGACTTCACCTCCCAAAAATCAACGTGATTATCTCATACAGAGGCGTCCAATCAGGAGTCATGATATCGCTCCAAATGGGAAGGTGTGGCTGCACTTGCGTTTTGGACTTCAATTACCCTTTGAGAAAGAGGAACTCTCGTAACGCGTCAGGCCTGCGGTCCGCTGCTGTTAATTGCCAGAAAGCGTGGCTGTTGTACCATAATAAAGCGACTGGGGAAAGCTCTTTTGTGTTTGAGTCCTGCCTAACTGTCGGCCATCCCCCACGGAGCTTGTATTTATATTCGGCCGTCCTGCCGCAGGGCTTGCACCACTTCAGGAAATGGGGCCACGGAGCTCCTAATCATGAGCGGCTTCTAACGTGGGGCACAGAACTTGGATTTATTTAGTCACGCTATCTGGGGCTCATATGGAGCTTACAATGCAGAAAATAGAAAACGCAACCATCTGGGGAAAATTTTTTGACTTCACCTCCCACAGCAACATGATTATCTCATACAGAGGCGTCCAATCAGGACTCACTATATCGCTTAAAATAGGAAGGTGTGGCCGCACTTGCGTTTTGGACTGCAATTACCCTTTGAGAAAGAGGAACTCTCGAAACGCGTCAAGGCTGCGGTCCGCTGCTGTTAATTGCCAGAAAGTGTGGCTGTTGTACCAAAATAAAGCGACTAAGGAAAGCTCTTCTGTGTTTGAGTGCTGCCAAACTGTCGGACATCCCCCACGGAGCTTGTATTTGTATGCGGCCGTCCTGCCGCAGGGCTTGCACCACTTCAGGAAATGGGGGCCATGGAGCTCCTAATCATGAGGGGCTTCTAATGTGGGGCACAGAACGTGGATTTATTCAGTCACGCTATCCGGGGCTCATGTGGAGCTTACAATGCAGGCAATAGAAAACGCAACCATCTGGGGAAATAATTTTGACTTCACCTCCCACAAATCAACGTGATTATCTCATACAGAGGCGTCCAATCAGGACTCACGATATCGCGCAAAATGGGAAGGTGTGGCCGCACTTGCGTTTTGGACTGCAATTACCCTTTGAGAAAGAGGAACTCTCTAAACGCGTCAGGGCTGCGGTCCGCTGCTGTTAATTGCCAGAAAGCGTGGCTGTTGTACCAGAATAAAGCGACTGTGGAACGCTCTTCTGTGTGTGAGTGCTGCCTAACTGTCGGACATCCCCCACAGAGCTTGTATTTATATGCGGCCGTCCTGCCGCAGGGCTTTCACCACTTCAGGAAATGGGGGCCACGGAGCTCCTAATCATGAGGGGCTTCTAATGTGGGGCACAGAACGTGGATTTATTCAGTCAAGCTATTCGGGGCTCATGTGGAGCTTACAATGCAGGAAATAGAAAACGCAACGATCTGGGGAAATAATTTTGACATCACCTCCCACAAAGCAATGTGATTATCTCATTATCTCATACAGAGGTGTCCAATCAGGACTCACGATGTCACTCAAAATGGGAATCTGTGGCCGCACTTGCGTTTTGGACTGCAATTACCCTTTGAAAAAGAGGAACTCTCGTAACTTGTCAGGCCTGCGATCCGCTGCTGTTAATTGCCAGAAAGCTTGGCTGTTGTACCATAATAAAGCGACTGGGGAAAGCTCTTTTGTGTTTGAGTCCTGCCTAACTGTCGGACATCCCCCACGAAACTTGTATTTATATTCGGCCGTCCTGCCGCAGGGCTTGCACCACTTCAGTAAATGGGGCCACGGAGCTCCTAATCATGAGCGGCTTCTAACGTGGGGCACAGAACTTGGATTTATTTAGTCACGCTATCCGGGGCTCACATGAAGCTTACAATGCAGGAAATAGAAAACGCAACCATCTGGGGAAATTTTTTTGACTTCACCTCCCACAGCAACATGATTATCTCATACAGAGGCGTCCAATCAGGACTCACGATATCGCTTAAAATAGGAAGGTGTGGCTGCACTTGCGTTTTGGACAGCAATTACCCTTTGAGAAAAAGGAATACTCAAAACGCGTCAGGGCTGCAGTCCACTGCTGTTATTTGCCAAAAAGCGTGACTTTTGTACCAAAATAAAGCGACTGCGGAACGCTCTTCTGTGTGTGAGTGCTGCTTAACTGTCGGACATCCCCCACAGAGCTTGTATTTATATGCGGCCGTCCTGCCGCAGGGCTTTCACTACTTCAGGAAATGGGGGCAATGGAGCTCCTAATCATGAGGGGCTTCTAATGTGGGGCACAGAACGTGGATTTATTCAGTCAAGCTATCCGGGGCTCATGTGGAGCTTACAATGCAGGAAATAGAAAACGCAACCATCTGGGGAAATATTTTTGACTTCACCTCCCACAAAGCAATGTGATTATCTCATACAGAGGTGTCCAATCAGGACTCACGATGTCGCTCAAAATGCGAAGGTGTGGCCGCACTTGCGTTTTGGACTGCAATTACCCTTTGAGAAAGAGGAACTCTTGAAACCCGTCAGGGCTGCAGTCCGCTGCTGTTAATTGCCAGAAAGCGTGGCTGTTGTACCAAAATAAAGCGACTGGGGAAAGCTCTTCTGTGTTTGAGTGCTGCCTAACTGTCGGACATCACCCACGGAGCTTGTATTTATATGCGGCCGTCCTGCCACAGGGCCTGCACCACTTCAGGAAATGGGGGCTACGGAGCTCCTAATCATGAGGGGCTTCTAATGTGGGGCACAGAACGTGGATTTATTCAGTCATGCTATCCGGGGCTCATGTGGAGCTTTCAATGCAGGAAATAGAAAACGCAACAATCTTGGGAAATAATTTTGACTTCACCTCCCACAAAGCAACGTGATTATCTCATACTGAGGCGTCCAATCAGGACTCAAAATATCGCTCAAAATGGGAAGGTGTGGATGCACTTGCGTTTTGGACTGCAATTACCTTTTGAGAAAGAGGAACTCTCGAAATGCGTTAGGGCTGCGGTCCGCTGCTGTTAATTGCCAGAAAGCGTGGCTGTTGTACCAGAATAAAGCGACTGCGGAAAGCTCTTCTGTGTTTGAGTGCTGCCTAACTGTCGGACATCCCCCACAGAGCTTGTATGTATATGCGGCCGTCCTGCCGCAGGGCTTTCACCACTTCAGGAAATGGGGGCTACAGTGCTCCTAATCATGAGGGGCTGCTAATGTGGGGCACAGAACGTGTATTTTTTCAGTCACGCTATCCGGGGCTCATGTGGAGCTTTCAATGCAGTAAATAGAAAACGCAACAATCTTGGGAAATAATTTTGACTTCACCTCTCACAAAGCAACGTGATTATCTCATACTTAGGCGTCCAATCACGACTCCCGATATCGCTCAAAATGGGACGGTGTGGCCGCACTTGGGTTTTAGACTGCAATTACCCTTTGAGAAAGAGGAACTCTCGAAACGCGTCAGGGCTGCGGTCCGCTGCTGTTAATTGCCAGAAAGCGTTGCTGTTGTACCAAAATAAAACGACTGGGGAAAGCTCTTCTGTGTTTGAGTGCTGCCTAACTGTCGTACATCCCCCACGGAGCTAGTATTTATATGCAGCCGTCCTGCCGCAGGGCTTGCACCACTTCAGGAAATGGGGGCCATGGAGCTCCTAGTCATGAGAGGCTTCTAATGTGGGGCACAGAACATGGATTTATTCAGTCACGCTATCCGGGGCTCATGTGGAGCTTACAATGCAGGAAATAGAAAATGCAACCATCTTGGAAATAATTTTGACTTCACCTCCCACAAAGCAACGTGATTATCTCAAACAGAGGCATCCAATCAGGACTCACGATATCGCTCAAAATGGGAAGGTGTGGCCGCACTTGCGTTTTGGACTGTAATTACCCTTTGAGAAAGAGGAACCCTCGAAACGCGTCAAGGCTGCGGTCCGCTGCTGTTAATTGCCAGAAAGCATGGCTGTTGTACCAAAATAAAGCGACTGGCGAAAGCTCTTCTTTGTTTGAGTCCTGCCTAACTGGCGGACATCCACCACGGAGCATGTATTTATATTCGGCTGTCCTGCCGCAGGGCTTGCACCACTTCAGGAAATGGGGGCCACGGAGCTCCTAATCATGAGGGGCTTCTAATGTGGGGCACAGAACGTGGATTTATTCATTACATTATCTGGGGCTCATGTGGAGCTTACAATGCAGAAAATAGAAAACGCAACCACCTGGGGAAATAATTTTAACTTCAACTCCCACAAAGCAACGTGATTATCTCATACAGAGGCGTCCAATCAGGACTCAAGATATCGATTAAAATGGGAAGGTGTGGCCGCACTTGCGTTTTGGACTGCAATAACCCTTTGAGAAAAAGGAACACTCGAAACGCGTCAGGGCTGCGGTCCGCTGCTGTTAATTGCCAGAAAGCGTGGCTTTTGTACCAAAATAAAGCAACTGGGGAAAGCTTTTCTGTGTTTGAGTGCTGCCTAACTGTCGGACATCCCCCGCGGAGCTTGTATGTATATGTGGCCGTCCTGCCGCAGGGCTTTCACCACATCAGGAAATGGGGGCCACGGAGATCCTAATCATTAGGGGCTTCTAATGTGGGGCACAGAACGCGGATTTATTCAGTCACCCTATCCGGGGCTCATATGGAGCTTACAATGCAGGAAATAGATAATGCAACCATCTGGGGAAATAATTTTGACTTCACCTCCCACAAAGCAACGTGATTATCTCATACAGAGGCGTCCAATTGGGACTCACGATATCGCTCAAAATGGGACGATGTGGCCGCACTTGCGTTTTAGACTGCAATTACCCTTTGAGAAAGAGGAACTCTCGAAACGTGTCAGGGCTGCGGTCCGCTGCTGTTAATTGCCAGAAAGCATGGCTGTTGTACCAAAATAAAGCGACTGGGGAAAGCTCTCCTGTGTTTGAGTGCTGCCTAACTGTCGGACATCCCCCACGGAGCTTGTATTTATATGCGGCCGTCCTGCAGTAGGGCTTGCACCACGTCAAGAAATGGGGGCCACGGAGCTCCTAATCATGAGGGGCTTCTAATGTGGGGCACAGAACGTGGATTTATTCTGTCATGCTATCCGGGGCTCATGTGGAGCTTACAATGAAGGAAATAGAAAACGCAACCATCTGGGGAAATAATTTTGACTTCACCTCCCACAAAGCAACGTGATTATCTCATACAGAGGCGTCCAATCGGGACTCACGATATCGCTCAAAATGGGAAGGGTTGGCCGCACTTGCGTTTTGGACTGCAATTACCCTTTGAGAAAGAGTAACGCTCGAAACGCATCACGGCTGCGGTCCGCTGCTGTTAATTGCCAGAAAGCGTGGCTGTTGTACCAAAATAAAGCGACTGGGGAAAGCTCTTCCGTGTTTGACTGCTGCCTAACTGTCGGACATCCCCCACGGAGCTTGTAGTTATATGCGGCTGTCCTGCCGCAGGGCTTACGCCACTTCAGGATATGGGGCCCACGGAGCTCCTAATCATTAGGGGCTTCTAATGTGGGGCACAGAACGTGAATTTATTCAGTCACGCTCTCCGGGGCTCATCTGGAGCTTACAATGCAGTAAATAGAAAACGCAACCATCTTGGGAAATAATTTTGACTTCACCTCCCAAAAATCAATGTGATTATCTCATACAGAGGCGTCCAATCAGGACTCATGATATCGCTCCAAATGGGAAGGGATGTCCGCACTTGCGTTTTGGACTTCAATTACCCTTTGAGAAAGAGGAACTCTCGTAACGTGTCAGGCCTGCGGTCCGCTGCTGAAAATTGCCAGAAAGCATGGCTGTTGTACCATAATAAAGCGACTGGGGAAAGCTCTTTTGTGTTTGAGTCCTGCCTAACTGTCGGACATCCCCCACGGAGCTAGTATTTATATTCGGCCGTCCTGCCGCAGGGCTTGCACCACTTCAGGAAATGGGGCCACGGAGCTCCTAATCATGAGCGGCTTCTAACGTGGGGCACAGAACTTGGATTTATTTAGTCACGCTATCCGGGGCTCATATGGAGCTTACAATGCAGGAAATAGAAAACGCAACCATCTGTGGAAACTTTTTTGACTTCACCTCCCACAGCAATATGATTATCTCATACAGAGGCGTCCAATCAGGACTCACGATATCGCTTAAAATAGGAAGGTGTGACTGCACTTGCGTTTTGGTCCGCAATTACCCTTTGAGAAAAAGGAACACTCGAAACGCGTCAGGGCTGCGGTCCACTGCTGTTAATGGCCAAAACGCGTGGCTTTTGTACCAAAATAAAGCGACTGTGGAAAGCTTTTCTGTGTTTGAGTGCTGCCTAACTGTCGGACATCCCCCGCGGAGCTTGCATGTATATGCGGCTGTCCTGCCGCAGGGCTTTCACCACATCAGAAAATGGGGGCCACGGAGATCCTAATCATTAGGGGCTTCTAATGTGGGGCACAGAACGCGGATTTATTCAGTCACCCTATCCGGGGCTCATGTGGAGCTTACAATGCAGGAAATAGATAATGCAACCATCTGGGGAAATAATTTTGACTTCACCTCCCACAAAGCAACGTGATTATCTCATACAGAGGCGTCCAATTGGGACTCACGATATCGCTCAAAATGGGACGGTGTGGCCGCACTTGCGTTTTAGACTGCAATTACCCTTTGAGAAAGAGGAACTCTCGAAACGTGTCAGGGCTGCGGTCCGCTGCTGTTAATTGCCAGAAAGCATGGCTGTTGTACCAAAATAAAGCGACTGGGGAAAGCTCTCCTGTGTTTGAGTGCTGCCTAACTGTCGGACATCCCCCACGGAGCTTGTATTTATATGCGGCCGTCCTGCAGTAGGGCTTGCACCACGTCAAGAAATGGGGGCCACGGAGCTCCTAATCATGAGGGGCTTCTAATGTGGGGCACAGAACGTGGATTTATTCTGTCATGCTATCCGGGGCTCATGTGGAGCTTACAATAAAGGAAATAGAAAACGCAACCATCTGGGGAAATAATTTTGACTTCACCTCCCACAAAGCAACGTGATTATCTCATACAGAGGTGTCCAATCGGGACTCACGATATCGCTCAAAATGGGAAGGGTTGGCCGCACTTGCGTTTTGGACTGCAATTACCCTTTGAGAAAGAGTAACGCTCGAAACGCATCAGGGCTGCGGTCCGCTGCTGTTAATTGCCAGAAAGCGTGGCTGTTGTACCAAAATAAAGCGACTGGGGAAAGCTCTTCCATGTTTGACTGCTGCCTAACTGTCGGACATCCCCCACGGAGCTTGTAGTTATATGCGGCTGTCCTGCCGCAGGGCTTACGCCACTTCAGGAAATGGGGCCCACGGAGCTCCTAATCATTAGGGGCTTCTAATGTGGGGCACAGAACGTGAATTTATTCAGTCACGCTCTCCGGGGCTCATCTGGAGCTTACAATGCAGTAAATAGAAAACGCAACCATCTTGGGAAATAATTTTGACTTCACCTCCCAAAAATCAATGTGATTATCTCATACAGAGGCGTCCAATCAGGACTCATGATATCGCTCCAAATGGGAAGGGATGTCCGCACTTGCGTTTTGGACTTCAATTACCCTTTGAGAAAGAGGAACTCTCGTAACGTGTCAGGCCTGCGGTCCGCTGCTGAAAATTGCCAGAAAGCGTGGCTGTTGTACCATAATAAAGCGACTGGGGAAAGCTCTTTTGTGTTTGAGTCCTGCCTAACTGTCGGACATCCCCCACGGAGCTTGTATTTATATTCGTCCGTCCTGCCGCAGGGCTTGCACCACTTCAGGAAATGGGGCCACGGAGCTCCTAATCATGAGCGGCTTCTAACGTGGGGCACAGAACTTGGATTTATTTAGTCACGCTATCCGGGGCTCATATGGAGCTTACAATGCAGGAAATAGAAAACGCAACCATCTGGGGAAACTTTTTTGACTTCACCTCCCACAGCAATATGATTATCTCATACAGAGGCGTCCAATCAGGACTCACGATATCGCTTAAAATAGGAAGGTGTGACTGCACTTGCGTTTTGGACCGCAATTACCCTTTGAGAAAAAGGAACACTCGAAACGCGTCAGGGCTGCGGTCCACTGCTGTTAATTGCCAGAAAGCGTGGCTGTTGTACCAAAATAAAGCGACTGGGGAAAGCTCTTCCGTGTTTGACTGCTGCCTAACTGTCGGACATCCCCCACGGAGCTTGTAGTTATATGCGGCTGTCCTGCCGCAGGGCTTACGCCACTTCAGGAAATGGGGCCCACGGAGCTCCTAATCATTAGGGGCTTCTAATGTGGGGCACAGAACGTGAATTTATTCAGTCACGCTCTCCGGGGCTCATCTGGAGCTTACAATGCAGTAAATAGAAAACGCAACTATCTTGGGAAATAATTTTGACTTCACCTCCCAAAAATCAATGTGATTATCTCATACAGAGGCGTCCAATCAGGACTCATGATATCGCTCCAAATGGGAAGGGATGTCCGCACTTGCGTTTTGGACTTCAATTACCCTTTGAGAAAGAGGAACTCTCGTAACGTGTCAGGCCTGCGGTCCGCTGCAGAAAATTGCCAGAAAGCGTGGCTGTTGTACCATAATAAAGCGACTGGGGAAAGCTCTTTTGTGTTTGAGTCCTGCCTAACTGTCGGACATCCCCCACGGAGCTTGTATTTATATTCGGCCGTCCTGCCGCAGGGCTTGCACCACTTCAGGAAATGGGGCCACGGAGCTCCTAATCATGAGCGGCTTCTAACGTGGGGCACAGAACTTGGATTTATTTAGTCACGCTATCCGGGGCTCATATGGAGCTTACAATGCAGGAAATAGAAAACGCAACCATCTGGGGAAACTTTTTTGACTTCACCTCCCACAGCAATATGATTATCTCATACAGAGGCGTCCAATCAGGACTCACGATATCGCTTAAAATAGGAAGGTGTGACTGCACTTGCGTTTTGGACCGCAATTACCCTTTGAGAAAAAGGAACACTCGAAACGCGTCAGGGCTGCGGTCCACTGCTGTTATTTGCCAAAAAGCGTGGCTTTTGTACCAAAATAAAGCGACTGTGGAACGCTCTTCTGTGTGTGAGTGCTGCCTAACTGTCGGACATCCCCCACAGAGCATGTATTTATATGCGGCCGTCCTGCCGCAGGGCTTTCACCACTTCAGGAAATGGGGGCCACGGAGCTTCTAATCATGAGGGGCTTCTAATGTGGGGCACAGAACGTGGATTTATTCAGTCAAGCTATTCGGGGCTCATGTGGAGCTTACAATGCAGGAAATAGAAAACGCAACCATCTGGGGAAATAATTTTGACTTCACCTCCCACAAAGCAATGTGATTATCTCATACACAGGTGTCCAATCAGGACTCACGATGTCGCTCAAAATGGGAAGGTGTGGCCGCACTTGCGTTTTGGACTACAATTACCCTTTGAGAAAGAGGAACTCTCAAAACGCGTCAGGGCTGCGGTCCGCTGCTGTTAATTGCCAGAAAGCATGGCTGTTGTACCAAAATAGAGCAACTGCGGAAAGCTCTTCTGTGTTTGAGTGCAGCCTAACTGTCAGACATCTCCCACGGAGCTTATATTTATATGCGGCCGTCCTGTCGCAGGGCTTTCACCACTTCAGGAAATTGGGGCCACGGAGCTCCTAATCATGAGGGGCTTCTAATGTGGGGCACAGAACGTGGATTTATTCAGTCACGCTATCTGGGGCTCATGTGGAGCTTACAATGCAGGAAATAGAAAACGCAACCATCTTGGGAAATAATTTTGACTTCACCTCCCAAAAATCAACGTGATTATCTCATAAAGAGGCGTCCAATCAGGACTTATGATATCGCTCCAAATGGGAAGGGATGTCCGCACTTGCGTTTTGGACTTCAATTACCCTTTGAGAAAGAGGAACTCTCGTAACGTGTCAGGCCTGCGGTCCGCTGTTGAAAATTGCCAGAAAGCGTGGCTGTTGTACCATAATAAAGCAACTGGGGAAAGCTCTTTTGTGTTTGAGTCCTGCCTAACTGTCGGACATCCCCCACGGAGCTTGTATTTATATTCGGCCGTCCTGTCGCAGGGCTTGCACCACTTCAGGAAATGGGGCCAGGGAGCTCCTAATCATGAGCGGCTTCTAACGTGGGGCACAGAACTTGGATTTATTTAGTCACGCTATCCGGGGCTCATATGGAGCTTACAATGCAGGAAATAGAAAACGCAACCATCTGGGGAAACTTTTTTGACTTCACCTCCCACAGCAACATGATTATCTCATACAGAGGCGTCCAATCAGGACTCACGATATCGCTTAAAATAGGAAGGTGTGGCTGCACTTGCGTTTTGGACCGCAATTACCCTTTGAGAAAAAGGAACACTCGAAACGCGTCAGGGCTGCGGTCCACTGCTGTTATTTGCCAAAAAGCGTGGCTTTTGTACCAAAATAAAGCGACTGCGGAACGCTCTTCTGTGTGTGAGTGCTGCCTAACTGTCGGACATCCCCCACAGAGCTTGTATTTATATGCGACCGTCCTGCCGCAGGGCTTTCACCACTTCAGGAAATGAGGGCCACGGAGCTCCTAATCATGAGGGGCTTCTAATGTGGGGCACAGAACGTGGATTTATTCAGTCAAGCTATTCGGGTCTCATGTGGAGCTTACAATGCAGGAAATAGAAAACGCAACCATCTGGGGAAATAATTTTGACATCACCTCCCACAAAGCAATGTGATTATCTCATACAGAGGTGTCCAATCAGGACTCACGATGTCGCTCAAAATGGGAAGGTGTGGCCGCACTTGCGTTTTGGACTTCAATTACCCTTTGAGAAAGAGGAACTTTCGTAACGTTCAGGCCTGCGGTCCGCTGCTGAAAATTGCCAGAAAGCGTGGCTGTTGTACCAAAATAAAGCGACTGGGGAAAGCTCGTCTGTGTTTGAGTGCTGCCTAACTGTCGGACATCTCCCGTGGAGCTTGTATTTATATGCGGCCGTCCTGCCGCAGGGCCTGCACCACTTCAGGAAATGGGGGCTACGGAGCTCCTAATCATGAAGGGCTTCTAATGTGGGGCACAGAACGTGGATTCATTCAGTCACGCTATCCGGGGCTCATGTGGAGCTTACAATGCAGGAAATAGAAAACGCAACAATCTTGGGAAATAATTTTGACTTCACCTCCCACAAAGCAACGTGATTATCTCATACTTAGGCGTCCAATCAGGACTCACAATATCGCTCAAAATGGGAAGGTGTGGCTGCACTTGCGTTTTGGACTGCAATTACCCTTTGAGAAAGAGGAACTCTCGAAATGCGTCAGGGCTGCGGTCCGCTGCTGTTAATTACCAGAAAGCATGGCTGTTGTACCAAAATAAAGCGACTGCAGAAAGCTCTTCTGTGTTTGAGTCCTGTCTAACTGTCGGACATCCCCCACGGAGCTTGAATTTATATTCGGCAGCCCTGCCGCAGGGCCTGCACCACTTCAGGAAATGGGGGCCTTGGAGCTCCTAGTCATGAGGGGCTTCTAATGTCGGGCACAGAACGTGGATTTATTCAGTCACGCTATCCGGGGCTCATGTGGAGCTTACAATGCAGGCAATAGAAAACGCAACCATCTGGGGAAATAATTTTGACTTCACCTCCCACAAATCAACGTGATTATCTCATACAGAGGCGTCCAATCAGGACTCACGATATCGCGCAAAATGGGAAGGTGTGGCCGCACTTGCGTTTTGGACTGCAATTACCCTTTGAGAAAGAGGAACTCTCGTAACTTGTCAGGCCTGCGATCCGCTGCTGTTAATTGCCAGAAAGCTTGGCTGTTGTACCATAATAAAGTGACTGGGGAAAGCTCTTTTGTGTTTGAGTCCTGCCTAACTGTCGGACATCCCCCACGAAACTTGTATTTATATTCGGCCGCCCTGCCGCAGGGCTTGCACCACTTCAGTAAATGGGGCCACGGAGCTCCTAATCATGAGCGGCTTCTAACGTGGGGCACAGAACTTGGATTTATTTAGTCAAGCTATCCGGGGCTCACATGAAGCTTACAATGCAGGAAATAGAAAACGCAACCATCTGGGGAAATTTTTTTGACTTCACCTCCCACAGCAACATGATTATCTCATACAGAGGCGTCCAATCAGGACTCACGATATCGCTTAAAATAGGAAGGTGTGGCTGCACTTGCGTTTTGGACAGCAATTACCCTTTGAGAAAAAGGAATACTCAAAACGCGTCAGGGCTGCGGTCCACTGCTGTTATTTGCCAAAAAGCGTGACTTTTGTACCAAAATAAAGCGACTGCGGAACGCTCTTCTGTGTGTGAGTGCTGCTTAACTGTCGGACATCCCCCACAGAGCTTGTATTTATATGCGTCCGTCCTGCCGCAGGGCTTTCACTACTTCAGGAAATGGGGGCAATGGAGCTCCTTATCATGAGGGGCTTCTAATGTGGGGCACAGAACGTGGATTTATTCAGTCAAGCTATCCGGGGCTCATGTGGAGCTTACAATGCAGGAAATAGAAAACGCAACCATCTGGGGAAATATTTTTGACTTCACCTCCCACAAAGCAATGTGATTATCTCATACAGAGGTGTCCAATCAGGACTCACGATGTCGCTCAAAATGGGAAGGTGTGGCCGCACTTGCGTTTTGGACTGCAATTACCCTTTGAGAAAGAGGAACTCTTGAAACCCGTCAGGGCTGCAGTCCGCTGCTGTTAATTGCCAGAAAGCGTGGCTGTTGTACCAAAATAAAGCGACTGGGGAAAGCTCTTCTGTGTTTGAGTGCTGCCTAACTGTCGGACATCACCCACGGAGCTTGTATTTATATGCGGCCGTCCTGCCACAGGGCCTGCACCACTTCAGGAAATGGGGGCTACGGAGCTCCTAATCATGAGGGGCTTCTAATGTGGGGCACAGAACGTGGATTTATTCAGTCATGCTATCCGGGGCTCATGTGGAGCTTACAATAAAGGAAATAGAAAACGCAACCATCTGGGGAAATAATTTTGACTTCACCTCCCACAAAGCAACGTGATTATCTCATACAGAGGTGTCCAATCGGGACTCACGATATCGCTCAAAATGGGAAGGGTTGGCCGCACTTGCGTTTTGGACTGCAATTACCCTTTGAGAAAGAGTAACGCTCGAAACGCATCAGGGCTGCGGTCCGCTGCTGTTAATTGCCAGAAAGCGTGGCTGTTGTACCAAAATAAAGTGACTGGGGAAAGCTCTTCCATGTTTGACTGCTGCCTAACTGTCGGACATCCCCCACGGAGCTTGTAGTTATATGCGGCTGTCCAGCCGCAGGGCTTACGCCACTTCAGGAAATGGGGCCCACGGAGCTCCTAATCATTAGGGGCTTCTAATGTGGGGCACAGAACGTGAATTTATTCAGTCACGCTCTCCGGGGCTCATCTGGAGCTTACAATGCAGTAAATAGAAAACGCAACCATCTTGGGAAATAATTTTGACTTCACCTCCCAAAAATCAATGTGATTATCTCATACAGAGGCGTCCAATCAGGACTCATGATATCGCTCCAAATGGGAAGGGATGTCCGCACTTGCGTTTTGGACTTCAATTACCCTTTGAGAAAGAGGAACTCTCGTAACGTGTCAGGCCTGCGGTCCGCTGCTGAAAATTGCCAGAAAGCGTGGCTGTTGTACCATAATAAAGCGACTGGGGAAAGCTCTTTTGTGTTTGAGTCCTGCCTAACTGTCGGACATCCCCCACGGAGCTTGTATTTATATTCGGCCGTCCTGCCGCAGGGCTTGCACCACTTCAGGAAATGGGGCCACGGAGCTCCTAATCATGAGCGGCTTCTAACGTGGGGCACAGAACTTGGATTTATTTAGTCACGCTATCCGGGGCTCATATGGAGCTTACAATGCAGGAAATAGAAAACGCAACCATCTGGGGAAACTTTTTTGACTTCACCTCCCACAGCAATATGATTATCTCATACAGAGGCGTCCAATCAGGACTCACGATATCGCTTAAAATAGGAAGGTGTGACTGCACTTACGTTTTGGACCGCAATTACCCTTTGAGAAAAAGGAACACTCGAAACGCGTCAGGGCTGCGGTCCACTGCTGTTAATTGCCAGAAAGCGTGGCTGTTGTACCAAAATAAAGCGACTGGGGAAAGCTCTTCCGTGTTTGACTGCTGCCTAACTGTCGGACATCCCCCACGGAGCTTGTAGTTATATGCGGCTGTCCTGCCGCAGGGCTTACGCCACTTCAGGAAATGGGGCCCACGGAGCTCCTAATCATTAGGGGCTTCTAATGTGGGGCACAGAACGTGAATTTATTCAGTCACGCTCTCCGGGGCTCATCTGGAGCTTACAATGCAGTAAATAGAAAACGCAACCATCTTGGGAAATAATTTTGACTTCACCTCCCAAAAATCAATGTGATTATCTCATACAGAGGCGTCCAATCAGGACTCATGATATCGCTCCAAATGGGAAGGGATGTCCGCACTTGCGTTTTGGACTTCAATTACCCTTTGAGAAAGAGGAACTCTCGTAACGTGTCAGGCCTGCGGTCCGCTGCTGAAAATTGCCAGAAAGCGTGGCTGTTGTACCATAATAAAGCGACTGGGGAAAGCTCTTTTGTGTTTGAGTCCTGCCTAACTGTCGGACATCCCCCACGGAGCTTGTATTTATATTCGGCCGTCCTGCCGCAGGGCTTGCACCACTTCAGGAAATGGGGCCACGGAGCTCCTAATCATGAGCGGCTTCTAACGTGGGGCACAGAACTTGGATTTATTTAGTCACGCTATCCGGGGCTCATATGGAGCTTACAATGCAGGAAATAGAAAACGCAACCATCTGGGGAAACTTTTTTGACTTCACCTCCCACAGCAATAGATTATCTCATACAGAGGCGTCCAATCAGGACTCACGATATCGCTTAAAATAGGAAGGTGTGACTGCACTTGCGTTTTGGACCGCAATTACCCTTTGAGAAAAAGGAACACTCGAAACGCGTCAGGGCTGCGGTCCACTGCTGTTATTTGCCAAAAAGCGTGGCTTTTGTACCAAAATAAAGCGACTGTGGAACGCTCTTCTGTGTGTGAGTGCTGCCTAACTGTCGGACATCCCCCACAGAGCTTGTATTTATATGCGGCCGTCCTGCCGCAGGGCTTTCACCACTTCAGGAAATGGGGGCCACGGAGCTTCTAATCATGAGGGGCTTCTAATGTGGGGCACAGAACGTGGATTTATTCAGTCAAGCTATTCGGGGCTCATGTGGAGCTTACAATGCAGGAAATAGAAAACGCAACCATCTGGGGAAATAATTTTGACATCACCTCCCACAAAGCAATGTGATTATCTCATACAGAGGTGTCCAATCAGGACTCACGATGTCGCTCAAAATGGGAAGGTGTGGCCGCACTTGCGTTTTGGACTGCAATTACCCTTTGAGAAAGAGGAACTCTCAAAACGCGTCAGGGCTGCGGTCCGCTGCTGTTAATTGCCAGAAAGCATGGCTGTTGTACCAAAATAGAGCAACTGCGGAAAGCTCTTCTGTGTTTGAGTGCAGCCTAACTGTCAGACATCTCCCACGGAGCTTATATTTATATGCGGCCGTCCTGTCGCAGGGCTTTCACCACTTCAGGAAATTGGGGCCACGGAGCTCCTAATCATGAGGGGCTTCTAATGTGGGGCACAGAACGTGGATTTATTCAGTCACGCTATCTGGGGCTCATGTGGAGCTTACAATGCAGGAAATAGAAAACGCAACCATCTTGGGAAATAATTTTGACTTCACCTCCCAAAAATCAACGTGATTATCTCATACAGAGGCGTCCAATCAGGACTCATGATATCGCTCCAAATGGGAAGGGATGTCCGCACTTGCGTTTTGGACTTCAATTACCCTTTGAGAAAGAGGAACTCTCGTAACGTGTCAGGCCTGCGGTCCGCTGTTGAAAATTGCCAGAAAGCGTGGCTGTTGTACCATAATAAAGCAACTGGGGAAAGCTCTTTTGTGTTTGAGTCCTGCCTAACTGTCGGACATCCCCCACGGAGCTTGTATTTACATTCGGCCGTCCTGTCGCAGGGCTTGCACCACTTCAGGAAATGGGGCCAGGGAGCTCCTAATCATGAGCGGCTTCTAACGTGGGGCACAGAACTTGGATTTATTTAGTCACGCTATCCGGGGCTCATATGGAGCTTACAATGCAGGAAATAGAAAACGCAACCATCTGGGGAAACTTTTTTGACTTCACCTCCCACAGCAACATGATTATCTCATACAGAGGCGTCCAATCAGGACTCACGATATCGCTTAAAATAGGAAGGTGTGGCTGCACTTGCGTTTTGGACCGCAATTACCCTTTGAGAAAAAGGAACACTCGAAACGCGTCAGGGCTGCGGTCCACTGCTGTTATTTGCCAAAAAGCGTGGCTTTTGTACCAAAATAAAGCGACTGCGGAACGCTCTTCTGTGTGTGAGTGCTGCCTAACTGTCGGACATCCCCCACAGAGCTTGTATTTATATGCGACCGTCCTGCCGCAGGGCTTTCACCACTTCAGGAAATGAGGGCCACGGAGCTCCTAATCATGAGGGGCTTCTAATGTGGGGCACAGAACGTGGATTTATTCAGTCAAGCTATTCGGGTCTCATGTGGAGCTTACAATGCAGGAAATAGAAAACGCAACCATCTGGGGAAATAATTTTGACATCACCTCCCACAAAGCAATGTGATTATCTCATACAGAGGTGTCCAATCAGGACTCACGATGTCGCTCAAAATGGGAAGGTGTGGCCGCACTTGCGTTTTGGACTTCAATTACCCTTTGAGAAAGAGGAACTCTCGTAACGTTCAGGCCTGCGGTCCGCTGCTGAAAATTGCCAGAAAGCGTGGCTGTTGTACCAAAATAAAGCGACTGGGGAAAGCTCGTCTGTGTTTGAGTGCTGCCTAACTGTCGGACATCCCCCATGGAGCTTGTATTTATATGCGGCCGTCCTGCCGCAGGGCCTGCACCACTTCAGGAAATGGGGGCTACGGAGCTCCTAATCATGAAGGGCTTCTAATGTGGGGCACAGAACGTGGATTCATTCAGTCACGCTATCCGGGGCTCATGTGGAGCTTACAATGCAGGAAATAGAAAACGCAACAATCTTGGGAAATAATTTTGACTTCACCTCCCACAAAGCAACGTGATTATCTCATACTTAGGCGTCCAATCAGGACTCACAATATCGCTCAAAATGGGAAGGTGTGGCTGCACTTGCGTTTTGGACTGCAATTACCCTTTGAGAAAGAGGAACTCTCGAAATGCGTCAGGGCTGCGGTCCGCTGCTGTTAATTACCAGAAAGCATGGCTGTTGTACCAAAATAAAGCGACTGCAGAAAGCTCTTCTGTGTTTGAGTCCTGTCTAACTGTCGGACATCCCCCACGGAGCTTGAATTTATATTCGGCAGCCCTGCCGCAGGGCCTGCACCACTTCAGGAAATGGGGGCCTTGGAGCTCCTAGTCATGAGGGGCTTCTAATGTCGGGCACAGAACGTGGATTTATTCAGTCACGCTATCTGGGGCTCATGTGGAGCTTACAATGCAGGAAATAGAAAACGCAACCATCTTGGGAAATAATTTTGACTTCACCTCCCACAAATCAACGTGATTATCTCATACAGAGGCGTCCAATCAGGACTCACTATATCGCTTAAAATAGGAAGGTGTGGCCGCACTTGCGTTTTGGACTGCAATTACCCTTTGAGAAAGAGGAACTCTCGAAACGCGTCAAGGCTGCGGTCCGCTGCTGTTAATTGCCAGAAAGTGTGGCTGTTGTACCAAAATAAAGCGACTAAGGAAAGCTCTTCTGTGTTTGAGTGCTGCCTAACTGTCGGACATCCCCCACGGAGCTTGTATTTGTATGCGGCCGTCCTGCCGCAGGGCTTGCACCACTTCAGGAAATGGGGGCCATGGAGCTCCTAATCATGAGGGGCTTCTAATGTGGGGCACAGAACGTGGATTTATTCAGTCACGCTATCCGGGGCTCATGTGGAGCTTACAATGCAGGCAATAGAAAACGCAACCATCTGGGGAAATAATTTTGACTTCACCTCCCACAAATCAACGTGATTATCTCATACAGAGGCGTCCAATCAGGACTCACGATATCGCGCAAAATGGGAAGGTGTGGCCGCACTTGCGTTTTGGAATGCAATTACCCTTTGAGAAAGAGGAACTCTCTAAACGCGTCAGGGCTGCGGTCCGCTGCTGTTAATTGCCAGAAAGCGTGGCTGTTGTACCAGAATACAGCGACTGCGGAAATCTCTTCTGTGTTTGAGTGCTGCCTAACTGTCGGACATCCCCCACTGAGCTTGTATGTATATGCTGCCCTCCTGCCTCAGGGCTTTCACCACTTAGGAAATGAGGGCCATAGAGCTCCTAATCATGAGGGGCTTCTAAAGGGGGGAACAGAACGTGGATTCAATCAGTCACGCTATCCGGGGCTCATGTGGAGCTTACAATGCAGGAAATAGAAAATGCAACCATCTGGGGAAATAACTTTTTCTTCACCTCCCACAAATCAACGTGATAATCTCATACAGAGGCATCCAATCAGGACTCACGATATCACTCCAAATGGGAAGGTGTGGCCGCACTTGCGTTTTGAACTGCAATTACTCTTTGAGAAAGAGGAACTCTCGAAATGCGTCAGGGCTGCGGTCCGCTGCTGTTAATTACCAGAAAGCATGGCTGTTGTACCAAAATAAAGCGACTGCAGAAAGCTCTTCTGTGTTTGAGTCCTGTCTAACTGTCGGACATCCCCCACGGAGCTTGAATTTATATTCGGCAGCCCTGCCGCCGGGCCTGCACCACTTCAGGAAATGGGGGCCTTGGAGCTCCTAGTCATGAGGGGCTTCTAATGTGGGGCATTAAACGTGGATTTTTTCAGTCACGCTATCCGGGGCTCATGTGGAGCTTACAATGCAGGAAATAGAAAACGCAACCATCTGGGGAAATAATTTTGACTTCACCTCCCACAAAGCAATGTGAATATATCATACAGAGGTGTCCAGTCAGGACTCACGATGTCGCTCAAAATGGGAAGGTGTGGCCACACTTGCGTTTTGGACTGCAATTGCCCTTTGAGAAAGAGGAACTCTCAAAGCGCGTCAGGGCTGCAGTCCGCTGCTGTTAATTGCCAGAAAGCATGGCTGTTGTACAAAAATAGAGCAACTGCGGAAAGCTTTTCTGTGTTTGAGTGCAGCCTAACTGTCAGACATCCCCCACGGAGCTTGAATTTATATGCGGCCGTCCTGCTGCAGGGCTTTCACCACTTCAGGAAATGGGGGCCACGGAGCGCCTAATCATGAGGGGCTTCTAATGTCGGGCACAGAACGTGGATTTATTCAGTCACGCTATCTGGGGCTCATGTGGAGCTTACAATGCAGGAAATAGAAAACGCAACCATCTTGGGAAATAATTTTGACTTCACCTCCCAAAAATCAACGTGATTATCTCATACAGAGGCGTCCAATCAGGAGTCATGATATCGCTCCAAATGGGAAGGTGTGGCTGCACTTGCGTTTTGGACTTCAATTACCCTTTGAGAAAGAGGAACTCTCGTAACGCGTCAGGCCTGCGGTCCGCTGCTGTTAATTGCCAGAAAGCGTGGCTGTTGTACCATAATAAAGCGACTGGGGAAAGCACTTTTGTGTTTGAGTCCTGCCTAACTGTCGGACATCCCCCACGGAGCTTGTATTTATATTCGGCCGTCCTGCCGCAGGGCTTGCACCACTTCAGGAAATGGGGCCACGGAGCTCCTAATCATGAGCGGCTTCTAACGTGGGGCACAGAACTTGGATTTATTTAGTCACGCTATCTGGGGCTCATATGGAGCTTACAATGCAGGAAATAGAAAACGCAACCATCTGGGGAAATTTTTTTGACTTCACCTCCCACAGCAACATGATTATCTCATACAGAGGCGTCCAATCAGGACTCACGATATCGCTTAAAATAGGAAGGTGTGGCCGCACTTGCGTTTTGGACTGCAATTACCCTTTGAGAAAGAGGAACTCTCGAAAAGCGTCAAGGCTGCGGTCCGCTGCTGTTAATTGCCAGAAAGTGTGGCTGTTGTACCAAAATAAAGCGACTAAGGAAAGCTCTTCTGTGTTTGAGTGCTGCCTAACTGTCGGACATCCCCCACGGAGCTTGTATTTATATGCGCCCGTCCTGCCGCAGGGCTTGCACCACTTCAGGAAATGGGGGCCATGAAGCTCCTAATCATGAGGGGCTTCTAATGTGGGGCACAGAACGTGGATTTATTCAGTCACGCTATCCGGGGCTCATGTGTAGCTTACAATGCAGGAAATAGAAAACGCAACCATCTGGGGAAATAATTTTGACTTCACCTCCCACAAATCAACGTGATTATCTCATACAGAGGCGTCCAATCAGGACTCACGATATCGCGCAAAATGGGAAGGTGTGGCCGCACTTGCGTTTTGGACTGCAATTACCCTTTGAGAAAGAGGAACTCTCTAAACGCGTCAGGGCTGCGGTCCGCTGCTGTTAATTGCCAGAAAGCGTGGCTGTTGTACCAGAATAAAGCGACTGCGGAAATCTCTTCTGTGTTTGAGTGCTGCCTAACTGTCGGACATCCCCCACTGAGCTTGTATGTATATGCTGCCGTCCTGCCTCAGGGCTTTCACCACTTAGGAAATGAGGGCCATAGAGCTCCTAATCATGAGGGGCTTCTAAAGGGGGGAACAGAACGTGGATTCATTCAGTCACGCTATCCGGGGCTCATGTGGAGCTTACAATGCAGGAAATAGAAAATGCAACCATCTGGGGAAATAACGTTTTCTTCACCTCCCACAAATCAACGTGATAATCTCATACAGAGGCATCCAATCAGGACTCACGATATCACTCCAAATAGGAAGGTGTGGCCGCACTTGCTTTTTGGACTGCAATTACCCTTTGAGAAAGAGGAACTCTCGAAACGCATCAGGGCTTCGGTCCGCTGCTGTTAATTGCCAGAAAGCATGGCTGTTGTACCAGAATAAAGTGACTGCGGAAATCTGTTCTGCGTTTGAGTGCTGCCTAACTGTCGGACATCCCCCACTGAGCTTGTATGTATATGCTGCCCTCCTGCCTCAGGGATTTCACCACTTAGGAAATGGGGGCCACAGAGCTCCTAATCATGAGGGGCTTCTAAAGGGGGGCACAGAACGTGGATTCATTCAGTCACGCTATCCGGGGCTCATGTGCAGCTTACAATGCAGGAAATAGAAAATGCAACCATCTGGGGAAATAACTTTGACTTCACCACCCACAAATCAACGTGATAATCTCATACAGAGGCATCCAATCAGGACTCACGATATCACTCCAAATGGAAAGTTGTGGCCGCACTTGTTTTTTGGACTGCAATTACCCTTTGAGAAAGAGGAACTCTCGAAACGCATCAGGGCTTCGGTCCGCTGCTGTTAATTGCCAGAAAGCGTGGCTGTTGTACCAAAATAAAGCGACTCGTCGAAAGCTCTTCTGTGTTTGAGTGCTGCCTAACTGTCGGACATCCCCCACGGAGCTTGTATTTATATGCGGCCGTCCTGCCGCAGGGCTTGCACCACTTCAGGAAATGGGGGCCACGGAGATCCTAATCATGAGGTGCTTCTAATGTGGGGCACAAAACGTGGATTTATTCTGTCATGCTATCCGGGGCTCAAGTGGAGCTTACAATGAAGGAAATAGAAAACGCAACCATCTGGGGAAATAATTTTGACTTCACCTCCCACAAAGCAACGTGATTATCTCATACAGAGGCGTCCAATCAGGACTCCCGATATCGCTCAAAAAGGGATGGTGTGGCCGCACTTGTGTTTTAGACTGCAATTACCCTTTGAGAAAGAGGAACTCTCTAAACGCGTCAGGGCTACGTTCCGCTGCTGTTAATTGCCAGAAAGCGTGGCTGTTGTACCAGAATAAAGCGACTGCGGAAATCTCTTCTGTGTTTGAGTGCTGCCTAACTGTCGGACATCCCCCACTGAGCTTGTATGTATATGCGGCCGTCCTGCCTCAGGGATTTCACCACTTAGGAAATGGGGGCCACGGAGCTCCTAATCATGAGGGGCTTCTAATGTAGGGCACAGAACGTGGATTTATTCAGTTACACTATCCCGGGCTCATGTGGAGCTTACAATGCAGGAAATAGAAATCGCAACCACCTGGGGAAATAATTTTGACTTCACCTCCCACAAATAAACGTGATTATCTCATACAGAGGCGTCTAATCAGGACTCACGATATCGCTCCAAATTGGAAGGTGTGGCCGCACTTGCGTTTTGGACTGCAATTACCCTTTGAGAAAGAGGAACTATCGTAACGCGTCAGGCCTGCGGTCCGCTGCTGTTAATTGCCAGAAAGCGTGACTGTTGTACCATAATCAAGCGACTTGGGAAAGCTCTTCTCTGTTTGAGTCCTGCCTAACTTTCAGACATCCCCCACGGAGCTTGAATTTATATTTCGCCGTCCTGCCACAGGGCCTGCACAACCTCAGGAAATGGGGGCCACGGAGCTCCTAATCATGAGGGGCTTCTAACGTGGGCCACAGAACTTGGATTTATATATTCACGCTATCCGGGGCTCATGTGGAGCTTACAATGCAGGAAATAAAAAACGCAACCATCTGGTGAAATAATTTTGACTTCACCTCCCACAAAGCAATGTGAATATCTCATACAGAGGCGTCCAATCAGGACTCACGATGTCGCTCAAAATGGGAAGGTGTGGCCGCACTTGCGTTTTGGACTGCAATTACCCTTTGAGAAAGAGGAACTCTCAAAACGCGTCAGGGCTGCGGTCTGCTGCTGTTAATTGCCAGAAAGCATGGCTGTTGTACCAAAATAGAGCAACTGCGGAAAGCTCTTCTGTGTTTCAGTGCAGCCTAACTGTCAGACATCCCCCACGGAGCTTGTATTTATATGCGGCCGTCCTGTCGCAGGGCTTTCCCCACTTCAGGAAATGGGGGCCACGGAGCTCCTAATCATGAGGGGCTTCTAATGTGGGGCACAGAACGTGGATTTATTCATTCACGCTATCTGGGGCTCATGTGGAGCTTACAATGCAGGAAATAGAAAACGCAACCATCTGGGGAAAATTTTTTGACTTCACCTCACACAGCAACATGATCATCTCATACAGAGGAGTCCAATCAGGACTCACGATATCACTTAAAATAGGAAGGTGTGGCTGCACTTGCGTTTTGGACCGCAATTACCCTTTGAGAAAAAGGAACACTCAAAACGCGTCAGGGCTGCGGTCTACTGCTGTTATTTGCCAAAAAGCTTGGCTTTTGTACCAAAATAAAGCGACTGCGGAACGCTCTTCTGTGTGTGAGTGCTGCCTAACTGTCGGACATCCCCCACAGAGCTTGTATTTATATGCAGTCGTCCTACCGCAGGGCTTTCACCACTTCAGGAAATGGGGACCACGGAGCTCCTAATCATGAGGGGCTTCTAATGTGGGGCACAGAATGTGGATTTATTCAGTCAAGCTATCCGGGGCTCATGTGGAGCTTACAATGCAGGAAATAGAAAACGCAACCATCTGGGGAAATAATTTTGACTTCACCTCCCACAAAGCAATGTGATTATCTCATACAGAGGTGTCCAATCAGGACTCACGATGTCACTCAAAATGGGAATCTGTGGCCGCACTTGCGTTTTGGACTGCAATTACCCTTTGAAAAAGAGGAACTCTCGTAACTTGTCAGGCCTGCGGTCCGCTGCTGTTAATTGCCAGAAAGCTTGGCTGTTGTACCATAATAAAGCGACTGGGGAAAGCTCTTTTGTGTTTGAGTCCTGCCTAACTGTCGGACATCCCCCACGAAACTTGTATTTATATTCGGCCGTCCTGCCGCAGGGCTTGCACCACTTCAGTAAATGGGGCCACGGAGCTCCTAATCATGAGCGGCTTCTAACGTGGGGCACAGAACTTGGATTTATTTAGTCACGCTATCCGGGGCTCACATGAAGCTTACAATGCAGGAAATAGAAAACGCAACCATCTGGGGAAATTTTTTTGACTTCACCTCCCACAGCAACATGATTATCTCATACAGAGGCGTCCAATCAGGACTCACGATATTGCTTAAAATAGGAAGGTGTGGCTGCACTTGCGTTTTGGACCGCAATTACCCTTTGAGAAAAAGGAATACTCAAAACGCGTCAGGGCTGTGGTCCACTGCTGTTATTTGCCAAAAAGCGTGACTTTTGTACCAAAATAAAGCGACTGCGGAACGCTCTTCTGTGTGTGAGTGCTGCTTAACTGTCGGACATCCCCCACAGAGCTTGTATTTATATGCGGCCGTCCTGCCGCAGGGCTTTCACTACTTCAGGAAATGGGGGCAATGGAGCTCCTAATCATGAGGGGCTTCTAATGTGGGGCACAGAACGTGGATTTATTCAGTCAAGCTATCCGGGGCTCATGTGGAGCTTACAATGCAGGAAATAGAAAACGCAACCATCTGGGGAAATATTTTTGACTTCACCTCCCACAAAGCAATGTGATTATCTCATACAGAGGTGTCCAATCAGGACTCACGATGTCGCTCAAAATGGGAAGGTGTGGCCGCACTTGCGTTTTGGACTGCAATTACCCTTTGAGAAAGAGGAACTCTTGAAACCCGTCAGGGCTGCAGTCCGCTGCTGTTAATTGCCAGAAAGCGTAGCTGTTGTACCAAAATAAAGCGACTGGGGAAAGCTCTTCTGTGTTTGAGTGCTGCCTAACTGTCGGACATCACCCACGGAGCTTGTATTTATATGCGGCCGTCCTGCCACAGGGCCTGCACCACTTCAGGAAATGGGGGCTACCGAGCTCCTAATCATGAGGGGCTTCTAATGTGGGGCACAGAACGTGGATTTATTCAGTCATGCTATCCGGGGCTCATGTGGAGCTTTCAATGCAGGAAATAGAAAACGCAACAATCTTGGGAAATATTTCTGACTTCACCTCCCACAAAGCAACGTGATTATCTCATACTGAGGCGTCCAATCAGGACTCAAAATATCGCTCAAAATGGGAAGGTGTGGATGCACTTGCGTTTTGGACTGCAATTACCTTTTGAGAAAGAGGAACTCTCGAAATGCGTCAGGGCTGCGGTCCGCTGCTGTTAATTGCCAGAAAGCGTGGCTGTTGTACCAGAATAAAGCGACTGCGGAAAGCTCTTCTGTGTTTGAGTGCTGCCTAACTGTCGGACATCCCCCACAGAGCTTGTATGTATATGCGGCCGTCCTGCCGCAGGGCTTTCACCAGTTCAGGAAATGGGGACTACAGTGCTCCTAATCATGAGGGGCTGCTAATGTGGGACACAGAACGTGTATTTTTTCAGTCACGCTTTCCGGGGCTCATGTGGAGCTTTCAATGCAGTAAATAGAAAACGCAACAATCTTGGGAAATAATTTTGACTTCACCTCTCACAAAGCAACGTGATTATCTCATACTTAGGCGTCCAATCAGGACTCCCGATATCGCTCAAAATGGGACGGTGTGGCCGCACTTGGGTTTTAGACTGCAATTACCCTTTGAGAAAGAGGAACTCTCGAAACGGGTCAGGGCTGCGGTCCACTGCTGTTAATTGCCAGAAAGCGTTGCTGTTGTACCAAAATAAAACGACTGGGGAAAGCTCTTCTGTGTTTGAGTGCTGCCTAACTGTCGTACATCCCCCACGGAGCTAGTATTTATATGCAGCCGTCCTGCCGCAGGGCTTGCACCACTTCAGGAAATGGGGGCCATGGAGCTCCTAGTCATGAGAGGCTTCTAATGTGGGGCACAGAACATGGATTTATTCATTCACGCTATCCGGGGCTCATGTGGAGCTTACAATGCAGGAAATAGAAAGTGCAACCATCTTGGAAATATTTTTGACTTCACCTCCCACAAAGCAACGTGATTATCTCAAACAGAGGCATCCAATCAGGACTCACGATATCGCTCAAAATGGGAAGGTGTGGCCGCACTTGCGTTTTGGACTGTAATTACCCTTTGAGAAAGAGGAACTCTCGAAACGCGTCAAGGCTGCGGTCCGCTGCTGTTAATTGCCAGAAAGCATTGCTGTTGTACCAAAATAAAGCGACTGGCGAAAGCTCTTCTTTGTTTGAGTCCTGCCTAACTGGCGGACATCCACCACGGAGCTTGTATTTATATTCGGCTGTCCTGCCGCAGGGCTTGCACCACTTCAGGAAATGGGGGCCACGGAGCTCCTAATCATGAGGGGCTTCTAATGTGGGGCACAGAACGTGGATTTATTCATTACATTATCTGGGGCTCATGTGGAGCTTACAATGCAGAAAATAGAAAACGCAACCACCTGGGGAAATAATTTTAACTTCAACTCCCACAAAGCAACGTGATTATCTCATACAGAGGCGTCCAATCAGGACTCAAGATATCGATTAAAATGGGAAGGTGTGGCCGCACTTGCGTTTTGGACTGCAATAACCCTTTGAGAAAAAGGAACACTCGAAACGCGTCAGGGCTGCGGTCCGCTGCTGTTAATTGCCAGAAAGCGTGGCTTTTGTACCAAAATAAAGCAACTGGGGAAAGCTTTTCTGTGTTTGAGTGCTGCCTAACTGTCGGACATCCCCCGCGGAGCTTGTATGTATATGCGGCCGTCCTGCCGCAGGGCTTTCACCACATCAGGAAATGGGGGCCACGGAGATCCTAATCATTAGGGGCTTCTAATGTGGGGCACAGAACGCGGATTTATTCAGTCACCCTATCCGGGGCTCATGTGGAGCTTACAATGCAGGAAATAGATAATGCAACCATCTGGGGAAATAATTTTGACTTCACCTCCCACAAAGCAACGTGATTATCTCATACAGAGGCGTCCAATTGGGACTCACGATAACGCTCAAAATGGGACGGTGTGGCCGCACTTGCGTTTTAGACTGCAATTACCCTTTGAGAAAGAGGAACTCTCGAAACGTGTCAGGGCTGCGGTCCGCTGCTGTTAATTGCCAGAAAGCATGGCTGTTGTACCAAAATAAAGCGACTGGGGAAAGCTCTCCTGTGTTTGAGTGCTGCCTAACTGTCGGACATCCCCCACGGAGCTTGTATTTATATGCGGCCGTCCTGCAGTAGGCCTTGCACCACGTCAAGAAATGGGGGCCACGGAGCTCCTAATCATGAGGGGCTTCTAATGGGGGGCACAGAACGTGGATTTATTCTGTCATGCTATCCGGGGCTCATGTGGAGCTTACAATGAAGGAAATAGAAAACGCAACCATCTGGGGAAATAATTTTGACTTCACCTCCCACAAAGCAACGTGATTATCTCATACAGAGGCGTCCAATCAGGACTCATGATATCGCTCAAAATGGGAAGGGTTGGCCGCACTTGCGTTTTGGACTGCAATTACCCTTTGAGAAAGAGTAACGCTCGAAACGCATCAGGGCTGCGGTCCGCTGCTGTTAATTGCCAGAAAGCGTGGCTGTTGTACCAAAATAAAGCGACTGGGGAAAGCTCTTCCGTGTTTGACTGCTGCCTAACTGTCGGACATCCCCCACGGAGCTTGTAGTTATATGCGGCTGTCCTGCCGCAGGGCTTACGCCACTTCAGGAAATGGGGCCCACGGAGCTCCTAATCATTAGGGGCTTCTAATGTGGGGCACAGAACGTGGATTTATTCAGTCACGCTCTCCGGGGCTCATCTGGAGCTTACAATGCAGAAAATAGAAAACGCAACCATCTTGGGAAATAATTTTGACTTCACCTCCCAAAAATCAATGTGATTATCTCATACAGAGGCGTCCAATCAGGACTCATGATATCGCTCCAAATGGGAAGGGATGTCCGCACTTGCGTTTTGGACTTCAATTACCCTTTGAGAAAGAGGAACTCTCGTAACGTGTCAGGCCTGCGGTCCGCTGCTGAAAATTGCCAGAAAGCGTGGCTGTTGTACCATAATAAAGCGACTGGGGAAAGCTCTTTTGTGTTTGAGTCCTGCCTAACTGTCGGACATCCCCCACGGAGCTTGTATTTATATTCGGCCGTCCTGCCGCAGGGCTTGCACCACTTCAGTAAATGGGGCCACGGAGCTCCTAATCATGAGCGGCTTCTAACGTGGGGCACAGAACTTGGATTTATTTAGTCACGCTATCCGGGGCTCACATGAAGCTTACAATGCAGGAAATAGAAAACGCAACCATCTTGGAAATAATTTTGACTTCACCTCCCACAAAGCAACGTGATTATCTCAAACAGAGGCATCCAATCAGGACTCACGATATCGCTCAGAATGGGAAGGTGTGGCCGCACTTGCGTTTTGGACTGTAATTACCCTTTGAGAAAGAGGAACTCTCGAAACGCGTCAAGGCTGCGGTCCGCTGCTGTTAATTGCCAGAAAGCATTGCTGTTGTACCAAAATAAAGCGACTGGCGAAAGCTCTTCTTTGTTTGAGTCCTGCCTAACTGGCGGACATCCACCACGGAGCTTGTATTTATATTCGGCTGTCCTGCCGCAGGGCTTGCACCACTTCAGGAAATGGGGGCCACGGAGCTCCTAATCATGAGGGGCTTCTAATGTGGGGCACAGAACGTGGATTTATTCATTACATTATCTGGGGCTCATGTGGAGCTTACAATGCAGAAAATAGAAAACGCAACCACCTGGGGAAATAATTTTAACTTCAACTCCCACAAAGCAACGTGATTATCTCATACAGAGGCGTCCAATCAGGACTCAAGATATCGATTAAAATGGGAAGGTGTGGCCGCACTTGCGTTTTGGACTGCAATAACCCTTTGAGAAAAAGGAACACTCGAAACGCGTCAGGGCTGCGGTCCGCTGCTGTTAATTGCCAGAAAGCGTGGCTTTTGTACCAAAATAAAGCAACTGGGGAAAGCTTTTCTGTGTTTGAGTGCTGCCTAACTGTCGGACATCCCCCGCTGAGCTTGTATGTATATGCGGCCGTCCTACCGCAGGGCTTTCACCACATCAGGAAATGGGGGCCACGGAGATCCTAATCATTAGGGGCTTCTAATGTGGGGCACAGAACGCGGATTTATTCAGTCACCCTATCCGGGGCTCATGTGGAGCTTACAATGCAGGAAATAGATAATGCAACCATCTGGGGAAATAATTTTGACTTCACCTCCCACAAAGCAACGTGATTATCTCATACAGAGGCGTCCAATTGGGACTCACGATAACGCTCAAAATGGGACGGTGTGGCCGCACTTGCGTTTTAGACTGCAATTACCCTTTGAGAAAGAGGAACTCTCGAAACGTGTCAGGGCTGCGGTCCGCTGCTGTTAATTGCCAGAAAGCATGGCTGTTGTACCAAAATAAAGCGACTGGGGAAAGCTCTCCTGTGTTTGAGTGCTGCCTAACTGTCGGACATCCCCCACGGAGCTTGTATTTATATGCGGCCGTCCTGCAGAAGGCATTGCACCACGTCAAGAAATGGGGGCCACGGAGCTCCTAATCATGAGGGGCTTCTAATGTGGGGCACAGAACGTGGATTTATTCTGTCATGCTATCCGGGGCTCATGTGGAGCTTACAATGAAGGAAATAGAAAACGCAACCATCTGGGGAAATAATTTTGACTTCACCTCCCACAAAGCAACGTGATTATCTCATACAGAGGCGTCCAATCAGGACTCATGATATCGCTCAAAATGGGAAGGGTTGGCCGCACTTGCGTTTTGGACTGCAATTACCCTTTGAGAAAGAGTAACGCTCGAAACGCATCAGGGCTGCGGTCCGCTGCTGTTAATTGCCAGAAAGCGTGGCTGTTGTACCAAAATAAAGCAACTGGGGAAAGCTCTTCCGTGTTTGACTGCTGCCTAACTGTCGGACATCCCCCACCGAGCTTGTAGTTATATGCGGCTCTCCTGCCGCAGGGCTTACGCCACTTCAGGAAATGGGGCCCACGGAGCTCCTAATCATTAGGGGCTTCTAATGTGGGGCACAGAACGTGGATTTATTCAGTCACGCTCTCCGGGGCTCATCTGGAGCTTACAATGCAGAAAATAGAAAACGCAACCATCTTGGGAAATAATTTTGACTTCACCTCCCAAAAATCAATGTGATTATCTCATACAGAGGCGTCCAATCAGGACTCATGATATCGCTCCAAATGGGAAGGGATGTCCGCACTTGCGTTTTGGACTTCAATTACCCTTTGAGAAAGAGGAACTCTCGTAACGTGTCAGGCCTGCGGTCCGCTGCTGAAAATTGCCAGAAAGCGTGGCTGTTGTACCATAATAAAGCGACTGGGGAAAGCTCTTTTGTGTTTGAGTCCTGCCTAACTGTCGGACATCCCCCACGGAGCTTGTATTTATATTCGGCCGTCCTGCCGCAGGGCTTGCACCACTTCAGTAAATGGGGCCACGGAGCTCCTAATCATGAGCGGCTTCTAACGTGGGGCACAGAACTTGGATTTATTTAGTCACGCTATCCGGGGCTCACATGAAGCTTACAATGCAGGAAATAGAAAACGCAACCATCTGGGGAAATTTTTTTGACTTCACCTCCCACAGCAATATGATTATCTCATACAGAGGCGTCCAATCAGGACTCACGATATCGCTTAAAATAGGAAGGTGTGACTGCACTTGCGTTTTGGACCGCAATTACCCTTTGAGAAAAAGGAACACTCGAAACGCGTCAGGGCTGCGGTCCACTGCTGTTATTTGCCAAAAAGCGTGGCTTTTGTACCAAAATAAAGCGACTGTGGAACGCTCTTCTGTGTGTGAGTGCTGCCTAACTGTCGGACATCCCCCACAGAGCTTGTATTTATATGCGGCCGTCCTGCCGCAGGGCTTTCACCACTTCAGGAAATGGGGGCCACGGAGCTCCTAATCATGAGGGGCTTCTAATGTGGGGCACAGAACGTGGATTTATTCAGTCAAGCTATTCGGGGCTCATGTGGAGCTTACAATGCAGGAAATAGAAAACGCAACCATCTGGGGAAATAATTTTGACATCACCTCCCACAAAGCAATGTGATTATCTCATACAGAGGTGTCCAATCAGGACTCACGATGTCACTCAAAATGGGAATCTGTGGCCGCACTTGCGTTTTGGACTGCAATTACCCTTTGAAAAAGAGGAACTCTCGTAACTTGTCAGGCCTGCGGTCCGCTGCTGTTAATTGCCAGAAAGCTTGGCTGTTGTACCATAATAAAGCGACTGGGGAAAGCTCTTTTGTGTTTGAGTCCTGCCTAACTGTCGGACATCCCCCACGAAACTTGTATTTATATTCGGCCGTCCTGCCGCAGGGCTTGCACCACTTCAGTAAATGGGGCCACGGAGCTCCTAATCATGAGCGGCTTCTAACGTGGGGCACAGAACTTGGATTTATTTAGTCACGCTATCCGGGGCTCACATGAAGCTTACAATGCAGGAAATAGAAAACGCAACCATCTGGGGAAATTTTTTTGACTTCACCTCCCACAGCAACATGATTATCTCATACAGAGGCGTCCAATCAGGACTCACGATATCGCTTAAAATAGGAAGGTGTGGCTGCACTTGCGTTTTGGACCGCAATTACCCTTTGAGAAAAAGGAATACTCAAAACGCGTCAGGGCTGCGGTCCACTGCTGTTATTTGCCAAAAAGCGTGACTTTTGTACCAAAATAAAGCGACTGCGGAACCCTCTTCTGTGTGTGAGTGCTGCTTAACTGTCGGACATCCCCCACAGAGCTTGTATTTATATGCGGCCGTCCTGCCGCAGGGCTTTCACTACTTCAGGAAATGGGGGCAATGGAGCTCCTAATCATGAGGGGCTTCTAATGTGGGGCACAGAACGTGGATTTATTCAGTCAAGCTATCCGGGGCTCATGTGGAGCTTACAATGCAGGAAATAGAAAACACAACCATCTGGGGAAATATTTTTGACTTCACCTCCCACAAAGCAATGTGATTATCTCATACAGAAGTGTCCAATCAGGACTCACGATGTCGCTCAAAATGGGAAGGTGTGGCCGCACTTGTGTTTTGGACTGCAATTACCCTTTGAGAAAGAGGAACTCTTGAAACCCGTCAGGGCTGCAGTCCGCTGCTGTTAATTGCCAGAAAGCGTGGCTGTTGTACCAAAATAAAGCGACTGGGGAAAGCTCTCCTGTGTTTGAGTGCTGCCTAACTGTCGGACATCACCCACGGAGCTTGTATTTATATGCGGCCGTCCTGCCACAGGGCCTGCACCACTTCAGGAAATGGGGGCTACGGAGCTCCTAATCATGAGGGGCTTCTAATGTGGGGCACAGAACGTGGATTTATTCAGTCATGCTATCCGGGGCTCATGTGGAGCTTTCAATGCAGGAAATAGAAAACGCAACAATCTTGGGAAATAATTTTGACTTCACCTCCCACAAAGCAACGTGATTATCTCATACTGAGGCGTCCAATCAGGACTCAAAATATCGCTCAAAATGGGAAGGTGTGGATGCACTTGCGTTTTGGACTGCAATTACCTTTTGAGAAAGAGGAACTCTCGAAATGCGTCAGGGCTGCGGTCCGCTGCTGTTAATTGCCAGAAAGCGTGGCTGTTGTACCAGAATAAAGCGACTGCGGAAAGCTCTTCTGTGTTTGAGTGCTGCCTAACTGTCGGACATCCCCCACAGAGCTTGTATGTATATGCGGCCGTCCTGCCGCAGGGCTTTCACCACTTTAGGAAATGGGGGCTACAGTGCTCCTAATCATGAGGGGCTGCTAATGTGGGGCACAGAACGTGTATTTTTTCAGTCATGCTATCCGGGGCTCATGTGGAGCTTTCAATACAGTAAATAGAAAACGCAACAATCTTGGGAAATAATTTTGACTTCACCTCTCACAAAGCAACGTGATTATCTCATACTTAGGCGTCCAATCACGACTCCCGATATCGCTCAAAATGGGACGGTGTGGCCGCACTTGGGTTTTAGACTGCAATTCATTGTCACTAACACTGCAATCACGATCTCCATCCCATCAACTTGGCCATCTTTTAGACCCTGTGTTTGCTAACTGGGAAGACCTCAAAATGAATACTCCGTTGCAGATCACATGGTCCGATCACTTTGTCATCCCCTTTGAGGTGCTAACTGCTCTACAGGAATGCAGCAAGATTAATTCTAATGTGCCCAATTCTAAACCCGTGAAACGCAGAGATTGGAAGAACTTTACAGAAGAAAAGTTTAAATCTGCCCTTGGGAGAGAACCTCCCCCCTCCAACGATACCCTTGTTAAGGCATGGGAAGACTATGAAAAATGGATGTCCAGGGCTCTGGACACAGTAGCACCATGGACATTTAAACCCCCTGTCAGAAAGACTCAAACGGCTCCATGGTTCTCCAAAGAACTTAAGGAAGCTAAGGCCAAATGTAAAAACATTGAACGAGGATGGAGAAAAAACTATGATCCAGAGGACAAATTAAAATATAAAAATGAATTAAAAATCTATCATAAACTTATTAGAGCAGCTAAAGGTGTGCATTTTAAAGAACGTATTGAAAATGCAAAAAATCCTACTAAGGAACTTTTTTCAATATACAAAGAGCTCACCGTGCCTACCAGACTTGAGGCTCTAGACACATACTCTAATGAGCTATGTGATGAGATTGCAGATTTTTTTGTGAAAAAAGTAGACTTAATACACGCTACTTTCACAGACAGCCCACATGACCATCACTCAATAGTGAGAAAGGTTCCCGACACCAAGCCCTAATTGACAAGCTTCTCAGTCCCTAAGAGATCTGACCTGCTTCTGATTATGAGAGGAATACATTCTGGATCCCCTCTGGATGTAATCTCCCCTAATCGATGCACGGGAGTCCTTGATGGCATGATCGAGCAGATTGAACAGCTTATCGCTCTCTCTTTCCAGGAGTGCCATGTGCTGGAGGCCTGGAAAACCGCACAGGTTATACCCCTGAAAAAGAAAGCGAACATTCATATTTCTCAACTGCAAAACCTCCGTCCGATATCCCTCCTCCCCTTCTGTGGGAAAGTTGTGGAGAAGGTGGTGAATAAGCAACTTATGCAATTCATCGAAGAGAACTCTTGCCTCCACTCAACCCAGTCAGGTTTTAGAGCAGGTTATTCAACTGAATCTGCGGTCCTCTTTTCCACAGAACGCCTGAGACAACTTGTTGACGGAGGGCAGACAGCAGCGTTGGTGTTATTAGACCTCAGTGCAGCATTCGATACCGTGCTGCACTCAACGCTGCTGTCACGCCTCTCAGACATGGGAATAGAGGGCCTAGCCCTGGAATGAATAAGATCCTTCTTGGAAAATAGGAGTTTTCAGGTACATTGCCCTCCCTATAAGTCATCCCCCCGCAAGCTGAGGCATGGGGTTCCACAAGGCTCAAGTCTGAGCCCCACGCTGTTTAATATTTATATGGAGCCCTTGGCACATATTGTGGAATCCTATGGTGTGGATATCGTCACATACGCTGACGATAGCCAATTGATAATTCAACTTGCTAATAACCAGCCTGAGGAAGCCATTAATTTTTCCAATTGTATGCAAGCAGTGGCTGGGTGGATGAACAACAACTGCCTTCGCCTAAATGGCGAAAAAAACGAATTGCTAGTGGTCGGTAAGTCTCTCTCTACCTGGTCGCAGGACTGGTGGCCGACGGAATTAGGGCCAATCCCCCGCTCAGCAGAGGTTGTCAGAAACTTGGGAATAATGATTGATGCGGAGCTTTCCTTCAAGCAACAAATTAGCAAAATCACTGGAAAATGCTTTGGAATATTAAAAACCCTCCTCAAAGTTCTCGACCTGCTCCCCTTTGGTGCCAGGAAGAAACTTATCCACGCCCTAGTCACGCCGCACCTGGACTATGGCAACGCCCTTTTCCTTGGCCTGAGCAAAAAAGGCATTCAACAACTTCAGTGTGTCCAAAATGCCGCCGCCCGCTTGGTACTGAACCTTCCACGTAGGGCATCCGGTACCACGGCATTGCGCAAACTTCATTGGCTCCCCATTGTGGAGCGTATCAAATTTAAGGCACTATGCATGGCTCATCGTATTGCCCAGGGAAAAGGCCCAAATTACCTGCAAAGACTCCTTATCACCCATCGCCCTATCCGAAATCTTAGATCTGCTGGAGTGATGTTATTCAAACTCCCTCGTGTTCACAGGTCCAGAATGGGAGGTAGCTCCTTCCGTTTCTTGGCTAGCAAACACTGGAATAGCCTCCCCTTGAATCTTCGGATGGAGCCCTCCGAAACAAGATTCAGACAAAATCTAAAAACTCATCTCTTTCCCAAGTAAATAGCTTCCTGATACATTCTAGGATTTTAGTGTAACTTGGTTTTAGCTTCATCTGGGAGCAGTAGTTTTTCAGCGCGGGGACACACCGTCATAGGTGTAACCAGGCGCTTAAGAAATGGTCTTATTATTATTATTATTATTATTAATTACCCTTTGAGAAAGAGGAACTCTCGAAACGCGTCAGGGCTGCGGTCCGCTGCTGTTAATTGCCAGAAAGCGTTGCTGTTGTACCAAAATAAAACGACTGGGGAAAGCTCTTCTGTGTTTGAGTGCTGCCTAACTGTCGTACATCCCCCACGGAGCTAGTATTTATATGCAGCCGTCCTGCCGCAGGGCTTGCACCACTTCAGGAAATGGGGGCCATGGAGCTCCTAGTCATGAGAGGCTTCTAATGTGGGGCACAGAACATGGATTTATTCAGTCACGCTATCCGGGGCTCATGTGGAGCTTACAATGCAGGAAATAGAAAATGCAACCATCTTGGAAATAATTTTGACTTCACCTCCCACAAAGCAACGTGATTATCTCAAACAGAGGCATCCAATCAGGACTCACGATATCGCTCAAAATGGGAAGGTGTGGTCGCACTTGCGTTTTGGACTGTAATTACCCTTTGAGAAAGAGGAACTCTCGAAACGCGTCAAGGCTGCGGTCCCCTGCTGTTAATTGCCAGAAAGCATGGCTGTTGTACCAAAATAAAGCGACTGGCGAAAGCTCTTCTTTGTTTGAGTCCTGCCTAACTGGCGGACATCCACCACGGAGCTTGTATTTATATTCGGCTGTCCTGCCGCAGGGCTTGCACCACTTCAGGAAATGGGGGCCACGGAGCTCCTAATCATGAGGGGCTTCTAATGTGGGGCACAGAACGTGGATTTATTCATTACATTATCTGGGGCTCATGTGGAGCTTACAATGCAGAAAATAGAAAACGCAACCACCTGGGGAAATAATTTTAACTTCAACTCCCACAAAGCAACGTGATTATCTCATACAGAGGCGTCCAATCAGGACTCAAGATATCGATTAAAATGGGAAGTTGTGGCCGCATTTGCGTTTTGGACTGCAATAACCCTTTGAGAAAAAGGAACACTCGAAACGCGTCAGGGCTGCGGTCCGCTGCTGTTAATTGCCAGAAAGCGTGGCTTTTGTACCAAAATAAAGCAACTGGGGAAAGCTTTTCTGTGTTTGAGTGCTGCCTAACTGTCGGACATCCCCCGCGGAGCTTGTATGTATATGCGGCCGTCCTGCCGCAGGGCTTTCACCACATCAGGAAATGGGGGCCACGGAGATCCTAATCATTAGGGGCTTCTAATGTGGGGCACAGAACGCGGATTTATTCAGTCACCCTATCCGGGGCTCATGTGGAGCTTACAATGCAGGAAATAGATAATGCAACCATCTGGGGAAATAATTTTGACTTCACCTCCCACAAAGCAACGTGATTATCTCATACAGAGGCGTCCAATTGGGACTCACGATATCGCTCAAAATGGGACGGTGTGGCCGCACTTGCGTTTTAGACTGCAATTACCCTTTGAGAAAGAGGAACTCTCGAAACGTGTCAGGGCTGCGATCCACTGCTGTTAATTGCCAGAAAGCATGGCTGTTGTACCAAAATAAAGCGACTGAGGAAAGCTCTCCTGTGTTTGAGTGCTGCCTAACTGTCGGACATCCCCCACGGAGCTTGTATTTATATGCGCCCGTCCTGCAGTAGGGCTTGCACCACGTCAAGAAATGGGGGCCACGGAGCTCCTAATCATGAGGGGCTTCTAATGTGGGGCACAGAACGTGGATTTATTCTGTCATGCTATCCGGGGCTCATGTGGAGCTTACAATGAAGGAAATAGAAAACGCAACCATCTGGGGAAATAATTTTGACTTCACCTCCCACAAAGCAACGTGATTATCTCATACAGAGGCGTCCAATCGGGACTCACGATATCGCTCAAAATGGGAAGGGTTGGCCGCACTTGCGTTTTGGACTGCAATTACCCTTTGAGAAAGAGTAACGCTCGAAACGCATCAGGGCTGCGGTCCGCTGCTGTTAATTGCCAGAAAGCGTGGCTGTTGTACCAAAATAAAGCGACTGGGGAAAGCTCTTCCGTGTTTGACTGCTGCCTAACTGTCGGACATCCCCCACGGAGCTTGTAGTTATATGCGGCTGTCCTGCCGCAGGGCTTACGCCACTTCAGGAAATGGGGCCCACGGAGCTCCTAATCATTAGGGGCTTCTAATGTGGGGCACAGAACGTGGATTTATTCAGTCACGCTCTCCGGGGCTCATCTGGAGCTTACAATGCAGTAAATAGAAAACGCAACCATCTTGGGAAATGATTTTGACTTCACCTCCCAAAAATCAATGTGATTATCTCATACAGAGGCGTCCAATCAGGACTCATGATATCGCTCCAAATGGGAAGGGATGTCCGCACTTGCGTTTTGGACTTCAATTACCCTTTGAGAAAGAGGAACTCTCGTAACGTGTCAGGCCTGCGGTCCGCTGCTGAAAATTGCCAGAAAGCGTGGCTGTTGTACCAAAATAAAGCGACTGGGGAAAGCTCTTCCGTGTTTGACTGCTGCCTAACTGTCGGACATCCCCCACGGAGCTTGTAGTTATATGCGGCTGTCCTGCCGCAGGGCTTACGCCACTTCAGGAAATGGGGCCCACGGAGCTCCTAATCATTAGGGGCTTCTAATGTGGGGCACAGAACGTGGATTTATTCAGTCACGCTCTCCGGGGCTCATCTGGAGCTTACAATGCAGGAAATAGAAAACGCAACCATCTGGGGAAATAATTTTGACATCACCTCCCACAAAGCAATGTGATTATCTCATACAGAGGTGTCCAATCAGGACTCACGATGTCACTCAAAATGGGAATCTGTGGCCGCACTTGCGTTTTGGACTGCAATTACCCTTTGAAAAAGAGGAACTCTCGTAACTTGTCAGGCCTGCGGTCCGCTGCTGTTAATTGCCAGAAAGCTTGGCTGTTGTACCATAATAAAGCGACTGGGGAAAGCTCTTTTGTGTTTGAGTCCTGCCTAACTGTCGGACATCCCCCACGAAACTTGTATTTATATTCGGCCGTCCTGCCGCAGGGCTTGCACCACTTCAGTAAATGGGGCCACGGAGCTCCTAATCATGAGCGGCTTCTAACGTGGGGCACAGAACTTGGATTTATTTAGTCACGCTATCCGGGTCTCACATGAAGCTTACAATGCAGGAAATAGAAAACGCAACCATCTGGGGAAATTTTTTTGACTTCACCTCCCACAGCAACATGATTATCTCATACAGAGGCGTCCAATCAGGACTCACGATATCGCTTAAAATAGGAAGGTGTGGCTGCACTTGCGTTTTGGACCGCAATTACCCTTTGAGAAAAAGGAATACTCAAAACGCGTCAGGGCTGCGGTCCACTGCTGTTATTTGCCAAAAAGCGTGACTTTTGTACCAAAATAAAGCGACTGCGGAACGCTCTTCTGTGTGTGAGTGCTGCTTAACTGTCGGACATCCCCCACAGAGCTTGTATTTATATGCGGCCGTCCTGCCGCAGGGCTTTCACTACTTCAGGAAATGGGGGCAATGGAGCTCCTAATCATGAGGGGCTTCTAATGTGGGGCACAGAACGTGGATTTATTCAGTCAAGCTATCCGGGGCTCCTGTGGAGCTTACAATGCAGGAAATAGAAAACGCACCCATCTGGGGAAATATTTTCGACTTCACCTCCCACAAAGCAATGTGATTATCTCATACAGAGGTGTCCAATCAGGACTCACGATGTCGCTCAAAATGGGAAGGTGTGGCCGCACTTGCTTTTTGGACTGCAATTACCCTTTGAGAAAGAGGGACTCTTGAAACCCGTCAGGGCTGCAGTCCGCTGCTGTTAATTGCCAGAAAGCGTGGCTGTTGTACCAAAATAAAGCGACTGGGGAAAGCTCTTCTGTGTTTGAGTGCTGCCTAACTGTCGGACATCACCCACGGAGCTTGTATTTATATGCGGCCGTCCTGCCACAGGGCCTGCACCACTTCAGGAAATGGGGGCTACTGAGCTCCTAATCATGAGGGCCTTCTAATGTGGGGCACAGAACGTGGATTTATTCAGTCATGCTATCCGGGGCTCATGTGGAGCTTTCAATGCAGGAAATAGAAAACGCAACAATCTTGGGAAATTATTTTGACTTCACCTCCCACAAAGCAACGTGATTATCTCATACTGAGGCGTCCAATCAGGACTCAAAATATCGCTCAAAATGGGAAGGTGTGGATGCACTTGCGTTTTGGACTGCAATTACCTTTTGAGAAAGAGGAACTCTCGAAATGCGTCAGGGCTGCGGTCCGCTGCTGTTAATTGCCAGAAAGCGTGGCTGTTGTACCAGAATAAAGCGACTGCGGAAAGCTCTTCTGTGTTTGAGTGCTGCCTAACTGTGGGACATCCCCCACAGAGCTTGTATGTATATGCGGCGGTCCTGCCGCAGGGCTTTCACCACTTTAGGAAATGAGGGCCATAGAGCTCCTAATCATGAGGGGCTTCTAAAGGGGGGAACAGAACGTGGATTCAATCAGTCACGCTATCCGGGGCTCATGTGGAGCTTTCAATGCAGTAAATAGAAAACGCAACAATCTTGGGAAATAATTTTGACTTCACCTCTCACAAAGCAACGTGATTATCTCATACTTAGGCGTCCAATCACGACTCCCGATATCGCTCAAAATCGGACGGTGTGGCCGCACTTGGGTTTTAGACTGTAATTACCCTTTGAGAAAGAGGAACTCTCGAAACGCGTCAGGGCTGCGGTCCGCTGCTGTTAATTGCCAGAAAGCGTTGCTGTTGTACCAAAATAAAACGACTGGGGAAAGCTCTTCTGTGTTTGAGTGCTGCCTAACTGTCGTACATCCCCCACGGAGCTAGTATTTATATGCAGCCGTCCTGCCGCAGGGCTTGCACCACTTCAGGAAATGGGGGCCATAGAGCTCCTAGTCATGAGAGGCTTCTAATGTGGGGCACAGAACATGGATTTATTCAGTCACGCTATCCGGGGCTCATGTGGAGCTTACAATGCAGGAAATAGAAAATGCAACCATCTTGGAAATAATTTTGACTTCACCTCCCACAAAGCAACGTGATTATCTCAAACAGAGGCATCCAATCAGGACTCACGATATCGCTCAAAATGGGAAGGTGTGGCCGCACTTGCGTTTTGGACTGTAATTACCCTTTGAGAAAGAGGAACCCTCGAAACGCGTCAAGGCTGCGGTCCGCTGCTGTTAATTGCCAGAAAGCATGGCTGTTGTACCAAAATAAAGCGACTGGCGAAAGCTCTTCTTTGTTTGAGTCCTGCCTAACTGGCGGACATCCACCACGGAGCATGTATTTATATTCGGCTGTCCTGCCGCAGGGCTTGCACCACTTCAGGAAATGGGGGCCACGGAGCTCCTAATCATGAGGGGCTTCTAATGTGGGGCACAGAACGTGGATTTATTCATTACATTATCTGGGGCTCATGTGGAGCTTACAATGCAGAAAATAGAAAACGCAACCACCTGGGGAAATAATTTTAACTTCAACTCCCACAAAGCAACGTGATTATCTCATACAGAGGCGTCCAATCAGGACTCAAGATATCGATTAAAATGGGAAGGTGTGGCCGCACTTGCGTTTTGGACTGCAATAACCCTTTGAGAAAAAGGAACACTCGAAACGCGTCAGGGCTGCGGTCCGCTGCTGTTAATTGCCAGAAAGCGTGGCTTTTGTACCAAAATAAAGCAACTGGGGAAAGCTTTTCTGTGTTTGAGTGCTGCCTAACTGTCGGACATCCCCCGCGGAGCTTGTATGTATATGCGGCCGTCCTGCCGCAGGGCTTTCACCACATCAGGAAATGGGGGCCACGGAGATCCTAATCATTAGGGGCTTCTAATGTGGGGCACAGAACGCGGATTTATTCAGTCACCCTATCCGGGGCTCATGTGGAGCTTACAATGCAGGGAATAGATAATGCAACCATCTGGGGAAATAATTTTGACTTCACCTCCCACAAAGCAACGTGATTATCTCATACAGAGGCGTCCAATTGGGACTCACGATATCGCTCAAAATAGGACGGTGTGGCCGCACTTGCGTTTTAGACTGCAATTACCCTTTGAGAAAGAGGAACTCTCGAAACGTGTCAGGGCTGCGGTCCGCTGCTGTTAATTGCCAGAAAGCATGGCTGTTGTACCAAAATAAAGCGACTGGGGAAAGCTCTCCTGTGTTTGAGTGCTGCCTAACTGTCGGACATCCCCCACGGAGCTTGTATTTATATGCGGCCGTCCTGCAGTAGGGCTTGCACCACGTCAAGAAATGGGGGCCACGGAGCTCCTAATCATGAGGGGCTTCTAATGTGGGGCACAGAACGTGGATTTATTCTGTCATGCTATCCGGGGCTCATGTGGAGCTTACAATGAAGGAAATAGAAAACGCAACCATCTGGGGAAATAATTTTGACTTCACCTCCCACAAAGCAACGTGATTATCTCATACAGAGGCGTCCAATCGGGACTCACGATATCGCTCAAAATGGGAAGGGTTGGCCGCACTTGCGTTTTGGACTGCAATTACCCTTTGAGAAAGAGTAACGCTCGAAACGCATCAGGGCTGCGGTCCGCTGCTGTTATTTGCCAGAAAGCGTGGCTGTTGTACCAAAATAAAGCGACTGGAGAAAGCTCTTCCGTGTTTGACTGCTGCCTAACTGTCGGACATCCCCCACGGAGCTTGTAGTTATATGCGGCTGTCCTGCCGCAGGGCTTACGCCACTTCAGGAAATGGGGCCCACGGAGCTCCTAATCATTAGGGGCTTCTAATGTGGGGCACAGAACGTGAATTTATTCAGTCACGCTCTCCGGGGCTCATCTGGAGCTTACAATGCAGTAAATAGAAAACGCAACCATCTTGGGAAATAATTTTGACTTCACCTCCCAAAAATCAATGTGATTATCTCATACAGAGGCGTCCAATCAGGACTCATGATATCGCTCCAAATGGGAAGGGATGTCCGCACTTGCGTTTTGGACTTCAATTACCCTTTGAGAAAGAGAAACTCTCGTAATGTGTCAGGCCTGCGGTCCGCTGCTGAAAATTGGCAGAAAGCGTGGCTGTTGTACCATAATAAAGCGACTGGGGAAAGCTCTTTTGTGTTTGAGTCCTGCCTAACTGTCGGACATCCCCCACGGAGCTTGTATTTATATTCGGCCGTCCTGCCGCAGGGCTTGCACCACTTCAGGAAATGGGGCCACGGAGCTCCTAATCATGAGCGGCTTCTAACGTGGGGCACAGAACTTGGATTTATTTAGTCACGCTATCCGGGGCTCATATGGAGCTTACAATGCAGGAAATAGAAAACGCAACCATCTGGGGAAACTTTTTTGACTTCACCTCCCACAGCAATATGATTATCTCATACAGAGGCGTCCAATCAGGACTCACGATATCGCTTAAAATAGGAAGGTGTGACTGCACTTGCGTTTTGGACCACAATTACCCTTTGAGAAAAAGGAACACTCGAAACGCGTCAGGGCTGCGGTCCACTGCTGTTATTTGCCAAAAAGCGTGGCTTTTGTACCAAAATAAAGCGACTGTGGAACGCTCTTCTGTGTGTGAGTGCTGCCTAACTGTCGGACATCCCCAACAGAGCTTGTATTTATATGCGGCCGTCCTGCCGCAGGGCTTTCACCACTTCAGGAAATGGGGGCCACGGAGCTCCTAATCATGAGGGGCTTCTAATGTGGGGCACAGAACGTGGATTTATTCAGTCAAGCTATTCGGGCTCATATGGAGCTTACAATGCAGGAAATAGAAAACGCAACCATCTGGGGAAATAATTTTGACATCACCTCCCACAAAGCAATGTGATTATCTCATACAGAGGTGTCCAATCAGGACTCACGATGTCGCTCAAAATGGGAAGGTGTGGCCGCACTTGCGTTTTGGACTGCAATTACCCTTTGAGAAAGAGGAACTCTTGAAACCCGTCAGGGCCGCGGTCCGCTGCTGTTAATTGCCAGAAAGTGTGGCTGTTGTACCAAAATAAAGCGACTGGGGAAAGCTCTTCTGTGTTTGAGTGCTGCCTAACTGTCGGACATTCCCCACGGAGCTTGTATTTATATGCGGCCGTCCTGCCGCAGGGCCTGCACCACTTCAGGAAATGGGGGCTACAGAGCTCCTAATCATGAGAGGCTTCTAATGTGGGGCACAGAACGTGGATTCATTCAGTCACGCTATCCGGGGCTCATGTGGAGCTTACAATGCAGGAAATAGAAACTGCAACAATCTTGGGAAATAATTTTGACTTCACCTCCCACAAAGCAACGTGATTATCTCATACTTAGGCGTCCAATCAGGACTCACAATATCGCTCAAAATGGGAAGGTGTGGCTGCACTTGCGTTTTGGACTGCAATTACCCTTTGAGAAAGAGGAACTCTCGAAATGCGTCAGGGCTGCTGTCCGCTGCTGTTAATTGCCAGAAAGCGTGGCTGTTGTACCAGAATAAAGCGACTGCGGAAAGCTCTTCTGTGTTTGAGTGCTGCCTAACTGTGGGACATCCCCCACAGAGCTTGTATGTATATGCGGCGGTCCTGCCGCAGGGCTTTCACCACTTCAGGAAATGGGGGCCACGGAGCTCCTAATCATGAGGGGCTTCTAACGTGGGGCACAGAACTTGGATTTATGTATTCATGCTACTTGGGGCTCATGTGGAGCTTACAATGCAGGAAATAGAAAACGCAACCATCTGGGGAAATAATTTTGACTTCACCTCCCACAAAGCAATGTGAATATCTCATACAGAGGCGTTCAATAAGGACTCACGATGTCGCTCAGAATGGGAAGGTGTGGCCGCATTTGTGTTTTGGACTGCAATTACCCTTTGAGAAAGAGGAACTCTCAAAACGCATCAGGGCTGCGGTCCGCTGCTGTTAATTGCCAGAAAGCGTAGCCGTTGTACCAAAATAAAGCGACTGGGGAAAGCTCTTCTGTGTTTGAGTGCTGCCTAACTGTCGGACATCCCCCACGGAGCTTGTATTTATATGCGGCCGTCCTGCAGTAGGGTTTCACCACTTCAAGAAATGGGGGCCACGGAGCTCCTAATCATGAGGGGCTTCTAATGTGGGGCACAGAACGTGGATTTATTCTGTCATGCTATCCGGGGCTCATGTGGAGCTTACAATGCAGGAAATAGAAAACGCAACCACCTGGGGAAATAATTTTGACTTCACCTCCCACAAATCAACGTGATTATCTCATACAGAGGCGTCCAATCAGGACTCACGATATCGCTCCAAATGGGAAGGTGTGGCCGCACTTGCGTTTTGGACTGCAATTACCCTTTGAGAAAGAGTAACGCTCGAAACGCATCAGGGCTCCGGTCCGCTGCTGTTAATTACCTGAAAGCGTGGCTGTTGTACCAAAATAAAGCGACTGGGGAAAGCTCTTTTGTGTTTAAGTGCTGCCTAACTGTCAGACATCCCCCACGGAGCTTGTATTTATATGCAGCTGTCCTGCCGCAGGGCTTTCACCACTTCAGGAAATGGGGGCCACGGAGCTCCTAATCATGAGGGGTTTCTAATGTGGGGCACAGAACGTGGATTTATTCAGTCACGCTATCCGAGGCTCATGTGGAGCTTACAATGCAGGAAATAGAAACTGCAACAATCTTGGGAAATAATTTTGACTTCACCTCCCACAAAGCAACGTGATTATCTCATACTTAGGCGTCCAATCAGGACTCACAATATCGCTCAAAATGGGAAGGTGTGGCTGCACTTGCGTTTTGGACTGCAATTACCCTTTGAGAAAGAGGAACTCTCGAAATGCGTCAGGGCTGCTGTCCGCTGCTGTTAATTGCCAGAAAGCGTGGCTGTTGTACCAGAATAAAGCGACTGCGGAAAGCTCTTCTGTGTTTGAGTGCTGCCTAACTGTGGGACATCCCCCACAGAGCTTGTATGTATATGCGGCGGTCCTGCCGCAGGGCTTTCACCACTTCAGGAAATGGGGGCCACGGAGCTCCTAATCATGAGGGGCTTCTAACGTGGGGCACAGAACTTGGATTTATGTATTCATGCTACTTGGGGCTCATGTGGAGCTTATAATGCAGGAAATAGAAAACGCAACCATCTGGGGAAATAATTTTGACTTCACCTCCCACAAAGCAATGTGAATATCTCATACAGAGGCGTTCAATAAGGACTCACGATGTCGCTCAGAATGGGAAGGTGTGGCCGCATTTGTGTTTTGGACTGCAATTACCCTTTGAGAAAGAGGAACTCTCAAAACGCATCAGGGCTGCGGTCCGCTGCTGTTAATTGCCAGAAAGCGTAGCCGTTGTACCAAAATAAAGCGACTGGGGAAAGCTCTTCTGTGTTTGAGTGCTGCCTAACTGTCGGACATCCCCCACGGAGCTTGTATTTATATGCGGCCGTCCTGCAGTAGGGTTTCACCACTTCAAGAAATGGGGGCCACGGAGCTCCTAATCATGAGGGGCTTCTAATGTGGGGCACAGAACGTGGATTTATTCTGTCATGCTATCCGGGGCTCATGTGGAGCTTACAATGCAGGAAATAGAAAACGCAACCACCTGGGGAAATAATTTTGACTTCACCTCCCACAAATCAACGTGATTATCTCATACAGAGGCGTCCAATCAGGACTCACGATATCGCTCCAAATGGGAAGGTGTGGCCGCACTTGCGTTTTGGACTGCAATTACCCTTTGAGAAAGAGGAACTATCGGAACGCGTCAGGCCTGCGGTCCGCTGCTGTTAATTGCCAGAAAGCGTGACTGTTGTACCATAATAAAGCGACTGGGGAAAGCTCTTCTCTGTTTGAGTCCTGCCTAACTTTCGGACATTCCCCATGGAGCTTGTATTTATATTCGGCCGTCCTGTCGCAGGGCTTGCACCACTTCAGGAAATGGGGCCAGGGAGCTCCTAATCATGAGCGGCTTCTAACGTGGGGCACAGAACTTGGATTTATTTAGTCACGCTATCCGGGGCTCATATGGAGCTTACAATGCAGGAAATAGAAAACGCAACCATCTGGGGAAACTTTTTTGACTTCACCTCCCACAGCAACATGATTATCTCATACAGAAGCGTCCAATCAGGACTCACAATATCGCTTAAAATAGGAAGGTGTGGCTGCACTTGCGTTTTGGACCGCAATTACCCTTTGAGAAAAAGGAACACTCGAAACGCGTCAGGGCTGCGGTCCACTGCTGTTATTTGCCAAAAAGCGTGGCTTTTGTACCAAAATAAAGCGACTGCGGAACGCTCTTCTGTGTGTGAGTGCTGCCTAACTGTCGGACATCCCCCACAGAGCTTGTATTTATATGCGACCGTCCTGCCGCAGGGCTTTCACCACTTCAGGAAATGGGGGCCACGGAGCTCCTAATCATGAGGGGCTTCTACTGTGGGGCACAGAACGTGGATTTATTCAGTCAAGCTATTCGGGTCTCATGTGGAGCTTACAATGCAGGAAATAGAAAACGCAACCATCTGGGGAAATAATTTTGACATCACCTCCCACAAAGCAATGTGATTATCTCATACAGAGGTGTCCAATCAGGACTCACGATGTCGCTCAAAATGGGAAGGTGTGGCCGCACTTGCGTTTTGGACTTCAATTACCCTTTGAGAAAGAGGAACTCTCGTAACGTGTCAGGCCTGCGGTCCGCTGCTGAAAATTGCCAGAAAGCGTGGCTGTTGTACCAAAATAAAGCGACTGGGGAAAGCTCGTCTGTGTTTGAGTTCTGCCTAACTGTCGGACATCCCCCACGGAGCTTGTATTTATATGCGGCCGTCCTGCCGCAGGGCCTGCACCACTTCAGGAAATGGGGGCTACGGAGCTCCTAATCATGAGGGGCTTCTAATGTGGGGCACAGAACGTGGATTCATTCAGTCACGCTATCCGGGGCTCATGTGGAGCTTACAATGCAGGAAATAGAAAACGCAACAATCTTGGGAAATAATTTTGACTTCACCTCCCACAAAGCAACGTGATTATCTCATACTTAGGCGTCCAATCAGGACTCACAATATCGCTCAAAATGGGAAGGTGTGGCTGCACTTGCGTTTTGGACTGCAATTACCCTTTGAGAAAGAGGAACTCTCGAAATGCGTCAGGGCTGCGGTCCGCTGCTGTTAATTACCAGAAAGCATGGCTGTTGTACCAAAATAAAGCGACTGCAGAAAGCTCTTCTGTGTTTGAGTCCTGTCTAACTGTCGGACATCCCCCACGGAGCTTGAATTTATATTCGGCAGCCCTGCCGCAGGGCCTGCACCACTTCAGGAAATGGGGGCCTTGGAGCTCCTAGTCATGAGGGGCTTCTAATGTCGGGCACAGAACGTGGATTTATTCAGTCACGCTATCTGGGGCTCATGTGGAGCTTACAATGCAGGAAATAGAAAACGCAACCATCTTGGGAAATAATTTTGACTTCAGCTCCCAAAAATCAACGTGATTATCTCATACAGAGGCGTCCAATCAGGAGTCATGATATCGCTCCAAATGGGAAGGTGTGGCTGCACTTGCGTTTTGGACTTCAATTACCCTTTGAGAAAGAGGAACTCTCGTAACGCGTCAGGCCTGCGGTCCGCTGCTGTTAATTGCCAGAAAGCGTGGCTGTTGTACCATAATAAAGCGACTGGGGAAAGCTCTTTTGTGTTTGAGTCCTGCCTAACTGTCGGCCATCCCCCACGGAGCTTGTATTTATATTCGGCCGTCCTGCCGCAGGGCTTGCACCACTTCAGGAAATGGGGCCACGGAGCTCCTAATCATGAGCGGCTTCTAACGTGGGGCACAGAACTTGGATTTATTTAGTCACGCTATCTGGGGCTCATATGGAGCTTACAATGCAGAAAATAGAAAACGCAACCATCTGGGGAAAATTTTTTGACTTCACCTCCCACAGCAACATGATTATCTCATACAGAGGCGTCCAATCAGGACTCACTATATCGCTTAAAATAGGAAGGTGTGGCCGCACTTGCGTTTTGGACTGCAATTACCCTTTGAGAAAGAGGAACTCTCGAAACGCGTCAAGGCTGCGGTCCGCTGCTGTTAATTGCCAGAAAGTGTGGCTGTTGTACCAAAATAAAGCGACTAAGGAAAGCTCTTCTGTGTTTGAGTGCTGCCAAACTGTCGGACATCCCCCACGGAGCTTGTATTTGTATGCGGCCGTCCTGCCGCAGGGCTTGCACCACTTCAGGAAATGGGGGCCATGGAGCTCCTAATCATGAGGGGCTTCTAATGTGGGGCACAGAACGTGGATTTATTCAGTCACGCTATCCGGGGCTCATGTGGAGCTTACAATGCAGGCAATAGAAAACGCAACCATCTGGGGAAATAATTTTGACTTCACCTCCCACAAATCAACGTGATTATCTCATACAGAGGCGTCCAATCAGGACTCACGATATCGCGCAAAATGGGAAGGTGTGGCCGCACTTGCGTTTTGGACTGCAATTACCCTTTGAGAAAGAGGAACTCTCTAAACGCGTCAGGGCTGCGGTCCGCTGCTGTTAATTGCCAGAAAGCGTGGCTGTTGTACCAGAATAAAGCGACTGTGGAACGCTCTTCTGTGTGTGAGTGCTGCCTAACTGTCGGACATCCCCCACAGAGCTTGTATTTATATGCGGCCGTCCTGCCGCAGGGCTTTCACCACTTCAGGAAATGGGGGCCACGGAGCTCCTAATCATGAGGGGCTTCTAATGTGGGGCACAGAACGTGGATTTATTCAGTCAAGCTATTCGGGGCTCATGTGGAGCTTACAATGCAGGAAATAGAAAACGCAACGATCTGGGGAAATAATTTTGACATCACCTCCCACAAAGCAATGTGATTATCTCATTATCTCATACAGAGGTGTCCAATCAGGACTCACGATGTCACTCAAAATGGGAATCTGTGGCCGCACTTGCGTTTTGGACTGCAATTACCCTTTGAAAAAGAGGAACTCTCGTAACTTGTCAGGCCTGCGATCCGCTGCTGTTAATTGCCAGAAAGCTTGGCTGTTGTACCATAATAAAGCGACTGGGGAAAGCTCTTTTGTGTTTGAGTCCTGCCTAACTGTCGGACATCCCCCACGAAACTTGTATTTATATTCGGCCGTCCTGCCGCAGGGCTTGCACCACTTCAGTAAATGGGGCCACGGAGCTCCTAATCATGAGCGGCTTCTAACGTGGGGCACAGAACTTGGATTTATTTAGTCACGCTATCCGGGGCTCACATGAAGCTTACAATGCAGGAAATAGAAAACGCAACCATCTGGGGAAATTTTTTTGACTTCACCTCCCACAGCAACATGATTATCTCATACAGAGGCGTCCAATCAGGACTCACGATATCGCTTAAAATAGGAAGGTGTGGCTGCACTTGCGTTTTGGACAGCAATTACCCTTTGAGAAAAAGGAATACTCAAAACGCGTCAGGGCTGCAGTCCACTGCTGTTATTTGCCAAAAAGCGTGACTTTTGTACCAAAATAAAGCGACTGCGGAACGCTCTTCTGTGTGTGAGTGCTGCTTAACTGTCGGACATCCCCCACAGAGCTTGTATTTATATGCGGCCGTCCTGCCGCAGGGCTTTCACTACTTCAGGAAATGGGGGCAATGGAGCTCCTAATCATGAGGGGCTTCTAATGTGGGGCACAGAACGTGGATTTATTCAGTCAAGCTATCCGGGGCTCATGTGGAGCTTACAATGCAGGAAATAGAAAACGCAACCATCTGGGGAAATATTTTTGACTTCACCTCCCACAAAGCAATGTGATTATCTCATACAGAGGTGTCCAATCAGGACTCACGATGTCGCTCAAAATGCGAAGGTGTGGCCGCACTTGCGTTTTGGACTGCAATTACCCTTTGAGAAAGAGGAACTCTTGAAACCCGTCAGGGCTGCAGTCCGCTGCTGTTAATTGCCAGAAAGCGTGGCTGTTGTACCAAAATAAAGCGACTGGGGAAAGCTCTTCTGTGTTTGAGTGCTGCCTAACTGTCGGACATCACCCACGGAGCTTGTATTTATATGCGGCCGTCCTGCCACAGGGCCTGCACCACTTCAGGAAATGGGGGCTACGGAGCTCCTAATCATGAGGGGCTTCTAATGTGGGGCACAGAACGTGGATTTATTCAGTCATGCTATCCGGGGCTCATGTGGAGCTTTCAATGCAGGAAATAGAAAACGCAACAATCTTGGGAAATAATTTTGACTTCACCTCCCACAAAGCAACGTGATTATCTCATACTGAGGCGTCCAATCAGGACTCAAAATATCGCTCAAAATGGGAAGGTGTGGATGCACTTGCGTTTTGGACTGCAATTACCTTTTGAGAAAGAGGAACTCTCGAAATGCGTTAGGGCTGCGGTCCGCTGCTGTTAATTGCCAGAAAGCGTGGCTGTTGTACCAGAATAAAGCGACTGCGGAAAGCTCTTCTGTGTTTGAGTGCTGCCTAACTGTCGGACATCCCCCACAGAGCTTGTATGTATATGCGGCCGTCCTGCCGCAGGGCTTTCACCACTTCAGGAAATGGGGGCTACAGTGCTCCTAATCATGAGGGGCTGCTAATGTGGGGCACAGAACGTGTATTTTTTCAGTCACGCTATCCGGGGCTCATGTGGAGCTTTCAATGCAGTAAATAGAAAACGCAACAATCTTGGGAAATAATTTTGACTTCACCTCTCACAAAGCAACGTGATTATCTCATACTTAGGCGTCCAATCACGACTCCCGATATCGCTCAAAATGGGACGGTGTGGCCGCACTTGGGTTTTAGACTGCAATTACCCTTTGAGAAAGAGGAACTCTCGAAACGCGTCAGGGCTGCGGTCCGCTGCTGTTAATTGCCAGAAAGCGTTGCTGTTGTACCAAAATAAAACGACTGGGGAAAGCTCTTCTGTGTTTGAGTGCTGCCTAACTGTCGTACATCCCCCACGGAGCTAGTATTTATATGCAGCCGTCCTGCCGCAGGGCTTGCACCACTTCAGGAAATGGGGGCCATGGAGCTCCTAGTCATGAGAGGCTTCTAATGTGGGGCACAGAACATGGATTTATTCAGTCACGCTATCCGGGGCTCATGTGGAGCTTACAATGCAGGAAATAGAAAATGCAACCATCTTGGAAATAATTTTGACTTCACCTCCCACAAAGCAACGTGATTATCTCAAACAGAGGCATCCAATCAGGACTCACGATATCGCTCAAAATGGGAAGGTGTGGCCGCACTTGCGTTTTGGACTGTAATTACCCTTTGAGAAAGAGGAACCCTCGAAACGCGTCAAGGCTGCGGTCCGCTGCTGTTAATTGCCAGAAAGCATGGCTGTTGTACCAAAATAAAGCGACTGGCGAAAGCTCTTCTTTGTTTGAGTCCTGCCTAACTGGCGGACATCCACCACGGAGCATGTATTTATATTCGGCTGTCCTGCCGCAGGGCTTGCACCACTTCAGGAAATGGGGGCCACGGAGCTCCTAATCATGAGGGGCTTCTAATGTGGGGCACAGAACGTGGATTTATTCATTACATTATCTGGGGCTCATGTGGAGCTTACAATGCAGAAAATAGAAAACGCAACCACCTGGGGAAATAATTTTAACTTCAACTCCCACAAAGCAACGTGATTATCTCATACAGAGGCGTCCAATCAGGACTCAAGATATCGATTAAAATGGGAAGGTGTGGCCGCACTTGCGTTTTGGACTGCAATAACCCTTTGAGAAAAAGGAACACTCGAAACGCGTCAGGGCTGCGGTCCGCTGCTGTTAATTGCCAGAAAGCGTGGCTTTTGTACCAAAATAAAGCAACTGGGGAAAGCTTTTCTGTGTTTGAGTGCTGCCTAACTGTCGGACATCCCCCGCGGAGCTTGTATGTATATGTGGCCGTCCTGCCGCAGGGCTTTCACCACATCAGGAAATGGGGGCCACGGAGATCCTAATCATTAGGGGCTTCTAATGTGGGGCACAGAACGCGGATTTATTCAGTCACCCTATCCGGGGCTCATATGGAGCTTACAATGCAGGAAATAGATAATGCAACCATCTGGGGAAATAATTTTGACTTCACCTCCCACAAAGCAACGTGATTATCTCATACAGAGGCGTCCAATTGGGACTCACGATATCGCTCAAAATGGGACGATGTGGCCGCACTTGCGTTTTAGACTGCAATTACCCTTTGAGAAAGAGGAACTCTCGAAACGTGTCAGGGCTGCGGTCCGCTGCTGTTAATTGCCAGAAAGCATGGCTGTTGTACCAAAATAAAGCGACTGGGGAAAGCTCTCCTGTGTTTGAGTGCTGCCTAACTGTCGGACATCCCCCACGGAGCTTGTATTTATATGCGGCCGTCCTGCAGTAGGGCTTGCACCACGTCAAGAAATGGGGGCCACGGAGCTCCTAATCATGAGGGGCTTCTAATGTGGGGCACAGAACGTGGATTTATTCTGTCATGCTATCCGGGGCTCATGTGGAGCTTACAATGAAGGAAATAGAAAACGCAACCATCTGGGGAAATAATTTTGACTTCACCTCCCACAAAGCAACGTGATTATCTCATACAGAGGCGTCCAATCGGGACTCACGATATCGCTCAAAATGGGAAGGGTTGGCCGCACTTGCGTTTTGGACTGCAATTACCCTTTGAGAAAGAGTAACGCTCGAAACGCATCACGGCTGCGGTCCGCTGCTGTTAATTGCCAGAAAGCGTGGCTGTTGTACCAAAATAAAGCGACTGGGGAAAGCTCTTCCGTGTTTGACTGCTGCCTAACTGTCGGACATCCCCCACGGAGCTTGTAGTTATATGCGGCTGTCCTGCCGCAGGGCTTACGCCACTTCAGGAAATGGGGCCCACGGAGCTCCTAATCATTAGGGGCTTCTAATGTGGGGCACAGAACGTGAATTTATTCAGTCACGCTCTCCGGGGCTCATCTGGAGCTTACAATGCAGTAAATAGAAAACGCAACCATCTTGGGAAATAATTTTGACTTCACCTCCCAAAAATCAATGTGATTATCTCATACAGAGGCGTCCAATCAGGACTCATGATATCGCTCCAAATGGGAAGGGATGTCCGCACTTGCGTTTTGGACTTCAATTACCCTTTGAGAAAGAGGAACTCTCGTAACGTGTCAGGCCTGCGGTCCGCTGCTGAAAATTGCCAGAAAGCATGGCTGTTGTACCATAATAAAGCGACTGGGGAAAGCTCTTTTGTGTTTGAGTCCTGCCTAACTGTCGGACATCCCCCACGGAGCTAGTATTTATATTCGGCCGTCCTGCCGCAGGGCTTGCACCACTTCAGGAAATGGGGCCACGGAGCTCCTAATCATGAGCGGCTTCTAACGTGGGGCACAGAACTTGGATTTATTTAGTCACGCTATCCGGGGCTCATATGGAGCTTACAATGCAGGAAATAGAAAACGCAACCATCTGTGGAAACTTTTTTGACTTCACCTCCCACAGCAATATGATTATCTCATACAGAGGCGTCCAATCAGGACTCACGATATCGCTTAAAATAGGAAGGTGTGACTGCACTTGCGTTTTGGTCCGCAATTACCCTTTGAGAAAAAGGAACACTCGAAACGCGTCAGGGCTGCGGTCCACTGCTGTTAATGGCCAAAACGCGTGGCTTTTGTACCAAAATAAAGCGACTGTGGAAAGCTTTTCTGTGTTTGAGTGCTGCCTAACTGTCGGACATCCCCCGCGGAGCTTGCATGTATATGCGGCTGTCCTGCCGCAGGGCTTTCACCACATCAGAAAATGGGGGCCACGGAGATCCTAATCATTAGGGGCTTCTAATGTGGGGCACAGAACGCGGATTTATTCAGTCACCCTATCCGGGGCTCATGTGGAGCTTACAATGCAGGAAATAGATAATGCAACCATCTGGGGAAATAATTTTGACTTCACCTCCCACAAAGCAACGTGATTATCTCATACAGAGGCGTCCAATTGGGACTCACGATATCGCTCAAAATGGGACGGTGTGGCCGCACTTGCGTTTTAGACTGCAATTACCCTTTGAGAAAGAGGAACTCTCGAAACGTGTCAGGGCTGCGGTCCGCTGCTGTTAATTGCCAGAAAGCATGGCTGTTGTACCAAAATAAAGCGACTGGGGAAAGCTCTCCTGTGTTTGAGTGCTGCCTAACTGTCGGACATCCCCCACGGAGCTTGTATTTATATGCGGCCGTCCTGCAGTAGGGCTTGCACCACGTCAAGAAATGGGGGCCACGGAGCTCCTAATCATGAGGGGCTTCTAATGTGGGGCACAGAACGTGGATTTATTCTGTCATGCTATCCGGGGCTCATGTGGAGCTTACAATAAAGGAAATAGAAAACGCAACCATCTGGGGAAATAATTTTGACTTCACCTCCCACAAAGCAACGTGATTATCTCATACAGAGGTGTCCAATCGGGACTCACGATATCGCTCAAAATGGGAAGGGTTGGCCGCACTTGCGTTTTGGACTGCAATTACCCTTTGAGAAAGAGTAACGCTCGAAACGCATCAGGGCTGCGGTCCGCTGCTGTTAATTGCCAGAAAGCGTGGCTGTTGTACCAAAATAAAGCGACTGGGGAAAGCTCTTCCATGTTTGACTGCTGCCTAACTGTCGGACATCCCCCACGGAGCTTGTAGTTATATGCGGCTGTCCTGCCGCAGGGCTTACGCCACTTCAGGAAATGGGGCCCACGGAGCTCCTAATCATTAGGGGCTTCTAATGTGGGGCACAGAACGTGAATTTATTCAGTCACGCTCTCCGGGGCTCATCTGGAGCTTACAATGCAGTAAATAGAAAACGCAACCATCTTGGGAAATAATTTTGACTTCACCTCCCAAAAATCAATGTGATTATCTCATACAGAGGCGTCCAATCAGGACTCATGATATCGCTCCAAATGGGAAGGGATGTCCGCACTTGCGTTTTGGACTTCAATTACCCTTTGAGAAAGAGGAACTCTCGTAACGTGTCAGGCCTGCGGTCCGCTGCTGAAAATTGCCAGAAAGCGTGGCTGTTGTACCATAATAAAGCGACTGGGGAAAGCTCTTTTGTGTTTGAGTCCTGCCTAACTGTCGGACATCCCCCACGGAGCTTGTATTTATATTCGTCCGTCCTGCCGCAGGGCTTGCACCACTTCAGGAAATGGGGCCACGGAGCTCCTAATCATGAGCGGCTTCTAACGTGGGGCACAGAACTTGGATTTATTTAGTCACGCTATCCGGGGCTCATATGGAGCTTACAATGCAGGAAATAGAAAACGCAACCATCTGGGGAAACTTTTTTGACTTCACCTCCCACAGCAATATGATTATCTCATACAGAGGCGTCCAATCAGGACTCACGATATCGCTTAAAATAGGAAGGTGTGACTGCACTTGCGTTTTGGACCGCAATTACCCTTTGAGAAAAAGGAACACTCGAAACGCGTCAGGGCTGCGGTCCACTGCTGTTAATTGCCAGAAAGCGTGGCTGTTGTACCAAAATAAAGCGACTGGGGAAAGCTCTTCCGTGTTTGACTGCTGCCTAACTGTCGGACATCCCCCACGGAGCTTGTAGTTATATGCGGCTGTCCTGCCGCAGGGCTTACGCCACTTCAGGAAATGGGGCCCACGGAGCTCCTAATCATTAGGGGCTTCTAATGTGGGGCACAGAACGTGAATTTATTCAGTCACGCTCTCCGGGGCTCATCTGGAGCTTACAATGCAGTAAATAGAAAACGCAACTATCTTGGGAAATAATTTTGACTTCACCTCCCAAAAATCAATGTGATTATCTCATACAGAGGCGTCCAATCAGGACTCATGATATCGCTCCAAATGGGAAGGGATGTCCGCACTTGCGTTTTGGACTTCAATTACCCTTTGAGAAAGAGGAACTCTCGTAACGTGTCAGGCCTGCGGTCCGCTGCAGAAAATTGCCAGAAAGCGTGGCTGTTGTACCATAATAAAGCGACTGGGGAAAGCTCTTTTGTGTTTGAGTCCTGCCTAACTGTCGGACATCCCCCACGGAGCTTGTATTTATATTCGGCCGTCCTGCCGCAGGGCTTGCACCACTTCAGGAAATGGGGCCACGGAGCTCCTAATCATGAGCGGCTTCTAACGTGGGGCACAGAACTTGGATTTATTTAGTCACGCTATCCGGGGCTCATATGGAGCTTACAATGCAGGAAATAGAAAACGCAACCATCTGGGGAAACTTTTTTGACTTCACCTCCCACAGCAATATGATTATCTCATACAGAGGCGTCCAATCAGGACTCACGATATCGCTTAAAATAGGAAGGTGTGACTGCACTTGCGTTTTGGACCGCAATTACCCTTTGAGAAAAAGGAACACTCGAAACGCGTCAGGGCTGCGGTCCACTGCTGTTATTTGCCAAAAAGCGTGGCTTTTGTACCAAAATAAAGCGACTGTGGAACGCTCTTCTGTGTGTGAGTGCTGCCTAACTGTCGGACATCCCCCACAGAGCATGTATTTATATGCGGCCGTCCTGCCGCAGGGCTTTCACCACTTCAGGAAATGGGGGCCACGGAGCTTCTAATCATGAGGGGCTTCTAATGTGGGGCACAGAACGTGGATTTATTCAGTCAAGCTATTCGGGGCTCATGTGGAGCTTACAATGCAGGAAATAGAAAACGCAACCATCTGGGGAAATAATTTTGACTTCACCTCCCACAAAGCAATGTGATTATCTCATACACAGGTGTCCAATCAGGACTCACGATGTCGCTCAAAATGGGAAGGTGTGGCCGCACTTGCGTTTTGGACTGCAATTACCCTTTGAGAAAGAGGAACTCTCAAAACGCGTCAGGGCTGCGGTCCGCTGCTGTTAATTGCCAGAAAGCATGGCTGTTGTACCAAAATAGAGCAACTGCGGAAAGCTCTTCTGTGTTTGAGTGCAGCCTAACTGTCAGACATCTCCCACGGAGCTTATATTTATATGCGGCCGTCCTGTCGCAGGGCTTTCACCACTTCAGGAAATTGGGGCCACGGAGCTCCTAATCATGAGGGGCTTCTAATGTGGGGCACAGAACGTGGATTTATTCAGTCACGCTATCTGGGGCTCATGTGGAGCTTACAATGCAGGAAATAGAAAACGCAACCATCTTGGGAAATAATTTTGACTTCACCTCCCAAAAATCAACGTGATTATCTCATAAAGAGGCGTCCAATCAGGACTTATGATATCGCTCCAAATGGGAAGGGATGTCCGCACTTGCGTTTTGGACTTCAATTACCCTTTGAGAAAGAGGAACTCTCGTAACGTGTCAGGCCTGCGGTCCGCTGTTGAAAATTGCCAGAAAGCGTGGCTGTTGTACCATAATAAAGCAACTGGGGAAAGCTCTTTTGTGTTTGAGTCCTGCCTAACTGTCGGACATCCCCCACGGAGCTTGTATTTATATTCGGCCGTCCTGTCGCAGGGCTTGCACCACTTCAGGAAATGGGGCCAGGGAGCTCCTAATCATGAGCGGCTTCTAACGTGGGGCACAGAACTTGGATTTATTTAGTCACGCTATCCGGGGCTCATATGGAGCTTACAATGCAGGAAATAGAAAACGCAACCATCTGGGGAAACTTTTTTGACTTCACCTCCCACAGCAACATGATTATCTCATACAGAGGCGTCCAATCAGGACTCACGATATCGCTTAAAATAGGAAGGTGTGGCTGCACTTGCGTTTTGGACCGCAATTACCCTTTGAGAAAAAGGAACACTCGAAACGCGTCAGGGCTGCGGTCCACTGCTGTTATTTGCCAAAAAGCGTGGCTTTTGTACCAAAATAAAGCGACTGCGGAACGCTCTTCTGTGTGTGAGTGCTGCCTAACTGTCGGACATCCCCCACAGAGCTTGTATTTATATGCGACCGTCCTGCCGCAGGGCTTTCACCACTTCAGGAAATGAGGGCCACGGAGCTCCTAATCATGAGGGGCTTCTAATGTGGGGCACAGAACGTGGATTTATTCAGTCAAGCTATTCGGGTCTCATGTGGAGCTTACAATGCAGGAAATAGAAAACGCAACCATCTGGGGAAATAATTTTGACATCACCTCCCACAAAGCAATGTGATTATCTCATACAGAGGTGTCCAATCAGGACTCACGATGTCGCTCAAAATGGGAAGGTGTGGCCGCACTTGCGTTTTGGACTTCAATTACCCTTTGAGAAAGAGGAACTCTCGTAACGTTCAGGCCTGCGGTCCGCTGCTGAAAATTGCCAGAAAGCGTGGCTGTTGTACCAAAATAAAGCGACTGGGGAAAGCTCGTCTGTGTTTGAGTGCTGCCTAACTGTCGGACATCTCCCGTGGAGCTTGTATTTATATGCGGCCGTCCTGCCGCAGGGCCTGCACCACTTCAGGAAATGGGGGCTACGGAGCTCCTAATCATGAAGGGCTTCTAATGTGGGGCACAGAACGTGGATTCATTCAGTCACGCTATCCGGGGCTCATGTGGAGCTTACAATGCAGGAAATAGAAAACGCAACAATCTTGGGAAATAATTTTGACTTCACCTCCCACAAAGCAACGTGATTATCTCATACTTAGGCGTCCAATCAGGACTCACAATATCGCTCAAAATGGGAAGGTGTGGCTGCACTTGCGTTTTGGACTGCAATTACCCTTTGAGAAAGAGGAACTCTCGAAATGCGTCAGGGCTGCGGTCCGCTGCTGTTAATTACCAGAAAGCATGGCTGTTGTACCAAAATAAAGCGACTGCAGAAAGCTCTTCTGTGTTTGAGTCCTGTCTAACTGTCGGACATCCCCCACGGAGCTTGAATTTATATTCGGCAGCCCTGCCGCAGGGCCTGCACCACTTCAGGAAATGGGGGCCTTGGAGCTCCTAGTCATGAGGGGCTTCTAATGTCGGGCACAGAACGTGGATTTATTCAGTCACGCTATCCGGGGCTCATGTGGAGCTTACAATGCAGGCAATAGAAAACGCAACCATCTGGGGAAATAATTTTGACTTCACCTCCCACAAATCAACGTGATTATCTCATACAGAGGCGTCCAATCAGGACTCACGATATCGCGCAAAATGGGAAGGTGTGGCCGCACTTGCGTTTTGGACTGCAATTACCCTTTGAGAAAGAGGAACTCTCGTAACTTGTCAGGCCTGCGATCCGCTGCTGTTAATTGCCAGAAAACTTGGCTGTTGTACCATAATAAAGTGACTGGGGAAAGCTCTTTTGTGTTTGAGTCCTGCCTAACTGTCGGACATCCCCCACGAAACTTGTATTTATATTCGGCCGCCCTGCCGCAGGGCTTGCACCACTTCAGTAAATGGGGCCACGGAGCTCCTAATCATGAGCGGCTTCTAACGTGGGGCACAGAACTTGGATTTATTTAGTCAAGCTATCCGGGGCTCACATGAAGCTTACAATGCAGGAAATAGAAAACGCAACCATCTGGGGAAATTTTTTTGACTTCACCTCCCACAGCAACATGATTATCTCATACAGAGGCGTCCAATCAGGACTCACGATATCGCTTAAAATAGGAAGGTGTGGCTGCACTTGCGTTTTGGACAGCAATTACCCTTTGAGAAAAAGGAATACTCAAAACGCGTCAGGGCTGCGGTCCACTGCTGTTATTTGCCAAAAAGCGTGACTTTTGTACCAAAATAAAGCGACTGCGGAACGCTCTTCTGTGTGTGAGTGCTGCTTAACTGTCGGACATCCCCCACAGAGCTTGTATTTATATGCGTCCGTCCTGCCGCAGGGCTTTCACTACTTCAGGAAATGGGGGCAATGGAGCTCCTTATCATGAGGGGCTTCTAATGTGGGGCACAGAACGTGGATTTATTCAGTCAAGCTATCCGGGGCTCATGTGGAGCTTACAATGCAGGAAATAGAAAACGCAACCATCTGGGGAAATATTTTTGACTTCACCTCCCACAAAGCAATGTGATTATCTCATACAGAGGTGTCCAATCAGGACTCACGATGTCGCTCAAAATGGGAAGGTGTGGCCGCACTTGCGTTTTGGACTGCAATTACCCTTTGAGAAAGAGGAACTCTTGAAACCCGTCAGGGCTGCAGTCCGCTGCTGTTAATTGCCAGAAAGCGTGGCTGTTGTACCAAAATAAAGCGACTGGGGAAAGCTCTTCTGTGTTTGAGTGCTGCCTAACTGTCGGACATCACCCACGGAGCTTGTATTTATATGCGGCCGTCCTGCCACAGGGCCTGCACCACTTCAGGAAATGGGGGCTACGGAGCTCCTAATCATGAGGGGCTTCTAATGTGGGGCACAGAACGTGGATTTATTCAGTCATGCTATCCGGGGCTCATGTGGAGCTTACAATAAAGGAAATAGAAAACGCAACCATCTGGGGAAATAATTTTGACTTCACCTCCCACAAAGCAACGTGATTATCTCATACAGAGGTGTCCAATCGGGACTCACGATATCGCTCAAAATGGGAAGGGTTGGCCGCACTTGCGTTTTGGACTGCAATTACCCTTTGAGAAAGAGTAACGCTCGAAACGCATCAGGGCTGCGGTCCGCTGCTGTTAATTGCCAGAAAGCGTGGCTGTTGTACCAAAATAAAGTGACTGGGGAAAGCTCTTCCATGTTTGACTGCTGCCTAACTGTCGGACATCCCCCACGGAGCTTGTAGTTATATGCGGCTGTCCAGCCGCAGGGCTTACGCCACTTCAGGAAATGGGGCCCACGGAGCTCCTAATCATTAGGGGCTTCTAATGTGGGGCACAGAACGTGAATTTATTCAGTCACGCTCTCCGGGGCTCATCTGGAGCTTACAATGCAGTAAATAGAAAACGCAACCATCTTGGGAAATAATTTTGACTTCACCTCCCAAAAATCAATGTGATTATCTCATACAGAGGCGTCCAATCAGGACTCATGATATCGCTCCAAATGGGAAGGGATGTCCGCACTTGCGTTTTGGACTTCAATTACCCTTTGAGAAAGAGGAACTCTCGTAACGTGTCAGGCCTGCGGTCCGCTGCTGAAAATTGCCAGAAAGCGTGGCTGTTGTACCATAATAAAGCGACTGGGGAAAGCTCTTTTGTGTTTGAGTCCTGCCTAACTGTCGGACATCCCCCACGGAGCTTGTATTTATATTCGGCCGTCCTGCCGCAGGGCTTGCACCACTTCAGGAAATGGGGCCACGGAGCTCCTAATCATGAGCGGCTTCTAACGTGGGGCACAGAACTTGGATTTATTTAGTCACGCTATCCGGGGCTCATATGGAGCTTACAATGCAGGAAATAGAAAACGCAACCATCTGGGGAAACTTTTTTGACTTCACCTCCCACAGCAATATGATTATCTCATACAGAGGCGTCCAATCAGGACTCACGATATCGCTTAAAATAGGAAGGTGTGACTGCACTTACGTTTTGGACCGCAATTACCCTTTGAGAAAAAGGAACACTCGAAACGCGTCAGGGCTGCGGTCCACTGCTGTTAATTGCCAGAAAGCGTGGCTGTTGTACCAAAATAAAGCGACTGGGGAAAGCTCTTCCGTGTTTGACTGCTGCCTAACTGTCGGACATCCCCCACGGAGCTTGTAGTTATATGCGGCTGTCCTGCCGCAGGGCTTACGCCACTTCAGGAAATGGGGCCCACGGAGCTCCTAATCATTAGGGGCTTCTAATGTGGGGCACAGAACGTGAATTTATTCAGTCACGCTCTCCGGGGCTCATCTGGAGCTTACAATGCAGTAAATAGAAAACGCAACCATCTTGGGAAATAATTTTGACTTCACCTCCCAAAAATCAATGTGATTATCTCATACAGAGGCGTCCAATCAGGACTCATGATATCGCTCCAAATGGGAAGGGATGTCCGCACTTGCGTTTTGGACTTCAATTACCCTTTGAGAAAGAGGAACTCTCGTAACGTGTCAGGCCTGCGGTCCGCTGCTGAAAATTGCCAGAAAGCGTGGCTGTTGTACCATAATAAAGCGACTGGGGAAAGCTCTTTTGTGTTTGAGTCCTGCCTAACTGTCGGACATCCCCCACGGAGCTTGTATTTATATTCGGCCGTCCTGCCGCAGGGCTTGCACCACTTCAGGAAATGGGGCCACGGAGCTCCTAATCATGAGCGGCTTCTAACGTGGGGCACAGAACTTGGATTTATTTAGTCACGCTATCCGGGGCTCATATGGAGCTTACAATGCAGGAAATAGAAAACGCAACCATCTGGGGAAACTTTTTTGACTTCACCTCCCACAGCAATAGATTATCTCATACAGAGGCGTCCAATCAGGACTCACGATATCGCTTAAAATAGGAAGGTGTGACTGCACTTGCGTTTTGGACCGCAATTACCCTTTGAGAAAAAGGAACACTCGAAACGCGTCAGGGCTGCGGTCCACTGCTGTTATTTGCCAAAAAGCGTGGCTTTTGTACCAAAATAAAGCGACTGTGGAACGCTCTTCTGTGTGTGAGTGCTGCCTAACTGTCGGACATCCCCCACAGAGCTTGTATTTATATGCGGCCGTCCTGCCGCAGGGCTTTCACCACTTCAGGAAATGGGGGCCACGGAGCTTCTAATCATGAGGGGCTTCTAATGTGGGGCACAGAACGTGGATTTATTCAGTCAAGCTATTCGGGGCTCATGTGGAGCTTACAATGCAGGAAATAGAAAACGCAACCATCTGGGGAAATAATTTTGACATCACCTCCCACAAAGCAATGTGATTATCTCATACAGAGGTGTCCAATCAGGACTCACGATGTCGCTCAAAATGGGAAGGTGTGGCCGCACTTGCGTTTTGGACTGCAATTACCCTTTGAGAAAGAGGAACTCTCAAAACGCGTCAGGGCTGCGGTCCGCTGCTGTTAATTGCCAGAAAGCATGGCTGTTGTACCAAAATAGAGCAACTGCGGAAAGCTCTTCTGTGTTTGAGTGCAGCCTAACTGTCAGACATCTCCCACGGAGCTTATATTTATATGCGGCCGTCCTGTCGCAGGGCTTTCACCACTTCAGGAAATTGGGGCCACGGAGCTCCTAATCATGAGGGGCTTCTAATGTGGGGCACAGAACGTGGATTTATTCAGTCACGCTATCTGGGGCTCATGTGGAGCTTACAATGCAGGAAATAGAAAACGCAACCATCTTGGGAAATAATTTTGACTTCACCTCCCAAAAATCAACGTGATTATCTCATACAGAGGCGTCCAATCAGGACTCATGATATCGCTCCAAATGGGAAGGGATGTCCGCACTTGCGTTTTGGACTTCAATTACCCTTTGAGAAAGAGGAACTCTCGTAACGTGTCAGGCCTGCGGTCCGCTGTTGAAAATTGCCAGAAAGCGTGGCTGTTGTACCATAATAAAGCAACTGGGGAAAGCTCTTTTGTGTTTGAGTCCTGCCTAACTGTCGGACATCCCCCACGGAGCTTGTATTTACATTCGGCCGTCCTGTCGCAGGGCTTGCACCACTTCAGGAAATGGGGCCAGGGAGCTCCTAATCATGAGCGGCTTCTAACGTGGGGCACAGAACTTGGATTTATTTAGTCACGCTATCCGGGGCTCATATGGAGCTTACAATGCAGGAAATAGAAAACGCAACCATCTGGGGAAACTTTTTTGACTTCACCTCCCACAGCAACATGATTATCTCATACAGAGGCGTCCAATCAGGACTCACGATATCGCTTAAAATAGGAAGGTGTGGCTGCACTTGCGTTTTGGACCGCAATTACCCTTTGAGAAAAAGGAACACTCGAAACGCGTCAGGGCTGCGGTCCACTGCTGTTATTTGCCAAAAAGCGTGGCTTTTGTACCAAAATAAAGCGACTGCGGAACGCTCTTCTGTGTGTGAGTGCTGCCTAACTGTCGGACATCCCCCACAGAGCTTGTATTTATATGCGACCGTCCTGCCGCAGGGCTTTCACCACTTCAGGAAATGAGGGCCACGGAGCTCCTAATCATGAGGGGCTTCTAATGTGGGGCACAGAACGTGGATTTATTCAGTCAAGCTATTCGGGTCTCATGTGGAGCTTACAATGCAGGAAATAGAAAACGCAACCATCTGGGGAAATAATTTTGACATCACCTCCCACAAAGCAATGTGATTATCTCATACAGAGGTGTCCAATCAGGACTCACGATGTCGCTCAAAATGGGAAGGTGTGGCCGCACTTGCGTTTTGGACTTCAATTACCCTTTGAGAAAGAGGAACTCTCGTAACGTTCAGGCCTGCGGTCCGCTGCTGAAAATTGCCAGAAAGCGTGGCTGTTGTACCAAAATAAAGCGACTGGGGAAAGCTCGTCTGTGTTTGAGTGCTGCCTAACTGTCGGACATCCCCCATGGAGCTTGTATTTATATGCGGCCGTCCTGCCGCAGGGCCTGCACCACTTCAGGAAATGGGGGCTACGGAGCTCCTAATCATGAAGGGCTTCTAATGTGGGGCACAGAACGTGGATTCATTCAGTCACGCTATCCGGGGCTCATGTGGAGCTTACAATGCAGGAAATAGAAAACGCAACAATCTTGGGAAATAATTTTGACTTCACCTCCCACAAAGCAACGTGATTATCTCATACTTAGGCGTCCAATCAGGACTCACAATATCGCTCAAAATGGGAAGGTGTGGCTGCACTTGCGTTTTGGACTGCAATTACCCTTTGAGAAAGAGGAACTCTCGAAATGCGTCAGGGCTGCGGTCCGCTGCTGTTAATTACCAGAAAGCATGGCTGTTGTACCAAAATAAAGCGACTGCAGAAAGCTCTTCTGTGTTTGAGTCCTGTCTAACTGTCGGACATCCCCCACGGAGCTTGAATTTATATTCGGCAGCCCTGCCGCAGGGCCTGCACCACTTCAGGAAATGGGGGCCTTGGAGCTCCTAGTCATGAGGGGCTTCTAATGTCGGGCACAGAACGTGGATTTATTCAGTCACGCTATCTGGGGCTCATGTGGAGCTTACAATGCAGGAAATAGAAAACGCAACCATCTTGGGAAATAATTTTGACTTCACCTCCCACAAATCAACGTGATTATCTCATACAGAGGCGTCCAATCAGGACTCACTATATCGCTTAAAATAGGAAGGTGTGGCCGCACTTGCGTTTTGGACTGCAATTACCCTTTGAGAAAGAGGAACTCTCGAAACGCGTCAAGGCTGCGGTCCGCTGCTGTTAATTGCCAGAAAGTGTGGCTGTTGTACCAAAATAAAGCGACTAAGGAAAGCTCTTCTGTGTTTGAGTGCTGCCTAACTGTCGGACATCCCCCACGGAGCTTGTATTTGTATGCGGCCGTCCTGCCGCAGGGCTTGCACCACTTCAGGAAATGGGGGCCATGGAGCTCCTAATCATGAGGGGCTTCTAATGTGGGGCACAGAACGTGGATTTATTCAGTCACGCTATCCGGGGCTCATGTGGAGCTTACAATGCAGGCAATAGAAAACGCAACCATCTGGGGAAATAATTTTGACTTCACCTCCCACAAATCAACGTGATTATCTCATACAGAGGCGTCCAATCAGGACTCACGATATCGCGCAAAATGGGAAGGTGTGGCCGCACTTGCGTTTTGGAATGCAATTACCCTTTGAGAAAGAGGAACTCTCTAAACGCGTCAGGGCTGCGGTCCGCTGCTGTTAATTGCCAGAAAGCGTGGCTGTTGTACCAGAATACAGCGACTGCGGAAATCTCTTCTATGTTTGAGTGCTGCCTAACTGTCGGACATCCCCCACTGAGCTTGTATGTATATGCTGCCCTCCTGCCTCAGGGCTTTCACCACTTTGGAAATGGGGGCCACAGAGCTCCTAATCATGAGGGGCTTCTAAAGGGGGGCACAGAACGTGGATTCATTCAGACACGCTATCCGGGGCTCATGTGCAGCTTACAATGCAGGAAATAGAAAATCCAACCATCTGTGGAAATAACTTTGACTTCACCTCCCACAAATCAACGTGATAATCTCATACAGAGGCATCCAATCAGGACTCACGATATCACTCCAAATGGGAAGGTGTGGCCGCACTTGTTTTTTGGACTGCAATTACCCTTTGAGAAAGAGGAACTCTCGAAACGCATCAGGGCTTCGGTCCGTTGCTGTTAATTGCCAGAAAGCGTGGCTGTTGTACCAGAATAAAGTGACTGCGGAAATCTGTTCTGCGTTTGAGTGCTGCCTAACTGTCGGACATCCCCCACTGAGCTTGTATCTATATGCTGCCCTCCTGCCTCAGGGATTTCACCACTTAGGAAATGGGGGCCACAGAGCTCCTAATCATGAGGGGCTTCTAAAGGGGGGCACAGAACGTGGATTCATTCAGTCACGCTATCCGGGGCTCATGTGCAGCTTACAATGCAGGAAATAGAAAATGCAACCATCTGGGGAAATAACTTTGACTTCACCTCCCACAAATCAACGTGATAATCTCATACAGAGGCATCCAATCAGGACTCACAATATCACTCCAAATGGGAAGGTGTGGCCGCACTTGTTTTTTGGACTGCAATTACCCTTTGAGAAAGAGGAACTCTCGAAACACATCAGGGCTTCGGTCCGCTGCTGTTAATTGCCAGAAAGCGTGTCTGTTGTACCAAAATAAAGCAACTCGTCGAAAGCTCTTCTGTGTTTGAGTGCTGCCTAACTGTCGGACTCCCCCCACGGAGCTTGTATTTATATGCGGCCGTCCTGCCGCAGGGCTTGCACCACTTCAGGAAATGGGGGCCACGGAGATCCTAATCATGAGGTGCTTCTAATGTGGGGCACAAAACGTGGATTTATTCTGTCATGCTATCCGGGGCTCATGTGGAGCTTACAATGAAGGAAATAGAAAACGCAACCATCTGGGGAAATAATTTTGACTTCACCTCCCACAAAGCAACGTGATTATCTCATACAGAGGCGTCCAATCAGGACTCCCGATATCGCTCAAAATGGGACGGTGTGGCTGCACTTGCGTTTTAGACTGCAATTACCCTTTGAGAAAGAGGAACTCTCTAAACGCGTCAGGGCTACGGTCCGCTGCTGTTAATTGCCAGAAAGCGTGGCTGTTGTACCAGAATAAAGCGACTGCGGAAATCTCTTCTGTGTTTGAGTGCTGCCTAACTGTCGGACATCCCCCACTGAGCTTGTATGTATATGCGGCCGTCCTGCCTCAGGGATTTCACCACTTAGGAAATGGGGGCCACGGAGCTCCTAATCATGAGGGGCTTCTAATGTAGGGCACAGAACGTGGATTTATTCAGTTACACTATCCCGGGCTCATGTGGAGCTTACAATGCAGGAAATAGAAAACGCAACCACCTGGGGAAATAATTTTGACTTCACCTCCCACAAATAAACGTGATTATCTCATACAGAGGCCTCCAATCAGGACTCACGATATCGCTCCAAATGGGAAGGTGTGGCCGCACTTGCGTTTTGGACTGCAATTACCCTTTGAGAAAGAGGAACTATCGTAACGCGTCAGGCCTGCGGTCCGCTGCTGTTAATTGCCAGAAAGCGTGACTGTTGTACCATAATAAAGCGACTGGGGAAAGCTCTTCTCTGTTTGAGTCCTGCCTAACTTTCGGACATCCCCCATGGAGCTTGAATTTATATTTGGCCGTCCTGCCACAGGGCCTGCACCACTTCAGGAAATGGGGGCCACGGAGCTCCTAATCATGAGGTGCTTCTAACGTGGGCCTGAGAACTTGGATTTATGTATTCACGCTATCCGGGGCTCATATGGAGCTTACAATGCAGGAAATAAAAAACGCAACCATCTGGTGAAATAATTTTGACTTCACCTCCCACAAAGCAATGTGAATATCTCATACAGAGGCGTCCAATCAGGACTCACGATGTCGCTCAAAATGGGAAGGTGTGGCCGCACTTGCGTTTTGGACTGCAATTACCCTTTGAGAAAGAGGAACTCTCAAAACGCGTCAGGGCTGCGGTCTGCTGCTGTTAATTGCCACAAAGCATGGCTGTTGTACCAAAATAGAGCACCTGCGGAAAGCTCTTCTGTGTTTCAGTGCAGCCTAACTGTCAGACATCCCCCATGGAGCTTGTATTTATATGCGGCCGTCCTGTCGCAGGGCTTTCACCACTTCAGGAAATGGGGGCCACGGAGCTCCTAATCATGAGGGGCCTCTAATGTGGGGCACAGAACGTGGATTTATTCAGTCACGCTATCTGGGGCTCATGTGGAGTTTACAATGCAGGAAATAGAAAACGCAACCATCTGGGGAACATTTTTTGACTTCACCTCCCACAGCAACATGATCATCTCATACAGAGGAGTCCAATCAGGACTCACGATATCACTTAAAATAGGAAGGTGTGGCTGCACTTGCGTTTTGGACCGCAATTACCCTTTGAGAAAAAGGAACACTCGAAACGCGTCAGAGCTGCAGTCCACTGCTGTTATTTGCCAAAAAGCTTGGCTTTTGGACCAAAATAAAACGACTGCGGAACGCTCTTCTGTGTGTGAGTGCTGCCTAACTGTCGGACATCCCCCACAGAGCTTGTATTTATATGCGGCCGTCCTAACGCAGGGCTTTCACCACTTCAGGAAATGGGGGCCACGGAGCTCCTAATCATGAGGGGCTTCTAATGTGGGGCACAGAACGTGGATTTATTCAGTCAAGCTATCCGGGGCTCATGTGGAGCTTACAATGCAGGAAATAGAAAACGCAACCATCAGGGGAAATAATTTTGACTTCACCTCCCACAAAGCAATGTGATTATCTCATACAGAGGTGTCCAATCAGGACTCACGATGTCGCTCAAAATGGGAATCTGTGGCCGCACTTGCGTTTTGGACTGCAATTGCCCTTTGAGAAAGAGGAACTCTCGTAACGTGTCAGGCCTGCGGTCCGCTGCTGTTAATTGCCAGAAAGCTTGGCTGTTGTACCATAATAAAGCGACTGGGGAAAGCTCTTTTGTGTTTGAGTCCTGCCTAACTGTCGGACATCCCCCACGAAACTTGTATTTATATTCGGCCGTCCTGCCGCAGGGCTTGCACCACTTCAGGAAATGGGGCCACGGAGCTCCTAATCATGAGCGGCTTCTAACGTGGGGCACAGAACTTGGATTTATTTAGTCACGCTATCCGGGGCTCACATGAAGCTTACAATGCAGGAAATAGAAAACGCAACAATCTTGGGAAATAATTTTGACTTCACCTCTCACAAAGCAACGTGATTATCTCATACTTAGGCGTCCAATCACGACTCCCGATATCGCTCAAAATGGGACGGTGTGGCCGCACTTGGGTTTTAGACTGCAATTACCCTTTGAGAAAGAGGAACTCTCGAAACGCGTCAGGGCTGCGGTCCGCTGCTGTTAATTGCCAGAAAGCGTTGCTGTTGTAAGAAAATAAAACAACTGGGGAAAGCTCTTCTGTGTTTGAGTGCTGCCTAACTGTCGTACATCCCCCACGGAGCTAGTATTTATATGCAGCCGTCCTGCCGCAGGGCTTGCGCCACTTCAGGAAATGGGGCCCACGGAGCTCCTAATCATTAGAGGCTTCTAATGTGGGGCACAGAACGTGGATTTATTCAGTCACGCTCTCCGGGGCTCATCTGGAGCTTACAATGCAGGAAATAGATAATGCAACCATCTGGGGAAATAATTTTGACTTCACCTCCCACAAAGCAACGTGATTATCTCATACAGAGGCGTCCAATTGGGACTCACGATATCGCTCAAAATGGGACGGTGTGGCCGCACTTGCGTTTTAGACTGCAATTACCCTTTGAGAAAGAGGAACTCTCGAAACGTGTCAGGGCTGCGGTCCGCTGCTGTTAATTGCCAGAAAGCATGGCTGTTGTACCAAAAAAAAGCGACTGGGGAAAGCTCTTCCGTGTTTGACTGCTGCCTAACTGTCGGACATCCCCCACGGAGCTTGTAGTTATATGCGGCTGTCCTGCCGCAGGGCTTGCGCCACTTCAGGAAATGGGGCCCACGGAGCTCCTAATCATTAGAGGCTTCTAATGTGGGGCACAGAACGTGGATTTATTCAGTCACGCTCTCCGGGGCTCATCTGGAGCTTACAATGCAGGAAATAGAAAACGCAACCATCTGGGGAAATAATTTTAACTTCAACTCCCACAAAGCAACGTGATTATCTCATACAGAGGCGTCCAATCAGGACTCAAGATATCGATTAAAATGGGAAGGTGTGGCCGCACTTGCGTTTTGGACTGCAATTACCCTTTGAGAAAGAGGAACTTTCGAAACACGTCAGGGCTGCAGTCCGCTGCTGTTAATTGCCAGAAAGCGTGGCTGTTGTACCAGAATAAAGCGACTGCGGAAATCTCTTCTGTGTTTGAGTGCTGCCCAACTGTCGGACATCCCCCACTGAGCTTGTATGTAGATGCGGCCGTCCTGCCTCAGGGCTTTCACCACTTAGGAAATGGGGGCCACAGAGCTCCTAATCATGAGGTGCTTCTAATGTGGGGCATAGAACGTGGATTTATTCAGTCACGCTATCCGGGGCTCATGTGGAGCTTACAATGCAGGAAATAGAAAGCGCAACCATCTGGGGAAATAGTTTTGACTTCACCTCCCACAAAGCAATGCGATTATCTCATACAGAGGCGTCCAATCAGGACTCACGATATCGCTCCAAATGGGAAGGTGTGGCCGCACTTGCGTTTTGGACTGCAATTACCCTTTGAGAAAGAGGAACTGTCGTAACGCGTCAGGCCTGCGGTCCGCTGCTGTTAATTGCCAGAAAGCGTGACTGTTGTACCATAATAAAGCGACTGGGGAAAGCTCTTCTCTGTTTGAGTCCTGCCTAACTTTCGGACATCCCCCATGGAGCTTGAATTTATATTTGGCCGTCCTGCCACAGGGCCTGCACCACTTCAGGAAATGGGGGCCACGGAGCTCCTAATCATGAGGTGCTTCTAACGTGGGCCACAGAACTTGGATTTATGTATTCACGCTATCCGGGGCTCATGTGGAGCTTACAATGCAGGAAATAAAAAACGCAACCATCTGGTGAAATAATTTTGACTTCACCTCCCACAAAGCAATGTGAATATCTCATACAGAGGCGTCCAATCAGGACTCACGATGTCGCTCAAAATGGGAAGGTGTGGCCGCACTTGCGTTTTGGACTGCAATTACCCTTTGAGAAAGAGGAACTCTCAAAACGCGTCAGGGCTGCGGTCTGCTGCTGTTAATTGCCACAAAGCATGGCTGTTGTACCAAAATAGAGCACCTGCGGAAAGCACTTCTGTGTTTCAGTGCAGCCTAACTGTCAGACATCCCCCACGGAGCTTGTATTTATATGCGGCCGTCCTGTCGCAGGGCTTTCACCACTTCAGGAAATGGGGGCCACGGAGCTCCTAATCATGAGGGGCCTCTAATGTGGGGCAACGAACGTGGATTTATTCAGTCACGCTATCTGGGGCTCATGTGGAGTTTACAATGCAGGAAATAGAAAACGCAACCATCTGGGGAACATTTTTTGACTTCACCTCCCACAGCAACATGATCATCTCATACAGAGGAGTCCAATCAGGACTCACGATATCACTTAAAATAGGAAGGTGTGGCTGCACTTGCGTTTTGGATCGCAATTACCCTTTGAGAAAAAGGAACACTCGAAACGCGTCAGAGCTGCAGTCCACTGCTGTTATTTGCCAAAAAGCTTGGCTTTTGGACCAAAATAAAACGACTGCGGAACGCTCTTCTGTGTGTGAGTGCTGCCTAACTGTCGGACATCCCCCACAGAGCTTGTATTTATATGCGGCCGTCCTAACGCAGGGCTTTCACCACTTCAGGAAATGGGGGCCACGGAGCTCCTAATCATGAGGGGCTTCTAATGTGGGGCACAGAACGTGGATTTATTCAGTCAAGCTATCCGGGGCTCATGTGGAGCTTACAATGCAGGAAATAGAAAACGCAACCATCTGGGGAAATAATTTTGACTTCACCTCCCACAAAGCAATGTGATTATCTCATACAGAGGTGTCCAATCAGGACTCACGATGTCGCTCAAAATGGGAATCTGTGGCCGCACTTGCGTTTTGGACTGCAATTGCCCTTTGAGAAAGAGGAACTCTCGTAACGTGTCAGGCCTGCGGTCCGCTGCTGTTAATTGCCAGAAAGCTTGGCTGTTGTACCATAATAAAGCGACTGGGGAAAGCTCTTTTGTGTTTGAGTCCTGCCTAACTGTCGGACATCCCCCACGAAACTTGTATTTATATTCGGCCGTCCTGCCGCAGGGCTTGCACCACTTCAGGAAATGGGGCCACGGAGCTCCTAATCATGAGCGGCTTCTAACGTGGGGCACAGAACTTGGATTTATTTAGTCACGCTATCCGGGGCTCACATGAAGCTTACAATGCAGGAAATAGAAAACGCAACAATCTTGGGAAATAATTTTGACTTCACCTCTCACAAAGCAACGTGATTATCTCATACTTAGGCGTCCAATCACGACTCCCGATATCGCTCAAAATGGGACGGTGTGGCCGCACTTGGGTTTTAGACTGCAATTACCCTTTGAGAAAGAGGAACTCTCGAAACGCGTCAGGGCTGCGGTCCGCTGCTGTTAATTGCCAGAAAGCGTTGCTGTTGTACCAAAATAAAACGACTGGGGAAAGCTCTTCTGTGTTTGAGTGCTGCCTAACTTTCGTACATCCCCCACGGAGCTAGTATTTATATGCAGCCGTCCTGCCGCAGGGCTTGCACCACTTCAGGAAATGGGGGCCATGGAGCTCCTAGTCATGAGAGGCTTCTAATGTGGGGCACAGAACATGGATTTATTCAGTCACGCTATCCGGGGCTCATGTGGAGCTTACAATGCAGGAAATAGAAAATGCAACCATCTTGGAAATAATTTTGACTTCACCTCCCACAAAGCAATGTGATTATCTCAAACAGAGGCATCCAATCAGGACTCACGATATCGCTCAAAATGGGAAGGTGTGGCCGCACTTGCGTTTTGGACTGTAATTACCCTTTGAGAAAGAGGAACTCTCGAAACGCGTCAAGGCTGCGGTCCGCTGCTGTTAATTGCCAGAAAGCGTGGCTTTTGTACCAAAATAAAGCAACTGGGGAAAGCTTTTCTGTGTTTGAGTGCTGCCTAACTGTCGGACATCCCCCGCGGAGCTTGTATGTATATGCGGCCGTCCTGCCGCAGGGCTTTCACCACATCAGGAAATGGGGCCACGGAGATCCTAATCATGAGGGGCTTCTAATGTGGGGCACAGAACGCGGATTTATTCAGTCACCCTATCCGGGGCTCATGTGGAGCTTACAATGCAGGAAATAGATAATGCAACCATCTGGGGAAATAATTTTGACTTCACCTCCCACAAAGCAACGTGATTATCTCATACAGAGGCGTCCAATTGGGACTCACGATATCGCTCAAAATGGGACGGTGTGGCCGCACTTGCGTTTTAGACTGCAATTACCCTTTGAGAAAGAGGAACTCTCGAAACGTGTCAGGGCTGCGGTCCGCTGCTGTTAATTGCCAGAAAGCATGGCTGTTGTACCAAAAAAAAGCGACTGGGGAAAGCTCTTCCGTGTTTGACTGCTGCCTAACTGTCGGACATCCCCCACGGAGCTTGTAGTTATATGCGGTTGTCCTGCCGCAGGGCTTGTGCCACTTCAGGAAATGGGGCCCACGGAGCTCCTAATCATTAGAGGCTTCTAATGTGGGGCACAGAACGTGGATTTATTCAGTCACGCTCTCCGGGGCTCATCTGGAGCTTACAATGCAGGAAATAGAAAACGCAACCATCTGGGGAAATAATTTTAACTTCAACTCCCACAAAGCAACGTGATTATCTCATACAGAGGCGTCCAATCAGGACTCAAGATATCGATTAAAATGGGAAGGTGTGGCCGCACTTGCGTTTTGGACTGCAATTACCCTTTGAGAAAGAGGAACTTTCGAAACACGTCAGGGCTGCAGTCCGCTGCTGTTAATTGCCAGAAAGCGTGGCTGTTGTACCAGAATAAAGCGACTGAGGAAATCTCTTCTGTGTTTGAGTGCTGCCCAACTGTCGGACATCCCCCACTGAGCTTGTATGTATATGCGGCCGTCCTGCCTCAGGGCTTTCACCACTTAGGAAATGGGGGCCACAGAGCTCCTAATCATGAGGTGCTTCTAATATGGGGCATAGAACGTGGATTTATTCAGTCACGCTATCCGGGGCTCATGTGGAGCTTACAATGCAGGAAATAGAAAGCGCAACCATCTGGGGAAATAGTTTTGACTTCACCTCCCACAAAGCAATGCGATTATCTCATACAGAGGCGTCCAATCAGGACTCACGATGTCGCTCAAAATGGGAAGGTGTGGCCGCACTTGCATTTGGACTGCAATTACCCTTTGAGAAAGAGAAACTCTCAAAACGCATCAGGGCTGCGGTCCGCTGCTGGTAATTGCCAGAACGCATGGCTGTTGTACCAAAATAAAGCGACTGGGGAAAGCTCTTCTGTGTTTGAGTGCTGCCTAACTGTCGGACATCCCCCACAGAGCTTGTATTTATATGCGGCCGTCCTGCCGCAGGGCTTGCACCACTTCAGGAAATGGGGGCCACGGAGCTCCTAATCATGAGGGGCTTCTAATGTGGGGCACAGAACGTGGATTTATTCATTACATTATCTGGGGCTCATGTGGAGCTTACAATGCAGAAAATAGAAAACGCAACCACCTGGGGAAATAATTCTAACTTCAACTCCCACAAAGCAACGTGATTATCTCATACAGAGGCGTCCAATCAGGACTCAAGTATCGATTAAAATGGGAAGGTGTGGCCGCACTTGCGTTTTGGACTGCAATAACCCTTTGAGAAAAAGGAACACTCGAAACGCGTCAGGGCTGCGGTCCGCTGCTGTTAATTGCCAGAAAGCGTGGCTTTTGTACCAAAATAAAGCAACTGGGGAAAGCTCCTCTGTGTTTGAGTGCTGCCTAACTGTCGGACATCCCCGGCGGAGCTGGTATGCATATGCGGCCGTCCTGCCGCAGGGCTTTCACCACATCAGGAAATGGGGGCCACGGAGATCCTAATCATGAGGGGCTTCTAATGTGGGGCACAGAATGTGGATTTATTCTGTCATGCTATCCGGGGCTCATGTGGAGGTTACAATGAAGGAAATAGAAAACGCAAGCATCTGGGGAAATAATTTTGACTTCACCTCCCACAAAGCAACGTGATTATCTCATACAGAGGCGTCCAATCGGGACTCACGATGTCGCTCAAAATGGGAAGGTGTGGCCGCACTTGCGTTTTGGACTGCAATTACCCTTTGAGAAAGAGTAACGCTCGAAACGCATCAGGGCTCCGGTCCGCTGCTGTTAATTGCCAGAAAGCGTGGCTGTTGTACCAAAATAAAGCGACTGGGGAAAGCTCTTATGTGTTTAAGTGCTGCCTAACTGTCAGACATCCCCCCCGGAGCTTGTATTTATATGCAGCTGTCCTGCCGCAGGGCTTTCACCACTTCAGGAAATGGGGGCCACGGAGCTCCTAATCATGAGGGGTTTCTAATGTGGGGCACAGAACGTGGATTTATTCAGTCACGCTATCCGGGGCTCATGTGGAGCTTACAATGCAGGAAATAGAAAATGCAACCATCTTGGAAATAATATTGACTTCACCTCCCACAAAGCAACGTGATTATCTCAAACAGAGGCGTCCGATCAGGACTCACGATATCGCTCAAAATGGGAAGGTGTGGCCGCACTTGCGTTTTGGACTGTAATTACCCTTTGAGAAAGAGGGACTCTCGAAACGCGTCAAGGCTGCGGTCCGCTGCTGTTAATTGCCAGAAATCATGGCTGTTGTACCAAAATAAAGCGACTGGGGAAAGCTCTTCTTTGTTTGAGTCCTGCCTAACTGGCGGACATCCACCACGGAGCTTGTATTTATATTCGGCTGTCCTGCCGCAGGGCTTGCACCACTTCAGGAAATGGGGGCCACGGAGCTCCTAATCATGAGGGGCTTCTAATGTGGGGCACAGAACGTGGATTTATTCATTACATTATCTGGGGCTCATGTGGAGCTTACAATGCAGAAAATAGAAAACGCAACCACCTAAGGAAATAATTCTAACTTCAACTCCCACAAAGCAACGTGATTATCTCATACAGAGGCGTCCAATCAGGACTCAAGATATCGATTAAAATGGGAAGGTGTGGCCGCACTTGCGTTTTGGACTGCAATAACCCTTTGAGAAAAAGGAACACTCGAAACGCGTCAGGGCTGTGGTCCGCTGCTGTTAATTGCCAGAAAGCGTGGCTTTTGTACCAAAATAAAGCAACTGGGGAAAGCTCTTCTGTGTTTGAGTGCTGCCTAACTGTCGGACATCCCCGGCGGAGCTTGTATGCATATGCGGCCGTCCTGCCGCAGGGCTTTCACCACATCAGGAAATGGGGGCCACGGAGATCCTAATCATGAGGGGCTTCTAATGTGGGGCACAGAACGCGGATTTATTCAGTCACCCTATCCGGGGCTCATGTGGAGCTTACAATGCAGGAAATAGATAATGCAACCATCTGGGGAAATAATTTTGACTTCACCTCCCACAAAGCAACGTGATTATCTCATACAGAGGCGTCCAATTGGGACTCACGATATCGCTCAAAATGGGACGGTGTGGCCGCACTTGCGTTTTAGACTGCAATTACCCTTTGAGAAAGAGGAACTCTCGAAACGTGTCAGGGCTGCGTTCCGCTGCTGTTAATTGCCAGAAAGCATGGCTGTTGTACCAAAATAAAGCGACTGGGGAAAGCTCTCCTGTGTTTGAGTGCTGCCTAACTGTCAGACATCCCCCACGGAGCTTGTATTTATATGCGGCCGTCCTGCAGTAGGGCCTGCACCACGTCAAGAAATGGGGGCCACGGAGCTCCTAATCATGAGGGGCTTCTAATGTGGGGCACAGAACGTGGATTTATTCTGTCATGCTATCCGGGGCTCATGTGGAGCTTACAATGAAGGAAATAGAAAACGCAACCATCTGGGGAAATAATTTTGACTTCACCTCCCACAAAGCAACGTGATTATCTCATACAGAGGCATCCAATCGGGACTCACGATATCGCTCAAAATGGGAAGGGTTGGCCGCACTTGCGTTTTGGACTGCAATTACCCTTTGAGAAAGAGTAACGCTCGAAACGCATCAGGGCTCCGGTCCGCTGCTGTTAATTGCCAGAAAGCGTGGCTGTTGTACCAAAATAAAGCGACTGGGGAAAGCTCTTTTGTGTTTAAGTGCTGCCTAACTGTCAGACATCCCCCACGGAGCTTGTATTTATATGCAGCTGTCCTGCCGCAGGGCTTTCACCACTTCAGGAAATGGGGGCCACGGAGCTCCTAATCATGAGGGGTTTCTAATGTGGGGCACAGAACGTGGATTTATTCAGTCACGCTATCCGAGGCTCATGTGGAGCTTACAATGCAGGAAATAGAAAATGCAACCATCTTGGAAATAATTTTGACTTCACCTCCCACAAAGCAACGTGATTATCTCAAACAGAGGCGTCCAATCAGGACTCACGATATCGCTCAAAATGGGAAGGTGTGGCCGCACTTACGTTTTGGACTGTAATTACACTTTGAGAAAGAGGAACTCTTGAAACGCGTCAAGGCTGCGGTCCGCTGCTTTTAATTGCCAGAAAGCATGGCTGTTGTACCAAAATAAAGCGACTGGGGAAAGCTCTTCTTTGTTTGAGTCCTGCCTAACTGTCGGACATCCACCACGAAGCTTGTATTTATATTCAGCTGTCCTGCCGCAGGGCTTGCACCACTTCAGGAAATGGGGGTCACGGAGCTGAGGTGCCGGGTTTTTAGGAACCCGGTGGTGCCAGGGGAACACCCAGAGACCTCTTGAGTTCTTCCTGTTCTGGACCACAGAAACACAGAGTCTTCTAGGTGATGTCAAAGATCGAGTTTTATTGGCTGCAACCAAGTAACAAGCGTCCTAGAAGTACAACAGCACGGTGTGTATATTCTCAAGAGACTGTTCGTTTTTACAGAACCAGCCTTCTCCTTTTATACAAAAATATCAGCTGCAGGCAAGAATTCTTTGTTTTGCAGTATGGTCATATACATATTTTCACAACAATGAAAACGCAAAGTCATGATGGCAAGCCCACATTTTCGTATTTCCAGTTCGTGATAGATTACCCAGCCAAGCCCAGAACTTCCATCAGATATCGTTGAAACCCCAATAAAATCGGGCACCTCCTCATCGTAAAACAGATCATAAACAAGAAACAGGGACAGGTGTGTGTGTGATAAAACATGGTTTGTGTGTGAGGAATGGTTTATGACATGTTGTGCCTTGATGCTATCTCACTCGGCCACTGGGCGAGGAACCGCCCGAACAGGTTTGGCTGGAGCCAGTGGAGTCAGCTCGGCCAGGTCATGAAGGATTCAGCCAAGGTGTACGTGTCCTTTCAGATCGAATACGGCCTTGATCAATTGACTATGTAAGGGCAACCACAAGATGGATGCCGCTCACAAAATGGAACCCAAGGGTTCAAGACGAAAACCATGATTTAAGGGTGATAGCATCACTCGATCGTGACGCAAATACACAGGCATAATGTCCTAATCATTACCGGTCTGCCGTTACCAAATTCGTCATGGTATGATGATATTTTCTGACACGAGTGTTGGGCTTCGGTACCACGTTATAGCAGGGCCCAGAATTTTCAGAACCACAGACCCTCCTTTTGCCCTTATATAGGCAATAACTCATGCTAATCTGAGTCCAAATCTGTATTCATGAAGTCATGGAGATGCTGCTGTAGCATCATCCTGTTACTTAGTTCGTCCCTAGATACAGGCTTCCTTACACATGATGTAGCACAGAGGCCACATATTGCAGGAGCGCACTGTACACATAGGCAGAACAGGAACAGAATGGCTAAGATCATTCCAATGAATATCAGAATTTTCCATCCCCAGGCAGATATCAGTTCCCAGAACCACCCCATTAAGGACCAGTCCCCTTTATCCACGTGAATGGAATCAGAGATCTTGTGCAGTTTGAAGATGGCCTGGTATACTGTTGGAGCATTATCTGGGATGAAAATGCAGCAACTGGATTGGATCACTTTACATACCCCACCACGGTCTGCAAGTATGACATCTAGGGCAACCCTGTTCTGAAGAGTCATAAGGCGGTCCGACTGGAGCTCTGCAGTCAAGTTACTAAGGGCACCAGCCGTCTCAATCACGGCGGATTCAACTACCCTCGTCAATTGGCGAATGTTCCTGCTGTTCACCATAGGCCTCCAAAACGGCAGAAAACCCTTTGCGAAATCTCCAAACTCCTGTTCCGCAGTGTCGTCTTTACTCACGACACCCCTAACTGTCCTTGTCCGATGGTAATCTACCTCAGCCGTGTAGGTGGGTGGCAACAGGAACGAGATAAAACATGTGCCCGAGAAGTCAGGGGGCAACCATGTATATGCTCTATCATGGCAGACGAAGTAGGTACCCTTAGCTGCTAGGAACAAAGGGGAGGTCTGAGACGAGAAAACGTAAGTTTCGGTACAGACACTCTTCCCTAACTGAGCTCTAGAGTTTTTGCCATTTCCTTGCAGACATAGGTGACCTTGATGGGGTACTATCCAGATTGGGGAGGATTTCTTTGCTTTCTGGCTCTCACTCAAGGAAATCCTATACTTAGTTATATTCCACCTACTGTACACTTTAAACTCATCTTTGGGAATAGTCTTATATGTGTCAATATCTCTGCTCATATTTCTGATTCCTGCCACTAGTGCCTTGTTGCTTGAATTTCTTCCTGTGGGACGCGGGGGATACGGTTCTATGGCAAACAGGAACATTGTCTGGAAAGCCCAGAGAGAACCATGGTAGCTAAATGGCAGGACAAAATACGGGATACCCTTATCTGTTGTGTGTGGCATAAGTCCACATACCCAACAATTCGTTGTGTTCATTACAGACTGGTGCTGGTGTAGGAGCTGGACAAATGAGTTATTTATGAATTCTAATCTTCTGGCAGACTCGTGTTCAGGTAGGGGGTGAAAAGAATGTGGGGAAACAGTAGGAGGAGGTGTGGGCTGAGTATCGTGTGTAAATAAAACTCGAAAGGTGAACAAAGCATAGCCCACCAAAAACATCATTATGCTACACAACATTAAAATGCATATTATTAAAAATTGTTTTCTTGCCATCACATTGCATATTTTCTTTCCAAAGTTCGCTGATCTAGCAGGTCTCTCCATCTTGGGAAACTCCATCCTCTAAGTTGCTGCCCGCGGTGGGAGATTGATTCTGCTAAGGAGTGCTTCTGTCAATCCAGGGTAACTCCCTTGAACCAACAGAACTGTCGACCTAACCGTCTCCAGCTGCACTCCAAAGACTGTGGCAACCGCGACCCTAGCAGCAGAACCGGATGGCGGTTCGAAAATCAAAAATGAGCAAGTTTCCTGGATGAGAGAGCTGCACAATCAAAAAGAAAAATGTTTTTATTACTCCATAGTCACAGGTCTTGGCCTTAAGTTATAGCGGTCTCGACCAGGTGCTGTATGGTCGATAAATAGGAGTTCAGGTTCAGTAGTGTCCAATTGCATCGACGGTGGCATAGATCCTTGCAGAATGTTATCGCTCTCCTTTTCGGTAGCAGTTCCTTTCAAACGTGCATCACTGAAAGGTACGAAGCGAGGCACAGTCTCAGTCTCAGAGTCAGCAATTCCCTCCTGGACCCACCGGTCATAGGGCAGAGGCAGAGGGATCCATTTGCAGTGGATCCCGTGGATCCAGTTCTTCTTTCCTTCCACACGAACGGCTGATCTCGTGGAAAGAAGGACGAGGTGTGGGCCGGTCCACCTGGGCTGCTCGTTCTTTGTTCGCTGAAAGTTTTTCACCAACACCCAGGATCCAGGATCGATTTGATGTCCTGGAGCTTCAGAGACCGGAGGCAGAGAGTCATGGACCTGTTGGTGTAAAACACGCAATTTAGCCGTCAATTCGTACAAATAGTCAAGCAGTACAGGATGCTCTATCTCGCTGAGCTTGATGGGCCTTGGCACTCCCCATATGTTGGCCGGGCGGCCAAACACGATCTCATGCGGACTAAGTCCCACTCTAGAGTGGATGGTCATTCTGGTAGATAGGAGTGCCAAAGGCAGGGCGTCAGGCCATTTAAGACCAGTGCTTGCTTGAATCTTGGCCAGTTTTAGCTTTAGGGTGCCGTTGTAGCATTCTACTAATCCAGCTGATTGGGGGTGGTTTGCAGCGTGGAACTTTTGCTGAATGCCCAGACTCTCACACACTCTTTTCATCACTCGTCCCACGAATTCACTCCCATTATCACTCCAGACCATTCTAGGCATTCCGAACCTAGGGAAGAATTCTTTGACCAGGGCTTTGGCTGTCGACAAGGCAGTATTGTCCTTAAGGGGATACGCTTCCACCCACCTGGAAAAGGTGCAAACGACAAAGAGTACATATTTCAGATTGTTGCACCTTTCCATGTGGATGAAATCTAGCTGCAAAACCTCGAACGGATACGTTGGAGGCGCAAAATGACCAGCTGGAGTTGGAGTTCCCTTACCAGGATTGTACTTCAGACATACCATACAGTTCTTGACCACATTCTCTGCACATTTAGGTATTCCACTATTCTGCCATACTGGAGCCAACAACTTACATATTCCTTTCACACTGATGTGAGCCATTCCATGAGCCATTGTCACAACTGCAAGCACGTACGCACCGGGTAACAACCATCTCTGATGCTCTGACAATTCAACCCAACAGCCATTTGCATCCATTCTACCCGTACTTTCTCTCCATGTGTTCAACTCTTTCTCTGTGGCTTCAGCTTGGATGGACTTCACACTCTCAATCGTGTCTTCACACATACCAACATCACCAATCCATCTCGCAGGGCCTGCAACGTACATTCGACTCATTACATTCCCTGCAGTGTCTTTTGCAACTTCATCTGCAAATGCATTTCCACGACCAACATCATCTTGAATCTTTTTGTGTGCACTGCATTTCCCAATCGCAACTTGTAGTGGCAAGGTCAGGGACTCGAGAAGCTCATTCACTAACTGACCATGTTGGATCTTAGTACCATGCGATGTAAGGAACCCACGTTCACCCCACAATCGTCCAAAACTGTGAGCCACGCCAAAGGCGTATTGGCTGTCTGTGTACACATTCACTCGTTTTCCTTTTGCCAATACACACGCTCTTGTAAGTGCAATCAGTTCTGCTGCTTGCGCAGAGTTGTGTGGGATACGTGATGTTTCAACAACCGTATGCAAAGTCGTCACAGCATATGCTGCAGTCGTATCACCATTCGGCAACTTGAAACACGAACCATCAGCCCATAAAGCATCGTTACATTCAGGAAGAGGAGTGTCCTGTAAGTCCACTCTCCCTTTTGTCTCTTCTTCTGTCCTAAAGCAGCAATCATGTTTTTCAACCTCATCTGTCTCTACTGGAATGGGCAATAACGTGGCTGGGTTCAATGTATCACACCTCTTTATGTGTATGTGACTCGCTAGCAGTGTCAGCTCATACCTTGACAGTCGAGCACTAGTTAAGTGCTGTGTCTTTGTTCTGTTTAGCAAAATGTCTACTGCATGTGGGACCATAACTATCAGTGTGTTATTCATTACCAACCCAGCAGACTGTCGAAAACAGACAGCTGCTGCCGCAGTGGCCCTCAAGCAACTTGGCAATGCCTTAGCTACGGGATCTAAAGTCGCTGAAAAGTATGCGCATGGACGCTGTTTGCCCCAAAAGACTGTGTCAGGACTGATAATGCACAACCTTCCTTCTCATGGACATTCAACGTAAAAGGCTTACTGTAGTCGGGGTTACCCAACACAGGAGCCGAACATAATGCATCACGCAACTCATGAAAACTTTTCTGACAATCTTCAGACCACGGAATGGGTTTAGGTGTATCCTTGCAAGTTAATGCCACCAAAGGTTTAGCCAACAATGAGAAATTTGGTATCCATTGTCTGCAATATGATGTAATGCCCAAGAAAGCACGCACTTCTCTCTGTGTCCTTGGGACACTCAATTCTGAAATCGCCTGTATTCTCTCTGGGGTCAGCTTCCTTCCCTCCTTCGATAAGATGTGACATAAGTAGGTCACTTCTTGTCGACAAAATTGCAGTTTCGAAAGAGAGACTTTGTGTTTCATATCACATAAATGTCGCAACAACGACAAAGTGGCTTGCTTGCAAATCTCCTCAGTGTCTGCAGCAATCAGTAAATCATCTACATACTGAATAAGAGTCGCACCATCAGGTAGAACAATCGTGTCAAGCTGTGATTTCAGAGCCTGACTGAATATAGATGGACTTTCACAGTAGCCCTGAGGAGCACGTTTGAAGCGGAAACTTCGTCCTCCTAAATTGAAGCCAAAAATATCTCTGCTCTCCTCGGCAATCGGGATGCTGAAGAAAGCATTCATCAAGTCAATCACTGAGAACCAAGTGGCTGAAGCTGGAACCATAGTCAATAAGGCAGTAATATCAGGAACAACTGGAAACTGTGGTACAACAATCTTGTTCACTTCTCTAAGATCAATCACGAACCTATAGACAGGTGGTTGGCAAGGATCGGTACCCTTTAAAACCGGCAAAACAGGACTGTTACAAACGTTGCCTGTTGTCTCTTCAATGACATATTTCTCAATTAGATCGTAAATGATTGCTAACAACGCCTTTACATATTTACTGGAGATTTTGTATTGGGGAATACGTGGCAACCTAACATTGGCTTTCAATGTTATAACGTATGGCGCTATCTCCAAAAGACCCACATCATTAGAGCCAGTAGCCCAAAGTATATCTGGGAGAGAAGACAATTCTGTTGGAATATTTTCCCTTGACAAATACATTGAAGAAACCACTTTCTTGCCCAGTGTAAGTTGTACTCCCGAGGGAGAACAGTACAAAGTTGCATATAATCTCTTTAACCGATCTAATCCCAACAAGTTTTCACCACAACCTGTAGTAAGAATAAGGGGTGCTTCTAATTCACATGGCCCAACAGAAAGGGACATAGGAATAGAAATCGGGTTCCTAACAGGGGCGCCAGAAAAACCTACTGAAACATTCATTTCGCCGGATAAAGGTGCGCCAGGAAGTTTTGAGTGCATAATAGAACTCTTTGTAGCACCAGTATCCAGCAGAAAAGGCTCTGACACACGTGATGTAATCACCTCAACATAAGGTCCATTCTGATCTACTGGAACTGAAACAACTCCCTCTCTTTGTCCATGGCTGTCCTAGCAATCATTACCCTCATTCTCGTTTTCTGCATAATAGTCATCAGCGTAGTATTGGGATGACCTAGAAGACGCATTATTCTGTTGGTCAAAACTGTTCATGGATTTCTGAGGCAGAAAGGAAGAAGCATTCTGGGGGAAACTACCACGGCCCCTACCTCTAGGAGCCTGTTGAACACCTCTACCTCTTGCACCAGAAACTCTATTCAAACGTCGCAATAAAGCTGGACAACTATTCTTGAAATGACCCTCTTCCTTGCAATACGCACACTGATTCGGACCATACTGTAAACGCTGTTGAGAAGACTAATTTCTTTGCGACTTTCTCGAATATTGCTGAGGTTGCTGATAATCGTGCTGATTATTATTGCGAGGTGGATAAGCTTGCTGTAGAAGGACTTTAGTTTTCAAATCTTTAGTCTTTTTATCTGCCTTCTCTAGCTCATCTTTGCGTCTATTCTCGTAGTACTGGGCTGTGGCTAGAATTTGCGCTGACGTGGAAACGGCCCAAGCACTCTCTGAATCTTTCAATTTATTACACAGTTCAGGAAGCAAATTATGCACAAATTTGTCTACAAACAATCTTTGGCCACCCTCAGTAGCCATATCCTGACCACTATGATCGACGAAAGTTTCTTCAAACCTCGTGAAAAAGTCCGACACATTTTCATCTTTCTTTTGCTTGCACGCAGACAACTTGTCCCAATTCACACGCAATTCAGGCATTAAAGTCTTCATATACGTGATAATTCTACCAGGAAGTTCTGCTACCAAAGGCTCGGCTTAGAGCCACCAACTTGTCTAGCATCAGCAGCAGCAATATTAACCCATGTTTCACCTAACTCTTGATCATGGTCTGCATGACGAATCTTTCCCCATGAAGGCTGTGGAACAACATTTCCAAACAACATATCTATATCGGCTAAATTCGTGATACAGGAGCTTGCAGTCTGTGATAACTCCTTATAATACCCTGCAGGATTTTAACGGGGATCAGGCAATGTTTGCTTGAGTGCTAAAACTTCAGATCTTTTCCAGGGAACATATACCCATACACGCTGGAAATGTGGCGGAATTGCTGGATTCGCATTTGCGTCACCTTCCCTCCAGACTGGAGGAACCTCTCTCATGGGATACTGTCGCGCCTTTTTCCTACCTGGCATGTCATGCTCATATAGTGATCTAGAATTGCTTCCCTTACTCCTATATGACAACAACATATCTATTGCTCGTTCAACATCGTCGCCCACAATCATGCCTTCATAGAACTCGAATCGCACACGGAATAATTCTTGCATGTTGTATTCTGGATCATTGCCTCTCAAATCCTCACAAAGAAATACACACATTTGTTCAAAAACGTATCTCTGTGTAGATGTTTCCCACTGACGGAAGACTTCCATAACAGACTGAACGTCATACTTTACAGTATCAGTAACCCATTTACGTGCTAACTCATTCAGCACTTCTCTTTCCTGATAATCAGGCAGTTGACTCCGCAACTGTCTACGTCCTGTGTTAGGGGTCGTCTTAGGCGACCCAAAGAAAGGTGAGAAAAGACCAGTGACAGTGTTTGCCACTCTCTGTTGAACAGAAGGAGAAGCTGGTGGAAAGGCAGATGCGTCAGAAAAGACGGGCTGATGTAAAGTAGAAGTCGAGGCAGTAGCAGAAGGAGTATTAGGATAAGCAGTCAGAGCAGTAGGCGAAGTCGTAGAAAAAGCAGATGGAGTATGTAGCAAAGGCGCCGGCCCTTGAGAGAGCTGCACCGGAGGAGTAGAAACCAGCTGAAGAGGAGCTGGTGCTTGTGGAAGAACTGGTGTTTGCGCGGCGGGGCGCGGTATAACAAAGCGTTGTGGGGGTGCAGTAGCATTTTGTGCATAGGGGGGTGGAGAACTCAGTAGATGGGACATTAAAGGATCCTTCTCAGGTGTCCCTTTTGAACCTTGTCCTTCACGTGGCAACACTGGGTAGCATTTATCTACTGCTAACTTCTTACTTCTAAGCGTTTGTTCATTTTCTTGTTCTTCTTCATTATCCCTGTATGCAACGGCGGCTTGCACCATTGACATACCTCGTTTATTTTTCTTTGCTAATTTCATTTCTTTCTGTTTGGCTTCTTTGCGCCATAGGCGAAAAGAGTCAAACATCGCCGTCCGGGCTTTCTTTTTGAAAAGTTTCACCTCTAGATTATCTAAAATCTCTGTGTCGAAACTACCATATTGGGGCCATTTTAAAACACCATCTTTTCTGGTGTATCGGATCCACACTTCATTATATGTGATAGGGCCTACTCTGTGCTTCACATAGAGCTCATATGTTGGAGTTCCAATTGGAGGAACCGGACACAAATCCTCTAATCGGGAGTCCCTACTACAACCAAGACAAAACAAGTTTCCAAGTCTGCTAAAACCAGGCATCTTCGCTCACTAGTCTAGCTTCAAACTTCAAAGGATTATCAAATACGATATTCTCGTGAATACACGAATCCCTTGGTTTTGGCGCTTGCAAGTTTCAAACAAAGCGTATCTCAAGGATACCAAAACTAAGAATCAAACTAAGGACTGGGAGACGCTCCACTTATACTTAACTGAAGTATTGAAGATCGATGATGTCACTAGAAGACTCGTCTATCGTTTCGCTCTACCAAGCATCAATGGGTCCAAAACAGGGCGATAGTCAGGGCAGCAGTCCTTCGTAGCCGTCGGGACGCGGGGAACCTCGCAGTAAAGACCTTCGGAACCAGGTCGACATACAGGGGTCGCTGAAGTGGCTGGCCGTCCTCTGGAATTTTCACACGAAGCTCCTCACGAACATCTGGCTTGGACCGACACCGCTTGATACCGCCCCGAGTTGGGCGCCAACTGAGGTGCCGGGTTTTTAGGAACCCGGTGGTGCCAGGGGAACACCCAGAGACCTCTTGAGTTCTTCCTGTTCTGGACCACAGAAACACAGAGTCTTCTAGGTGATGTCAAAGAACGAGCTTTATTGGCTGCAACAAAGTAACAAGCGTCCTAGAATTACAACAGCACGGTGTGTATATTCTCAGGAGACTGTTCGTTTTTACAGAACCAGCCTTCTCCTTTTATACAAAAATATCAGCTGCAGGCAAGAATTCTTTGTTTTACAGTATGGTCATATACATATTTTCACAACAATGAAAACGCAAAGTCATGATGGCAAGCCCACATTTTCGTATGTCCAGTTTGTGATAGATTACCCAGCCAAGCCCAGAACTTCCATCAGATATCGATGAAACCCCAATAAAATCGGGCACCTCCTCATCGTAAAACAGATCATAAACAAGAAACAGGGACAGGTGTGTGTGTGATAAAACATGGTTTGTGTGTGAGGAATGGTTTATGACATGTTGTGCCTTGATGCTATCTCACTCGGCCACTGGGCGAGGAACCGCCCGAACAGGTTTGGCTGGAGGCAGTGGAGTCAGCTCGGCCAGGTCATGAAGGAGTCAGCTAAGGTGTACGTGTCCTTTCAGATCGAATTCGGCCTTGATCAATTGACTATGTAAGGGCAACCACAAGATGGATGCCGCTCACAAAATGGAACCCAAGGGTTCAAGACGAAAACCATGATTTAAGGGTGATAGCATCACTCGATCGTGACGCAAATACACAGGCATAATGTCCTAATCATTACCGGTCTGCTGATACCAAATTCGTCATGGTATGATGATATTTTCTGACACGAGTGTTGGGCTTCGGTACCACGTTATAGCAGGGTCCAGAATTTTCAGAACCACAGAGCTCCTAATCATGAGGGTCTTCTAATGTGGGGCACAGAACGTGGATTCATTCAGTCACGCTATCCGGGGCTCATGTGGAGCTTACAATGCAGGAAATAGAAAACGCAACCATCTGGGGAAATAATTTTGACTTCACCTCCCACAAATCAATGTGATTATCTCATACAGAGGCGTCCAATCAGGACTCACGATATCACTCAAAATGGGAAGGTGTGGCCGCACTTGCGTTTTGGACTGCAATTACCCTTTGAGAAAGAGGAACTCTCTAAACGCGTCAGGGCTGCAGTCCGCTGCTGTTAATTGCCAGAAAGCGTGGCTGTCGTACCAGAATAAATCGACTGAGGAAATCTCTTCTGTGTTTGAGTGCTGCCTAACTGTCGGACATCCCCCACTGAGCTTGTATGTATATGCGGCCGTCCTGCCTCAGGGCTTTCACCACTTAGGAAATGGGGCCAGAGAGCTCCTAATCATGAGGGGCTTCTAAAGGGGGGCACAGAACGTGAATTTATTCAGTCACCCTATCCGGGGCTCATGTGGAGCTTACAATGCAGGAAATAGAAAATGCAACCATCTGGGAAAATAATTTTGACTTCACCTCCCACAAATCAACGTGATTATCTCATACAGAGGCGTCCAATCAGGACTCACGATATCGCTCCAAATGGGAAGGTGTGGCCGCACTTGCGTTTTGGACTGCAATTACCCTTTGAAAAAGAGGAACTATCGTAACGCGTCAGGCCTGCGGTCCGCTGCTGTTAATTGCCAGAAAGAGTGGCTGTTGTACCATAATAAAGCGACTGGGGAAAGCTCTTCTGAGTCCTGCCGAACTGTCGGACATCCCCCACGGAGCTTGAATTTATATTGGCCGTCCTGCCGCAGGGCCTGCACCACTTCAGGAAATGGGAGCCACGGAGCTCCTAATCATGAGGGGCTTTTAACGTGGGGCACAGAACTTGGATTTATGTAGTCACGCTATCCGGGGCTCATGTGGAGCTTGCAATGCAGGAAATAGAAAACGCAACCATCTGGGGAAATAATTTTGACTTCACCTCCCACAAAGCAACATGATTATCTCATACAGAGGCATCCAATCAGGACTCAAGATATCAATTAAAATGGGAAGGTGTAGCCGCACCTGCGTTTTGGACTGCAATTACCCTTTGAGAAAGAGGAACTTTCGAAACGCGTCAGGGCTGCAGTCCACTGCTGTTAATTGCCAGAAAGCGTGGCTGTTGTACCAGAATAAAGCGACTGCAGAAATCTCTTCTGTGTTTGAGTGCTGCCTAACTGTCGGACATCCCCCACTGAGCTTGTATTTATATGCGGCCGTCCTGCCGCAGGGCTTGCACCACTTCAGGAATTAGGGGCCACGGAGCTCCAAATCATGAGGGGCTTCTAATGTGGGGCACAGAACGTGGATTTATTCATTACATTATCCGGGGCTCATGTGGAGCTTACAATGCAGAAAATAGGTAATGCAACCATCTTTGGAAATAATTTTGACTTCACCTCCCACAATGCAATGTGATTATCTCATACAGAGGCGTCCAATCAGGACTCACGATGTCGCTCAAAATGGGAAGCTGTGGCCGCACTTGCATTTTGGACTGCAATTACTTTTTGAGAAATAGGAACTTTCGAAACGCATCAGGGCTGCGGTCCGCTGCTGTTAATTGCCAGAAAGCGTAGCCATTGAACCAAAATAAAGCGACTGGGGAAAGCTCTTCTGTGTTTGAGTGCTGCCTAACTGTCGGACATCCCCCACAGAGCTTGTATTTATATGCGGCCGTCCTGCCGCAGGGCTTGCACCACTTCAGGAAATGGGGGCCACGGAGCTCCAAATCATGAGGGGCTTCTAATGTGGGGCACAGAACGTGGATTTATTCATTACATTATCCGGGGCTCATGTGGAGCTTACAATGCAGGAAATAGATAATGCAACCATCTGGGGAAATAATTTTGACTTCACCTCCCACAATGCAATGTGATTATCTCATACAGAGGCGTCCAATCAGGACTCCCGATATCACTCAAAATGGGACGTGTGGCCGCACTTGCGTTTTAGACTGCAATTACCCTTTGAGAAAGAGGAACGCTTGAAACGTGTCAGGGCTGCGGTCCGCTGCTGTTAATTGCCAGAAAGCGTGGCTGTTGTACCAAAATAAAGCGACTGGGGAAAGCTCTCCTGTAATTGAGTGCTGCCTAACTGTCGGACATCCCCCAAGGAGCTTGTATTTATATGCGGCTGTCCTGCAGTAGGGATTGCACCACTTCAAGAAATGGGGGCCACGGAGTTCCTAATCATGAGGGGCTTCTAATGTGGGGCACAGAACGTGGATTTATTCTGTCATGTTATCCGGGGCTCATGTGGAGCTTACAATGAAGGAAGTAGAAAACGCAACCATCTGGGGAAATAATTCTGACTTCACCTCCCACAAAGCAACGAGATTATCTCATACAGAGGCATCCAATCGGGACTCACGATATCGCTCAAAATGGGAAGGTGTGTCCGCACTTGCGTTTTGGACTGCAATTACCCTTCGAGAAAGAGTAACGCTCGAAATGCATCAAGGCTGCGGTCCGCTGCTGTTAATTGCCAGAAAGCGTGGCTTTTGTACCAAAATAAAGCGACTGGGGAAAGCTCTTCCGTGTTTGACTGCTGCCTAACTGTCGGACATCCCCCACGGAGCTTGTATAAATATGCGGCCGACCTGCCGCAGGACTTGCACCACTTCAGGAAATGGGGCCCATGGAGCTCCTAATCATTAGGGGCTTCTAATGTGGAGCACAGAACGTGGATTTATTCAGTCACGCTATCCGGGGCTCTTGTGTAGATTACAATGCAGGAAATAGAAAACGCAACCATCTGGGGAAATAATTCTAACTTCAACTCCCACAAAGCAACGTGATTATCTCATACAGAGGCGTCCAATCAGGACTCAAGATATCAATTAAAATGGGAAGGTGTGGCCGCACTTGCGTTTTGGACTGCAATTACCCTTTGAGAAAGAGGAACTTTCGAAACGCGTCAGGGCTGCAGTCCGCTGCTGTTAATTGCCAGAAAGCGTGGCTGTTGTACCAGAATAAAGCGACTGCGGAAATCTCTTCTGTGTTTGAGTGCTGCCTAACTGTCGGACATCCCCCACTGAGCTTGTATGTATATGCGGCCGTCCTGCCTAAGGGCTTTCACCACTTAGGAAATGGGGCCAGAGAGCTCCTAATCATGAGGGGCTTCTAAAGGGGGGCACAGAACGTGAATTTATTCAGTCACCCTATCCGGGGCTCATGTGGAGCTTACAATGCAGGAAATAGAAAATGCAACCATCTGGGGAAATAATTTTGACTTCACCTACCACAAATCAACGTGATTATCTCATACAGAGGCGTCCAATCAGGACTCATGATATTGCTCCAAATGGGAAGGTGTGGCTGCACTTGCGTTTTGGACTGCAATTACCCTTTGAGAAAGAGAAACTCTCGTAACGCGTCAGGCCTGCGGTCCGCTGCTGTTAATTGCCAGAAAGCTTGGCTTTTGTAATAAAATAAAGCGACTGGTCGAAAGCTCTTCTGTGTTTGAGTGCTGCCTAACTATCGGACATCCCCCACGGAGCTTGTATTTATATGCGGCCGTCCTGCCGCAGGGCTTGCACCACTTCAGGAAATGGGGGCCACGGAGCTCCTAATCATGAGGGGATTCTAATGTGGGGCACAGAACTTGGATTTATTCAGTTACACTATCCGGGGCTCATGTGGAGCTTACAATGCAGGAAATAGAGAACGCAACCACCTGGGGAAATATTTTTGACTTCACCTCCCACAAATCAACGTGATTATCTCATACAGAGGCGTCCAATCAGGACTCACGATATCGCTCCAAATGGGAAGGCGTGGCCGCACTTACGTTTTGGACTGCAATTACCCTTTGAAAAAGAGGAACTATCGTAACGCGTCAGGCCTGCGGTCCGCTGCTGTTAATTGCCAGAAAGAGTGGCTGTTGTACCATAATAAAGCGACTGGGGAAAGCTCTTCTGTGTTTGAGTCCTGCCGAACTGTCGGACATCCCCCACGGAGCTTGAATTTATATTGGGCGTCCTGCCGCAGGGCCTGCACCACTTCAGGAAATGGGAGCCACGGAGCTCCTAATCATGAGGGGCTTTTAACGTGGGGCACAGAACTTGGATTTATGTAGTCACGCTATCCGGGGCTCATGTGGAGCTTACAATGCAGGAAATAGAAAACGCAACCATCTGGGGAAATAATTTTGACTTCACCTCCCACAAAGCAACATGATTATCTCATACAGAGGCGTCCAATCAGGATTCAAGATATCGATTAAAATGGGAAGGTGTGGCCGCACTTGCGTTTTGGACTGCAATTACCCTTTGAGAAATAGGAACTTTCGAAACGCGTCAGGGCTGCAGTCCGCTGCTGTTAATTGCCAGAAAGCGTGGCCATTGAACCAAAATAAAGCGACTGGGGAAAGCTCTTCTGTGTTTGAGTGCTGCCTAACTGTCGGACATCCCCCACAGAGCTTGTATTTATTTGCGGCCGTCGTGCCGCAGGGCTTGCACCACTTCAGGAAATGGGGGCCACAGAGCTCCAAATCATGAGGGGCTTCTAATGTGGGGCACAGAACGTGGATTTATTCATTACAATATCCGGGGCTCATGTGGAGCTTACAATGCAGGAAATAGATAATGCAACCATCTGGGGAAATAATTTTGACTTCACCTCCCACAATGCAATGTGATTATCTCATACAGAGGCGTCCAATCAGGACTCCCGATATCGCTCAAAATGGGACGGTGTGGCCGCACTTGCGTTTTAGACTGCAATTACCCTTTGAGAAAGAGGAACTCTTGAAACGTGTCAGGGCTGCGGTCCGCTGCTGTTAATTGCCAGAAAGCGTGGCTGTTGTACCAAAATAAAGCGACTGGGGAAAGCTCTCCTGTAATTGAGTGCTGCCTAACTGTCGGACATCCCCCAAGGAGCTTGTATTTATATGCGGCCGTCCTGCAGTAGGGATTGCACCACTTCAAGAAATGGGGGCCATGGAGCTCCTAATCATGAGGGGCTTCTAATGTGGGGCACAGAACATGGATTTATTCTGTCATGTTATCCGGGGGTCATGTGGAGCTTACAATGAAGGAAATAGAAAACGCAACCATCTGGGGAAATAATTTTGACTTCACCTCCCACAAAGCAACGTGATTATCTCATACAGAGGCGTCCAATCGGGACTCACGATATCGCTCAAAATGGGAAGGTGTGGCCGCACTTGCGTTTTGGACTGCAATTACCCTTTGAGAAAGAGTAACGCTCGAAACGCATCAAGGCTGCAGTCCGCTGCTGTTAATTGCCAGAAAGCGTGGCTTTTGTACCAAAATAAAGCGACTGGGGAAAGCTCTTCCGTGTTTGACTGCTGCCTAACTGTCGGACATCCCCCACGGAGCTTGTATAAATATGCGGCCGACCTGCCGCAGGACTTGCACCACTTCAGGAAATGTGGCCCACGGAGCTCCTAATCATTAGGGGCTTCTAATGTGGAGCACAGAACGTGGATTTATTCAGTCACGCTATCCGGGGCTCTTGTGGAGCTTACAATGCAGGAAATAGAAAACGCAACCATCTGGGGAAATAATTCTAACTTCAACTCCCACAAAGCAATGTGATTATCTCATACAGAGGTGTCCAATCAGGACTCAAGATATCGATTAAAATGGGAAGGTGTGGCCGCACTTGCGTTTTGGACTGCAATTACCCTTTGAGAAAGAGGAACTTTCGAAACGCGTCAGGGCTGCAGTCTGCTGCTGTTAATTGCCAGAAAGCGTGGCTGTTGTACCAGAATAAAGCGACAGCGGAAATCTCTTCTGTGTTTGAGTGCTGCCTAACTGTCGGACATCCCCCACTGAGCTTGTATGTATATGCAGCCGTCCTGCCTCAGGGCTTTTACACCACTTAGGAAATGGGGGCCACAGAGCTCCTAATCATGAGGTGCTTCTAATGTGGGGCATAGAACGTGGATTTATTCAGTCACGCTACCCGGGGCTCATGTGGAGCTTACAATGCAGGAAATAGAAAACGCAACCATCTGGGGAAATAATTTTGACTTCACCTCCCACAAAGCAATGTGATTATCTCATACAGAGGCGTCCAATCAGGACTCACAATGTCGCTCAATATGGGAAGGTGTGGCCGCACTTGCATTTGGACTGCAATTACCCTTTGAGAAAGAGGAACTCTCAAAACGCGTCAGGGCTGCGGTCCGCTGCTGGTAATTGCCAGAACGCATGGCTGTTGTACCAAAATAAAGTGACTGGGGAAAGCTCTTCTGTGTTTGAGTGCTGCCTAACTGTCGGACATCCCCCACAGAGCTTGTATTTATATGCGGCCGTCCTGCCGCAGGGCTTGCACCACTTCAGGAAATGGGGGACACGGAGCTCCTAATCATGAAGGGCTTCTAATGTGGGGCACATAACGTGGATTTATTCAGTCACGCTATCCGGGGCTCATGTGGAGCTTACAATGCAGGAAATAGATAATGCAACAATCTGGGGAAATATTTTTGACTTCACCTCCCACAATGCAATGTGATTATCTCATACAGAGGCGTCCAATCAGGACTCCCGATATCGCTCAAAATGGGACGGTGTGGCCGCACTTGCGTTTTAAACTGCAATTACCCTTTGAGAAAGAGGAACTCTCGAAACGTGTCAGGGCTGCGGTCTGCTGCTGTTAATTGCCAGAAAGCGTGGCTGTTGTACCAAAATAAAGCGACTGGAGAAAGCTCTCCTGTGTTTGAGTGCTGCCTAACTGTCGGACATCCCCCACGGAGCTTGTATTTCTATGCGGCCGTCCTGCAGTAGGGCTTGCACCACTTCAAGAAATGGGGGCCACGGAGCTCCTAATCATGAGGGGCTTCTAATGTGGGGCACAGAACGTGGATTTATTCTGTCATGCTATCCGGGGCTCATGTGGAGCTTACAATGAAGGAAATAGAAAACGCAACCATCTGGGGAAATAATTTTGACTTCACCTCCCACAAAGCAACGTGATTATCTCATACAGAGGCGTCCAATCGGGACTCACGATATCGCTCAAAATGGGAAGCTGTGGCCGTACTTGCGTTTTGGACTGCAATTACCCTTTGAGAAAGAGTAACGCTTGAAACGCATCAGGGCTGCGGTCCGCTGCTGTTAATTGCCGGAAAGCGTGGCTGTTGTACCAAATAAAGCGACTGGGGAAAGCTCTTCCGTGTTTGACTGCTGCCTAACTGTCGGACATCCCCCACGGAGCTTGCATTTATATGCGGCCGTCCTGCCGCAGGGCTTGCGCCACTTCAGGAAATGGGGCCCACGGAGCTCCTAATCATTAGGGGCTTCTAATGTGGGGCACAGAACGTGGATTTATTCAGTCACGCTATCCGGGGCTCATGTGGAGCTTACAATGCAGGAAATAGAAAACGCAACCATCTGGGGAAATAATTTTAACTTCAACTCCCACAAAGCAACGTGATTATCTCATACAGAGGCGTCCAATCAGGACTCAAGATATCGATTAAAATGGGAAGGTGTGGCCGCACTTGCGTTTTGGACTGAAATTACCCTTTGAGAAAGAGGAACTTTCGAAACGCGTCAGAGCTGCAGTCCACTGCTGTTAATTGCCAGAAAGCATGGCTGTTGTACCAGAATAAAGCGACTGCGGAAATCTCTTCTGTGTTTGAGTGCTGCCTAACTGTCGGACATCCCCCACTGAGCTTGTATGTATATGCGGCCGTCCTGCCTCAGGGCTTTCACCACTTAGGAAATAGGGGCCACAGAGCTCCTAATCATTAGGGGCTTCTAATGTGGGGCATAGAACGTGGATTTATTCAGTCACGCTATCCGGGGCTCATGTGGAGCTTACAATGCAGGAAATAGAAAACGCAACCATCGGGGGAAATAATTTTTGACTTCATCTCCCACAAAGCAATGCAATTATCTCATACAGAGGCGTCCAATCAGGACTCACGATGTCGCTCAAAATGGGAAGGTGTGGAGCACTTGTATTTGGACTGCAATTACCCTTTGAGAAAGAGGAACTCTCAAAACGCGTCAGGGCTGCGGTCTGCTGCTGGTAATTGCCAGAACCGATGGCTGTTGTACCAAAATAAAGCGACTGGGGAAAGCTCTTCTGTGTTTTAGTGCTGCCTAACTGTCGCACATCCCCCACGGAGCTTGTATGTATATGCGGCCGTCCTGCTGCAGGGCTTTCACCACTTCAGGAAATGGGGGCCACGGAGCTCCTAATCATGAGGGGCTTCTAATGTGGGGCACAGAACGTGGATTTATTCAGTCACGCTATCCGGGGCTCATGTAGAGCTTACAATGCAGGAAATAGAAAACGCAACCAACTGGAGAAATAATTTTGACTTCACCTCCCACAAAGCAACTTGATTATCTCAAACAGAGGCGTCCATCAGGACTCACGATATTGCTTAAAATAGGAAGGTGTGGCTGCACTTGCGTTTTGGACCGCAATGACCCTTTGAGAAAAAGGAACACTCGAAACGCGTCAGGGCTGCGGTCCGCTGCTGTTAATTGACCAGAAAGTGTGGCTTTTGTACCAAAATAAAGCGACTGGGGAAAGCTCTTCTGTGTTTGAGTCCTGCCTATCTGTCGGACATCCACCACGGAGCTTGTATTTATATTCGGCTGTCCTGCCGCAGGGCTTGCACCACTTCAGGAAATGGGGGCCACGGAGCTCCTAATCATGAGGCGCTTCTAATGTGGGGCACAGGACGTGGATTTATTTAGTCACGCTATCCAGGGCTCATGTGGAGCTTACAATGCAGGAAAATAGAAAACGCAACCATCTGGGGAAATAATTTTAACTACACCTCCCACAAAGCAATGTGATTATCTCATACAGAGGCATCCAATCAGGACTCAAGATATCGCTTAAAATGGGAAGGTGTGGCCGCACTTGCGTTTTAGCCTGCAATTACCCTTTGAGAAAGAGGAACTCTCAAAACGCGTCAGTGCTGAGGTCCGCTGCTGTTAATTGCCAGAAAGTGTAGCTGTTGTACCGAAATAAAACAACTGGGGAAAGCTCTTCTGTGTTTGAGTGCTGCCTAACTGTCGCACATCCCCCATGGAGCTTGTATGTATATGCGGCCGTCCTGCCGCAGGGCTTTCGCCACTTCAGGAAATGGGGGCCACGGAGCTCCTAATCATGAGGGACTTCTAATGTGGCACAGAACGTGGATTTATTCAGTCACGTTATCCGGGGCTCATATGGAGCTTACAATGCAGGAAATAGAAAATGCAACCATCTTGGAAATAATTTTGACTTCACCTCCCACAAAGCAACGTGATTATCTCAAACAGAGGCGTCCATCAGGACTCACGATATTGCTTAAAATAGGAAGGTGTGGCTGCACTTGCGTTTTGGACCACAATTACCCTTTGAGAAAAAGGAACACTCGAAACGCGTTAGGGCTGCGGTCCGCTGCTGTTAATTGACCAGAAAGTGTGGCTTTTGTACCAAAATAAAGCGACTGGGGAAAGCTCTTCTGTGTTTGAGTCCTTTCATTTGGTATTCAAGGGGGTTGTATATGGTAAAACAGCTTGCTTCACATGCCTTTCAGAGTTTAGCCTAAGACTGCTTTGTCCACGCTACCACTAGGATAGCTTGTCTATAAGGTTGACTTACAACCAATCATCATAAGGGTTGCTTGGCATGGTACAAGGTGATCACTAGAACTAGTGAGCATCACATATCAGGCCAACTTCTCACACACCTCCCACAAAGCAAGGTGAATATCTCATACAGAGGCGTCCAATCAGGACTCAAGATGTCGCTCAGAATGGGAAGGTGTGGCCGCACTTGCGTTTTGGACGGCAATTACTCTTTGAGAAAGAGGAACTCTCAAAACGCGTCAGGGCTGCGGTCCGCCGCTGGTAATTGCCAGAAAGCATGGCTGTTGTACCAAAATAGAGCAACTGCGGAAAGCTCTTCTGTGTTTGAGTGCAGCCTAACTGTTGGACATCCCCCACAGAGCTTGTATTTATATGCGGCCGTCCTGCCGCAGGGCTTTCACCACTTCAGGAAATGGGGGCCACGGAGCTCCTAATCATGAGGGGCTTCTAATGTGGGGCACAGAACGTGGATTTATTCAGTCACGCTATCCGCGGCTCATGGGGAGCTTACAATGCAGGAAATAGAAAAGGCAACCATCTGGGGAAATAATTTTGACTTCACCTCCCACAAATCAACGTGATTATCTCATACAGAGGCGTCCAATCAGGACTCATGATATCGCTCCAAATGGGAAGGTGTGGCCACACTTGCGTTTTGGACTTCAATTACCCTTTGAGAAAGAGGAACTCTCGTAACACGCCAGGCCTGTGGTCCGCTGCTGTTAATTGCCAGAAAGCGTGGCTGTTGTACCACAATAAAGCGACTGGGGAAAGCTCTTCGGTGTTTGAGTCCTGCCTAACTGTCGGACATTCCCCACGGAGCATGTATTTATATTCGGCCGTCCTGCCGCAGGGCTTGCACCACTTCAGGAAATGGGGCCACGGAGCTCCTAATCGTGAGCGGCTTCTAACGTGGGGCACAGAACTTGGATTTATTTAGTCACACTATCCGGGGCTCATGTAGAGCTTACAATGCAGGAAATAGAAAACGCAACGATCTGGGGAAATAATTTTGACTTCACCTCCCACAGCAACATGATTATCTCATACAGAGGCGTCCAATCAGGACTCACAATATCGCTTAAAATAGGAAAGTTTGGCTGCACTTGTGTTTTGGACCGCAATTACCCATTGAGAAAAAGGAACACTCGAAACGGGTCAGGGCTGCGGTCCGCTGCTGTTATTTGCCAGAAAGCGTGGCTTTTGTACCAAAATGAAGCCACTGGGGAACGCTCTTCTGTGTTTGAGTGCTGCCTAACTGTCGGACATCCCCCACAGAGCTTGTATTTATATGCGGCCGTCCTGCCGCAGGGCTTTCAACACTTCAGGAAATGGGGGCCACGGAGCTCCTAATCATGAGGGGCTTTTAATGTGGGGCACAGAACGTGGATTTATTCAGTCACGCTATCCGGGGCTCACGTGGAGCTTACAATGCAGGAAATAGAAAACGCAACCATCTGGGGAAATAATTTTGACATCACCTCCCACAAAGCAATGTGATTATCTCATACAGAGGTGTCCAATCAGGACTCACGATGTCGCTCAAAATGGGAAGGTGTGGCCGCACTTGCGTTTTGGGCTGCAATTACCCTTTGAGAAAGAGGAACTCTCGAAACGCATCAGGGCTGCGGTCCGCTGCTGTTAATTGCCAGAAAGCGTGGCTGTTGTGCCAAAATAAAGCGACTGGGGAAAGCTCTTCTGTGTTTGAGTGCTGCCTAACTGTCGGACATCCCCCACTGAGCTTGTATTTATATGCGGCCGTCCTGCCGCAGGGCTTGCACCACTTCAGGAAGTGGGGGCCACAGAGCTCCTAGTCATGAGGGGCTTCTAATGTGGGGCACAGAACGTGGATTTATTCAGTCACGCTATCCGGGGCTCATGTGGAGCTTACAATCCAGGAAATAGAAAATGCAACCATCTTGGAAATAATTTTGACTTCACCTCCCACAAAGCAACGTGATTATCTCAAACAGAGGCGTCCAATCAGGACTCACGATATCGCTCAAAATGGGACGGTGTGGCCGCACTTGCGTTTTGGGCTGCAATTACCCTTTGAGAAAGAGGAACTCTCGAAACCTGTCAGGGCTGCGGTCCGCTGCTGTTAATTGCCAGAAAGCGTGGCCGTTGTACCAAAATAAAGCGACTGGGGAAAGCTCTTCTGTGTTTGAGTGCTGCCTAACTGTCGGACATCCCCCACGGAGCTTGTATTTATATGCGGCCGTCCTGCAGTAGGGCTTGCACCACGTCAGGAAATGGGGGCCACGGAGCTCCTAATCATGAGGGGCTTCTAATGTGGGGCACAGAACGTGGATTTATTCTGTCATGCTATCCAGGGCTCATGTGGATCTTACAATGAAGGAAATAGAAAACGCAACCATCTGGGGAAATAATTTTGCCTTCACCTCCCACAAAGCAACGTGATTATCTCATACAGAGGCGTCCAATCAGGACTCACGATATCTCTCAAAATCGAAAGGTGTGGCCGCACGTGCATTTTGTACTGCTATTACCCTTTGAGAAAGAGGAACTCTTGAAACGCCTCAGGGCTGCGGTCCGCTGTTGTTAATTGCCAGAAAGCGTTGCTGTTGTACCAAAATAAAACGACTGGGGAAAGCTGTTCTGTGTTTGAGTGCTGCCTCACTGTCGTACTTCCCCCACGGAGCTTGTATTTATATGCAGCCATCCTGCCGCAGGGCTTGCACCACTTCAGGAAATGGGAGCCATGGAGCTCCTAGTCATGAGGGGCTTCTAATGTGGGGCACAGAACATGGATTTATTCAGTCACGCTATCCGGGGCTCATGTGGAGCTTACAATGCAGGAAATAGAAAACGCACCATCTGGGGAAATAATTTTGACTTCACCTCCCACCAAGCATCGTGATTATCTCATACAGAGGCATTGAATCAGGACTCATGATATCACTCAAAATTGGAAGGTGTGGCCGCACTTGCGTTTTGGACTGCAATTACCCTTTGAGAAAGAGGAACTCTCTAAACGCACCAGGGCTGCGGTCCGCTGCTGTTAAGTGCCAGAAAACGTGGCTGCTGTACCAAAATAAAGCGACTGGGGAAAGCTCTTCTGTGTTTGAGTGCTGCCTAACTGTCGGACATCCCCCACGGAGCTTGTAATATATATATATATATATATATATATATATATATATATATATATATATATATATATATATATATATATATATATATATATTACCTACTGGCGATAGCCAGTAGGTATATATAGTTAGGATTATTTGTCTATGGAACTTTTGAAAATTCTATGTCTAATAACTTTGGCGTTTGTGGATGGAATCGGCTGAAATTTTCAGGAAAATGGCACATTTTGTTTCTGAGCAGCCCCTGAAAATTTGGGGGGGTTTCGTCAAGGGGGGGCCGAGAAAAAAGGGGGGTCCCAAAACACGTTTTTCCCATGTTAATTTCCATAGGGCCTTTGGCCTCACTTTTAGCTCGAACGGCTGAATGGATTTGCACGAAACTTGGCAAAATTATAGGGACTGTTAGCCCGATGTGCCTTTGCTAGGTCTCAATATATGTGCTCCAGTGGATTTTGAGAAATTAACGTTCAAAACAAGATATATATCTGTAACAGCGCTCCGGGCTGCGCTCCGGTCCGCTTACTTTTCGCGAAACGGAACTTTGCGATGCGAAGCTGATTGGCTCCCCGGTGTCTGTCAACATTCTAAACAGTCCGGAGCGGCCGCCATCTTATCTCTCGGTAGGATCGAGAGAGAAGAAGAGGTGAAAAACGAAGGGGGAATTTAATGAAAGGGGGCAAGGTATACCCCTCTTGACCCCCTAGGAATGTTGTTGGGGTTATTAAAGGGTCCCGTGGGGAAAATAAAAAAAAAAATGATTTTTCACGGTAGAAGCGTTTCACGGGCCGCGAACTGGGCCGCAAACTGGTAGCGAAACGGGAATTCGCCATTTTGTGCTTCGTTTTAATTAAATAACTAGGTATAAGGGGGTGCGGGAGACGTATCCTAATCCCCTATGTTTTCTGAGGGTGGCTGAGGAGGCTCATATATGTTGATACATCTCTTCCAGCGGCTGTGCGTGAGCTTTTTTTTTTATTTTTGCTGCGTGACGTCTGTTAACGTTCGATTCGATGGAAATCAGGAAGTGTTGACCGCCAATTTGTCAGTGCGATAAAATATTTTGTTATAAATGAATCCTTATTGATAAACATTGTCTGCGCCATCTTGCCTTTTTTCCAATGCCACAATTTTGTCGTGCACGGCAGCCATTTTAGATGCCAGGCTGGTCCCAGGCTATCACCTAGCCCTGCGGATGTAGTTTATGGCCCCAGCTGTAGAGAATCCAGACATGCCAACCCTCCCGATTCAGGCGTGAGACTACTGATTTCAGTGCTAGTCTCCCGCCTCCCGATTTCAGCAAGCAAAAACCCGGGGGCATATTACCAACAACTAGCGATAATTTTTGTCTCTAACTTGTTTAGAGACAAAAATTATCGCCGCACATCGGCGATTTTTATCGCAGATAAACCTTGCTATTAGCAAGGTTTATCGCAAATGCGATAAAAAACGGCCGCAATGCATGAATATCGCAGAAAAGTCAGCGATATTCATGTATTATCGAGCAAATGCTCTTAGCCATGTTATCCACCTCCCATTGGATAACATGGCTAAGAACTGCTCAGGTCAGGTGTTAGCTTTTGGAGATATTCGCGCTTAGCGCGAATATCTCCAAAAGTTGGTAATAGGAGATAGCGATGTTAGGGACTGTTTCCAGTCACTAACATCTTGGCACGCCCACTTTGCATGTCATTAGTGATAAATATCACTGACATGCAAAGCGGGGCCCAAGATGGTCGCTATCTCCTTTTAGCTGTCACTAACTGGTGTTAGCGACAGCTTGGTAATAGGGAGATAATTTTATCTCCGCTTTCTTGGCTTTTAAAGCCAAAAAAGCGGAGATAAACCCCCTTGATAATATGCCCCACGATTCCTCGGGGGTTTCAGCTGACAAGGCTTGGTATTGTGTTACGTGGTAATTCTTCCAGGAAACGTCAGAGGGTCGATGCAGGGGTTCTAGAAGGGGTGATAAACCATTTAAGCCTCATGAACAAGCGCATGGTCTTTTAAAGATCTGTGAAGTACTCGGGGCGGCGGTGTGTGTGTGTCCTCTTTCAGGAGCGGGCGGGGGGGGGGGGGGGGGGCACTGCCAGCAACTTCCAGGCCAGGCAGTGTTCAACAGTTGCATCACCCTTTCTCTGCCTGCTATTGCGCTCCATGCTTCGGAAAGGTAAGAAAAAGAACGTGCATTTGAGTTTGAAATGTCCGATCCTGTAGCAGTACACTTGCAAAGCCCACACATGACAATAACCCGATTCAAGGCCCCATTCACCCGTTTTAAAAAAAATATATAACAGTCCAACAAAGTAGGATTATAAAACTTTATTAACTTTTAAATATAACGAACGGAACAAAAACTGTAAAAACATTTAAACATTTTTCACAAAAAAAAGCAACAATGGTCAGAAGCTGTCTTTTGTGCGAATAGTCCCAAGGCAGCACAACGTGCTGAGTTCTGGACGGCACCCAGGTGATGTCACCTGGGTGCCGCACTGGTTTTTGGGATCCTACAATGCAGCAAAGAAAAACAGCGTGGGGCGTCCAGGGTGTTGCGGAGGGAGGCCTCGTCAGTAGCGGTCTGTTGTGCGAATAGTCCCAAGGCAGCAGAACGCGCTGAGATGTTGATGGCACCCAGGTGATGTCCAGTAAACTGCCGCACTGGTTTTGGTATCCTACAATGCTGCTCCGAAAATTGGCATGGGGCGGCCCGGGGGGGGGGGGGGCGTGGGGGAGGCGGCGTGAACGGGCCTCCCCAGGTGGCGGCCATCCAGCTGAGTTGCGCCCGCTCTTGCGGCTACAGCGTTTCGCTCACCATGTTGTTGAGTTGCTCCCACTCTTGCAGTGCAGCGATAGGCGGCTGCCACATGACTCTTAAAATGGCGGACGGCTCTTCGGTTTTGGGCCTGGTCCACTAAAATGGCCCTGGGACACCTTGGAACTAGGACGCTTGCCTGCTAGGGCTTGGGCTCCATTCTCGAAAGCGTCCCCTCAGCCGTGAAGATTCTACAAAAGTCTTGGGGGCCCTCGACTCCTGCAGGCTTCCGGTGGGGAGCGGCTGCCATGATTGCTCGCGGAATGACCACGACGGAGCCACGAGATGGTGGTGCTCTCATGCTGACGCCAGCTTCAGTCTGAATCATCCAGAAACAAGGTGGGGCTTTCATCGTTTGGGGAAAAAAAAATGTTCTAAACCAATGAAAAGTGTTATTTTTAGGTCATATGACCAAGCCTTCCATCTTTAGGAAACCAAAAGTAAAATGAACCAATGAAAAGTTTTATAAACAAGTCACATGACCTGTTATGCGGCATAGGGCTACAAAAAGCGTAGAAAATCGGTTGGCACGTGAGGCGGCGTCAGTAGCGGACCGATGTGCGAATAGGCCGAAGGCAGCACAACACGCCGAGATCCGGATGGCACCGAGGTGGTGTCCAGCAAATTGCCGCACTGGTGTGGCCATCCTACAATGCTGCGCCGAAAGACGGCGTGTCCAGCTGAGTTCCGGTCACTCTTGCGGTACAGTGACTCGAACGCGCCGAGATCCGGATGGCACCGAGGTTGTGTCCAGCAAGTTGCCGCACTGGTGTGGCCATCCTACAATGCTGTGCCGAAAGTCGGCGTGGGGTGCCCCGTTGGCTTATGAGGTGATGTCAGTAGTGGACCGATGTGTGAATAGGTCGGAACCAGCACAAGGCGCCAAGATCCGAATGGCAAGTCCTGGATGTTGAGTGCCATAGTTGAGAGTTCTGAGCAGTGCTTGTAAGACTGTCTGAAGCTTATTTGCACCTGCTGCAGCTTCACTATTGCCCTGGTGTGGCCAAAGGTCGCACATGACATAGGCGGCCGGCTCCCGAGGTCCGGCGGATCTTTTTTCCTTTTCTTTTCTGCTTCTTGTCCTACAATCCGTTTCATCTGAAGACACGACCAGGTCCCTGAATGTGTGCAGGGGGACGCTATTGATTGAATGAAAATGGCGGCTTGACACAAAGCTGACTCAAGCGTTGCTGTTGATGCTATACAGACAAAAATTGGTTTTCAGTTTGTACATTCTTCTGGATTTTTTTTTCCATCCAAGGCTGATTGAGAGTTTGTAGAAAAATGGCTTCAGATTTTCCACATACTACTCTTCAACATTCTTCCTAAATGTAACAATGTGAGACTCACTAGGAGAACGGCTGTTTATGTTTCCTTTCAAAATGCTGCGAACAATATTTTCTGAATGGAAGACAACATCTTGTAGCATAAAGGGCCGAAAGGGGTTCTGGTCTGGTCGATGGTTGGTGGAGACATTTTGACTATATCTTGGACCTGCCCGGCCTCGCCCAAAATGGCGCCGGTATAAATGGGACTCGTAACTCATTGTTGTGTACTGGTTGAATAACCTTGATATCACGAGATATGAATGCAGTTTTGATGCTCATGGCGGGCGGGGACGAGAATTGATTGAATATTTCGACATCTCTATTGATATTAAGTTCTGATGTGTTATTGATTACTGTACTATTGAAAGTTCGAATTAACGTCACCCATGGTACTTGCACGCAAATGTATATCGAGATAACTTTTTTGTAAGTGGCCCTGTCGTATTTTAATTACAAAATGTACGTCCACCGATTCCACAACTGTTAGACACCTTAGTTCTTGCAACCTAATGGCTCGTTCGTTACGTTCCTCTATAATGTAAATGTCTCCTCATCATATACGATTCCAGTTTGCTCCGTGGCCGGCCCTCGTGGTTATAGGCCCGTATTTGTATACTGACATTTTCACAATAAAGGTTTTTAAAACAAAACATGGTAGTAGTATTTACATTGGTAACGTTTTTACTTTTAGTCACTGTTTTCGAATCAGTTAAAGGCAAGTGAAATAAAGCAGTCCAATTACATGACGTATAAAAGGTATAATATGTAGGAACGCAGTAAAGATAAATGGTCAAGGGCAGTTGTGTTTTCCACTTCTGCAACATAAAGTGATAGATAAGAATCTGATAATCAGACGTATCGGCGACTAAGACAGCAGGCCGAGTCTCTTTTACTCAACGGCTCCGTCATGGAACGAAGAAACGCCCTTTTTCTCGAAAAAGGAATATATTTTACTTGCAGGACAGTTGTAAATTTTCCGGGAAAGTACATTAGCCTGGAATATTATAACATATATGTTTTTAAAAAAATGTTCAAAATCAATAAAAAGCGTATTTTTTAGGTCATATGACCAAGCTTTTCATTATTAAAATAACAAAAGTAAAATGAACCAATAAAAAGTTTTATTAACAAGTCACATGACCTGTTATGCTTACGTTGCCCGCTGCGCCTCGGATTACTTCCGGGTGCGCTAACGCGGCGTGTCATATAACGCATTACGCGACAACGTAGGTCAAGAATATAGTCAAAATGTCTCCACCAACCAGCGTTCGGAACACAACCCCTTTCAGCAGTCCAAAAAGTTCTGTAAAATGACAACAGAGGGGACAGGCAACAAGAACCATCAGTCAAAGAGGGGAGGGCAAGTTCTTCTCTACCGGGTCATGTTGGGGCGCTACCGGAACTGATCGAATTGGTAGTCTACAGTGTTTCTGGATGTTTCAGACTAAAGCTGGCGTCAGCATGAGAGCACTACCATCTCGTAGGTCCGTCGTGGCCATTCCACGAGCAAACATGGCAGCCGCTCCCCACCAGAAGCCTGCGGGAGTCGGGGGCCCCCAAGACTTTTGTAGAATCTTCACGGCTGAGGGGACGCTTTCGAGAATGGGACCCAAGCCCTATCAGGGAAGCGTCCGAGTTCCAAGGTGTCCCAGGGCCATTTTAGTGGACCACTCCCAAATCTGAAGAGCCGGCCGCCATTTTGAGAGTCCTGTGGCAGTCGCCTATCGTTGCATCGCAAGAGCGGGAGCAACTCAACTACATGGTGAGCGAGACGTTGTAGTCGCAAGAGCGGGCGGTAAACAGCTGAATGGCGGAAGAGGCACAGTGTAGCAAAAGCGGGCGGAATGGCAACTAAAACGGTAAAGGGGCGCCCCACTACAGCGTGTCTTCAGGTCAAACGGATTGTGGGACAAGGTCCAGAATAGAAGAGTCATCAAAAGGCAAAAAGTTCCGCCGGACCCCGGGAGCCGGCCGCCTATGTCGGGGGCGATCTCAGGCTACACCGGTGCTATAAGACTTGGGGAGGGGGTCGGAGCCAAGCGTCTTCTCCGAGTCCATGGCCATTACACCGCCCCTCGGGGGCCTCCGTCAAGCGGTTTAGGAAGGTAACATATCACATTGTTTTCAAATGCAGTGAGGTCCACAAACGACACTCACTTACTTTGAGAATAGTGAAGCTGCAGTAGGTGGAAATAAGCTTCAGACAGTGTTACAAGCGCTGCTCAGAACTCTGAACTATGGCACCCAACATCCAGAACTTATGCCATTTGAGAATGGCAGTGACATTGAAGCAACTCAGGGACCAAAACCATTAACGTAATTTCACGTATGAAAATCTTACTTGGGGAGGGGGCAGGAGCGAAGCGCCCCCTCCCAGTCCGCGCCACCACACCGTATGTTGAAAATCTGAAGCCATCGTTCTACAAAGTCAACCAACCTTGGATGGAAAAATCTAGAAAAATGTACAAACTGAAAACCAGTTTTGGTCTGCATAGCATCAGTAGCAACGCTTGCTATCAGAGTGCATGAGTTTCATGCTCGATCGATTGAGCTAGCCGGATCGGGCAATAAAAAGTATAAAATAGTTATGTAAATAGTTATTTAATAAAATGTTTTACCCTGTTTCTTTGCTGGTGTGTTGTCTATATTTTTAATATTTGCATAGGGTTTGTCGTTATTTTGGGCGGGATGGGTGACGGAGCCGAGCTGTCTTGCAGCCCTCATGGTGTGGAGCTCAGTTCATCTCACTATTTTCGTATTTCTCATGAAGGGTTGTTCATAATATTTCTATTTTAGCGAGGTCAAAAAGAGATCCAATTAGTGGCCTACTGATTTTGCTCGATTACTTTTATTTTTTTACACGATTTTTCACGATCTGCAAAGACTAAACAGAGTATTGCGACTTTGTGCTTGTTTGTAAATAGAGAATGAACCAAAGAGAATCAATTGTAAAACAGTAAATGCTTGGATAATAATCAATCAAATGGAGAGACAAGCAGGCAGGACGGATTACAATGGGGGTAAAGGCCTGCGTTAACTACTCTTCACTATCTGCAAAGAGAGAGTACTACTAAGAGAAAAGAGGGGAGGGGGGCAGCGTTCAAAGCACATCAGCGTGCATAAACACGAAAAAGTTTTTACCTATCACGTACTTGACATTTTACAGCTTTTGAAATTTTCTATTAAAAAACCAATGAAATTCACTGAAAAAACCATAGGTTATAGGCCATATATAGTTAGGAATTTGCATTTACAAAACCTTGAAAATTCACTGAAAAAACCATTGGTTATAGACCATATATAGTTAGGGATTAGCCTTTTCAAAACCTTATTTTACTCACACAAAACCATTGAAATTTCATATATAGTTAGTTCCACTAACTATATATCGCGCACCCGCAATCCACTGCTGATGATGTCACATATTACATCATTCATGACATGGTTAGTGACATCACTGATGACATCACTGATGACATCTCAAATGACATCACTGATGACATCTCAAATGACATCACTGATGACTTCTAAAATGACATCACTGATAAAATCACTGATAACATCTCATTTGACATGACTGATCACATCACTGATGATATCATTCATGTGATAATACCATGAACCTCTTCAGACTCTAATATAACCTTAGATACAATCAGTGTAAATAGACAGTCACAGACTGTCACTCATCCATGGAGTTACTCACACACCTAGTCAGTTATGCAAAAAATCAAACACACCTCCATTTTCTCAACTATACAGTTATACACACCTTACTTATTCAAACATATACTAACACATTTACTTTACTCTCTTATACAATCCCTGATACATGTTCACAATGATCCATACAGCCACTCACACATTCACTGGCTCTTATGCACAGTTATTTATATATGTCAACTCTCGCATGTACTGTGTTTTACTTATGTACTTACTTTGACATGTAGTACTGAGATATCCATTCACTCACTAATACACTCATGCACAGTCAACCGCCCATACAGTTGTTTGCACATGCACTTTTGAAACCATACATATAGTGAATCAACTACTCACACATCTATGTACAGAGTCACACACCTCCCAGCCACCCATACACACACACTCAGTTTCCCATACAAATACTTGGACAACCAATGAATAACCCATACAGTTACTCATATAGCTACTGATCAACATATGTAGCAGTTTGTAGAACAACAGATATAATGATGCACAAATTAAAACAGTTTAGTCACTAACCCATGCACTCAGTGAAACATTTAATCACTCACTCATACAGTCAGTCATGCACCTACTAAATCCTTCATCCAGACACTTATACATCCACTCATTCTTCAATATGTAAGACATATTTTAACTTTACAGAAACATACAGTCACTGGATGTTGTCATCAGTGATGTCATTTGAGATGTCATCAGTGATGTCATTTGAGATGTCATCAGTGATGTCATCAGTGATGTCACTAACCATGTCATGAATGATGTAATATGTGACATCATCAGCAGTGGATTGCGGGTGCGCGATATATAGTTAGTGGAACTAACTATATATGAAATTTCAATGGTTTTGTGTGAGTGAAATAAGGTTTTGAAAAGGCTAATCCCTAACTATATATGGTCTATAACCAAAGGTTTTTTCAGTGAATTTTCAAGGTTTTGTAAATGCAAATTCCTAACTATATATGGCCTATAACCTATGGTTTTTTCAGTGAATATATATATATATATATATATATATACAAGCAGCCCGCCCCGGCGTTGCTCGGGGCAGAAGGGGGCTGGGGGCAGCATTTTAAGGCTCTGTGGGCTCCCGCCCTCACCGACATTGCCCAGACCGCATCCCTCCCGCCTCTCGCCTCGCCGCCGCCCCCCCCGCCCGCCCCGACATTGCCCAGCCCGCCTCCCGCCTCCCGCCTGACATTGCCCAGCCCGCCTTCCGCCTCCCGCCCGCCTCCCGCCTTGCACCTCGATCCTCCCACCCGCCTCCCGCCTCCCGCCGCCCGCCTCCCGCCTCCAGCTGCCTTTGCCTTACCTGAGCCGCCCGCAACGGACTTCACTGCCACTCCTTGCCGCTCTTTGCCTTACCTGAGCCGCCCACTCCGGACTCCACCGCCACTCCTCGCCGCACGTCACCGCTCCTCCCCCGCATGTTGTCATCACGTCTAGGTCGCGGTCAGCGCTACATCGCGACCGGCGCTAGTTTTAGGGGACTACTTTGTTTTGAAATTTTTATTTTTTAATTTACTTTTTTTTAAATTTTATGTCGCCTATGTCCATCTACACACCCTGAGGATTCCAACAATGTACTGGGTGTGTAGATTGGCGCTGTGGTTCCCGTGTTTACCTTGCCAAAAGGTTTCTGTTCTCTCTTTATACTAGTAGTATAGATATATATATATATATATATATATATATATATATTCACTGAAAAAACCATAGGTTTCACACCAGTTATAGTTAGGAATTAGTATTTAAAAAACCTATGAAATTCACTGAAAAAACCATAGGTTTCACACCGGTTATAGTTAGGAATTAGCATTTAAAAAACCTATTAAATTCACTGAAAAAACCATAGGTTTCACACCAGTTATAGTTACCTGGAAATTTTACTGACATAAAACCATTGAAATTCCCACGTTATAGTTAGTTGGACTCACTATAACTTGCGCGTGCAATGCACTGCTGATGACATCACATATTACATCACTCATGACATGGTCAGTGACATCACTCATGACATCACTGATGACACCATCCAATGAATATGTGCCTTTCTGAAAATTAAATATGTTTTATATATGTATATGTTAAGGTCGATGGAAGAATAAATGTTTAAATAAGTGTCTGAATGGATGTTTTTTTTAAAGAAATTGATTGGTTAACTGGCTTATTTAGTGTATCTTAGTGAATACATATATTAGCGAGTAATGTTTAAATATTTAAATATATGTATCAGTGTTTTACTTTGTGTATAAGTGGCTGCATGGGTTGGTGAGTAGCTACATGTGTGCGTATATGGGTTATTAGATTTTTTTTAGTATCAGTATGAGTGTCTGTATGGTTTGGTGGGGCTGTTACTTAGCACATAGATGCATCAATGACTGACTCACTGTTTGTATGTGTTTTGAAGACAGCATTTGTGTAGGATTGTATGGGTGGATGAGTGTGTATATGTGTGTGTTAGAGAGTGAATGCCTCTCTCACTAGTGTCTTTATGAGTAACTACATATGTTTTAATCTTGTATATATGAGAATTGATGTATATAAGTAAGTATATGTGAGAGTGAGAGATTGAAAGAGTTCCTGTTTAAATAAGTATGTGTTTCTATAAGTGATTGTTTAAGAGAGTAAGTATGTGTAAGTTTCCTTAGAAGTAATGTGCTAATGTGTGTATAGTTGTATATGCAAATAAATGGATGTTTATTAGTTTATTTGTATGTGTGAGTATATGTATGAGTAAGTTTTTGATGACTGTCAGTGTGTAACAGAATGAATAGGGGTATCACTACATATGATGAGTGAGTATATGTATGAGTGAATACATAAAACTGTTGGTGAATGTGTGAATTTGTATATAGATGGTGAAATTACTGAATTGGTTGTTGTAACTGGTATGGGTATATCCACTTTTTTGTTAATGTTAGTTTCTATTTTTGAATATGTGTTTCAAAGGTTACTTTACAGTGAAAGGAGGTCTGTCACTCTGTCACAAGGATGGTGTCATCAGTGATGTCATGAGTGATGTCACTGACCATGTCATGAGTGATGTAATATGTGATGTCATCAGCAGTGCATTGCACGCGCAAGTTATAGTGAGTCCAACTAAATATAACGTGGGAATTTCAATGGTTTTATGTCAGTAAAATTTCCAGGTAACTATAACTGGTGTGAAACCTATGGTTTTTTCAGTGAATTTAATAGGTTTTTTAAATGCTAATTCCTAACTATAACCGGTGTGAAACCTATGGTTTTTTCAGTGAATTTCATAGGTTTTTTAAATACTAATTCCTAACTATAACTGGTGTGAAACCTATGGTTTTTTCAGTGAATTTCATAGGTTTTTTAAATGCTAATTCCTAACTATAACTGGTGTGAAACCTTTGGTTTTTTCAGTGAATTTCATAGGTTTTTTTAATGCTAATTCCTAACTTTTTATACAGACTCATACCTATGTGTTTTTTAGTGAATTGCTAAAGTATGTTTTTCTAAAAATGAACACTATAATGTATATTGAGATAATATTTTTAATTTAAAATAGTTTTTTTTTTATATTTCACCCTTGTGCGCTTTCGGGACGCGCACCGGTGCGCGTACCGTCAGCGCACTAACAAAAAAAAAAGAAAAAAAAATAATGAAGGAGTAACCATAAGGAATGGTAACAGAAAGAGTGGTGTTAAGAGAAAGAGAGCTAAAGGGAGGAACACAGAGAGACTGAGTAATAGATAGTAAGACAGAGAAAAAATGTAAGAAGAAGTAACTGAGAAAAAGAAAAATGAATAAGGGAGCAAAAGAAAGAAGAAATAGGAAGAAGACTAAAGCAGAGGTTAAGGGAGAATGTAAATGGATGTTGAAAGTAAAAAGGACAGTTAAGTATGGGAATGACAGGTAGTGACGGAATCAGAGGAAAAGAATAGCAGTAATGGAGGGAAAGTAAATAGCAGTGAATATAAGTAAAGAGGGGTGAAAGAGGGTACATGTAAGTGAATAAGGGTAACACATGGGGAGTAATAGAGAGAAAGAAGAGAGAGAGTAAAAGAAGGACTGTCACAAAGGTACTAAGTGAACCAGTAAAAAAGGTAAGTGAAGGAGTGTGCATAGGCAGAAGTACTGAAAGAAATTGAATGTGGTAGGAAGTAAACATGGAAGAAAAGAATAAGTGAGGGAAGCAAAGTAAGGAAATAGGTGTGCGGTAGGGTGACAGAAAAATAGTGAAAATAAAACAAAAGGTGATAACAAAAAACATTTTACAAACACACTTACCATATAATCTATGCAAATTTGTATCTGTGAAAGATAAAGGAAAAAACATGTTATAATTACATAAAAATGTATAATAAAATAGAAGAAACAGTTCATGAGGTTTAAAAATCTACAAAAGTTTACTAAGAAATGAAGCAATAGTGAAGGATACAAAAACAGAAAGAAAGTAATGTAGAAAGAAAAAAAAAGGAAAAAGAAATAGTTAGAGAACAAATTCCTAAAGGTAAATAAGATAGTAAAAGAATGTAAAATATCAAAACAAAATGAGTAAAGATAAGAAAGTAAAAGAAAAATGAGTGAAAAGGAGAGAAGTCAGATTGATAAACTATAAATAAAATAGAGGAATAGAAGATGATTGAGAGTGAGTGAAGTGAAGTCACAGAGTGAAGGGATGAAAGAAATGAAGTTATTATAGAACGATGGATAAAACAGGAGTGAGAGAGTAAGTACAAAGAAAGACAAAATGAAGAACTAACTGAACTACAGTACAATGAGTGTGAAAGAAAAAAAAATGGAGAAAGAGAAAGAGGGTTAGGAAACTAAAGCAGTGGTACTAAGAGAATATGAAAAAGATAAAAAGTGCTGGAAGGAACAGAGGAAATGCAGATAGTTCCTATTAGATTAAGAAGTTGTGAATGAAGTGCAGTAAAGAAACAGCAATGAAAAAAGAGTGTAAATTAGTAAAGAGAGGTAAATAAGGGTGAAAAAGAAAATGAGTGTATAACAATGTGAACACAATATAAATTACACAATGCAAACTATAGAATAACTTATACAACATGTTACATTATTTATTTTTGCTGTTCTCAGAATATATTGAATTCCACTTAAATTAGTGAGTTCAAAGTCTTCATCATATAACAGCGGGAAAAAAAAACACAATCTAAAAGATTGTGTTTAAAAAAACCCATTCAAACATACATCTCATATATGTACACTAATCTTTGATTCACTTACTTTTTCATGAGGCCAAATAGAAGATAGTGAAGGTCCTTTTGGTGGAAAAAAGTCTGCTGTGCCTTATAAGTTCCATTTCATCAACTTCCTATGAAAAAAGATCTAAAAACATCATACCATACACAATCCTCACGGCCAATTTGTGTCTGATATATCAGTATTTTTTACTTTGAGATCCACTTAAAGTATCTACATGAGATAAATAATTTAAAATATTAGATTAACTAACTAACTAACTAACTTTTATTAACTATTCCCGTCTTCAAAGGCCAATTCCCTTTACTAAAACTTTGGTTTTAAAAACACTAGATAAGAATTTGTAGAGTCATAAGGCAAACGTTGTTTATAAGTTAAATGAGAATCATTGCAGTAACTCCATCCATTTTCAGATTTTAAGTAGCATGTATAATGTCCTGAGGTGGTCGAAGATCCATCATGATAAATAATAGCTTCAGTTGTAAAGGTCCTTCCAGAAATTGATAACTGAGAAGCCACAAAATTTTTGATAGAAGTTGTCAATTTAGTTCCATCAGGTCTACATCGTTGGAAAACTAAAATGATATACTGCCCATACCTTTGTATAGATAATGTGGACAGCATTGTACAGTTACATTGGGTACACACCATATTATGATCTGCTGCTTTAACTAGATTTTTAAAAGACACTGATTTACAGTCTGGTAAAGTCAAATATATAAATCTTTCAGTGTCTATTCTAGTAGTACTTGATAAACTACAATTGTGGCAGTCATGCTGCCATTGATAAGAAAGACTGAAAAGATTATCTACATCTACACCTTCATCTTCGAAAACACCAAACATATACATTAAAAATTCCTGACAATCCTGCTGAATGTTCTGTGAAAATTTATCTTGACCAGAACACAAATCTAAAATATTTCGAATTTCTGTTACACTTTCTATTTGTGCTGTACCACTGCTACATTTCTGAAACACAGAATTCAATAAACCACACAATCTTTGATCCCGATTTTCAACAATCTGTTCTTGTAAACTTTTAAGAAAAAAAACAACATTAACCACTACATTAGCATAGCAGTTGACACCAGAACTATTTTCAAACTGAAATCCAACAACATTTTCTCCACAATTCTTTTTCTTCCTGTTTTCAATTACAGTTTTCTCTACTTTTTGTCTTTTTGCAACTACCTCACTACAATTATCCTCATTTCTTCTTTTTCGGCCTACCACACGTTTTTCAAACAGAGGATATTGTGGCAAATGTGGAGCATACTCTCTTCTTAACCTATTGTATTCTTTAACACAATCTAGATCTGCAGAAATCTTTGTCTCATCACACGCAATCAAGTACAATCCTGATAAAGTTCTGACTCGAGATAATGCCACATATGCCATACCCTCTTTAAACACAGATCTTCCAATGTTCACCAAAGCACTATCTACACTTAAACCTTGAGATTTATGAATTGTCACCGCATACGCCAAACAAACAGGAAACTGTTTTCGGCGAACATATAAGTCTTTTACAAGTAAAAATCTAGCAGAACAACGACTTATTTGTTGTACTTGTTCAATGCCATCAAATTTTATTTTTAAAAATTCAATTCCATCTCTATTTCTGTAATTCACAAAATCAACAACATAACCCATTGCTCCATTTACCAGACCGCTTTCAACATTTAAATTCCTTCTCAAAATGATACGACAATTTAAACACACATTCAGAGTCTTTTCAAAACCAGCTGTTTTTGAAATACTTTTCTCCAATGAATCCAATTTAGTTTTCAAATTTTCTGACAAAACAATTGTTGCACCCATATGCTCTATTTTATCTATTGCTTCTAGTTTCACAATCTCTTCATTTTCTAAGTCTAACATTTTTTGGTTGAAGATGGAACATTCTTGCAGAGTTGGCATCAAACATATCCCAGATTTCTTCTCAGTCATTTTTTTTAAATATTCTCTGGAAGAATGTTTTCATTTGGATACAAATTTGAAATTAATCGACTATGCAAAGCTTTTTTCCCTTTCTCAGTCACTTTTCCAATTCTTACATCTTGTAGAATATTTTTATAATCTTCATCCTTGGCCTGTCGCATATTTTGAAGCAGTTCAGCATATTTAAAATTTAGCCATATATTAACATTTCCAATGCTTCCAAGGGACTTCCTGGTATCTTCATGCGTGAGCATTTTAAACACTGGTTGTCCTTTTACTGGAGTCAACTGCAATAGATCTCCAAAAACAATAATGTGTTTTCCTCCAAATAACACATCATAGTCTGTTTTAAGAATTTCTTGCATTCTCAAATGCACAAAAGCAAGCATTAGATTTGAGACCATGCTTACTTCATCTATGATAAGAAGTTTCATTTTCTTCAAGACTCTTGAAACTTCAGAACACGCATCTCCAGATAGCTTGTTGTAATGCAATTTATTATCATGTTCAACTGGCAGCATCAATAAACGATGTAGAGTAATCCCTTTAATGTTATGTGCTGCCAGACCAGTTGGAGCAGTTACAACACAAGACAGTGGTGAATCAGTCCTTTTCTGCAGATAACTTGCAACGGCTTTAATTAGAAAACTTTTTCCTGTCCCCGCTTCTCCACTTACGTACAATCGGACAGGGTCAAATAATATACATGAGCACTCTTTTTTCTCATGTCTGAATCCATGTTCAATCTGCTCTGTGACTTCATCATATATCTTTTTCTGCTCAATGTTTAGTTGCTTTACCAAATCTTCTAAGTTAACTCCATCCTCTTGAGCTTGTTCCATAGCTCTTTCCACCTCATCCATGGCAGTGGCAGCTTCATTTTGGATAATTGGTCCTCCTAGTGGATCCTGGCTCAATGAAGTAGAACTTTGACTATCTTGAGAACTGTTTCTAGCTATCTCTTCAGCAATTGTAGTTTCTTGCTCCATTTCTTCATTCAACATTTGCAGATAATTTAGAAAAATAGGACATTCTATGGTATCCTTAGTTGCATTAAAAGAGTCTTCATAACAGAGAAAATCTCCAAGTAGTTCCTCTTCTGTACGCCATGGCTTAAAGAGTTGCAAAAGAGCTAAATAGTAAAATTCTCTTTTGTCTGGAACTTCACAACTCAATTTTCGATGATTAATCAAATGGCCTTTTTTCTGCTTCACTAGACATCCTTCATAGCCAATGAGTGCATATTTTCCATTATTGATATCTTCTGTGATGTTCCTCTTATAACTGTAGTTTTGAAGAACTTCATACAAACATGTGTTCTCAAGGTGAGTACTTCTATTTGGATAGTATGTATCCAACATATTTGTCTTCAAAATATCTGTACTGTTTGGTTCTTTTTCCGCCAAATATTCAATTTCTTGTACAGATTTCAAAACTCGGTTTCGTGTTGCAGCAAGACCAAGACTCACCCAAATGATTGTTCTTGATTTGGCATAGAGACTTGCTGATGATAACCGATCAGAACATTCATATGCTCCAATTTCTCGATGCGACAACATCTTCAGACTGAAACTGTATAATTTCTTGCTTAGACTCTTTTCATGTGAAATATCCTCCCACATTTCCTTCAATTCTGTCTTTTCTTTTTTGGTGATGTAAGATGTCACATATCGAGCCACAGCAATAGAGTTGTCAGCAACAAACTGAATATCCATGTTAGCATTCCACATGGACAAAATCACTGGGTTGTAATCGTTGATGTACTTAGATTCTTCATTTCTTTTCAAATTATATGTATTTTTGGGAGATTTCCTCGTCACAGTATGTCGTAGAGATGACATCAAATTATTTACTCTTCCCTTAGAAATCACTGGTCGAGGAAATGCAAAACGACATTTCGTGTAGTACTTTTCCTTGTTTTTAAATTTTTGACGACAGTACTTTCCACAACGATGAGATTGAAAACGTAAAACTTGTTGCCTTAAATTGTTTTCTTCAGTAGATTTTGGAACAGCACATGTTGAATACTCTTCAATGAAACTCATCACTGTTTCATCTGAATCTGATCCAAATTTGGGTGCATCTTTAATCCACAACAACATATGTATATGAGGAGCACCTCTCGCTTGATATTCCTTCCTCCAAAAGAAATCCAAAACCTCTCCAAGGGGAGGATTTTTTTTGTTGGTAATAAAAGACATCATAGCTTCAAATCTATGATTAAAATATCTGCAAACATTCACTGGATCTAAAGAACACAGTTCTCCTGGTGTTTTCAATTCTATATTTGGTATGTTTTCATTTGCCTCTCGTAGAAATTGAAGTAAATCGTCCCATGCATACTCAGCACAGCTAAGAGTGAGGAACCATGTAGGAGTTCCTAAGTTTCTTAGCATACATTTCAATTCTCCATGACGACGAAACCAATACTCGTTGGTTCCACGTTGACATGCCATGAGATTGATTAGCTGAGATTCCAAAATACTGTCTTGCAGATTAACTTTCTCCATAAAGTCCCTTGCACAAACATTCTGCAAATGAGGTCCACTTTTTAATATATGATTAACTGCATAAGAAAGCCCAGACAAATCACTTTCAAATAGTAGATGAAATAAATATGGAATGCATTGACGAAACCTTGGATCTTCTGCATATAATCTTAGAGTCCGGTATTCAGCTGCAGGAATTTGAACTGGTCGATCATCATATCGTCCACCACAACCTGTTGGAAATAATTGTGGAAAACAACGAGCTTCCAAACTTTCTTCCCATACACTAATGGGACTTCCTTTTGCTGCTTTCATTTGAAACAAGTCAATTGCATTTCCCATTACTTCTTTGGAATGCAAAGGATGAACAGTATAATGTTCATATATTTCTTCAGTTCTAGACACATCAACTTTTTCAATTTGACCAACTGAAGAATCACTATCTTCTTCTATAGCTGTTTCCTCTGCTCCAACACTTACATCTTTGTAGTACTCATTGTTTTTGACCAAATACAACGTTGCCTTCTTGACTTTTTTAACATCCACTAAATCTTGCCAAATTTTCTTACTCTTTGTTGGAACCCCATTAACTAGAATAACTAAAGGATCTTCTTCTACTCTTTCTACACCAATTGTATTAATATTTTTCTTTACATCTAGAGGCAAATAAACAACTCTTCCCTTTAATCCTCTCAGTAAATCTGATGGAGGCAATTTCCCTGTCTTAGGCTCCATGCGTACAATAGCCTGAAAAGGATGGACACATTGAATCAAAATAGATTCATAAGTATTTAGATCCATCAATTCAGAAGGAATATCTATCAACTGAAGATTATTATAAACTGCTCTAGCAGGCATTCTATTTTCATTTAATTTTTTCAAACAATAATTACAAATACGCTGATCCAAACTCAAATCAAAAGAATTCTCCACCAACAAATAACTTACAAAATCCTCCCATTGACTATTATTTTCCAATTCACTTTTTGCATATAAATCAACTAACCTGGTCTGAATTTTATAATGAGTCCGTCGACAACACACACAAGTTAAATTAGGCCTCTCACTTGATTTCACCTTAAACTTGATAATTTCCTCATCAAACTTTTCAATACTTGAAATTTGTCCATTATCTTCTGCATTACCATCCATTACTATATCTATTTCTACACTGTCCTCTTTGTTCCCAAAATAACAAAACTCAATTTCTTCACAAATAGTCTTCACATCCACTTCAGATCCATGCAAAAGAGCACTATTTAACTGTTTAAGCTTAAGTGCAGGACTTTTTGCATAATACAACTTCCTCACTAATTTCCTTACGTTATTATGATGCACTGCTAACATCCTAAAATGATGAAAAACACTCCGACAAACTTTTCTAGAAAGACAAGCTAGTGAATGCCCTTGCAAACCTGTGCTTTCTCTCACTCTGCAAGGATCTAACTCTTGCAGGATCTTCATTTTTTGTTTGAGACTTTTTTTTACTATATGTACGTAAGAAATTTCGAAGCAAATCGATTGATTCCTGTCGCACACTACAAATACTACTGCATTTCCATGTGTACACTGGACCCTTAGTACATCTCCCTAAAACTTCATCAGCTAACACCTCTTCTGCATCTCTAGATACAAGTTTCTCTTTTTCCATCACACAACTATCTTTCACCTCATATGCACGACCACTGGTGTCAACTGCATGCACCAAATCATTTTCCTGAAAGTAACTCTCCTCATTGAAAAAAGGCTCAGAACTTGAACTATGCATCCATTCACCAGAAAATACTTCACAAAAATTACTCCGATTAATAATTCTTTTCCATCTACTGTTCGATTTGAAAACATCAATTGCCTTATTAAGTATCCTAATTCTATTGATTATTAAAATAAATAATTTTTTCTTAACTTCAAAAGCCTGATCAACAATCTTTTCTACACTTTTCTTTTTCTTGTAAAAAGCAGCTTTTAGGTTACTTTTCTTATCATTTTTTAGCAAATTTAAAACTACCCTATTGCGAAACATTCGCCTACGAATGTCCCTAAAAACATTTACCCTTCTATTGCTATCCATTCTCTTCTCTCCTGCTCCAATGGAAACATTTTTTGTGGGCTTCTCTTTCCTTTTTAGATTTGTTGACTTTTTCTGTATATTCACATTAGCAATATCATTTTTTTTTCTACGACATATGTTGCGAAGAAAAGACTTAATTGGCTTACCAGAAGCTTTTCTGGTGTTTTTTGAAGTACTTGTTGAAGAGGATTCCATAAACTCTGTTGTTGATGTTCTCCTTTTCCGTATGTTATTTTTGATATTTCTTTGCTTTGAAGGCATTTTTGCTTCCTTTTCAGAAGTTGATTTGAATCTGTTGTTCTGTTAAAAAAACACATGAAAGACCACTATTAGCAAACAACAAAGTAATGTTAAAAAGCAAACAATATATACAATAAATTGCAACATATTTAAGTTTATACAATAGCAACTCATGGCTTTATTTATAAAGGCCTTGCGCCACCAGTGCGTCACTTTTTACCCATGTTTAAAGTAATGCACCAGCTGCACATGGCAATCATAAATAAGGGCCAAATGCAAATACCAATCATTTGCACCCACAAATCGATTTTTGAATAACATGTAAGAAACACTGCGTAAAACCTAAGTACAACCACTCAATATCATCAAACAAAGTCAGGGTCTGATTTATAAAGGCCTTGCGCCACCAGTGCGTCACTTATTACCCATGTTTAAAGTCATGCATCAGCTGCACATGGCAATCATAAATAAGGGCCAAATGCAAATACCAATCAATTGCACCCAAAAATCAATTTTTGAATAACATGAAAGAAACACTGCGCAGAACCTATCTACAACCACTCAATATCAGCAAACAAAGTCAGGGTCTCATTTATAAAGGCCTTGCGCCACCAGTGCATCACTTATTACCCATGTTTAAAGTCATGCATCAGCTGCACATGGCAATCATAAATAAGGGCCAAATACATATACCAATCAATTGCATCCAAAAATCGATTTTTGAATAACATGTAAGAAACACTGCGCAGAACCTAAGTACAACCACTCAATATCATCAAACAAAGTCAGGGTCTCATTTATAAAGGCCTTGCGCCACCAGTGCATCACTTATTACCCATGTTTAAAGTGATGCATCAGCTGCACATGGCATTCATAAATAAGGGCCAAATGCAAATACCAATCAATTGCACCCAAAAATCGATTTTTGAATAACATGTAAGAAACACTGCACAGAACCTATGTACAACCACTCAATATCATCAAACAAAGTCAGGGCCTTATTTATGAAAGCCTTGCGCCACCAGTGCGTCACTTATTACCCATGTTTAAAGTCATGCATCAGCTGCACATGGCAATCATAAATAAGGGCCAAATACATATACCAATCAATTGCACCCAAAAATCGATTTTTGAATAACATGTAAGAAACACTGCGCAGAACCTAAGTACAACCACTCAATATCATCAAACAAAGTCAGGGTCTGATTTATAAAGGCCTTGCGCCACCAGTGCATCACTTATTACCCATGTTTAAAGTCATGCATCAGCTGCACATGGCAATCATAAATAAGGGCCAAATACATATACCAATCAATTGCACCCAAAAATCGATTTTTGAATAACATGTAAGAAACACTGCGCAGAACCTAAGTACAACCACTCAATATCATCAAACAAAGTCAGGGCCTTATTTATGAAAGCCTTGCGCCACCAGTGCGTCACTTATTACCCATGTTTAAAGTCATGCATCAGCTGCACATGGCAATCATAAATAAGGGCCAAATACATATACCAATCAATTGCACCCAAAAATCGATTTTTCAATAACATTTAAGAAACACTGCGCAGAACCTATGTACAACCACTCAATATCATCAAACAAAGCCAGGGTCTCATTTATAAAGGCCTTGCGCCACCAGTGCATCACTTATTACCCATGTTTAAAGTGATGCATCAACTGCACATGGCATTCATAACTAAGGGCCAAATGCAAATACCAATCAATTACACCCAAAAATCGATTTTTGAATAACATGTAAGAAACACTGCGCAGAACCTATGTACAACCAATCAATATCATCAAACAAAGTCAGGGCCTTATTTATGAAAGCCTTGCGCCACCAGTGCGTCACTTATTACCCATGTTTAAAGTCATGCATCAGCTACACATGGCAATCATAAATAAGGGCCAAATACATATACCAATCAATTGCATCCAAAAATCGATTTTTGAATAACATGTAAGAAACACTGCGCAGAACCTAAGTACAACCACTCAATATCATCAAACAAAGTCAGGGTCTCATTTATAAAGGCCTTGCGCCACCAGTGCATCACTTATTACCCATGTTTAAAGTGATGCATCAGCTGCACATGGCATTCATAAATAAGGGACAAATGCAAATACCAATCAATTGCACCCAAAAATCGATTTTTGAATAACATGTAAGAAACACTGCGCAGAACCTATGTACAACCACTCAATATCATCAAACAAAGTCAGGGCCTTATTTATGAAAGCCTTGCGCCACCAGTGTGTCACTTATTACCCATGTTTAAAGTCATGCATCAGCTGCACAAGGCAATCATAAAAAAGGGCCAAATGAAAATACCAATCAATTGCACCCAAAAATCGATTTTTGAATAACATGTAAGAAACACTGCGCAGAACCTAAGTACAACCACTCAATATCATCAAACATAGTCAGGGCCTTATTTATGAAAGCCTTGCACCACCAGTGCGTCACGTATTACCCATGTTTAAAGTCATGCATCAGCTGCACATGGCAATCATAAATAAGGGCCAAATACATATACCAATCAATTGCACCCAAAAATCGATTTTTGAATAACATGTAAGAAACACTGCGCAGAACCTAAGTACAACCACTCAATATCATCAAACAAAGTCAGGGTCTGATTTATAAAGGCCTTGCGCCACCAGTGCATCACTTATTACCCATGTTTAAAGTGATGCATCAGCTGCACATGGCATTCATAAATAAGGGCCAAATGCAAATACCAATCAATTGTACCCATGTTTAACCACAGCAGCGCTAGCGGAATTCCGCTAGCGCGCTGGGTTTTTCAAAATCGCACTTTGCGTGACGAGCTGGGCTCGTCATCAGTGTGCGAGCGGGCTACACCATGACGAGCCCAGCTCGTCATCAGTGTCGAAGGGGTTAAAGTGATGCATCAACTGCACATGGCAATCATAAAAAAAGGCCAAATAAAAATACCATTCATTTGCACCCAAAATCGATTTTTGAATAACATGTAAGAAACACTGCGCAGGACTTATATACTAACATACAATTTCACTTCTAAAACATAACTATCTGCTTCCAAATATTCTCCATAGAGCAAATAAGTCTCTATCTAAATTAAATGAATCATTACTTACCTTTACAAATGCTTTTGGAGATTGAGAACAGTGTCAGACACACACACCAATTTTTCTTTAGCAGAGCAAAAGGTGTGCTCTCAATACACTGAAACCAAGACTGGCATAGAAAATCTCTATCTTTGTACACATATGCCTTAATTCAACCAATCAAAAGTCTTCCCTCACTATTTTCAAACCAACACCCATCCCCCTCTCAGACCTTTCTATCTGTTACCATAGCAACTCCCTCCTAACTGAACTCTAAGGTTCAAAAGTTTATCTTACAATGTTGCAAATTAACTCAGCAAGGATGTTTGACCTCTCAATTCAGCAGCCTATACAGGGTATTTTTGCTTTTGGTGACTTTTTTTAAACCATTCAAATTGCTTCTTTCACACAACATAACCATGCACCCTAACTTTCAGATTTCAACTATCTGAATCCACCAATCATTGCTTGTGATTCAAGAGCAGAGAAACTCCACAATTATTTTTTTGTAAACTCCTACTGTTCCAACTGCCATTTCATTCCCACACTTCATCTGACTGGACCAGAACCTTCTCACATCATGTACTCTGTTTGGATTATTGGACATAGCTACATCCACTGGGCTCAAAGGTATGCAGCTAGCAGAATTTTTCATAACCTTGATTTATCAAATGTGGAAATCAAGTGGATTGGCCACAGAGGATTAAAATGTCACCAATTGATACCATTGGTGAAAACCTTTTTGCATCTGCCAGAACCTGACCTTATAATTGTGCACTGTGGTGGAAACGATCTAGGCACATTGACTGGGGTAGGTCTGGAAATGCTTTTAAAGGACACCTTTCATCAATTGATGATACTTTTTCCCCACACTGCCTTGGTATATTCCAATATATGCCAAAGACAGAAATGGAACTGGTCCAACCAATTTTGTCCACAATTTGAGAAAGCACGGAAACATGTGAATAAATCTGTTTCTGCTTACATGAGAGACTATGGAATGGGTTCAATATACAATAATAACTTGCGTTACAACATGCAAGACATCTACAGAGGAGATGGAGTGCACTTCTCAGATGAGGGGAATAGAATATTCCTCCTGAATTTAAGAATGTGTATTGGAACCTACTTGTAGGTACCTAAATCAACCACAGAACCCAAAAGCTCTTCTCAGAGCTACCCTACCTCTGATCATTCAAAGCGTTTATTTTTTTCTAACTTTTTTCACTATTTTTCACCAAAGTACGCTTTCGGGTACGCTTACCGGTGCGCGCACCAGGCGCTCCCCCCGTGGAAAATTAAATTTTTTTTTTTTTTTTTTTTTACGTTTATGAGCCTCCTAAGCCCCCCTCAGAGACCTAGAGGGTCAAGAAGTCTCTACAGTGCCCCCTTCTACCCATACCGAACATTGTTTACCCTCCATCTTGTGTCTCGATTGTACCGAAACACAAAATGGAGGACTCCCGTAACGCTGCCGGTGCGCGTAAAGGAGCGCGCACCGGTAAGCGCTCGATAAAAAAAGGTGGGAAAGCAATTTACAAAAAAACCACTGGAGACACTTTCATCAAATATAGAATAGGCCCTACTACATAGCAGTCCCTACCATTTGCCCAAATTTGGTGAAATTCCATTGAGACATTTAGGCTACAGGCCTGTCTAAATATCCTGAGGTAAATTACATGACAAAAACACACTTGTAATGTTAGAATTTACAACCAATTAAAAAGTATCTTTCATTTTCTACGATTATTTCCTGACGTTTGATTGGTTAAGTACAAGAATATATATAAAAGAAGAGAGGGAAACACAGCCATTTTGACTACTGCTTCCAGAAGTACATTTGAAAACAAATTTCACTGACAACTTCAACTGATTTCTCTAAGGTAAGTTCTAATTATGGAAGTATATTGTACACTTTAAGTTAATTTCTGAAAAAATATTCTGTTAGTGATATGCTATCCCTCTTTAATAGTTAGAGATAGAGATAGACTTCTCTGTAATAGTTATGGATTGAGTTAGGCTTCTCTGGTATACAGTACCCTAACTCTACTAATATAGTTAATTTGTATGCAATTTTCAGAAAGAAAATGGAAGGAGAAAATCAGGCAAATGATACTTCTATCAAAGTAAAGGTGGAAAAACCAGAAGATCAAAAAAAAGAAGTTGATTTCATGGATGACTCTTTGGATGAACAGTTTATAGAATGTTTGGAAGAAATGGAATCATGTACTTATAATTATGAGGAAATTCCGGACAATATTATGTTAGAAATTTTATTAAATTATGAAAAAGAATCAGAGGAATAAATTTATCTTTAATAATTTCAAATTGTTTCAGACAATATTCTTTTTTATATGTAATTCATAAAGTATTACCAAAAATGTTTAAAATATAAAGTGAGACTTATAGTATACTGTTCAACTATTTTTCTGTTACATAGTAAGTTTACTCATAGTTACTACCTTTCTCCCACTATATTATCTCATATGAATATTTTACACCTCATTTTCATAAGTGAGCAGAATAGACTACTCATGATCCCCTAGAAATTCTCAGGGAGTACTTAAAAGATCTGTTTCTCCTTTCCAGACAGACTATGTTATGAATTCCATATACCACAAAAAATACAATAACAACATGCAAGATATCTACAGAGGAGATGGTGTACATTAAATTAAAGTCTCTGCATTGGTACCTACATGTAGGTACTTACAAAAAATAAAAAAAACAATTAATAAACATACAAATTTTTAAAGTGATTATTTTTCCAAAGTACCCTCCTTAGAGCGCTCCCCGGTGCGCCCCCCGGTGCGCGTACCGAGCGCTTCCCCCGCGAAAAAACGCAAAAAAAAAATTCTTGAAGGCCCCGCGGGGCCCTTTAATGGCCCCCATATCAAACCTAGGGGGTCAGGGGGGGTCTACCCTACCCCCTTATGGTCAATTCCCCCCTTTGTTTTTGCCACCTCCTATGACTAGATTTTACCGATAGACAAGATGGCGGCCGCTCCGGACTGTTTAGAATGTTTACAGACAACTGAGAGCCAATCAGCTTTCTGCGCGCAAGTCGCGTGTCGCGCCTGGAGCGCTCACTGGTGCGCGTACCGGAGCGCGGCTACAGATATATATATTTTTTTGAACGTTAATTTCTCAAAATCCACTGAAGCACATATCTTGAGACATAGCAAAGGCACATCGGGCTACCAGTCCCTACAATTTTGCCAAGTTTGGTGGAAATCCATTCCGCCGTTCGGGCTAAAAGTGAAATCGACCGCCCTATGGAAATTAACATGGGGAAAACGCGTTTTGGGACCCCCTTTTATCTCGGCCCCCGCTTAACGTATCCCCTCCAAACTTTCAGGGAAGGACCAGAACCCCGCGAGGCCATTTTCAGGCAATTTTCAGGCAGATTCGTCAACCGGCGCCAAAGTTATTCCAAATAGAATTTTGAGATTTAACATTGAAAAAAATCCTAACTATAACTACCTACTGGCGACCTTGTTGCCTGTCCCCTCTGTTGTCATTTAACAGAACTTTTTGGACTGCTGAAAGGGGTTGTGTTCCGAACGCTGGTTGGTGGAGACATTTTGACTATATTCTTGACCTACGTTGTCGCGTAATGCGTTATATGACACGCCGCGTTAGCGCACCCGGAAGTGCTCCGGTGCGTGAAGCGCAGCTTCCCGGAAGCGATCCGGGGCGCAGCGCGTAACGTAAGCATAACAGGTCATGTGACTTGTTAATAAAACTTTTCATTGGTTCATTTTACTTTTGTTATTTTAATGATGAAAAGCTTGGTCATATGACCTAAAAATTACGCTTTTTATTGGTTTCGAACATTATTTTTTTTTAAACATATATGTTATAATGTTCCAGGCTAATGTACTTTCCCGGAAAATTTACAACTGTCCTGCAAGTAAAATATATTCCTTTTTCGAGAAAAAGGGTGTTTCTTCGTCCCATGACGGAGCCGTTGAGTAAAAGAGGCTCGGCCTGCTGTCTTAGTCGCCGATACGCCTGATTATCAGATTCTTATCGATCACTTTATGTTGCAGGAGTGGAAAACACAACTGCCCTTGACCATTTATCTTTACTGCGTTTCTACGTATTATACCTTTTATCCGTCATGTAATTGGACTGCTTTATTTCACTTGCCTTTTACTGATTCGAAAACAGTGACTAAAAGTAAAAACTTTACCAATGTAAATACTACTACCATGTTTTGTTTTAAAAACCTTTATTGTGAAAATGTCAGTATACAAATACGGGCCTATAACCACGTGGGCCAGCCACGGAGCAAACTGAAATCGTATATGATGAGGAGACATTTACATTGTAGAGGAACGTAACGAGCGGGCCATTAGGTTGCAAGAACTAAGGTGTCTAACAGTTGCGGAATCGGTGGACGTACATTTTGTAATTAAAATACGACAGGGCCACTTACAAAAAAATTATCTAGATATACATTTGCGGGCAAGTACCATGGGTGACGTTAATTCGAACTTTCAATAGTACAGTAATAAATAACACATCAGAACTTAATATCAATAGGGATGTCGAAATATTCAATCAATTCTCGTCCCCGCCCGCCATGAGCATCAAAACTGCATTCATATCTCGTGATATCAAGGTTGTTCAACCAGTACACAACAAGGAGTTACGAGTCCCATTTATACCGGCGCCATTTTGGGCGAGGCCGGGCAGGTCCAAGATATAGTCAAAATGTCTCCACCAACCATCGGCCAGACCAGAACCCCTTTTGGCCCTTTATGCTACAAGATGGTGTCTTCCATTCAGAAAATATTGTTGGCAGCATTTTGAAAGGAAAGATAAACAGCCGTTCTCCTAGTGAGTCTCACATTGTTACATTTATGAAGAATGTTGAAGAGTAGTATGTTGAAAATCTGAAGCCATTGTTCTACAAACTCTCAATCAGCCTTGGATGGAAAAAAAAATCCTGAAGAATGTACAAAATGAAAACCAATTTTTGTCTGTATAGCATCAACAGCAACGCTTGAGTCAGCTTTGTGTGAAGCCGCCATTTTGATTCAATCAATAACGTCCCCCTGCACACATTCAGGGACCTGGTCGTGTCTTCAGGTCAAACGGATTGTGGGACAAGATGCAGAAAGGAAAAGGAAAAAAGTTCCGCCGGACCTCGGGAACATGGGGAAAACGCGTTTTGGGACCCCCCTTTTATCTCGGCCCCCGCTTAACGTATCCCCTCCAAACTTTCAGGGAAGGACCAGAACCCCGCGAGGCCATTTTCAGGCAATTTTCAGGCAGATTCGTCAACCGGCGCCAAAGTTATTCCAAATAGAATTTTGAGATTTAACATTGAAAAAAATCCTAACTATAACTACCTACTGGCGACCGCCAGTAGGTAATATATGATATATATATATATATATATATATATATATATATATATATATATATATATATATATATATATATATATATATATATATTCACAGAAAAAACTATAGGTTTTAGGCCATATATAGTTAGGAATTTGCATTTACAAAACCTTGAAAATTCACTGAAAAAACCATTGGTTATAGACCATATATAGTTAGGGATTAGCCTTTTCAAAACCTTATTTTACTCACACAAAACCATTGAAATTTCATATATAGTTAGTTGCACTAACTATATATCGCGCACCCGCAATCCACTGCTGATGATGTCACATATTACATCATTCATGACATGGTTAGTGACATCACTGATGACATCACTGATGACATCTCAAATGACATCACTGATGACATCTCAAATGACATCACTGATGACATCACTGATGACATCTCAAATGACATCACTGATGACATCACTGATGACAACATCCAGTGACTGTATGTTTCTGTAAAGTTAAAATATGTCTTACATATTGAAGAATGAGTGGATGTATAAGTGTCTGGAAGAAGGATTTAGTAGGTGCATGACTGACTGTATGAGAGAATGATTAAATGTGTCTTACTGAGTGCATGGGTTAGTGACTAAACTGTCTTAATTTGTGCATCAATATATCTGTTGTTCTACAAACTGCTGCATGTGTTGATCAGTAGCTATATGAGTAACTGTATGGGTTATTCATTGGTTGTCCAAGTATTTGTATGGGAAACTGAGTGTATGTGTATGGGTGGCTGGGAGGTGTGTGACTCTGTACATAGATGTGTGAGTAGTTGATTCACCATATGTATGGGTTCAAAAGTGCATGTGGAAACAGCTGTATGGGCGGTTGACTGTGCATGAGTGTATTGGTGAGTGAATGGATATCTCAGTGCTACATGTCAAAGTAAGTACATATGTAAAACACAGTACATGTGAGAGTTGACATATATAAATAACTGTGCATAAGAGCCAGTGAATGTGTGAGTGGCTGTATGGATCATTGTGAACATGTATCAGGGATTGTATAAGAGAGTAAATATGTGTTAGTATATGTTTGAATAAGTAAGGTGTGTATAACTGTATAGTTCAGAAAATGGAGGTGTGATTGATTTTTTGCATAACTGACTAGGTGTGTGAGTAACTCCATGGATGAGTGACAGTCTGTGACTGTCTGTTTACACTGATTGTATCTAAGGTTATATTAGAGTCTGAAGAGGTTCATGGTATTATCACATGAATGATATCATCAGTGATGTGATCAGTAATGTCAAATGAGATGTTATCAGTGATTTTATCAGTGATGTCATTTGAGATGTCATCAGTGATGTCATCAGTGATGTCATTTGAGATGTCATCAGTGATGTCATTTGAGATGTCATCAGTGATGTCATCAGTGATGTCACTAACCATGTCATGAATGATGTAATATGTGACATCATCATCAGTGGATTGCGGGTGCGCGATATATAGTTAGTGCAACTAACTATATATGAAATTTCAATGGTTTTGTGTGAGTAAAATAAGGTTTTGAAAAGGCAAATCCCTAACTATATATGGTCTATAACCAATGGTTTTTTCAGTGAATTTTCAAGGTTTTGTAAATGCAAATTCCTAACTATATATGGCCTAAAACCTATGTTTTTTTCTGTGAATTTCAATGGTTTTTTAATAGCAAATATCAAAAGCTGTCAAATGTCAAGTACGTGATAGGTAAAAACTTTTTTGTGTTTATGCACGAAGATGTGCTTTGAACGCTGCCCCCCCCTCCCCTCTTTTCTCTTAGTAGTACTCTCTCTTTGCAGATAGTGAAGGGTAGTTAACGCAGGCCTTTACCCCCGTTGTAATCCGTCGTGCCTGCTTGTCTCTCCATTTGATTGATTGTTATCCAAGCATTTACTGTTTTACAATTGATTCTCTTTGGTTCATTCTCTATTTACAAACAAGCACAAAGTCGCAATACTCTGTTTAGTCTTTGCAGATAGTGAAAAATCGTGAAAAATCGTGTAAAAAAATAAAAGTAATCGAGCAAAATCAGTAGGCCACTAATTGGATCTCTTTTTGACCTCGCTAAAATAGAAACATTAGGAACAACCCTTCATGAGAAATACGAAAATAGTGAGATGAACTGAGCTCCACACCATGAGGGCTGCAAGACAGTTCGGCTCCGTCATCCACCCCGCCCAAAATAACGACAAACCCTATGCAAATATTAAAAATATATACAACACACCAGCAAAGTAACAGGGTAAAACATTTTATTAAATAACTATTTACATAACTATTTTATACTTTTTGTTGCCCGATCCGGCTAGCTCAATCGATCGAGCATGAAACTCATGCACTCTGATAGCAAGCGTTGCTGCTGATGCTATGCAGACCAAAACTGGTTTTCAGTTTGTACATTCTTCTAGATTTTTCCATCCAAGGTTGGTTGAGTTTGTAGAACGATGGCTTCAGATTTTCAACATACGGTGTGGTGGCGCGGACTGGGAGGGGGCGCTTGGCTCCTGCCCCCTCCCCAAGTAAGATTTTCATACGTGAAAGTACGTTAATGGTTTTGGTCCCTGAGTTGCTTCGATGTCACTGCCATTCTCAAATGGCATAAGTTCTGGATGTTGGGTGCCATAGTTCAGAGTTCTGAGCAGCGCTTGTAACACTGTCTGAAGCTTATTTGCACCTACTGCAGCTTCACTATTCTCAAAGTAAGTGAGGGCCGTTTGTGGACCTGACTGCATTTAAAAACAATGTGATATGGTACCTCCCTAAACCGCTTGACGGAGGCCCCCGAGGGGCGGTGTGATGGCACGGACTCGGAGAAGACGCTTGGCTCCGAACCCCTCCCCAAGTCTTATAGCACTGGTGTAGCCTGAGATCGCCCCCGACATAGGCGGCCGGCTCCCGGGGTCCGGCGGAACTTTTTGCCTTTTGATGACTCTTCTATTCTGGACCTTGTCCCACAATCCGTTTGACCTGAAGACACGCTGTAGTGGGGCGCCCCTTTACCGTTTCAGTTGCCATTCCGCCCGCTTTTGCTACACTGTGCCTCTTCCGCCATTCAGCTGTTTACCGCCCGCTCTTGCGACTACAGCGTCTCGCTCACCATGTAGTTGAGTTGCTCCCGCTCTTGCGATGCAACGATAGGCGACTGCCACAGGACTCTCAAAATGGCGGCCGGCTCTTCAGATTTGGGCGTGGTCCACTAAAATGGCCCTGGGACACCTTGGAACTCGGACGCTTGCCTGATAGGGCTTGGGTCCCATTCTCGAAAGCGTCCCCTCAGCCGTGAAGATTCTACAAAAGTCTTGGGGGCCCCTGACTTCCGCAGGCTTCTGGTGGGGAGCGGCTGCCATGATTGCTCGTGGAATGGCCACGACGGAGCTACGAGATGGTGGTGCTCTCATGCTGACGCCAGCTTCAGTCTGAAACATCCAGAAACACTGTAGACTACCAATTCGATCAGTTCCGGTAGCGCCCCAACATGACCCGGTAGAGAAGAACTTGTCCTCCCCTCTTTGACTGATGGTTCTTGTTGCCTGTCCCCTCTGTTGTCATTTAACAGAACTTTTTGGACTGCTGAAAGGGGTTGTGTTCCGAACGCTGGTTGGTGGAGACATTTTGACTATATTCTTGACCTACGTTGTCGCGTAATGCGTTATATGACACGCCGCGTTAGCGCACCCGGAAGTGCTCCGGTGCGTGAAGCGCAGCTTCCCGGAAGCGATCCGGGGCGCAGCGCGTAACGTAAGCATAACAGGTCATGTGACTTGTTAATAAAACTTTTCATTGGTTCATTTTACTTTTGTTATTTTAATGATGAAAAGCTTGGTCATATGACCTAAAAATTACGCTTTTTATTGGTTTCGAACATTATTTTTTTTTAAACATATATGTTATAATGTTCCAGGCTAATGTACTTTCCCGGAAAATTTACAACTGTCCTGCAAGTAAAATATATTCCTTTTTCGAGAAAAAGGGTGTTTCTTCGTCCCATGACGGAGCCGTTGAGTAAAAGAGGCTCGGCCTGCTGTCTTAGTCGCCGATACGCCTGATTATCAGATTCTTATCGATCACTTTATGTTGCAGGAGTGGAAAACACAACTGCCCTTGACCATTTATCTTTACTGCGTTTCTACGTATTATACCTTTTATCCGTCATGTAATTGGACTGCTTTATTTCACTTGCCTTTTACTGATTCGAAAACAGTGACTAAAAGTAAAAACTTTACCAATGTAAATACTACTACCATGTTTTGTTTTAAAAACCTTTATTGTGAAAATGTCAGTATACAAATACGGGCCTATAACCACGTGGGCCAGCCACGGAGCAAACTGAAATCGTATATGATGAGGAGACATTTACATTGTAGAGGAACGTAACGAGCGGGCCATTAGGTTGCAAGAACTAAGGTGTCTAACAGTTGCGGAATCGGTGGACGTACATTTTGTAATTAAAATACGACAGGGCCACTTACAAAAAAATTATCTAGATATACATTTGCGGGCAAGTACCATGGGTGACGTTAATTCGAACTTTCAATAGTACAGTAATAAATAACACATCAGAACTTAATATCAATAGGGATGTCGAAATATTCAATCAATTCTCGTCCCCGCCCGCCATGAGCATCAAAACTGCATTCATATCTCGTGATATCAAGGTTGTTCAACCAGTACACAACAAGGAGTTACGAGTCCCATTTATACCGGCGCCATTTTGGGCGAGGCCGGGCAGGTCCAAGATATAGTCAAAATGTCTCCACCAACCATCGGCCAGACCAGAACCCCTTTTGGCCCTTTATGCTACAAGATGGTGTCTTCCATTCAGAAAATATTGTTGGCAGCATTTTGAAAGGAAAGATAAACAGCCGTTCTCCTAGTGAGTCTCACATTGTTACATTTATGAAGAATGTTGAAGAGTAGTATGTTGAAAATCTGAAGCCATTGTTCTACAAACTCTCAATCAGCCTTGGATGGAAAAAAAAATCCTGAAGAATGTACAAAATGAAAACCAATTTTTGTCTGTATAGCATCAACAGCAACGCTTGAGTCAGCTTTGTGTGAAGCCGCCATTTTGATTCAATCAATAACGTCCCCCTGCACACATTCAGGGACCTGGTCGTGTCTTCAGGTCAAACGGATTGTGGGACAAGATGCAGAAAGGAAAAGGAAAAAAGTTCCGCCGGACCTCGGGAGCCGGCCGCCTATGTCATGGGCGATCTTTGGCCACACCAGGGCAATAGTGAAGCTGCAGCAGGTGCAAATAAGCTTCAGACAGTGTTACAAACAATGCTCAGAACTCTCAACTATGGCACTCAACATCCAGGACTTGCCATCCGGATCTTGGCGCCTTGTGCTGGTTCCGACCTATTCACACATCGGTCCACTACTGACCTCATAAGCCAACGGGGCACCCCACGCCGACTTTCGGCGCAGCATTGTAGGATGGCCACACCAGTGCAGCAACTTGCTGGACACCACCTCGGTGCCATCCGGATCTCGGCGCGTTCGAGTCACTGTACCACAAGAGTGACCGGAACTCAGCTGGACACGCCGTCTTTCGGCGCAGCATTGTAGGATGGCCACACCAGTGCGGCAACTTGCTGGACACCACCTCGGTGCCATCCAGATCTCGGCGCGCTGTGCTGCCTTCGGCCTACTGTAGCCGCAAGTGCGGACGCAACTCAGTTGGACGGCGAGTGAAACGCTAAGGGGCGACCCACTGCAGCCCAGGAGCCTCCATCTTGGGGTAGACGCACAGCCCCCACTGACTGACGCAACCTCACAGGCCAACGGGGCGCCCCACGCCAACTTTCGGCGCAGCATTGTAGGATAGCCACACCAGTGCAGCAACTTGCTGGACACAACTCGGTGCCATCTGGATCTCGGCGCGTTGTGCTGCCTTCGGCCTATTCGCACATCGGTCCGCTACTGACGCCGCCTCACGTGCCAACGGATTTTCTACGCTTTTTGCAGCCCTATGCCGCATAACAGGTCATGTGACTTGTTTATAAAACTTTTCATTGGTTCATTTTACTTTTGGTTTCCTAATGACGGAAGGCTTGGTCATATGACCTAAAAATAACACTTTTCATTGGTTTAGAACATTTTTTTTTCCCAAACGATGAAAGCCCCTCCTTGTTTCTGGATGTTTCAGACTGAAGCTGGCGTCAACATGAAAGCACCACCATCTCGTGGCTCCGTCGTGGTCATTCCGCGAGCAATCATGGCAGCCGCTCCCCACCGGAAGCCTGCAGGAGTCGAGGGCCCCCAAGACTTTTGTAGAATCTTCACGGCTGAGGGGACGCTTTCGAGAATGGAGCCCAAGCCCTAGCAGGCAAGCGTCCGAGTTCCAAGGTGTCCCAGGGCCATTTTAGTGGACCAGGCCCAAATCCGAAGAGTCCTATGGCAGCCGCCTATCGCTGCACCGCACGAGTGGGCGCAACTCAACTACATGGTGAGCGAGACGCTGTAGCCGCAAGAGCGGGCGATAAACAGCTGAATGGAGGATGAGGCACAGTGTAGCAAAAGCGGGCGGAATGGCAACTGAAACGGTAAAGGGGCGCCCCAGTACAGCAGACGAGCCTCCACCTGGGGAGGCCTGTTCACGGCGCCTCCCCCACGCCCCCCCCCGGGGCACCCCACACCGTTTTTCGGAGCAGCATTGTAGGATACCAAAACCAGTGCGGCAACTGACTGGACATCACCTGGGTGGCATCCACATCTCAGCGCGTTCTGCTGCCTTGGGACTATTCGCACAACAGACCGCTACTGACGAGGCCTCCCCGCGCACCCCCCGGGGCGCCCCACGCTGTTTTTCTGAGCTGCATTGTAGGATACCAAAAACCAGTGCGGCACCCAGATAACATCACCTGGGTGCCGTCCAGAACTCAGCACGTTGTGCTGCCTTGGGACTATTCGCACAAAAGACAGCTACTGACCATTGTTGCTTCTTTTTTCCAAAAAATGTTTAAATGTATTTACAGTTTTTGTTGCGTTCTATATATTTATAAGTTAATAAAGTTTTATAATCCTACTACTTTGTTGGAGTGCTATATATTTTTAAAAAATCGGGTGAATGGGGCCTTGAATCGGGTTATTGTCATGTGTGGGCTTTGGAAGTGTGCTGCTACAGGATCGGACATTTCAAACTCAAATGCACGTTCTTTTTCTTACCTTTCCGAAGCATGGAGCGCAATAGCAGGCAGAGAAAGGGTGATGCAAGTGTTGAACACTGCCTGGCCTGGCAAGTTGCTGGCAGTGCCCCCCCCCCGCCCGCTCCTGAAAGAGGGCACACACACACCGCCGCCCCGAGTACTTCACAGATCTTTAAAAGACGATGCGCTTGTTAATGAGGCTTAAATGGTTTATCACCCCTTCTAGAGCCCCTGCATCGGCCCTCTGACGTTTCCTGGAAGAATTAGCACGTAACACAATACCAAGCCCTGTCAGCTGAAACCCCCGAGGAATCGGGTTTTTGCTTGCAGGAATCGGGAGGCGGGAGACTAGCACTGAAATCGGTAGTCTCACGCCTGAATCGGGAGGGTTGGCATGTCTGGATTCTCTACAGCTGGGGCCATAAACTACATCCGCAGGGCTAGGTGATAGCCTGGGACCGGCCTGGACAATGGGACACAGAGGAAGAGGAGTGTCAGAGGGTGCGGTAGTGAATAGGGTGAAAGGGAGGTGTCGGGCGGGCACAGGGTGTGATTCTCAGGGAAGAGCAGCGCAGATGGGGGGAAGTTTATGGCCCATGCATGAGAGAGAGAGCGGGGGTGACCAGTGCGTGGGGGAGATGCTTGCGAGGGTGGGGAGCCGTGCTGAGAATCGACGGCGTGCAGAGAGTGGGTCTGGTCAAGGCATCTAAAATGGCTGCCGTGCACGACAAAATTGTGGCATTGGAAAAAAGGCAAGATGGCGCAGACAATGTTTATCAATAAGGATTCATTTATAACAAAATATTTTATCGCAGTGACAAATTGGCGGTCAACACTTCCTGATTTCCATCGAATCGAACATTAACAGACGTCACGCAGCAAAAAAAAAAAAACGCTCACGCACAGCCGCTGGAAGACATGTATCAACATATATGAGCCTCCTCAGCCACCCTCAGAAAACATAAGGGATCAGGATACGTCTCCCGCACCCCCTTATACCTAGTAATTTAATTAAAACGAAACACAAAATGGCGAATTCCCGTTTCGCTACCAGTTTGCGGCCCAGTTCGCGGCCCGGGAAGCGCTTCTACCGTGAAAAATCAATTTTTTTTTATTTTCCCCACGGGACCCTTTAATAACCCCAACATCATTCCTAGGGGGTCAAGAGGGGTCTACCTTGCCCCCTTTCATTAAATTCCCCCTTCGTTTTTCACCTCTTCTTCTCTCTCGATCCTACCGAGAGATAAGATGGCGGCCGCTCCGGACTGTTAGAATGTTGACAGACACCGGAAAGCCAATCAGCTTCGCATCGCAAAGTTCCGTTTCGCGAAAAGTACGCGAACCGGAGCGCAGCCCGGAGCGCTGTTACAGATATATATCTTTTTTGGAACGTTAATTTCTCAAAATCCACTGAAGCACATATATTGAGACCTAGCAAAAGCACATCGGGCTAACAGTCCCTACAATTTTGCCAAGTTTCGTGCAAATCCATTCAGCCGTTCGAGCTAAAAGTGAGGCCAACCGCCCTATGGAAATTAACATGGGAAAAACGCGTTTTGGGACCCCCCTTTTTTCTCGGCCCCCCCTTGACGAAACCCCCCCAAATTTTCAAGGGCTGCTCAGAAACAAAATGTGCCATTTTCCTGAACATTCCAGCCGATTCCGTCCACAAACGCCAAAGTTATTAGAGATAGAATTTTCAAAAATCCCATAGGGAAAAAATCCTAACTATATATACCTACTGGCGACAGCCAGTAGGTAATATATATATATATATATATATATATATATATATATATATATATATATATATATATATATATATATATATATTCAGTGAAAAAACCATAGGTTATAGACCATATATAGTTAGGGATTTGCATTTACAAAACCTTATTTTACTCGCATAAAACCATTGAAATTCCATATATAGTTAGATGCGCTAACTATATATCGCGCACCCGCAATCCACTGCTGATGATGTCACATATTACATCATTCATGACATGATCAGTGACATCACTGATGACATCACTGATGACATCTCAAATGACATCACTGATGACATCTCAAATGACATCACTGATGACATCACTGATGACATCTCATTTGACATGACTGATGACATCACTGATGATATCATTCATGTGATAATACGATGAACCTCTTCAGACTCTAATATAACCTTAGATACAATCAGTGTAAACAGACACTCACAGACTGTCACTCATCCATGGAGTTACTCACACACCTAGTCAGTCATGCAAAGAATCAGTCACACCTCCATTTCCTCAACTATACAGTTATACAAACTTTACTTATTCAAACATATACTAACACATATTTACTCTCTTATACAATCCCTGATACAAGTTCACAATGATCCATACAGCCACTCACACATTCACTGGCTCTTATGCACAGTTTTTTATATATGTCAACTCTCACATGTACTGTGTTTTACATATGTACTTACTTTAACATGTAGCACTGAGATATCCATTCACTCACCAATACACTCATGCACACAGTCAACCGCCCATACAGCTGTTTCCACATGCACTTTAGAAACCATACATCTAGTGAATCAACTGCTCACACATCTATGCACAGAGTCATACACCTCCCAGCCACCCACACACACACTCAGTCTCCCATACAAATACTTGGGCAACCAATCAATAACCCATATAGTTACTCATATAGCTACTTATCAACACATGCAACAGTTTACAGAACAACAGACATAATGATGCACAAATTAAGACAGTTTAGTCACTAACCCATGCACTCAGTGAGACACATTTAATCACTCACTCATACAGTCAGTCATGCACCTACTAAATCCTACATCCAGACACTTATACATCCACTCATTCTTCAATATGTAAGACATATTTTAACTTTACAGAAACATACAGTCACTGGATGTTGTCATCAGTGATGTCATCAGTGATGTCACTGACCATGTCATGAATGATGTAATATGTGACATCATCAGCAGTGGATTGCGGGTGCGCGATATATAGTTAGCGCATCTAACTATATATGGAATTTCAATGGTTTTATGCGAGTAAAATAAGGTTTTGTAAATGCAAATCCCTAACTATATATGGTCTATAACCTATGGTTTTTTCACTGAATTTTCAAGGTTTTGTAAATGCAAATTCCTAACTATATATGGTCTATAACCTATGGTTTTTTCTGTGAATTTCATTGGTTTTTTAAAAGCTAACACCTGTAACTGTAAAATGTATTCTTCTTTAAATCTTAAAATATATTTTAGATGTTTATTAATAATTTTTTTTTAAATATTTTTTTTCCTTCGCTTCTAGTTCGCGAACCGGGAAGCTTTCCGTTAGCTCATCTTGATGCCGCGACCTAGTCCGCGAACTGGTCAACGTTACGTTAGCGGAACTGTGACGCGTCGCGGAAGCGCGACGTATCACGTTGTCGCGTAATGCGTCTAATGACGCGCTGCGTTAGCGCTCCCGGAAGTGCTCCGGACCGCTAACCGGAAGCGATCCGAGACGCGGCGCGGACCGCGTAACGTAAGCGGAACAGGTCATGTGACTTGTTTATCAAACTTTTCATTGGTTCATTTCACTTTTGGTTTCCAAATGATGTATGACTAGGTCATGTGACCTAAACATAACACTTTTCATTGGTTCAGAACTTTTGCTTTTCCCAAATCATGTAAACCCCTCCTTCTTTCCTCACTCTGACTTTCATCTTGGTGAGAGAAAGACCATTTACCTGAAGTTCAACAATGGCTTCCATTCTTGCTGCAGCTGGTGCACCCCCACCACCACCTCCACCTCCTCATAAGAAGAGAGGACCACCTAGTCAATTTACCTCCAACAGAGAGCAGGAAGAGGAGGAAGAAGAAGAAGAGGATCCAGATCAACAACAATTTATCCCAGAGTTGCCCCGTGTTTCAAAGAGAAAAACTAGTTTCATCTGGCAGTTTTTTTCCATCCCTCCAGGGGAGAAGAAGGTGAATGCGAAATATGCCACCTGCCTCATCTGTGATTACAGATTGTCAAGAGGCACAGAGAAGAAATATAGTATGGGCAACTATACTATGCATCGACATATGACCAGGTGGCATCCCTTGAACTACAGCCGGGCTGAGTTAAGGGACCTACAAGACAATCCCCCGACAACTCCTGTGGCCAGATCTACCTCATCAATGTCTTTGTCAGGAAGAGAGGCACAGGAAACTGTGCCAAATATTCAACCAAATTTCCAACATATGAGGTTTACTTGTATATATTGCGGTGCAATGTTGTCGTATGGGAACATGAGCATCAACTTGATTAATATGGTGTTCGAAAACCATAAGTGCCCTAATGCACCCAAGAAGTAATTTTTTTTTTGCTCCTGTTGAGCCGTTTTCAATGCCTGTTTTTTTGTTGTTTCCCCTCCATAAAAAACACAAAAAAACATAAAACTGTTCTAAAAATACAAAAAAATCAAAAAATGTTCAGAAAAAAAAAAAAGAAATATATAAAACAACAAAAACAAAAAAAAAAAGTTCTTTTCAGAACTACCTCCCCTTTCAAATAAAATTGCTAGAATGTTTATCACTCTGGCAAGCTCTATTTCTTTTGGTTCGCTTCAAGTTCGCTGACCAGTTCGCGAACTTTAAGCGAACTAAAAAAATATTTTTTTTAAAAAAAGAAGAGTTAGTATAAGGGAAGTAAACAGAGAATAATGTAAAAAGAAAGACAGCTATAGAGAGTAAATGAGAGATAGTGTCAGTGACATCATCAGCAGTGCATTGCGGGTAAAAAGAGTAGAAAACATTTACCTTATAATTCTTGTTACCTTTTTAAAATATTTTTTCATACTTTCAATCTGTAAAACAGAGAACAAACATTTCCAAAAATATTAAAACATGTACTTAAAAATTAGAAAAGACAAGGGAAAAGGTTCAAGAACAAACAGTTTTTCAACAACTTTGACATTTACAGAAGTCTCTGCTTCTCTACGTCCCCTACACAATCCTAAATATATATATTTTACAAAAAACTGTATCTTGATGTTGAAAAACTGAGGCCTATTTTGGAACATGGTGCTTTTTTTGCACTGCTAATGTCTCACAATAGTGATGCAAATGCAGCGCAAAAAAGATGTAAAGCCATCATAAAATTGTGTCTAACATTTTAAATGATTGTTTCAGGATGCAAATAAGATGTCTGCTTTCAACAGCTTTCTTTGAGGTGAGGCCTATTCATTTTTTTTTTTAAAAAACAGTACCCAGAAGTACAGCACTGTAAAGATTAAAATTGACACTTACAGAAGACTCAGTTTCTCCATATCTACTTCACATTTCTAAATGTATATCATAAGTACAAAAAGCAAAACATTAATTATACATGTTAAATGGTTTATTTTTGCTGTTCTCAGAATGTATCAAATTTCACTTAAATCAGTGACTTGAAGGTATTCATCATGTAACAGCGGGGAAAAAAAAACACAATCAAAATGATTGTGTTTAAAAAACCCATTCAACATAAGAAATCTGAATTCAAAACTCCTTAAAATTAACTTACTTTCAATGACGTCGAAGGATGTCCTATGAACAGCGTCCACTGTGTTGTGCTATAAATATTGTCAGCCCGCCACTTTCTGAAAGAAAACCTCCAACGATTCGAAAAATATGCTACATACAAGAAAAGACTTCTCACATTCTACCACATGTTTCCACTTGGCCAAATCATGATGCAGCTATTCACAAGTCTTGTAATTCTTCCAATCAAATCCCGTCATTTTCTATATTCGCAACTTGCAAAAAGAAAACATTTAAGATAATTTTCACAATCCTGGACTACTAATATCTTACCCTTCTTTGTCACTCATGTTCTCCTTTTCCTATGACACTGATACTGCTTACTATGAAGCAGACTTACTTGCATCAGGTTTATATAGTCGGATTTTACAAAATAACATTACAATTAAAAGTTTGGGACCAATAATCTAGACAGCATTGCAGACTTACATTCCCTCAACTAGATGAACCTTTTCCAATTCTTCATAGGAAATCTCGAGATTCTTTCTTTAAAATTTTGGTTTTAAAAACACCAGGTAAGAATTTTTAAGGTCAAACGGCAATTTTTTTTTGAAACTTACAACGGAATCATTGCAGAATGACCAGCCGTTTCGAGACTTTAAATAAGCTGTATAATGTCCTGAAGTAGTTGAAGGACCATCGTGATAGATAATTGCTACAGTTACAAAAGTCCTTCCTGATATTGAAAGCTGAGAAGCCACAAATTTTTTTATTAAAGTTGACAATTTTGATCCATCAGGCCTACATCGTTGCATCATTAAAATGACATACTGGCCATATCTACGTATAAGTAATGTTGACATCATTTCAGATTTACATTGGCTACACTCCATGTTGTGATCCGCTGCATTTACTAGCTTATTAAAGGAGACTGATTTACTGTCTGGCAAAGTTAAATATATAAATCTTTCTGAGTCTACACTAGTAGTACTTGATACCCTACAATTCTCGCAGTCATGCTGCCATTGATAAGAAAGCCCAAACAGTTGATCTACATCTACACCCTCATCTTGCAATATATCAAGCATATACATTAAAAACTCCTGACAATCTTGCTGATTATTTTCAGAGAAGTCTGTTTGACCTGAACATTCATCTAACATATAACGAACTTCAGACACACTTTCTACTTTTGTTCGATCAGTGCTACATTTCTCGAAAACAGAATTCAACAAACTGCATAAAATTTGTTCTGAATTCAACAGAATCTGTTCTTTTAAACTCTCTAGTGAAAAGAGAACATTAACCACTACATTTGCATAGCAGTTGACACCAGAACTGTTTTCAAATTGAAAACCAACAACATCTTCAACAGAATCCACTTTCTTTCTGCTAACAATTTTCGGTTCATTGACTTTTAGTCTTTTTGCAACAACCTCCCTACTATTACTGCTATTTCTACGTTTCCGGCCTACCACACGTTTCTCAAACAAAGGATATTGAGGCAAATGTGGCGCATACTCTCTTCTTAACCTATTGTATTCCTTAACACAATCTAGATCCGCACAAATGTTTGTGACATCACAGTCAATCAAGTACAATCCCGATAAAGTTCTAACTCGTGACAATGCCACATATGCCATACCCTCCTTGAACACAGAACTGCCAATATTCACCAATGCACAGTCTACACTTAAACCTTGCGATTTATGGATTGTCACCGCATATGCCGAGCAAACAGGAAACTGTTTACGGCGAACATATAAGTCTTTAACAAGCAAAAACCTAGCAGAACAACGACCAATTTGCTGTACTTCCTCAATGCCATCAAATTTAATTCTTAAAAATTCGATTCCATCTCTATTTCTGTATTTCTCAAAATCAACCACATTACCCATTGATCCATTTACCAGACCTCTTTCTACATGTAAATTCCTTCTCAAAATGATTCGGCAATTTAAACACACATTCAAAGTCTTTTCAAAACCCGCTGTTTTAGATATAGTCTTCTCTAATGAATCCAATTTTGATTTCAAATTGTCTGACAAAATAATTGTTGATCCCATATGCTCTAATTTGTCGATAGCTTCAAGTTTCACAATCTCTTGCTTTTCTAAATTCAACATGTTGTTGTTGAAGATGGCACATTCTGCAAGAGTTGGCATGAGACATATCCCGGATTTCTTCTCAGTAATTTTCTGAAAAATATTCTCAGGCACAATCTCTTGTGTGGGATATAAATTTGACAGTAATCGTGCATTTAAAGCTTCTTTCCCATGCTCAGTCACTTTTCCAATTCTAATATCTTGTAGAATATTCTTGTAATCTTCATCCTTTGCCTGACGCATATTTTGATGCAGTTCTGCATAATTGAAGTTTAACCATATATTGACGTTGCCAATGCTCCCTAGGCACTTCCTGGTATCTTCATGCGTGAGTATTTTGAACACAGGTTGACCTTTTACTGGTGTCAGCTGCAGAAGATCTCCGAAAACAATGATGTGTTTCCCACCAAATAACACATCATATTCAGTTTTAAGTACTTCTTGCATTCTCAAATGCACAAAGGCAAGCATGACATTGGAAACCATGCTTACTTCGTCAATGATAAGTAGTTTCATTTTCCTCAAGACTCTTGAAACTTCACAGCAAGCATCTCCAGATAACTTGTTGTATTGTAATTTGTTGTCATGCTCCACCGGCAGCATCAGTAGACGATGCAAAGTAATACCTTTAATGTTATGTGCTGCCAGTCCAGTAGGAGCGGTAACAACACAAGACAGCGATGACTCAGTCCTTTCCTGCAAATAACAAGAAATTGCTTTAATGAGGAAACTTTTTCCAGTTCCCGCTTCTCCACTCACGTACAGTCGGACAGGCTTCAACGATGTACATGAGCACTTGTTCTTCTCATGACTTAATCCGTGCTCAATTTCCGTGGTAACTTCATCATATATTTTCCTCTGCTCAACGTTGAGTTGTTTTCCAAGTCTTCTAAGTTAACTGAATCCTCCTGAGCATGTGCCATGGCTCTTTCCACTTCATTCATAGCAGTGGCAGCTTCATTTTCGATAATAGGTCCTCCAAGTGGATCTTGACTCAATGAAACAGAACTCTGACTGTCCTGAGAACTGTCTCTGGCAATCTCGGCTGCAATCGTTGCTTCCTGCTCAATTTCCAAAGTTAGCATTTCTTGATATTTAGAAAAAGCAGGACATTCTATGGACTCCTTGGCTGCATTGAAAGAGTCTTCGTAACAGAGGAAATCTCCAAGCAGTTCCTCTTCTGCACGCCAAGGCTTGAAAAGTTGCAAAAGTGCTAAATAAAAAAACTCCTTTTTTTCTGGAGATTCACCACTCAATTTTCGATGGTTTACTAATTGGCATTTTCTTTGCTGACCAGGCATCCCTCACTTCCAATTACAGCATACACTCCTTTCTCAATATCTTCTTTGATGTTCCTCTTGAATATATAATTTTGGAGAACCTCATATAGACAAACATTCTCAAGGTGACTGCTTCGATTTGGATAATATGTATCCAACATGTTGGTCTTCAAAATGTCGGTACTGTTTGGTTCCTTTTCTGCCAAATACTCAATTTCCCGGACAGGTTTTAGAACTCGATTTCGCGTTGCAGCAAGACCAAGACTCGCCCAAACGAGACTCCTGGATTTGGCATAGAGACTTGCTGAAGACAACCGGTCAGAACATTCGTAAGCTCCGATTTCTCGATGCGACAACATCTTCAGACTGAAACTGTACAACTTCTTGCTGAGGCTCTTTTCATGAGAAATGTCCTCCCACATATCCTTCAGTTCGGTCTTTTCTTTTTTGGTGATGTAAGATGTCACATACCGAGCCACAGCCATACAGTTGTCAGCCACAAACTGTATATCCATGTTAGCATTCCACATGGACAAAATCACTGGGTTGTAGTCATTGATGTACTTGGACTCTTCGTTCCTTTTCAAATTGTATGTATTCTTGGGTGATTTCCTCGTCACATTATGTCGCAGCGAAGACATCAAACTGTTCACTCTTCCTTTAGAAATCACCGGTCGTGGAAAGTTGAAACGACATTTGGTGTAGAACTTGTCCTTGTTTCTGAATTTACGACGACAGTACTTTCCACAACGATGGCTTTGGAAACGTAGAACTTGTTCTCTTAGACTTTTCTTCTCCGTTGCGTTTGGAACAGCACACGTAGAATACTGTTCGATGAAATTCATCACTAAGTCATCCGGATCTGTTCCAAATTTAGGTGCATCCTTGATCCACAACAACATATGTATATGAGGGGCACCTCTTGCTTGGTACTCCTTTCTCCAGAAGAAATCCAACACCTCTCCAAGAGGTGGATTCTTTTTATTTGTGATGAAAGACATCATAGCTTCAAATCTATGATTGAAGTACCTGCATACATTCACTGGATCCAAAGAACACAGTTCTCCAGGTGTCTTGAATTCAATGTTTTCAATATTTCCATTTGCCTCTCGTAGAAATTCAAGTAAGTCTTCCCAGCCATACTCGGCACAGCTCAGAGTGAGGAACCATGTTGGAGTTCCTAAGTTCCTCAGCATACATTTTAAATCACCATGACGACGGTACCAGTACTCATTAGTACCACGCTGACACGCCATGAGATTAATTAAGTGAGAATCCAAAATACTGTCTTGGACATTGACTTTATGCATAAAGTCACTTGCCGAGATGTTTCGCATCTGTATACCACTTTTTAAGATGTGGTTCACTGCATATGACAGTCCAGACAGATCGCTTTCAAACAGGAGATGAAACAAATAGGGAATGCATTGCCGAAACCTAGGATCTGCTGCATACAATCGTAAAGTCCGGTATTCAGACGCAGGAATTTGATGAGGTCGCTCATCATATCTTCCTCCTTGACCTGTGGGAAATAGCTGTGGGAAACACCGAGCTTCCAAACTTTCCTCCCAAACACTAATGGGACTCCCTTTGGCTTGTTTCATTTGAAACAACTCAATAGCATTCCCCATGACTTCCTTGGAATGCAAAGGATGAACACTATAATGTTCATATATTTCTTCACTTTTAGAGGCCTCTACTTTCTCAATTTGGCCAGCACACAAATCGCTATCCTCTTCATCACTTACTTCCTCTTCTGCAACATATACATTCTTATAGTACTTATTATTTTTCTTCAAATACACTGTTGCCTTTTTGACTTTCCTAACATCCACTAAATCTTGCCATATTTTCTTATTCTTTGTCGGAACCCCATTAACCAAGATAACCAGAGGTTCCTCTTCCACTTTTTCTATTCCAATTGTGTTAATGTTTTTATTCAAATCTAGAGGCAAATAAACAACTCTTCCCTTTAATCCTCTCTGTAAATCTGCTGGAGGCAACTTCCCTGTCTTTGGCTCCATTCTTACAATAGCCTGAAAGGGATGGATACTTTGAATCAAAATAGATTCATAAGTATTTAAATCCTTCAATTCAGAAGGAATCTCAACCAATTCCAGATTATTATGAACTGCCCTAGCAGGCATCTGGTTTTGGTTTAATTTATTACAACAATAAGTACACACACGTTGATCCGATCCCAAATCAAAATAATTTTCTACCATCAAGTATGTGGCAAAATCCTTCCATTCACTATTATTTTCCCTTTCACTTTTTGCATATAAATCCACTACCTTAGTCTGATTCTTATAATAAGTGCGTCGACAACATACACAAGTGAAATTAGGCCTCTCACTTGATTTCATCTGAAACGTGGCAATTTCCTTCTGAAAATTATCTGTACTGGAAACCTGTACATTATCTTCCACATTACCCTCTACTTCTGGGTCAATTTGAACATTCTCATCTTTACTACCAAAGTAACAAAACTCAATTTCTTCACAAATATTCTTCACATCTATTTCAGAACCATGCAAAAGAGCAGCACATAATTGTTTAAGCATAATTGCTGGACTCTTAGCATAATACAACATTCTCACTAATTTTCTCACTTTATTATGATGCACTGCTAGCATCCTGAAATGATGAAAAACACTCTGGCATACTCTCCTGGAAAGACAAGCCAGTGAATGACCACGCAAACCTGTCATTTGTCTCACTCTGCAAGGATCTAAATCTTGCAACAACTTCATTTTCTGCTTCAAACTTTTCTTATTAAATGTCCGTATAAAATCACAAAGCAAATTGATGGAAACCTGTCGCACACTGCAAATAGAACTACACTTCCAAATGTACACAGGACCCTTAGGACGTCTTCCTAAAACCTCATCACTTAGCGCCTCTTCTGTCTCTGTTGTCACAAGTTGTTCTTTTTCAACTGGACAACCATCCTTCACTTCATAAGCTCGACCACTGATGTCAACTGCATGCACCAAATCATTATCCTGAAAATAAGTCTCCTCATTAAAAAATGCCTCAGAACTTGAACTATGCATCCATTCTCCGGAAAAAACTTCACAAAAGTTAGTACGATTTACTACTCTCTTCCATCTACTTTTTGTTTTGAAATCAGAAATTACCTTGCTTAGTTTCCTAATTCTATTGATTACCAAAATAAACAACTTTCGCTTAATTTCAAAAGCATGATCAATAATTTTCTCTACATTTTTCTTCTTCTTATAAAATGCCGCTTTCTGTTGGCCTTTCTTTTTAATATTTTTCAATAAATTAACTAATATCCTATTACGGAACATTCGATTTCGAATGTCCCTAAACTGTTGTTTCCTTCTACTATCATGCACAGAGTTATCTCTTCCTCTACCAGTAACATTTGTGATGGGTCTCTCCTTTCCATTTAAATTACTTTTCTTTTTGTGAACTGAAACATTTTTTTGAGCAAAACTTTTTTTACTACAAATATTTCTTAAGAATGATTTCGTGCTCTTACCCGGACCTTTCTTGGTGTTTTGACAAGTATTTGGGGAAGAGGACTGCTGCAATAAAACATCATCCTGCTGTCTTTGACGTTTTCTAGCCTTTCTTATTCTACTTTTGGAAGGCATTTTACAAACTATGAAAGAATCTGCAGTTGAATCTGTGGAAAAATATAATATAAAATGTTATTAACCACTATTACCAAACAGTAAATAAATAACAGTCATCTAAAACTTAATGCCGTACTAATTATTTAACATAGCAAATATTTTCCACCAGCACTGCATCACAAAAATGACACTCAATGGTACAAAACAGGCATACAACACTCATAAATCACTCCCTAATATTTTAAATCATTAATTCAGGATGACGATAAGATGTAGCCTATCTAAAGATTTGTTTAGGCCCAGATCTTTAGACTGGGGTGAATGTGTGTCATTGATCCACATTCAGTCCATCACCTGTTTTGTTTATTTGAGGTGAGGCCAACACATGGTTGCAGATAAGATTATCACTGAAAAAAACCAAGGTAAAAAAACATGTGAAGGCCTACCAATGAAGTAAATCATTAAATGAAAACCAATACATTTCTGGAAATATGCACTACTAGTGCTTCATAAGATGTTTTGGGTCATATTTATAAGGCATTTGAGTGTCTAGTATGCTATTTTACGTTGTTCATGGTGCAAATTTATTGTAAATACGCTCCCACCTGCGATTGGCAAATTTAGATTTTGATTATGGGAGTTAGATAGGCATGTTAATAATTTCCCAAAAATGGTGTATAACCCCAAACAACCTTTGAAGCAAATGCTCTTAGCCATGATATCCACCTCCCATTGGATAACATGGCTAAGAAGTGCTTGCAAATGTGAAAAAAAACGGCCGCAATGCATGAATATCGCAGAAAAATCAGCGATATTCATACATTTTCCAGCAAATGCTCTTAGCCATGTTATCCACTTCCTATTAAATAACATGGCTAAGAACTGCTCAGGGCCTCATGAGGAACGCTTTCCATTTAAAAAGGGAAAAATAACATCAAAAACACTAAAATGCCTTCTAAATATGACCCCAAACAACCTATGAAGCTCTAACAGTACATATCCTGAAATTTAATTGATTTCAAAATTCGTTTTTAAACACAGCATATAAATCAATTGTATACCTGCATTCATGAAGAAATGACTAAAAATGTCCTTGAGACACATGATTGTGTTTTCTGGAATGCCCTAGCACCATTTTTGAGACACTATTAACATGGCTAGGTAACTCCCATAATCAAAATTTAAATTTGCCAAGCGCAAGTGGGAGCGTATTTACAAGACACTTGCCCCAAGAGGAACGCTTTCCATTTAGAAAGGTAAACATAACATCAAAGACACTAAAATGCCTTCTAAATATAGCCCCAAACAACCTATGAAGCTCTAAAAGTACATATGAAGAAATGTAATTGTTTATCACAAATGCGATTAAAAACAGCCGCAATGCATGAATATCGCTGAAAAGTCAACGATATTCATGCATTATCCAGCAAGTCAAGTCAAGTCAAGTCATAAAATTTGTATAGCGCACTACATACCCGGAGGGTTTCAAGGCGCTTAGGAAGGGGAGGAGGATTATTTGTCAAATATCCACGTTTTAAGCTGCTTTCTGAACGCTAGGTGATTCTGGGTGAGGCGAAGGTAGGCGGGGAGTGAGTTCCATGTTTTGGCCGCCAGGTATGAAAAGGATCTGCCTCCCATGGTGGTCTTGTTGATGCGAGGTACAGTGGCGAGGGCTTGGCTGGAAGAGCGAAGTTGGCGGGAGGGGGTGTAGAAGGACAGTCGAGAGTTGAGGCAATCTGGTCCGATGTCGTAGAGTGATTTGTGTGCATGGGTAAGCAGTCGGAAAGTGATCCTCTTATTGACGGGTAGCCAGTGGAGGTCTTTAAGGTGACCAGAAATGTGTTCGTTGCGTGGGATGTCTAATATGAGTCTGGCTGAGGCGTTTTGGATTCGTTGTAGTTTCTTCTGGAGTTTAGCGGTGGTACCTGCGTAGAGGGTGTTTCCGTAGTCTAGTCGGCTCGTGACTAGAGCGTGGGTGACTGTTTTCCTTGTTTCGGAGGGGATCCAGCGAAATGTTTTCCTGAGCATGCGAAGAATGTTAAAGCAGGAAGAGGATACGGCGCTGACTTGTCTGTTCATTGAGAGTGAAGAATCCAGGATGACGCCAAGGTTCCGTGCGTGGTTTGTCGGGATGGGTGCTTTTCCAAGGGCTTCCGGCCACCAGGAGTCGTCCCATGCAGAGGGGGATGTGCCTAAGATGAGGACTTCTGTTTTGTCTGAGTTCAGTTTCAGACGGCTTTGTTTCATCCATTCGGCGACTTCTTTCATTCCTTCGTGTAGGTTAGTTTTGGCGGTGCTGGGGTCCTTGGTGAGAGAGAGGATCAGTTGAGTGTCGTCCGCGTAAGAGATGATGTTGAGGTTGTGTTGGCGGGCGATGGTCGCAAGGGGGCTCATATATACGTTGAAGAGGGTGGGACTAAGTGAGGATCCTTGTGGTACGCCGCAGATGATTTCTGAGGGCTCGGACTTGTATGGTGGGAGGCGGACTCTCTGGGTTCTTCCGGTGAGGAACGAGGTGATCCATTCCAGTGCTTTCCCTTGGATTCCGATGTCTCTGAGGCGTTGTAAAAGGGTGCTGTGGCAGACTGTATCGAAGGCTGCGGAGAGGTCGAGGAGGATGAGGGCGACTGTGTCTCCATTGTCCAGTAGGGTTCGAATGTCGTCTGTTGCTGCGATGAGGGCGGTTTCAGTGCTGTGTTTGGCTCTGAAGCCAGACTGTGAGGGGTCCAGTGATTTGTTGGCTTCGAGGAAGGCGGCGAGCTGGTTGTTGACGGCTTTCTCGATGACTTTGGCCGGGAATGGAAGAAGTGAGATGGGGCGGTAGTTTTTGAGGTCGGTGGGGTCCGCTGTTGGTTTTTTCAGAAGGGCGGTGAGTTCAGCGTGTTTCCAGTCTTCTGGGAAGGTAGCGGAGTTGAAGGAGCAGTTGATGACGTCTCGGAGGTGCGGAGCTATGACGGAGTCTGCTTTGTTGAAGATGTGGTGAGGGCATGGGTCTGTGGGGGATCCGGAGTGGATGGAATTCATCAGGCGGATGGTGTCCTCAGTGGAGATTGGCTTCCAGTCGTTAAGGGTGTTTACGGGTGGAAGATGGTCAGCAGATGGTAGGGTGGGTTGGCTTCCGGGTTGGTTGTCAAAGCTGTTGTGGATGTCAGCGATCTTGTTGTGGAAGAATGAGGCTAGGGAGTCGCAGAGGGTTTGAGAGGGGGTGATGTCTTTGGAGTTGGCCGAGGGGTTGGAAAATTCCTTGACGATGTTGAAAAGTTCCTTGCTGTTGTGGGCGTTGTTGTCAAGTCGATCCTTGAATGCTGTTTTCTTGGCCTTTCGGATTAGTTGGTGGTGGGTGCGGGTGGCGCTTTTGAAGGCGTCCTTGTTGCTGGTGGATGGGTCTTTTTTCCAGGCTTTTTCAAGGGAGCGGCACAGTTTCTTGGACTTCTTGAGGTCATCGTTGAACCATGAGGCCTTCTTGTTGCCAAGTTTGTGATGACGTTTTTTCAGTGGTGCTAAGGTGTCGGCGGTGTTGGTTAACCAAAGGGTGAGGTTGGAGGCGGCTTCGTTGGCGTTAGAAGAGAGGGCCGGGGAGGTTCGAAGGAGCGATGTGGAGATCTGATCCGTGGTGATTTTGTTCCAGTTTCTTTGTAGAGTAGGTTGGAGGTGGATGCTGGGTTTTGGTTTGTTGTAGGTGAAGTGAACGCAGCTGTGGTCAGTCCAGAGGAGATCCGTAGTGTGGCTGAAGGAGACATGGTTGCTGGAGGTGAAGATGGGGTCGAGTGTGTGACCTGCGATGTGGGTGGGGGAAGTGACCAGTTGGTTAAGTCCGAGGTTGGCCATGTTATCCACCTCCCATTGGATAACATGGCTAAGAACTGCTCGCAAATGCGAAAAAAAACGGCCGCAATGCATGAATATCGCAGAAAAGTCAGCGATATTCATGCATTTTCCAGCAAATGCTCTTAGCCATGTTATCCACTTCCTATTAAATAACATGGCTAAGAACTGCTCAGGGCCCCATGAGGAACGCTTTCCATTTAAAAAGGGAAAAATAACATCAAAGACACTAAAATGCCTTCTAAATATGACCCCAAACAACCTATGAAGCTCTAACAGTACATATCCTGAAATTTAATTGATTTCAAAATTCGTTTTTAAACACAGCATATAAATCAATTGTATACCTGCATTCATGAAGAAATGACTAAAAATGTCCTTGAGACACATGAAAGTGTTTTCTGGAATGCCCTAGCACCATTTTTGGGACACTATTAACTTGGCTAGGTAACTCCCATAATCAAAATCTAAATTTGCCAAGCGCAAGTGGAAGCGTATTTACAAGACACTTGCCCCAAGAGGAACACTTTCCATTTAAAAAGGTAAACATAACATCGCAGAAAAGTCAGCAATATTCATGCATTTTCCAGCAAATGCTCTTAGCCATGTTATCCACTTCCTATTAAATAACATGGCTAAGAACTGCTCAGGGCCCCATGAGGAACGCTTTCCATTTAAAAAGGGAAAAATAACATCAAAGACACTAAAATGCCTTCTAAATATGACCCCAAACAACCTATGAAGCTCTAACAGTACATATCCTGAAATTTAATTGATTTCAAAATTCGTTTTTAAACACAGCATATAAATCAATTGTATACCTGCATTCATGAAGAAATGACTAAAAATGTCCTTGAGACACATGAAAGTGTTTTCTGCAATTCCCTAGCACCATTTTTGGGACACTATTAACATGGCTAGGTAACTCCCATAATCAAAATCTAAATTTGCCAAGCACAAGTGGGAGCGTATTTACAAGACACTTGCCCCATGAGGAACACTTTACATTTTAAAAGGAAAACATAACATCTTAGACACTCAAATACCTTATAAATATGGCTCAAAACAACCTATGAAGCTCTAGCAGTACATATCCAGAAATGTAATTGATTTCTTAAATCGTTTTTAAAAACAACATATCTGTTTCAGCTTACATAACAAACCATGGAATGGGCTCCATGTACCACAATAACTTGTGTTACTGCATGCCAGAATGTTAAACCAAATATGCAATTACAATTTCTCTATAAAACTAATTCTATTACTATATCACTAGAGACAAAACCACATTTTAAAAACACAGCTTTCTTCATCATTTTCTCCTTAAATCATACTATTCTCTATCTAATTTAAATAAATCTTTTCTCACCTTAGCAAATATTGTTTGAGTTTTGAAAACAGTCTCAGAAATACACCAAATTGTCTTCAGCAGAAGAAAAAGGATGCACTCCAAAGGCTGCAGCTATTGAAAGCACAGAAATACAGATATTCATTTCACATATCTCTCATATTAGCCAATCATACCTCTTCCCTCACTTTTTTCAAATCAAAACCCTTCCCCCCTCTGCCCTCTCTCCCTTGTTTCCATAGCAACCACCTCCTGGAAGACCTCTCATGTTTGCAAATTCACACAACAATGTTTCAATTGAACTCTGAACTCTCAGTGCACCTGCGTATCCAGAGCAATCTTTCAATAAATGTTTCTTCCTTGACCATTCAAATTACATCTTTCAAAGAACACATCCATGCACCCTAACTTTCTGTTTTCAGAAATGGAAAAGCACCAATCACTGCTAATGAATCATTAGCATTGTAAATCCACAGTTTTTTTTCTTTAGAAACTCCTACTGTTTCAACTGCCCTTTCATTACCACACTTCATCTGACTGCAGAACAACCTTCTCCCACCATGTTTAAGGTCTGGATTGTTGGACATAGTTACATCCACTGGGCTCAAAGGTATGCTGAGAGCAGAAATTTACCTAACCTCAATTTACAAGATGTGGAAATTAAGTGGTTGGGCCAAAGAGGATTAAAATGTCACCAATTGATACCATTGGTGAAAACCTTTATGCATTTGCCAAAACCTGACCTGTTAATAGTGCACTGTGGAGGTAATGATTTGGGCACTTTGACAGGGGTAGGTCTGGAAATGCTTTTAAAGGACACCTTTGAGCAATTAATGGCACTTTTTCCTCAAACTGCCTTGGTATATTCCAATATATGCCAAAGACAGAAATGGAGGTGGTCCAACCAATTTTGTCCACAAATTGAGAAAGCGAGGAAGCATGTAAACAAATCTGTTTCAGCTTACATGAGAGACCATGGAATGGGCTCTCTGTACAACAATAACTTGCGTTACTACATGCAAGATATCTACAGAGGAGATGGAGTTCACTTCTCAGATGAGGGCAACAGAATTTTCATTCTGAATTTAAGACTGTGCATTGGTACCTACTTATAAGTACCTAAATGTACCATAAACCCAAAAGCTCTTCTCAGAGCTACCCTACATCTGATCACTCACAATTATTATTTTTCTCTAACTTTTTTCACTAATTTTCCACAAAATTCGCTCCCCGGAGCGCTACCCGGTTCGCTAACCGAAAGCTAACCTCGCGGATTTTTTTTAAAAAAGTTTTTTTTCCGCACATATAAGCCTCCTCAGCCACGCTCAGAAAACCTAGGGGGTCAAGATAAGTCTACCATGACCCCTTCTACCCATTCTAAACATTATTTGCCCTCCATCTTGTATCTTAATGCGACCGAAACACAAAATGGTGGACTCCCGTGACGCTTAAGGTTCGCTAACCGGGCCGCTTTCCGGAAAGCGGTCCTAAAAAAAGGCGGGAAAGTAATTTACAGAAAAACGACTAGAGACACTCTCACCAAATATGGATTAGCTCATACTACATAACAATCCCTTCCATTCTCACAAATTTCATTGAAATTCCATTTAGCCATTTAGCCTGTAGACCTCTCCAAGTACCGTGAGGTAAATTACTTCACAAAACACATCTGAATTGTTGGAATTGACAACCAATGAAAATGTTACTTTCATTTTCTACTTTTATTACCTGACATTTGATTGGTTATATACCTGTATATATATAAAGGGAGAGAAGGAAACACAGCCATTTTGACTACTACTTCTTGTTGTACCTCCTATTTCAATAGCTTCAAAAAACTTTAACTTCTTTGTGAAGGTAAGTTATAATTTAATATATTGTGCACTATAACTTAATATAGTAGACTTTTTCTGCTAGATATACACTATCCCTCTGTAGTAGTAATGTATTTAGATAGACTTCTCTGTTATAGTTATCAATGGAGTAAGGCTTGTCTTGGTTAAATCACATACACTTTTTTATAGTCCTATTTCCACTCTCATACTATACACTGCCAAAAGATAAATTCACTGATAAAAACTGCCTATCTAAAATTAATCCCAACAGTGCCCTATCTCTACTAATATATATTTTTTTAATCCAAATTTCAGGCAAAATTATAGTCCTATTTCCACTCTCATACTATACACTGCCAAAAGATAAATTCACTGATAAAAACTGCCTATCTAAAATTAATCCCAACAGTGCCCTATCTCTACTAATATATATTTTTTTAATCCAAATTTCAGGCAAAATGGAAGGCGAGCAGCAAGTTTCTTTTGAGATGGACCTGCAAGAGAGCAGCCAGGAATTAATTGAACAAATTGACATGGAATTTATGGATGAAAGCTTGGATAATGAACTGCTGCAATGTGTCCAAGCAGTAGATGTCCTCCTTGCAAATGAGGACATTTTGCAACCTCACAGATTGCAAACAATATTTCAAGAAAATAATGACATTTCAGACACTGAAATGTTAGAAAGTTTAATAAATTATGAAAAAGAATCAAAATAAAAAAAACACTTTAAAAAAAAGAAAACAAAAAAAAACAAGAAAAACAACAAACAATTAACATACAGCATTAGAAAAGTCTTTCATTCTTTTATCCATAAAGTTCGCTGCCCAGAACGCTTTCCGGTTCGCGAACTTGGACCCTCCTAGGCCCTTTTAAAACCTCCACATAAAACCTAGGGGGTCAACGAGGATCTACTATGCCCCCTTATGGTAATTTCCCCCTTTGTTTTGGCCTCCTCTTGTCTCTCGATCCTACCGAGAGACAAGATGGCGGCCGCTCCGGACTGTTTAGAATGTTGACAGACACCGGAGGGCCAATCAGCTTCTCATCGCAAAGTTCCGATACGCGAAAGGTTCGCTAACCGGATAGCTGCCCGGAGCGCTGTTACAGATATATATCTTGATTTAAACGTTAATTTCTCAAGATCCACTGAAGCACATATATTGAGACTTAGCAAAGGCACATCGGGCTAACAGTCCCTACAATTTTGCCAAGTTTCGTGAAAATCCATTCAGCCGTTCGGGCTAAAAGTGAGTCCAACCGCCCTATGGAAATTAACATGGGAAAAAGGCGTTTTGGGACCCCCCTTTTTTCTCGGCCCCCCCTCCACAAACCCCCCCAAATTTTCAAGGGCTGCTCAGAAACAAAATGTGCCATTTTCCTGAAAATTTCAGCCAATTCCGTCCACAAACGCAAAAGTTATTAGGCATAGAATTTTCAGAAATCCCATAGGGAAAAAATCCTAACTATATATACCTACTGGCGACCGCCAGTAGGTAATATATATATATATATATATAAATATATATATATATATATACACACAGCTCACTTGTCCGCCATTCCTCCCTTCACTCTCGACTGGGTGCTGTAAAACAAGGGGACAGACTCTGCGTGGATTTCAATCCAAAGCTCAATCGCACAATAAATGCAAAGCACTCGCAGGAACGCTGTAACCATGGATTTAATGCAGGTTACATATGCATCTCAAAGACGTGTTTCGGCTTGCTTCCTTTTTTAATATGGATCGGCCCTGTGATGTGGCCAGTATTTAAAAAAAGCACCACACACCTTTTGGCCACAAACATAATTAAAGGACACCAAACAAAGTTCACTAAGGTGTCGGCCATTACTTAACTTGCAAGTAATATGCATTAAAGTAAAATAATTCATAGCATATATCTGCTAAATTAACAGTTGACATGGTAAATAAAATGTACAACAAAAGAAACATAATGCCCTGGATGGGGTAACATTATAAGTTTCAAGTACTAACTAAGCCCTGTACGGGAAAAATGAGCAATAGCTCTACCTGTGTGGTTTTATCTATTTCCAGGAACAACGGACTATACACATTAGACTCCAAGAGCAAATACAAACATTGTACCCTTCATCATAATTTCTATCCAGGAAGGGAGAGATTACAGAAGAGGGGTAATAGGGGCACATTACAAGTGTACGGCCATTTCTTCACCACTATTCAAACCACCTGGCCTTTTGGTCTGATTCTCAATGATGTGCCTCGACTCTAGTCTGCGTAATCTCAAGAGTCTGTTACCACCTCTAACATCAGGGGGGACTTGTTCCATACAGAAAAAGCGTAGAAGGTCTCTGTTGCTTTCGTGGAACATCTCAAAATGCCTTGCCACAGGGTATGTGGGATCTTTGTTCTGTATGGCCCTGAGATGTTCAAGAATTCTGATTTTTGTGGGGTGGATAGTACTTCCAATGTAACGCAGGCCACACGGACATACCAAACAGTATACCATGTGGCTTGTGTTGCAATTCATCAGGCTCCTGATCTTAATAGGTTCTTTGATGCCTGGAATCTGATAATGTAACACCTTATGACTTGATTTACAAGCCCTGCATTTGAGGCATGGATAGAACCCAGCTAGCTTGCCAAATGGAGCAGTTCTACTCTCCTTCTCACAATGGCTTTGTACCAGACTATTGCGTTGTGATCTAGATCTTCTTAAGGTAATGAAGGGTGCCCTCTGTAAATCCTTACCTATCACAGGGTCCGACTTCAATATATGCCAATTAGTGGTTAGGATCCGCCTAAGTGCATGGCCTCACTTGAGTAATTTGTTATCATTCTCAAAGTGTCTCCCTTACGTTTTATGTCTGGGATCTGCTTCTGGTATACAGTGTTGTTATGCGGTTCACTTGACACTATCAGATCTTCCCTTTTAATCTTATCCACTTTGGATTTAGCCGAATCAAGAATTTCCTTACTGTATCCTCTGTACTCAAACCTTTTAATGCAATCATTCGCTGCAGTCTGAAAGTCACATTCCCTGGTGCAGCTTTTCTCAATACATAAGAGTTTGCCATATGGTATACTCCCCACAGTACTTTTTGGGTGGCAACTCTTAGCATGTAAAATTGAATTCCCTGCAGTTGGTTTCCTGTGCAGCGCAGTGCACAGTCTGCCACCCGCAGGGAAAACCTTCAGGTCTAGGAAATTCACCAGATTTTGGCTAATTTCCCCAGAAAATGTAAGGTTCAAGCTGTTCTTGTTGAGGACCTGTATGTATGCACTGGCAGATTCTTCAGTACCCCTATAGACAATAAATAGATTGTCCAACTTACGACCTTATTGGTGCAATCAGTGTTGTCATCTGCCCAGGCCACCTGCTCCTCCCACCAGCCAACGAAAAGATTTGCGTAGCTGGGGGCGAAGCAGGTGCCCATCACGGTTCCACGGATTTGCCTGAAAAATTGCTCCTGAAAAAGGAAGATATTGTTACTCAGACAAAATTGGACAAACTCCAGCAGCATGACATTGTGTTCGGCCTGATTGATTGGGTTAGTGTCAAAAAACCACTTAACAGCTTGCATTCCCTGTGTGTGATCAATGCTGGTATATAAACTAGAAATGTCAAGCGTTATCATTATCATATCTGACTCCCATTGAAATGTCTCAATAGTCAACAATAAATCCTTCGTGTCAATTTGTACACAAATTTGAAAAGAAAGTAGTCCACGAACCTGGACATGTTTTCCGTCAAGCTTCCTACTGACGACACAATAGGACGCCCCAGTGGAAATGTTGCATTTTTATGCAGTTTAGGCAAGTGATAGAATGTTGGTACTCTGGGGTGTTTGCATTCCAAATATGAGTATTCCCCTTTGTTGAGCATTCCCCTATAGTACCACTTATTCAGGACCATTCTATAGGCAATGACACTCTCCTCGAATGTCTTCCTTGTCACTTTCATGTAGCTCGTTGTGTCCCCTAGTTGTTGAAGGGATTCTTTGGCATAATATTCCCTTGTTAGAAGCACAACGTTCCCACCCTTGTTGGATGGTTTGCATACAAGGGTTTGATCCTGTTTTAAATCAGCAACAGCTTTCCTTTGGTCCTCTGTAATGTTTATTTCGGTACTGAGTCTATTCTTCTTGTTTCTTAACTTCAGTAGTTCTTTATTGGTCATGTCTGTAAACACATCAATGGAGTCCATCGGCATCATTGGACAGAATTTGGATCTGGGTTTGAAGGGGCTCCCAGGATTTATTTGTACGTCTCCAGCTCTTCCTATTTCCAAAGCTGATGATGGCATTAATGTCACAGGATTGCCCTCATCAATCAGATCCTCCATGACCGCTAGGGTTTCAATATCTCCTGCAGTCTAATCATCCTTGTCGCTCAAATTCATTGCTTTAAGATTGGATTTAATATTGTCTTTGCCCTTAAAGAATGTCATCAGTTTTAGTTTTCTCTCAAATTTGAATAAATCAATTTGTGTTTGCATATATTCTGATGTCTTGGAAGGACAGAAGTTGAGTCCCAGTTGTAAAACTTGCTCTTCCGCAGGCGTTAATGTCCTTGACGTTAAGTTCATGACTGTAGGGACCTCCATATTTTATACTTCTTGTTAAATTGATTTCTGCTCTGTGACACTCTCGGCGAGGCAGCGTTTGCGCTTGCTCCAGCCACCCCTCCTTGTCCGGCGTTTGTTTACTTTTTTCTTTGGGGTGGTTTTTCTGGTGCCTGTTTTCCCCAAGTCTCGCGAATCACCTGAAATTCGTCTAAAAAAAGAACCGATGAAGAGGTTACCGGTTGTGACCTGCCTGAAGCTCCCCCTCTCTTTCTTCTTCACTTTGTTCTACATCAGTAGCTTCGGACTCCGAAGTTTCCTGTCGTTCAGCTATTGTATTCGCTTTGTTGCTCAACAGCTGCTTTCTTGGCAGATAATATCTTTTTGCACAGGTCAATATGCGACCTTGTTGATAATCCCTCTCGTCCCTTTCAAATGTGTCCTGCTTCCTTTGTTTTATTTTTTGTTCATAGGTTTTAAGGCATTTTTTCATAGCCTCCCGTAGTGACTCTTGGTTTTGCTGATCAGTGTTACCCGCAATTAGTGTTTCTAGCTCCTCAATATCATTGATTGCCTGTTCTCTGTCACTCCATGCAAATTTAATGAGGATCTGGAGCATTACCCTTGATGATGCTGCAGTGTGCTCCACCCATTCTTTCAGCAGCAATGCGTTTGTATTCTCATAAGCTGGGACCGTATAGATCCTAAGTCCCCGAGGCACTCGTTCCACCTCTACATAATTCTGTAGGGAGGGTGCCTCCCATCATTTGCGGGTCTCACGTTCGTAGAGCCGTTCTAGTTTCACAAACTGCTCCTTTAGTAGATTTAATCCAGAGCTAGCACAGGCTCCTCCGCTTTGCTCCACGTGTCTCTGTGTATTTCTGTTACTTCCCCGAAAAATTTCAGTAGCCGCCTCCCGGCGCTCCTCCTCATTAAACATAATCTAATTGAGCACACTTGCTCAATCCTGATGCGTTCCATTCCTTCAGTCTGCCGAGTTTACTTCTGATAAGTAGCAGTGCTCCAGCATTTAAACAATCCCGCTGCATTTCGCGGTTTCTTACGTTTCACCCTTCGTAGGAAAGCAATCGATCCGTATTCGGATGACGTTTCAAAGTATGCCACAGTGACTCAATGTTGCAACTTCAAAGCGATCAATCACTCGCTCGGCGGTGAAGAGGATAAAAATTCACAGCTCACTTGTCCGCCATTCCTCCCTTCACTCTCGACTGGATGCTGTAAATCGCGGGGACAGACTCCCCGTGGATTTCAAAATTAACAGTTGACATGGTAAATACAATGTACAACAAAATAAACATAATGCCCTGGATGGGCTAACATTATAAGTTTCAAGTACAAATTAAGCCCTGGATGTGCAAAAAGAGCAATAGCTCTACCTGTGTGGTTTTATCTATTTCCAGGAACAACAGACTATGCACATTAGACTCCAAGAGCAAATACAAACATTGTACCCTTCATCATAATTTCTATCCAGGAAGGGGGAGATTACAGAAGAGTGGTAATAGGGGCACATTACAAGTGTACGGCCATTTCTTCACCACTATTCAAACCACCTGGCCTTTTGGTCTGATTCTCAATAATGTGCCTTGACTCTAGTCTGCGTAATCTCAAGAGTCTGTTACCACCTCTAACATCAGGGGGCACTTGGCCCATACAGAAAAAGCGTAGAAGGTCTTTGTTGCTTTCGTGGAACATCTCAAAATGCCTTGCCACAGGGTACGTGGGATCTTTGTTCTGTATGGCCCTGAGATGTTCAAGAATTCTGATTTTGTGGGGTGGATAGTACTGCCAATGTAACGCAGGCCACACGGACATACCAAACAGTTTACCGTGTGGCTTGTGTTGCAATTCATGAGGCTCCTGATCTTAATAGGTTCTTTGAAGCCTGGAATCTGATAATGTAACACCTTATGACTGGATTTACAAGCCCTGCGTTTGGGGCATGGATAGAACCCAGCTAGCTTGCCAAACGGAGCAGTTCTACTCTCCTTCTCACAATGGTTTGTACCAGACTATTGCATAGGGATCTAGCTCTTCTAAAGGTAATGAGTGACGCCCTCGGTAAATCCTTACCTATCACAGGCTCCGACTTCAATATATGCCAATTAGTGGTTAGGATCCGCCTAATGTGCATGGCCTCACTTGAGTAATTTGTTATCATTCTCAAAGTGTCTCCCTTACGTTTTATGTCTGGGATCTGTTTCTGGTATACAGTGTTGTTATGCGGTTCACTTGACACTATCAGATCTTCCCTTTTGATCTTATCCACTTTGGATTTAGCCAAATCAAGAATTTCCTTACTGTATCCTCCATAAATTTATATATACATATATATATATACTGAAAAAAACAAAGGTTAAAGTGATGTTACATGTAGGTAAACATTTTTGTGACAACGTAACATTTTAAACTAAAAATGCACTGAAATTCACCAGTTAGAATTATCTCTAGTAACTATAATTCATGCCTTAAGGTAACTATAACTTGTGTGCCGCCATACAGAGCGTTGTCATCAATTATGTAATTTCAAATGTTGTAGTCACTTTATCTACAGTCAATCGATTATTCTGCGTTTGTAAAGAGCTACAAATCACCTGTACGGATATACAGGTGTTAGGTTGCTAGACTAAATCGAAAAGCCAGGTCGAGTCTCTTCCTGAATTCCACCAGGAAGGGTGCTGTCCAGAGATGGAGGCCGTTCTAGGACTTGGCAGCGAGGCAGGAGAAGGAGTGCAAGTGCAAAAGAGGCAGAGTGAAGGTCTCTGGAGGGTTGGTGGAAGTTTAGCCGATGGTTGATGTAAGCTTGTTGTGGAGAGCTTTGTAGGCTTGTGTCAATATCTTGAATTATCAACTTTCCTGGACGGGAGCCAGTGGAGGTTCCTAAGGTATGGGGTGATGTGGATCCATTTGGGCAGGTTGAGGATGACTCTGGCCTCTGCGTTCTGTATAGTCTGGAGTCTGCTCATGAGTTCGGTTGAGGATCCTGCTTTGCTGTAGTCCAGCCGGCCGGTGACTAGGTCTTAAGTGACAGTTTTCCTCGTGCCAATGGGGAGCCATTTGCAGATTATTCGGAGCTTGCAGTGAGTGTGCAAGCAGGCAGAGGAGACTTTGTTTATCTGTTGTTTCATGGTGGGTTTGCTGTCCAGGATGATGCTGAGGTTGCAGGCGTAGTCTGTCGGTGTGAAAGTGGGTTTGAGTTTGGCAGGCCACCCGGTGCCATTCCAAAAGTGAGGCGTTGCTATCAAAGATCAGCACTTCGGTCTTGTCCGTGATGAGCTTCAGACCATTGGCCTTCATCCAGTCAGCAACATTTTTCATGCAGTTGTAGAAATTGGTCTTCATATTGATGGTGCCTGCTGAGAGCGAGAGGATGAGCTGGGTGTCGTTGGTGTTGTATCTGGTGTTTAGATCGTGGGTTCTGACGATATACGCTAGAGGTGTCATGTAGGTGTTGAAGAGGGTGGGGCTGAGGGATGAACCTTGGGGATGCCACATATGGTGCTCTTGGGTTCCAAGGCGAAGGGAGGTAGGCAGATTCTCTGAGTTTGTCCTATGAGGAATGATGCAATCAATCTGAGAGCTTCTCCTTGGAACCCAATGTGGTGCAGTCTCTTGATGAGTTTGTGGTGGGATACGGTGTTGAACGCTTGGAGAAGTTGAGGAGGACAGGGCCACTGCTTATTTCCTGTAGAGAAGGGTGCAAATGTTGTCAGTGGCGGCAGCGATCAGGGCAGTCTCAGTGCTGTGGTTGGTGGGGAAACTGGATTGGCTGGCAAGTTTTGAGCTTGTTGTTTCTCTCCTTGTGTTTGGTGAGCTTCTGGTTGATGGCCTTTTGGAAGACTTTATAATCAAGGATACTCGGTCACGATTTGATTCTACTGCTCTTTATTCAAAGCAGATTCTATACCCTAACAATTTAATTTTTGGGTATCGATATATGTCATATCAAGTGTTTAAGTTAAATCACTTCATACACATTGAACATTAAACATTTGTCCGAGTTTTACACATTGCTGTACATATAACTTACAAAAAGTGTATACACTGTTTATACACGACACAATTGCACATTTGACAATTACAATGACAATATTTACAATGATGATATTTACAAAACGGATTATAACAGTACCCTAGTACTTTTTTTTGAAGCAGTCCTACACCTGTTTATTTGTCTGTACTCTAGGACTGATCTCACAAGGGATTGTTTTTTGGCATAACTTTATTGAGTGTGTACACTACTCGAGTGTGCACAGTTACGTTTGTGGCCCTTTGTGGATGAGGAATTTGAAAAACAGCCAACGCGTTTCCAAACCTGTCTTTCAATCTTTGGGGTTTTTCTTCAGGGCTTTTACTGGGTACCCTGTGAGTGAAATATGAGGGGAACAGTTCAGTTGTGGGTCCTTCACCTTTCTAAACTTGGACTTTGTGTGTCATTGATACCTAATGTTACCTTGTTTCTGCTTGTGCACTGGAATATTGCAATTTTCTTGGAGTTCTGGTTGAGCACCTGATGTATTCTGTGAAATGAAAGACAAAGTGTTTGTCTCTAGCTGTGTATAAGGACATTTGTTTCTTAAGGCACTTGACAGCGGTATAGCCTAAGGACTTGCTTGTGTGGTTCTTGTTGTTGTTTGGTGTTATAATCAAGGATACTCGGTCACGATTTCATTCTACTGCTCTTTATTCAAAGCAGATTCTGTACCCTAACAATTTAATTTTTGGGTATCGATATCTTTCATATCAAGTGTTTAAGTTGAATCACTTCATACACATTGAACATTAAACATTTGTCTGAGTTTTACACATTGCTGTACATATGACTTACAAAACGTTTATACACTGTTTATGCACGACACAATTGCACATTTGACAATTACAATGACAATAGTTACAATGATGATATTTACAAAACGGATTATAACAGTACCCTAGTACTTTTTTTTTTAAGTAGTCCTACACCTGTTTATTTGTCTGTACTCTAGGACTGATCTCACAAGGGATTGTTTTTTGGCATAACTTTATTGAGTTTGTACACTACTCGAGTGTGCACAGTTACGTTTGTGGCCCTTTGTGGATGAGGAATTTGAAAAACTTCCCTTATTATATTTTTTGTTGTAAATCACCACACAAAATTTAAACATTCTGAAAAGTCCTCCATTTATCCTTCAGGCGGTTCCTCTCATCCAGGTATCCAGAGCGTAAAACCAGAAAAGAAGAAAAGAAACAGGGTATATCAGCATCAAGCAAGGCTAACCAAGGTTGTGTAGGGAAGGGAATAGGGGATACACAATCGGCATGCAAACGTGCAGGTAGGCAAGTCAGTGATATAGATGGAAACTCCACCCGTGTTTAGTTTAAAAAAAAGAGAACAGCCGAGAGCCCCCCAATCGTGTATGGGCATAACAGTCAAGGTGTTCGCCCTTTTAGGAATCGGGTCCGTTCTTCTACTCGCCTAACACTCTCAAGGAACCGGCACGCACCTGTGCAAACCAAGCTCGTCCTGCGGCTGGGTGACTCGTGGGATCGTTGGCCTCCTGGCGTCTGCGTCATCATCTCAACTCCCCGGGCTACATTCTGTGTTTCCTTCCCTCGGGTTACAGCCTTCGACTTTCTGCTCTGGCGTGATGCTCCTCGTCCCCCCAACATTGCTCTCGCTTCCCTCTTCCTAATCTGGCTTAGAGCAGCCTAGGGGGCTTAGTTCCTCCACCTGTTACTGTCAGGCGGCGGCGATTTAAAGGGGCCATAACAGGTGAAAGTTGGGGCATCCTCTATAGTATAGCACACCTCTTCACTCAGATACAGGGGCTAGAAACAAAGCAGAGGCTCTGGCATATAAGGTACTGTCGACTTCTTCTCTAAGTCATCAGGACCAGTGGGACCTAGAATCTGACACTAGATTGGTGACGTTGGTGATCCAGTTGTTGAAACAGTTTCCTAAAGCCCTGAGAAGAGCTAAGAAAGACTACTCCATTAGCAAAAAAATTAAAAAGAATAGCATCTCTTCTAAAGAGCCATTTAGAATTGTTAAAGAGCTTGTCTACCTGACTGTTTAGCCCCTCCCATTCCACCTACTGAGGCTTTTTGAGAGGATTTGGGGAATTATTTTACAGATAAAAATAAACAAAATATAGTCTTTCTTTGGGCCTCAACAATTGTTAGAGGAGCCTTTAGGGCTATAGATTGGTCCCCATCCTGAAGACATCACACATTTGGGTGTCTTGATTAAGATTATAGACGAGCAGGTCTTGAAGCTGATGACGGAGGTCAAGCTTGGATCTCCCTTAGACCTCTGCCCACATTTAATTTTTGCTCGCCTAACATCTATTCTTTGTCCCCATTTTACTCACATTTTTAACCAATCGCTTTAGGAGGCAATCTGTCCAGAGGCTTAGAAGGAAGCGATCATGTTTGCCTAAGAAAGAGAGAATAGATGCTGCTGTTCTTGCCAATTATCAGCCTATATCAATTCTTCTACATATATCTAAAATCCTGTAGAAATTGGTGAATAGATATTTGTTTAATTTTTTTGAAACAAACAACCTAATTGATCCCTCTCAGACTGGCTTTGGTGCTAATAATAGCACATAGTCAACGTTAAAGGTTGTATTTGATGACATCAGGCTAGCTGAGGAACTGGGCAAAGCAGCAGCCCTGATCCTAATTGATCCTTCAGCAGCCTTCGATACGGTTTTGCACAGTCAGCTAAGTACAAGATTACATGAATTTGGTGTACATTTGAAGGCTGTTCATTGGTTCAGCTCATCTCTAGACAACAGATCCTATACAGTGCAGCTCTCCAATGTTTGCTCCCACTCCCATACCGCGACGTGCAGAGTTCCACATGGCTCTGCTTTGAGCCCAACTCTTTTCAACATCTATGTGGCTTAATTGGCAAGAATGACAAGGAAATCGGACTTTGATGTTTTTTATATGCCGACTACACCCAGCTGATTTTGTCGCTAAGTGCGGAACGTGAGGCATCAAAAACCAAGCTGAAAAAATGCCATACCGAATTAGCAGGATGGATGTCACTGCATAAAACTAAATGCAGACAAAACAGAGATCCTGCTATCTGACGTGGCCCATTTATTCTGGCTGTTTCTTTAGCAGACATGCCTACCCATAGCAGGTTTGCTAAGAACCTTGGTGTAATTGTGGATGATTCTTTCTCAATGCAAGATCACATCAAGGTCATTTGTGGCAAAAGTTTTGGTATTCTAAAATTATTGAGAAGAATGTCCAATTGTATCCCGATTGACTGGAGGAAAACCATATTTCAAGCCCTTTTTAAAATTTGCTTAGATTATGACAATAACCTTTTTGTGGGCATGGCAGATTACCTGTTTACAAGATGACAGGTGATCCAAAATGCCACAGCCAAGCTGATTTGCAGGATATACAGATTTGGCCCAGCTGCAGCTTGCCTGACAGCCTTACACTGGTTTCCAGTTAAAAAAAGGCCAACTTTCAAATTCATTTGCCATACCCACAAGGCCGTGTATAATACTAGCCCTGAGATTTCACAGGCCAGATTGAAATTTTATAGGCCGGCTCGGAATCTGAGATCTAGCAACCAGGCCTTGGCAAAGTCCACAAGATTAAGGAAAACCAGAACAGGCAGATGATCATTTTCATATCTGTCAGCAGTCCAGTGGAATTCTCTTCCTTTGGCTCTTGGCCTTACTGAGGCTCATTTTCAATTCAGGTAGAAATTGAAAACCCGGTTGTTTTCAGCTAATGGTTCCTCTGGGGTGGAGGCTTGTTGCTGGGTTTCACCTGGTTGAAAGGAGAGATCTTTACAGTGCCATGATACTGCTCAGGGGGTGATTGATGTGCTCTACAATAACTCTTGAATAAATAAATAAATTAATCCAGGTGGTGTATTTCTGAACTGCTTGTTCCAGGTTGGTTGCCGGGTTGGGAGGGGGGGGGGTGTTGAGGGCACCACTCCATTAGGTCAGTGTTTGTGGAGGCTGGATTAGTATATGGTGCTCACCTATATAAGTGTAGCACCCTGCACTTATCCAGACAACCCTTATAGTGATTTTAGTGGTCTTAGACAACCTTAGAAAGCTCTCTAAGTGGTAGCTGTGTAGAGCAGCCTTCAGGCTTAGTCCAGAAGGAGTGTAAAGCACCTTGTTTTACCAGTACTTAATATGATAGTGCAGGTGAAGTGAAAACGAACCACACAGTGTAGTTATAAAAATTTGTATTTATTATAACTACTCACTATCACATTGCAATATTTCCTATCCAGAGATATAAACACAGTACACACAATATTTTGGCAATAGAGTACGTAAATAGCACAGAATACACAGTGGTCTCCAGGGGGAGACCAAACCATATACTAAAATATTGGAATGCGAACCACAACTTAAGTCAAGAATGGACCTAGAAGATGTAGAAGAGTTGGGGACCCAAGGAACCCCCCATGGTGAGTATCTTGGAACCCCACAGAGGCCATGTGCAGAGTGGGAACACAACAGCATCCTCAATAGAAGTCAATGTGTAAGTTGAAATTGCAATTTTAAAGAAGAAGTACCCTTCCCAGCAGACCCTAAGGAAACCCCATGGAAGATAGAAGGCTGGAAAGTCACCCCACCCATGGATACCACAGGAACCAGGATACCTACACCAGGGAAGCCAGGTGCACAGGTGCGAAGTGACGTATGAAACAGCTGTAGACCACAATGGAGGACTTCAAAAAAGAAACTGGCGGAGAAGGTGAAAGTGTCAGGTGGATCCTAAAGGTGAATTTAAGATGAGAGGTATCTGTAAGCAGAGGGGCAGAGTCTATGCCACTCAGGAGTGACCAGGGGGCATGGAAGGCGAAGGCACATCGATGTCGGGAATGCAGGAGAGTTGACGGTGCCCTTGAAGTTGCAGCTGTACAGACCAGGCGATGCAGCTTAAGACCAGGAGCCCTACACGAGCTGTCCCACATCGTATGTCAAGAGCCAAGAGGTGAGTGTTCGGCAAGGGCACCAACAAGCCATGGCAGCGGCCGACGTAGTCGCTGCAAAAGGTGCAGTGTCGGGACCAGCAAGATCCAAGTAACTCATCACAAGCAGGTATGTCAGAGCTGGCCCGAGCAAGCAGGAGAGCCCGCTGGAGCCACAGAAGATCCTCAGGAGGACCCACAGGCCGTAGTCAAAGGAGTTGCAAGAGGACTTCGAGCAGCTCACCAAAGGATGAAGGCCCATGGTGCACAGGATGCGGTGTAGGTGAAGATCTTGGCTACAGGAGATGTTTGAGGCTGGAGCTTCTTGGAGCCCGAAGATCTCTGGATGAGAGAGTCAACAAGGCTTAGCAATGGCAAGTCAATGCAATGCACATGATTACTGCTCCAGCGGTTCAGGCAAAGGATACTGGCTTCCAACTTGCTAGGAAGACAGGGAGGCCTCGAGGGAGTTGCAGAACCAACACCTGTGTTTCTGAACATTTAAGAGTCCTGTAATATAGAACTATGCGGGGGGAATGGAACCTTGGTGTATAGGGACTGAGTCTTCCTACAACAATAGTACCCCCAGGCCCCGGACCAACTAGCTATAGTGCCTCACTTGCTCTCTTACTCACTAACAGAGGAACAAATGATTAGACACCCCAGGACGGATCACTGACATAATATAGAATGACAAAATATAGACTTACCAAAATATAGTCACCAAAATATAGAATGACAAAATATCGAATTCCTATCTACAGACAGGTAAGTACAAAAATATCGAATCCAAAATATAGTCTGTAAAAAATATAGTCAGTCAAAATATCGAATTTTTTTAAATGTCTTAAAAGTAATTTAAAATTAATGAAATAATAAATATAATTAACTAAAACATACTTAAAAATACTCAAATAACCTTAAAATTGAGATATAATTAATTTAAATGATTATTAAAAAATGTACAATATTTTACCGTAGGATAGCAGGAGGGTAACATTTAATATTACCACTCCAGTGAGTGCAACAGTAGGGAAAGCGTTGGATAGCGTAGGGGTAAAAAATATTATTCCCACTCCAGTGAGTGCAACAGTAGGGAAAGCTTTGGATAGCGTAGGGGTAAAAAATACTATTGCCACTCCAGAGTGCAACAGTAGGAAAGCGTTGGATAGCGTAGGGGTAAAAATTACTATTCCCACTCCAGAGAGTGCAACAGTAGGGAAAGCGTTGGATAGCGTAGGGGTAAAAAATACTATTCCCACTCCAGTGAGTGCAACAGTAGGGAAAGCGTTGGATAGCGTAAGGGTAAAAATTACTATTCCCACTCCAGAGAGTGCAACAGTAGGGAAAGCGTTGGATAGTGGGAGGGTAAAAAATACTATTCCCACTTCAGTGAGTGCAACAGTAGGGAAAGCGTTGGATAGCGTAGGGGTAACAAATACTATTCCCACTCCAGAGAGTGCAACAGTAGGGAAAGCGTTGGATAGCGTAGGGGTAAAAATTACTATTCCCACTCCAGAGAGTGCAACAGTAGGGAAAGCGTTGGATAGCATAGGGTAAAAATTACTATTCCCACTCCAGAGAGTGCAACAGTAGGGAAAGCGTTGGATAGCGGGAGAGTAAAAATTACTATTCCCACTCCAGAGAGTGCAACAGTAGGGAAAGCTTTGGATAGCGTAGGGGTAAAAATTACTATTCCCACTCCAGAGAGTGCAACAGTAGGGAAAGGGTTGGATAGCGTAAGGGTAAAAAATACTATTCCCACTCCAGAGAGTGCAACAGTAGGGAAAGCGTTGGATAGCGGGAGGGTGAAAATTACTATTCCCACTCCAGTGAGTTTAACAGTAGGGAAAGTAATGATTTAATATATTATTAAAAATAAATTAAATATCAATACCAATAAAACATTAATTGAAATGAATAACCAATTTAATAATATGTAATAATTAATTAGAAATACAACTACATATTAGTTATTAAAAATTAATAGGTCAAAATAAGCTTTATTCGGCTTTTGAGATTAAAACCATAAAAGCAACAAAAACAAATACATAAATACAAAAATAACTCAACATAACATTGCATAATTAAAAGGGAATACATTTAACCCAACTAAAATAGTTTAGCAAATTAATGATTCAAAGCAAATCAATAACCCAAGATACACAGAATCCCCCTTTTTCATCCAGTGTTATGGTGATTTGGTACTCGGGAACCAGGGTAAAAGTCATGCAGGTCCCAAATACAGATGGAGCCATCTCCAAGTTTGGGCTGGGTAGATCGCAAAAAGGGGGTAATGTTCCTGCGTTTGAATTTGATTAAAATCAAGTCCCCCGGAACATTTTTGGGCAGATGACCAAGCCACCCCACCCTTCTGACACTCAGTATCCCACCGTCTAGCGCGGATGGTAATGGTCTATTGTTTTTGAGCCAATAAATGGCTTTATTCAGTAGGTCCTGATGTAATTCACGTGTGCCTGGGCTGAGTGCAGGGACCCCAGAAAGAACGGTGACATATGGGGCGGCTTCAGGGGGTAGATCAATACGATGCCCTCTTTCTAGTGAGATAATAGGAACTCTATGTGGGGCATGTTCAGGATTCAGAGTATCACTGCGACCAGATTGAATGGGTGGTATAACAGGGGAGTCACAGGTTTGAGGTATCCTGGGAGCATTGTTGATAGACCTTTCCTGGATGTTAGTGGGGATAGAACATGTAGATATAACAGCATTTCCAGGTGTTGGATTTGACTTTATTACAGATTTTTCGATCCTGGACAGCCTGTCCCCCAAATCATTGATTTTTGCTATCAATGGAGATAGAGCAGTGTATAATAGGCGCTCGATTTGGGCCAAAAGGGTCAATTGTAGGGGGGATACAAAGTCATTTGGTCGGGTCTCAGCTTTATCCAACGTTGATGAGGCTGGGTTGGGGCCAGGTAAAGAGGGGCTGCAGTTATTGGATAGAGAGAGGGTAATATTGGGGGAAGCCTGGGGAGTGCTAATTGTTTGATCAGTGACTCTGGTCACTATGGGGGGGGTTGAAGCATCCGGGATATAGGTTGTGCCACACAGGGCGTTCAGCTCTTCCCAGATGGACATAGTAGGTGGAAGACAGGATCCCGGGGACCAGTGTAGGTAGTTAGAACGGTAAGGGTTGGAAGGATAAAAACTGGCTGTACCTTCTCCTATGATGGGGCCAAGAGTGGTGGCCCGTCCCGTCCTCCTTCTGCCTCTGAGGGCCACAGAGGGCCCGCCCTTTGCCCGGGCTTCGCCCCGGTCGTCGCCCCGCGCGCGGTCCCACGACGCGGGGACTGCTGTCCTTTAATCACGCCTCCTTGGGCGGAAATCCGCTGGTGCGCCGCTAGGGCGTCTGGGGGATGTAGTTTTTTGGCCCCTCACGGCCGGTGGAGCTGGTTTGCTGGGTCCGTGAGCAGGAGAAAAGGTAGGCTGTCCCCCTGTGCAGGAAGACGCTGTCCGCTGCTTGTGCCCCCGAGTGTCTGGTGAGCCCCCCGCTTTGCCGGGACTGCTGTCCTTTAATCACGCCTCCTTGGGCGGAAATCCGCTGGTGCGCCGCTAGGGCGTCTGGGGGATGTAGTTTTTTGGCCCCTCACGGCCGGTGGAGCTGGTTTGCTGGGTCCGTGAGCAAGAGAAAAGGTAGGCTGTCCCCCTGTGCAGGAAGACGCTGTCCGCTGCTTGTGCCCCCGAGTGTCTGGTGAGCCCCCCGCTTTGCCGGGACTGCTGTCCTTTAATCACGCCTCCTTGGGCGGAAATCCGCTGGTGCGCCGCTAGAGCGTTTGGGGGATGTAGTTTTTTGGCCCCTCACGGCCGGTGGAGCTGGTTTGCTGGGTCCGTGAGCAGGAGAAAAGGTAGGCTGTCCCCCTGTGCAGGAAGACGCTGTCCGCTGCTTGTGCCCCGGAGTGTCTGGTGAGCCCCCAGCTTTGCCGGGACTGCTGTCCTTTAATCACGCCTCCTTGGGCGGAAATCCGCTGGTGCGCCGCTAGGGCGTCTGGGGGATGTAGTTTTTTGGCCCCTCACGGCCGGTGGAGCTGGTTTGCTGGGTCCGTGAGCAGGAGAAAAGGTAGGCTGTCCCCCTGTGCAGGAAGACGCTGTCCGCTGCTTGTGCCCCCGAGTGTCTGGTGAGCCCCCCAATTAATACACTATTCATAATTATTTAACAACGAATTAATTTTCAATAACAAAAACTAATTAATAATAAAAATTAATACCAATTAAAAATTAACAGTAAATTAATTATCATTACACAAAAAGTATTTGTAATATGTAATTAATTACAATTACATTACTTCCCACCCTATTCCACTATAAACCCACATCCCACTACAGAAAATACATTAATACAATTATCATAATTATCAAATATTTAATTAATACAAAATAATTACCAATTAATAAAAATAATTGCCAATTAATAGAAATTAATTACCAATTAAAAATTAATTAACAATAAATTTAAAATTAATACCAATAAATGAAAAAAATGTATTTACTTAATTACAATTAAATTACTTCCCACCCTATTCCCCTATAAACCCACAACCCGCTACAGAAAATAAATTTAGGAAATTAACATAATTAACAATTAATCAATTAATACAAATTAATTGGCAATTAATAAAAATTAATTACCAATTAAAAAATAACAATAAAATCAAAATGAATACCAATAAATAAATAAAAATATTTAATTAATTACAATTAAATTACTTCCCACCCTATTCCCCTATAAACCCATAACCCGCTACAGAATAAAATTACGCACAAATTAAATAACATAAAATTAATTACTTAAAATACATTAAACATACATTACAAAAATTAATATACACTTTTCACACATATACTAACATACAAAACACTTTAAAAAAATTGATATTATTAAAAAATCGATATATTTAATGCCTATATTGTATACTTCGATATTTTGACTTCTATATTTTGAAAATCGATATTACTTACCTTAAATTCGATATTTTTAACCACTATATTGTGTCCATTCGATATTTTGTCCATTCTATATTTTTACTTCGATATTATGTCCATTCTATATTTTGGAATCGATATTATGACTGTTTACCCCCCAGGACACAACACTCCCAGAACTCTCAGGAATCCCAGTGAAAAGACACACCTTTTCAATCACTCCCTTGTACGCTTTCACAATATGATCCGACGGAGACAGAAACAGTTTCAAATATTTATTTAAACTAACATGCCCAAACATGCAGTATACGTGCAGAAAAATGCATAGTAAAAATATTGTCAGCATAGCAGTCAAGTCCATATATAATGAAGGGAGATGTCATCATAGAAAGACAATGGCGAAAGGACTAAGGTGCCTAACCTCCCTCCCCTTGCTTAGAAGAAGTATTATAATAAGATAGAAGATCTCAGGGCTTTGTCAGCAGACCCCAAAGCTTAGCCTATAGATTGTAGATCTACATCATGGGTGCTCTTCTCCATGGAAAGATCCCTCTTCAAGTGTGTGTCACTTATTTGTGCACCTCACTAAAAACCCAAGTACGCTGTCCAAACAACACCTGCATCGGTATGTTTGTCAAAGGGCTAAGGACTGGCCAGAACAAAATAACAAGGAGCATTGTTATTCGACCTTGCACATAATGCTCAGTCAAAATCCCAAGAACATGCAGACAGCGAACACAGCAATGAGTTCTTATGTGAAAGTAGTCTTTGTAAATATTGCAGAAAATAAAGACGCATATTAACGTGTGCAAAGCAGCAGGCAAGCTGCAATGCGCTCATGCTAAGTTAGTGAAAAACACCAATGTCCCTATGGGTCACGTGATAGCCTCCCCTTGGCCAGGGCATTAGCCTTATTCAAAAAACAAGAATCAGAGGTAAGCAGAGGCAAAGCGTCTTTGTCGAAGGCCAATAGTGTAACTTTGAAGCAAAAACATTTGTTTTTATTGTGTACCCCGCCAGGTGATAAGGTACAACAATTTTGCCAATTGGGCACTCAAAAATTGCTAAGCATATATTTTAGTCCTCAAAGTCAAAAATGTTTTGGGAAAAGTGGAATGCTATGAATTGTAGAATGTTGTTCGTTCCTTCCATTCGGAAAAGGTATGACATCCCGTTGAGAAGATCGAACAAGCACACATGCTCCTCATATCCAGAGGCTGTTGGGAGCATCTCAGTGCAACCTGAGTTAACCTTGATGAAACTATGGTCTATGAGGCGCAGCTCAAGAGCATATGTACTCAAGTCTGCTGTTGGTCCGAGTAGAGGATCACACACCAAACGCCTACCCCTGGCACATACCTGGTCATGGGCGTTTAACAGCCCCATTAACAAATCGTAATCCAGGGCAGCGGTATTGGATAAGCAGACATCCATGGCCCATTAAAAAGGGCACCGCAGGCAGTGAAACACAGGTTGCACGCCGGTGAAGTAGGCATATTGGAAGGCCAGCCAGTAGTTAATGGTGAAATATTCCTCTGGCATAGAACTAGAAAGCTGCCATATTCGATCACGGTACGGCTGCAACTGGACAGAGTCTGGCTGCTTCACAGATCAAGCTTCCGTTGCGAAGCAACAATAGGAGAACCAGTATGTCGCAAACCAACAGGAGCACCAGGGGAAACCCTCCAAAGGAGCTGGAAAAAATAGAATGGATAATTGTTGGAATTACTCCAATAATAGTCTGAAAGGAAGAAAAAAGGCAGGATCCCACAAGTTTAAAAAAGTGAGCAAGGCCTTCCGTATGAGATGCATTAAATATTTGGTGTATTAATTCTCCAAAATGGAGTGGGAGATTTGTGTTTAGCAGCGAGTGTATCTTCCTTGCGGTTCTTGCCACCTGCAATTTGAAGGTCTCTCGATGTGAGAGTGATGTAACTAAAAATCCCCAAACTCCTTCTCAGGGGTCTTACCAATAAGTAGTCCATTCAAAAGCAGCAAAGAAATCAACAGAGAATCTGAAATATGAAAAGACATCTTTATTACAATTAATTGTGAGGCTACGTCGCCCAGTCACACCTAAAGCAACTGAATGAGGCAGCCTGCTGAATGGTCTCAGCACAGACCTTTTATACCATTTATTATGCCCTAGGCAAACATTTTCTCTTTGAAGTACATTATTGTTGGTCACTCCCAGGACGTGCACACAAAGTACTGTATGATGACAAACCCACTTTCAAGATAAGTCCAGGCCATAAACAATGTCCACATAATGCGTACATTCTCTAGCTGACAAGGCCGAATAAACCTAAAACAGTAAGATCACAGCCCATGTCATAAATAGCTCATGGAGGCAGGAACAGGAACAGATGGAAGTAAGATAGGCACGTCTGTGTGTAGTAAATCTTTACAATGTCCTGTGCTCTGATCTATAATCTTGATCAGCTAAAGGGCAGGAACTGGCTTGGCAAGGTTAGCCTCAAGCAACAGGGTCAGCTTTCGCCAGGTCATGCAGAAGTCAGCACAAACCCATGCTAAGGTTATGTCCTTAAATACTTGTTCTGCCATGGTGAGGGCCTACTGTAAGGGCAATGCACAAAATGGCTGCTATTCACAAGATGAAACCCGAGGGTTCAGAACAAAACCTTCAAATACACAGTGAATCCATTGGTGTAACATGACGAAAACACTCGCACTTGCTGAACTCACTGTTTACGGTCTGCTGCTACCAAATTCATAACAGAATCATGATATTTAAAACACAGGTTCAGAATTTTCAGTACCACAAGAGCCACTTCTTGTTGAAACAATAACGCTTTGAAAGCAAAGTTAATTCCCTCTTTGGACTATGGTTCTATTATTTTTCGGGGCAAAGATGCAAAATTACTTGATGAAATTGAAATAAGGACATATAAATCAGTCTTTAGAATCCCAAAACACATTAGCCGTGTGAATGTTAGACTCGAATTTGGATTGACGAAACAGTTTCTAGTTAGACAATCTACATTTTTAAAGTCCTTATTGCCATTAATCAGATCCGAGGAAGGTTCATTGGCAAACCTGTGTTGGCTTGAGATCCAAAGAGGGGTATATGTGAAAAGCTTGCAAATCTATTTAGATGAGTGTTTACATTCCTTTGAATGCCCAAACTTAGTGGATGAAACGAGGAATAAAATGTTCTATAAAAAATCAATTAATCAATCAGAAACCCTGTTGTCTTCCATAATGGACAAAGATAAACTAAGGGAAAAAACATCTTTGGTCAATAGCTAATTCTTTTATCAAACTGTATCCCCAACCTTATCTGCTATTTCATTTAAAACCTTCGATTAAGAATACATTTATGTTGTTAAGGTTTGGGAGATACCCAACTAAAGATGGAATTCCAAAATGGGAAAAAAGTGGCCATCTAATGTTTGTAGATTATGTGTGCAGAGCGTAGATACCATACAGCACATAGTAACTTTGTGCCCAAAACTGCTTGCAGAACGAAAGATGATTTTAAAGCCGATTTTTCAGGAAATGGGAGTAAGAACCTGCAGAACCGCAATTATTGTATGTTTAGGAGGTGTTACCACTCGTTTAATCCATCAGTTTGTTAAGTTTATTCTTATAGCTGAAACAAAACTATGTGAGGAAGACATCTCAACTGATGAAATCCCTGTTATGAATGCTAACCAAAGAGATGAAGATATAATGATTTTAATGTTTTTAGGGATTGTGTGGTCTATTTTAAAGCAAGTTTAAGCGTAATTACTACAAATGTACCAAATTGCACTTTAATGTTACCTCCCTATAGTGGATTATCCCTACTTTTTGGATAATATTTGCTGCTAGCACTCACCACTTTAATCTTTGGTGTTACTTGATTAATAGTAATAGTATTTGCTTTAGTACGTACAAGTCGAGGTACAACCACTGCTGCTCGCACATGGTACTTTCACTGTTATTCTATGTATTGTTCCGATTTAATAATTCAATGATTCCAATGCTGCTAGTACAAAGTACATCATATCTGGTTGGTGGATAGTATATTATGTTTATTACCAATCTAAAATGGCTTTGTCAGAAATCTTTGCTGCTTATTTTAAAGTACTTGATCTTGATTCAGATTGCACATTGCACTTTATTCCTTTTGCTGTTAAATTGCTTATTAGTAAATTACTGTAGTTGAGCAAATTATGTAAAAGTGTTTCTGTGGATCCCATCACGGATTTAATAATGCGCTGGTTTTGTATCTTTTTCATTTTTTAATCAGATTTTAAATTGAATTTGTTTCCGGCTGTTGATGATTTTAATTAATCAACAAATAAAATAAACTTACTGCTTTGAGTTGGCTTAGTTTATTGAAATCTGTTTGGAATGAAAGGCAAGGGCGAACTATCTACAAACCCAAGCAAAGTTAATACAGGAATAATAGCCGGGACAGGAGTACCTTTACTGGCTCTGTGAAGTTTAACTTGTTTACAGGCTAGGGAATGGCCCACTGTGGAATCACAATCCTCCCCTTTAATGAAAAATTCCTTTTCTGCACATTGACATCTGTAAGCAAAAGGTAATGACCATAATTTGTGAATGAATTTATTGCCGAGGCGCTCATACCTCCCAACAGGATGATTTTTCATGCATGCTATGAACTAAAAAAAGTGAGCTAGGCAGTGAAATAACCCCATGTATTACCCACACAACTGAATCAGTTTTGGCTACCGAAAATGTTAACTGGTCTTATTGTTCAATATGTAACAATGTGTATGTAACATCCTTCCTAGACATTAATTTCAATTTATCAGTCAAATTAAATGGCAAAAACAGTGAAGAAGCATTCAAATAATCCCATGGCACTTTCCCCATTTTGAGTGTTTGCAACGTCCAAGCAAACTGCATTACAGAACGTAACTGTTTTTGACCACAATACGAAACAGACACTTCATGTTGAACAACGTCAATGACAGAAGGTGCAATATTATCTAAAGTACATATATCGGAAGACAATGCTATTGTCTACTACTGCAAGGACTATTTCTTAAAGTGCCTGGTCAAGTAGGAGTAGTCGTCCTGCAGCTTCCATCTGCGACAGTTTCCAAAATTCATTATCTACAGAATAAATGGAGCATTTTGTTAGCAGGGACTTTGCACCTAAAAGAAAATCAGCCAGATCGCTGTCACCTGACTAATGAGAGACGTGCTGTTTCACAGAGGACAGTGTGGAATGTTCCAACTATTGCTGACACAATTTACCCACTGAATATGTGGTAACTGAAAGCGAATGCGGGAAACGTGGATCAGGTCTACTTTGTGTAAAACCTGTTGTAGTATTCAAAAAACGTAATTGACATGCATTTGAAGTTGCCGGCCACACTAACCACCCAAGGGGTCAAAATTGGAAGAGTTAAGAGTGCCATTCTGAAACCAACACAGCCAATTCTTCAATTGTGTCGTTAGTGTACGTTTGCCATGTATCATATAGAGCTAATGATTGAATGGAGGGAATATTTAAATTCTTTGTCATGGCTAAACCAAAACAAGTAGTCTGTTGTACCATGTCATTTAAAAATAAGATTTGAGACGGTATCAGACATGCACGTTGCAAAGTTTTGATGCCGTCCACTTGCCAACCTTTAGTGCCCCAGATGGATTTTAAATCAATTGTGTCTTTCCAATGTTCATAACCCTTCACGGACAAATCATTTCTGAAGTACATAGAGTAAACTAATTTAGTCTGTGTTAACATAAATTTAATTTGGGGAGGCATCTTCAATTTATAGAAATAGGACTGTGGGTCTGACAGATTGTAACCAGATAAATACACACATATAATTTGTTGAGTCTTTGAACTTCCCAGTAAAGGTGTTGGGCAATGCTCCCATTGTGTATAATAAAAGAAATTATCTCTGTGTTTTTGTCTTATGTAAGAAATAATGGCCATAATGTTGATAACAAAATAAATCTGCGTAATCTGCAGGATTTAAAAACAAATCTTCCGTGTCAAATGCAGCATAATATTTTAAATCAGAGAACAACAAATGAACGGCCTAAACATCCCAGTCCTCTGAATGGATGTCGGGCAAACCACATCTCCTAAAGAAATGTGGAAGATGTATGGAATGTTAAAAATGTCTGTCGGGCCATGGAAATCAAATGCAACTTTATCCCAGACGATTCAAGCAAGCCGGGCTGAAGACGGCTGGAATGCCAAAAACCGGTCCTCGGAAGCTTGTTTCTGGTCCAGGGAAGGCATGGCTTGGCAGTTCGGGCTGGACTGTTCCCATGAGGCACAGGGTCAGAATGATTTGCATATGGCCATGTCTGAACTGGGGTGGTGTGGAGTTCAAAAAAACGATGGATTTGGGCCCAGATCTCTGTACTGAGGTGAATATATGGCATTGTTCTGCATTCTGTCCATCAACTGTGTTTTTTGCATTTGTCGCCCCGAGTGGGATGGGTATGCTCAGACGTGAGTCCCATGCACTCCACACCACTGGATTCAAGCAAGCCGGGCTGAAGACGGCTGGAATGCCAGAAACCGGTCCTCGGAAGCTTGTTTCCGGTCCAGGGAAGGCATGGCTTGGCAGTTCAGGCTGGACTGTTCCCATGAGGCACAGGGTCTGACTGATTTGCATATGGCCATGTCTGAACTGGGGTGGTGTGGAGTGCAAAAAAATGATGGATTTGGGCCCAGATCTCTGTACTGGGGTGAATGTATGACATTGTTCTGCATTCTGTCCATCAACTGTGGTTTTTGCATTTGTCGCCCCGAGTGGGATGGGTATGCTCAGACCTGAGTCCCATGCACTCCACACCACTGGATTCAAGCAAGCCGGGCTGAAGACGGCTGGAATGCCAGAAACCGGTCCTTGGAAGCTTGTTTCCGGTCCAGGGAAGGCATGGCTTGGCAGTTCGGGTTGGACTGTTCCCATGAGGCACAGGGTCAGACTGATTTGCATATGGCCATGTCTGAACTGGGGTGGTGTGGAGTGCAAAAAAACGATGGATTTGGGCCCAGATCTCTGTACTGGGGTGAATGTATGACATTGTTCTGCATTCTGTCCATCAACTGTGGTTTTTGTATTTGTCGCCCCGAGTGGGATGGGTATGCTCAGACGTGAGTCCCATGCACTCCACACCACTGGATTCAAGCAAGCGGGGCTGAAGACAGATGGAATGCCAGAAACCGCTCCTCGGAAGCTTGTTTCCGGTCCGGGGAAGGCATGGCTTGGCAGTTCGGGCTGGACTGTTCCCATAAGGCACATGGTCAGACTGATTTGCATATGGCCATGTCTGAACTGGGGTGGCGTGGAGTGCAAAAAAATGATGGATTTGGGCCCAGATCTCTGTACTGGGGTGAATGTAAGACATTGTTCTGCATTCTGTCCATCAACTGTCGTTTTTGTATTTGTCGCCCGAGTGGGATGGGTATGCTCAGACGTGAGTCCCATGCACTCCACACCACTGGATTCAAGAAAGCGGGGCTGAAGACAGCTGGAATGCCAGAAACCGCTCCTCGGAAGCTTGATTCCGGTCCAGGGAAGGCATGGCTTGGCAGTTTGGGCTGGACTGTTCCCATGAGGCACAGGGTCAGACTGATTTGCATATGGCCATGTCTGAACTGGGGTGGTGTGGAGTGCAAAAAAATGATGGATTTGGGCCCAGATCTCTGTACTGGGGTGAATGTATGACATTGTTCTGCATTCTGTCCATCAACTGTGGTTTTTGCATTTGTCGCCCCGAGTGGGATGGGTATGCTCAGACGTGAGTCCCATGCACTCCACACCACTGAATTCAATCAAGCTGGGCTGAAGACGGCTGGAATGCCAGAAACCGGTCCTCGGAAGCTTGTTTCCGGTCCAGGGAAGGCATGGCTTGGCAGTTCGGGCTGGACTGTTCCCATGAGGCACAGGGTCAGTCTGAGTTGCATTTGGCCATGTCTGAACTGGGGTGGTGTGGATTGCAAAAAAACAATGGATTTGGGCCCAGATCTCTGTACTGGGGTGAATGTATGACATTGTTCTGCATTCTGTCCATCAACTGTGGTTTTTGCATTTGTCGCCCAGAGTGGGATGGGTATGCTCAGACGTGAGTCCCATGCACTCCACACCACTGGATTCAAGCAAGCTGGGCTGAAGATGGCTGGAATGCCAGAAACCGGTCCTCTGAAGTTTGTTTCCGGTCCAGGGAAGGCATGGCCTGGCAGTTCGGGCTGGACTGTTCCCATGAGGCACAGGCTCAGACCGATTTGCATATGGCCATGTCTGAACTGGGATGGTGTGGAGTGCAAAAAAATGATGGATTTGGGCCCAGAGCTCTGTACTGGGGTGAATGTATGACATTGTTCTGCATTCTGTCCATCAACTGTGGTTTTTGCATCATAATATGCCTGCGGTGTCTGATAGACACCGCCACCATATTATTCCTTTTCTGCCCCGGCTGCAAGGCAACCTGGGCGGAAAAGCGGCGGACAGTCTAATATGGCGGGGGGAAAACGAGAGTGGATGGCGGGCAGATTGCCCCCACCAGGCTGGCGGTGGCCACCACCAGCCTGGCGGGGGCAATCCGCCCGCCATCATAATGGGCCTCCATGTATGCAGGTCTGTATTGATGGATAAGTGTGTGTATGGGTGTGTTAGTGAGTGAACAACTGTCTCAATAGTATCTTTATAAGTAACTACATATGTTTAAAACTAGTATATGTGAGTATTGATGTATATAATTGAGTATATGTGAGAGTGTGAGAGATTGGAAGAGTTCCTATATAAATAAGTGTGTGTTTCTATAAGTGATTGTTTAAGAGAATAAGTATGTGTATGTTTCTGTAGAAGTGAGTGTAGTGGTGTGTGTATAGCTATATATGCAAGTAAATGGATGTTTGATAGTTAATTTGCATGTGTGAGTATGTGTGTGAGTAACTCTATGGATGAGTATCGTGTGTAACAGGATGTATAGGTGTATGAGTACATATGATGAGTGACTACATGCATGTGTGACTATATAGAACTGTTGGTGAATGAGTGGATGTGTATGTAGATGTTGGAATTACTGAACAGGTTGTTGTAACTGATATTGGTATCTCCATTGTTTTGAAATTTTTTGTTTCTATTTTTCAATGTGTGTATCAAAGGTTATATTACGCTGAGAGGAGGTCTCCCACTCTTTCACAAGGATAATGTCATCAGTGATGTCATCAGTGCTGTCATTTGAGTGTCATCAGCGATGTCTGCGTCGATCCCCCTCCAGTGCGGAGTCCCGCAGGGCTCTTCGTTGAGCCCGACTCTTTTTAATATCTATATGGCCCCACTGGAGGACGTGGTTTCACCCTTCGGGGTGAAAATAGTGACCTACGCGGACGACACCCAGCTTGTTGTCTCGCTATCCCACCATGAAAACGCGGCAGAAAGATTCAGGTGTTGTCTGACAAGTATCATGGCGTGGATGACAGAATCACGGCTGAAACTCAACGGGTCCAAAACGGAACTTATGATGTTGGGTAATCTTTCCACCTCCCTTCCCAAAACCATGTGGCCCCCCTGTCTGGGGGAGGCGCCCCAACCTAAGAATGAAATTAAGAGCCTGGGGGTATGGCTGGAGCCCGACCTAACGTTCAGAGTACAAACTAAGAAAGTGGCAGGGATCTGCTATGGTCTGTTACGCTCTGTCCGGAAGGTGTTGCCTCTTCTGCCCTTTAGCTCTAGGAAACTTTTGATCCAGGGGCTAATACTGTCTAGGCTGGATTATAGCAACGCCTTGCTGCTCGGTGCCCCTGAATCAGCCATTAACTCCCTTCAGCGAGTACAAAATGCGGCGGCCAGAGTACTGACCGGCACGGCGAAAAGAACCTCAGCCAAACCCGCTCTCAGAGCTCTCCATTGGCTCCCCATCCGTGAGAGAATTAAATTCAAGGCCCTTTCCATCGCCTTCAAGTCTCTCCAGGGAATGGGTCCCCCTATTCTCAGGGACCTTATATGCCCCTATAAATCCACCCGTGCCCTCCGCTCCGATGGGAGCAATTTATTGACCATCCCCAGAGTGAGGAGAGCACGTTCAGGAGGGCGGAGGTTCTCTGTGAATGTTGCCAAGACCTGGAATGGTCTTCCTGCTGCCCTCCGCCTGGAACCCTGCCTCCAGAAGTTTCGGAAATCTCTAAAGACATTCCTTTTTCCAAGAGGAGGATGAGTCCGCTGTTTGAGGTCATGGAAGCTTGTGATGTGTACTAGCGCTGGGACGCTCTTGGGCAGCCATGCGCTTAAGAAATCTATTTTCATTTCATTTCATTTCATTCATTTCATTTCATTCATTTCATTTCATTTCATCAGTGATGTCATGAGTGATGTCACTGACCATGTCATAAGTGATGTAATATGTGACATCATCAGTAGTGCATTGTGGGCGCGCGAGTTACAGTTAGCTGAACTAACTATAACGGAGGAATTTCAATGCTTTTGTAGGAGAGAAATGTCCAGCTAACTATAACATGGGTGAAACCTATGTTTTTTTCAGTGAATTTCTAAGGTTTTTTAAATGCTGACTCCTAACTATAACGTGGCTGAAACCTATGTTTTTTTCAGTGAATATATATATATAGGGGAGTGATTTGATCCTTATCACTATGGACGTTACCTCCCTTTATACTTCCATTGGACACATTGTCGGTGTTAAAGCAGTTGAACACTATCTAAATCACAGACCAGCATGCTTTTCTTTACATAATAGGATGCTTGAAGAACAGTGATCTTACAGGAAAACATGGCGGCAGTCGGCTGACTGCTGCAGGGCTCCGCTCCGCTCCTACCTCTTAGTTTGTAACTCAATTGGCTCGCTATGCAAAACATTGAATTAGTTGCGAGCAGTTTAAGGATGGCAGTTTAAAAAGAAGTATTTCTTGGCCAAATCAGCGTTTTCCCGTAATTATTTTGCTAACGGACAGCACACGCCCCGATGTGCTTCAGCGAAGGTGAAGGAGGCGTGCACCGCGGGTCCGGTGAGAGGAGCTCTGAGACCGGCGCTCTCAGCTACGGAAGCGGTCAACGCCCTTTGGCTCCGGCGGAAGAGCAGCACTCACCTGGGCTACTTCGTTGGAGGCAGGCCGCCCTGGAGCTGCGCAGGAACAGGTGGGTGCGGAGCCTTCGAGGCAGCTCACAAACAAGCTTCGTGAAACAGAGCCGTAAAGACGCCCCTGCCTCCAACACTTCGCAGTGTTTCCCCACGGCTGATACCTGCACCGGGTCCCACGCAAGTATTACTCGCGAGGAGGTGGTAGCAGGGGTTGTAGTTTGTGAAGAAAACAAACATGAGATAAAAGGGGGGTGTGAACTGAATGAGGCAAGTTTTCCTCCCGAATGTATGTGTGATACAGCAGCTGATAAGTCTGATAAGTCTGATAAGACTATTAATGTTAACAAGAATCCCCAAAGTAAAAGCATAGTGAGGGGCTCGGAGAGGGCTGGCGCCTCTCGTAAAAGAAAGGACAAAGGGGGGCTACTAAACTCAGAGGGGGGGCTGGTTAGGGAGCAGACAGAGGAAGCTGATAACGTTCTAAGCACTGCTAAATTCTCTAATCTAAAAACTTTGAGAACGTCTTCATACCTCTCGACAGAAGTCAAAGCAAATAGAGGAAGAAAGCGAAATAAGATTAAGCCCCTCGCAGATCCAATCACCAAAATCACCCCTTCTCTGCGATCCTATTTCAAGGTCATTCCACAAGTTTTGGAAATAGGACAAGACCACCTACAGAGGGACAGCCCCCCTAAGGATAACAACTCGGGTTCTAGGGCTATGGCGTCATGTGAGCAAGACCTTGCCTCAGCCTCAGCCTCTGCCTCAGCCTCGGCCTCAACCTCAGTCTTGGCTCCTATTAACCCTACCAATCCTATAGATGCCATTGCTCTACAGGAAGAACTACAGGAAGAACTTGATTCTGACTTCGCATTGCAAACAGCAGTACACCACTGCTTGGGAGAGAGCGAAGGTGCACACAGCGATCAGTCTGGGCTAGGAGATTCTATTGGCGTTCCCTCATCTCTGACGAGCAGACGGGAAGACCCTCCTAACAACTTAACCTCAGAAGCCTCTGAAGCTAGAGAAATTTCCGAGCCTCTTTCCGCTTCAGATCCACCCCCTAATCTTTTGGATGGTAATTTTCTACCCTGTCAGAGGGAAGAGGGAGATCTAGTCTCTACTCTAGTACCTATTTCAATTGCCTCGTTGCAACAGATGTTTGCGTCATTATCGGCCGAGATTAAGGAAGGCTTTGCAGAGTCAGCATCAAACCAAAGGGACATAAGGAATTTTTGTGAAACACTTGACGAAAAGATTGGCAATTTGTCGATAAGAACACAAGCCCTGGAAGAAACTGTGGTTCAAATATCCATGCGGGCGGAAGGCACTCAGGAAGATATACTAAAGTTAAAGAGGGAAGATCTGGCCATCTCAGAAAGAATGGAGGTTTCGGAAAACAATGCCAGGCGCAGCAACTTACGCATTTTGAATGTTCCTGAAGGTAGCGAAGGAACAGAGAGCAAGAGCTACATAATCTCGTTATTAAAAGATTCTCTCAGCCTCCCCCATACTCCCGAGGAATTAGCTTTGGATATTCAACGAATCCACAGGGACCCTTTCAGGCGTAATCCACAAAGGGCCAAGCCGAGAAAAATCCTTGTTAATTTTCATACTTATTCTGTTAAGGAACACATTCTGAACCTAGCCCTAAAACAAAAGTCGCTAGTAGGCAAAGGTTTTAACTTTCAAATACATTCTGACTTGTCAAGATACACGCTAGATAAACAGTGGGAGCTAGGAAGAAGAATGGATGCCTTTCGTAAACTGGGTGCAACAGTGCAGATGGGCTTCCCTGCATCCCTTAAGATTGTGATGGATAATAAAATGCACAATATTCGCTCGGTACAGGCAGCTGACGAACTTCTAATGTCTTTAGGTAGCAGGAAGGAGTAATAAAGGGTGCTAGCTGTGGGTCAGCGGATAAAAAAAAAAAAAATCACAAATATACACAAATTAAAAAAAAAACGCTACTCATTAATTGACAAAACTCCCTCTACCAGAAGTCTTTTTAAGATAAAATGATGGAAGGAAAAAAGAAGGTATGGGGATGAAGGGATATGATGTAAAAATAAAAGGGAACAAAAAGGAAAATAAAGACTAGTACCAATTAATCTACGCATGCTACATATATAAGGCGAGCTATCACATTATACTAAATAGAGAGACACATGAGGTGGGGACGGGGAAGAGCTAGGAGCACTTACTTCCGGAATTTTCAGGGTAGTGAGTTCAGGGGTTTCCCATGGGAGGGGGGGTCACGGGGGGGGTGAGGGGTGGTAGCAAAAAAGGAAAAATATCCATTATCGATAAAGCTCCAATCATCACACTTTGTAGTTATTTTCTTCCAATTGTTCTTTTCTATTGTTGGCAGATAAGAATAAGCATGAGAATCTATATGCAGGTATGTTTGATATATAGTTCCTATTTTAAGAAACATGAGTAGGCCTAGGATTTTGTCCTGGAATGTTAATGGTCTCCGCACCAGACCACGGGCTAATAAAATCATGCAGTACCTTCGAGACGTGGACGCCGAGATCATTATACTCCAGGAGACGCACTTAACTGAAAACGAGATATCTGAGTTAGTGAAGAGAAATAGGTGGATACATTCCTCTATTTCAACATCTCAATCACTAAACACGCGGGGGGTTACAATTTTATTTAAAAAATCTTCGAACTTAAATTTAAAACATTTTCAACAAAAAGTAGATAATGGAGGGAGATGGGCCATCACAGCTGTAGAGATAGGTGGGGCGTCTATAACATTGTCTGGTTATTATGGGCCAAATTGCGATGATCCTTCTGCATTAGAATCCTTATTCCAACACCTCTTGAGTTTTCCTGAGCCGGTGTTCATAACTGGCGATTTTAATATCACTATCAACCCTTTACTGGACAAATCTACAAATAGCAGGCAACAAGTTCCCTCCAAATCTAGAAATTGTCTACTGGGTTTAATGAAACAATATGGATATGTCGATATTTGGAGGCTGAGAGAGGGCCAAAGACAGAGTTTTTCTTTTAGAAATCTTAAATATAGACATAGTTTAAGAATAGACTTCATCCTAATAAGTAGATCTTTGGTTGATTCTATTATCTCAGTAGATTATATCCCATCTCATTTATCTGACCACTCAGCGATGAAGCTAGAAATGGAGTGGGGCACTAAGTCTTCTTCCTCTAAACTTTGGTCCTTTGACAGGTCATTTCTTACATCAACAGAGGATATAGAATTCCTCCAGTCTGAGACTCGCGAATTTTTTACTTTTAACACGGATACAGCCCCTGCTGGTATAGTATGGGATGCCTTTAAGTATACACTAAGAGGAACAGTCAAGAACAGCGTAGCTCACAGAAGAAGGCAGTACAGAGAAGAAATATCTTCCATTGAGAACAGTATGTCTGTCATTCAGTCCTGTATAGATACTGACAGAGCTCTAGATAATCATAACTCGTCCCTAAAACTCGCAGAGCTAAATGAGCTTAAAAACAACTCATCCTCGATAATAGAGAAGCGAGTCTTGCAGAAATGGGAGGCAAGCAAACTCTCTCATTTCCAGTATGGGGAGGGTGCAGGTAGGCTGCTGGCCTGGAAAATTAAATCAGACCGGGTTCGTAATAATATTGCCTCAATTACATCAGATAAGGGTACCCTCACCAGCGACGCAGAAATTAGAGAGACCTTTAAAACATTCTTCAGTCAATCTATCAGGAAGATCTCAATATCAATACTAACGATGTTGGCAACTGGTTAGAGGGTATCTCCCTTCCCTCTCTGTCACCCGAGCAGAGCAAACTTTTGGAAGAGGAAATAAGTGTTGCCGAAGTAGAGCAGGCTATAAGGGGATCCAAAGGGGGTAAGGCGGCAGGAACCGACGGTTTACCGAGTGAGGTATATAAACATTTGATTTTAGAGATATCTCCAATCTTAACGGTTCTGTTTAATCAAATATTGAGGGAAGGAGTAGTACCGCCTGCCTCATGGGATAACGCCTCAATAACGCTTATCTTAAAGCCAGGGAAGCCCCCTTCCGATTGTGGCTCATATCGGCCTATTTCAATCTTGAATGCTGATTATAAAATGAAAAGCCAAACGGCTTGGCCAGGTAGCCCCTGATATACTTCACTCTAATCAAAAAGGATTCATAAGAGGGAGACAATTATATGAGCTCACTTACGAACTAATAGGATCTATTGATGTGGCCATAAAAGAGGTTCTCCCCTTATCTATTCTGACGTTGGATGCTACCAAGGCCTTCGACAGGGTAAATTGGTTATACCTGTCGGAGGCCTTGAAAAAGTTTAACGTTGGAGATAGATTTCGTAGGGCAATAGATTTGTTATATCGTAGCCCTTCAGCTTCAATTCTGATTAATGGGGGCCTTACAGCGTCGTTTAATGTAACCAGAGGAACCCGACAGCGTTGCCCCTTGTCTCCCCTCCTCTTTGATTTGTATATAGAACCCTTTGCACAAACATTAAGAGATAGCGCACTTATTAAACCCTTTGTTTTTGGTGCTTGGGAAAAAAAGGTGGCACTTTATGCTGACGATATAATGATTTTCACGTCAGATATTAATGCAGCATATCCAAAGGTGATAGACCTAGCTCTTAAATTTGGCAAAGTTTCTGGATACGAAGTTAACGCTTCCAAAACAGAGTCAATGACTTGGAACACTGACTTAACTACTTTTAATGAGTCATCTAGACCTCAATTACGATACTTGGGGGTAAATATAGTTAAAGACATCGACCTGATCGCTTCCTTAAACTTTTCTATAATAGCAGCACAGTGTCGTAAAAATATGAGGGATTGGTCACATCTTCCACTCACTATCCTAGGTAAGGTTAATTTAGTAAAAATGTGTATTCTGCCTAAGATTTCCTTTTTATTTAATTCAATCCCACTTTTTTTTGATCCCAAATTAATTTCTAAACTACAAAGCGCGATTTCAACTTTCATTTGGAATAGTAAAAATCCAAGAATTTCTTGGAAGAAAATAAGACGCCGCAGAGAGAAGGGAGGGTTAGCGGGACCGGATCTTCAGATTTATGCGTGGGCTTTTCAGCTTTCGCACGTACGCATGTTGCTAAAAATACCAGCAGCAACAGGGGTAGGCCATATGTTCTCTATGTTATTGAACTGTGAGGGAGTCGGACAGCGTAGCTTTTTGTTTAAATTCGGAGACCCAAAATTAAAAAAATAAATAAAACTAAAGACTTTAAAGGGGATAGCTTCCACATGGTACAGAATGAAGCAGGCAATTAAACTGGGGTATTATCTAGAGATAGCTCCAATATGGGACCTACCATCTCCCCCAGTTTGGGCAGAAGACACATTAACCCAACCATTAAGAGCGGCCGGCATTAATACCTGGGGTGACTTGTTTATGGACGGAACACTACTCCCTTGGGACTACCTAACAAATAAGGTCGGGCCAAGTTTGTCCAGATTCAAATTTATACAAATCTCAAGCTGGTTCCAGGCATACAATACACAGACATCACGGAGTAGCAATCTACCTATTGGTGCCACTAGCGAATTAGTTACGTGTCTGCTAGATTGTCCCCCTGCAAAAAAGGAAATATCTCTTTGGTATAAGAAGATCATGGAGGAAATAGATGGCAAATTTTGCCTCCCTGCAACATTATGGGCCGACGTATTGCCAGAAATAGATCTGGAGGAGCTTTGGTCAGCTTCCTGTGTGGCACTGTGGGACCTGGTGAAGCCAGCTTGGCTACGTCGGAACCATCTCTTCACATTTCACAGGGCTTACTACTCCCCGTTGAGACTGTCAAAATTCTCTTTGACAGGTCCGGTCTCGTGCCCAAGATGCCGACTTGTTGCCGCACCTGATATCCACATGTTCTACGAATGTCCAGAATTAACAACATACTGGGAGTCTATAGGAAATGATCTATCTTTGGCATTGGGCTTTCACATTTCCATAGATCTCGCCCTCGTCATTTTTGGCCTGAAGAACAAAGTACGTAATGCAGCTTCTAACCTCGTATTTTACTCCATTTTGGCAGCTCGCAGAGAGATCTGTAGAAATTGGAAGGACGCCCAGCCTCCTTCTATTCATGAATGGCGAACCTCTGTCCTCCAGATTTCCAAACTTGATTTAGCTAGAGGTGGAAGTCCAAGTAGGAGAGCTTTTTGGACACAGTTGGCACGGTCACATTGAGCCTGGGTTTTTTTTTTTGTTGTTGGTTTTTTTCCCCAGGGTCCTATGGTTAATGCGAGCATTGCCAACCATTGTTTTTAATGGCGTAGAGTCATGGAACAAATGGGGCTACGGTGTCACGGGCACTATCTTCCAATGAACAACCCTAAGCAAGAACTTCCAGGCTTGTGCAAATGTACTGCTGGGATTTGGCTTCTTCCCCCTCCAACTAAGATCTCCCTCCCAGCTAACGCTGAGACGGTACAGAAGCACAGCCGGTATTGTTAGCTCTGTGGCATATTCCTGATTGGATAGATTGGAGCTATGCACGCAAATGAGGATATATAAAAAAAAAAAAATAATAGGATGCTTGTTGATATGGTTAAAATGTGTTTAGAACACAATTATTTCTAGTTCTATTTCGATAGCACTATTTACCAACAGATAAGGGGAGTTGCCATGGGGGCCTGCTTTTCCTCCAGCTATGCTTGTTTGCATATGGGGTTGTGGGAAGAGCAGGTCCTCAAAAGGCAACATGAGGACATCTTGAACAATCATGTTCCCCTATGGCTAAGATATATAGACAACCTTTTCTTAATTTGGAGGGGGTCAGAGGAACTAGCCATACAGTTTATCGGGAAATTGAACATTAACCATTTAAACCTTGAATTTACTGCTCACATGAGCAAGGAATCGGTTGTCTTCTTGGATACGGAGGTCTTTATATCTAATGGCGCCATATCTACTAGACTTTATCGTAAGCCCACTGCGGGAATTTCACTGTTGCATGCATCTAGTCAACATCCTCAGCACTTGATCCACAGCATCCCCTATGGGGAGATGCTAAGGATTAAGTGCATATGCAGCAGTGAGAATGAATGCAAACTAGCCCAGGAGGCTTGCAAAAAGAGATTCCTTTTGAGAGGTTACAAAGCATCAATTATAGACAAGGCTATCCATAAAACCAGAGACCTTAGCAGGGAACAGGCATTAACCCCAAAGGAAGTAACTCCAGTTAAGGTTGAACCTCAGTCATCCAAGGTTAGGGTCATCCTGACTTTCAATAAACAACATGGTGCTATCAGAAAAATCTTTAAGCGACATTGAGGTTTACTCCTAAGAGACCCAATAATTGGGGGAGATTTGACCCAGCACAATCGGTTGCCACAACTGACCTTTAGAAAAGCTAGGTCCATGGGGAATTGTCTCGTGAGAAGCAACCCTGAGATCAAATCACCTTCTAATTGGTTATCAAAAACAAAAGGGGTTTTTCAAATGCCTGATTTGCAAAGCATGTAAACATGCGAAGAATGTAAAAATGTATAACACCCCATTTTTACCTCGACCAGTAAAAATGAAAAAAAGAATTACCTGCAAAACAGAATATGTTGTATATGTTTTAGAATGTCCATGTGCACTACGATATGTGTGCAGTACAAAACTGCCCGTGCACAGAAGAGTTCTTCAACATATACGTGCAATTGTCAATAAAGACCAAGCATATCCTGTGGCGAGGCACTTCGAGGTAGTTCATGACAGCGATCCGACCCTTCTAAGCTATTTTGCCATGGATTGTATACCACTGTCCCGTAGAGGGGGCAATCGGGAAAGTGCACTTCGCACACTTGAGACCAAGTACATTTTAGAGCTAAATACTAAATCCCCTTTTGGACTGAACGCAACTGAGGATTTATATACATGTTTATGAATTACTTGTAATTAAATGTGATTGATGATTTTAGCTCATATGAATTTGTTGACCGCTTAATACCTGTTCCCCATCTAGAAACTTTGATGAAACCGTGCACTTTAGGATTTTAACTTGATGATTTATTTTTGTTATTCACTTGGGTGTCACTTTAATTTATGTTTAGTTCATGTTTTCTTTTATTTAGCAAATCCTCCCATTACCCTCGGCTTAGGGGGCTCTTTGCTAATAGTTCAGCCATTGCCCTTTTCTTTAAACTATGCTTGACCAGCTGTGCTTGCCCACTTGGGTACTATTGAGTAATTATGAAAGGATATGATGTATTCTAAATTTGGGAATAGCAGCAATTATACCAATACATTTAATAACATTGTAATCATGGTATAAAGTGAGTTACTGGGGAAATGTCGGGAGATTATGGGTACCTCAGCCATTGAGACCTCTCTGATATGCATGTATATAGATCTGAGGTCTTATATTCTATATTTCGACCAGTTTTACCGCTTTTATATTTCAATGGCGGAATCCGTGTTTATTTATCGATTTTATAAATATTTCTATTTAAATATTTATGATTTTAAACACAGAAATATATTTATGGTTTTATATCCATTTACCGTGGTTATTGGTTATAAATATTACATTATTAACAAATGTTTGTTTATGCTGCTATACCTTTTTGATCAGACAAAGCCAAATGTAATTTCATTGTGCATTTATGCCGAGATCACATATGTATAGTCTGTCTTTCATTACAATGTTTGGCACGGCACAGCTGTTTGTAATTCAAGCAACACTAGCACTGTAAAAGGGCGTCTTACTGAACGTAACGCGTCATGTGATCAAGGTCCAGGTGGGACCGAAACGCGTCATGGCGGCTTTGATGCAGGGTGTTTGGAAATAAACTGGCACGAAGAACTTTGGGTCCGCGTGTTCATCTACGTGCATTGAAAAGGTTTTAGGTGAAGTACAAATATATATATATATATATATATATTTTTTTTTTTTCACTGAAAAAACCATAGGTTTCACACACGTTATAGTTAGGAATTAGCATTTAAAAAACCTTGCAGGGGGAGGAGCCAAGATGGCGACCGGAGCGGACGTATAGGTTCTCGGCTCCGCCAGCCCTTGTCTCCCGCACCTTCATCCTGCCAACTATCCTTCGCCATTTCGTCAGCGGGATGTGCGCTATGCTATGCTGACTTCGCCAGCGTTACTCCGGAGCCTCTGACTGCACGGCAACCGCAGTTATCCCGGGAACGACTTCGCTGCCTTGGACCCCGGCTTGAACCTCCGCGTCCCGCCGGCCCCTTGAGCACCGTGACGGTCGGGCTGCCTGCTCGCCACTGAAGTGGGGACAGTGCCGCCGTCGTCTACAGCAGAGACACTGATATGCGGGCCGGCGGAATTCCACATCGCATTCGCTCCACAGCCCGAGTGCGTGACTAGGTTGGAGGGGAGGTGAACCTCCTTACTGGATGCGGATTCATTGCTGCCTCGACTCCATTGTTGCTTCTGCCTAGTGCTGGCGAGCCCTCTCCTTCTTCCAACCGGATTATACAGAAGGGTCGCTCCGGCTCCGCGTGGGAACCGTGAGCCGAGTGGTGACCCTGGAGTTGATGGGGGCTTAAATTGGTGATCGGTGCTGTTTCGTGGACCCCCACTCCTGGCTCTGTTGTTCTGCTACCTGCAAGATGGCGACGCCTCTCTGCCTGCCCCATGAGGACGACGGCTTATCCCCGCATTGGGACTATGACTCCACGTCCCTGCAGGGAACCAACCCCCATTCGCCCTTCCCTGCCCTGAAACTGCAGGACCCACAGCCTGTGTGGTCAAACGGGGATGTTATGGCGGCTCTGGGTGAGTTAAGAGTGGCGCTGAGACGTGGCTATTGTGTGCTGGGCGAGAAGCTTGATGCCCTCATGGTCGACCGGGAGTGGGAGCGGAAAGTCCTTTCATCGCGGAGTCTGGATTCACACCTGCAGCTGGCTGATTGGGATACAAGGTATCCGGGGATCCCTGACAATGCTGCCACTGTATCCACCGCTACTTGTTGCAACTCGAGACCAGTTATGAGACCGGTTAGTGCAACTTTGTTTTCCTCCGGCATTGAGCCTGCCTTCCTGCCTCGTTCAGCATTGCCGCTGTCGTGCTCAGCAAATGCTCGGCCTGAAACCTCCCTACGTGCCTCGTCCCCGGGGCCTCCCATCCCCCGGTGGTGGAACTTTTACTATCTGGCTGAGTTGATGGGACTTTCAACGTGTTTCAGTGACTTTCCTGGAGGCCGACAACGTCCATTTTGTGACTGTGTCCCTCCCCCTCCCCCACTTCGGCCATCTTGTCTCTTTGTCCCCGAAGGGATGGACTTTGCGTGTTGGGAGGGGGTGGGAGATCGCCCACGGTCGGGCCAGGGCTAGGCGGTTTCTATTATTGTGAGGGTATGCCGGCGGGCGGGGACTGGTTTGGAATTGTTTCTTCTGGTTTGCTCTTTGCACACATTTAGCACTGCCATTTTAACATGCCGGTCCTATTTTGTTACCGATAGTTGGGGTAGAGGATGTCTTCGCAACCGGTGGTACCGATAGTTTGTGGTATTGACTTCTCCTGCCTTCCGATCGACAAGTGGGGACCCAGGCTTGACTACATCTTGCAAATGTTGATTGTGATGTGTGTGATGTTCCTTCCCCTTTACGGACAAAAGTACGGGGTCATGCTGTTCCTCTTTTGTAGTTGAGAGGGCGGTTCTGTGCGGTATGGGAGGTCCGGGGGCTCATTCTTCCGACTCTCACCTGAAGCAATGTTTTTCCGCATTTAATGCTGTGTATGTAGTATGGTAACTGGGTGAGATTAGGACTTTCAAAATTGTTCAGTGATGCATGACGTGATGCCTTTCCCCCACTGCTTTTGCATTATCACCTATTTCTGAGTTGTCGTATACTGTGTGGGGATAGTGCTTTTGGCTGGGGGGCTGGGAACGTTCGGAATTGCTCCTCCTCCCGCTTCACTTGTATTTTGTGAGAGTTGTAGATTAGGATGGCCTTTTCTCACTCTCTATATATGAGTCAATTTTTCTTTATTTTTTCTTCTTTTTTCCTTTTCTTCTCTTTCTTCTCTTGGACTGCATTTCGGGTTCGTTAATGGGCGACAGGCACATTGTCGGGGGGGGGGTAGGCCGTAGCCTCCGCGTTGGTGTAGGGTGGGGGGGTAGATTTTATTTTTCTTATTTAGTTTCTATGGGCCTTTTTCTCAACTTTCTGCGCTTTCTTCTCCTATTTTCTGTTCTGGGTCTGTGATAGGGGTTAGTAGAGAGTGGGTGGCGCTGGGGGTGGCACAGGCATGATTCCAGTTGTTCAGTTTGTTTTTCTACTGTATTGCCACTCTGACGAGATGCTCAACCCAAATGTTGCTATTACTTATGCTGCCTACTCATGTTGGGGAATTACTGTACGGACTCAGCTCTCCTTGCACCTATTCTTCATTGATTTCTCTTGATCGGAAAAACTTTAAAATTTAACCTTCAGCGCTCCTTTTCCTTGACGGCATGACTTTACCAGTGTAACTGTTGTTACTTGATGCTATGCCACCTGATGCCGCTAGGGGACCGTATTGCTAGCACTTGTGCTCAAAAGTAACGTGGCCGGCCTGATGGTTGTAGGCCTGTATTTGTTTCCTTTCACGTGCACAATAAAGGTTTTCAAAAATTTAAAAAAAAAAAAAAAAAAACCTTGCAAATTCATTGAAAAAACCATAGGTTTCACACACATTATAGTTAGGAATTAGCATTTCAAAAATCATGCAAATTCATTGAAAAAACCATAGGTTTCACACGTTATAGTTAGCTGAACATTTCTCTCATACAAAACCTTTAAAATTCCATAACTTACGCACCCGCAATGCACTGCTGATGACGTCACATATTACATCACTCATGACATGGTCAGTGACATCACTCATGACATCACTGATGACATCTCAAATGACATCACTGATGACATCATCCAGTGAATGTGTGTCTTTTTGAAAAATCTTTTTTTTTATATATGTATATCTAAAGGTCGATGGAAGAATAAATGTCTAAATGGATTTTTTTTGTAAAATTGATTGTATAACTGACTTATTAAGTATATCTTAGTGAACAGGTGTACTTGCGAGTAATCTCTAAATATTTAAATATCTGTATCAGTGTCTCACTTTGTATATAAGTGGCTGCATGGGTTGGTGAGTAGCTACATGAATGTGTATATGGGTTATTAGTTGGTAGTTTGAGTACCAAAATTAGTGTTTGTACGGTTCGGTGGGAAAAATTACTTAGCGCACAGATGCATGAATGACTGACTCACTGTTTGTATGTGTTTTGAAGACAGCATGTGTGCAGGACTGTATGGGTGGATCAGTGTGTGTATGAGTGTGTTAGTGAGTGAATGACTGTCTCAAAAGTATCTTTATGAGTAACTACATATGTTTTAAACTAGTATATGTGAGTATTGATGTATATAAGTGAGTATATCTGAGAGCGAGAGATTCTAAGACTTCCTGTATAAATAAGTATGTGTTTCTATAAGTGATTGTTTAAGAGAGTAAGTATGTCTACAATTCTGTGGAAGTTAGTGTAGTGGTGGATGTATAGCTGTATATGCAAGTAAATGGATATGTGTGAGTAACTCTATAGATGAGTGTTGGTGTATAACAGGTTATATAGGTGTATGAATACATATGATGAGTCAGTACATGTATGAGTGACTATATAGAACTGTTGGTGAATGAGTGGATGTGTTTGTAGATTTTGGGATTACTCAATAGGTTGTTCTAACTGGAAATGGTATCTCCATTTTTTTGATAATTTTAGTTTCTATTATTGATTGTGTGTATCAAAGGTTATATTACAGTAAGAGGAGGTGTGCCACAGGATGATGTCATCTGTGATGTCATCAGGGATGTAATTTGAGATGTCATGAGTGATGTCATGAGTGATGTCACTGACCATGTCATGAGTGATGTAATATGTGACATCATCAGCAGTGCATTGCGGGCGCGCAAGTTATAGTTAGCTGAGCTAACTATAATGAAGGAATTTCAAAGGTTTTGTATGGGAGAAATGTTCAGCTAACTATAACGTGTGGGAAACCTATGTTTTTTTTCTGTGAATTTCAAAGGTTTTGAAAATGATAATTTGTAAATGTATTAATTATTATGTCTTACTTTTTATACTAATTTCTTATATTTTTAATATAAATATTTATATTTATTTTATTTTTTAGATTATATTTCATATTCTTATTATAAAATAATACCAAAACAAAATTGCAAAGTAAATTTTGGATGAATTATTGCTTGACGCCGGTTGCAAGTATAACACAGCTCCAGCAATTCTCTTGGGGCCCTATGCTCACAATGCTGTATCAATCCTTACACCTGCTTCAAGCATGTGCAAGGTTTTGACGGTGCATAAGCTCAAAAGTCACTGAATAAAATGCTATACATTTCACCTATTCACTTTTAGGAGGCCTTGCTGCACCCCCTTCTGCACAAGAAAACCTCTTATGGCACAACGCTTTACAATGTAATACACCCTCCAGATGCGTCACATTGTTAATAGCACACACCATGGCACATCTTTTGCACCACCTCTGTGTCACAAAAGTAATGCAACGACTATGTAAAAGAGGCACAAGGGGATTGTAAATCCGCCCCTAACACATACAAATTCACCCAGGCACTTTCCCCAGCAGCGCAAATTGAAACATAGACTTGTAACATATTTATGTACATATGATACATTCAAGTGCTTCAGACATACTACAGCATACTATAGGTAAACACCTTATAGATTTATGCTGTAGCAGTTCCTTATAGTTCTGCACTTTCACATTCTCCATACACTAGTAACATATTCATTAATTCATTTATGAACTACACATTCATTCTGACCAACTTTTACACACTAACATAGAAATGTAGTTCTTTCTTTGACCAGTGAAGGTAGTTCTAAAAAGAACCGTTTTTTTTTTTTTTGTATTTTTTGTGTGTTTTCTCATCAAATTCCAAACGGAACAAAAGAATGTAAAAAAGAACAACTAATGTCGAGGACAGAATGATCCTGCATCCTGCGTTTCATCAAGTATATAGACTTTTCCCCATAACACAAAAGTTTATCGCAATAAATGCATAGAATTTTAACTTTAGCAAAGTCAGAATCAATATGTGGGTGTGGACTGCTTGCTGAAAATGCTGCTGCCGCAGTTGATGTGCTTGGTGTAGCAGCAGGTGGGTTCTCGTGAAACCTCCGTCTTGCAGCTTGAGCAAAGTTCTTGATGTGCAAGTTCTTCACGTGTCGCACCATATTTGCTGTGCCAAAGGAGTATTTTTTACATGGAGAACCCCTTGAAAGCGTTGTTTCACAAATTTTACAGGTTACTTTTGGAGCATTAACCTTTTTTGACCTTCTGGGAAAGTGAAAAACTTCCAAATTAGAGCTTCTTTCCTCTACTTTGGACGTTCTTCATGAATGAAATCGCCCTCTGAAGAACTGCCTGAAGATGACTCCATTGCTCTTATTATTGTGATCTTACTTCTATTTGGGAAGATTCTCAGAACAAATGCTGCTTCTTAGAAAGTCAAAGTTGAATAATTATAATGGGACGGAACTTTCAACAGTCGCAATAGGAAAAGTTATGAACCAATCAAATCTCTACTTTTAAAGTCACATGGCTTTGCGTACGCTTATGATGCGCTTGCCCACCTCTTTCAATACGAGTACGCATGATGTTCTACCGCAATTTGTGTAATTCTTTTTAAAAGTAATATATGATTATTACAAGTATTTAAAAAAATTCATAGTTACCCCAAATGTCTGCCCTTAGTATGTACATTAAATACATATATGTTTTAAACCAAGTAGAAACATTGCCCCCTTTCGCGTACAGAACGCCGTACATGACGTCACACCGAAGCTTTAATGCAACGCGTAACGTCAAAGCATATTCGTACCGTATGCGCGGGTACACGCTGAGTATGATAAGCAGTACAAACTATGGTACGATCACCCTCTCAATCGAAGCTCATGTCTGATGTCCTTCAGATGTTACATGTGAAGGACATCAGACATGAGCTCAATTGGAATTCCATAGAGCATATAATCAAACCCATTATCGCCACTTTAGCGACACTTTCCTGTGGATAAAGTGGAGATAATTTTGTCGCCCAGGCTTGATATTGCCTCCGAGCAGTGACAACAGATACGTTACAACAGTCTGACAAACAGATCCACAGCCTTATTACGCCACTTTTGAGTCACTTTTAACATGGGTAAAGTGATGCCAGGAGCTAGTAAATCTACGTCTGACTTTTCAAAAGAAAATCTCAACTCCAGACTCCACGACACAGTTTTAATGTTGTTTTCTCTCTCTCACTCCCTGTGACATCATTTCTCTTTCTCTCTTAAACTTAGACACTGCTGTCTTCGACGTGTAGACGTGTAGAAGAATTGTTCAGAATAAGTTGTGACACCAACTGCCTGAAATGTTTACCCGCAAGGTTTATACAATGGTAAGCACAGAGGCCTAGATCTACAAAGCCTTCATAGGAATGCATTAGAAATAAGTCGGCATAACGGGCGTCAGTAACGCAGTAGGCACTTCCATATAGACACCACTTGAATGCAGCACTATAACAGAACTGGAATGTACGAGTCACACTGCACAGGTAAAACCGTAGAGTTACCAAAACTAGCAGGGGCATAGTATCAAGAACGTCGATAAAATTATCGCCGTTTCAGCGGCAGGAAACTGCCGCTAAAGCGGCGATAATTAACTTGTTAATATGCCCTTGTGAATTCCCATAGTAGCCCAGGTTAACACCAGAACCTGGATTGCTATGGGAATTCACAAAAGCATATTATCAAGCCCATTATCGCTGCTTTAGTTGCAGTTTCCTACCGCTTAACCGGCGATAATTTTATCGCCCTTCTTGATAATATGCCTGGTAATGCTTCAGCTCATTTACTCACATCTACATAATTCTAAACTCTCATTTTCTTTTTTCTTTTGCAGATTACCAATCGGACACCTTTTGGAATCCATTTCACAATTTGTTTATAACATTGTTTAAGTTATTTTTCTAGTTCTAATATAGTTATAATTGAGTTTCGTTTATATTTATTGTTTAATAAAAGTTAATAAAAAACGATATACTTCTTTTATTTTGTGGGGGAGGGGTATGACGGCCCACAATAAAAATAATGTTGAAATACTATAGTAAGATATTCACGACTACGATTGAAAACTACTGAGTTCTAACTAACAGATATAATAAAAACAACGGTGAGAAACTACTAAAATGGCGATGGACCGAGTACGTAATCAACGTTTGGCGCCTCAGCACTACCTTTCAAATAAATATATAAAAAATATGACTATTAATACTGTACAAAAGTACAGCAGCGGATGACACACACAAACCGGGAAAAGAAAGCGACAGATTTACTAACTGATATAAAGAAAGGTTTGCTTGTTGAACTTGAACAAAAAGAAAACGTGGGCTTCGAAACGACGCTGAGCATGCGAAGAGAGTACAACTGCTACACAAAAAAGGAAAGCTTTACATACTATCTTAGAAATGAAGGAGCATATTATCAACAAAAGGCGATACATTATCGCTGCTTTTATCGACAGGAAACTGCAGATAAAGCGGCGATAATGTGCTTGATAATAGGCCCTTGTAACTCCCATAGCAGCCCAGGTTCTGGTGTTAACCTGGGCTCCTATGGTACAAGTACTGCACAAGTACCCCGCCATTTTTGATTTAAAAAAAATAAAAATTGAGCCTAAAGATCCCTGTACCACCCCTGACCAAGACTATAGGCTCAGAATGTTTCTACACTGCCCCGTTTCCTTATTTCTCAACTTTGTTTTACTGTTTTCTTGTGACTCTGCTCTCCCGACAAACAACATAGCTGCCAACACTTCCTGGTTTGGAGTATTGACACGATTTTTCTTTAAAAAAATGAAACAAAAAAAATAGAGCCTAAACATCAATGTACGACCCCCTGAGCAAGCCTAGAGGGTCATAATGTCTCTACCCTACCCCCTTCCCTTATTTCTCAACTTTGTTTTACTGTTTTATTGTGACTCGGTTCTAGCGAGGCACAAGATGGCCGCCAACACTTCCTGGTTTTGAGTGTTGACAGACCGTTCACAGTCAATCAGCATGCAGCTCGTGCTCGTAATTGAACAGATTTTAGTACGCGTACTGAATTCCGTCTCTAGATATCGCTATGCTTTTACTTGCAATTTTCTCAGAAACTACTGAATGGATATACAACATTTACCAAAGAGCGCAATCTGCGAACATAACTCTGTCTCTCTGCCAAATTTCAATTAATTCCGTTCAGCCGTTCGGGCTGTAGCCCTGGCTAAAGGTCCCTATGGAAAATTGCATGGGGAAAGCACGTTTTGGGACCCCCCTTTTTTCTCGGCCCCCACTTGATGAATCACCCCCAAACTTTCAGGGAAGGAGCGGAACGGAGCAGGCTATTTTCTTGGAGAAATTCACGAAGATTCGCCCACCGGCGTCAAAGTTATTCCAAATAGAATGTTGTGGATTTCCTATGGAAACTAGGTCCTAACTGTAACTACCTACTGACTGGACATTTCTCTCATACAAAACCATTGCAATTCCCCCGTTATAGTTAGTTCAGCTTCTATAACTCGCGTGCCCGCAATGCACTGCTGATGACGTCACATATTACATATCTCATGACATGGTCAGTGACATCACTCATGACATCGCTGATGACATCTCAAATGACATTACTCATCATACCTTTGTGTTTAAGACCCGGGTGACGTCAGCACTACAAAACGGACACCCGATTCACTTGATTTATCATATAACTCACAACATAACCACGCCCATAGCACAGGCATCATGGTTCAGATTCTCACGCAGCACTGGCATACGTCACACCATCCCACTACGCTTACGCTTCCAGGAAAAAACAAAAACGCAACATTGCCCAGATTTCCATTATACTGATTTCATTTTTCCAGGTCTAGTTGTCAAAAAAGCACACACACACACACTCCCTCATGGCTGGTACACACCCACACCACACCCATCTAGCACATGCGTCACTACACACGTGACCCTAGCAATAAAAAAGACGGAGCTCATGTGCTCTACGCCATTTTAGAGTTGCTCCCATCCCAAGCGCTATGATGGTCCATCCTGGTGGTTCAGAGGCCTCATGTAGGCCCGAACCACCGAGTACAAGGGCCCACCACTACGTGCCTGGCCTCTTTGGTCACTGAGTTAGTGGTACCACACGGACTGAGCGGGTGAGGAACCTGCGATGATGATGGGAGCAGGAGTATGTCGTTAGCCATACCGATATCAAGACTCAGCACCATACATCAGATTTCTTGGTGACAGAGCGGGATTGCATGTTGTAGAAGGTGTCCTGTCCACGAAAAGGTGAGCAGTGAGGCCTGGGTGCGCATCGGAGGGAGTTGATGGGGTGCAGCAGACTGGATACAAAAAAGCGAGGCAGCAATTAGGCGTACGCAGTCCTATATACCATATCTTATTGCATTTAATTTTTTTTCCAATTGCAGGAATGTTTTTATAATCTGTCAAATGGCCGGTATATAAACTGTACAATTTTTTTTTTTAAATATCTTTTTATTAAACAAAGACACAACATAACAATATAAAAGCATCAAGTGAGCAAAATATGACAACATTGCAGGGTTAAAACTGTAATTCGTACAAAATCGCAGATACAGTACACAAAGCATCGGGATCACGGGGGTTCCATCTTTGCAACTTCTATTGGTGTCTTCGGGGGTGTACATAAATCGCTGCGGTGGCTATTCCAAGCCCCCCAAATCTTCCCCCACTTCTCCGGACGACTCCTAGCCACCTAAACCACTCTCTCCCTAAACATGCACCAGATAAGATCCTGGGCCCACTTTGTAGGCTGTGGTGGCTGGCTGGCTTCCCATAACTGAGCAATGTTACGTTTCGCCACCATATACGCCAACGTTACCCACTGTTTCTGATATCCATTCAAGTCCCTGGGTTCCAACACATTCAATATACATCTGCAGGCTTTAGGCCGTATCACCTCCCCAGCACGTCACCCATCACATCATGTATTTTCATCCAATAGTTTTGTATCTCATCACAGTGCAATAGAATATGTATGAAAGTGCCCAATTCACTGCATCTCCTCCTACAGTCTCCGTTTGCAGATCTTCCCATTTTCACCAATCTAGGCCCTGTGACATATGATCTATGTAGGATTTTAAGTTGCACCAATCTAAACATCATCTGAACTGCAACCACTTTTGGGGGAGAGACCGCCTCCACCCAATCTTCATCATCCAACTCCAATCCATCCACACTCCAAGCAGTTCTAATGCTACCAAGTGGATTTTCCATGTTATTGATTAGCTTTTTATAGATCAGAGAAACTGTCTTTTCAGGGAGGTGTCCATCAAGTACTCGGTCCTCAAGGGGGGAAGCCTCAGGAGGTTCTGTGTCCGGCGGCATGTGAGCGAGAAGGGCATGTCTAAGCTGCCGGTATCGGAAGTGTTCATTGTCATGCAGGCTGTATTGTTTTTGGAGAGACTCGAAGGTCTGTACACCACCCTTCCCCCACATATCTTTGATCTGACTAATTCCGATAAGGTCCCATTTGTCAAACCCTTTAGTCCTTCACAGGCTCCTAAGCTTCTCCGAACTAAACAGGGGGGTCACCATTGTCAGTTACCCTGCCCATTCCAAACCTCTGGTAGCCGCATGCCAGACGTGCACTGCATGTGCAGTCAGACCCGACAGTGTAAACCTCCCCGGTTTGGCATACAGTGCTCTGACAATATCTCTGCCTGGAGCCAGCCCACGGTCCATGGCAAAGCCAGGGTCTCCCGGGGGGCCATACATCACTGTCGCAAGATAAGCAGCCCAATAGTATTTGTTCAAATCCAGCAGTCCAATTCCACCATCATACCAAGGAAGAGTCAGCTTGACAAAGGCAATGCGAGCCCTGCCGTCCCAAAGAAGCTGCCTTTGGAGTGTCTCAATCTCCCTGAAATACGTAATAGCCATGGAGTTTTGGAGTATGTATAAGAACTTGGGCAAGGCCATCATCTTGAACAAAACCGCCCTTCCAAGCAATGACAAGGGGAGAGCTCTCTAAGGTTCCACATCTCTTCTAAGCCGGCTCAATGGGGGCTTTAAATTATTAGCATATCTCGCCCTTGGATCCAAAGTTATATATACCGGAGTATCTACCAAATATCGTCAGCACATCCAAGAAATTACTCTGGGATGCTCTGGGTTTAGTGAGATACATCAAGATATCATCTGCATAAAGTGAGATTGTATCCTCCCAGTCTGGTGTCCACCGCAATCCACATATCGACCAGTCCCATCGGACCCATGCCGCCAGCGGCTTCAACGCCAGCGCGAAAAGAAGTGGGGACAACGGACATCCCTGTCTCATGCCCCTTCCAAGGGCGAAGTCAGCTGATTTACAGTTATTTACGATCACTCTGGCCAAAGGAGCGGCATACAACAATCGAACCCACCCGATAAATTCCTAGCCAAAGCCCAATGTAGTCAGAACCGCAAATAGGTAAGTACATACAACCAGATCAAATGCCATAGTGGCATCCAGGGACACCAAGACCGACGGCTCCAGTATTTTCGGAGAGCCGCCCAAAATCCTGTGAAGTCTCCGCAGGTTCAGGGCTGTATTCTGACGCAGCATGAAGCCAGACTGATCGGGGTGTATAAGAGTTGTGATGACCTTGACCAATCTAGTGGTGAGCAACTTTGCTAATATCTTGGGTTCAGCATTGAGAAGCAAAATAGGCCGATATGAGGTAGGAACATCCTAGCCCTGCCTGTTTCATGAATGACTGCTATGTTTGCACCCGTTGATCATATGGGAGTTGTCCCAGGTCGCTGCTTTCCTGGAACATAGCACGGATATGGGGAACAATTTTATCGGCATTTAATTTATATAATTCAATAGGCAATCCATTAGGACCTGTCACCTTCCCAGACTTGAGGTTTCTAATTGCTTGTGCAATTTCATTGTCTGTAATAGATGAGTCTAAATATTCCCTATTTTCCGCTGAGAGGTTTGGCATGGCTATATCTCTAATCATCTCTCCATTCTCGATCCCAGTAAAACCATTCGCAGAGGTGCATACTTCTTTATAATACTCAGAGAAGGTGTCTGCCACTGCCTGTGGGTCCGTGATGTTCTCAGGCCCTGACCCCTCTAGCTCCAGCACCAGATGAGAAGCTCGTTCTCCATGTTCTAACCAAGCAATTAACTTACCGGCCTTATCCCCGTGTTCGTGCACGTCGTTATTATGTGCGATTGCCCGTTCCCTAGAGAGACCCTTGTATTCATCTTGTTTCAATTTCAACAAATGTATGTGTGCCTGAGCAGCCATATCTGCCACCCTTTTCTCCAAGTCTACTACTTCTGCCTCCACTCTGACCACCTCGGCCTGGTGCACCCTCTTTCTACCCGCGATCAAGTAGTGGAACGCACCCCGTAGTACTACCTTATATGCCTCCCATAGGGACTGTGCTGATTCGACCGTGCCCTGATTTTCCAGAAAATAATGTGCCGATACTTGGCATACCTCCTTCTTTGTGGCAGGGTCCCTCAAATGGTTCTACCCACCCCTGACTTTCCAATCTCAAGTTGCAACCACATCGGGGAATGGTCCGAAATACCCCTCCCTAGGTATCTTGCCTCTCTAATTATGTGTGCCATGGCTGCTGGAACCAACATGTAGTCCAATCTAGACATGCTATTGTGTGCGGCTGATATATGTGTGAAGCATTTCTGAGTCGGGTTACGTACTCTCCAGCTGTCTACCAGTCCCAGTGATTCGAGAAAGTCAGGGAGCCACTTCTGTGATGTCGCATGTGGACGTGGTGGGAATCTATCCACTCCCCCATCTAGTACAGCATTAAAATCACCCCCCAGCACCACGAGACCCAAAGGCAGGGTTAGAAAGATAGCGCTCAGATCTTTAAAGGTATCGAACTGACGGCCTGGCAGCACATATATGGATATATGGATACCCTCTAACTGTCCCGAAACACCTACATATCTGCCCCTCTGGTCCGACCATGTAGCGCGTAGATCAAATGGGAAGGAGCTTTTAAGCAGAATACCAACCCCTCTAGAACCAGATGTAAACCCAGCATGTGCTACTAACTTGTATCCCCCTCTATGTAGGGCCATACACCGATTTCCAACAAGATGTGTCTCCTGCAACAACGCTACATCTGGGGAGTGCCTTCTGATTAGCTGATTTATAATCCCACGTTTGATCTTGTGACCCATCCCGTTGACGTTCCAACTCAACACTTTCATCTCCGATCCCTGATTAGTACGAGACATTCACCCCACACCACTAGCATAGAAAAAGGATGTTGTCACCTGATGCGGCGAAAAAAAGCATAAACAAAAAAGGAACCAAAACACAAAATGACTCACAAAACTGAGCCCCCCCCCACCCTCCACCCCTGTATGTAGCTGACGCTAATCGCCAACTAGCAGTGTGCCTGTCGTCCCCAAACTAAGCTAGTGTTAACTAAAGGTAGAAAACAGAGGAGGGTCAATGGGCAGAACCGCCACACCCTCCCCCCGACCCACTCATCGCCACCCCTGTACTGTTTACTTCACTGACATAAATACAGAACTCAGCTGGGCAGGGGACCCATTTACACGCCCCATTCAACCCCACAGCAACTTACCACAATTTAAACCCATTAAATTCCATATTTACGAACTCATTCTTGATTCTCGGTCTTGATTCTCAGTGTCCCGCATGTGGGTACTATCCAACCAGTCCGCCATCACCTCAGGATTATCAAAAAACCAAGCCTTCCCGTTGAGTTCCACCCTGAGTCAGGCCGGAAACATCATAGTGTACTTTATATACCCTTGTTTCTCAGTTTCTTCTTCACCGCCTGAAAGCCTTGTCTTTGCTTTTGTACCGTTTGAGTGAAATCCGGGAAGAAGGAAAGAGTCGTATTCTCAAACCTCAATGGAGCTCCGGTTCGAGCCATCTGAAGGATCACATCTCTGCCCTGAAAGGTCAGACCTCTAACAATCATAGGATGGAGGGAGCCCCCGGTCTCGGTCTACCTCCCGGGACTCTGTGGGCATGTTCGACCGTGAAGAAATAGCTAAGACCCTTAGGTTTGAGGTGATTGATAATGAGACCATCCACAAATAGATCCGTAGTTTGTCCTTCCGACTTCTCTGGCACCCCCTGTATACGAATGTTGTTGCGTCGTACCTTTCCTTCATAATCATCGAGCTTGCGATCAGTGAGAACCTTGAGGCCTTAAGATCACGCACCTCTTGCTGCAACAAGTTCACATCATCTATGAGGCTAGCTCTCTTGACTTCTAGCGATTTGACTTTCTCACTTGCCTTTGTGAGATCCTCTCTTATCAGCCCCACCTCAATTGTAACAGTATCAAGCTTATTGTCCAAGGCCTCCATCCTCTGGCCCAGGGACGTCTGAACTCCAGTAATGGCGGCCATGAGATCTGTCAATGTCGGCTCGCCGCTGGTCGGAGCGTCTTCTGCCCCCCCGACAGGGCCCTTTTTCGAATCCATCGGGGACCCCTAGGTAGAATGTAGCGATCTAATTTGTTGGACTGAACGTTTCTGGCACCTCTAGTGGACTTGGGCTGCGATTTATCTGAGTTGGCTCTTGCTGCCATCTCGCTTTCCAATAACAGGTACCTCTTCTCCACCATGTCATTAGAGTCGTGTTTTCACCGCCTGCTCCTGTTATAAAACAAAGGGGTACCTCCAATCTCAATGCACTTGCCTCCACCAGGCCGAATCCAGTCACCCAATCCAGAGCACTCCCCTTAGACTGCCCAACTCCCGGGGATGTGCAGCATTACCCAGGGGTGCAGCACCGTTTCAGATTCTCCACCACAGCTATACTTTTTTTCATCCCATCGTAAGCATTACTCGAGGATTTATCTGGTATTGTCAAAAGGGTTTTTGGTACAAGATGCTGAAATGGAGTTCAGCATCAGAATTACCTCTGATCACAATAAAAAATGTTTGCTGCAATGGGAGAATGGCACCAATTTGAATTTCCCCAAACCTCCTTACAAATTCTGATTACTGTAAACTTCAAGTTCTCCTATGGAATGTCTTGAAATCAATATGTGTACAGCTTCACTGCTGGTGGTATGTAATACAATGAAAGCTAACATTAGCGGGATAACAGCACAGTTTATCTGTAGCAAAAGTCAAAGTATGCTAAACGTGGTTAAACAGCTGGGCCAGGCAATTTCACAACTGGAAACACTGGATGCTAGGGCTATAAATATTGTTTGCTCAAATTAGTGAACTCTCCATCTTCAGTTGCTCCATTCTAGGGCAAAACTACAACATTACTATAGTCTTGAAGAAGGATAACTCACCTGGAGAGATGGGATCATATTGACCCATCTCTTTGAATAATGCTGACGCCAACATTTTTGCTGAAATTCTAGTACATCAGCTTCCTCCCCTTCTCACTGGTTTAGTCTCACAATAAAAACATGGCTTCATCCCTTGCAAGGACATCATCATTCACATTAATAAAGCAATTGCTGCCTTCGAAGTAGCTGAAAAATCAGGGAAAGAGCTGGGTATGATATTATTGGATGCCGAGAAGGCATTCAACCATGTGGTCAGAGACTTTTTGTAGGTTTTGATGGGGGCTTTAGGGGTTGGTGATCTATTTTCCAGATGGGTGCAGTCCTTATACAGACTACATGTGCCAAGCTTGTTTATCCTGGGATTTCTTTGCTACCGTTTAAGATACACCAGAGCTCCCAGCAATGGTGCCGGCTTTCCCCTCTTTTGTTTGCTCTTTATCTGGAACCTTATTTGCAATCATTGCTGATAAGTTAGGGAATTTGGCCTATGGTCCTTGGAGACGGCAAACTCAAAATTAGTGCTTATTCTGATGATGTTGACATATGCTCGACCAATACATCTGATGCTATGAAATGTGTGATTAAAGAAGCAGACTGGTTTAGCATACACTCTGACTATAAATTACATGTAGCTAAAACTTAGTTATTGTTGAATTTTAGGCCAGGTGTTCAAATCTCTGGAGCAGCTACCTCTGCTATTTGTCTGAGTATTAATTGAGCGCACAGGTCGATAAACTCTTAAAGCTAAATTACGAACCCCTGCTGCAGTCAATGTCTTATACCAGGGTAACAAATAAAATTTTTAAATGACTTGAAGGAGCCATAGAGTAAAAAACAACAGGAGTATGACCCATAGACCAGGTTGAGATCTGGGTAAGTATATGTAATAGACCACAATCTCTCAACCAGATTCAGTAAGGAAGACAGATATATATGCATGTACAAGACATTACAAGGTGAAAGCAAGAGGGTAAGACTCCCAGTATTTTTTCAAATGTGCTCATGGAATCATATATTTAAAATCACTGTTCAAGACACAACAGGTATTACAGCACTGCGGGCCAAAATTGTGAAGACAACCCAAAGGAACTTTGTGCACGTTGTGCTCGTGATAAAATGAGTAACGGCGCAAGGGACAAGTGGAACAACAGCGAGGGACGCAAAGTGTGAAGGAGAATCAATAAATATGTACAAGAATCAATGGTTCTCTTCATTGATTGGAAAATATGTAACTGTGTATGAAAAAAAGTTAATCATGCGCCGTTAAATTTGCTGTATAATTGGTTGACGGTGTCTCGATCTATTAAGTCAGGATCATCTTCTGGATCGGGTTGCCAATTTTTGAGGGGGCTGTATAAAAGAGGAAAGGTAGAGTTGAGGGAGGGACTGGGAAAGGGAAGAAGTGCAAGGTTGGGGAAGGGGTACGGGAAAAGAGTGGAAGGAGAGAGGCTGCCAGTGAGTACTAACCATAGGTCGTGGGATCTGCGCGGGTAGTGGTGACGTAAAAAGAGAGGGCTGGAGGCAATCCTGTAAATTACATAACTGGATGTGCAAGGCTGTGAATTAAAAAACGTGTTTGCAAGGAAGAGGAGGCATGGGGGAAGGGGGAGGGAAAAGGGGGGAGAAATTGGGAGAGTGGAGAAGGATGGGAAAAAGGGGGGAGAGGGGAAGAAGGAGGGGGGACAGGGGAGGGGAGAGGAGGAAAAAAGGGGGAAGGGGATGCAGGTAAGGGAGGAAGACAAGACTGGGAAGTGGAGGATTTGGGTGGGAAAGGGGGTAGGGAAACAGTAGCGTATATGTGTCAGTATGCAGTGGAATCGCTGTCGAGATACCGCAGGTGATGGCGTGTGCTGTGAGGATACATAGTAACATTACGGATGAGTGAAGGAATAGAAAATGAGGAAGAAAGCGACGGGTTAGGTGTGGAGATATTGCGTGCGTGCTGCAGAAAATAAAAGGGGAATGTGAGTCGGTATGTGGAAGAATGCTGTAGATGTATTGCAAGTGAGAGCATCTGATGTGGGGATTCAAGGTACCATGAAGGAAAAGGGTTGGGATTGGAAAGTGAGGAAGTGGGCGGAGGGCTGGGCATGGGGAAGTAGCGTGTGCACTGAAGAGAGGCAATGGGTAAACTCACAGTGGGTCCACCCGGGTGGTAGACGAACGGTTGGAAAATGGGGTCAGGCGATAGATCCTCTGTGTGGGTCCCAGATTGGGTGCCTGTTAGGAGGCATACACATACACGGAAGTTAATGCCTCGAGACACTACAACGGCTCCTGCTCGATTGACTCCTGCCACGCTCATGGATTAACCCAGATTGCCCCGCCGAAGAGACGTGATTCCAGCTCGCCTCCTTCCCCCCGCCGGAGAGACGTGATTGCAACTTGTCTCCCGTTAACCGGCACAAGGCTCTGCCCTTGCCCCTCGATTCCCACGGGTTGCGCCCACTGCAGCACCCTGACTCCATTAATTGATCCGACGTCCGCTCCAAGGCACCCGTCGCTTCCAGCTCTGTGCCAGATCCTACCGAATCCTTCTCAAGTCACCCCGCCAGACCTCTCCTCCGGTTTTTCCTACAGCATTGAAAATGAGACAACCCCGTCCTGAAGATGGTCCCAATTGATCAGGGACCGAAACGTCGTCGATCCCACAGTGCTAATTGAGGCGCAATACTCAGCGTGGCTCTACTGAAACTGTGATTTGTGATTCTAAGTCACCTTAAATATGTCACACACTGAGCCACCCACTGTATAATATTTGCACTTTGCTCACATTGCACCGCCCACGCTGTTTCACCCCTTCACTTGGGTCGCCATCGATCACTTGTATATATTTGAGCAACAAGTATATTCTCGGTTGTCATTTGAAATTTTTTAAATTTGTGCTGTCCTAAGTATTCTATTTTGTGCTTGTTCTCCCTCTTATGAAACAAATATATAAGCAATATTATATACAAATCATTGGAATAATTGTCTCCTTATTTACTTGCTCGTGTACTGCCTCGTGCATAACTTAACAATTGGCTTTTTAATTTTCACCTGTTGGGATACTGTATCTGTATAAACAAAAACAAAAATGTTAGGAGGGAAACACACATTAGAGCTGGCGGATACTAACAGCAAGGTTGGGCAGACAGAGACAAGCCCAGTATGGTGCGGCGCTTACCTGGGTGGCATGGTAGTGGAAGGCAGGCAGGAGAAGATCTGGCTCTGTGAATGGACACTGGACAGCCACGCAGCCCGCAAGAACGCCACCCATAGACACCATCACCTCATCAGATCCGCCAAAAGAGCCTCTTTCAAAGACTGCCTAGACAACAATGCGTACAACAGTAAAGAGCTCTTCAACATCGTGAAGAAACTCTCCAATCCCAGCTCCAACACCAACGACGTCCCACCCTCGCAAGACCTGTGCGACTCGCTGGCCACCTTCTTCCACCGCAAGATCAGAGACATCCATAGCAGCTTCAATGCCACGACCGTCTTGATAACCACTGAGACCTCCACCCCCACGACCACCATCCGCACCAACCACCTGCTCTCCTAGACCAACATCAACGACGACAACACCATCAAGATCATGAACACCATCCACTCTGGATCTCCGTCGGACCCATGCCCACACCACATCTTCAAGAAAGCCAGCACATCCATCGCACCCCATCTCCGGAAAGTCATCAACACCTCCTACGAGACAGCAACCTTCCTGGAGAGCTGGAAACACGCTGAGATCAATGCCTTACTCAAGAAACCCAAGGCGGACCCCAAGGACCTCAAGAACTTCCGGCCCATCTCTCTGCTCCTGTTCCTGTCAAAGGTCATCGAGAAGACCGTCAACATACAACTGACCCGCTACCTCGAGGAGAACAACATCCTGGACCCTTCCCAGTCAGGGTTCCGCAGCAATAACAGCACCAAGACTGCCCTCATCGCCACCACCGATGACATCAAGTCCCTGCACGACAACGGAGAAACGGCAGCCCTCATCCTCCAGGACCTGTCAGCCGCCTTCGACACGGTCTGCCACCACACACTACGAACATGCCTCCACAACGCTGGGATCCAAGAGAAGGCCCTGGACTGGACCACCTCCTTCCTCTCCAGCAGAACACAGAGCGTCCACCTTTACCTCTTCCACTCCAAAGCCACCGAGATCATCTGCCGCGTACCCCAGGGCTCATCCCTCAGCTTAATTCTGTTTAACATCTACATGGCACCGCTCACCCATGTCGCCTGTCGGCACAACCTCAACTACATCTCCTACACTGATGACACCCAGCTGATCCTCTTACTCACCAAGTACCCTCACACCGCCAAAACCAACCTTCATGAAGGAATGAAGGCGGTCACTGAATGGATGAGGAGCAGCCGACTGAAGCTGAACTCGGACAAGACAGAGGTCCTCATCCTCGGATCCACAACTTTGGCCTGGGATGACTCCTGGTGGCTGACAGCACTGGGAACCGCTCCAACACCCACCGACCACGCACGTAACCTAAGGGTCATCCTTGACTCCACCCTCTCCATGACTAAACAGGTCACACGCCGTCTCCTCCTCCTGGTTCAACACCCTATGCCAGCTCCGCAGGATCTACAAGTGGATCCCCACTGAAACGAGAAGAATGGTCACCCGGGCCCTCATCAGCAGCAGGTTGGACTACAGAATATCCCTCTACGCAGGAGCCTCCGCCAACCTCCGAGACGGCTCGAACGCATCCAGAATGCCTCTACACGCCTGATCCTCAACAACTCTCGCCGCAGCCACATTACACACCACCTGAGAGACCTGCACTGGCTCCCGGTCAACAAGAGGATAACCTTCAACCTCCTCACCCACGCACACAAGGACCAACGCACCTCAACAGACGACTCAGCTTCTACACCCCCACCAGCGAGCTCTGCTCCGCTGACCTTGCCCTCACCACAATCCCCTGCTTCCAAAGAGCGACCTCCGGTGGCAGATCGTTCTCCCACCTTGCCGCCAAGACCTGGAACACTCTCCCCATCCACCTGCGGTGGACCCAAGACCTGCTGACCTTCAGAAAACTCCTCAAGACCTGACTTTTTGAGCAGTAGCAGCATTCCTCACCCCAGCACCTTGAGACCCTCTTGGGTGAGTAGTGCGCTTTATAAATTATATTATTGATTGATTGGTGGGGCTCGAGGAGGAGTGGAGTGGTGGTATTCAGGTTCGGGCTGAGGGGAAGCCTTGCCTTACCTGAAAGGCAGGGTCATAGGTCTACGGGAAGCTTTGATTAGGTCCTAACTGCCACGATTGTGTGCGGTCTGGCCTGGTGAGTCGAAAGGAGGTGGTGGCCTGGCACGGTGGAAAAGCTGTGGAGAGGGGGCGGAACCTAAACAGGAGACATGTCCATGGGAACATCGGGAGGCGGGTGTAGTGAAGGACGCTGGAGCCGTGAGTGCTGGAATGGGAAGGTGTAAAGGGCGAGGAAAGACTTGGCAAAAGTAGGGGGGGCCCGAGGGTTTGGGTGTTAGTTCTCTGTCAAGATAATAGGGGAAAAAGCCAATTCAGAGCACTCCTGTATGAAGGACACTTAAATCATACGTTATAGTTATCCACGGTGAAAAACAAAGCATGAACTTGGAAGCATGATGAGAGTGCGCCGACAAGTAAGCACAATCGTATTAAAAGGATAGTTAAATAACACGTGAAATGAATTCACAGTGAACAACAGATCATAGTCTTTAAAGCAGGGAAATGAAACAGGGGGGAAAAGATCATACGTCAATGTAAAACAATCATCAATATGGTGCATTTACAACGCATGTTTTAAAGATTCGGTGTGAATTAAGCATGGTTTTGAATGTGGTGCCACTGGGATAGAGCATAGGGGGACTAGGATGACTGGGCAGCACTGTTGTCATCTGGGGGAAAAAAAGCGGGGTTACGAGCGGGGGACACTGGTGGTGGGAACATGGGGGAACATCCAGGATGGAGGGGATATGGAGAAGTATCACATCTTCAAGTGGAGGGGCCCTTGTAATAAACCATGGATGTCCAGGAGGATGTAATGAGTGGAAGGCAGCTCGTGTGTAGAGTACAATCCGTACTGTACTGTTCCATTCATCAATGGTGTTTAGCCCCTGATTTACTGAATTACAGCATGTAATCCATTTACAATCGCTTCGGTTCAGTAAGGTCTGCAGGTTTCCACCCCTGATGGGCAGTGAAGGTTGTTCAATCACTTGCCACTTGATCTCTAGTTCATTATGATTTTTTTCAATGTAGTGTGATACCAAGGGAGCAGTCAGTACTTTGCAGTGGATTCTGCTTTTGTGGTGTATTATCCTCTGTTTAGCCATTTGGGTGGTTTGGCCAATGTATATCAAGTTGCAGGGGCACCAGATTGCGTAAATCACATTTTGTGATCTGCAGTTGGTAAAGGTTTGGAAAGGGTAGGTTTTGTTGTTGAACTTGAACTCTTTGGTGTTTGATGTGAGATCACAAACAATACAGGATTGGCACCTGTAGTGTCCCAACAGTGGTGGTATACCCCAAGCAGCAGTGATGGAACTTTGTTGTGTGGGTTTGGTCTGCCAGGTGATGGCATATACAAGATGGTTGGCCAGATTCTCCCCCTGTTGGAAGGATAAGAGAGGTGGTTCTTGGAATATCTTTTGGGTTCTCAGAATGGGCCAGTTCCGTGTAATGATTTTTTTTGTTTACCTGGTTGCTACTCGGACTGAATTTGGTCACAAAGGGGATGCGGGTATTCGTTCTCTTGGGTTGGGGTATGAGAAGATCATCTTGATGGCAATACCATGCCCTCTTGCGGGCACGTTTGACGAGGCGGGCTGGGTAGCCTCTGGAGATCAGTTTGTACCGGAGAATGTCTGTTTCCCTGAAATAGTCTTTCCGCCATTTGCAATTTCTGCGGATGTGCAAAAATTGGCCATAGGGTAAGCCATCCCTGAGGCCCCGCGGGTGGTAGCTGGAGTAATGTAATAAAGTGTTGCGTTCAGTAGGTTTGCAAAATAGGTGGTGCCGATTTTCCCGTCTTCTGCGTGGATAGTGACATCTAGGAAAGGTAGGTCATTAGGTCTACTGTCCTTAGTGAAATTAAGGTGGAGTTGAGACTGGTTAAGCCACTCAACAAAGAGATTTAGACAGTCAGACTGGCCCTTCCACAGTAATAGAATATCATCTATGTAGACCGATCTATGTGTGAAAGGGATTGATGGAGGTGAGTATGTGTGTCATTTCCAGATTGTATACAAAAAGTTAGCAAAATTGGGGGCAAAGCAAGCGCCCATAGACACACCCTTGATTTGTAAATAAAAGGTGTCCTGGTAGAGGAAGTAGTTATTTTCCAGAGCGATGTGTAGGAGATCCATGATGAAGGAGGTGGGGATCAAGGTGGGTCGTGGTCTTGTCTCGAGTATTTTTTTGATGACAGAGTGTTGTGTGGCGTTTTAGGCTCAGAGTGAATTTTCCCAATTCATGCCCTTATATAGGTATAATTCACATTGCCTTAACATAGGCATAGAAATTAAACCCTTATTTAGGCATAGCCCATGCAAACCAATTACAGGCATGGCTTCTTCCACCCATACCAAACGTCACAACGATTCTTGGAAAATCGGCTTAAGCAGTCAGGGGACTACCCCTTGCTTGAATGTTGATTTCTCCAAGAACTCAGTTAGTTTTACAATGAACAACTATTCCCAAGGGGTTCATTATTACGTTCTTATGCCCAACTTTACGTCAAACTGTGGCATTCCTAAACACCTTCAAGGTATAATTATACCTTTACTTGCTATAGCAAACTACGGTGGTTCGGAGCAGTTTGACTATCTACTTGCCTGACGGAGCTTGCTACAGCAAGTGCCGAGGGAAGCCGACTCTCCAGCTGACACACTGATCAGGTAGCTGCCCTTCTCCTGCCAAGAATCCAGATCCAATGTTTCCGGCTGCCCTTGCAGGGTGTTGCAAAATCGAGTCCCGAGACTGAGATAGCAGACCTCCTTCATTCTAACTAAAGGTATGGAGCTGATTAGAACCTAGAGAAACCTTTGGTGGATTCTTGGCAAAAGAAAAAAAAACTAAACCTATGCTACACAATACTTACTTCTTCCAGCGTACTAGACTTAGGTTAGTTATGTTATGTTATGTTACTGTTTGTTTTGTAGAGTGCTCAGCTGCTCCAAAGAGCGTCCCGGCGCTAAAGATCATCACACCAAATACCAGCAGCAAACAAACAGCCATAACAGAAAACATAACCAGAATTAACCATAACAGCATTACAAAGCAAACAGATAGGTTTTAAGTCCTTTCCTAAAAACCGAGAGATTGGTGCACACCCGCAACGTCAAGGGCAATGTGTTCCAGAGGCGGGGTGCAAGGTAACTAAAGGAGCGACCTCCACAGCGAGCACGCTTCACTGTTGGAACGATAGCCTTGGTTAGGTATATTGGGGTAGGCATATTTTAGAAGCACCAGTTGAGTATTTTAGTCTGTGTATTTATGTATGTATTTTTATATGGCTTAGAATCCATACACTGCTCTTACAGTATTATTTTATAATATTGTTCTCGCTGTACGCATTATACTTTGCAGCCTGCATAACGATTGTAGCAGTTCACTTCTCTTGCATGAGAAAGAAGACTGTTCAATAAACCTTTTTATTGAAAACGCCTGTCTCTCTATTTCTCTGCAACGCTGTAGAAACGAAGCATGCACGATTGACCAAGTGAAATACTTATCTATTGTTTCCGCCACTCTGAGAGATATATTCTTATTCTTGGGAAGGAAAGTTGTCATGTTTATGCGGTTGTCAGAAACTAATCCCTTCTTGTGAATTCAAAAAAGTTTCTAGTGACCTCTGAGCTATCTGGCACTCAATATAAAGTTTAGTATATTTGAAAGAGACCTAGTTGATCCCAGTCCTACGTCTATTCTATGGGATATATTATTCCAATGCGCAGAGCCTATTGGGAATATAGGAACTACACTACATGGCGCCCAACGTTTGGTAAGGCACTAATTTAACGCTAGATTCTAAAGTAACTCAGTCATTCTTTTCTCAGAGACCCCTTTTTCCCATAAAATACTCCAGTAGACGTCTGGAGTGGGTAAAAGGATAAAATATCCCCCATAACTGAGTAGGACAAAAATCCTATGTATTAGCTTTTTGGTGTGTTCAACGTTGAAGGATACAGTGTTCCAAAATATTGTGAACCTTATCTTTGTTTCCTTTAAACTTGCTCTTCAAACTTTTTCAGCCAACAAAATGACTGAAAACGAGGACAACAACTCAAATGGAGCTACAGCAGATGCAGCCATACGAGTTTTAAACTTTACTGGTCTCCAAGAGACCGACAAGGATGTCATAAGCATTCCAGAAAATGTATGGAAAGCCATCACTATAAAACGTATAAAAAATGGCCTATCATCAAGAGGTGGTATGGTAATTTTTGTGATAGAGGTACATGAATATCATCAGATAGAGGTATTCTATTCATGGATTATCTTCCCTGAAGCAAATCCAGTAACACATGTGTTTCACTTCTACAAAAAAGATGATCCACCATCGGAATACATTCCTTTCGAGGATATTGAAATTCTACTAACATACCAAGAGCACGCACTCTGGTTTAAAGGCGCCCTAAAACTTATAAATCACACTACAAGGCTTGGTCCACTAGGTAGACCAGGAGCAACATGGCCGCTATTAGCCAGCAATACACCACATCCTGCCACTGAAGAAATGTTGGATGAGGAATCATTAGTTCAACTAAAACAACTAATCAAAATCCATAGGCAATTGGTTCAATATGTCATGCAGACTCTAACAGTCCAACCTCCTATAAGGGTTCCACAGCGCACCCCTTACTAGGGGAACACAAATAGAATTACACCTCAGACTTTACATTCAGTCGTTGGTAAATTGCATGCAATACTGGACCAAATTCCATTCTGGATAGCTCAAATAATTACTCAAATCGAGGCAGTAGTCCCTGATACTACCCCTCATGAGAAACACAGAATTCTAACAATCTGTTTACCGATGGGGATCGCACCACACCTGTCGGACTGCGACACTTAGGTTACAGACTTTGCTGCAATCTACACTAAAACACATGGTGTTCCGTCTATGGCGGTAATACCAGACGTCCTGAAACAGATTCAAAGAAAATTCGGGGCAGAGCCTGCTTTAAATCTGGGTATGAAATTACTGAAAGATTTTAAACAGGTCTCAACAATAATATTAGCTAATATTAAAGGTGAAGCAGTATCCGTGGCGATCCGCCAAAAGTTAAGGGAATTTTATGTAACTGAGCAACCACAAGAACTGGCCAGAATCATTGAAAAATCCTATGAAGAACTAGGTAGAGACAGTTTGCGTGGTAAACCAGTAAAACCCCAACTGACTGAAAGTCCTGAAAAGGTCTTTATTAAAAACACTCCTACTCTTCCTTAAAAGAGGTGGGAGAACGCTAAACAAACTTCTAAAGAGAAGCGTTTGTAAGTCAATTAAGCTTTATTCGATTTTAAATTACAAAATCATAAAAGCACCCATTAAAAAAACAATGTTAAAAAGATCTTTACAGTTTAAAATTGGCAGTGTTAAAAGTACTATAATACAAATCATACAGGACCAAAAGTTATTAAGGAGATCACTCCGCACGATTCGTTTTGTTTAACCAATATCAAAGTAAGAAAGATAGAACATATATATGTGCATATTCAGTTTAAAGTATTAACAATTTTTTAATATACTATGTGCAATTTCAAATCACTTTCCAATACAAAGACATTAGGCGTGCATATACATTATATGGTATTCTGGTAGCTGATGAGTAATTTTAAAAAAGAGGATACTGCCTTAATAACAGATTCATTCTCTAGCTGTTTTAACTTAAGAAAAGCCACTCTAAAGCTCCGTAGCCCCCAGGTCTTTAATATAGGTTTCAAAAACATTTTCCTCGGGGTCAGGTAAAATTTACAAAACAAGGTACAGTGGATGTTTGATTGGTAGGAAATATCTTCACATGGACAAATTGCCTTGCCCCTTGACCAATCGTTACATTCAGGAAAAGTTATTAGTCTGAAAAATGTATCAGTGCGGAAAAGGGTCAACAGCATGCGAGTATAACAGCTTGGCTCTAATAACAAATAAGGTTGAATCCCTACGCTGATGGTAAGTAGCTGATTTTCCACAACTGTACATTTAACCTTTTCCAAAAGCCACCTTTAATAATCTAGATGTTTCAAGACCATCTTTTTCAATGTGCTTCTAGACACAACTTCCATGCTTGCAGGGGTATCGAAAAATTCTGGGTACCCGATCTCATTCATCATGTGTTTCACATAATTAAATCATTTTATGTTGACCGCTCCATCAAACTTAAGGAAGTCTATGATGATATCTCTATTTAAACTTGTCTCAGCTGTTACCAAAACTTTATGATTCAAGAGTAAAGGGGAGCTTTCGATGGTATCAGAGATATATGGTAGGCCCACTTCACTATGGCAGATATAAATAGCTGTAGATTTGGGGGGTGCTAATAAATAGCGGATAAAATCATTCTCGCAGAGTTGGATCTGCTCCGCCTGTTTGATCCCCCAGATGCCTGCCCCATAGGTACCGGTAGAGACACATTTAGATTTATAAATTTGTAAAAGTTCTCTTATCGGTCTCCCACCCAATTGTTTTGCAAAGTTTGTCAGCGCTCCTGTGGTCCTGGAGAAAGCTAGTTTCCTTGCAGTCACTGCTGCCTGCCATGTTCCCTTTCTGTCAAAATTGATTCCTAGATAGGGAAATCTGTTGGTGCTCTCCATCTTGTTCCCATCCAGAAAAATCGTGCGGCTAGTCTTTACCCTGTTTACCCTGTTTCCACAGGTCATGGAATACGTTTTGGAACATTAACTTCTAACCCTCTACAATTCTTATAATCAGCAAATTTAGTTACCGCCCTTTGAAGGCCAATCCTGGTCCGTGCCATAATTGCGTCGTCGTCCGGTTACAGGATGATTGGTGCAGGGGAGCCCCTTACCATTGGGTAGTCATACTGGGATTCACTAAGATGTTGACCTATGGAGTTAATATACAAGGTGAAGAGAAGGGGTGCTAAAATGCAACCCTGTCTCACGCCTCTCCTTATTTCAAAATTCACTGAACACTCACCCTTCCTACCATACTGTACCCTAGCACCCGCCCCCTATACAGTTGCTTGATGAAAGAAAGGATTTGTCTATCTACGCCAATGTCACTGAGTGCCATCTATAATTTCCCGTGATCCACACAATCAAAAACGGAACTTAAATCAACAAAAGTAACAAAGAAGCGTTCTCAATCCAGAGGTAGGTCTCTTCAAAAGGAGCCCTCTGAAAGGAGGTATAATCTCAGGAATAGGGATAATTTGAGAAAACCTGATAGATATCAAGACCCTGATACACAGGAGGAATGGCACTCGGTGATAACCCAAGGGATGCACAGGAGCCGGGATTAAGGTGTTGTGGTAAATTTAAATTACCTATACTTAATTTATGCGGTAAAGTTCAATAAGAATAACTCAGAAAAAATAAGAGGCAAAATCCGTGATATTTGAGGTTTTCAAAAGGGGTTTTATTCCTTAAAAAGGAATGGGTATTTGGTTCGAACCAAAGGTGGCATACCATTCCGTCACCACATAGGTTCGGGAAGGGACTGACAGACAATACTTTATTGACAATTAATAGTATATATAGTCAATGCATTACAGTAAAAGCAGATGCAGAAGGCGTAACAGCTGAGAGGAGAGATAAGAATACACATACGTAATGAAAAGGCGTTACAATAGGCGTGCACTAGAAACGTCGTTAAGAAGATGTCACAAGTGGGTGGATCCATAAGAGAATCCTGTAGTGTCAGCAGAAATACATGGCAGAGATGCGCGTGCAGGCAGCATAACGTGTGATTGACGTGTAACTGGAGGGTGAAGGGGACTTGACATTTAGCCCTACATGAGGAGACAGAAGTCTGGGATGTCAGAACAACCTAATCCCAAATCGTATCTAATATCTTGTGTTTAAGGAACTATATTATCTGGAAGGAAAGGTCTCTCGGACAGAGGCTATTCTATACTAACTGTGAGTGCATGTATAAGCGTCTTCGTGTCTGCATGAGATGCGAGGGGGCATGGGCCTACCATGGTAACAGGAGCTATGAATTACTTGCACGGAGACAGTGAGGTCGGGCCCTTTGCTCTGCAGCTGGAAGGATGTTTACTTGAACTACTAGACAGGAATGTATTTTTCGAGGAGCGGAGTAGATAACTTGAAGGCTGAATACAGTCTTGGCAGGCAACAGGCTGAGCCAAGCACCGTTAGCCGCGCAGGGAGTAAGGCAGAGGTCATGGGTACAGATGCAGGCCCAGGCTGAGGCATTCAGAGTCAGAAGGCAGGAAAAGGCTCGATGGCAGAATTTAGGGCCTACTTCGCCAGAGCTGAAAAACGTGTAAAGTACACCACATAAAGACGTTGGCAAGGCATACTTAGGAACGGAATATTCGACCCATTCATGGTGGATCTGAAAGAGGACATGTTAACGTTGGACGCAAATGTATTTGCGTCTTCATAACTGGAAGTGGAGGGAACATACATGTACTTGTAACGCGTACACGGAGTCGTTGGGGTCTAAGATAGGGGACACAATTGATCATAAAAATTCATATTTCCTCATTCCCTCCTTGTCCCCTACGGACCCTTCATGATATATCGATCCTCATGAATCGATCAATCTGTTCACGTAACATCATTTGCTCTTCTTTCTTCTTATGGCGTTTTGAATGGGAACTTGAATGTGGAATACATGATGTGGCACACAGGCCGCAAATCGCTGGCCCACATTGTAGACATAGGCAGCAACTGAATACTATGAGAAGGGCAATGCCTAGGAAGGATAGGACCTTCCATCCCCAGGCGGTCAACGTTGTCCAGAACCAACCGGACCAAGTCCAGGTGCCTGGATTCTGGTGTATCAAACTTGCAATCTTATGAAGACGGGTAATGGCTCTATATACTGATGGCGCATTTTCTGGAATGAAAACACAGCAGCTTGACCCGATGACCTTACAGGCTCCGCCCCTATCGGCCAGGATGACGTCAAGGACGAGACGATTTTGAAGAACAACAACCCGCATAGCAGACTGCTCCTCTGTTAGGTTGCCTAGGGCGGAAGTAGTTTCATTCACTACTGCTTCGAGGGTTCTAGTTAATTTGCGTATCAGTTTACTATTAAAGACAGCACCTAAGTAGGGAAAGAAACCTTTATTGAAGTCTGTGTATTGTTCCCATGCCGTTTCAGTGTAATCGACAATCGGGAGATCTCTTCGGAGTCTATGGTTTACTAGATTAGTGTTTCGATGATAATCAGGAGGGGCTAGGAAAACAGGTGGCAGAAGGAATGCAATGTAACAGGTACCATCCCAATCTAGAGGTAAGCGTATATATGCGGTATGACCACAAATGAAGTAGGAATGACGAGTAGCTCTGAATGTAGACTTGCCTTGATCACTGAATTCGACCACAGTAGAACATTTACTATGACCTAAGTGTACCGAACCATTCTTTCTGACACATAATTCACCTGTGACTGGTAATACTGACATGGCAGGCAAGACTGGTGCAGCTTCGGATTCAACATTCAAAATCATGAGGTTAATGGTAAAGTTACCTAATCCATATACTTCATTTTCGAGATCAGTTCCTGTCCTTGTGGGAAGTCCCTCCTTGTTAGGGTAGCAGGCTTTAAGCAAAACTAAGTTCAGGTTTCCCCAGACCCAATTTCCTTCATAAACTATAGTATCAGAATCTAAAGAATTAATCAGTCTAAACCATGCACCACATGAACCATTGTGTGTGAACGGGTACGGAAAAAGGGGCAGAACTCCCTTGTATTTCTGGTAGGGAGGGAGTCGACCACATATCCAACAATTTGTAGCGTTGTTGGTCAGATGGGAGTGATGTAACATACTAATGAATGTGTTGTTGCGCAACGCAAGTCTGTAGGACAATTCATGCGGAGGTAATTCGCTAAAAGAATGTTCAGCAGTAACGTTGAAAGCAGAATGTGCACGCTTGAAAATAGGGTAATATATATGCAATAATATACTGGCAGCAATAAGCAGCAGACTCAGAAAAAACATAATCAATAATGTCACTATACAGTGACTACGAAGTAATTTACAATATGCACGTTTCTTGAGTTGTTTCTGTCTATCTCTCTCTCTATCTCGGTCTAGGGGATACATGTCAGAAACTAATTTAACCGATTCACCTAGGGGAGGACTTAAACAATTAAACTGTCTGACTTGCTAGACCGTAGTTTCAGTCTATATTCTTCAGAGGCGGTTTTCTCAACCAGGGGGAGTTTTGAGTCAGTCTGTGGAGGAGGGCAGGGCTTAGAGTCCAAGTCCGAAGGGAGTCCGTGAAACTTCTTAACGTGGCTTGAGTGCAGCCACCCTTTTCTGCCTTCAACCTTCACAGCGGTCCTCGTCGTCAGAAGAACCAATTTCGAGGTTTGCCAGCGGGGTTCCAGCGGACTTCTCCGGTCGAAATTACGAACAAAAACAAAATCCCGGGAACCACTTCATGGAGCTTCACCTCGGTGTTGTCGGGAAAGGCTGCAGCTACCTGTGAACGACAAGATTGTAGTGCAGACATCAAGGAGGCAAGGTAATCTGTCAGCATAATACAGTCAACATCTGTGATTTTACGAGGTATAGGCGTCCCCCACATATTTGGTGGCCTACCAAAGACCACTTCATACGGGGATAGCCCGGTTCGAGAATGCGCTACCATCCTCATATAAAAAAGGGCAACTGGCAAAGCTACTATCCAGTCAACGCCTTTCTCTCTGCAGATTTTAGAAAGTCGGATTTTCAGAGTCTGATTATGACGCTCCACGAGACCTGCTGCCTCGGGATGCCGGACACAGTGGAATTTCCACTGGTAGCCTAACAGAAGTGTGATGTGTTTCACAAGCTCGGATGAGAATGGCTGACCGTTATCTGAGTACACGATACAGGGCAAACCATACCGTGGGAAGAATTCACGAACCAGTTGCTTGGCAGTGGTCGGAGCAGTGTAATCTGGGACTGGATATGCTTCTGTCCATCGGGAAAGTGCACATACGACTACGAGGACATATTTGAATCCTCAACAACGTTCCATCTGGATATAATCCATCTGGAGGACTTCAAAAGGGTGATCGGGAGGCTGAAATCCACCTTGCTCTACGGGAATGCTTTTACCTGGGTTGAACTGACAACATATCATGCAAGTACGCACTTTATGTTTAGCTGCTGCTCGTAAGTTTTTATTAAACCATATATGTTGAATGCTGTCTAGCATGGCTTTTTCTCCTAGGTGTGCTGGGCTATGTATCGTGTTAATGATGACTTGAACCATAGAGTCAGGGAGAAACCATGTAGATTTTCCCTTCGTCATCCATCCCTGATCTGTTTGGATCCCTCCTAGTTCAGTCCATTTCTTGATTTCATCTGGTGTAGCATGTGTCTGTATGTCGATTACATCATGTGCGGGATCCCTAACTGTCATGCAGTGTGTCAATGTCGGAACTATTGTCTTTGTCAAGTTAGTTATATGAGTCCGATTCTGAGCAGTTTGCTTAGCTGTTCGATCTGCCAGGTCGTTACCCTGGGAAATGATATCGGTGACTTTTGTATGTGCTTTACACTTCATAATAGATATTGCAGTAGGCAGATGTATTGCATCTAACAGGGCTTGAATGAGGGGACCGTGTTGAATGTTGGCACCGTGAGAAGTTAAGTAACCTCTCTCTCGCCAGAGGACTCCGAAGTCGTGAACGACTCCGAATGCATAACGTGAATCAGTGTATATGTTAACTTTCTTATTTTTGGCTTGAATACAGGCTTGTGTCAGAGCGATGAGCTCTGCTGCTTGAGCTGACAGGGTGTCGATTCAATTGGTTTCAATAACTTCAGTGTCTGTTGTGACTGCGTAGGCGGCCACTAATTCACCTGTACTTGTTCTCATACATGAACCATCCACATAAAGTGTCAGGTCTGGATCTGGTAATGGGACATCTGTCAAGTCTTGTCTGGGTTTCGTCGTAATAGTAATGACTTCAATACAATCATGTGACAATGGGTCTACGCCACTTAATGGCAAAAGTGTGGCAGGATTTAACGTACTACAGCGTCTGATTTCTATGTGTGGCTGAAACAATGTCAATTCATAACCTGTCAGTCTTGCTATAGTCAAGTGTTGGGTCTGTGTACGGTTTAAAAGAACTTCCACGGAATGTGGAACTTGTACTGTCAATTGATGTCCTAGTACTATGGAATCGCTTTGTCTGATTGCTAAAGCTGTCGCTGCAACTGATTTCAAGCACGCAGGCAGAGCCTGGGCTACTGGATCTAATGTGCTAGAGAAGTAAGCACACGGTTTGTGTGAACCTGCTTGTTCCTGAGTGAGCACTGACAAAGCAGTGCCTTCACGTTCTGTGACAAAAAGTGTAAAAGGCTTACTGTAACATGGTGTTGCTAAAACTGGTGCTTGACATAAGGCTTTCTTTAAGTCTTCAAAAGCTTGTGTATGTTCTTGAGTCCAAGGGAGGACAGTCGATGTCGCTGCCTCCTGAGTTGTCAACTGAATAAGTGGTTTTGCTAGGAATGCGTATTGGGGAATCCATTGTCTACAGTACGAAGTGAGGCCTATAAAGGCCCGCACCTCCTTTTGTGTCTTGGGTGGTGACATGTTTACAATTAACTGGATGCGATCAGGTGTGAGCTGTCTCCCCACTTTGGACAGCAAGTGACCAAGGTACACAACTTGCTGAACACAGAATTGCAGCTTCGAAGGGGATACCTTGTGCCCCTTGTCGGCCAGAAAATTTAAAACCGTCAGTGATGCTTTCTCACATTCGGGTTCGCTTTGGGCGGTGATCAACAGATCATCGACATACTGAAGTAGGGCGGTGTTAACAGGCATGTGGATACGGTCAAGTTGTCTTTTCAGTGCTTGACTATAGATGCTGGGGCTTTCTGTGAATCCTTGAGGTGCGCGTGCAAATTTGAAACTTCGTCCATTTAAACAGAATCCGAACAAGTATTGGCTTTCCGGATCGATTGGGACGCTAAAGAAGGCGTTCTTGAGGTCAATTACAGTAAAGAACGCTGCTTCTGGATCAATAGCTGTCAGTAATGAAGAGATATCTGGAACCACGGGATACTGTGGTACAATGCATTTATTCAATTCGCGCAGATCAATAACTAGTCGATAAACTGGTGGTGCATTTGGATCAGTACGTTTAAGGACTGGAATGATAGGAGAATTACATACATTGGAGTCGGTTTCCACAACCACTCCTTGTGCAATGAGCTCGTCAATGATTTTCAGCAAAGCCACTACAGCATCGGGGGGTAACTTGTATTGTCTAATTCGTGGTAATACCACTGTTAATGTTATGTTATGTTAATTATTCATTTCTATAGCGCACGGCTACTCAAAAAGAGTGTCCCGGCGCTTTATTGGAGAAAGAGAAAAAACTGCGACATACTAACATAACACCAAATAAAAGACTAAGAGAAGTGTGAGCCAAAGATTCACGAGAGACCGGCTACTGAGTGAACAGCCAAGTTTTAAGGCCTTTCCTAAAAGCCAGCAGGCTAGTGGCTCCCCGCAGGGCCAGTGGCAAAGAGTTCCACAGCTGAGATGCCAGCAATCCAAAAGAGCGGCCTCCGAGGCGCGCTTTCTTTACCCGAGGGACAACAGCAAGGTGCAGGGATTCCGACCTCAGAGACCTGGTCGGATGATAAAAGACCAGTCTCTTTTGGAGGTACTTAGCTCCCCCCTTGTGAAGAGCTTTATAGGCCAAGGTCAGCGCCTTAAAGGCGATCCTCTTGCGGATGGGAAGCCAATGTAAAGTTGCCAACAGGCCCGAGGCACCGGAGCGCCTACTAAGGCCGAAGATTGCCCTGGCAGCGGCGTTCTGCACCACTTGAAGCCGCTGCAGCAAGTACTCTGGAAGGCCCAGGTAAAGAATGTTGGAATAATCCAACCTGGACCCAATCAGAGCCTGGACTGTCAGCGTCCTGTGTTCCATGGATAACAGAGGAAGGAACCTCCGCAGCATCCTAAGGATGCCAAAGCAGATGCCCGACACCCCCAGGATCTGGGATTTCAAGGTTAACCTGTTATCCATCTTCACCCCCAGATTCTTAGCAACCTGAGAGGAGCAAGACGGAGGGAACATGTCCAGTGGCCACCAAGTCTGCCAATCTGGCTCTGTGTCACACCCAAAGAAAAGTACTTCGGACTTGTCGGAATTGCACTTAAGGCTGTTTAGATGGAACCAATGAAAAACAGCCCCAAGGCAATCCCGAATACTCTCCCCATCAAAGTCACCTCCTCTCTTACAAGAGAAGAGGAGCTGGGTGTCATCCGCGTAGGATACGATCTGGGCACCATGCGACTCCACCAACGCCGCCAGCGGGGTCATAATGATGTTAAAGAGGGTCGGGCTCAAAATAGAGCCCTGAGGGACCCCGACTCCCAGAGGCGGCATCACGGCGGAATCAGGCGGGGCCCAGATCGTTTGCCGGCGGCCGGCTAGAAAGGAGGAAAACCAGTCGAACACCGTCCCCCGTAGGCCTATCTCGAAGAGTCTAGCGAGAAGACCATCATGGGGAACGGTGTCGAACGCCGCCGACAGGTCTAACATCACCAGCATGACTTTGCCCCCAGAGTCCAGAACCCCTTTAATGGTTTCCGAAACCTCCAGGAGCGCTGTCTCAGTGCTGAGATGGGGACGAAAGCCCGATTGGGTGGCGTGCAGGATCTCATTAGATTCAAGAAAATTGGAGAGCACGCCTTGAACGTGCTTTTCCAGAATCTTCGTGAGGGCCGGCAGCAGAGAGATGGGCCTATAATTAACCGGGGCCTTCGGATCTAGGCCAGGTTTTTTGAGCAAGGGAATCACCATCGCCTGCTTCCAGGTTTGCGGGACCACACCAAGCCTCAGCGAAAGATTTAAAAGCGGGTTAGCCAGCGGGTTGATCACCTCCGCGACTTTCGCTAGAAATTTAGCAGGGCATGGGTCAAGGGGAGAACCCGATTTTAAATTGCCCATTAGAGCCAGGGAGTCCGGAGCAGAGATTGGAGGAAACACACTCAACGTCGCCCCTGGCCCGGCCTGTGGCCGTGTGATGATGTCAAGTTCAGTCTGGCCCGCAGACACTGGTACCAGGAATGACTCCTGAATGCGTTGGATCTTGCTCGTGAAGAAGTCAGCAAGGTCCGTAGCCCAGGTACCAGATGGTTTTTGGTCCGAGGTGTTAGACCAAGGGGAGGTGAATTCTCTCACGATAGAGAAAATCTCCTTGCAGGAGTTGGAAGCAGCATCAATTCTCCTGGCTAGATAAGCTTTTTTTTCCAGGCGAATGTCCCGGTGATAAGCCTTAACCACCGTTTTATAGGTCAACTTGGCAACAGTGTCATATTGTGCCCGCCAGGCTCTTTCGGCTACCTTGCACTGCTGCCGCGTAGCCGACAGTGCAGCGGTAAACCAAGGCGCAGAGACCCGTTTCGGTGTCGGGCGAGATGTTACTTCCGGGGCAAGATCGTTTAGCCTGTCCAAAAACCAGTCCTGCATGGTCTGCAGATCCCTGTCTAGATCGCCTGAAAGGAGGCAGGGGTGGGCCACAGCTGCCTGAGCCAGCATCTCTGGCTCCTGTTTTGAGTGTGACTCGATATGGTGTAATGTGCATACAACCTACATCAGTGGGGCCTTGTGCCCACAAATGTGCAGGGACATTCTGTAATCGGTGATCCATGTCTCTCAATACATAGTGACCTTTAAAATCTCGCAAGAATAATCGTACTCCTTCCGGGGAACAGCATATTATAGCTCCTAGAGCTTTCAGTGTCTTTATACCTAGTAAGTTTTCTGGGCATGACTTTCTAAGCAATAAATCTGTAGTCCGTGTCAGAGGACCGACTGCAAGAGGAAGAGGTTGTGATACTTCGTTGATAATAGGTTTTCCTGAAAAACCAAGGGAAACATTCTGTGAGCCTGAGAGGGGTGCCCCTGGAACCTCATCATGACTAATCGTTGTACGGCTTGCCCCTGTATCAATTAAAAACTTTCTGTCTTTCCCTAATACTTGACTGTGTACATAAGGACCCTCTTGATCTACAGGAACCTCAATAAGAGGCAAGCCAACCTCCCTCTCTAGGCTGTTTCATGTATATCGCTGGTAATCGGGGTAGTCATTTTGTGCATACTGGTACATCTGTTGTGTCGTGTTTTGTGTTGCGGCAATATGCTGTGGCTGTGGTACTGCTACGGTCTGCTGTGAAGCTGGCATAGGTGGTATATGCTGTATATTATTGGGTACTTGCTGTTGGACTGGATCTTGTCTAGGTGGACGTGGTCTCTCCTTGGTCTTACCCGTGGAGATATTGTGTTTCAGAACTGCACAATCGTTTATATAGTGACCTGGCTGTTTACAATAGTTACATACCCCTTTAACAGGAGCCGTTGAATTACTGGGCTGGGTCGTACCCTTTTTATGACCGTCAGCTGGAACTGACTGAGCAACTAACATTTTCATTTTTGTGTCTTTCATACGTCTTTGTTCGTGTTCTTGTTCTTCTCTAATTCTATTCTGGTGGTACTGTAACATTTGCAACATTTGTGAAGGAGTATTAGCTTGCCAAGTGCTTTCGACTTTCAGTACTCTGTTCTTAACCTGGGGCAGGGAATTCTCGACTAATTTCGTTACAAAAAGATGTGGGTACGACTCGCTACTTGCTTTCAGGCCGCTATTAATACCAAAACATTTTTCAAATCGGGAATAAAAATCACTAGTGTCCTCATCGGGTTTCTGTTTACAGGCTGAGATTGCACCCCAGTCTTCCTTTTTCGTACTTAATAAACGTGGCAATACTTGTACTAATAATCCTGGTAACGCTTTAACTTTGTCTCCAAGCCCTAGGCCTGGAATTCGGGTATTTTCTTCGTTTTCTAATGCAGTCCAATCAATCTTTGCATTTCCCACTTCCCATTCTTTTTCTTTGAGTTTCTCGTAAATACCAGCAGGCAGTAGTACTTTCAATATTTTCATAAGGTCTGGATAAGTGTAATCACCCATGAGTAACATGTCTTTTATTTCACGGTGAAAACCTGCGGGATCTTTGTCATGGCTAGGTAGAGGTGTGGAGAAGTGTGGCTCAGGGGTTAGAGGCGGCAGACCCGGAAGCTGAGATCGGCCCTGGACCAGGGTTCAATTCCCCGCCTCGACGGGTCTTGGGCTCAAAAATTCCACGGACTCGATAATTCTCGCTCCGGTGCCTTCTCGACTCACGGGTTCACACTCTGCGACTCTGGGCAATAGCTTGCTTAATCTCCACAACGGCCCCTCGCGGCGGGATGCCTGGCTTTCACCTTGTGGATACCCTGCCGGGGTTATCTCACAGGGGAATACCAGGACGGGTTCCCTAAGCAAGCGCCGGAAAACCCTTTGTGGGTAGCTGTGCGCTATATAAGCTCAAATACATTTACATCACATTTAGGTACTAGTTTTTTCATTTCCAATAATTCTATTTTAGTTATGGGCGTATACACAAACACGCGTCTAAGCGTATTATCAGTATTCTGGACTGGGTGCACTTCTCGTAACGGATTCTGTCTGTCTATGTAATACATTTTTCTTTCCATGGAGTGTGTTGAATCAGGCTGTGGACATAGGAAGGCACTATATCTGTGCCGATGTTCTAGAATTACTTTAATTAGATCGGTACCTAGACCTTTCCATTTATTCATAAGTAGTTCTGCTAATATATCAGGCAGGGGACCTGGATCAGAGTGTTGGCTTCTATACAATAGGAGTAGGTGTTGTATCATGTATGTACCAGCTAAACGCTGTTCGCTTGGTGTCATATTCAAGAATGTGTGTGCTAACGCATCATCACTATATTTCTCAGGGTTGTCAGCCCATTGTACTGCTGACCTAGCTAATTCCTGTTCATCCATAGAATCGGGTACATGGTACCCCATTCGTTCTCGAAGTCTGTTATCAGTGGCTTGGAATAAGTGTTCAGGAGTTCTCGGATTACACATGGCTCCTTGAAAAATTCTTTTACTTTCTGGACGTACTAGGCGCATTGAATTATTATAGGGTCTTCCTTTACCTACATAAGCTATCGTTTCTCTAACTGGTAATTGTGCTTGTCCTGCCGCCGTTTCTGGTGGGTCCTCCTCCCCTTAGGATTCAAACTTGTCTGATTCTATTTCTGGTTCTAACTGTCTTTTTTCATGTATTTTTATTACTGCGCTTCTGATTCTTTGATACAGGTTTTTTATACAACTCTGTTTATCGTGGTTACCGTCTGCTATATTCTGACCCCATCTATTAAGTGCTCTCATTTCCTCCGGGTCTACACCCGGCCTATCTTGTTCTCTTATTAGGCAGTTTATAAAAAACCGTAATATCTTGGCTTGAGTGTCAACTTTCTGGTGAGCCATGGCCTGGCCAATACTTTCAGGGCCTTCCCCTGTTTGAACAAAATGATATATTCTGTCTAGATGATCAACCATTCCAGGTAGTGTCAATAAAAAGTTGGTAACCCGTCTTAGTCGCACTGATGCGAGTATTAATCTGTCGTCATTTTTACCGGGTACTGGATCATATCTACAGTCCGCAAGACGTTCTTTATATATGTCAAAATCGGCTGCTTGAGGTGTACGTTGTAGTGCTAAATCCCTATAAGTCCACCTATGTGTTGGTGGTGGGGTTTGAAAACCTACCGCCCCTCCGGACGCACCTCCTGAGGTGCCGGGTCCGAAGGGATTCGTTGGGTGCAAAGTAGGAAGAATAGTTGCAGGAAGAGGTGGAAGGGTTGGGACGGGAGGAGGAGTAGCTTGTCGCAGAGGTGGGGGCTGACTATCTCGGGGTCGAGCGCCGCCAGTAGGGGGTGTGTGCGGCGGTACGGGGCCTGCAGTATTAACATATTCGGGGGCTACATCGTCTAGATAGGAAGAAAGGAAAATGTCCTTTGCAGTTTTCTGGTGCATTTTAGTCGGGAGCAATGGAGGTGTCAGATCTTTTGGTACTTCCGGGGTGGCCTTAGGTAAACCCTCGGCCAGAAGAGGATACATACCATTCATAAGGGTGTTTCGTTGTCTATCTACTTGTTCTATTTTTACTCGGATACCTTCCTCAACTAATACATTTTCTCGGGCCTTTTCTGAATCCTCTCTACTTTTCTCTTCTTTTCTGTGTGCTTTTTCTGTACGCCTATGCGATTCTTTACGCCATAATTCAATGGCATCTTTCTGTGACTGTCTGGCTTTCTTTTTCCATAATGCTTCTTCTACTCTCATGATGCAATCCGCATCCCATGTCCCAGCAGCGGGCCATCTCTGATTCTCTGCTAGATCCTTGGTGTAGTCCACCCATAAATCGAGATATAAAACGGCATCTAGGCCATGTTTGTGGTACATAAAGTACCCTGGAGTGTCCCTAGGTGGAATGGGAACGGCTTCCTCGAGTATCCCTTTTCTAGTTTTTATCTGTCTTAATTTGGAAAATAACGGCATCTTAAAATCAGGCTACTTGGTCCTTACTTTAGATATGAACACAATGAACACAATAATCACATCAAGATCGAACAATCACTCATACCACGACATTTTGAAAACACATTAAAACATTTTAAAACGAACAACAATGATTAGAATAAAACTAGCTAACTGCATGATACTGGATGTACTGCTAAACAGTACAGATACACTGCTAAACAGTGCAGACAGGATATACTGCTAAACAGTACAGATACACTGCTAAACAGTGCAGACCAGGTCTGTGTACCCAAACCCGTCTTGACCGGCACAAATTAATGCGCACGTCTAGATGCGTCCCCAGCAATGGTACTCACCGGGAAGCACGGAACGGAAGGCCTCGGAAACTCTGGACTGGACTGGACCGGACTCGAATCGTGACGCAGATACTTCGGAACTTCGGAACCTGGTGGGCCTCTGTATACCTCGGATCTTGCTCTCTCAGCTAGGCTCTGGTCGGGATCCTCCGCACTCCTCACCGCCTCGTCTGGGTGTTGATCGCAGCCTCAGTCACCTTCGTTGGCCTGAGGGAGATACAGGAAATCCTGCGGGTATGCGTAGTTGTCCGTCCGGCTGTGGCAGGGGGCTAGGCCTGCAACGCACCTCCGGCGCGTGAGATGGGGGAGGGGTCCCTGTTCGGGCGCCAATTATGTGGTAAATTTAAATTACCTATACTTAATTTATGCGGTAAAGTTCAATAAGAATAACTCAGAAAAAATAAGAGGCAAAATCCGTGATATTTGAGGTTTTCAAAAGGGGTTTTATTCCTTAAAAAGGAATGGGTATTTGGTTCGAACCAAAGGTGGCATACCATTCCGTCACCACATAGGTTCGGGAAGGGACTGACAGACAATACTTTATTGACAATTAATAGTATATATAGTCAATGCATTACAGTAAAAGCAGATGCAGAAGGCGTAACAGCTGAGAGGAGAGATAAGAATACACATACGTAATGAAAAGGCGTTACAATAGGCGTGCACTAGAAACGTCATTAAGAAGATGTCACAAGTAGGTGGATCCATAAGAGAATCCTGCAGTGTCAGCAGAAATACATGGCAGAGATGCGCGCGCAGGCAGCATAACGTGTGATTGACGTGTAACTGGAGGGTGAAGGGGACTTGACATTTAGCCCTACATGAGGAGACAGAAGTCTGGGATGTCAGAACAACCTAATCCCAAATCGTATCTAATATCTTGTGTTTAAGGAACTATATTATCTGGAAGGAAAGGTCTCTCGGACAGAGGCTATTCTATACTAACTGTGAGTGCGTGTATAAGCGTCTTCGTGTCTGCATGAGATGCGAGGGGGCATGGGCCTACCATGGTAACAGGAGCTATGAATTACTTGCACGGAGACAGTGAGGTCGGGCCCTTTGCTCTGCAGCTGGAAGGATGTTTACTTGAACTACTAGACAGGAATGTATTTTTCGAGGAGCGGAGTAGATAACTTGAAGGCTGAATACAGTCTTGGCAGGCAACAGGCTGAGCCAAGCACCGTTAGCCACGCAGGGAGTAAGGCAGAGGTCATGGGTACAGATGCAGGCCCAGGCTGAGGCATTCAGAGTCAGAAGGCAGGAAAAGGCTCGATGGCAGAATTTAGGGCCTACTTCGCCAGAGCTGAAAAACGTGTAAAGTACACCACATAAAGACGTTGGCAAGGCATACTTAGGAACGGAATATTCGACCCATTCATGGTGGATACTGAAGGACTGGGTTCTTTTGGACCCAGCGGTGCCAGGGCACAACACCTGAAACCTTCGTGGGTAACCTGCTCCGGCGTACAAATCACAGAGACACGGGACACTTCCTTCGGCGTCAAAGATTTAAGGTTTATTTGCTGCAGGGAACACAGAAATCACAGGAAGTACATCGAGTGTAGTTCGGGGAGACTGCTTCAAATTGGTTCTGTGGATCGCTCCTTTTATACAGTTTTTACCCATAGGATAACATGTTACACAAAAGTTTACAACCCAGTTCCCACATTTAGCTCCCAGAGGGGTCGCTTTGGTCTCTTTGAAATACACAAGGTCCGGAACATAAGTGCGGAAACATTTGGCGGTTCCCAACTGTAAAAACCCATCTTCCCACCATTAGCGAATTCCAATCAGCAGTAAAATAGATTGAAATAGGAACGAAGACAGGTGCAAAGGAAGACGGAGACAGTGGGGAGATCGGAAAGGGTGTAAAAGGGGAGGTATCGGGAAGCACGAGATACAGGCATCAAAGGGACGTGCCTAGTGAGATGCACGGCTGAGACAATAAACCCGTGCGGCAAGATGAGCCTCGAGCGGCGCCATCTGCCTTACAGTAGCAACCCCCTCGTCATAAAGACACTTACAAAGAACATGTGTCTTCCGCAAATATCTTGGGAGTCCCAGGGTCGCGAAGCGGACAACGTCCGTTCGCTGGCTACTTGAGGGCAAGAGACAAAATGGATGCCGTATCTAAGATGGAACCCGTGGGTACAGATGAAAAACCCACATAACAAACGAACGGTTTAAGTTAGCACAGCGAAACTGCGCACACTTACTAAACTCGTCATTTGCGGTTCGTAGATACCAGACTCGACCATATTCGTGCGAGTCGAAAGCACCACTTACAATTGTCACGGAACCTCAGACGCTCCTTTTGCCCTCATGTAGGCAAGCACTAGTCAAAATCATAATCGATATTCATCAGACCATCGAGATGTCGTTGTAGCATAGCTCTGTCCAACCGAGTCCCCTTGGTAACAGATGGTTGTCTCATACACGTTGTAGCACAGAGGCCACATAAGACAGGACCACACTGCACACAAAGGCAACACGTGAACAGGAACACTACCACAACTCCGATGATCATCAGAATCCTCCAACCCCAAGTCGACATCAGGCCCCAAAACCATCCAAGTAGCGTCCAATCCCCTACATCCACGTGTATGGATTCGGAGATCTTATGCAACCTCGAGATGGCTTGATAGACAGTAGGAGCATTATCTGGAATGAAAATGCAGCAGCTCGAATGGATCACCTTACATACCCCACCGCGATCTGCTAAAACGACATCTAAAACCATCCGGTTTTGTAACGTCATAAGTCTCTCCGCCTGAAGTTCTGTGGTGATATTACCAAGGGCACTGGCAGTAATATTAGCTGTCGATTCTACCACTCGAGTCAAATGTCTCAGGTTCCTACTATTAACCATAGGTCCCCAAAACGGGAGGAAACCCTTGAAAAAGTCTCCTGCCTCTTGACCGGCAGTGTCTTCTTCGCTAATTACGCCTCGTACAACTCTAGTCTTATGATAATCGGCATCTACAGTGAACGTCGGAGGCAACAAATTTGCAATGAAACATGAGCCCATGAAGTCTGCGGGCAACCATGTGTATGCACGATCATAACAGATAAAGTATGTACCCTTGGCAGCCAGAAACACAGGGGACGAGAACATTGGCACAATGTAGGTTTCAGCGCAAACACTGTCACCAAGTCGGGTTTGCGAACCACGACCCATGAGACAAAGATTACCAGTGTGGGGTACGACCCATATTGGAGGCGAGCTTTTAAGCTGCTTTTCACTAGTGAACATACTATATTCCCCTCTACTTAGGACCCTATAGGCTTGTACCTCCTCTTCAGGGATAAGAAAAGGATCATGGATTTCATCTTCCATATCCTCTATTGCCATCGATAGCAACCTCTGATACGAGGCAGGACCAGAGTTGGGGGAACGTTGTTCTGGAATGGGGTGGAAACCCAGTGTGCTTCGAAACATTGTTTGGAATGCTCGAGCTGACCCTTGGGAACTATACGGTAACACCAGATATGGAATTCCCTTACCCGCAGTATGTGGCATCAACCCACACACCCAACAATTAGTAGTGTTCACCACTAACTGATGCTGATGGAGGAGCTGAATAAAGGAATTGTTGCGGAATTCTACACGTCTAGCCTGCTCGTGTTCCGGTAACATATGAAAGGAATGAGGAGAAGCAGTCGAAGTAAGGTTAGGGTAAGGAGTAGGAGTAGGGGTAGCAAGTAAGAAGTAAGACATAGTGTAATACACCCCACCCGTCAAAAATGCAGAAGCAGTCAAAAACAATACAAACAACTGAAATATAAAACATTTGGTACGACTGAGTTGCTGCAGCTTGAATCTGTATACCTGAGCTCCTTCCAAATCATTCAGCTTCGAGAATGCCATTCCCTACGACCGTCCGCAACGTTTCTTGACGCGCTTCGTTCTGTGCAGCAATAGTCAATCCCCAGGAGTTCCTAGGAACCGACGGCCTTTAACCTAGCGTCAAGACCTACTGTCCAGAAGGAAGCACGCGCGCGGCCCTACGGCCTTCAATACACAATATGTATATATATAAGCACAGTGTCTCTCAGCTGTGGAAGGAAAAAGATACAAGGAAGAAGCTTGATATATGTACAAAAAATTTGCAATGATACAAATGTTCAAAGTAGATCATAGGAAACGAAGATATTGCAGTTGTCAATTTCAGCAAGACAAGGGAGAAAATTTATTTGTCCTTAGTGTGAGATCGCAAAGAATATCGATGCTTCCCGGGACGTGTCTGCTCGTCGAACAAAGGATCCGTTGAAGAGACAGCGTCCTGCTGATCAGTTTGTTGATCTGGTCTTGAGTCTTTTGCTGACAAGTGTTCAACAGTGGCTTTCTGCTGCGCTGAGGGTTCTCCAACAAGCTGTGCGTCGCTAAAAGGTACAAACGCCGGCAATGTTTCTGTTTCTGTTGACGCAATGCCTTTCCTTACCCACGGGTCTGCCGGCAGAGGAATAGGGACTCGCTTACAATGGGTAGCATGTACCCAATTTTTCCGCCCCTCAAGACGAACGGCAGTCCTCGTGGCCAGGAGTACCTGGTAAGGTCCGGTAAATCGGGGGTCCAGATTGGTCTTGCGTGAAAAATTTCGAGTAACCACCCAGTCCCCGGGCTGGAGCTGGTGGCCTGGACCCTCCGTCTGCGTCGGCAAGGCGTCGTAAACCTGTTGGTGAATTAACCTCAGTTTAGCAGTCAAGTCATGTAAATAGTCAATCAACATCGGATACTCAAGATCAGAGAATATTCCTGGCCTAGGAACCCCCCACACATTCGCAGGACGGCCGAACACTATCTCATAGGGACTAAGCCCTATTCGGGAGTGTACAGTCGCCCTAGTTGACAGTAATGCTAGAGGCAAAGCATCAGGCCACGAAAGTCCACTCGTAGCCTGAATCTTCGCTAACTTTAGTTTAAGGGTGCCATTGTAACCCTCAACCAATCCAGCTGACTGGGGATGATTGGCGCTGTGGAATTTTTGATTATTTCCAAGGCCCTTACACACACTCTTCATCACACTTCCAACAAACTCACTTCCGTTATCTGACCACACGACTCTAGGCATTCCATACCGAGGAAAGTATTCCTTCAGTAGGATTTTCGCAGTAGACAAAGCAGTATTGTCTTTGAGGGGATAGGCCTCGATCCATCGGGAGAATGCGCAAACCACAACCAAAACGTATTTCAGGTTGTTGCATCGCTCCATATGGATGAAGTCCAATTGAATCACCTCAAAGGGATACGAAGGAGGAGCAAAACTGCCAGGGGGAGTTGGGGTTCCTTTGCCAGGATTGTACATTATGCACACCATACAATTCTTCACCAGACGTTCAGCACATTTCGTAATTCCATCATTCTTCCACACAGCAGCCAGCAACTTGCAAATGCCTTTCGCGCTAATATGTGCTAACCCATGTGCCATTGTCACAACGGCCAGCACATACGCATCAGGCAACATCCATCTTTTCTGATCCGACAAATCAATCCAGCAACCACTCGCATCCAACTTTCCCGTACTTTCTTTCCACTTCGCTTTTTCAGTCTCGGTGGCCTCATTCTGAATTGCTTTCACGCTCTCAACAGTGTCCTCACACATACTCGATTCTGCAGGCCACCTAACCGAACTCGTCACATACATTCGAGTGCTAAGGTTCCGGGCAGTCTCCTTAGCAATCTCATCTGCAAACGCATTACCACGACCAACATCATCCGTCACTTTACGATGCGCACTACACTTAACAATCGCAACTTGTGTAGGCAAAGTCAATGCATCCAAAAGATCGTTTACAAGCTGGCCATGCTGTATTTTCGTGCCATGCGACGTCAAGAAACCACGCTCTCGCCACAATCGTCCAAAACTATGCGCTACACCGAAAGCGTACTGGCTATCGGTGTACACATTCACACGTTTCCCTTTTGCTAACACACATGCTCTAGTGAGAGCAATCAGCTCTGCAGCTTGGGCAGAATTCTGATTCAATCGTGCAGTCTCAACAACAGTATTCAATGTTACAACAGCATAAGCAGTAGTCACATCGCCATTCGGCAACTTAAAACATGACCCATCCACATACAGAGTGCCATCCGGGTTGTCCAATGGGGTGTTTTTAAGGTCCACTCGACCTTTTGTTTCCTCTTCTGTCCGCAAGTAACAGTCATGTTCTGCTACTTCATCTGACTCTGCACTAATTGGTAACAAAGTTGCCGGATTTAGGACATTACAACGTTTTATCTGAATGTGGCTTGCCAAGAGCGTCAATTCGTACCCAGATAACCTCGCACTGGTCAAGTGCTGAGTTTTCGTTCGATTCAAAAGAGTGTCGACTGCATGCGGAACCATCACTGTAAGCATATTATCCATGACCAATCCTGCTGATTGTCGGATGGAGACCGCAGCTGCCGCAGTTGCTCTCAAACAACTCGGCAATGCTCTAGCTACTGGGTCTAAGGTCGAGGAAAAATATGCACATGGACGTTGCTTACCACCAAAAGGTTGCGTTAGAACACTCAAAGCACAACCTTCCCTCTCGTGAACATATAGCGTAAACGGCTTGCTGTAATCAGGGGTACCTAACACAGGAGCCGAACACAATGAATCACGTAATTCAGAAAAACTTTTCTGACATTCTTCCGTCCATGGTAAAGGAGTTGGAACATCCTTGCACGTAAGAGCCACCAATGGTTTCGCTAGCAATGAAAAATTAGGAATCCACTGCCTGCAGTATGACGTGATACCTAGGAAGGCACGCACATCTCTTTGGGTTTGTGGCACAGCCATTCGCGCAATCGCTGCAATTCTCTCTGGGGTCAATCTCCTTCCCTCCTTTGACAATAAGTGACCTAGATAGGTTACTTCTTGACAACAATATTGGAGTTTAGAAGGTGACACCTTGTGATTTAACTCACAGAGATGTTGCAGCAACGACACTGTAGCAATTTTGCAAATGTCCTGAGTATCAGCGGCCACCAATAAGTCGTCGACGTATTGGATTAAAGCCGCACCAACCGGCAACCTAAACGCATCCAGTTGACCCTTCAAGGCTTGACTGTAAATCGATGGACTTTCACAGTAGCCCTGAGGAGCGCGTTTGAACCGGAAGCTGCGTCCACCAAGAGAGAAACCGAAAAGGTCCCTACTCTCCTCGGCAATCGGGATGCTGAAAAACGCATTTTTCAAGTCAATCACCGAAAACCATGATGCAGAAGCTGGAATCAGAGTCAGTAGCGCCGTGATGTCAGGCACAACGGGGAATTGAGGAACCACAATTTTATGTACCTCCCGTAAATCGATAACAAAACGATAAACAGGCGGTTTGGTAGGATCAGTACGTTTAAGAATGGGCAGTACAGGGCTATTGCACACGTTTCCCCGAGTCTCCTCAATAACATCTTTCTCGATCAAATCATAAATGATCGCTAACAAAGCTCGTTCACCATCAAGGGAGATACGATATTGGGGAATACGCGGCAATCGCACATTCGATTTCAGCTGAACAACATAGGGGGAGATATCAAGTAGGCCCACATCATTTGGACCCGTCGCCCACAAAGACGCAGGAAGAGAACTCAATTCCGGTGGAAGCTTATCGAGAGACAAATACATAGGAGAGACAACCCTCTCTCCTAACGTAAGCTTTACACCCGCAGGAGAACAATACAAAGTTGCATACAAACGTTTAAGCAAATCCAGACCTAAAAGATTTTCGCCACAACCAGTGGTCAAAATCAATGGAGCTTCGAGCTCACGAGGCCCAATTTGAAGGAGCAAAGGGCGCGAAACTGGATTGCTAACGGGGGCGCCAGAGAATCCAACGGAAACATTTGTTAAGCCAGACAAAGGTGCGCCAGGGAGTTTCGAATGCATGATAGAACTTTTCGCTGCACCAGTGTCCAACAGAAAAGGCTCAACGACGCCCGATGTAGCAACTGCGACGTAAGGCCCTCTCTGATCAACCGGAACTGATACCACTCCCTCTCCTTGTCTTTGGCTGTCCTAGTAATTACCATCGTCAGTTCCCTGATCGACGTAATAATCATCTACATTGTACTGTGCAGATCGTCCTTGCGATGATCCACGTTGATCGAAACAGTTATTAGAATTTGATGAATTGTCAGAGCGATCATTCTGAGCACCACGACCTCTACCACGTGATGCGTGCTGTGAACCACCACGGCCTCCTTTAGACGAATTACCACTATTACGTTCATTTAGGGCAGGACAATTGAATTTAATATGTCCTTCTTGTCTACAATAAGCACATTGATTGTACCCTAACGAGGATCTTTGAAAAGAGGAATCATTACGCGGCTGCGATCGATTCGATTGCGACTGTGATCTATTCTGTTGGGACGCATTCTGATTAGAACGCGGCGGATACGCTTGCTGTAACAACACTTTAGTTTTTAGCTCTTTCGTCTTTTTATCAGCACGGTCATTTTCTTCTTTCTCTCTATTCTCGTAATATTGTGCCGTAGCCAATATCTGAGCTGAGGTAGAAACGGCCCATGCACTTTCCGAATTCTTTAATTTATTGCTCAGATCGGGCAACAAGTTCGACACAAATTTATCCACAAACAACCTCTGTCCACCCTCAGTACCCATATCCTGTCCACTATGATCAATGAATGCTTCCTCGAACCTCGTAAAGAAATCGGAAACACTCTCATCTTTCTTCTGCTTACAGGCTGACAACTTGTCCCAATTGACTCTCATGGCTGGCATAAGCGTTTTCATTAACGTTATGATTCGTTGAGGAAGAGCAGTAATCAGCTGATCGGGTTTAGTAGCAGCCACTTGTCCAGCGTCTGCCGCTGTAATGGCAGCCCAATCACCACCTAATTCATTTGCGTGATCTTGATGGCGAATCTTAGCCCATACCGGCTGCGGTACGACGTTGCCAAATAACATGTCGATATCGGCAAGATTCATTACCGTAGCATCCACGAGCTGCGATAATTCTTTATAATACCCTGTAGGATTTTTGCGTGGATCAGGCAAAGATTGTTTCACCTGTAACACTTCCGAACGTTTCCATGGGAGGTGTATCCACACTCTCTCAAAATGTGCCAATACCGGAGGGGCAGCATTAGGATCAGCTGGTATCCAAACCGGCGGAACTTCACGCATAGGATATTGGCCAGATTCGTCTTGTTTTTCAATATCTTCAACGAACAATGCATGAGGTATTGGAGCGGGACGGAAAGATAGCAACCGCTCAATAGCACGTCGAACATTAGTATCTACTATCAGTCCAGTTGCGAACTGAAGCCGAAGTTCAGACAGGGCGGTCAGCACCTCGTCAGGCGCATTGGCCGCTATCTGATCATGAAGGAACTTGCACATTTCATCAAACACATATCTCTGAGTTGGTATGTTGAATTGATTAAACGTTTCGAGGACAACACGAGGTGGATTTCTAAGAGGGTTGATCATCCAACCCATCGCCATATTATATAGCGCAACGCGTTCTCTGTTACCAGGAAGCTGACTACGTCTCTGAGGACCGTCAGATCCAGCAGACCCAAAAACAGGTCCGAGCGACTGAAAGAAGTTTGTCGCAAGGGGAGAATTACGATTACGAGTAGAGGGAGAAGAGTAAGACACAGGACTAACAAGAGAAGGAGTAGAAACAGTAGCAGCAACAGGGGTTAACAACACAGGAACAGTAGCAGGAACAGTAGCGGGAACAGGAGTATGTGGAAGCGGAGGAGCAGTAGGAATAAAAACAGACAAAGGAGCAGGAACAGTCGGAAGAACGGGTGCAGGTTGAGGAACAGGCGGAGGAACAATAGGTGGAAGAACAGGTACGGCAGGGACCACAGGAGCTGCGGTACCCTGTACGTACGGAGGTGGCGACTTCATAAGATAGGACATTAAAGGATCCTCAACTGCCTCTTCCTTCTTATCCGACTCCGTAGGCAAAGCAGGATAGCATTTATCTATGGACATACGCTGTAACCTCTCAAACACTTCCTTATCCTTATCCTCCTTATCACGCTGGAACTGCTCAGCTTTCTTCACTATGGTAGCAACAGTATCTCGCTGACTACGTTTATTTTGTCTGATCTCTTTCTGTCGGGCTTCTTTGCGCCACAACCGAAAGGCATCAAACATGGCCGGCCTTGATTTACGTTCAAACAACTTTATTTCCAGATTATCTAAGATCGACGCTTCGAAGCTACCGTGAGGTGGCCAACGAAGGTCGCCGTCTTTCTTTGTATATTTAATCCAATAATCATTAAAAGCAATCGGGCCTAGCCCATGTTTGCTATATAAGTCATAAGTAGGAGTTCCAACCGGAGGTATCGGACATGAGTCCTCCAGCAGGGAATCCGCACCACAAGGTCTGAAACAACTGAACAAAGTACTGCGACCAGGCATCTTGCACGCTAGCCGAGTTTCACAAACTTCAAGGGTTACGGGATTTACCAAGTCCCAGCAAAGAACAAAACCCTCGGTTTTTGGCGGCTGCAGTCGTCAAACAAATACAACAACAAAGTACGCTAGCAAAGTGTCACCGACAAAAACACTCACACAGCGTGAACAACAAAAACACTCGCTAAAGTGTCAACAACCAAGAACTCTGGGAGCGACCCACAAAATACTTAATTCAAAGATCGATGGCGTCACCAGGAAGGCCCGTCAATCGTCTCGCTATACCAAGGTCTACGCCAGGCGCCAAAACAGGTCTACAGTCAGGGCAGCAGTCCGTCGCAGCCGTCAGGAGGCGGGAATCTTCGCGGGAAAAGTCTTCGGGCCACTTATTTCGACAACAGGATCGATGAAGCGGAGTGCACCTTCCCTCGGAGATTTCACACGAAGTTCCTCACGATCGTCGGGCTTGGACCGGTACCACTGATGCAGCCCCACGTTGGGCGCCAACTGAAGGACTGGGTTCTTTTGGACCCAGCGGTGCCAGGGCACAACACCTGAAACCTTCGTGGGTAACCTGCTCCGGCGTACAAATCACAGAGACACGGGACACTTCCTTCGGCGTCAAAGATTTAAGGTTTATTTGCTGCAGGGAACACAGAAATCACAGGAAGTACATCGAGTGTAGTTCGGGGAGACTGCTTCAAATTGGTTCTGTGGATCGCTCCTTTTATACAGTTTTTACCCATAGGATAACATGTTACACAAAAGTTTACAACCCAGTTCCCACATTTAGCTCCCAGAGGGGTCGCTTTGGTCTCTTTGAAATACACAAGGTCCGGAACATAAGTGCGGAAACATTTGGCGGTTCCCAACTGTAAAAACCCATCTTCCCACCATTAGCGAATTCCAATCAGCAGTAAAATAGATTGAAATAGGAACGAAGACAGGTGCAAAGGAAGACGGAGACAGTGGGGAGATCGGAAAGGGTGTAAAAGGGGAGGTATCGGGAAGCACGAGATACAGGCATCAAAGGGACGTGCCTAGTGAGATGCACGGCTGAGACAATAAACCCGTGCGGCAAGATGAGCCTCGAGCGGCGCCATCTGCCTTACAGTAGCAACCCCCTCGTCATAAAGACACTTACAAAGAACATGTGTCTTCCGCAAATATCTTGGGAGTCCCAGGGTCGCGAAGCGGACAACGTCCGTTCGCTGGCTACTTGAGGGCAAGAGACAAAATGGATGCCGTATCTAAGATGGAACCCGTGGGTACAGATGAAAAACCCACATAACAAACGAACGGTTTAAGTTAGCACAGCGAAACTGCGCACACTTACTAAACTTGTCATTTGCGGTTCGTAGATACCAGACTCGACCATATTCGTGCGAGTCGAAAGCACCACTTACAATTGTCACGGAACCTCAATCTGAAAGAGGACATGTTAACGTTGGACGCAAATGTATTTGCGTCTTCATAACTGGAAGTGGAGGGAACATACATGTACTTGTAACGCGTACACGGAGTCGTTGGGGTCTAAGATAGGGGACACAATTGATCATAAAAATTCATATTTCCTCACTGTAACAATTGTTCTCCTGTAAAACGAGCAGGAGTCCTGGCGATGGACGCATTCTGAGGAGTCTGGGAGGGAGCCAAGAACAGGAACAAAACAATTAGAACGCTACTCTTCGAGCGGGTCCGTTCAAAATGGTGGGCACCACGTTAGCGTTCAGGAGAAATACGGGGAATAAGGATTCACGCTACCGTTTTAAAATACCACAAGATCACCTCCACGAGGTGAGTGCGGAACTAAAATTACAGGTAAAAGCCTGTCAGCATACCTCAAAGCCTCTCAGCAATTGTGATTGTGCAGTTATCACTAGAGCGGTTGTTGCATCCGGGTATTTATGCCGAGGGAGGGAGGGAGCCAAGATCTGGAACAAAACAACTAGAACGCTACTCTTCGAGTGGTGCCTGCTCTAAATGGCGGGCACCACGTTAGCGTTCCAGGAGAAATACAGGGAATAAGAATTCACGCTACCGTTTTAAAATACTACAAGATCACTCCCATGAGGTAAGTGCAGAATTAAAATTAAAGGTAAAAGCCTGTCAGCATACCCCAAAGCCTCTCAGCAATTGTGATTACATCCAAGTTGAAACTGCAGATACCAGGGTTAGTGACCCACATAAGTTATATGAAGTAACACTCCGGATGGAGGGGGACATAACTAGAAAAATAAGATGCACTCTTTTGGGAGCGGCTCTCTCAGGGTTATGACATTTTTCTAGCTGAACAAGACTGGCCACCTGAATTTGTCTGGGAGTACCCACATGGCGAAGACATCATTATGCCAGCCTTCTCCAATCATATTCCAATTGACTTAAAATATACTTATCCAGGAAATGGGCAGTAGCCCAGGCTTCAGCATTACACAAAAAATCATGTAGGATGGGATGAGGATTCTCCTCGCCATAAAATCCAGTTAAAAAATCAACCAACTACGCAACAGGATGTCCAGTTAAGCAAGAAGCTAAAAAACAGGTCAGAGAGATATTAGATCAACGTGAATACCAAGGGGTGAATGAAACATTCACCTCATCAATGAACAATCCTTTGTTTCCTGTCTCTAAATCAGACAATACATATCGTCTAGTTTTGGAATACAGACATCTAAACTCTTGTTGCAAAACCTTTGCAGTACAAAATGCACCCAGTGCAGCACTAATGAATAACATTGTGCGTAAAAAATATAAAACCACATTAGATATTTCTAACGGTTTCTTCTGTCAAAATATTGCACCAGAAAGTAGGTATTTGACCGCTTTCTCAATTATGGGGACACAGCGTCACTTCTGTCATCTCCCCCAAGGATTCAAGAATAATCCAGGGTTATTTTCAGCTAGAGTAACATAGTTACTACAAACCTATGATGATGAGGCATTATCATATGTGGATGACATCTATCTAACAGATGATGACTTGGACAGGCACTTGAAGAGAGTGAATACCATTATACTGGGATTCCCCTCTGAAGGGTATAAATAACATTTTAAGTAAACAAGAATTGCCCACCTTAACATCCTATTTCTAGGATGCGAGTTATCAAGTGAAGGCATAAGCCTGGCAGCCAACTTTTTAGAAAAGTGGGCGCTGCTCCAACCTCCAAAAATGCTACAAAACCTACAGTCGATTCTAGGTTTCCTAAATTTTGGAAGAGCTTTCATTCTAAATTACGCAGAAGGAGTTAAACCTCTCCTCAAATTAATCAAACATGACTTCAAAACAATTAATTGATAAGAAAAACACACAAAAATTCTGCGTTCGGTCCAAACAGACATGTTAGCTACAAAAAATTTACAAACACACGTAAACGTATGCAACTGAGTGATCGGAATCATTCAAGTACTTAACCTTTAACGAAGGAGAAAAAGCACTAATAGCTTATACATCACACTTGTATACACAAGCAGAAATGAAATTCACTTCTATAGAAAAAATTCTGACAACGGTTCAAAGTGCAGTAGCACAGGAGAGAGCCATGCAGAGGCAGTAAGGAAAGCGATCATTCCAAATGCAAAAGCTTTACATTCGAGATGGATACAATGGGTTAATTCTCTTGCTGCAACAGACGTTGAATACGTTTTTGACCCATGTTTGAAGACACAAGAATTTCTACAATGCAAACAAGAATGTCCTCTGCCTACTGAAATTCTGCCTCTAGAAAAGTATGAATGTATAATTTATACTGACAGATCAGCACAACCCGCTATTGGGGGTAAACAAGCTTATAGTGCTGTGTGCGTGATCGTTAAAGGTCGCTGGTGAGATGGCAAATTCCGACCTATGGTCACTAAAACTAAATCTTTAGGAGATTGCACAGCTCAGCCAGCTGAACAATAAGCATTCAAGATGGCACTTGAAAATACTGATCGTGAATTCCCCACACTCGTAGTGTACGATTCCTATTACTGTTTTCAACCCTACAATGAATACTTGCAGAACTGGATTCAAAACGGTTTCAAAGATGTAAAATGTGGCACAATTAAGCATAAATTGCTTTGGAAACAAGTAGTTCAGTTAGGAAAAGAACTACAAAAGGCTCACGTGATACATACACTGAGTCATCAACGTGATGACGTTCACGTTGCAGGGAATTCATTGGCTGATGAAGCCACGAAGGCAGCTGTGCAAACGGCTTCAGTAGCTGCAAAAACTCAAAAATGAAAATTGACAGCAAAATAATGCTAGCTGTCAATGCCTCATGCAAAGGCAGTGGTACAGCGTTACCTTAAAACTATACACTCAGATACTCATACATAATTGACGCAAACTCCGATCCTTTTGCTCGAATTCCTCGAGTGGGGGATAGAGTTATTCCAATCATGAAACATAGAGTAGCTTTCATACATGAAGCACATTTGAGAGAGGGTCTGATACATCATGGGATCTCTAAATCTAAACAAGAATTAAAAGAGACGTACTGGTGGCCAGGGATGAATGGTCACATTCACACATTTGCAATAAACTGCCATAACTGCAACAGAGATCGCATCAAAGAACTCTGCCAGATACCTGACTACAGTGTAGCCAGCCCAGTACAGACACCATTGTTAGACAGCATTAGACTTTCTACACGCAGACGTCCCTATGGACAAATGCGGTCCCACAAAAATTGAGACAAGATTCATTTGGATGTGGCCTCAGCGCTCGACTGACACACAAACTGTTATAAAAGATTTGCGAGTCTTTATCGGCACATACGAATTTGGCACGCTACTTTCTGATCAGGGTCCTGTATTTAGTTTAAAAGCTTACAAAGAGGCCATGGCCAATCAGGGCATTGCATTGCGGTACTCTAGTCCATTCCATCCTGAGGGAAATTTGGTAGTGGAGAGAAAGAACCGGGACATAAAGCAATCTATAACAGCTAGGGTATTAGGCTCGAGTGACGGGTGGGTCAAACATCTAATAAGTGTCCAAAGTAGTCTTAATAATCTGCCAAGAAGTTCTCTAGGGGGTATCACTCCATATGAAATTCTTTTTGGAACTAGAATGATTGGATCGGACCTCGATTGTCACACTTCAGTGGCAGAACAAAAAACCTTTTATATCAAAGACCGTTTGGCTGTTTTGCAGGACTTAAATAAAATAAGAAAAAGCCAAAGTAACGTATTCCTGAAGCCAACGACCACTGAAGAGAATCCGACCATCCCAGCAAGGCCTGTCTGGATTCCAAAGATTGGGGATCTAGTCAGAGAAAAGATCCCGGACAAGATGGAATTTGGGCCTTCTTACAGACAACCAGTACCTGTCCTAGCCATCCACGGATCAAGAACATTGATACTTCCGCCCCTTGCTGGTAAAAAGGAGAACAGGTTCCTGTCCATCGACCTGGTCAAACCACATCATATGGCCGATCATAAGTAGTAGGCCAAGTGGACTCCAAAAATGTAGCTGACGCCCTAATCTGGCTACTATCCAAGAGGTTCAAACTGAGAGACTCATCGCCTTTGAAGAATCTGCAGTGCGAAAAAAAGGACTATGCAACAAAGCCATGAACTTGTACCTCTCGAGACCCAAATAACAGTTCATCAAGAAACACCTGTCTAGCATCATACAATATAGAGAATAATATATAAGCCCGAAAAGGAAGGAGAGGGAGATTGATAGGCTTGAGAATATGGAACCCATAAGGAGATGGAAGGAGGGATTAGATTGAGTGGAGCTGAAATTGGTGGAGGAATGGTTTTTTTGTTTGTATATAATTTTGAACAAGATAGCGAAATGTATTGAATACTATATATCTGTATATCTGTATATCTCTGATTGACATGAATTAATGGAAACTTAATTAATGATGAATAATGTATAATGTTTAAAGTGTGACTAATTTGAAAAATATAAAAAAAAGAAACACCTGTCTACAATGAAATAGCATCTGACTATACAAATGTAACAAGTGATCAAGTGGTTCCAGCAATCTCAACGAATCCTGATGCAATCCCTACAATTGACAGAACTGCCTCTGGCTATTTCATTAACTTGGATACGTTTTCCGAGGATCCCAGCGAACCTGAAACGACGCCAGCAAAAAGAACTTTCAAAGAACAAGCAACAGAACTCTTTCATCACATGGAAAAGACTTATCTGGTTTCGCTATGGATTGGACTTTGGATTGTGTTGGGTGTACTTTTTTTCTACTATGGTTGACTCTTGTAATAACTTTGGGAATATTGATAAATGAAAGATATGTTAAAAAGTGCACAGCAAGTAAGAATATCAACTTACTCCTCAAGCCACACAAATTATCTCATCGTGAACAAAGAGACTTGTCATCAGTGAACATCACAGCCGTTCCTATACCTGGTGGGGAGACACTTCGTATTGATTGAGAGCCTGTGGGGTGCCGTGGGCGGAACTTTGAGCCCCAGGACGCAACGGGGCTACCACCTGACAACTTGCCCCTCCACCCGATAACTGGAAGAATTTAATCAACCAGTTCTTCCCGTCATGCGGGACGCGCACGGTCGGGCGCCGGGCTAAGCCCGGGCACAGGTCGGGCCGTCTGTGGCCGTCAGAGGCCGAAGGAGGCGGGCTGGCTACCCCTCTAAACGCCTGCAAATGGTAAGCAGAAACAGCAGAACAATGGGAGCAGGGGGGCAAAAAAGGCAAAGGTGCAGAGGAAGTCAGAATCTATCATTTCTTATTTGACATCAGCTGTGGGGGTCTTAAGTAAAGAGATTGCCAATGCGGAGAAGGAGTTGGGATTGGACCTCCCCTCAGCGGTATGTGAAGTGACTGATATTGTGCCTGTGCCCGTGTCTGAGGTACCATTAGATCCGGTAGTGGTTATAATTAATTCCACGAGCGTGACTGAGACTCACAGTGGTATAGTAGTAGCTGTGGGTGAGGTTTTCTCTGACAGTCAGTTCCCTGGGGGAGAACGATCTGGATTAACAGCACAACGTAACTTGAGGACCCGAAGACTGATCAAGAAGGGCACAAAGCTGCTAAAGCAAGCAGCTGTTTTATACTGACTGTGATATCCCAAAAAAACTGGGTGACCTGGTGGAGGAGATGTTTAATTCACGTCTGGAGCCAGCTTTAGCAGGCATTGCCAAGGACATTGTAGATACTCTAAACATCTGTGTTGCAGGCCTTTTGAAAAAATGTGAACTAATTGACTCATTCATAAAGGAGTATAGAGGTCAGTAAGACTTGGTTAGACAGGCCCAGCAAGTTCATATTGCCAAATCTGGGGATAAGGAGGGTCATTCTTGTATTACTAGCTCAACTTTAACCCAGAACCTACCTATTAAAACATCCAATAATGGGAGGTTGGGAGCCATTGGTAACACCCCACAACATGATACTGGGAGTTTTATTACCTGTAACGCCAAAAGGGCGGGCAGCAATATTACAGTCGGAGAGAAAGTCGTCAGGTATCCCAGTACTAGCAAAAGGCTTGCAAATCAATATGGCATTAATCTTGATCTTCCACCGGGGCTGCTCCTTTGGTGGCTGTTTTCACAGGAGTACCCCCTTTAGGTGATGAAGTGGTTGAATCCACCCAAGAACTCCTAAAGCAGTCCAAAAATTGGTGTGTACAACATAGCAGCGGGGTTTAGATATATTGTCTAGCATCATTATGGACAGAATAGTTGGATGGATTGGATGCCGCCCTAGGAGTATGGAAGGGGAGTGTGTGGTAGTGAACTTTAACAGACGCAATGTGGCAGATAGATTGTTCTGGGATGTTTCAGAGTTAGATAACTCTGGTATTAGACCATTACATTTGGGTTATTTTTATCTACCATCAGCTGTATACATAAATGCACATGCTACAAACCCACCTATGCCTATTAGGAAGAGGTCTTTGTTGGCTCCTAATACTTTATACGATATTCCTCAGCCCCAAATAGCAGGTGGGCCTCCCCAGAGATTTGAGAGCGTCAATGCAGCCCCACAATCTTTTTTTACATTTCCAAAACATCAAGATACGGACATAGCTCTAACTAATTGTTTCACTCCATTGACACACTTGGAGAATTATGATTGACTAGAAGATACTGCCCAGCACTCAGTGGAGAGACATATGGAGCCAAATCAAGCTACTTCCTGCAAAAAATCCTAAGTTGGAATGTTGCAAGAATTAGGGCTAAGCGATATAATGATACCTGGATGGATTTTTTAAAACAACATGACATTATTGCCATGCAGGAAACTTGGGACACAACTAAGAATTTTTGCCTGGATGGCTATATAGGTTTTGTCGTTCTTGCAATTCCAGGGACAGCTGGTGGAGCGAACGAAGGTTTAATCCTCCCTTTCTCTTTAAAACTGAATGGTTACTTAAAGATGTTGGATTCAGGATCTAGTAACTTTTTAATAGTTGAGCGGGCTACGCCCAACTTGTCTAAAATATTATTCTTTAATTTTTATAATGCCAGAGGGAGTGAGTTTATTAATCAACATTTGGTCTCACTGGATTGTTTTTTGTCAGAAAATAGAATAAAACAAAACACTGCATTCAATATTATCCTTATGGGCGAATTTAATATTCACCCATGTAGTTTGGACTGTTATATAGATGATCACTAGGGGTCTCCCTGTTCTGTGGTTCCACATTTTGAACATAGTAGACAGGGGGAGGCTCTAGAGGATCTTCTAGTTAACATGAATCTTTTGAGTCAGGTTTTAGTGGTGGTGAGGAGAGGGCCCCTACATTTAAAGGAAATAATACAAGTACTGTCATTAATTATATGTTTTGTCTTCCTGTGTCTTATCTAGGGTAGTTTCGTATAAAGTTGTATTTTCTGTGTTTAGTGACCATAATCCTGTGACTCTTGAGGTGGAATTAGGAGAGGCTATGGGTTTTAGGGACAGTGTGATTTTGGGTGTTAGTCACCTGACTACAAAAGACCAGGGGAGGAGGCTCAAGTGGTCTAAGGTGGTCCCTGAAACCGTTTTTGAGGATTTTTTTTCCCAAGGCTGATGTGAACTTAGCCAAATGCTTAGATGGCTCTGCTCCTAGTTCGGAGATAATTGGTGCTTATGTTGCCATATGTAGCCAGATTGCAAATGAATTAAAGGCTAACATTTAATTAAGATCTTATCAGGAAGAAAGATGGTTTGATAGAAGCTGTTCCAAGGCTCATGGTGCTCTGCTTCAAGCTTTGAAGGAAAGACCAAGAAACAGGGAATCTGTTGCCAGCTCGAGGAACTCGTATAAATGAGCTATTGCCCAACACAAACAAGAAATGAAAAATGAAGCGTGGAATCATCTTTTATCAATTGAAGTCTTGCGGGACAGTGGTAAATTTTGGTCAACTGTTAACCATCCCTTTTTCTCGGGGCTGGAGAATACACCCCTGGATTGTATCATCCCAGATGATCAATGGCTATCACATTTTAGGGAGATCTATGGCAATAAGGGCCTAGGTTCTCTGGTAAGCGACAATAGTTCTACACAGCCTCTGCCTCCCATAACTTTTGAGGTGGCTGAAGTAGAAAGAGCAATCCTGGATATGTCAAAAAATAAAGCACCGGGACCGGATGGGGTCCCGGCGGATTTGAACGGGAATATACCTAAATTCTGGGCTAAGATCTTAACTAATGTTTATAATGCTTCAAGCTCTAATGGGTTTCCTGCCTCCTGGGCTACATCCATCATTATCCCGGTTTTTAAAAGGGGGCAGAGAGGGGACCCTTCGTGCTACAGACCAATCTCTTTGATAGACTCAGCAGTAAAAATCTTGGGCAGAGTCATCTTGTACAAATTTAGGGATTGGTTAGATAGAAGGGGGGTCCTCTCTAATCTCGAATATGGCTTTAGGGAAAAGAGAAGCACCCTTGATCAGTGCCTGAATCTACAGCTTTTGATAAGTAAATATACAGTGGCTAAGGAGGGGTCCCTTTATATGGGTTTTATGGAACTCTCCTCAGCTTTTGATTTGGTCAATAGGGCAAAACTATGGTCAATTTTATCAGACTTAGGCATTGATCAACCTCTGGTTAATTTTTTAGCAGCTTTACAGCGGGTATTTTTAGCGTCAGTCAGAGTTACACGGGATGGTAGATGCACTAGTCACTTTAATTCAGAGAGGGGTGTCAGGCAAGGGTGCATCCTGACCCCCCTCCTTTTTACTTTATATATTAATGCTCTGGAGAAATCCTTAGGAGGGGCCTCCTTGGATGTTCCACGTATAGGAGACTCAGTAATTCCGGTTCTCCTATAAGCGGATGACGCTGTTCCATTGGCCCGTACTGGCCTTGGTATCCAAAGGTTGCTGGACTCCTTTGGGGATTTTATGGTGTCCTTGGATTTGAAAGTCAATATTAAGAAGTCACATGTTATGGTGGTTGGGAAACATTGTAGGAAATTGAAGTCGAAATCTTTTTTTTGTAATGGTGCTGAGGTAACGAAGGTGCCCGTTTTTACATATCTAGTGGTCCTCTTTGATGAAAGAGGTACCTAGGGTCCTCAACAGAAGCTTAAAAGTAATGCTGTAGCCAGATCTACCTCAGCACTTATGGGTTTTGCAAAGCGGTAGGGGGCAAGACCAGTGGAGGCACTTTTGAAAATGTATAAATCTAAATGTTTGGCTATAGCCTGGCTATAGCCACGTATGGCTCCTCTATCTGGGGCTACACATCGCAGGACAGGATCCAAGTTGCGCAAAACAAGTTTTTAAGATCACTTCTCTCAGTACCTATGTCTACCCCAACTTTTTCAAAACATACTGAACTAGGGTTGGGATATATAACGGATCTGTTGAAAGTGGCCCCACTGATGTGTTGGGTAAAAACCTGGTTAAATAAAGAAATTACACTGAATCATCAGATCTTAGGTGATTGTGTATCTATGGATAAAGCTAACAGGGTTCCCTGGCTTGAGTATGTAAGAATACTGTTCACAAGACTAGGGCGCCCCGAGATTTACACGTCACCGGATTGTATTAAAAAGGAGGATGTGAGCTGGACAAAGACTAGTTTTCTAAACATGTTTGCAATGGAACGTGAGGAGAAGGAGTTAAAGAAACCTTTTGTAAAAGTTAATTTTGTGTTATTAACTACTCCCTCACTTGAGCCGTATTTAAAAATTGTAACTAGACCTTTTCATCACCAGCTTCTGATAGATTTCGATTCAATTTAATTAATTTAACTTTAGTTTTTTTTCCTACCTGGGGTAAACCTGAAAATTCTAATCCATGTCATTGTGATAACTTTTCATCCCAGGACACTTTGCATTTTCTTATGTTTTGTGAGCTCTACTCTGACATTTGGAATTTCTTTTTAATACCAATATTAAGAGAGGCAGGTTTTTTACAAGTTAGGCCTGCTCTCACTTATTTAGAGATGTTAAGTAGCACTCGCGACATCTTTTGTGTTGCCAGTTTTTTGGTGGCTGCTGTTCGGAGTAAAACTAAAAGATTCGCCATCCTTAATAATCCTGTCTGATTTTATTGTTTATTAAATGAAATTATGGGTATTTATTGTATACTGATTGCTATTGTTAATTTTATATATATGAAATATTTGTCTTTTATGTTTTTTATGATTTTAATTATTTGAATAAAGTGTTTTGACTGACTGACTGATGTTAAAAAGGATTAAGCAGAGTAGTAATCCCTGGAGTTAAATTCCACACACCATTCGCTCTGATTACTTTCACACCATAAGTAGTTTCAGAAGTTGGTAAAAAAAGGGGGGGTTTACACAATCACAATTGTCCACAGGGACTAGTGGATAATAAAGTTTAACTAGCAAGTTGAGTTCTATATAATACATTTTGTCTCAAAAATAATGATATACCCACAACTGAAATGTAGTATTTACACTGATTTATTAAAAAGAGAAATACTCTCCAATTTCATTAAAATAATTTTTCACAAGTACAAAACAAGAATTATTTTGCTCAATAAAAATCACAATTTATACAAAACACTCATCATCAATAGCACCATCAGGTGAAAGAAAACCCCTAAAACAACACAGGGACCCTAAACAATACACAGTAGCAATAATCTGTTAAACACTTCAATTTGATCCAAAAACGTTTAGTAATCTTTATGAGATCATAACTTAAGAAAAGATTTCTTATCTAGTGTCCCTCGTTATTTTGGATTCTTTAATTGTAATTAAGCGTCAACGCGTTTTGGTGGCAGATTTGATTGAATAAACAAAGACCACCTTCTTCAGGACATGAAACAATGTAGGGTCACTTTTCTTCATGTAAGTATTAAAAAAAGATCGGTATCGTCAGTTGTTGCTGATAATTTCAATATAGTCTGATCTGTATAGGATATATTGGTGCTCCTATATGTGGTTCTTTCAGGATGTTTAACCTTGAAACAGAATCTCTTATTCCTTTTTCTGCTCATTCTATTTATTCATATGCTGGTTCATCTTTGTTTGGTATCCTGGTCCCAACCCTTCTAGCCTCATTAAAAACACGTTGCCACTCTTTTTGTTAACGGTAGCAGTGGAATCACCATCTGATTACAGTGGTATCTTGTTCCCCCTTTAATCACGATAACATAGATGGTTCCATAAGTCTATTGTCGGAATTCGAAACACTTTATCCTTCAATCTGCCGGGTGTTCGCTTCATATTCGGGGGAAACCATTTACTGATGTTAAAAAGGACACAGCAAGTAAGAATATCAACTTACTCCTCAAGCCACACAAGTCATCTCATCGTGAACAAAGAGACTTGTCATCAGTGAACATCACAGCCGTTCCTATATCTGGTGGTATAGCTTGGGACAAAACTGAATATGACATTCTTGGGCCATATGAGCTGTTGAAGATTCCACACCAATTCAAGATTTCCTTGACTGACTTTGTTTCATCTAGTACCTTTTCTGATAATTGGGACTTCGAGACTGTTAATAATATGATGTCAGACTTAGAAATGTCTGCAAAATTTACAAATCATGAATACTTAGAAGGTTCATCAGATTATGAACAAATGTACTGTTATAATCATTATGGTCACCATTTCTTGCACAAATCTGCAAACCCTAGAAATGTGTTAACTTATAACCAATGGGAACATTGTCCTACACCACCAAAGGGTAGCTCAAAAACATTTTTTGGCAGATTTCTGTACTTTTCAGGTTTTAATACTTCTAATCCAGAATCATTTTACTTTAAAAATGTTAATAGGACAGGAATGAAAAGTATGTTGACAAATACCAAGCACATTTATTCTGCGGCCTTTTATGCTCAGCTTTCTACATTAGGTTTTGACTTTTGGAATGACAACATTGAGACAAAAACTGTCTGGGGCACAAAAGACTGGCAGGTGCAAGGATTAGAAGCCTTATTGATAGCCTGCATCATTACTGAGCAAATTATGTTTTTGAATGACACTGTTCAACAGACATCATGTCTTGGCTTGGCTAAGATCAAGGAGTTAAACAATCCGTCCATACCTACACCTACACCTGATAGTAACAACACTACAGAGGGGGTGGTCGACGTACATACTATTTTGCATCACAACAGAACAGATCCAGATTGGAAAAAATTGTTAATCTGGCCCACAGACACAAACACCTGTCAAGATAGATTCCTGAACAAAAGCCAGGGTTCCAAATTCACTAGGCCATATTCAACATATGTTCAGAGACATCATACAATGCAGGGAAACTGTGCCTTGAGTGGCTACAAAAATCTACATTGAAGGAAGTAAAACAACACTTATCTTTACTTAAAGATGGTGCTGATCTGAGGGACTTCTTACAAGGACCTACTAAACCGCGTCATAAACATTTTATATACACCGGTATCTATGCCATATATAATGAAGCATGGAAGATTATGCAAGCAGAGACTGCAGAACAAATACGAGAAATTGATCATATTAATTTAGAGAAATCTCTCTCTGTAGTTGACAATGGGTCAATGACTCTGTCGTCCAGGATATATTCTTTGGACAGCATAGTATCCTCTGCCATAGACATAATGGAACAGGACTTGGCCATGCTGCAACATGGTCAGAAACAATTACGTTCTATCAGGCTACTAGGCTGGACGTTACAGAACTTACGTTTAGGCTATGTGCCTTGGTGTCTAATCAATACCACGTCACTGTTTTCTGAATTTAATCTCACAGATAAACAGATCAAACTGTCACAGAGCGGAGCAGACTATACGGTGCTGAGCATTGAAAAAATGGAAAGATTGCCATTAATTGTTTCTGAAAAACCAGCAACAGAATGGATAATACACGGTACAATCACTCTGCCTGTTACAATTTTCCATTTTCAGTATTGCTTAAAACATATACCAGCAGGCATATAAGAAAGGTTGGGTAAAGAATACATCAAGACATCCTGGGATTTACCATTTACACACAAATGTTGGAGTGGTGGGAAAGAAGTGCTTTTTAGTGGTAAAAATTGTGAAAACGCACTAAGCGGTTCTCTCTTTTGTCAGGGTATTAACTTACACAGGGCCTTCAATGGTTCCTCTAACAATCTATCCTGCCACCTGCAAGGTTCACCAGCTGCAGGGATTGATCCAATTTTTGGACAACTTTCTAATGGAAGTTACCTCATGTTGAACGATCATAGCTGTTGTGGCTTTTTGCCAGGTTTACCCTACCTCGTAACTGTGTCAGCCAGGGTCATTTGATGTATGCAAGTATTGTTTCCAAACACCAAGAGAGACCAGGAGTCGCCGGTATGGCCTTCACTGAACATCTTTTCTATACGAATTGATACTTTAAGCAGAATGCAAGCCATTCTTTTACAGAAAACTGTGCCACTGACCTTGGCTAAAGAGACGTATGATCTGCAAGTCGCAAGGACTTCTGCAGAGATACATGCCCTTTTATCCACAAATTGCCCTATACATTTCTCAGAAATGTTAGGTCGTATCTTAAACATGTCTGATACGAGTGGTTTTGTACATGTATTTAAGACAGTATTTTCGGAAATGTTAGCACCCTTTGAAGCAGTCCTAGGAATATTTCCAAACTTCGTGCACTCTGTGTTTGGCGGACTACCTCTCATTTTGGGACTTGCTGCTGGGATACTATTTTTGCTCCTACTGCTCCAATATGGCAAGCTAACTCACCAACGACACCCAGTTCACCTTGGAGAACACACTACTGGCGATCAAGTGTCGTGAGTGCATAATTCAAATTTTGGGATTAACTCGTTTAAGAGAATTGAATACCACATGGTTTTAGTTGGGAAGTACATGGCGGCCAGCACGTAGCGGGTCGCAGAGGCACCTGAAGGTCAGGAGTGAAATCTAATGAGATCAAGTAACTACATGCCAATTTTGCCGGAGATCTAAACTGGACATCAAATATTTGTAATTTGTAAACCGTACTTACTGAGTGCGATTCCGTCTCCGACGAAGCAGTGAGGATTTTTGGACTCGGGCTGGGCTGGGCTTAGCAGGCGTGTTGCACCGTGGGTCCTGCCATCTCGGCCGAGTGGCTGGCCGGTTCACGTCTTCAGGGACTGCCTCCTGTTTGTGTCTTCCATGGTGCGGCGCGGGCAACAGAAATCGCGAGGGCCGGAATGCCCTGGTAGACGTGGGGGTGGCGGCCGCGGCTGTGGCGGCGCTGGCTCTTTGAAGACATTGGGCTGGTGGGGTTCCCATGGAAGGAGTTGCAAGGGGCCTCCCGAGCCCGTGTGCAGTGTGGAAGCCACTCTGGGCACGCGCCACCCAGGAACTGGATCAGGGAAGGAGAGCCGTTGCAGTGCTTCCCTTCCATGGAGGGAGAGGAAGGGGCAGCACAGCTGCCGAACCTTCAATGCAGACACAGCCAGCTAGCAGAGTAGGGAAGCAAGTAAGGAGAGCTACAGAGGGGTTGTGGGAGGTCGTGAAGCGGTCTAGTGTCTCTGGAGTACCTCGAGTGCCACGGCTTGGAAATAGGAGTAAGTCTAAGCAGCAGAGAGGCTGTATTTCAGTAAACTCAGGTTGGGGGCAGACCAGGTACTCTCTTAGGAGCTGTTAGAACCGGAGTTCTCTGGTTGGCACAGGTATGCACTTGTGACAAGCAAGGGCCCTCAGCTCCATGTCAGGACAAGGGAACTACTCCTTTGAATAACCCCTGCTCACCCTCTAGGTAGTGTGGCGCGAGCAGACAAGGCTAATCCTCAGGGCGATAGTAAGTTAAGCATTCATGATCACACACAGTAAACCCACTGACCCACCACAAATGGACACCAGTCGTATGGTTGTATAAAAAATAAGTATACTTTATATAAAAGATAGATTCAAGCAGGATTATCACAAGACCAGAATAACATTTAGCAAAACGAGGTCAAAAGATTACAAAAGGAAAACTTAGTCTTTCAATGTTCGTTGGTTAGCAAGGTGCGATGACAGGGAAATAAGAACTTTGCGGACCCTGGATCCGATATGAACTCGAGACGGAGTTCAAGTGTACCTTGCTGGTGGAAGTCCGAGGCGTTTCAGGCGCGGCTACTTGGGAGGGCGGACCCCGAACGAGGCCAACGGTTCTCCAGAGGATCTCTCCTGCTCAATCCCCCTCGAGAAGCGAGGTGGAGGAGCTAGACTGTGGAGGGTTGCAGCGATCCGGGATCGGTACAGCTCACGGGGCGAGGCGCCGTTCAGGCCTGCGGGGCGTACTACTTCTTAGCACGCAGGGTCTGACTCGTGGAGCCTTGGTATGCAGAAGCGCAAAGCGAGACAGTCGGGTACATTACGACGTACGGACCGTCCGAGGCTATGAGATGCTCGCCGTGCAGATTCCGGCTGGAGAAGATGAGAGGTGCAAAGCTCGCTCCATAAGCGGCGAGGTGACAGGAGAGCAGGCGGCCCGGCACTGAAGCGGAGAGCATCTCAGGGATGAGCGGGACTCTCTACGGTGGGGCGACCAGGCTCCGAGCTGTCACGACCTGGGAGAGGGCGAAGGCACCCGAGTCACAACTCTGGCGAGGGAATAAGAACTGAGGCCCAACAGCAAACGGGCACAAGCAGATAGAACCAATGGTCCTGGGGTTCCGTTCAGGGGGCAAGCTCTCGATCAAGCCCTTGGAGATTGTTTCGGGCACAAGTCTACAAAGTCCTATCTGGTCCTTTCCTCTCCGTTCTCAGCAAGGCACCACTGCAGGCCAGTCTTACAGGATACAGACTGGTTTCCGTCCTTCAGCTTCTCTTGGTCCTTCTAGTCAGGCAGAGGTTCGTCGTGGTCAAAACTGGATCTGATTTGTAAGGAGCGGAGCTCCTATATTTATACTGCATTTCTTTTGTCTTTGCAGGCCAGGGGGCCTGAGCCTGGTTCAACCCGGTTCTGAAGTACTTTGTTGACAGGACGCTGCCGTCTTCTTTCAGGGTGCAGGGCAGAGACATCAGACGCTCCGCAGGAGGTGGAGCCAGCATTGTGGTGGTGGAGCACAACCCTATTCAGAGTCAAGGACTACTCCGCCCACCCATCCTGGTGCAAGCATCTCATTCATCCTCCTGAGCACCCGACTATCCCCCGGGAATCTCCCAGCCCTGGTACTCACACAAACCCAGACAGCAGATACACATCCTGGTAGAGGCGGGCTGAACAGTTAGGCGAGCAAAGGCTAACTTTCTAAAAGTAGCATTTGCAAACACAGGATATTAAAATAAACCTTTCTAAAGCAAGTATTTTATTATTCTGAGTTCAGGCATACTAAACTCGACTTGCTACCGTGTTCCCTGAGCCTGCCGGGACTATAGCGTGTAATAGCTCCGACAGCTCATCTGGCCTAAGAGAACCGGTAGCCCTTCAATAGTGAAGAACGAGAGAAGCGGTAATTCACTACTAGGACATGCCACACTCTAGGCTTGTCCTACCTTATGCTTACAATGCACCCTGCCCGTAGGCCTACCATAGGGGTGACTGATATGAAGGTGAGGGAAGGTTCTGGGACTGGCAAGTGTGGGCACTTGCACAGTCAGCGTGACAGTGCTGGACTGTATCCGGGGTCAGCAATGGCGGACCCGAGACAAATCTTACGAGGCCGCTTCTGTGGGTGGCGCAACCAGCGCTGCAGGCCCACTAGCGGCATTTGTATCTACAAGCCCCGGCACGCCTCGTGCACTTTACTGGGGACTGATAGTAAACCAAATAATCCAATTGTGGAAATCAATTGTACATACATTTTACATTGGGAGCACTTGCACTGCGGCATGGATTGGCCGTGGCGCAGTGCCCTGAGCATCGAACACCAGCAAAACATCTGAGGAACATCAGCAAAAAGTGGAAGGGAGACTCACGCCAAGGTTCCAGGTCTAACAGGAGCACTAAGTTAAGTCCATTGATGGTTGACTCAAGGAGGTGGGGGCACAGAAAAAATAGAAAAAATAGAAAATTCGGACAAGCAGTATTACAAATGTAGTAAAAAAGCAGTATTGTAGAATAAAAGTGCAAAAGATTTAAATGCAGTGAAAGTCAGAGCTACTAATAAAAAAAGAGTGTCTCTATGGTTAAAGATCCACACAAGCTAACCCCCTCATTAAGGAGTTACTTCAAAATTACCCCTAGCACGCTAGTTTTAAACCCCCCTGACCGGTCTGATAGATTGGATCAAAGTGGTCCGCTGTCTAAATTTCCTACCTGCAATAGATTTCTCCCCCTCATGGATGAGGTTGAACCCTCAATATTAGAGATGGCAGACAAGCCCAACATTACTGTTATTGAAACAGAAGGAGGTCTGGGCATTTTAGCCGAACAGGCTTTTGCCAATAAAGAGCAGTCCCAATTTAATATGGAAGTACAAGACAGTGCTTACATACAGGCTTCTCCAATAGACAATCTAGGGAATGGAAACCAGCAAAGCTCCATGCGTGATATGCTACAGACTCTTGTAAAGGAAATGAAAGAGAGATTCTCTACTTCAGAAAGCAATCAAGTAGACATTAAAAAATCATGTGAAAAATTAGAAACTAAAAATTGACTCGCTTGCTACTAGGACAATGGCGGTAGAACTCTCGGTAACTGAACTAACTATTATTAAACAATTAAAGAGTGTCGTAAAGAATATGTGTGTGAGCACTAGACACAGAGAAGGAAAAGGAAAAATCACCCAGAATGAGTCACAATGGAAATCAGTGGGGATTTTTCAGGAAGCCCTCACTCACCACCCTGGGTGGTGGCATGCTTCATCATCGGGCCCACCAGGAGAAGCTGAATGCCTCCCTGGTGCGCTACAACGCCAGATTACTGCGGAGATGGTTCTTCGTCGCAAGGGTGTCAAAAGAAATGTGAATTAAAAATGTCAGAAACTGTACCATACAAAAATTTTATTCAATGGTCAGTTTGACATGGATAAAATATGTGTGGGAAAACTACCAGTTAATGACTTAGTTGTTTCCACTTAAAATGGGGTCAACATGTTTCTGCCCATCTATGTGTCTTTTACTGGACTTTCGTCAGGACCGTCAGTTAGTGTACCTCGGTGGTATGGGCACGCTAAGGCCCACCCTTACCTGAGGACGTGAAAGTTAAAAGCAGGTGTAGAAAATATGGACAGTATCTTCGGATACGCAGGAACTGTAGTGACATCAAAGACTACAAATCCCAAGAGGGTGAACTCACTACCAGACTCAGAGCAAGAGGCTATCCTATTAAGATTCTTGAGAAAGGAAATAAACGTGCGAGAAACCAACCCCGTGAAGCACTTCTAGAGGATACCATGAGGGAACCCAAAGCGTTGTTTGCACCTCACAGAAGCACTCAACCAAGGGTGTTGCTGCAATTTTTAAGAAAAACTCAGCCATTTCTCTTGAATCTACCTCAGTGAATAAAATGGGGAGATGGGTTATTGCCAGGATTAAATTCCATGCATTCAAGTTCACAGTGGTGGGTTATTATGGCCCGAATACAGAAGAACAAAATCGAGGAAGGATCTACTTAGTCCGACCACTAAAGTAACATCCCAGCGAGAGGTTTTTGTGTTGAAGTATTCCACCCAAGCGGCACGCATAAAAACCGTAATCAGAAGACGTTGGGAAATAATTCAAAATGAACCGGACTTCCAATTTCTATTTCCTGAACCTCCATTGTTTGCGCACAACAGATCCAAAAACGTACGTGAACTATTGAAGACTCAAGAGGAAGAACCAACCAAAGAGTTTAAAGGGATGACAAAATGCCATAACTGTGGCCAATGTAGTAATGTGATTCTAGGCGATAATTTCATGCACCCTCAGACAGGCCATCCAGTCAAACTAAAACACACCTCTGACTGCAATACCGAGAAAGTAATATATGCTATCAAATGCCCTTGTGGCTTAGTCTATGTAGGCAGAACAAGCAGAAAAATTAAGACACGCATAACAGAACACAGAAGCAGAATTAGAAATAAAAACACAACTTCCCCTCTGGCTTCACATTGGGGCACAGCAGGCCACACCATACCACAATTGCGTTTCACAGTCCTGGAACGCGTTAACAACAAATCAGGCACTGACATAAACACCACCCTAGCTCGTAGGGAAACTCACTGGATCAAAACATTGGGTACACTAGCCCCTAATGGGCTCAATGATCATTATGAGATGTTATGCTTTTTGTAACAGAAGCACGTGAGATTTATTTGCTTCATTGTTCTTAACCTGTAAAGGATTTGCACTCCATTCTTTCCTTTTCTTTTACAACCATCTTATTTTCTTATTTTCTTTCTGTCAACACAAGAGGTTTGCTTTTCTTACAAATGTTTTTCTTCAACAATATCTCCACTACCTTGGCGCAGACAACTACGATTCATTTGATACAGCTTGTTAATACATTTCAATACATATCAATATGTATTGATATCTTCATACAGGGTCTTTCGCAATCAGAAAACCACTGAATCCACACATGCATAGTCTATACAAGTCCATCGGGGCATTACTGTTAACCCACAAATTGTAAATACAATGTAAATATGAGACAATTCCGTCTACAATCGACACACATAATACACTGCAGGCTCTGTCTCTTTAAACTCGCAAAGCATTGTGGGATATCTTCCACACGTAGTAAAAACCGGCGTTTCACAATCCTCGCATTCATCGTGAGAGACTAGCAAACGCGACCTCCGGGTTCACCGCAATCATCACGGATTCTTACTCACTCGAGGTACGTTATCATAATCGCATCTGAAAATTCTTTAACTCTAACACGCTAGCGAAGGCCACTATACTTACAACGCCATTATGTCTCTCTAGATCACGCAACACTTACGTCCTGAGCACTGACGGACACTAGCGTTTCCACGACCTAGGTGAGAGCGTTAAAGAGGCTTATTTTTTCAATATTTGCTATCTCGATTACTGTTACTGAGAAATGCCGCTTTTTAATCCTGCAGATTGTCACTGATTAAGCACGAGCAGCTGCATCATTAGCGCTCACACTTTCAAAGCCAGATTCAGGCTGACGGAGTGATTTAGAACAGGCAAGCTATTTTTTATGCTCTTCTGAAGTACGTGCATGTTATACCCGAGGCTGCGGTATCTGATTCACTAATGATAATACACTTCTAGCACACTCTGTGGTGATTTCAGCTCTGTTGCAACAATTTAATCCTTTATAAACCAGCACTTCTCTTTCACTTCATTTCTTTTATAGCACACACATTTTTTATCTCGAGTGCAAATCCTAAATACGTTTGGATGCAGTAGACTTACTGCGTTTGTTGTGTTATAGGTCACTGTGGATTGGACCAACATTTGACAAGACATTCTTATTGACTGCATCTATTCTCCCCTGACGAAGGGTTCAGTTTTTTGAACCCGAAATGCATTGGGATTTTTAAGTCAATAACGTTGTCATCTGTTTACTTGTTTACTTGTTTCAATACAATGTCACGTCATTCGAACCTTCTCATTGAGAATGTATATATCAGAATGTAACATGTTTACCAGCATGCATAAAATGTTTGTATTCATAGATTGAAGTTCGTTTTGCAAAATAAGACTTTGAAATTTGAAAAAGCCTCTTTTGCCTATGAGCATATTTTGATTATTTGTGTTTGAATTGTAAGCAAACTGTAGAGACATTATTGTCCGTGAGCTGTGCACTACCTCGACTATGGGTGATGCCCATGGTCTATTTTTGTATTACACTACATTGAGAAGTTTGGGTCCTTTCTCAACATAGGTAGTAGCACGCAACTTCCTCACAACCAAACAAAAATATTCCTCACTTTTTGGTTAACTTATAAGAAAAGTAATTCACTGAGGTGTGCAATCATATAATTACTTGCCGAATACAGAAGACCCAGGACCCTTCTGCGGTTTGTTATCTGAGCTTCTAAATTACACCGACCCATTAATATTGGCTGGGATTTTAATTTTTAATGTGGTCCTTGATCAGTCTCTTGACAAATCGCAGAGTAGCAGGGCCATCTGTAATCACAAAATGGTGCCCCTGATTAAGAACACAATGAAGCAACTTGCCTGGTATGATGTTTGGAGAAACAAAATGGGTAAGAAAAGAGCATATTCCTCTCATAATAAGAAATATAATCACAAGTCAAGAATAGATTATTTTCTCCTGAGCACTACTCTAAAGGAATGGGTTCAAGATGGTAAGCATGTAGGGGAACATCTTTCTGACCATTCAGCTGTCTCTATAACTATAATCATACCAGTCGGGCCAAGCTCCAGAAGTTGGATGGTGGAGCGTGCCATCTTTTTGGAAGAAGAAATAATTGATAAGCTAAAAACAGAAACAGAGGCCTTCTTTCAAACTAATGTTGGTATTGCCCTGATACACATAGTTTGGGATACATACAAGTGTGTCTTAAGGGGTCAAATTACTGCCATTCAATTTTCCACACAGAAAAAATATAAGATGGAAGTTGGAGGAGTAGAAAAAGAAATCCAAACAATTGAGAATACTTTTAATACTCAGGAGAGTGTTCCCTGGATTTAAGGCTGAAAAGAAAATAGCAGGCTAGCAAACTAGCTCATTTTGAATACGGGGAGAGTTGCGGGAAGCACCTGGCATGGAAGACTAAGCAAGATCTGGCCCGAGGTATCATTAGTAAGCTAAATTCTTCCGTTCCAGGAGTTACACTTGAGACCCCAGACGAAATCATTAAGGTCTTCCAGGTTCATTTTGACGAAGTATACCGGGAGGACCTGAATGTTCAATCAAGTAAGGTTAAAGATTGGCTGGGCTACACTCCCATTAATAAGATCCCCGATGTTAAGGCTCAGAATATCGATCTTCCGATCTCCAGATCAGAGGTACTGAAAGCTATTGATCTGGGCAAAGCAGGGAAGGCTGCAGGCCCGGATGGGCTACCTTAGGAACTCTATAAAGCTTTAAGGGATGTTCTCTCTCCAGTATTGACTACATGTTTTGCCCATATTTTTGAAAAAGGAGGTGACATTCCTCCCTCATGTAATGAAGCCACAGTCTCCCTAATCCTTAAACCCTCTAAGTCACCAAGATCTTGTGATTCATACCGACCGATCTCTCTGCTCAATATCGATTATAAGATCTACGCAAGAATATTGGCAGACAGGTTAAACGGGGGAAGCAGAGGATCTTTTGATTAGGGACTAAAAGGGATTTATTAAAGGTAAAGGCATAGCTGAACGTATACATAATTTGATAGGGGCAATAGATATAGCTACTGTTTACAAACTCCCATTAGCCATAATAAGGTTAGATGCTACAAAAGCTTTTGATAGAGTCAATTGGGCCTATCTAGAATATATATTAAAACAGTACAACTTAGGGAAAAACTTTTGTAGGTCTGTCTCATTACTATACCAATCACCCACGGCAAGAATTTTAGTGAAAAGGAATGTGTCCGCTCCTGTTAAAATCTAGAGAGGCACTAGACAGGGGTGTATTTTATCCCTGATGCTTTTTAATCTATATCTCAAGCCCCTTGCTGAAAAAATCATATCGAACTCAGGTATAAAATTTTTCAGATTCAAGGATTTTACCCCAGACCCCAATGTCTCAATCCCACTGATATATGATGAAGCAAATAGGTTTGGTAACATTTCAGGATATGAAATTAAGGCCACAAAAACTGAGTGTATGGTATGGAACCTGAGTACTTGCTCCCATCCAATAAAGAGGGTGATTAGATATCTAGGAATACAGATTAGTCAAAATATCGTTGAGATTACAGAATTAAATCTCCAAAGGATTGCTAAGGAAATAAAATCTTCCCTGACGGCATGGGCTTACTTGCCTCTAACTCTGGTTGGCAGAGTTAATTTAATAAAAATGATGCTTCTGCCTAAGTTAATCTTTGCATTACAGAATATCTCTCTGGCTTTTAATGAAAAAGCTTGAGATCTCTTCAGTCCAAATTTAACACCTTTATTTGGGCCTCTAAAGCGATTAGAATTTTGTGGAAGAAATTACTTAGGAAGAAGAGCAAGGAAGGGGCTGTGCCTACCAGATATAGTTTTATATGCCAGAGCTTTCTCTTTGAGTGGAGGGAAACTTCTTCTGGGTACCCCAGATGATTCGGATATAGGAGTAATGTTTAAGGCAATGCTTGTAGATGTTGAAAACGGAAATCAAGGTTTTTTTTATATAAATACTGGGATCCGATATTTTTTAATAAAAGTGTGATTAAAAATAGTACGTGAATTTTCTGGTACCTGGACAAAGGTCAGAAAAGCTTTGAAGATCAGTTACTTCAGTGCTCTAGCCCCTATCTGGAATGCTCCAGGATCGCCTGGATGGACTAGAGACTCTTTGTCTATTCTGCTGATAGATGCTGGTATTCGGTGCTGGGGACAATTAGTTTCAGCAGAGTCTTTGTTATCATGGGAAGATTTGACTTTCCTTACTGATAATAGGCTCTCAAAATTTAAATTCTGTCAATTCAGAAACTGGCATCAGAACATTGGGACAGTTGTGGGCAAAGCAAATGAACTAGAAAATGCTCTCTGGAAAAAACCCAGGAAGAAGACAGCTATCGACCATTTATTGGTTAATGTCGGACCTGGAGGAAGTAGAATTTAATCTACTAACGGAAGTGTGGGGAGAGAGCTTGCCTGGCGTCCATCTTAAAGATATATGGCAAGTATCTCATTTTGTATGCTATGGTGCAGCCTGCGTTTTTGAAAAGGAATCATATTTTCTGTATTCACAGGGTGTACTGGTCTCCCCATAAATTCGGGAAGTTCTCGAAAGGTCCAATACCTAAATGCCCGAAGGGCCAACTCGCCAAAGCGGATGATATCCATATGCTCTTAGAGTGTCCCATGCTCCAACTGTTTTGGGCGGAGGTAATAAACGGTATGGGAGATATGTTGGGTCTTAACATTCAGGTAAGCCAACTTTTAGTGTTTTTTGGCCTATTACCAGAATATGAGATGCTCCCCAGATATAAAAACAAGTTATGCTTATATGTGATCTTGTTGGCAAGAAGAAAAGTCTGTAAAAAGTGGATACAAGATATTCCCCCTCCTTTTTAGAGTGGATTATCTCTATAATACACAATGAATTTAGATAGAGTTAAATTGGAGAAAGAACATTTTTCTAAGGACAATAGGGAAAATAGGCTAGACTGTTGGTGCCTGTGTGAGGCTTGGCTTACCTCTCGCGATCAATGAACAACTTGATCCAATGATTAAGCCTTTACACTTGACATACTTTACCTCCCTGTTTCAGAGTATTTTCACAGTGAGGTTTTGTGTAAAGCATCTCCAATCAGCTACAGAGTGCTCCAGTTGGTGCTATAAAGAGGGAGGCCACAGGAGTGATTCCAGCAGCTCTGTTCTCTCTATTGGCGAATGAGGACCAAAACATTTAAAAAAATAAAAATACAAATACCACATGGTTTCTATCATTCAGACCAATTTGGCAAGATTGCATATTACCTGTTCTGCGCTGCTTGCTGTGCGGAGAAGAATGCGTGCTAGACATCTGTCTGACACTCCCATCAGTCATGCCAACGAAAGATGATACTTTGCTTCGACCAGTGACGGCTCATGCACTGTGTTGTCCCCATGGGCTACTAATTCTGATGACGGCATTCATTGAGATCTCACAGACGCAACATGCCGACGGTGAGGTAAGAGAAGCGACAGGCGCACAGGTACCATCTGATTCGAACATTGCTAATGCGACCAACGCTGATGGCGATGCTTCACGTCTATGTGCGGTTAATCTTCTTAACGAGGTAATCCAACTTTCATCTACAATGGTAGACAACTTTTTTACAGACTTAGAAGATTTGATGTTTTCTCCAACCAATCACACTGCCTTTTGAAATTGGCACACAGTATTCTGAGAGACTCTGAATTCAACCTTAATTTTTTCAAAACAAACTTTCTAACTTTGGAACTCCTTTTCCTATGAGTAACTTTTGTTTTTCCAAATTTGTATTTTTTAAATTTTTGGGCAAAAAGTAATCTGCTTAAAGTAGAACTATTCATAGAGAACTAGAATTCTTTGAAAAACTTCCAAGAGACAATATTTGACCTTGTCCACATTCAAATAGTTTATATATATTCTGCCATGGAATAGTCTCGACTTTTTCTTCTGTACGTCAGAGCCATTTCATGAACGTATTTTTGTGATTCATGTGGATAGCATTCCAAATGTCAAACTACATGCTTCGAATGAATGAAACAATTGCTTTAAATGCGTACAGCACAAATGCTCTTTTCGTGTACAACCAATACCAATGCATTTTTATGTATTTTGGGTGGGTTTTTAACACATCATGTTTAGATATGTTTTTAGGTGTTTAGAAATTTGTAATGTCGTACATAAAAAAGTGGAGTGGGTATTGTGTGACGTTTTAGGCTTCGAGTGAATTTTCCTGATTCATGCCCTTATGTAGGTACAATTCACATTGCCTTATTATAGGCATAGAAATCAAACCCTTATTTAGGCATAGCCCATGCAAACCAAATACAGGCATGGCTACTTCCACCCGTACCAACCATCACAACAGTTTCTTGGAAAATCGGCTTAAGCAGTCAGGCAACTTTCCCTTGCTTGAAAATTGATTTCTCCAAGAACTCAGTTAGTTTTACAATGAACAACTATTCCCAAGTGGTTCATTATGACATTCTTATGCCCAACTTTACGTCAAACTGTGGCATTCCTAAACACCTTCAAGGTATAAATATACCTTCACTTGCTATAGCAAACTACGGTGGTTCGGAGCAGTTTGACTATCTACTTGTCCAACATAGCTCGCTACAGCAAGTGCCGAAGGAAGCCGACTCTCCAGCTGTCACACTGATTAGGAAGCTGCCCTTCTCCTGCAGAGAATCCAGCTCCAGTGTTTCCGGATCCCCTTGCGAGGTGTTCGGAAATTGAGTCCCGAGACTGAGATACCAGACCTCCTTCATTCTAACTGTTGGACCTGGCACCTTTGGCCTGGGTCTCCCTTCCATTTTTGCTGTTGCCTCATGTATTTTTGCTGGTGTTAGATGCTTTGAACACTGTGCCACTGCTGTCAAGTGCCACAGTGTGAGTGCTTCTCGTTGTAAATTGATGTATTGATTCCATGATTGGATGTTTGGTTTACTTGTCAGACCCTAGTACAGTGCACTGAGTGTGCCCATGGCGTGTAATCCAAATGCTGCTGGTGGGCCTGCAGCACTGGTTGTGCCACCCACGGAAGCAGCCTTGACAAATGTATCTAAGGTCTGCCATTGCAGAACCTGCGTGCAGTCTGGTATTGTCATGCTGACTGGGCAAGTGCACCCACTTCCCAGTCCCTAAACCTTCCCTTTTCTTCATATCAGTCACCCCTATGGTAGGCCTAAGGGCAGGGTGTATTGAAAGTATAAGGTAGGACAAGACCTGATGTGTGTGGCATGTCCTAATAGTGAATTATACCCATTTTAGTTTTTCACTATTGCAAGGCTACCTGTTCTCCATAGGCCAGAATGGGCTGTTACCATTGTTACATCTTATAATCCTAACAGGCTCAGAGAACATGGTAGAAATTCGAGTTTAGTATGCCTGAACGCAGAATAATAAAATACATCTTTTAGTGAAGTTGATTTTAATATTCTGTGTTTGCAAATACACTTTTAGAAAGTAGGTATTTGCTTGTCTAACCATTCAAACCTGCCTCTGCTAGGTTGTGTATTCCTTTGTCTGGTTTTGTGAGTGACAGGGCTGGGGGATTCCAAAAGATAGGCTGAGTCACCCAGTGGTTCATAGAGAGATCTGCATCTAGATGGGAGGGAGGAGTTGCACCTGAACCTTGAATAGGGCTGTATCTGCTTTCCACAATGCTGGCTCCACCCTCTGGGGAGCGGCTGATGTCTCTGCCCCGCACACTGAAAGAAGAGAAGGAGTCCTGTAAACAAAGTGCTCCCGGACTGTACTTGCCTTCCACAATGCTGGCTCCACCTCCTGTGGGGCGTCTGATGTGCCTGCCCTGTACTGTGAAAGGAAAGGAGAAGTCTGGTAAACAGAGTCTTTCAGAACTGGTTTGGACTGGGCAAAGGCCCCTCTCCCCTCAGAGAACAAAGGATTTTGGGGTATAAATATTGGGACCCTGATCTCATGAAATTAGATCACTTTTGGACTACAAGAAGAAATGTTTACTGAGGAGAGGAACCTGAAGAAAGTGAGGAGTGACTATTCCCAAGCTGAAGTGCTGCTTGGGGGAGTGGCCTGCAGTGGTTGCCTTTCTGCCAAAGGAAGAAGAAAGGAACTTTGTGTACTTTGCTTTCAACTTGTGAATTATCTCCAAGGGCTTAGAAAAGAGCTTGCCTCCTGCTGAAGTCTCAGGGACATAAGACTTCAATCCCCAGGTCCCCAGAGTTATTTTGGAAGTGCCGCCTGCTGTTATGGGCCTTTTAAGGAACGGCGTGTCGCAAGGAGCTGGAAGCGAGACTCAACGAGAAGAAGCGTGTTGCCGTCGCTGCCGTCGCAACTCCAAAGGAGGGTGTCGCCACTGTAGTTGTCGTACTGCACCGCATCAGGAGAAAAATCTCACAACAAGTTCGGAGCGTGTCACCGTCACTGTGCCTGCTGTCACAACTCCGAAGGAGGGTGTCGCCACTGGAACTGTTGCACTGCACTGCATCGAAGAAGAGAACCTCGAATCCCGAGAAGCTTGCCGCAGTCAGAGCTGCTGCCATCACATCTTGAATGTAGCCTCGGTAGTTGTCACATCGTGCGGAAGCTTCACGCATCGTGGGAGAATAGTGTCTCTGCTGGAGCTGCTGCCGTCGCATCGCGGAACAAGGATGTCGCCATTGCAGTCCACGCATTGAACCAAGAACTTCTTGCATCCCTGAGAAGAGTGCCGCATCTGGAAGATCTTCACATCTTTATTTCTTTGTTTCTGAACTTTGCCACATTTCCCATTGCTGCGACATTGCTTGTCGTGGAAGCGCAACGCAACATAAGGTACATTGACGCAAAGTGTTGCATCTAAGAAGTGAACTTAACTAAGCTTAAATCTACCATCTTAAAGTAATAGTATTGTGTATTTTTGTTGTTTATGGTCTTGTGGTAACTCTATATAAAGTCTATTTATATAAAACCTGTGTGGTGTCCATTTGTAGTGTTGTCACTGGGTTACTGTATGTGGTCACAACTGCTTAACTTACAACGCCTCTGAGATAAGCCTTGACTGCTTGTGCCAAGCTACCAAGAGGGTGAGCAGGGGTTATTTTAGGAGTGTAATCCCCCTTATCCTGACTAGAGGGGAGGGTCCCTTTTTGTCACACGTACCTACCTGTGCCAACTAGAGACCCCCAAATCTATCATTGGTGGTCAGCGGAAGGGATTCTGGATTTGCATTTGTGACTCATGTACAGTGACTGGTGAACACTACTTAGTGAGTGCAGACCATAACGATACCACATACTTTTTGGTAGATTCCTTTTATTTTTGGATTGCCTATTTTTGAAAGATGCCTGAATCAATTATCATGGAAGATACAGAATCTGTGGCCTCCATTGATTGTGAATGGGAAGAAGAAAGCCTAGAAAGCTACAAAGTAAAGCAACAGAAGTACTGTTGCAAGGAATTTAAAGTTTCCACCTCTGGGTTCGAAGTAAAGGAAGAATTCTACAAGGTCGCTGAGGGCCTGGATAGAAGCAAGGAAAACCCCTGAAATTGAGGAAGGGGGTGACAATGCAGAAGTACAACAGGAAGGGCCATTGGGCTCAGGAGGAAGGAAGGTACCTTTCCCCGTGTGTAGCATTGGTTCTGGCAAAAGTCTGTCTCCAGAGGAGTTGGAGGACAGAGAGAGAAATAGAAGGCATGAAATGGAGCTGACAAAACTGAAGTTAATTGGGCAGTTAGAATTTGAAATGCAAACCAGGAGATTAGTCCTGGAGGAAAAGAAAATGCAGTTTGACCATGAGAAGGTTTTGAGGAAGTTGGATTTAAAAGCTAAAAGTTTGGAAAGTACTCCCTCTGGTGGCAGTGTACCATCAGTACATGTAGAAAGTAGAGTGTATATTCCCAAGAATGTGGTGAAAGAGTTTTACAAAAATTATGATATTGGTCAGTGGTTCGGAGCCTATGAGGTTGATTGGGAAGCGGGGTTGTGGGGAAGGTTCCTTAGTGAGAGGTGGGACACATTTTTAGACTTGCCTTCTGATGTCCACAATTCATACAGCCACATGAAAGATGCATTGATGTCTATATATGGTTTGACACCTGAACTCTATAGGCAGAGGTTCAGGAAATGCAAAAAGTTAGAAAACAGTACTTGGGTTGAATATGTCACTTTCTTTTGCAGAGCATTGGATGGTTGGGCAAAGGGCAGCAAGGTTAATGATTTTCAAGGTCTCTTTGATTTGATTGCATGGGAACACTTGTCTAGTAATTGTTTTCCAGAGCTGCACCAGCATCTGATAGATAGCAAGCTGGCTAACCCTAGGAAACTTGCTGAGGAGGCTGACAACTGGGTGAGCACCCGTGTCCACAAGGGTCACGTGGGAGACTCAGCCAAAGGTGGGCAGGGTCCCCTGCAGAAGAGTGGGGGGGGGGGGAAGGGTAAACAGAAGGAGTTTGGCAAAGGGCCCAAAAGTAGTCTCCAAGGGAACCATGGGAAAGGTTCCCAGCCTCCCCCTGAGAGAAAGCAAGGGTCCAGACAGGTAGTCCTGTTCCCCAGGGGGCCCTGAAATATTACAAGTGTGATGACCTGGGTCATAAGGCGACTGATCCCAGGTGCCGCCTCTTTGGTAAACAAGCACCCACTGGTGCTCCGACCTGGCAGCTGGCTAGTGTAGCCTTGGGGGAGGAGATTGATGTCCAAGGTGGGTGTGGTCCCGCACAGATGACCCTAGTCTCTTTAGAAGACTGTGAGATGGGCTCAGAAGCTCAGCTGCCTAGGAACACTAAGAAATATGGGCAGCGAGTGACCGTCAATGGCCAAATGGTGGAGGCTCTTGGAGACACAAGAGCCAGTGTGACAGTTGTCAGGTGTCACCTGGTGTCTCAGGAGCAGATTGTCCCTCATGCATTTTGCCGAGTTGTTAATGCCGACAACATAGAGAGTTATTGTCCAACAGCTCAGGTTCCCTTTGAGTGGGGGGGTCTCTGGTACTCTTCAGGTAGCTGTGAGGCCCCCCATGCCTGTTGACTGTTTGTTGGGGAACAATTTTGAGAGGTCCCCTTGGGAAAAGATGGCGAAAACAACTCACTTGAACATGGTTGGACTGTCTGACTGGGCGTACGTGACCACCCGGTCAATGTCAGCCAGTAGGGGTTCTCAGGAGGACCTGGAGTCTGAGAGGGAGGCCTAGGAACCTGCCTTAGAGAGTAGTGGTGATGGACATGGGAAACCGGCCCCCAAAGTTTCCACGGCCCAGGAGGAGGTAGACCCTGAGGGGGAAGCCCTGGAGCCTGCTGTGGAACAGATAGCTGAACTGGGGTACCTGCCTGAACTGACCCATTGGCAGCAAGAAGGAGGCCCCTCCAGGGAAGACTTCTGCAAGTAGCAGAGAGAGTGCCCTTCTCTTGTGGGCTTGCGACAACAGGCTGCAAGCCAGGCAGCAGGTGATCAGTCAAGGTCACACTTGATTTACTGGGAGAATGGTCTCCTGTATAGTGAGCCTAAGGTTGCTGAACCTGGTTCAGCCTGTATGCTGGTGGTACCCCAGAAGTTCAGAGCCTTCCTACTGGGGCTGGCTCATGATGTGCCATAAGCAGGACATTTGGGGCAGGACAAGACCTTTGAAAGGCTTGTCCCCCACTTCCATTGGCCCCAAATGCACAAGAGTTCAGATACTCATTTCAGAACTTATCAGACTTGCCAGGCAAGTGGAAAGAGTGGGAGGAAGCACAAGGCTCCTCTCCAGCCATTCCCTGTGGTCAGTACCCCCTTTGAGCTGGTAGGGATTGAAATTGTGGGGCCACTGGACCCCAAGACAGCCATGGGTAACAGGTTCATCCTGGTCTTGGTGGACCATGCCACCCGGTACCCGGAAGCCATACCTCTGAGAACAGTGACGGCCCCCGTGGTGGGACGAGCACTGATGGGAATTTTCTCCCTAGTAGGATTCCCTCACGAGTTAGTGACTGACCGGGGGATATGTATATGAAGTCCCTGTGGCAGGAGTGTGGTGTAACTTACAAGTTCACCACTCCTTAACACCCCCAAGGAAACGGGTTGGTTGAAAGGTTCAACCGGACCCAAAAAGGCATGATAATGGTTCTTGAGGAACCTATGAGGTGTAAGTGGGATGTCCTCTTACCATGCCTACTGTTTGCATACCGGGAGGTGCCACAGAAATCTCTAGGGTTTCAGTCCCTTTGAGCTACTCTATGGACACCCAGTCAGATTACCTCGGAGTCTGGTTAAAGAGGGCTGGGAGCAATCTCCCAGGAAACCTCCCCAGGATGTATATAGCTACATGCTGGCCTTCAGGAATCAGACCAGGTGCTTCAGTCAACTCGCTCTGGCGAATCTGGAGGCCAGCCCGGAGGAGCTGAAGTGCTGGTATGACCAGAATGCCACTCTGGTAGAGTTTCAACCTGGACAGAAGGTGTGGGTCATGGCCCCAGTGGAGCCCTGTGCGCTCCAAGATAAGAGGACTGGACCTTTAGAGGTTGTGGAACGCAAGAGTCCAGTTACCAATTTGTTGGACTTGCGGTCTCCTAGGAACCCCTTGATGGTCCTACATGTCAACCGCCTTAAGCCCTACTTAGAGAGGTCTGAAGTGGGCATGCTCTTGGCAACAGATGCTGGAATGGAAGAGGAGACTGAGCCTCTTCCTGACCTCCTGTCAGCCTCAGAGCAAGATGGGTGAGTGGATGGTGTTCCCCTCTCTTCCACCCTGACCCATGAGCAACAGAATGGCTGCCGCCAGTTACTGGGACAGTTTTCTGATCTGTTCTCCCTGGTTCCTGGTGTCACAGATTGGTGTGTCCATGATGTGGACACAGGAGACAGCTTACCTGTGAAGCACAAGTTTTACAGGGTAACTGACAGGGTAAGAGCTTGCATCAAGGAGGAGGTCTCAAAGATTCAGTCCTCTAGCAGTCCTTGGGCCAGTCCAGTGGTCTTGGTCCCAAACGCTGCAGTGCCAGGTGCCACACCCGAACTCAGGTTCTGTGTGGACTACCGAGGGTTCAATTAAGTCATGAAGACAGACGTGCACCCCATCCCCAGAGCTGATGCGCTCATAGATCGGCTAGGGGCTGCAAGGTACCTCAGCACGTTTGATTTAACGTCTGTGTACTGGCAGATCACATTGACTGATGGGGCCACAAGGAAAGGTCAGCATTCTCCACACCAGATGGGCATTTCCAGTTCCGTGATATGCCCTTTGGAATGAAGAATGCCCCTGCCACCTTTCAGAGGTTGGTCAACCAGGTGTTCGTCGGACTGCATGAGTTCAGTGGCGCCTACCTGGATGACATCGCAGTGTTCAGTGCCAGTTGGGAGGAACATCTGCGCCACCTCTGGGAAGTGTTGATGGCGCTGCCGAGGGCAGGCCTCACTATCAAGGTGAGTAAGTGCCAGATCGGGCAGGGTTCCATGGTGTACTTGGGACACCAAGTTGGGAGCGACCAGGTGGCGCCCCTACAACCCAAGATTGAAACCATCCTGGCTTGGGAACTGCCCAAAACCTAGACAGAGGTGAGAGCCTTCTTAGGTCTCACAGGGTAATACAGGAGGTTTGTCAAGGGATATGGCAACATTTTTGCACCTTGACAGAGCTGACTTTCAGGAAGCAGCCCAAGAAGGTGATCTGGACTGACACCTGTCAGAAAGCTTTTGAGGCCCTGAAAGCTGCCATGTGCACGGCGCCCGTGCTCCTGGCACCCAACTTCTCAAGAGAGTTTATCGTTCAAATAGATGCTTCAGAGCATGGTGTGGGGGCTGGTCTGTCACAGATAAATGAGGAGGGCCTAGATCAACCTGTAGCCTTTATCAGTAGAAGGTTACTTCCAACGAAACAGAGGTGGAGTGCTATTGAGCGTGAGGCATTTGCTGTGGTCTGGGCTCTGAAGAAGCTGAGACCATACCTGTTTGGGACTCACTTTCGGGTTCAGACAGACCACTGGCCCCTCAGATGGTTGATGCAGATGAGGGGTGAGAATCCAAAGCTGTTGAGGTGGTCCATTTCCCTACAAGGTATGGACCTTACGGTGGAACACCTCCCTGGTACGGAACACGCCAGCACTGATGGTCTGTCCAGATTTTTCCGCCTTAGTGAAGAGAACTCCCAGGAGTTAAGGTAGTTCTCCCCACTTTTCAGCGGGAGGGGACACGTTTTAGACCGGGCACCATTGGCGTGGGTGTCCCTTCCATGTTTGCTGTTGCCTCATGTATTTTTGCTGGTGTTAGATGCTTTTGGCACTGTGCCACTGCTGTCCAGTGCCACAGTGCGAGTGCCCCCTGTTGTAAATTGATGTATTGATTAGTGATTCCATGATTGGATGTTTGGTTTACTTGTCAGACCCTAGTACAGTGCACTGAGTGTGCCCATGGCGTGTAATCCAAATGCTGCTGGTGGGCCTGCAGCACTGGTTGTGCCACCCACAGAAGCAGCCTTGTAAAATGTATCTAAGGTCTGCCATTGCAGAACCTGCGTGCAGTCTGGTACTGTCATGCTGACTGGGCAAGTGCACCCACTTCCCAGTCCCTAAACCTTCCCTTTTCTTCATATCAGTCACCCCTATGGTAGGCCCAAGGGCAGGATGCATTGTAAGTATAAGGTAGGACAAGACCTGATGTGTGTGGCATGTCCTAATAGTGAATTATAGCCATTTTCGTTTTTCACTATTGCAAGGCTACCTGTTCTCCATAGGCCAGAATGGGCTGTTACCATTGTTCCATCTTATAATCCTAACAGGCTCAGAGAACATGGTAGAAATTCGAGTTTAGTATGCCTGAACTCAGAATAATAAAATACATCTTTTAGTGAAGTTGATTTTAATATTCTGTGTTTGCAAATACACTTTTAGAAAGTAGGTATTTGCTTGTCTAACCATTCAAACCTGCCTCTGCTAGGTTGTGTATTCCTTTGTCTGGTTTTGTGAGTGACAGGGCTGGGGGATTCCAAGAGATAGGCTGAGTCACCCAGTGGTTAACCGAGAGATCTGCATCTAGATGGGAGGGAGGAGTTGCACCTGAACCTTGAATAGGGCTGTGTCTGCTTTCCACAATGCTGGCTCCACCCTCTGGGGAGCGGCTGATGTCTCTGCCCTGCACACTGAAAGAAGAGAAGGAGTCCTGTAAACAAAGTGCTCCAGGACTGTACTTGCCTTCCACAATGCTGGCTCCACCTCCCGTGGGGTGTCTGATGTGCCTGCCCTGCACTGTGAAAGGAAATGAGAAGTCTGGTAAACAGAGTGCTTCAGAACTGGTATGGACTTGGAAAAGGCCCCTCTCCCCTCAGAGAACAAAGGATTTTGGGGTATAAATATTGGGACCCTGATCTCATGAAATTAGATCACTTTTGGACTACAAGAAGAAATGTTTACTGAGGAGAGGAACCTGAAGAAAGGGAGGAGTGACTATTCCCAAGCTGAAGTGCTGCTTGGGGGAGTGGCCTGCAGTGGTTGCCTTTCTGCCAAAGGAAGAAGAAAGGAACTTTGTGTACTTTGCTTTCAACTTGTGAAGGATCTCCAAGGGCTTAGAAAAGAGCTTGCCTCCTGCTGAAGTCTCAGGGACAACAGACTTCAATCCCCAGTTCCCCAGAGTTCTTTTGGAAGTGCCTGCTGCTGTTATGGGCCTTCTAAGGAACTGTGTGTCGCAAGGAGCTGGAAGCGAGACTCAACGAGAAGAAGCGTGTTGCCGTCGCTGCCGTTGCAACTCCAAAGGAGGGTGTCACCGCTGTAGTTGTCCATCATCCCCGTTTGTATTGCTTTGTTCGCCCTAAGTTGGCAGGCTATGCTCAGACATGAGTCTCTTGCTCACGTGGCCACTGGATTCAAGATAGCCTGGCTGATGAGGATTATGAATCCGAAATCGGTCCCAGGATGCTTGTTTCCGGTCCAGGGAAGATATGGCTTGGCAGTTTGGGCTGGGCTGTTCCCATGAGGCACAGGGTCAGACTGATTTGCATATGGCCATGTCTGAACTGGGGTGGCTGAGTGAGCTAAAGAATGGTGATGGATTAAACCCAGATCAGTTGACTGGGGGTGAGTGTTTGATTTGCTGAAACGCTCCGTCCATCATCCCCTTTTGTATCGCTGGTTGGCCTGCAGCACTGGTTGTGCCACCCACAGAAGCAGCCTTTGTAAAATGTGTCTAAGGTTTGTCATTGCTGAGCCTGCATGCAGTCTGGCACTGTCATGCTGACTGGGCAAGTGCACCCACTTCCCAGTCCCTAAACCTTCCCTTTTCTTCATATCAGTCACCCCTATGCTAGGCCCAAGGGCAGGGTGCATTGTAAGTATAAGGTAGGACAAGCCCTGATGTGTGTGGCATGTCCTAATAGTGAATTACAGCCATTTTCGTTTTTCACTATTGCAAGGCTACCTGTTCTCCATAGGCCAGAATGGGCTGATAGAATTGTTACATCTCATAATTCTAACAGGCTCACAGAACATGGTAGACATTCGAGTTTAGTATGCCTGAACTCAGAATAATAAAATACATATTTTAGCAAACTTGATTTTAATATTCTGTGTTTGCAAATACCACTTTTAGAATGTAGGTATTTGCTTGTCTAACTATTCAACATGCCTCTGCTAGGGTGTGTATTCCTTTGTCTGGTTTTGTGAGTGACAGGGCTGGGAGATTCCAAGAGACAGGCTGAGTCACCCAGTGGTGAATAGTTACAAAAATGCAAATTCCTTCTGTGTGATGATACCCTTGGATCTGGCTCTGCTGGTGACTAGCTGGATCTTAGTTTTTAAGTCAGGCAGTGGGTCCCTTTTGAGTTTGCGATAGTGTAGCGGGTTGGACAGTTGTGTCTTTATTTCAATTCATATTTATCTATATCCATTACTACAATCCGCCTCCCTCATCTGCAGGTTTAATGATGACATCAGTGCTGACCTTGAGTCCAAGAAGAGCTTGTTTCTCCACAAGGTGAAGGTTGTAGGGCACATATTCAAATTGCTCCTGTAGTTTCATTACTTCGCGTAAGACCAGGCGTTCAAATGAGAGTATCTCCGGGGGCATGGCTGATGAGGGTGGGTTGAAGGTGGAAGGTAGGTGGAATCAAGGTCTGAGAGAGTTGTCTGAATCTGGTTTATCCATAAAGAAATTACGCAGTCTGATAGGTCAAAAGAACTGGAGCAATTGTGTCTGCAGTTTGAAGAATTTGCTTTGTTCTTTCGGAACAAGCTAAGGCCTCTGCTTAAGAGTTGAGTTTCTTCACTGGATAGGATGTGGCTGGAAAGATTGAAAATGGGAATGAGTTGATGATCTGGATTGCACTGCGTGGTGGCAATAATCAATGCGGGAGCAGTTTTGGAACTTGGATAGTTAGTTACTGTTGCGGGCCCCATTGGTAGAATCTGTTCCGGGTTTGTCTTTCTCCTGAGTATTGATATTGGTGGTTGTTCCTGGCCCAGGATCGGTTCTGGCCACGCCCGTAGCCTTGTTCTAAATAACCAGGGGGCAGTAGGGGAGCTGGTCGCGTAGTGTTTCTGGAAGTACTCCGGCGTCAGAGTCCTCTATGGATGTATTGGAGGATTCGGAAAAAGTGATTTGTTTGTTGTTGCGGAATCTACCCAAGTTGCGGGTCCTGGGTGGGTTGTATGGAGTGTTATAGAATTTGTCTCGGAGGTAAGGGAAGGTCTTGTCAATGTGATAGTGTTTAAAGTCTTTCTGGATTTTGGTTATTTTTTTGTTCAACTCAAAGGTATTGAAAGTAGCTATGGTGGTGTTGATTTTATCCAATAGATTCTTTGCATCCGGTATCGAGCTATCCTCTGGAATACGTTTTTCAGTCTCGGCAATCTCTTCCAATTCTTTTTGGCTGCGTTCGATAGCAGGGTCAATTCCGAGCACCATTCAGTGACGGGAGCAGGTGGTGGCCAGATGGCTGAAACCTGGCCGGAATTTCTGGTCTTGAGTGAAAATGGCTGGTGTGTTATGGATCTGTAAACCTAGAGGGATTGTATCTGATTTGAGGTATTCCATAAGAATTCGTGCACAGAGGTTTGTTCTGATTTGTTTCTTTTTCAATTTCTCATGTTTGTCTAAAAGCACCCTAGAGGTGTTGGTAGCCGGGATCGTGGAGGTGGAGGGGCCGGGATTGAAGAGCAAAGAGGGGCCATTGTGTATACATTGAATGTAGTCATCAGTGTAGGAGGGTCTCCCTAGACATATTTGGTAAATGCAATTTTAACCAAATAAACCAACTCGATTGATTAGCAAGTTTTGTACCTCCACAGCGATTCCACCCCTTTTCCCCCACTCCTTTAATTCACAGCCTTGCACATCCAGTTATGTAAATTACAGGATTGCACCCAGCTCTCCCTTTTCATGTCACCACTACCCGCGCAGATCCGGCAATGTATGGTTAGTATTTACCTGGCAGCCTCTCTCCTTCCTCCCTTTCCTGTACCCCTTCCCCACCCTTGCGCTTCTTCCCTGCCCCTGTTCCCTCCCTCAACTCTAACTTTCCCCTTTTATACAACACCCTTAAACATTGGCAACCCGGTCTTGAAGATGATCCTGACTAAATAGGATTGAAACGCCGTCGACCAACAATACAACGCATTTAACGGCTCGTGTTCAACCTTGGTTCATAAATAGTTAAATAAAATTCCAATCATTAAGAGAACAATTGATTCTTGTACCTATTTATTGTTTCCCCTTGTCACTTTGCGTCCTTCGCTGTTGTTCCACTTGTCACTTGCGCCATCACTCATTTTATCACGAGCACAACGTGCACAAAATTCCTTTAGGTTGCCTTCGCAATTTGGGCCCGCAGTGCTGTTATAACTGTTGTGTCTTAAACTGATGCCATGAGCACATTTGAAAAAAACACTGGGAGACTTGCCCTCTTGCTTTCACCTTGTAATGTCTTGTACATGCATATATATCTCTCTTTCTTACTGAATCCGGTTGGGAAATTGTTGTCTATTACATTGAAGGAGCCATAAGCAACTTCATTTGGGGATATAATTGAGCTTGGTGATCTCTTCAGTCTCTAGAGCTTCCGTACGGGGAGGGGGCTACAGCTACCAGCATTTGCCGTCCGACTGCTCAATTTGCTTACATTAATCGAACCAGATCTGTCAATGCAGGGAAATTGACTGGCATTGGGGTCGGGTTGCAGGGTTTTTATCTTCAGATTGATGGACCCCAACTACTATAATCAGATTAGATTTAAATTCATTAAGGATATTATTTTTTATTTGGCGGGATATAGACGCAAAACACTCTTTAGTAAATGTTAATATGCTGTTATGGGATAACTCTGATACACTAATGTGGATATGGGGTGCACTCGTTTAATATGAAACTAGAATACCTATTTCAATGATTCAATTGGTGCTGCGACTGGCAAGGGATGTCACCCCTTGTATACTGTGAAGACCAAACTAATTACAAACGGTGTGGCTTGTAGGAGTCGCGCACTGTTCACCTGGTGAGTTACCACTGTTATGCAATAATCATAATCATCACAATGTTAAATTTCACACTGTTATTTTTCCTTCATTTGTATTCAACAGGTTATCATACAGTTATCTGGAATGTGTACATAACATTTAAATAAATCATCTTTTATCCTGTACAAATCTCACTCTTGTACATTATTCATAAAACATTAAATAAACATCATTGCAAGAATTCCATTGACGTTGCCCAATGCATTTCGGAACCTAATGGTTCCTTCCTCAGGGGATAATCTGTAACAGAAACATATTATAATAGAATGTTAGTGTCCATGGGGATCACAAGACCCATTTGTATGGGAATGAAAAAGCGCTAGGTGTATGCCTACCTTATTGGCTTGTAGTAACTCGGCATTACCGGAGGTATTTCATGAATCTATTGGCAGGGCTTAGTCGCGATTAGGGGTGGAAACTGTGGGGCTGCTGTATGATCTGAATAGATTTCACTTGTTTTCTGGGCTTCAGCAGCCACATACATCATCCCGGCCTTTTGCGAATTCCAAATTGCGAAAAATAGGGAATCGCAATTTGGAATTCGCAAAATGGGATGCATGTATATTTTCGCAAAATATTTGCGATTCGGTAAAAATCCCTATTTTTACCGAATCGCAAATATTATGTGAACTCCAAAGTGCGAATTCGCAATTCCTATTGATTCCTAAGGGCCAAAAGGCCCATAGGGATCAATGGGAAGGCTTTTGCAAATTGCGATTTTCTTTTTGAAAATTGCAATTTGTTAATGCATTCCAAGGGTGCAGAGGGGGGTCCAAAGGACCCCCCCCTGCACCCCAGAAATGTAATTTAAAGTGCATGTTTCACACACACATGTCCTAAGGACATGTATGTCTGAAACATGAAAGTTTAAAAAATGCATTTTTGAGCTTTTTCAAAACTTTTCACAAATTACCACGAGGTTCAACCTCGTTGTAATTTGCACCTCCTAATTGCTAATTTGCAATTAGAAAAACAATCATGCATTGCTTTTAAGGAATTGCAAATTTGCGATTCCTTAAAAGCAATCGCATTTTTGGAAATCGCTAAAAATAGCGATTTTCCCAAAAATGCATGATGCATCCCGAAAACTTCTTTAGGAAGTGTAAATGGCCGATTTTACCGATTCGCACCGTTTGCACTTCCTAAATAGGTTGATGCATGTGGGTGCAATCCTCTTCCAATATTACACAACACTAAGGGCCACATGTATCAAGATTCCGTTTTGCGAATCCTAAATAGCGATTTTTTGCGAATCGCTATTTAGAATTCGCAAAACGGAATGTATGTACAAAACCGCTATTTTTTAGCGATTCCTTATTATTCTTTATTTGCGAATTTGCATTTTGCGAATTCGCAAATAAAGAATAATTTCCAATGCATTCCTATGGGCCAGGAGGCCCATAGGAATGATAGTGCAATAATTCTCAAATTGCGAATTCGCAATTTGCTAATCGCAATTTGAGAATTATTTCAGTGGTGCAGGGGTGTCTCAAAGACACCCTGCTGCACCCCTGAAATTTACATGTGTGTGCATGTGGCACACATACATGCCCTATGGGCATGTATGTGTGTCACATGCCACCCTCACAAATGCCCAATAGGGCATTTTTAAAAGAAATCGCAAATTACCACCAAGTACAAATTGGTAGTAATTTGCGATTTCTTAACTCAAAATTGCAATTTCAAAATGTGCCATACACATCATTTAGGGAATCGCAAAATTTGTGATTCCTTAAATGCTATGGCAAAATAAGGAATCGCAAATAATTGCGATTCCTTAAATTGCGATTTTTTCATACATATGAAAAAATGCAAATCGGCCGTTTGCGAGTCGCAAAGGCCGAAATTCTGTGAATTTCGGCCTTTGCGAGTCGCAAAAGCCTTGATAAATCTGGCCCAAAATGTTTTTATATTTACAGCTGAGAAATTACTTTTGCCTAGAAGTAAGGCTCCTATGACTAACATTATGTCATATTTGTACAAATCTAGCAGAAAATCCCTGATCAGCACAGTTTACTTAGTGTTCTGTGAGCATAGACTGGATGATGGCAAACGTAAGTAAGTGGAGTAAGATGCTCTCTTGCGAGATTATACCATCAGACATGTAAAGTGCTTTTGAAACTGTGGCGGGGTCTGTGCGTTCTATGAATCTCAAGCTACAGCAACTCAAGACTATCAGTATGCTATACTATACACTGGAGAAAATTATGAGGTGCGTTGGTGATATTGGTGCTGATAAAACTAGCTGCCCTAAATACAACTGTCCTGCAGCTGACATCCTTTACATGTTTGTCACATGTCCTGTCCTGCAGGAGTTTTTCGTAGGGGTGCATCAACTGACAGCATTATGCTGCAGTTTTGAAATGCAATTTACCCCTAAGGAAATTATGATGGGATTTAGAACAGAATATGATTTCGGTCTAAGGTGGCTGTTATATATAATCTTTGTCTCTGCTAGACTTTGCACTGCTAGATGCTGGTTGTCTTCAGGTCTGCCGTTGGCCGCGGAGTGGTGGTCTAACTTCCGGCAGATATATGAGTCGAAACTCGCTCTTGCCAAATTAAGGGGTACCGCTCACTTAGTAAGTTTGACAGAATCTGTCGGATTTGAAGTCACGGAACAGCTTGCACATTTTAACTTCTATTTGTTTATAGTAGAACGGAAGGGTTTGACGGGTCTTTGTCTGTTATTGTCTTTTTTACATGCATGTTTATGTTTCAGGTCCAGTCTCATCCCATAGTGGGTGGGTTGGATATTTTATACCTATGTGTGTACTCAAGTGTTATCAAATTGGGGCTAGCCCTTTACTGCTTCTCTTATTTTGTTATTGTGTCTTTGTTACACATGTATTGATTGATTCTGACAAAATGTAATTTTTTTTTACTGAAACTTTTGAAATCAAATCCAGAATATGTGATAACTTGAAAGCCTTGAAGAAGTCATCACAATCAAGAACGGTGACTCGAGTATTATGTTTTACTACAGTGCAGTATAGTATGCTGATTTGAAAAATCATTTGTTTGGAAAACTATAGAAACATTTTTAATAGCAAGAAAATAATGCACAATTAACATGTGTTTAAGGTAGTCTGACTATGCCTTAAACTGATTTTGTACCGACATCATTTCATATGTGCAGAAATGTGAATGAGCATTCCCCACGTGCAAATGTTCCTCTGGGTGCTTTTTTTGCTTCAGAGAATCAGCAACATAGATGTCTCATTTATGGTGGTGTTTATTTCATAAAACAAATAATTGTACTAATGTGCATTCATCACGAGGAGCCCATGCTCAGGATGTTTCTGTATTTGTAGCACCCAAGATCCTTTGCCCGAGTCTTTTAGAGAGACCATTCATTTGCTGAACTGTCTATTATATTTCTGTATTATATCAAATTCATAGCATTTTATTATTTTCCTATGCACACCTCATTACTAATATAATACTAGGTGTATCTTATTTGATTTATCTTACGTAGTTGACTAATGGTTCATGTGAATGTATCTTTGTAAATCCAGCCCTATTATGTCATGTCAGACCATACTGAGTTTGTGGTTTCTCTGTCTAAAACCCTATAAAAGATGACATATATTTATAACTTTATTTCGATTTTTACAAAATCACAAAAGTTAAAACACATAGTTCATTGCTTAAATTTAGCTCAAAGCTATAATGAATGGTACAATTAGACTGGGAAATTAACACTGGAAAATAATACAGGTTTAAAGGGACCTCACTGGAAGTGAGCCTTCTACATTTTTCTCTTTCCAGCGAAGCACCCATACCCACCCTAGATACTTTGCTACGGCTACCACAACTGGAATCACCACAGAAGTTTTGAAAATTCGAAGGACCTCCATACTGGACCTAATACCCATATTAGCACAGGTTGGTTTCAGCCACCTCCTCCTAGGTTTGCTATAAGCAGGGCAAGCAAAGAAAATATGACCTTAGTTTCTACAGTGTCAACACAGAACGGGCAGTTGCTAGATTTTGTATTGGCCCACTTGTTCGTAAACTTATTGGTAGGGAGCGTCCCCACTCTGAACTGGTGGAACAGCTTCCTATGCGGGTCAATGAAATGATATCCCAATACTCCTCTAGTTTGGGCTCCTGCTTGACATTCAAAAAGGCACTAGAAAGAGAGGTGCCAGAGGAGGACTGGATACGTTTCGTATTAACCATGGCACAGTAGACAGCTTTGAACTCGGATTTTGAAGGAAATATACTATCAGCTGGGGAGGTCCACAAGTTGACCAAACCCATATCTGATAGTATGTTGTGAACTGTCCTAAACCACCCCAGTTTCTTGTTGACATCCAAGTCCTTGACTTCCTGCAATGCTTTGGCATAGTGGATAAGTTCTGGGGTAACCCATAATCTTCTCCAATAAGCCACCAACCTGTAGTGTGCCACTTCTCTAATGGAGTTACATCCTAGGTCCAAAAACAGGGGGACTAAGGGGGTTGATTGTGGAAGACCAGTTATAGAGCGTAGAAATGTATTCTGACCCACGACTAGACTGTCAACATTGGCATAGCCCCACAACTCAGCTTCGTAAAGTATTGAAGCACCGATTTTGGATATGTAAAGCTGGAGCACCGGAGTAATGGGTTTCGTGTTGGACTGCCTGTGTTCCTTCAGTAGGGCTCCAGCGAGTTGAGCATGTCTAACCGCTTGTTGAGTGACCTGTGGTTTCCAGGTGACCTTTCTTTCTGCTAAGATGCCCAGGTCGGAGAAGATCTCAGTTTGTTCAAGGGTTCCCTCATTCATACGGACGGCACCAACAGCTTTGGGGGAGTTTGTCAGTTGACTTGGTCTTGTCAACATTGACAACAAGTTCATGTTCCAGACAGAACTCCTCGAATCTGGCCAGGGCACGCTGAAGGCCCTGTCTGGTCTTAGAAAGTATGAGGGTGTTGTCCGCGAACATTAATAGTGGTATCTTGTTCCCCGCTAATGAGGGTGCATGAGTGGGGAAATCCTTGAAGTAATTTACCACCCCGTTTATATATATTGAAAAGAGGGTGGGAACTAGGACACACCCTGGTCTCACCCCTCTATTAACCGGGAATTTTTGCGTAGTATTGCCCCTCTCATCCCATCTAACCTGAGCAAAATTATTAGAGTATAGTTTCATCACAAATGCCAACAGGTCGGCTGGCATGCCCAGTTGTTGTAGTGTGCTTCACATCGTATTGCGCGGGACCAGGTCGAACGCAGACTTAAGGTCCACTAACGCTGCATAGATAATACCCTTCCCTATAGTCACAGTGCACCAGTATAACAAAATGAACCTAATAACCTGGTCCACAGTGCTTGTGCATTGCCGGAATCCTGCCTGGAGATTTGAAAGAATGGCAGAATCATCCATCCAGGCCTGGATTCTACACAGCACAACCCTGGCAACAACTTTTTGGATACAATCTATTAGGCTGATGGGCCTGTAGTTAGCAGGTAGGGATCTATCCCTTTTTTTGTAGATGGGCAAGATCACTGCTCCCGCCCAGGTACATGGTAAGCGGGCTCCTTTGGCAATGTTATTCGCTATGAGCCGGATGTATTCAGCCCATAGTCCTGTATCTTGGAGAAACAAGTCTGCGGGTATACAATCGAGCCCCGGCACCCTGCCCTTGGGGACATTTTCAACTTCCAACTTGGTTATCTCAAGAACTGGGCGATCTGGGGGCATACCTGTGTTGACACTGATAACGGAGTCTGACCAAAAGCGACTTGGCTGTTCCTACAAGAGAAATGAGAGGAAAGGTGCGGTTACAAGGGGGGTAGGGGTAGTGCTCAGTGGAGGGCTACCCTGGGTATCCAATTTGTTGGATTTAATGGCCTCACACACCCTTGCGAGTGTCATGCTTCATCATAGGCGTTTGCTCCTCGTTGGGCAGGCGGTGCAATGCCCAACGGGCTCACCTCAAAGAGGGGCTCTTTGGCAGAGATCTTTTTTCCAACTGCCTATTGGTGAAGTGAGAGTGAGGGGCCCGAGGAAGGGATAGTGTAGATAAGTGGATTAAAATATGGCACAAGGTACCGGAGATCAATTTATTCTGGTGGTCCCCTGCCACAAGTAAAAACAGTGGGTAGCCTGTGATCGCAGGAAATTAGGATTCCAGGTCACGATCCAGGACTACATTACATATCATGAGGTCAACATGTTTCTCTCCTTTGCACACTGGCTGCGATTCTTCAGGACCTAATTAATTACATCTATCTCTATAAAACATGACCTAATAAAGTGTCAGTTGGTATTAGTAGTTGTACTACCTGTATGGGACAGCTCTTGCCTAGGGGAGACAAAATAAATCGTTACCATAGTTCAGTGACAACAATTGCCCCTTGTGACTGTGAACACGCAGTGTTATTGTGGATAAAGTGACATACAAGCAGTGACATACTAGTGGTGGTTTGTGACCAGTATGTGTTGACTTATATTACGATTACACACAACACAGCATCCAAAGATTAAAAACTAAACTTTAAAAGCAGCAGCAGTTTCTTCAGAGTCTCTGATCCACAAACCTATGGCAAGGGTAACATGTTACTCACCTAATGGTCAAGGTGTATAGGTGTCAACAGTGCCCGGTAGGTTTGACATCGAGGGAGGAACCAAAAAGGGTTTAAGGCTAAGGAGGGAAAACAGGCAACAGTGCAAGCTGAATGAATCATTTTATTAAACAGCTGACTGTTGGTGTTTAAGTAAGAAAAGGCAGTTTGCCGGCGGTAAGTTGGAAACACTGTGTCATCACCGTGTGGGGAGGAATAGGTCAGACTTGTGAGCCTCGTTAACAATGTTGTGCCTCAAAGAGTTGCATTTTAGACAACCCTTGTTGTTGCCGCTAAGTAGGAAAGGGTGTCAAAAGCTGTGTGTCAAAAATGTGCTTTGACGGTGTCAGTATCTGGCTAGAGGGTTTGCCTGATTATCCATACTGGGATTTATTAGAAGGTCGAGGGGGGGGGGGTCGCATACCCAATGTTGGTAGTTCAAGAACTTCGGGTTGCATGTCTATTGTCATTGGCAGTAAGCGCTCCCTCGCGGTACCAATGTAATGTATTGGCATTCGTGAAATAGACAAAGGGGAGCCTAACCAGTGTATTAAAGCGGGAGCCCTAGTATTCTCCCTACCTCGGTCCCCAGCCGTTTGCATTTACACGCGGTGCCCATATCGCGTTATCGACTCAGCGCTTATAGGGTCAGTCTAGAGACACAGAGTCTTCGCCCGCATTGCCCATATCGCGTTCAAGAGTAAGCGCTTAAAAAGTCGGACTCAAAGGAGACCTCGCCAGTTTGTAGAGCAGCGGTGTGCGAGTCGCGCAACCGCATGTCTGTATCTAGCGACGGAGTGGATCACTTACTTCTTACTGCCTCAGTCAGTGCCCGTGTGCCTACCCATCGCTACCGGGATCCGGATAGTACCGATTCAAAGCGTGATGGTCTGTTAAATGTTTGTTGGGGGCGTGGTCACTGTTGGAGGTAGTCCCGCCTGTTACGTCATGTGGGATCGGGCGTAACCATGGGGGCCATCTTGGAAGGGACGAGTATTCAATGGTATTGGTCTAATGCATACACTTGTTTGTAGAAAAACAGGTGTTTGCCAAAGATTGAATGGGGACTACGTGTAATGGAATACTCTCATTAATCTTGAAATGTATACATACTATCAATGTTGGAGGTAGTCCCACCTGTTACGTCATGTGGGATCGGGTGTAACCATGGGGGCCATCTTGGAAGGGACCAGCATTCAATGGTATTGGTGTAATGCATACACTTGTTTGTAGAAAAACAGGTGTTTTCCAAAGATTAAATGGGGACTGCGTGTAATGGAATACTCTCATTAATCTTGAAATTTATACATACTTGTGTCACAAGATTAATTACTTGTAGTTCACGCTGGACAAGATAGGAGACAGGGTTATATGCACCACCTCCTGTTGGTATGTTTACAGTTACAGTGGAGAGGTATATGAAAAGCAGTTATTTATAGCACACTCCACGGGATGTCCTCATTAAGTCCCCGTCTATCTGAGGATAGCCTATGTATCCACCTTTGTTCCTTCTGGAACAATTTCTGTTTAGATTTGTTGCTTGGTGTCTCGAGGATAAGCCATCTCAGTGAATCAGCAGTATGGTTTTGGTCTACAAAGTGCTTGCACATCTTAGTATTAGTTTTTTTGCAACGAAAGTTGCTTCTGTGTTCTGAGATGCGGATCTTTATAGGGCGGGTGGTCATGCCCACATATTGTAGATCGCAAGGGCATCTAAGAAGATAGATGCAGTTGGGGGTGTTACAGTTGGTGTGGCATCGCAGTTCCCACAGGAACGTCTCAGTCAATTGAATGGACTTGGTAATACTGGTAAAGGGGCATACACTACAGGAACCACAGGGGTAGTGTCCACTTACTGGTGGGAGTTGCCAGAGTGTATTTTGCCTGGGGGTTTCAGCTTGTTTAGGCCTGGTGTGGACTAAGATGTTCTTTATATTTTTGGACCTTTTGAAAGCAAACCTGGGGATCGCAAGGTTGAGGGTTCCTGTGTTGAGGATCTACCAGTGTCTCTTAATGATTTTCTTGATTTCATTCTTCAGGAAAATCAGATTGAGATCTTTCTTTGATGGAAGACCACTGGAGACACCCACTGACTCAGGCCTACACAACCCATCCACCTTCACTCCTCATAGTGGGATGGTCCCAAATGAAATCCTCACATATGAGCAGGCCGTGCTAAAGGACATTGGAGCATTGAAACCTGTCTAGAGAAATCACAATCTCTCCAAATCAGAAATGCAGATGTTGAACTCCTTGGCCAACGATGGGACTATCACCATAAAACAGGCTGACAAGGGTGGAGCGACAGTGATAATGGACACCACGGATTATGAAATAGAGTGTCTAAGACAGCTAGGGGATAGGCGCTACTAAACCCCCATTCCATCTAACCCCACTGAACGACTCAAAACTACAATTACAGGAATGGTCGAATCTGCAGAATGTCAAGAGTGGATCTCTAAAAAAGAGGCTGAGTTCCTTGTGAAAAAAGATACGAGGGTACCCTACTTTTACACCCTTCCGAAAATTCACAAGGGGACAACCCCAGTGCCTGGACGTCCAATTGTATCGGGCATTGGTTCGGTATTAGAGCCCCTCTCACAATTTTGTGACCATTTCCTGCAACCTCTAGTTAAGAGAATTCCGTCTTATGTCCAAGACACCAAGGACGTTCTTCGTCTCCTTGATAACTTACAAGAAGATATCCAAATTGATTTCCTTATCACCCTCGATGTGGAGGCCCTCTATACCAACATCCCACAGAGGGCCAAACTCGGGGTGATTGAGAGGATCCTCAACATGGAGGAATGGACCTCTCTTACGCCACCCTCCTTTATTATGGAGTGTGCAAGCCTTGCCCTCACTGAGAATTTCTTTGAATTTAAAGGACAACATTACCATCAAACCCAGGGAACTTCAATGGGTAGTACTTTTGCCCCTTCGGTGGCCTGCCTCTACATGGCTGACTTTGAGGAAAAACATATCAATGGACCAATGAACCCCTACCACTCTAACATCAAACTCTGGAGGAAGTTCATTGATAACATCCTCATACTCTGTACAGGGACTGAAGATCTTTACCTAGAGTTCTTCAACTGGCTGAATACCCTTAACACCTATCTTACTTTTACCATCACTGCCTCCAACTCCAGGATAGCGTTCCTGGATCTTACCATCAGACTAGAGGAGGGTAAGATCGATACCACCATGTATCAGAAGCCAACGGATCGGAACAGTCTACTCCTCTTTACGAGCCACCACCCTAGAGCCTTGAGACCGAACCTTCCCTTTGGCCAGTTCCTGCGGGTTAAGCGTAACTGTACCAACCTAACAGATTACAAAACTGAGTCCAGCATCCTATCCCGAAACCTGAAAGACAGAGGTTATCCAACCAGGGAGATCTACAAGGCACGAAAACGGGCACAGAATAACCACAGAGAAGCCCTCCTGGAGTATAATACTCCAATCCCCCAAGACAATGATCTCTTGACTTGTGTGACAACTTTCTCTCCAGTCTCAAATGAAATCAAGAAAATCATTAAGAGACACTGGCAGATCCTCAACACAGGAACCCTCAACCTTGCGATCCCCAGGTTTGCTTTCAAAAGGTCCAAAAATATAAAGGACATCTTAGTCCACACAAGGCCTAAACAAGCTGAAACCCACAGGCAAAATACACTCTGGCAACTCCCACCAGTAAGGGGACACTACCCCTATGGTTCCTGTAGTGTATGCCCCTTTACCAGTATTACCAAGTCCATTCAATTGACTGAGACGTTCCTGTGGGAACTGCGATGCCACACCAACTGTAACACCCCCAACTGTATCTATCTTCTTAGATGCCCTTGCGATCTACAATATGTGGGCATGACCACCCGCCCTATAAAGAGCCGCATCTCAGAACACAGAAGCAACTTTGGTTGCAAAAAAACTAATACTAAGATGTGCAAGCACTTTGTAGACCAATACCATACTGCTGATTCACTGAGTTGGCTTATCCTTGAGACACCAAGCAACAAATCTAAACAGAACTTGTTCCAGAAGGAACAAAGGTGGATACATAGGCTATCCTCAGATAGACGGGGACTTAATGAGGACATCCCGTGGAGTGCGCTATAAATAACTGCTTTTCATATACCTCTCCACTGTAACTGTAAACATACCAACACGAGGTTGTGCATATAACCCTGTCTCTTATCTTGTCCAGTGTGAACTACAAGTAATTAATCTTGTGACACAAGTATGTATAAATTTCGAGATTAATGAGAGTATTCCATTACACGCAGTCCCCATTTAATCTTTGGAAAACACCCATTTTTCTACAAACAAGTGTATGCATTACACCAATACCATTGAATACTGGTCCCTTCCAAGATGGCCCCCATGGTTCCGGCCGATCCCACATGACGTAACAGGCGGGACTACCTCCAACATTGATAGTATGTATAAATTTCAAGAATAATGAGCGTATTCCATTACACGTAGTCCCCATTCAATCTTTGGCAAACACCTGTTTTTCTACAAACAAGTGCATGCATTAGACCAATACCATTGAATACTGGTCCCTTCCAAGATGGCACCCATGGTTACGCCCGATCCCACATGACGTAACAGGCGGGACTACCTCCAACAGTGACCACGCCCCCAACAAACATTTAACAGACCATCACGCTTTGAATCGGTACTATCCGGATCCCGGTAGCGATGGGTAGGCACACGGGCACTGACTAAGGCAGTAAGAAGTAAGTGATCCACTCCGTCGCTAGATACAGACATGCAGTTGCGCGACTCGCACACCGCTGCTCTACACTCTGGCGAGGTCTCCTTTGAGTCCGCCTTTTTAAGGGCTTACTCTTGAACGCGATATGGGCAATGCGAGGCAAGACTCTGTGTCTCTAGACTGACCCTATAAGCGCTGAGTCGATAACGCGATATGGGCACCGCGAGTACATGCAAACGGCTGGGGACCAAGGTACGGAGAATACTAGGGCTCCCGCTTTAATACACTGGTTAGGCTCCCCTTTGTCTATTTCACGAATGCCAATACATTACATTGGTACCGCGAGGGAGCGCTTACTGCCAATGACCATAGACATGCAACCCGAAGTTCTTGAACTACCAACATTGGGTATGCGACCCCCCCCCCTGGACCATCACACGGTGATGACACAGTGTTTCCAACTTACCGCCGGCAAACTGCCTTTTCTTACTTAAACACCAACAGTCAGCTGTTTAATAAAACGATTCATCCAGCTTGCACTGTTGCTTGTTTTCCCTCCTTAGCCTTAAACCCTTTTTGGTTCCCCCCTCGATGTCAAACCTACCGGGTACTGTTGACACCTATACACCTTGACCATTAGGTGAGTAACATGTTACCCTTGCCATAGGTTTGTGGATCAGAGACTCTGAAGAAACTGCAGCTGTTTTTAAAGTTTAGTTTTTAACCTTTGGATGCTGTGTTGTGTGGAATCGTAATATAAGTCAACACATACTGGTCACAAACCACCACTAGTATGTCACTGCTTGTATGTCACTTTATCCACAATAACACTGCGTGTTCACGGTCTCAAGGGGCAATTGTTGTCACTGAACTATGGTAACGATTTCTTTTGTCTCCCCTAGGCAAGAGCTGTCCCATACAGGTAGTACAACTGCTAATACCAACTGACACTTTATTAGGTCATGTTTTTTAGAGATAGATGTAATTAATTAGGTCCTGAAGAATCGCAGCCAGTGTGCAAAGGCGAGAAACATGTTGACCTCACGATATGTAATGTAGTCCTGGGGCCTCATTTATGAAAAGTGACGCATCGCTGCGTGAAAACAGCGATGCGTCACTTTTCACTGCGCAGTCCTTGCAACACCAATGATGCGTCATATTTAATGTACGACGCATCATGTCGCAAGGACTTACAGATACGTCAGTATTTCTGACGTATCTGTAAGCGCAAAAGTGACGCATTGCTGGAGTGTGTCACAAAAGTGACGCAACTCCAGCAATGCGTCCTTTCACATGGGGAAAGCCCCATGTGAAAGGGCTTGCGTCAGTCTTACGCCTGCTGTGAGGCAGGCGCAAGATTTTGACGCAACAGCATCCTAAAAGTGACGCAGTGAAATCTCATAGATTTCACTGCGTCACTATTACGAGGCTTTTTACGGGGAAACTCCCCCTCTGCATACATTATACCTGACGCAGGTATAATGTGGCGCAGGGGTTTAAAAAGTGACGCATCTACCTAGATGCGTCACTTTTTAAATATGGCGCAACAAGGCGCATATTTTACGCCGCTGGTGCGTCAAAAAAAGTGACGCACCGGCGGCGCAAAACTGACGCAAGGCCTCATAAATAAGGGCCAAGGATCGTGACGTGGAATCCTAATTTCCTGCGATCACAGGCTACTCACTGTTTTTACTTGTGGCAGGGGACCACCAGAATAAATTGATCTCCGGTACCTTGTGCCATATTTTAATCCACTTATCTACACTATCCCTTCCTCTGGCCCCTCACTCTCACTTCACCCATAGGCAGTTGGAAAAAAGATCTCCGCCAAAGAGCCCCTCTTTGAGGTGAGCCCGTTGGGCATTGCACCGCCTGCCCAACGAGGAGCAAACGCCTATGATGAAGCATGACACTCGCAAGGGTGTGTGAGGCCATTAAATCCAACAAATTGGATACCCAGGGTAGCCCTCCACTGAGCAATACCCCTACCCCCCTTGTGACCGCACCTTTCCTCTAGTTTCTCTTGTAGGAACAGCCAAGTCGCTTTTGGTCAGTCTCTGTTCCTTGGGGCTCTGACTTTGGCTGGACCTTCCATTCTCTAATTTCCGTGAATGGTAATTTGAGCCCTTGGATCTCCACCTGATCCACCTCCTCCCCTTCTATTGGCATATATACTGATAACGGAGTCACAGGTAAATTGACCTCCAAAGTAGGAGACCCACTGCTGCGGCTCCACGTGGTTAGATGGTACATTGGCCAAAGCGCCATTGCCTCACTTCACCAAGGGCCAAAATGCGGTCATGTCCCTCCTTGTACTTGCCTCCAACAGGGCTGCCCAATGCTCCTCATCCCAGTCCCTTTTGGCTGCTACTTGCGCTACCTTATATAAATCCCTACTTGTGTTTATTAAAGCCCTATCTTTGGATCTAATGATCTGTAAGCTGTCCGACAGGATGAATTGTACCATTCTGCTGCTTTGGAACGTGTCAGTTTATTCGATATTTTGGTTTTAGCGATAAAAAACATTTTAGGATCATTAAAAAGGTGCTCGTGGACGTCCACTGCTCTATCACTTTGTACATCTTGCGCTACCTCTGCCTTAAGGGTTGCTACAGCACTGGAAGCCAATGTATTCATATGGGTCACAGTCTTAGCATCTAACGCCACCTTCCACCATTTGAGGCAACGTGTATCATTGGTCACATGAGCCTCTACATGGGCTGGGCTACCTACCAAACCCTTTACATTCATGGAGTCATTGCAGTGTAATAAAAGGAGCAAGGGATTGTGATCACTTTCAACACGGACAATTACCTCCATGTCCATTAAACACGGCCAGAGTTCTTTAGTGAGTAAAAAAAAGTCTATCCGACTTGCATGTTGCCCACTTACGAAGGTTGCCATCCCTGATTTATCAGAGTTAGTGCGCCCATTAGCTGCTCTCACCCCATGTTCCATACAAAAAATATTCAATTGTAATGCCCCGCTGGACCATTTTTTTATAGGAGGGAGATTGAGTGTGGGAATAGACCACAAATCATCCTCTTCAGCGCAAAAGTACATGTCATAAATATCAAGAGGTTCAAAGGTGCAATTGAAATCTCCCGCTATGAGGACTGGGTCTTTCCCCTGGTCCTTAGTCAAAAAAGAGTCTAGAATGGCAACTGTTTCAGATTCTTTGCCCCCCTGATTTCGTCTGGAATACACATTGATTAGTAGCATGCCAGGGAGACATCCCTTGGACATCTTTATAATAAGGATATCCCTTGATTCAATATGGATCTCCTCCAGCCTGAGTTGGAGGGACTGTCTTACCCATATGGTCAGTCCTCCTTTAGGACGACCTCGCTGTCCCTGCTCAGCAGATTTAGAAAAATGTAAATAACCTGTGGGAAAAACTTTCTCAGTAGCCCAGGTCTCCTGCATAAAAACAATGTCCTGTGTTTCAATAAATGCAGACCATTCGGTGGAGCCCGTTTTACTCACTAGGCCCGCTATGTTCCAGGAGATAAGTTTAACGCAAGGGTCCACTCTTATTATAGAGTTTGGACCACACCCTGATAAATGAAGGTTTCCAACATTATTTTGACCATCTCCACTGAGTCACCAGGTTTAAGCAAAGATCTCTTGAAACCCTGAACAGGCAAATGGATATGAATGATAGACGTTTCGGGAGTACACAGGGGGGAAGCAACTACTGGTGTTAGGACTTGCCCTACTCCACCTTTTCCCCACTCGGATTCGGTGTGGGAATATGCTGGGGTAGAGGTGAATGATTTAGTCAGTCAATTTCCTCTAGACTAGAAAAGGGGTCAAATCTATTACATACGGGCACATTATAGTCGTAGTGGTTCTGGACCTGCTGACCACTCAATTGCCTGCCTGATTTAGAAATGGGTGCAAACAATTTACGGTAGAAAAACCCGATGACATATATATTTTCGGGTGGTGTGCCTACTGATTTCTATTTAGACTTTTCTCTGCTTGTTAATCTGAACAGCTCTGCACTAGTCAGTTTACCTTCTTTATACTTCGGGCCTTAATTATGAAGCCAGTTATACTGCTGTATCTGTAATTCCTTGCTTCATGATTCGCCTTACTGTTAATACGGTGCATCCATGGTGTCGCAAAGAGGGCGCAATGAGAAGTGTTGCATTGCTGCTTTGCCGCAGCGATGCAACACTTTTCATAAATAAGGCCTTTTGTCTTTTTGCGCACTCTTTAGAGGCAGACTCTTAGTCAGTACTCATGCTGAACTATACTTTGGTTCTGGCTGCGCTACTTGCTTTAAAGATAGTCCTTAATGGTTATGTTCTTAAAATATTTTATCTTTATTTATAGTAATTGCTGATTCCCCATGATTTAACTAACAATTCTTGTCTTCTGCAATTAACCTTATTTTTATAAACCCTTATGGTTTTCACTTGAATTCTTGTCTTGTGGAGCTTTCATTTATTGGTACTGACCTTGTTCTTATGAAGACGCAGCCCCTTCTGATTCTTCATTTCAATCCTCGTAATTGTTTTAAATAAAGTGTCGATAATGTGTTTGTTTTTCAAAGGGGGGCTCTCCATCTCTGGTCTGTAAACTTTGGTGGAAAGGTGACATAAAAAGTGGACATTGTGAATAGAGTTATGCATTTGTGCCACTGATGACCTGGGGATTCTTGCATGTCAGGACCTGCATTTAAAACTGACTGTTGTATCTTGGTGGAGTGAGGGACAGAGGGAAAATCTCTGGTACTTGCAGAATGGGTGGGATGAGTAGGTGAGATGTGCCCAGCTGGCCTAATCACCTGCCATCTTGGTTTATGCATCTGTGGATTAGGAACCTGTGTGGATTAGGAATCTGGAAAATCCCTAAATTTGGAATATCAGGCACCAGCAGAATGCTCCACATGACTTGAATAGTTTGTGCAGGCCAGGCAGTAGCTGGAGTATCCACTGTGTACTGCTATGGGACACAGTCTCCTTGCCTTCGCCCCTGGTGTAAGTAGCTGAGATGACATCTGGCAGGAACAGGGTGTTCTCTATTGGTTTTTTCATAGACAGGCTTGTTGCTGGCATTCCCTTCAGAGCTGTGTCTTAAAGTACCACCCTTACCAATCAAAGAATATGTAGTAGTTTGATGCTGTCATCCTATTTGTTAAAACATATTTGGCCAGTCGGCCAGTAAGGCTCCAATTGACTGTGCTTATGAATCTGGCAATGGGCTTTTCTGCTATATACCTTAAAGTGAATGTTGATGTTTACCTTTCTTGTGTGGGTAATTAAAAGTGAATGTTGATGTTTACCTTTCTTATGTGGGTAATTTTTACCTTTCAAGAAAGTTTGTGGCATCCCTCCGAGAAGATTTCTTAAAGGTGCACTGAAATCTTGTAACACAAACACCTGCACCTGTAACTTATAGCCCCGATCTGTGGCACTCATTTAGCTATCCAACACAAACTGTAGCAAGTGCAGGCCTGGGATTTGTGTCACTGCTCTTTTACCTGTTGGTGTTCCGAAGTTGCAATATAAACAGGTAATGCAAGAACCACTGAATGACATTAGGTTGACTAGTTTTATAGCACTTAGAGATTAATCTCAATTTAAGTGTGTGTGGTCTTACATTCAGCCAGGTGGGGTAAGATGTGTTGCTCATTGCTTATTATATTTCGGGCCAGATGTAAGACCACCCAATTTTGGACTCGCAAATTGCATCGCAATTGTGAGTCTCAATTTGCGAGTCGCAAATTGGGATGTACAACAGTGTCAGAGACACTGTTAGCGATTCACAATGGAGTTGCAAAATGCTAGGCTCATGAATATTAATGAGCCACTCGCAATTTGCAGCCCCATTGGGAATGACTGCCCATCCCAGGGATGGTGGCCTGCTGGGATCACTAGACCTCCATGTCTGGGACTTCTTTTCAATAAAGCAGTTCTTTTTTTTAAATGCAGCCCGTAAAGAAAAAACGGGATGCATTTTTAAAAAAATTAAACTTTTTCGTTTCATTTTTTAAGGGCGGGTAGTGGTCCCTGGGACCAATGCCCTTAAAAAAAAATTCAGAGTCAGTCACAAAGAGGAAGGGGTCTCCTAGGGACCCACTCCCATTTGCGACTCCATTACCACTCTCTTGAAGAGGGTGGTAATTTGCAGTCGCAAAACATTAGTACATGGCTTTGCGGTAGCTATTAAGACGGGAATGCCCTTTCCTAATAGCAAGTTGTAAAACCTATTTATGAGGCGCAATTTATTTGCGTCTCACTAAATAGGCTTTGTACATGGCCCTGTAGGTTTTTGCATGCACAAACGGGTCGCAGACCCGTTTGCACATGCAAAAACGGGTTATACATCTGGCCCTTTATGTGTAGTCTCATGTGTTTTCAGGTACCTTTTATGCTACAAAACAAAACCCAGATGCATGTTCGCTTATTACGTGATATTGTTGTTTTTTACTCTGAAAGACTAATCCGCATCAACTCAGTGGGTAAGTCTTGGACTGCTCTGCCTCACTTGTATTCAGAGTAGAGTCATGAAAAGGATAACTTGGTAATTTAATTTGAAATCCGCTAATGCCTTGCCTCCATGGCATGTGTGGTTAACGACTACAATTTACAAACTGGGAGCCCAGCAAGGCCCAAATATCCTGGGACCTGAAGAACCAGATGTTACAGTATCACACTTTTACATCCCTATCAGTATCACTGGTTGTTTGTGTTTGGATTATCCCTGTGATATGTATTGCTGTCCTGAATTCATGGTAGAGGGAGTTGGTATCATGAACTTGGAAGATGCAGCTGTTAGTGAATACAAGGTACAAGATATCAATGTACATTACAAGTGACAGGACATGATTTTCGCTCAGACCATGCATATGCTATTTTAAGATTATGAGGCCTGACAAATGGCTGTCTAAATATGCTAGTTGCTTGACGCGTACAGTGTGCAACATGAGGTCACACAGTATTTTAATGAACATGGAGCTAGAGATTTACCTTTCTACTGGACAATAGTAGTATGATACCTTGATTTCAGTGCCCCTAGTAGACACACACTGGGATGGGTGGATTTAAATGATGTCACCAGTGGACGTTGAGATACTGCAGCTGCAAATAAAGTCAGATTTGGACATGTGAATTGACAACACTAACCTGGCTCTGCTACATGTCATCTTCGTGACCATCCAAGATGGGACTGCAGGAAGGACAACACTAGCGGAGATGGTGATCGATGGTAGAGGGACTGACAACATATGCTGCAAAAGTTATGTGAATAATCATTTTTTGAATAAATCAGTCATGTATTTCTGTTCGGTTTCCCACTGTGACACAGTATTTGATGTTCACATACGTGTGCAAAACTTGCATAAATCTTGTAGTGAAGTTAAGTTGAATTATTGCAAAATTACGCGCAAATCTGGGCAATTACATAAAAATCTTCTCACTAAATCACCTGAACAGTCAGTTCAGATAATAATTCAACTCAAAAATGTAATTTCATGTTGATTTCCATTCACTCACAGTCAAAACACTCTGCACACATTGGGATTTGTAGTTTCACACTCACAAATGACCCCATCGATCTCCACGGATAAAAAAAATCACCTGATATGTTTACCGACTGCCCACATTAAAGAAACTGCCTTCTGTCTTTAAAACAGTGCCGCTCGAGTTCGTTGTTGTAGTTTCACGTTCAAAAATTTCCAAGGCTTCATAGGTAAAAAATCTACCTGAAATATTTGTTGACTGCCCACGTTAAAGGGATTGCCTCTCATGTTCAAAACACTACCGTTCGTCTCTAAAATCACCCAAACAGTATATCTTGCATTAAAATTTCTCCTAGAACATGAGTTTCATGATGTGATATATCATAATGAGTAATCGATGTAATTTTGCATACATTTCATCACATCAAATTAAGAAAATTACGCTAGCATAATTGCAATTTCGCCGAGGCATCATAATGATAGCCAGTGTCTTTTAAAGTTTTTGGGCAACATTAAATGAAATGCATACCTAACTGTTTGAAGTATGTAGAATACTGTCAGGCTGGTCGTATTTCACCGCAGCAAGGATGTCTTGTGTTAGACGTTCAAACTGTGCACAACATATTTCTTGCAAATTAATATTATTGCTGATTTATTTTTTTTACACCTTTGTGATTTGTGTAAATTGTCTTTATTGCGCTTTGTGCCATCTGCGCTGGAACGCAAAGTTGGGAGATGCGTTCCAGCAACTGAAAATTTACGTGACTCACGCACTGTTATTTGCGTAGCTGTGACGTTTGCGTTTCAGCCTGAAGCGCATCGTCCACTTCACGTCAACACGTTATTTCTGGCACAAGTGAAGCGCATCAGCTGTCCTGTGACACGCTTGTATTCTACTGTACACGTCACAAAGAGACAATACTTTCTTGTTCAGGAGAGGAAATTTCACGAAGTGGAACACTCGAACAATGCTGTGACCTCACAAAACAAAACTCAGTCAGGTCAAGGTTACCTGAAATCGTCATAAGAGACACTGTCATTACAGAATTAATTTTTTTTTTTTTCTTGTCTCTTCATTCTGCACCAGCTTTACCTTGTGTTTAGCTTGTATTTTTCCTACAATCTTGATCTCACTTTACATAATTTGTGGATTCTCTCACCATGTCCTTACAAGGAGTTCTACCACCTGCTCCTTTCCTAGAAACACCTGGAGATCCACCTATCAAGTGGCGCAAATGGTTTGATGGATTCGAAACTTATATCGGCGCAATTGGTGCGTCCAGATATCGTGCAGAAAGGAAGAAGTACATCCTGTTACACTCTCTTGGATTTGAGGGCAGGGAAATTTACAAACATCTTCCAGAGTTAGTACTAACTGAAGGAGAAATTCTGGATGATTATCAACAGACATTAAAAAAACTTGAAACAAGATTTGATGTTCAACCCAGCATAGTTGTTCTACGACACAATTTCTTTAAACGCACACAAAATACTGGTGAAGATGTTGACAATTTCATAACGGCACTAAGAACACTTGCTCCACACTGTCAATTTGAGAACTTTACAGACCAATTAGTAAGGGATCAGTTCATAGCGAAATGTACTGATAGAACAATTAAACAAAAACTATTATCCTTGGGAAATCCTACTCTGGAAGAAACGATTAGAGTAGCGAAAAGCATAGAAACATCTCAAATCTCTGTGAAAGAGTTAGAAGAAAAGAAGAATGTGGCTGTCACAGCAGTAAAGTTAAAAGACACAAAACCTCCGTTCAATAAGTTTCCAGAAGGACAGCAATCTTTCGATAAGCAGAATTCTTTTTTTAATAGAACAAACATTTGTTTTCGTTGTGGTAACCGACCGCATGGTCTAAATGGGAAGTGTCCTGCAAAATTTGTTACCTGCAGAAATTGCAATAGGGTGGGACACTTTGCCAAAGTGTGTCAGACGGGGAAGAACAAAACAATTCAAAAGTCTAATCCTGTGAAGTGTGTGGTCGATTCTGATACCTTCCAAACGGAAGAGGAGTATGTAACTAAGGATCTGTGTGACATGGTTGTGGTTGTAAGAGATGATGGGGTCATTACGGGTGATCCCGAGCTATGTGTTGACCCATAAGTTAATGTACAAGTTGGTGACCGTGTGCTAAACCTGTTAGTTGATTCTGGTGCACGCATTTCAATGATCACTCTTGATCTCTTTCGTACAACATGGCCTAACAAGGTGCTCCTTCCTCCTGATCGTAGAGCAGTCTCATATGAAGAACGTGAGATTACAGTAGCAGGATATTTTGAAGAAATTTTAGAATTTAAGGGAAGGAGGATTTTTGGGAAGGTTTACGTAGCTGAAAAGGGGCTAAATATTCTAGGCTGGTTTCACCAAGGCCTATTTGGCATGCAACTCAGGCCTGGTATGAAGAATCAAGTAGTTGCTGTGAGAGACAGTCCTGAATTAGAGGCACTAATTAATGATTTCCCTCATGTCTTTTCAGGAGAGTTAGGAAGAATAAAATCTTTTCAGCACAAGATAATCCTGAAGGATGGTGCCTGTCCGGTGAAACATGAACTTAGAAATGTGCCTTTCAGCATTAGAAAAGACCTAGAAAAAGAGTTAGAGACATTGCGTGATAAGGGGATCATTGAACCAGTGGAGTCCTCCCTGTGGTTGTCTCCTTTGGTTGTTGCCAGAAAACAAAATGGTGAACTAAGGGTCTGTGTAGATTTACGCTGCCTTAATAAGGAGATTTGGGTTGATTCGTTTCCCCTTCCTAACATTAACGAGTTGTTGGCCAGTTTGAAGGATGCCAAGTTCTTCTCTAAGTTGGATTTAGCATCCGCATATCACCAAATCGAACTCACACCTGAGTCCAGGCCTCTCACTGCCTTTGTGTCACCCTTTGGAACTTTTCAGTATGTGCGCATGCCGTTTGGGCTTGCCTCAGCGGCGTCCGTATTCCAAAGAGTCATGACTGAGATGTTGAAGGGTATTGATGGCTTGTCAGTTTTTCAAGATGATGTACTTATACATGCACCTGACAAGAACACTCATGATGTCATCCTGAAAGAAGTTTTATCTAGGTTTCAAGAAGTTGGAGTGGTATTACGACGAGACAAATGTGTCTTTTCTACCAGTGAAGTGGATTATTCGGGACATATGATAAATCAAAAGGGAATCCTTCCAAAGTCTAGCCTAGTAGACTCTATCACTAAGGCCAAGGCTCCCTCTGATAAGAGTGATCTAAAGTCCTTCCTAGGATTATGTGAGTTTTACTCAAAGTTTATAAAGGATTTTGCAACCAAGCTCAGACCATTGACACGAATGTTAATGAGAGGTGTTCCTTTTGAGTGGAACAATGAATGTGAAGAGATTTTTGTGTGGGTGAAACAACAACTGACTTCTCCCAATGTTTCAAAGCATTTTGACCCCTCTTTAATGTGTACAGTTACTGTTGATGCCAGTAATGTGGGGTTGGGGGCTGTCTTGTCTCAGAAAAAGGATGGTGATCTCAATACGTTGGGTTTTGCATCTAGGGTCTTGTCTAGTGCTGAAACCAAATATTCAGTCATCGAAAAGGAATTACTAGCTTGCTGGTGGGCTGTAATGAAGTTCAGGAACTTTCTTTGGGGTAAGAAATTTTGCATTAGAACTGACCATAAACCCCTTGTGTTTATCTTGAGTGGGAAGAATGTAAGAGGATTCACACCTAGAATTGCACGTTTGTCCTCCAAGCTACTTCAGTTTGACTTTTTGGTAGAATATATTCCCGGGAACAAGAACGGGTGTGCTGATTTTCTTTCCCGTTCCTCTGACACGATTGATAAGGATTTTGATGCAGATGAGGATGATAAAGACCAATACCTGGTTGCTTCTATTGATCTTCCCCAGTTGTGTGCGGTGACTGAGGATGAGTGGAGACAGGCCCTACTTTTAGATGTGACCTTACAGAAGGTTGTCACCTTTATCAAGAATGGTTGGCCTAAAGAAAGGAACCTTGCTTTTGATCTCAAAACGTTTCTACAAGTTGCAGACGAGCTTACGATTGAGAGTGGTTTGGTTTTAAGAGATGACAAGTTGGTTCCTCCACTGGTCCTGAGGGATAGGTTGATTAAGTGTGCGCATGAAGGGCACTTAGGTGCAACCTTGACTAAGAGAAGAGTTCGTCTTTCCTTCTGGTGGCCATACATGGATAGAGAGATTGATGAGTTTGTTAAGGCTTGTGTTATCTGCTCTAGCTGTGATAAGGTTGTGAAATTACGTACCCAGCCTTTGTCCCCCATTGAATTGCCCTCTGCACCTTGGGTGAAACTCGGGCTAGACATTGTTGGCCCTTTCAATGCGCTTGATTTTTCCTCTAGGTTTGCACTGGTCCTTATGGACTATTATTCTAAATGGCCCGAGGTCAAGTTTGTCAGGGAGGTCACTGCTAGAACTGTTGTTGACTTCCTTTGTGATGTCTTTTTGAAGGAAGGGTTTCCGGAGTTTCTGGTCACAGACAACGGTACTCAATTTGTCTCATGGGAGGTTGAGAATTACTTGAACAGGTGTGGCATCAAACACCTGAAGAGTTCCTTATACCATCGGGAAACGAATGGTCTCGTGGAACGCATGAACAAAGTTTTAGGAGAATGCATTCAGTGGGCACTAAAGAATGGTTGTGTTGTCAGTAGCTCTGTGAGGAGCATGTTGTGGTTTTACAGGACCACACCTCATTCCACCACTGGGGTCTCTCCGTTTGAATTGTTACGCGGCCGGAAAGCTTCCACTTTGTCTTGTCCGGGTTGGATGTCCAGGTGGGTGAAAGGCGGATGTTGGAATGACGCGGTTGTGAGATCTAATGTCGAGTTCGTTCAATCTAAACAAAAGGCGTATTTTGATAAGAGGAAGAGTGTTAAGGTGATTGATTTGGTCCCGGGAGATTTTGTCTCCATTAAGAAACCTTTTCATGTGAAAAAGGGGTATTCAAAATTCTCTTCTCCTGTTCAAGTGCGTGAGGTCAGAGGGAACTCAGTTAAACTGGCTAATGGGAATTGGTGGAACAAGAGCCGTCTGGTGAAATGTTCCTTGCCTGGTGAACCTGGTTGTTCCTCTGCTGACACAAGTTCCTTGCCGGCTGAACCTGGTTGTTCCTCTGCTGTCAGTCTTAACCAAGATTGTACGGGACAAACGGTCCTGAGGCGCAGTTCTCGTTCTAGGTCTGTTCCTCATAGGTATAGAGTTTAAGTTCTTTTTTATTCACATATGTTTAGAGTTAGCTTGCTTTTCTTGCTTTTCTGTTGTTTTCTTTTCTTCTCCCTGCTTACTTTTCCCCTTCTCTGTTTCCGCCTTCTGTTTCAGCTTTCCTTTCCTTTCCTTTCTTCAGCACTCTTTTCTTTCCTTTCTTTCTCTCATTTTCCTTCTTGTGTTTAGACTACTTTCTTAAGGGAAGACATATGTAGTATCTTAGGTTGTTTTTATCTATGCTTGTTCTTCTCTCTGTCTTAGAGTCCTAGGTTTCCAGTGTTCTACGTGGTTCAGCTGCGCTGAGTATTCCACTAGGGACAGTTGGTCATCCTTGCCTCTACCTGACGACAGATGGTCCTGTTCTCCACTTGGGTTGTCAGCTTGTACAATAAAACCTACAGTTAAACCCTCATACTCTATTGCGGTTTACTACAAGGAGGTACCCTACAAAACATTTAACTCTGAATAAATCATGCCCATTTAATCTAGGCAACATTAGGAAGTCAAGTATTGACATGCCTATATTTATCTCTTGTACTAACACCAAGCCCCAGCTGTTAGAAATGGGGGTCGCTAGTTGGCAAGTTGTTACCCTGTCCAAGTAGGGACCCTTCTTCCTAGACAGGATAAGGGGGATACACTTCTAAAATTACCCCTGTTCACCCCTTTGGTAGCTTGGAACAAGCAGTCAGGCAGTGTGTTGTATAACTTATGAGCAGTGCCTTCAATCCACTGTGCAAGTAACAGTGTCAATGTGGAAGGGTGGCATTGGGGATACCAGGTTGGTGGTATGAAGCGTGGTGGTGCTGAGCGCAGTACCCACAGGTCCCAGTGGAGAATATATACCTGTACATCGCAAGCATTTACAACGCATGCGATTACAACTCGGTCGTTACAACGACCACGTTGTTACGTTGCAGTACCATTACAAAGCAAGTCGTCACAATGACTTGCTGTAGGGGGTGCTGAATGTTGGAATAGTATAATTTACTATTCCAACTCCAGTGTGTGCAACAGTAGGGAAGGTGTTGGAATAGTAAATTATACTATTCCTTAGCTACAGCAAGTTGTTGTAACGACTTGCGTTGTAAGGTACTGCGATGTAACAACGCAGTCGTTGTAACAACCGTTTTGTATTCGCATGCGTTGTTAGGCATGCAATGTAATGGCAGTTTCCGCCCTGTGGAAGCAGCGGCTCGGAAGAAGCATCTGATGATGGTGGCGGTGAAACTACAGTTGCAGTTCCAAGTGCGTTGATTCCCTATACCGTGCTTTCAAGACACAAAGCCAGCAGCGGCGTTGTTTATGGTGTTGGGCTTCTTTTTCTTCTGTTGCAACACAAAACACACAGTTCCCAGTGCTGGTAACAGAGGAACTTGAAGTCTTTGCTATTCCTGAGACTTCTTAAAAAGGGCGCAAACTCTACTTCAAGCCCTTGGAGAAACTCAAACAAAGAAGTTGCAGTCCGGTCCTTTCTCTGTCCAAGGCAGAAGTAGCCACTGCAGGCCAACACAGCAAAGTGGTAATTCTTCCCCACAGCTTCTTTAGCTGTTCTTGGCAGGTTCCTTGATCCAAAAGAGTTCTAAAGTCCAGGGCCCCAATATTTATATCACATTTTCTCTTTATCCTCTTTGTGGCAAAGGTCTTTGAGTGCAGCCGAAACCAGTTCTGCTCTCTCTGGCCCAGCTTCACTACAGGAGTTGGAGACAGCATCATGCAGAGGAGACACTGCATATTTAGATGCTAGTGAAAACTACTCCCAACTCTCCAAATGTAGACCAGGTCAATTGATCCCTCCCATGAGTCACCTAGGAAAGACAGGCCACAACTCACTCCCCCTTCTGACTGTTTACAGTGAATGTACAACCCCAGTCCATGTCACTCCAAAACCAGACAGTCAATACACAAACCAGCAGAGGCACACATAATGGTCTGGCAAGAAAATGCCCACTTTATAAAAGTGGTGTCTTCAAACACATTTTATAAAAAACTATTTTATATAAAGATGTATTTTTAAATTCTGAGTTCAGGCATACTAAGTCCTATTCCTCTATACTGTCCCAATGGAAAGTTAGGCTTGTAAGATGTTACAAAGCAACTCCCATGTTAGTTTATGGGAAAGATAGCTGGTCAATAGTGAAAAACGAAATTGGCAGTATTTCACTATCAGGACATGCCACACACACCAGGACATGTTCTACCGTTTACATACACTGAACCCTGCCCATTTGGGTACCTTGGGTTTACCTGAGGGGTGCCTTACATGTAAGAAAATGGAAGGTTAGGGCAAGGCAAGTGGAGGGCACTTGCCAAGTCGACATGGCAGCAAAAACCGTGAGCAGACACTGAAGTGACAGGACTCAGACACATTTGAAAGACTGCTGGTGTGGGTGGCACAGTCATGGCTGCAGGCCCACTAACAGTATTTGATTTACAGGTCCTGATCATGAAAAGTACATTGTACTAGGGACTTAGTAGTAAATCAAATAAGCCAAACATGGAAACAACCATCCATGAACACAATATACAGTAGGAGCACTTACACTTTAACACTGAACAGCAGTGGGTAATTACACAGGGGCACTAAACCAGCAAAACCAAGTCCAACATACCATTAAAAACAAGAGGCCAGAGAGTAAAAAGACTGGGGAAACACGGCAAAAGATGCCAGGTCTAACACCAGCCAACTCACATATCCTGATTTCGGTCACCACTTTCTCAAGAATTAAATTAAAAAAAACAATATACCATCAGTGTTCTTTATGTATTAAAAGATATCACAAAAGATGATAGTTTATATTTCATAGCAATATAACCTCAAAAACAAAAAGTTTCAAGAACCTGTAAAAAGTAACAAATTCGCTATTTCCTTAAGGCACAGCTTCCTAACGATTTTTAATTGTAACAATCTTTAATTTAAAAAAAAAAAATATTTAATCGTTCACACATACTGGCACGCCACCTACATTAGAACAGTTTCAATCTATTCCCTGTACATTGGGTTCTCTCCAGTATATATACATGCATTCTTTAGTGCCCTCTCGTGTGTCACTGCTTTTATTGAAATTCTGATCATATGAAACTCAACTTCTCAAGCACTTGCATCTATATTTGTTCTTTCCACGTTTATTATTTCAAAACATTCATAGCAATGCTTAATTACCCCTATTTTGTTAGAATTTGGATGATTGGTGTTATGATCTGTGCGCACAGATCCAGGACTTCCCAGCGAATCACCACACCTGTGCAGCCCAGGGTGAACATACTTGCAGACTCAGGACTTGAAACGGAAATATAGAAGTGCAGGCACACTACCCTTGAGCTCCTGTTTACTACTAAGATGTTCCGGTTATTTCCCAGTAAATGTTCCACAAGTGAGGAGAAGTGTGGATACTACCCCTTTCAATTTAAATAATTGCAGGCACTCAGTACCTTACAATACCTGCCCATTTAAAGCATTGTCAGCGGACTCGTTAAAGGCAACCATGGCCCCAAGCCACCTTTGACCCCTGTCGCTGTTACTTATGTGGCAAACTTGTCTGCAGGTCACCACTGTGTCTCCTGCAGGGTGCACTCACCCGGAAACTACTCCCTACACACCAAAAGCCTCCCTACAGTCTGTCGACATCTTGCAAAGGGCATCCTAATCGCGAAAATCAAAGACCACAAGGTCTCGCAAGATCGAGAGAGCCATCTTCGGTGCAGTCCCATAAAACTGCACTCAAGGCTCCTGCCATTGCCAGGCTCCTGCACTGAGATGTTACTGGGGAATCCTGTGTCCACCACCAGACTTTTCTGTGTCCCCTGTTTTCTTCTTCCCATGGCTCAAGCTTAGCTTAGACATAGCCTTCATTGCCAAGAAGCTGTCAAAAGAAGAAAGACAAGAATAATCACTGTGATACTCAGTATATCCAGATCACGCCAAGAAAATGTTAAAGACAAAGGTTAGTCAGTGCATGTCTGTCAGTGCTCAGATGACAAAAATCAGTAAGCCAATTCAGAGGAAACTAGGGATGAGCCTTTGCTCAGTTCAATGTCTTTTCGAAGGACATTTCTCAATCCAATAGTCAGCTTTCTCTCTTTTAGTGATCACTGGATTGAAGAAGTGAGACACTCCTGCTACACTATTTGGATTACCCGGTTGGTGACCTAGACAATCTGGTTCTTTTGCAGATAAACAGCAGTTTTATTTCAGATTGTGTATGTTGCAACCATGATGTCCGAATTGCACACTGACTGGTTTGTGAACTCTCCTGAATGATATGACTGAAGTACTAATTAGACTAACTGAAAAATTATTTGCTGGTGCTGGTCAAACAACCTGCTTCATGAACATTAATGTGGCTGGACAACATTTACAACCCTCTATGAATGCCTGCAAACACAAGGATTAAAGCCTGCAAGAAACTGGAGACCTCCATTCAAGTGTTTACATTCTCTGAATGTCCATTTTTAGGTCGAGCATCAGCGCACAAGCACTATCTGCAAGACCTATTGTGTTGAATAAAACCACTTTATTTCTGCCCGCTATTTACTATCGGTTTCCCCCTTCGTCACACCTCTTTCCTGCCCCCTAAGTCGCTGACACAGCGCTACATCACTTTCGGACAGAGCTAAGGAGCACCGGCCAAGACAGGTCTCCTTAGGCTCAATTTCTTCATCTCTTGTTTTACAGCACTCTTTATTTTAATGTATGCCATGCTGCTGGACACCAGTTTGGTTTAATGTGGCCACCCGCCTCTTTTCATTTGATTTCTTTTTTTTTTACGTCACAGTTTCTTATTTTCCCAGGCAGGTTTCTCACCAAGGAATATTCCCACCACATCACCGCCCACTCTTTATTCCAAACACCAGCTGCTTCAGTCACTGGACTCCCTCTTACTCTCATTAACCCCTTCGACGCTGATAACGAGCTCAGCTCGTCATGGAGTACACCTCTCGTACGCTCATGACGAGCTGAGCTCGTCATGAACCGCGGGATTTATAAAATCTTCAGCGCACAGCGGGAAAATGCGCCGCACCGATAGTGTTAAGCAGCAGCACCCTTCAGGCGGCAACAAAGCCTGGCACAGACGCTGATGTGTTCCCGGTTTGAGAATTCCTGGAAGGTGTAAAAATGTGTATTTGGCTATCTTTCTTGTGACAATGGTGGTATTGCTTTTCATCAATGGGCAAACAGTGGGCAAGCAAGCAAACAATTTGCAGACACAGCAGACTGCCAATGTAAATACAACACTACTGATAACTTGCGTTCAGCCGAGGTAGACACACAGACTTACAAACTGCACTATTAATCACGAGCTTGGGTCAAGCAGATACACTTTCTTTATATGCTGCATTATTGGTAATATGTCAATCAATTAAACATAGTCTATTTTAGTTTAGCTACAAACACATAGAAATGATCTGCATTGTATCATAAAAAACTTTACTTATAGAATCTATCAACGGTGATTACACCAGTTAAACAGAACATGTGGCCAGTTTTATGTACACGATACGTTTATAAAAATCCCTCACATTTTATTAAAGTGCTAATCATTGTCCCTTCTTTGATCATTATTAGACACGATTTACCTTAAACAAAAAAGTTGGAAATGATGCATCTGAGAACAGGTACATAAATGATGTACCTGGGAACAGGTACACAAAACATAAACATGTATTTTTCTGCGAGCAAGGGCGGATGCCTGTAACGCGTCAGATTTTGGATACTTGACCTTAAATAAAACTCTGTGCCAAAAGAAATGCTGGATTTCCGTGGTTTCTCTGTCGCTTTGTATATATATATATATATTATATATATATATATATATATATATATATTACCTACTGGCGGTCGCCAGTAGGTAGTTATAGTTAGGACTTTTTTCAATGTTAAATCTCAAAATTCTATTTGGAATAACTTTGGCACCGGTTGACGAATCTGCCTGAAAATTTCCTGAAAATGGCCTCGTCAAGCTCCGGTCCTTCCTTGAAAGTTTGGGGGGGATACATCAAGCGGGGCCGAGATAAAAGGGGGGTCCCAAAACGCGTTTTCCCCATGTTAATTTCCATAGGGCGGTCGATTTCACTTTTAGCCCGAACGGCTGAATGGATTTCCACCAAACTTGGCAAAATTGTAGGGACTGGTAGCCCGATGTGCCTTTGCTATGTCTCAAGATATGTGCTCCAGTGGATTTTGAGTAATTTAGGTTCAAAAAAATATATATATCTATAGGCGCTCTCCGGTGCGCGCACCGGAGAGCGCTCCAGGTGCGCCACGCGACTTGCGCGCAGGAAGCTGATTGGCTCTCAGTTGTCTGTAAACATTCTAAACAGTCCGGAGCGGCCGCCATCTTGTGTCTCGGTAGGATCGAGACACGAGAGGTGGCCAAAACAAAGGGGGAAATGACCATAAGGGGGCAGAGTAGACACCCCCTGTACCCCTAGGTTTGATGTGGGGGCCATTAAAGGGCCCCGCGGGGTCTCACCCTTTTTTTTTTTTTTCGATTTTCGCGGGGGAAGCGCCTGGTACGCGCACCGGGGAGCGTATCGAGGAGGGTACTATGGAAAAATAATCACTTCAAAAAATTGTATGATTATTAATTGGTTTTTTAAAATTTTTTTATTTTATGTAAGTACCTACATGTAGGTACTAATGAAGAGACTTAAATTTAATGTACAACATCTTCTTTGTAGACATCTTGCATGTTGTTATTGTATTTTTTGTGGTATATGGAATTCATAACATAGTCTGTCTGGAAAGGAGAAACAGATCTTTTAAGCACTCCCTGAGAATTTCTAGGGGATCATGAGTAGTCTATCCTGCTCCCTTATGAAAATGAGGTGTAAAATATTCATATGAGATAATATAGTGGGAGAAAGGTAGTAACTATGAGTAAACTTACTATGTAACAGAAAAATAGTTGAACAGTATACTATAAGTCTCACTTTATATTTTAAACATTTTTGGTAATACTTTATGAATTACATATAAAAATGAATATTGTCTCAAACAATTTGAAATTATTAAATATAAATTTATTCCTCTGATTCTTTTTCATAATTTAATAAAATTTCTAACATAATATTGTCCGGAATTTCCTCATAATTATAAGTACATGATTCCATTTCTTCCAAACATTCTATTAACTGTTCATCCAAAGAGTCGTCCATGAAATCTACTTCATCTTTTTGCTCTTCTGGTTTTTCCACCTTTATTTTGATAGAAGTAACATTTCCTTGATTTTCTCCTTCCATTTTCTTTCTGAAAATTGCATACAAATTAACTATATTAGTAGAGTTAGGGTACTGTATACCAGAGAAGCCTAACTCAATCCATAACTATTACAGAGAAGTCTATCTTAATCTATAACTATTACAGAGGGATAGTATATAACTAACAGAATATTTTTTCAGAAATTAACTTAAAGTGTACAATATACTTCCATAATAACAATTTACCTTGGAGAAATCAGTTGAAGTTGTCAGTGTAATTTGTTCTCAAATGTACTTCTGGAAGCAGTAGTCAAAATGGCTGTGTTTCCCTCTCTTCTTTTATATATATTCTTGTACTTAACCAATGAAACGTCAGGAAATAATCGTAGAAAATGAAAGAAAGTTTTTAATTGGTTGTAAATTCTAACATTTCATATGTGTTTTTGTCATGTAATTTACCTCAGGATATTTAGTCAGGCCTACAGCATAATTTTCTCAATGGAATTCCATCAAATTTGGGTAAATGGTAGGGACTGCTATGTAGTAGGGCCTATTCTATATTTGATGAAAGTGTCTCCAGTGGTTTTTTTGTAAATTGCTTTCCCACCTTTTTTTATCGAGCGCTTACCGGTGCGCGCTCCTTTACGCGCACCGGCAGCGTTACGGGAGTCCTCCATTTTGTGTTTCGGTACAATCGAGACACAAGATGGAGGGTAAACAATGTTCGGTATGGGTAGAAGGGGGCAGGGTAGAGACTTCTTGACCCTCTAGGTTTTCTGAGGGGGGCTTAGGAGGCTCATAAAGGTTAAAAAAATTAAAAATTCTTTAATTTTCCACGGGGGGAGCGCCTGGTACGCGCACCGTTAAGCGTACCGGAAAGCGTACTATGGTGAAAAATAGTGAAAAAAGTTAGAAAAAGATAAACGTTTTGAATGATCAGAGGTAGGGTAGCTCTGAAAAGAGCTTTTGGGTTTTGTGGTTGATTTAGGTACCTACAAGTAGGTTCCAATGCACATTCTTAAATTCAGGAGGAATATTCTATTCCCTTCATCTGAGAAGTGCACACCATCTCCTCCTTAGATGTCTTGCATGTTGTAACGCAAGTTATTATTGTATATTGAACCCATTCCATAGTCTCTCATGTAAGCAGAAACAGATTTATTCACATGTTTCCGTGCTTTCTCAAATTGTGGACAAAATTGGTTGGACCAGTTCCATTTCTGTCTTTGGCATATATTGGAATATACCAAGGCAGTTTGTGGAAAAAGTGTCATTAATTGATCAAAGGTGTCCTTTAAGAGCATTTCCAGACCAACCCCAGTCAAAGTGCCCAAATCGTTTCCACCACAGTGCACTATTAAGAGGTCAGGTTTTGGCAAATGCATAAAGGTTTTCACCAATGGTATCAATTGGTGACATTTTAATCCTCTCTGGCCAATCCACTTGATTTCCACATTTGATAAATCAAGGTTGTGAAAATGTCTGCTATTTGCATACCTTTGAGCCCAGTGGATGTAGCTGTGTCCAAGGATCCAGACAGAAAACATGATGAGAGATGGTTCTGATGCAGTCAGATGATGTGTGGGAATGAAATGGCAGTTGGAACAGTAGGAGTTTACAATAATTGTGGAGTTTCACTGCTTTTGAATCAGAAGCAATGATTGGTGGATTCAGATAGTTGAAAACTTAAAGTTAGGGTGCATGGTTGTGTTGTGTTAAAGAAGCAATTTGAATGGTTAAAAAAGTCACTAAAAGCTAAAATACTCTGGATAGGCTGGTGTATTGAGAGGTCAAACAGCCTTGCTGAGTTAATTTGCAACATTGTACAATAAACTTTTGAACCTGAGAGTTCAGTTAGGAGGGAGTTGCTATGGAAACAGATAGAAAGATCTGAGAGGGGGAAGGGTGTTGGTTTGAAAATAGTGAGGGAAAACTTTTGATTGGTTGAATTAAGGCATATGTGTACAAAGTTAGAGATTTTCTATGCCAGTCTTGGTTTCAGTGTATTGAGTGCACACTTTTTGCTCTGCTAAAGAGAAATTGGTGAGTGTGTCTGACACTGTTTTCAATCTTCCAAAGCTTTTGTAAAGGTAAGTAATGATTTATTTAATTTACATAGAGACTTGTTTGCTCTATGGAGAATATTTAGAAGCAGATAGTTATGTTTTAGAAGTCAAATGGTATGCTAGTATATAAGTCCTGTGTTGTGTTTCTTATATGTTATTGAAAAATCGATTTTTGGGTGCAATTGATTGGTATTTGCATTTGGCCCTTTTTTATGATTGCCTTGTGCAGCTGATGCATCACTTTAAACATGGGTAATAAGTGATGCACTGGTGGCGCAAGGCCTTCATAAATAAGGCTCTGACTTTGTTTGCTGTTGATTTGATTTTGGATTTTTGATAATGCTTGATATCAACATTTGAAAGATAAAGAATTTGTTTTTGGGGAAACAGTGATGTTTCAAAAGTGATATTCTGTGCTTGTACATAGGTTGTGCGCAGTAATTTTTAAATGTTATTCAAAAATCGATTTTTGGCTGCAATTGATTGGTATTTGCATTTGGCCCTTTTTTATGATTGCCTTATGTAACTGGTGAATCACTTTATACATGGGAAATAAGTGACACTCTTGTGGCGCAAGACCTTCATAAATAAGGCCCTGACTTTGTTTGCTGATATTGAGTGGTTGTACATAGGTTCTGCACAGTGTTTCTTACATGTTATTCAAAAATCGATTTTTGAGTGCAATTGATTGGTATTTGCATTTGGCCCTTTTTTATGATTGCCTTGTGCAGCTGATGCATCACTTTAAACATGGGTAATAAGTGACGCACTGGTGTGGAGTTCTGGACTTTTTGGTTCCGTCCAGAGGTGTCAGGGTACAACACCCAAAGACCCCGGAGTTCCACCTGCCTTGGTGCACAAATGAACAGAAACACGGGCTTCTCGATGGTGGCGTCAAAGACCAAAGGTTTATTACTGCAGGGACACAGAAGTCACAGAATCTACACACGGGCAGAGACTAGGAGCCTGTTCGATTTGTACAAAGTGGGTTGCTCCTTATATACTGTTTTTTATGCTAGGGGCGAATTCTTTACATGTAATACATTCCCAAAACCTTTGTGTCTAAAACAATAAATATTTGGCGTTACACAGGAACCGTCGATAATATCTGAGGCCAAACATTGCGAAAAGAGGGGTTCCCACTAGTTTGTCACAATTCCCTGTCAATATTGCATTCAGGACCCGGACCGCCTCATCGTAAAGTTCGTTACCTCCCCCTAATAAAGATTCAGAAAGAAAGAAACAGAGCCAGGTGTGGAAGATAGAAAAGCGGGATAAGGGATGTTTGTGGGTTGTAAATGGGCAAGGCTACCGGCTTCGGCCGCCTAATCATGATCAGGTACAATGGACACGAAGACCAGTTTGGCAGGACTGGCCTCGGGCAGAGGAGGCAGCCTTTGTCGAGTCATGCAGCTACAGCGTGATCTGGTTTAAGGTGCACGTGTCATGTAAGAGGTGAATCTCCGGCTAAGACTACGTGTCCTTAATCAAAGTGGAGTGAATGAAGTGATCAGAGGCTATTGCATATGTGAGGGCAAGGAAACACAAAATGGCGGCCACGATCTAAGATGGATGCCATGGGTAGATCAGAAATGTGTTAATAAAAGGAGTGCTCCTGCTCGTAGCGTAGCGAAAACACTAGGATATACTAAATGGATCATTTGCGGTTCACTGATACCAATTTCATGTATTTCCGACGAACTTAAAAACACGGGTTCAAGTCGTCACGAAACCGTCACGGAACCTCACGGAACCTCAGACCCTCCTTTTGCCCTTACATAGGCAATTACTCAGTCTATGTCAGAATCTAATTCTATGCTCATCAGGTCAGTGACATGCTGTTGTATCATCATCCTTTCTCGTGTCTTTTCTCCAAACGCAGGTGGTTTTCTGAGACAAGTCGCAGCACAAAGACTACACAGAGCAGGACCACACTGGATAATCAGACAACATGAGAATAGGAATACTAGGATGACACCAATGACCATTAGAACCTTCCATCCCCACGCTGAGATCAGAGTCCAAAACCACTCCATGAAGGACCAGTTTCCCTTGTCTACATGTATGGAGTCTGAAATCTTGTGCAACTTAGAGATCGCCTCATAGACTGTTGGAGCATTGTTAGGAATAAAGACACAGCAGCTCGATTGGATCATTCTGCATACCCCACCTCGATCTGCAAGTATAACGTCTAGAACCATACGGTTCTGCAACGTCATGAGCCTATCCGCCTGAAGCTCAGCTGTCAGATTGCTAAGGGCACCAGCAGTTTCAGTAATAGTAGATTCAACTACCCGTGTTAGCTGACGTATGTTTCTACTATTGGCCATAGGTCCCCAGAACGGAAGGAAGCCTTTGAAGAAGTCTCCGGCTTCCTGACCAGCGGTATCTTCCTTGCTGAAGACACCTCTTGCTACTCTGGTTCGGTGGTAATCAAGTGAAGCAGTGTATGTCGGAGGTAACAGTCGAGCAATATAACATGATCCTGAGAAGTCGGCAGGCAACCATGTATAAGCTCTGTCTCGACAAATGAAATAGGTACCCCTAGCAGTAAGAAAGGCAGGGGAAGAGTTAGCCGGAAACACATAAGTCTCTACGCACTCACTCCTCCCTAGCTGAGCTCTCGGATTTCTCCCATTACCTTGCAAACAGACCTGACCTCGGTGAGGTACGACCCAGATTGGAGTTGAGCTTTTACGCTTGCTTTCTCCTAAACTAAGGCGATACTCTGAAATATTCCAACTTAAATATACTCGCAATTCGTCTCTAGGGTATGATGGAGTATTATTGACGTCCTTGACCATGTCAATAATTCCCTGGACTAAAGCTTTGTTAGCAGAGTTATATTTAGTGGAACGTGGTGGACGTGGAGGATAGGTTTCAAGGGCATAAGCAAAGATGGTTTGGAAGGCCTGAAATGATCCATTATAGCTGTAAGGCAAAACCAGATATGGAATACCTTTATCCATAGTGTGAGGTATCAAGCCACACACCCAGCAGTCTGTAGTGTTAACTACCAGTTGGTGTTGGTGCAAGAGCTGTACAAAAGTGTTGTTGATGAACTCTGAGCGTCTGGCTTGCTCATGTTCCGGAAACGAGTGAAATGAGTGTATAGAAGAAACAGTAGAAATAGCAGGATCAAGGGGAGGTACTGTAGAAACTGGCACAAAAATCAAATTTATGCTAAAGACGATTCCACCCACCAATGTTGCTAAAACAATCAAAAATGTAACGGCACATTGCATCAAGAAACATTTGCTGTGAAGAATTCTATTAAGTCTGTTTCTGCGAACGTAAATCACATTTTCTCGTTGCAGCGCAGGAAGCTCCATCTTCTACAATCCGCTCGCGACCACTGATGATGTGTACGTAGATGAAAATGTTTCTATCAGCCCTGGGAGTTCCCAGAACCAACAGAAAGATCGACCTTGTGTCAGACCCCTGCAAATTCAAACTAGGCACACAGCCACGACCCTACGGCTACCCAGACGGCAAGGCAATTTTAAAAACAATAAACAATAGCAAACTTCCTGGCTGAAGGCAAAAGTTCAATATATCAAAATCACAATATGCAGTTGCCTGCTTTATTTGTCCTTTTTATGGCTTCTAAGGTTGTATCTCTTCTTCGCTGGTACTGTCTGATCGGAAAATAGTGTATTACTAGCAGCTGTTGCAGAGTTTAAGTTCGCAGATAGCAAAGTTTCTTCTGATGCCGGAGTCAAATGTTCAGTGTTCAAAGGAGTCTTTTCAGGAGGAGAGTCAGGTTTCAAAGTGTCAGTAATCAAATCGGCATCGCTGAAAGGGATAAATTTCGGAGTGTTTTCAGATTCGGAGGCACCAATTCCCTTCTTCACCCAGTCGTCGTAGGGCAGCGGCAAAGGAACACGCTTTATGTGAGAAGCGTGAATCCAGTGCTTACGGCCAGCGACACGTACGGCTGTCCTCGTTGCCAGCAGGACCTGGAAGGGGCCGATGTAGCGAGGCTGAAGATTCTTTGTCCTCGCAAAATTTCTGACCACCACGTGGTCGCCGGGTTTCAGCTGATGCCCTGGACTCTCCGGAGGTTTTGGCAAAGCATCGAAGACCTGTTGATGAATAAGACTCAATTTAGCAGTCAAGTCGTAAAGGTAGTCTATCAACATAGGATATTCAATGGTGCACAATTGTTTAGGCCTTGGCACACCCCAGATATTTGCCGGACGGCCAAACACAATCTCATATGGAGAAAGCCCTATTCTAGAATGCGCTGTTGCTCTCGTTGATAACAAGGCCAAAGGAAGTGCGTCTGGCCAAGCTAAACCTGTGGATGCTTGTATTTTGGCTATCTTAAGCTTCAGAGTGCCATTGTAACCCTCGACTAAACCAGCAGATTGGGGATGGTTTGCACTATGGAATTTTTGTTTCAATCCTAGACCAGCACACACACTCTGCATAACTTTCCCTATAAACTCACTTCCGTTATCTGACCATACAATCCGTGGCATTCCAAACCTAGGGAAAAATTCCTTGAGAAGAATTTTGGCAGTTGATAGAGCAGTGTTGTCCTTTAGTGGGTATGCTTCTATCCACCTGGAAAAAGCACAAACTACCACCAGGACGTACTTTAAATTGTTGCAACGTTCCATGTGAATGAAGTCTAACTGAATTACTTCAAAGGGGCAGGATGGAGGAGCGAAATGTCCAGCTGGAGTTGGAGTTCCCTTGCCAGGATTATGCATCAAGCACACCATACAATTTTTCACCACTCTCTCTGCACACTTACTGATTCCCTCATTCTTCCAGACCGGAGCCAACATCTTACATATCCCTTTAGAACTTATATGCGCTACTCCATGTGCCATCGTCACTACTGCAAGCACATACGCATTAGGCAACATCCAACGCTGCTGTTCTGTCAAATCAATCCAACATCCATTCGAGTCCAACTTGCCCGTACTTTCTCTCCATACACGTTTCTCTTCCTCAGTCGCTTCTTTCTGAATCTCTTTCACACTTTCCATAGTGTCCTCACACATTCCAGATTCAGCAATCCATCTTGCAGACGTAGCAACATACATTCTACTCATCGTGTCTCTAGCTGTCTGTTTAGCAGTTTCATCAGCAAAGGCATTCCCACGACCAACATCATCCGTGATTGCTTTATGAGCACTGCACTTCACAATCGCAACTTCAGTCGGCAAGGTTAGAGATTCCAACAAGTCGTTAACTAGCTGACCATGTTGGATCTTAGTCCCATGGGACGTAATGAAACCTCTTTCTCTCCACAACCGGCCAAAACTATGGGCCACGCCAAATGCGTATTGACTATCTGTAAACACATTCACTCTCTTTCCCTTAGCTAAAACACACGCTCTCGTTAGAGCTATTAATTCTGCAGCTTGGGCAGAATTCTGACTCACTCTTGCAGTCTCCACAATCGTCTTCAAAGTCGTTACTGCGTAGGCAGCAGTCACATCACCATTCTCCAATTTAAAACATGACCCGTCCACATATAGCGTACCATCTGGGTCTGATAGAGGAGTATCTTTTAAATCGATACGCCCTTTTGTCTCTTCCTCCGTTTTGAAATAACAGTCATGTGGCTCAGAATCACTCGACTCTTGATCAGTCGGCAACAATGTTGCTGGATTCAATACATTGCATCTTTTGATCTGAATATGACTCGCTAATAATGTCAGCTCGTAACCAGATAATCTCGCACTGGTAAGGTGTTGTGTCTTCGTTCGATTCATGAGTGTATCCACTGCATGAGGAACCATGACCACTAGCATATTATTCATCACCAAACCAGCAGATTGTCGAATGGAAGCTGCAGCTGCCGCTGTAGCCCTCAAACAACTAGGTAACGCTCTGGCTACCGGATCTAATGTTGATGAAAAATACGCACAAGGGCGTTGTTTATCACCAAACTTCTGTGTCAGAACACTCAACGCGCAACCTTCTCTTTCGTGAACGTAGAGCGTGAATGGCTTGCTGTAATCAGGTGTACCCAATACAGGAGCTGAACACAATGCTTTTCGTAATTCAGTAAAACTCTCTTGACATTCATCAGACCATGGCACCGGACTCGGAACATTTTTCCCAGTCAAAGCTACCAATGGTTTTGCTAAAAGAGAAAAATTTGGGATCCACTGCCTACAGTAAGAGGTAATACCTAGGAAGGCACGTACTTCTCTCTGTGTGCGTGGAACACTCATCTGCGTAATTGCTTTTATTCTTTCCGGGGTCAACTTCCTTCCCTCCTTTGACAAGAGATGACCTAGATAGGTCACTTCTTGGCAGCAGTATTGCATTTTCGAAGGAGACACCTTATGATTCAAATTAGACAAATGATGCAATAGGGAAATTGTAGCTGCTTTGCAAGTTTCCTTGTCATCGGCAGCCACTAAAAGATCGTCTACGTACTGTACTAGGGCAGAACCTGAAGGAAGCACAAAAGAATCTAGCTGACTTTTTAAAGCTTGACTATAAATGGATGGACTTTCACAATAGCCTTGTGGAGCGCGTTTAAATCTGAAACTTCGACCTCCTAAACAGAAGCCGAAAATATCCCTACTTTCTTCGGCTATCGGAATGCTGAAAAAGGCATTCTTCAAGTCGATGACTGAGAACCAAGTAGCTGTAGCAGGAATCAATGTTAACAAGGCAGTAATGTCTGGCACTACAGGAAACTGCGGAATTACAATCTTATTAACTTCTCTAAGGTCTATGACAAACCTATAAACTGGAGGTTTTGTAAGATCAGTTCGCTTCAGAATCGGTAATACAGGACTGTTACAGACATTTCCTCTAGTTTCTTCAACTACACCCTTCTTAATTAAGTCTTGCACAATCAATAAAAGTGCACGCTCACCTTCACTCGATATTTTATACTGGGGAATTCTTGGAAATTTTACATTCGCTTTCAAAGTTACTACATACGGTGGAATTTCTAGAAGACCTACGTCATTAGGACCAGTCGCCCAAAGAGAATCAGGGAGTGAACGTAGCTCCGGCGGGAGTGCGTCCATTGACAAGTACATCGGAGAGGTGATATTTTTACCCAATGTAAGCTGTACTCCTTCCGGAGAACAGTACAATGTCGCATATAGTCGTTTTAACAAATCTAAACCAAGCAGATTTTCATTACAACCTGTCGTCAAAATCAGGGGTGCTTTTAATTGGCACGGTCCAACAGAAATAGACAAAGGACCAGATATCGGGTTGTACACAGGGGCGCCTGAAAAACCTACGGAAACATTTGTTGAGCCAGACAAAGGTGCGCCAGGGAGTTTCGCATGAATGATAGAACTTTTCGCGGCACCAGTATCCAACAGAAACGGTTCGACTACACCTGATGTTGCTACTGCGACATAAGGCCCACTCTGATCCACTGGAACTGATACTACTCCCTCTCTCTGTCCATGGCTGTCCTAGTACCCATTTTGTTGAAAACCCTCTTCTACTTCACAATAATCTTCAACAAGATATTGCTGAGATCTATTTTTGCTGAACAGATTGTCCATTTCTCTGATCAAAGTGATTGGAGGGACGATCATTCGTTTGTGGAGGCATAGCACCTCGTCCTCGTCCTCTAGAATTCTGCACAAAACCACCACGACCTCTTTGAGCTGCTGCTGCATTATTTTGCGCTAAGATCGGACATTCATTTTTATAGTGACCCTCTTTTTTGCAGTACGCGCATTGATTCCACTGATATTGAGGCCTTGATGTACTATAATCTGTCCTTTGGTATGAGTTTTGCTGCGTATTAGTTTGATTCGTGCGAGGCGGATACGCCTGCTGCAAAAGAACTTTAGTTTTTAAATCTTTCGTTTTCTTTTCTGATTTTTCCTTTTCCTCTTTATCTCTATTTTCGTAGTACTGCGCAGTCGCAAGTATTTGCGCTGTCGTAGATACAGCCCACGCACTTTCTGAGTCTTTTAATTTATTGCATAATTCAGGTAACAAATTATGCACGAATTTATCGACAAACAATCTCTGTCCTCCTTCTGTACTCATGTCCTGACCACTATGATCCACAAAAGTCTCTTCGAACCTCGTGAAGAAGTCCGAGACACTTTCGTCTTTCTTCTGCCTACATGCTGACAACTTGTCCCAATTAACACGCAATGCTGGCATCAGAGTCTTCATTAGATCAATTATTCTACCTGGCAGATTAGCAATCAGAGGTTCAGGTTTCGCACCACCTATTTGTTGATTATCTGCTGCAGTGATAGCTGCCCAATCACCACCTAAAGCAGCCTGATGATCCTCTCTACGAATTTTAGCCCACACTGGTTGCGGAACTACATTACCAAATAACATATCAATGTCGGCTAAGTTCATTATACAAGCTTCAACTGTCTGTGTTAATTCCTTGTAATATCCGGCTGGATTCTTACGCGGATCTGGCAAGGCCTGTTTCACTGCTAATACTTCTGCTCGCTTCCATGGAATGTGTATCCACACTCGTTGGAACTGTGCTGGAGCAGCTACAACACCATTCGGTGCGTCAGCTTGCACAGCTTCGCGCCAAATTGGAGGAACCTCCCTCATAGGATATTGGCGACTTAGCTTCATTTTGCCTTTTTCTAAATCTCTCGGTGAACGAAGAGATGGATCATTCCTAAAACTTAAAATGAGTTCCATCGCTTGTTTTATTTTCTCACCCACTATCATTCCAGCAGCAAACTCCTTTTGAACCCTAATTAAATCTTCTAAATCTGATTCGACATCGTCTTCTTCTATCTCTTCACGTAACAACGAGCACATCTCATCAAAGACGTATCGTTGCGTTGGTTCTCCCCACTGCATAAATGTGTCTAGCACATCTCTCGTACTATATCTTCTACCTTTCGAAATCCATCTGAGAGCCGTGGAATCTAAAACTCCCCGTTCCTCAGTACTCGGAAGCTGACTCCGTCTCTGAACAGAGTCAGTAGTAGGAGTCTTAATCAAAGTTTTATATATAGGAGACAGCATATTAGTAACCGAATCAGTGATTCTTCGACGAACAGAAAGTGGAGTTAGTACACTCGCAGACATAGAGAATGCAGTGGAGGTAGGAATAGATGAGGAAGCAGTAGGAGTATCGAGGAAAATAGTTTCTGGAGCAGTAGGTACAGAGGTAGGTATAGGGACTGGCAGTGTAGGAAGAGGAGGAGCTGTAGGAACATTCACATTCATCACAGGAAGTACAGGAACTTGATTCTGAGGGATAGGAGCAAGAGCACCAGGTTGTCCAGCAACCGGCAATTGAACATTCAGGACAGGCGGAGCCGTAGCACCTTGTGCATACGGTGGAGGTGACCGTAACAGATAAGATAGCAGAGGATCGTTTTCGGAGTCCTCCAGTATCTTAGCCATTTTCGATGGCAAGGCAGGATAGCACTTGTCAATCGCTAAGTTATGCTCTCTAATGGCTACATCTATGACCTTCTCACACTCGTTAGCCTGCAACTGTTTAGTCGCTTGCTCTAGAGTTAACTCTTCTTGTTCTTTCTGCTCTTTCTTCAACCTTTTCATTTCTCTCTGTTTGGATTCTTTCCGCCAATAACGGAAGGAATCAAACATTGCCGGCCGGGCTTTCTTCTTAAACAATTTCGCTTCCAAATTGTCGAGAATCTCTGGTTCAAAACTACCATGTAGTGGCCAACTAAGGACACCATCCTTCTTACAATAGCGGACCCATATTTCATTATAAGTTATAGGACCCACGCCATACTTACAATATAAATCATATAGGGGAGTCCCAATCGGAGGAACCAGACAAGAGTCCTCCAATCGTGAGTCACTGTTGCAACTAAAACAAGACAACATTTTCCGACTTACCATTTTCAGTCAGGAACACAAAACAAACAAAACACGGAACAAATATGTGCACTCGAACCAAGAACTTAGGCCTACCAAAACGAACTGATGTATCGATACCCAAAACTAAACCAAATAGATTATCGTAACTAGAACAACCAATGATAATCTGACCAAACCAAACCAAACCAAGAACCGATCAAGGATTTTTAACAATCCTCACAAAAGTAACCAGCTAGCTATCACTAAATACTTAACTGAGTCACTGAAGACGTCACCAAGGAGAAACCCGTCACGTTTCGCCGTACTAAGGACTGCACCACTTCGGGTCCAAGACAGGGCGACGGTCAAGGCAACGGCCCACTGCAGCCGTCCTGAACGGGAAACCCTCGTGGAAGAGAACTTCGGGCCACTTTTGCGATATGCCGGGATCGATGAAGTGGGGCGCCTCCCTCAGGAATCTTCACACGAAGCTTCTCGAACTCTTCAGGCTTTTGGACCGGTACCGAATGACGTCGCCCCACGTTGGGCGCCAATTGGAGTTCTGGACTTTTTGGTTCCGTCCAGAGGTGTCAGGGTACAACACCCAAAGACCCCGGAGTTCCACCTGCCTTGGTGCACAAATGAACAGAAACACGGGCTTCTCGATGGTGGCGTCAAAGACCAAAGGTTTATTACTGCAGGGACACAGAAGTCACAGAATCTACACACGGGCAGAGACTAGGAGCCTGTTCGATTTGTACAAAGTGGGTTGCTCCTTATATACTGTTTTTTATGCTAGGGGCGAATTCTTTACATGTAATACATTCCCAAAACCTTTGTGTCTAAAACAATAAATATTTGGCGTTACACAGGAACCGTCGATAATATCTGAGGCCAAACATTGCGAAAAGAGGGGTTCCCACTAGTTTGTCACAATTCCCTGTCAATATTGCATTCAGGACCCGGACCGCCTCATCGTAAAGTTCGTTACCTCCCCCTAATAAAGATTCAGAAAGAAAGAAACAGAGCCAGGTGTGGAAGATAGAAAAGCGGGATAAGGGATGTTTGTGGGTTGTAAATGGGCAAGGCTACCGGCTTCGGCCGCCTAATCATGATCAGGTACAATGGACACGAAGACCAGTTTGGCAGGACTGGCCTCGGGCAGAGGAGGCAGCCTTTGTCGAGTCATGCAGCTACAGCGTGATCTGGTTTAAGGTGCACGTGTCATGTAAGAGGTGAATCTCCGGCTAAGACTACGTGTCCTTAATCAAAGTGGAGTGAATGAAGTGATCAGAGGCTATTGCATATGTGAGGGCAAGGAAACACAAAATGGCGGCCACGATCTAAGATGGATGCCATGGGTAGATCAGAAATGTGTTAATAAAAGGAGTGCTCTTGCTCGTAGCGTAGCGAAAACACTAGGATATACTAAATGGATCATTTGCGGTTCACTGATACCAATTTCATGTATTTCCGACGAACTTAAAAACACGGGTTCAAGTCGTCACGAAACCGTCACGGAACCTCACGGAACCTCAGGTGGCGCAAGGCCTTTATAAATAAGGCCCTGACTTTGTTTGCTGATATTGAGTGGTTGTACATAGGTTCTGCGCAGTGTTTCTTACATGTTATTCAAAAATCGATTTTTGGGTGCAATTGATTGGTATTTGCATTTGGCCCTTTTTTATGATTGCCTTGTGCAGCTGATGCATCACTTTAAACATGGGTAATAAGTGATGCACTGGTGGTGCAAGACCTTCATAAATAAGGCCCTGACTTTGTTTGCTGATATTGAGTGGTTGTACATAGGTTCTGCGCAGTGTTTCTTTCATGTTATTCAAAAATCGATTTTTGGGTGCAATTGATTGGTATTTGCATTTGGCCCTTTTTTATGATTGCCTTGTGCAACTGGTGCATGATTTTATACATGGGTAATAAGTGACGCACTGGTGGCGCAAGGCCTTTATAAATAAGGCCCTGAATTTGTTTGATGATATTGAGTGGTTGTACATAGGTTCTGCGCAGTGTTTTTTACATGTTATTCAAAAATCGATTTTTGGGTGCAATTGATTGGTATTTGCATTTGGCCCTTTTTTATGATTGCCTTGTGCAGCTGATGCATCACTTTAAACATGGGTAATAAGTGACGCACTGGTGGCGCAAGGCCTTTATAAATAAGGCCCTGACTTTGTTTGCTGATATTGAGTGGTTGTACATAGGTTCTGCGCAGTGATTCTTACATGTTATTCAAAAATCGATTTTTGGGTGCAATTGATTGGAATTTGCATTTGGCCCTTTTTTATGATTGCCTTGTGCAGCTGATGCATCACTTTAAACATGGGTAATAAGTGACACACTGGTGGCGCAAGGCCTTTATAAATAAGGCCCTGACTTTGTTTGCTGATATTGAGTGGTTGTACATAGGTTCTGCGCAGTGATTCTTACATGTTATTCAAAAATCGATTTTTGGGTTCAATTGATTGGTATTTGCATTTGGCCCTTTTTTATGATTGCCTTGTGCAGCTGATGCATCACTTTAAACATGGGTAATAAGTGACGCACTGGGGGCGCAAGGCCTTTATAAATAAGGCCCTGACTTTGTTTGATGATATTGAGTGGTTGTACATAGGTTCTGCGCAGTGTTTTTTACATGTTATTCAAAAATCGATTTTTGGGTGCAATTGATTGGTATTTGCATTTGGCCCTTTTTTATGATTGCCTTGTGCAGCTGATGCATCACTTTAAACATGGGTAATAAGTGATGCACTGGTGGCGCAAGGCCTTTATAAATAAGGCCCTGACTTTGTTTGCTGATATTGAGTGGTTGTACATAGGTTCTGCGCAGTGATTCTTACATGTTATTCAAAAATCGATTTTTGGGTGCAATTGATTGGAATTTGCATTTGGCCCTTTTTTATGATTGCCTTGTGCAGCTGATGCATCACTTTAAATATGGGTAATAAGTGACGCACTGGTGGCGCAAGGCCTTTATAAATAAGGCCCTGACTTTGTTTGCTGATATTGAGTGGTTGTACATAGGTTCTGCGCAGTGTTTCTTACATGTTATTCAAAAATCGATTTTTGGGTGCAATTGATTGGTATTTGCATTTGGCCCTTTTTTATGATTATCTTGTGCAGCTGATGCATCACTTTAAACATGGGTAATAAGTGACGCACTGGTGGCGCAAGGCCTTTATAAATAAGGCCCTGACTTTGTTTGCTGATATTGAGTGGTTGTACATAGGTTCTGCGCAGTGATTCTTACATGTTATTCAAAAATCGATTTTTGGGTGCAATTGATTGGTATTTGCATTTGGCCCTTTTTTATGATTGCCTTGTGCAGCTGATGCATCACTTCAAACATGGGTAATAAGTGACGCACTGGTGGCGCAAGACCTTCATAAATAAGGCCCTGACTTTGTTTGCTGATATTGAGTGGTTGTACATAGGTTCTGCGCAGTGTTTCTTACATGTTATTCAAAAATCGATTTTTGGGTGCAATTGATTGGTATTTGCATTTGGCCCTTTTTTATGATTGCCTTGTGCAGCTGATGCATCACTTTAAACATGGGTAATAAGTGACGCACTGGTGGCGCAAGGCCCTTATAAATAAGGCCTGTTTGATGATATTGAGTGGTTGTACATAGGTTCTGCGCAGTGTTTCTTACATGTTATTCAAAAATCGATTTTTGGGTGCAATTGATTGGAATTTGCATTTGGCCCTTTTTTATGATTGCCTTGTGCAGCTGATGCATCACTTTAAACATGGGTAATAAGTGACGGTGGCGCAAGGCCCTTATAAATAAGGCCTTGACTTTGTTTGATGATATTGAGTGGTTGTACATAGGTTCTGCGCAGTGTTTCTTTCATGTTATTCAAAAATCGATTTTCGGGTGCAATTGATTGGTATTTGGCCCTTTTTTATGATTGCCTTGTGTAACTGGTGCATCACTTTATACATGGGTAATAAGTGACGCACTGGTGGCGCAAGGCCTTTATAAATAAGGCCCTGAGTTGCTATTGTATAAACTTAAATATGTTGCAATTTATTGTTTATATTGTTTGCTTTTCAACATTACTTTGTTGTTTGCTAATAGTGGTCTTTCATGTGTTTTTTTAACAGAACAACAGATTCAAATCAACTTCTGAAAAGCAAGCAAAAATGCCTTCAAGGCAAAGAATTATCAAAAATACCATACGGAAAAGGAGAACATCAACAACAGAGTTTATGGAATCCTCTTCAACAACTACTTCAAAAAACACCAAAAAGTTTCTGGTAAGCCAATTAAGTCTTTTCTTCGCAACATATGTCGTAGAAAAAAAAATGATATTGCTAATGTGAATATACAGAAAAAGTCAACAAATCTAAAAAGGAAGGAGAGGCCCACAAAAAATGTCTCCATTGGAGCAGGAGAGAAGAGAATGGATAGCAATAGAAGGGTAAATCTTTTTAGGGACATTCGTAGGCGAATGTTTCGCAATAGGGTAGTTTTAAATTTGCTAAAAAATGATAAGAAAAGTAAACTGAGAGCTGCTTTTTACAAGAAAAAGAAAAGTGTAGAAAAGATTGTTGATCAGGCTTTTGAAGTTAAGAAAAAATTATTTATTTTAATAATCAATAGAATTAGGATACTTAATAAGGCCATTGATGTTTTCAAATCGAACAGTAGATGGAAAAGAATTATTAATCGGAGTAATTTTTGTGAAGTATTTTCTGGTGAATGGATGCATAGTTCAAGTTCTGAGCCTTTTTTCAATGAGGAGAGTTACTTTCAGGAAAATGATTTGGTGCATGCAGTTGACACCAGTGGTCGAGCATATGAGGTGAAAGATGGTTGTGTGATGGAAAAAGAGAAACTTGTATCTAGAGATGCAGAAGAGGCAGAAGAGGTGTTAGCTGATGAAGTTTTAGGGAGACGTACTAAGGGTCCAGTGTACACATGGAAATGCAGTAGTATTTGTAGTGTGCGACAGGAATCAATCGATTTGCATAGAAATTTCTTACGTACATATAGTAAGAAAAGTCTCAAACAAAAAATGAAGATCCTGCAAGAGTTAGATCCTTGTAGAGTGAGAGAAAGCACAGGTTTGCATGGGCATTCACTAGCTTGTCTTTCTAGAAAAGTTTGTCGGAGTGTTTTTCATCATTTTAGGATGTTAGCAGTGCATCATAATAACGTGAGGAAATTAGTGAGAAAGTTGTATTATGCAAAAAGTCCCGCACTTGAGCTTAAACAGTTAAACAGTGCTCTTTTGCATGGATCTGAAGTGGATGTGAAGACTATTTGTGAAGAAATTGAGTTTTGTTATTTTGGGAACAAAGAGGACAGTGTAGAAATAGATATAGTAATGGATGGTAATGCAGAAGATAATGGACAGATTTCAAGTATTGAAAAGTTTGATGAGGAAATTATCAAGTTTAAGGTGAAAGCAAGTGAAAGGCCTAATTTAACTTGTGTGTGTTGTCGACGGACTCATTATAAGATTCAGACTAGGTTAGTTGATTTATATGCAAAAAGTGAATTGGAAAATAATAGTGAATGGAAGGATTTTGTAAGTTATTTGTTGGTGGAGAATTCTTTTGATTTGAGTTTGGATCAGCGTATTTGTAATTATTGTTTAAATAAATTAAATGAAAATAAAATGCCTGCTAGAGCAGTTTATAATAATCTTCAGTTGATAGATATTCCTTCTGAATTGATGGATCTAAATACTTATGAATCTATTTTGATTCAATGTGTCCATCCTTTTCAGGCTATTGTACGCATGGAGCCTAAGACAGGGAAATTGCCTGCATCAGATTTACTGAGAGGATTAAAGGGAAGAGTTGTTTATTTGCCTCTAGATGTCAAGAAAAATATTGATACAATTGGTGTAGAAAGAGTAGAAGAAGATCCTTTAGTTATTCTAGTTAATGGGGTTCCAACAAAGAGTAAGAAAATCTGGCAAGATTTAGTGGATGTTAAAAAAGTCAAAAAGGCAACGTTGTATTTGGTCAAAAACAATGAGTACTACAAAGATGTAAGTGTTGGAGCAGAGGAAACAGCTATAGAAGAAGATAGTGATTCTTCAGTTGCTCAAATTGAAAAAGTTGATGTGTCTAGAACTGAAGAAATATATGAACATTATACTGTTCATCCTTTGCATTCAAAAGAAGTAATGGGAAATGCAATTGACTTGTTTCAAATGAAAGCAGCAAAAGGAAGTCCCATTAGTGTATGGGAATAAAGTTTGGAAGCTCGTTGTTTTCCACAATTATTTCCAACAGGTTGTGGTGGACGATATGATGATCGACCAGTTCAAATTCCTGCAGCTGAATACCGGACTCTAAGATTATATGCTGAAGATCCAAGGTTTCGTCAATGCATTCCATATTTATTTCATCTACTGTTTGAAAGTGATTTGTCTGGGCTTTCTTATGCAGTTAATCATATATTAAAAAGTGGAGCTCATTTTCAAAATGTTTGTGCAAGGGACTTTATGGAGAAAGTTAATCTGCAAGACAGTATTTTGGAATCTCAGCTAATCAATCTCATGGCATGTCAACGTGGAACCAACGAGTATTGGTTTCGTCGTCATGGAGAATTGAAATGTATGCTAAGAAACTTAGGAACTCCTACATGGTTCCTCACTCTTAGCTGTGCTGAGTATGCATGGGACAATTTACTTCAATTTCTACGGGAGGCAAATGAAAACATACCCAATATAGAATTGAAAACACCAGGAGAACTGTGTTCTTTAGATCCAGTGAATGTTTGCAGATATTTTAATCATAGATTTGAAGCTATGATGTCTTTTATTACCAACAAAAAAAATCCTCCCCTTGGAGAGGTTTTGGATTTCTTTTGGAGGAAGGAATATCAAGCGAGAGGTGCTCCTCATATACATATGTTGTTGTGGATTAAAGATGCACCCAAATTTGGATCAGATTCAGATGAAACAGTGATGAGTTTCATTGAAGAGTATTCAACATGTGCTGTTCCAAAACCTACTGAAGAAAACAATTTAAGGCAACAAGTTTTACGTTTTCAATCTCATCGTTGTGGAAAGTACTGTCGTCGAAAATTTAAAAACAAAGAAAAGTACTACACGAAATGTCGTTTTGCATTTCCTCGACCAGTGATTTCTAAGGGAAGAGTAAATAATTTAATGTCATCTCTACGACATACTGTGACGAGGAAATCTCCTAAAAATACATATAATTTGAAAAGAAATGAAGAATCTAAGTACATCAACGATTACAACCCAGTGATTTTGTCCATGTGGAATGCTAACATGGATATTCAGTTTGTTGCTGACAACTCTATTGCTGTGGCTCGATATGTGACATCTTACATCACAAAAAAAGAAAAGACAGAACTGAAGGAAATGTGGGAGGACATTTCACATGAAAAGAGTCTAAGCAAGAAATTATACAGTTTCAGTCTGAAGATGTTGTCGCATCGAGAAATTGGAGCATATGAATGTTCTGATCGGTTATCATCAGCAAGTCTCTATGCCAAATCAAGAACAATCATTTGGGTGAGTCTTGGTCTTGCTGCAACACGAAACCGAGTTTTGAAATCTGTACAAGAAATTGAATATTTGGCGGAGAAAGAACCAAACAGTACAGATATTTTGAAGACAAATATGTTGGATACATACTATCCAAATAGAAGTATTCACCTTGAGAACACTTGTTTGTATGAAGTTCTTCAAAACTACAGTTATAAGAGGAACATCACAGAAGATATCAATAATGGAAAATATGCACTCATTGGCTATGAAGGATGTCTAGTAAAGCAGAAAAAAGGCCATTTGATTAATCATCGAAAATTGAGTTGTGAAGTTCCAGACAAAAGAGAATTTTACTATTTAGCTCTTTTGCAACTCTTTAAGCCATGGCGTACAGAAGAGGAACTACTTGGAGATTTTCTCTGTTATGAAGACTCTTTTAATGCAACTAAGGATACCATAGAATGTCCTATTTTTCTAAATTATCTGCAAATGTTGAATGAAGAAATGGAGCAAGAAACCACAATTGCTGAAGAGATAGCTAGAAACAGTTCTCAAGATAGTCAGAGTTCTACTTCATTGAGCCAGGATCCACTAGGAGGACCAATTATCCAAAATGAAGCTGCCACTGCCATGGATGAGGTGGAAAGAGCTATGGAACAAGCTCAAGAGGATGGAGTTAACTTAGAAGATTTGGTAAAGCAACTAAACATTGAGCAGAAAAAGATATATGATGAAGTCACAGAGCAGATTGAACATGGATTCAGACATGAGAAAAAAGAGTGCTCATGTATATCATTTGACCCTGTCCGACTGTACGTAAGTGGAGAAGCGGGGACAGGAAAAAGTTTTCTAATTAAAGCCATTGCAAGTTATCTGCAGAAAAGGACTGATTCACCACTGTCTTGTGTTGTAACTGCTCCAACTGGTCTGGCAGCACATAACATTAAAGGGATTACTCTACATCGTTTATTGATGCTGCCAGTTGAACATGATAATTAATTGCATTACAACAAGTTATCTGGAGATGCGTGTTCTGAAGTTTCAAGAGTCTTGAAGAAAATGAAACTTCTTATCATTGATGAAGTAAGCATGGTCTCAAATCTAATGCTTGCTTTTGTGCATTTGAGAATGCAAGAAATTCTTAAAACAGAGTATGATGTGTTATTTGGAGGAAAACACATTATTGTTTTTGGAGATCTATTGCAGTTGACTCCAGTAAAAGGACAACCAGTGTTTAAAATGCTCACACATGAAGATACCAGGAAGTCCCTTGGAAGCATTGGAAATGTTAATATATGGCTAAATTTTAAATATGCTGAACTGCTTCAAAATATGCGACAGGCCAAGGATGAAGATTATAAAAATATTCTACAAGATGTAAGAATTGGAAAAGTGACTGAGCTTGGGAAAAAAGCTTTGCATAGTCGATTAATTTCAAATTTGTATCCAAATGAAAACATTCTTCCAGAGAATATTTTTAAAAAAATGACTGAGAAGAAATCTGGGATATGTTTGATGCCAACTCTGCAAGAATGTTCCATCTTCAACAACAAAATGTTAGAGTTAGAAAATGAAGAGATTGTGAAACTGGAAGCAATAGATAAAATAGAGCATATGGGTGCAACAATTGTTTTGTCTGAAAATTTGAAAACTAAATTGGATTCATTGGAGAAAAGTATTTCAAAAACAGCTGGTTTTGAAAAGACTCTGAATGTGTGTTTAAATTGTCGTATCATTTTGAGAAGGAATTTAAATGTTGAAAGAGGTCTGGTAAATGGAGCAATGGGTTATGTTGTTGATTTTGTGAATTACAGAAATAGAGATGGAATTGAATTTTTAAAAATAAAATTTGATGGCATTGAACAAGTACAACAAATAAGTCATGGTTCTGCTAGATTTTTACTTGTAAAAGACTTATATGTTCGCCGAAAACAGTTTCCTGTTTGTTTGGCGTATGCGGTGACAATTCATAAATCTCAAGGTTTAAGTGTAGATGGTGCTTTAGTGAACATTGGAAGATCTGTGTTTAAAGAGGGTATGGCATATGTGGCATTATCACGAGTCAGAACTTTATCAGGATTGTACTTGATTGCGTGTGATGAGACAAAGATTTCTGCAGATCTAGATTGTGTTAAAGAATACAATAGATTAAGAAGAGAATATGCTCCACATTTGCCTCAATATCCTCTGTTTGAAAAACGTGTGGTAGGCCGAAAAAGAAGAAATGAGGATAATTGTAGTGAGGTAGTTGCAAAAAGACAAAAAGTAGAGAAAACTGTAATTGAAAACAGGAAGAAAAAGAATTGTGGAGAAAATGTTGTTGGATTTCAGTTTGAAAATAGTTCTGGTGTCAACTGCTATGCTAATGTAGTGATTAATGTTGTTTTTTTTCTTAAAAGTTTACAAGGACAGATTGTTGAAAATCGGGATCAAAGATTGTGTGGTTTATTGAATTCTGTGTTTGAGAAATGTAGCAGTGTTACAGCACAAATAGAAAGTGTAACAGAAATTCAAAATATTTTAGATATGTGTTCTGGTCAAGATAAATTTTCACAGAACATTCAGCAGGATTGTCAGGAATTTTTATTGTATATGTTTGGTGTTTTGGAAGATGAAGGTGTAGATGTAGATAATCTTTTCAGCCTTTCTTATCAATGGCAGCATGACTGCCAAAATTGTAGTTCATCAAGTACTACTAGAATAGACACTGAAAGATTTTTATATTTGACTTTACCAGACTGTAAATCAGTGTCATTTAAAAATCTAGTTAAAGCAGCAGATCATAATATGGTGTGTACCCAATGTAACTATCCAATGGTATCCACATTATTTACACAAAGTTATGGTCAGTATATCATTTTAGTTTTCCAACGATGTAGACCTGATGGAACTAAATTGACAACTTCTATCAAAAATTTTGTAGCTTCTCAGTTATCAATTTCAGGAAGAACCTTTACAACTGAAGCTATTATTTATCATGATGGATCTTCGACAACCTCAGGACATTATACATGCTACTTAAAATCTGAAAATGGATGGAGTTACTGCAATGATTCTCATTTAACTTATAAACAACGTTTGCCTTATGACTCTACAAATTCTTATCTAGTGTTTTTAAAACCAAAGTTTTAGTAAAGGGAATTGGCCTTTGAAGACGGGAATAGATAATAAAAGTTAGTTAGTTAGTTAGGTAATCTAATGTTTTAAATTATTTATCTCATGTAGATACTTTAAGTGGATCTCAAAGTAAAAAATACTGATATATCTGACACAAATTGGCCGTGAGGAAAGTGTAAGATATGATGTTCTTAGATCTTTTTTCATAGGAAGTCGATGAAATGGAAGTTATAGAGCACAGCAGACTTTTTTTCCACCAAAAGGACCTTCACTATCTGCAATTTGGCCTCACGGAAAAGTAAGTGAATCAAAGATTAGTGTACATATATGAGATGTATGTTTGAATGTTTTTTTTTAAACACAATCTTTTAGATTGTGTTTTTTTTTCCCGCTGTTATATGATGAAGACTTTGATCTCACTAATTTAAGTGAAATTCAATATATTCTGAGAACAGCAAAAATAAATAATGTAACATATTGTAGAAGTTATTGTGTAGTTTGCATTGTGTAATTTATATTGTGTTCACATTGTCTTACACTCATTTTCTTTTTCACCCTTATTTACCTCTCTTTACTAATTTACACTCTTTTTTCATCGCTGTTTCTTTAGTGCACTTCATTCACAACTTCTCAATCTAATAGGAACTGTCTGCATTTCCTCTGTTCCTTCCACCACTTTTTATCTTTTTCATATTCTCACAGTGCCACTGCTTTAGTTTCCTAACCCTCTCTTTCTTTTTCTCCATTTTTTTTTCTTTCGCACTCATTGTACTGTAGTTCACTTAGTTCTTCCTTTTGTCTTTCTGTGTACTTACTCTCTCAGTCCTGTTTTATCCATCGTTCTATACTAACTTCATTCCTTTCATCCCTTCACTCTGTGACTTCACTTCACTCACTCTCAATCATCTTCTATTCCTCTTTTTTATTTATAGTTTCTCAATCAGACTTCTCTCCTTTTCACTCATTTTTCTTTTATTTTCTTATCTTTACTGATTTTGTTTTGATATCTTACATTCTTTTAGTATCTTATTTATCTTTAGGAATTTGTTTTCTTTCTATTTCTTTTTCCTTTTTTTTCTCTTTCTACATTACTTTCTTTCTGTTTTTGTATCCTTCACTATTGCTTCATTTCTTAGTAAACTTTTGTAGATTTTTAAACCTCATGAACTGTTGCTTCTATTTTATTATATATTTTTAAGTAATTATAACGTGTTTTTTCTTTTATCTTTCACAGATACAAGTTTGCATTGATTATATGGTAAGTGTGTTTACAACATCTTTTTTGTTATCACCTTTGGTTTTATTTTCCCTATTTTTCTCTCACCCTACCTCACCCCTGTTTCCTTACTTTGCTTTTCTCACTTATTCTTTTCTTCCATGTTTACTTCCTACCACATTCAACTTCTTTCAGTACCTCTGTCTATGCACACTCCTTCACTTACCTTTTTTACTGGTTCACTTAGTCCCTTTGTGACACTCCTTCTTTTACTCTCTCTCTTCTTTCGCTCCATTATTCCCCATGTCTTACCCTTATTCACTTACATGTACCCTGTTTCACCCCTCTTTGCTTATATTCACTGCTATTTACTTTCCCTCCATCACTACTATTCCTTTCCTCTCATTCCTGTCATTCCCATACTTAACTGTCCTTCCTTTTACTTTCATCATCCATTTACATTCTCCCAGAACCTCTGCTTTAGTCTTCTTCCTATTTCTTCTTTTCTTTTGCTCCCTTATTCATTTTTCTTTTCTCAGTTACTTCCTCTTACACTTTTTATCTGTCTTACTATCTATTACACAGTCCCTCTGTGTTCCTCCCTTTAGCTCTCTTTCTCTTAACACCACTCTCTCTGTCCCCATTCCTTATGGTCACTCCTTCATTCATTTTTTTTCTTTTTTTTTTGTTGGAGCGCTGACGGTACGCGCACCAGGGCGTTCACTGGTACGCGCACCGGGAGCGCTCCAAAGTCAAATATAAAAAAAAAAGTAAAATACTCTTTTAAAATAAAAATAGTATCTTAATATACATTATAGTGTTCATTTTTAGAAAAACCTACCTTTCTCAGCTAAAGACATTTGTGAAAAAATAAGCTTAGAAATTCACTAAAAAGTACATAGGTATGAAGCCCTACAAAAAGTTAAAAATTAGCATAAAAAAACCTATGAAATTCACTGAAAAAACCATAGGTTTCACACCAGTTATAGTTAGGAATTAGCATTTAAAAAACCTATGAAATTCACTGAAAAAACCATAGGTTTCACACCAGTTATAGTTAGGAATTAGCATTTAAAAAACCTATGAAATTCACTGAAAAAACCATAGGTTTCACACCAGTTATAGTTAGGAATTAGCATTTAAAAAAACCTATTAAATTCACTGAAAAAACCATAGGTTTCACACCAGTTATAGTTAGCTGGAAATTTTACTGATATAAAACCATTGAAATTCCCACGTTATAGTTAGTCGGACTCACTATAACTTGCGCGTGCAATGCACTGCTGATGACATCACATTTTACATCACTCATGACATGGTCAGTGACATCACTCATGACATCACTGATGACACCATCCTTGTGACACAGTGACAGACCTCCTCTCACTGTAAAGTAACCTTTGAAACACATATTGAAAAATAGAAACTAACATTTTCAAAAAATTGCATATACCCATACCAGTTACAACAACCAATTCAGTAATTTCACCATCTATATACAAATTCACACATTCACCAACAGTTTTATGTATTCACTCATACATATACTCATTCATCATATGTAGTGATACCCCTATTCATTCTGTTACACACCGACAGTCATCAAAAACTTACTCATACATATACTCACACATGCAAATAAACTAATAAACATCCATTTATTTGCATATACAACTATACACACATTAGCACATTACTTCTAAGGAAACTTACACATACTTACTCTCTTAAACAATGACTTACAGAAACACATACTTATTTAAACAGGAACTCTTTCAATCTCTCACTCTCACATATACTTACTTATATACATCAATGCTCATATATACAAGATTAAAACATATGTAGTTACTCATAAAGACACTAGTGAGAGAGGCATTCACTCACTAACACACACATATACACACTCATCCACCCATACAGTCCTGCACATATGCTGTCTTCAAAACACATATAAATAATGAGTTTTGCATTCATGCATCTATGTGGTAAGTAACAGCCCCACCAAACCATACAGACACTCATACTGATACTAAAAAAACATCTAATAACCCATATACACACACATGTAGCTACTCACCAACCCATGCAGCCACTTGTACACAAAGTAAAACACTGATACATATATTTAAATATTTAAACATTACTCGCTAATATATGTATTCACTAAGATACACTTAAAAAGCCAGTTAACCAATCAATTTTTTTTTTAAAAACATCCATTTAGACACTTATTTAAACATTTATTCTTCCATCGACCTTAACATATACATATATAAAATATATTTATTTTTCAGAAAGATACACATTCACTGGACGATGTCATCAGTGATGTCATTTGAGATGTCATATGGCTGAGATACCCGCCACCCCCTCTCAACACAATCCCCAAGGAATGGGAAACCGGAAACGGTTCTGAACTTTTGGAAGACGGGAGGGAGTGACCCTCCCGGCCGTATTTATTAAAATATGAAACAAAATTAAAACATTAAAATAACAGTTTCATATTATGTACAATTTCATTTCCACATTGCGATGTTTGGCTAACCTTAACATATTCTCTAATACAAAGGTTCACCTAGCCGAACTAACATCCTACAAAACATTTAACTTGAAATTGTACATCCTAACGTTTAAGGGCCAACGGCAAGGTCGTAACCGGTGTCAGATCCCTAAACCAGAAATATCCCCCTCACTTGTGAGGGGCGACCGCACAGAGGTGTACCTCACGTGCATATACCAATTTCCCTTGACTTGACGGGGGCCCCAATAAACTCGACGCCATTTAAAGGTCGTCCGAGGACTCGTGTGAGGTGTCTAGAAGGTAGCGTAAACCCCCTCCCAAACCCCACACAACTTACCACATCTGCCGTCGCAGATGTCCTGGCCCCGGGAAATTCCCCAGGAGGGGGCTGTAGCCCCTCCTACCCAGGAAGGGGCCTTGACCGCCTTTCCTTTCCTTTCGGCGGCCCATCCTTAGAAGGGACCGCCTCCCCGTTGAGGGGCCAATGGCCACCTCCCTCGAGCGCTCCCATCCGTAATGGGTGACGCCCACCCATAGGGATCTTCCAATTACTGCTCACCGATCATGACCTTACCGCCCGACCAAAATAAAAACGACAATTCTAACTAAATTACTAATTGACTAAATTACTAAATGACAGTAATAATTACAACTTATTAAAAGCATGATTACTGATCAACACTAGTGCAGAATTACTTTATTTGCAAAACATACTACAAATTGACCATTCTTTATTGCATATTCAAAGTTATCACGATAATCATCACAACCTGCAAGAAATAGAGTCGCCACATCAAACTTTATTCAAAAACCACTTGCTGTCCTCAGGGGCTGGTGGGTGGGTCAAAATTGGCTCTTCGTTCCGTCTCGAGCTCACGTGCAGCGAGGAGGTGCAGCTTCAGAGCACAGGAACAAGAGGATGCTTTCTTGGCTTGTTGCTCCTTTTATCCGTCTTCAGGGCGGGCGTAAACCCGCCCCTGCCTGTCCCAAGGGCGTGGCCGGCCGCGTCAGTGTCTAGGCCAGCCCACTCCAGGGCGGGAAAAAAGGCGCGCCCCGGCTACGCCGCTACGGGCATACCAGCCGAGACTCGCCTCCCGCCCAAGATGGCTTCCCGGGGGGATCGTGGTACTCCGCCATACGTTCGGGGGGACCGAATGGTCGCCCCTTTCCATATGGCTGAGATACCCGCCACCCCCTCTCAACACAATCCCCAAGGAATGGGAAACCGGAAACGGTTCTGAACTTTTGGAAGACGGGAGGGAGTGACCCTCCCGGCCGTATTTATTAAAATATGAAACAAAATTAAAACATTAAAATAACAGTTTCATATTATGTACAATTTCATTTCCACATTGCGATGTTTGGCTAACCTTAACATATTCTCTAATACAAAGGTTCACCTAGCCGAACTAACATCCTACAAAACATTTAACTTGAAATTGTACATCCTAACGTTTAAGGGCCAACGGCAAGGTCGTAACCGGTGTCAGATCCCTAAACCAGAAATATCCCCCTCACTTGTGAGGGGCGACCGCACAGAGGTGTACCTCACGTGCATCTACCAATTTCCCTTGACTTGACGGGGGCCCCAATAAACTCGACGCCATTTAAAGGTCGTCCGAGGACTCGTGTGAGGTGTCTAGAAGGTAGCGTAAACCCCCTCCCAAACCCCACACAACTTACCACATCTGCCGTCGCAGATGTCCTGGCCCCGGGAAATTACCCAGGAGGGGGCTGTAGCCCCTCCTACCCAGGAAGGGGCCTTGACCGCCTTTCCTTTCCTTTCGGCGGCCCATCCTTAGAAGGGACCGCCTCCCCGTTGAGGGGCCAATGGCCACCTCCCTCGAGCGCTCCCATCCGTAATGGGTGACGCCCACCCATAGGGATCTTCCAATTACTGCTCACCCATCATGACCTTACCGCCACAGGCCGGATAGTTGACCGGCTATCCGGACCCCCCACAACACTCCTGCCTAAAGGTCATGTTATAAACTCTTTAACCAAGCTATGAGGTCTCCTATGAGTAACTCGTTCCCCACCCGGGACAAATGCACACCATCCCCCAAATACATACTGTCCCCTTTAATACAACCATGCGAAACAGAATGCAGTGTACTTGAACGAAACAATCTACTCACTTTGTTATTAATTTTTCTTACTGAATGATTCAGAGCAGAAACCGAAATAGCCCCCCGCCACACTTTTCGTGGGATCATATGGGACCATGCAATTGTGCAATCTGGAACTCTTCTTGCCAACCAACTTACTGTGGAAAGCATTGCCTCAAGAAGAAGTCGTCTACCAGTGGCCACCAAATCGTTGCCCCCAAGATGGACTATGATTATAGACGGCGGTGACCTTGTCCGCCCTAACAAACCCTCAAAAAATGATTGAAATTGGTCAATACAGAGCCCGCCCTTTCCATAGAAGGACACCCTGTACCCGTATTCCCCAGCCACGTGAATCATGTCACCTGCTTTGAATACGTCCGCGGCACGCCTCATGTATGAGTGGCCCACGACCCACACCTCCTTTTTCACAGCCGGTGATGTCTGACCGCTGGTCCCCAGGTGTCGGGTCGACTGCACAGTCCGCCCCGCCTCGTAGGCTTGCGCAACTGAAAACCAAACAAAAACAAGAAGCGTGAGTACATCATTACAGCTTCACAACATGTGCAACCGCACATATCTTTTATAACAGTTCGAGGACCAACGCCCCACACGTTTTATTTCTTCTACACTCAGACCCCTGGCTGTAGCCTCTGTAGCAGCCCCTATCCGAAAGGAATGGGTCCCAAACTCGCCGGGGTTCAAGCCCGCGGCCGAAATCGACATCGCAAGCACCCGCTGGAACTGAAACCTCGTCAGTGGGGTGGCGTCAGCGTGTCTCAACAAGGTCCCCCCCCATGATGCCACCCTTTGCGCTAAATATTCCTCTACGCAAACCACAGGGCACATGGAAGACCCAGGAATCCTCTGTATGATTATGCAGTCCCCAATCGCACCCTGATCGGTTTTGGACCTGACAAACGAGACAGTCATCGTCTCCCCCTTGACCTGAATGTGCTCTCGGCACAGTCCCCCCATCGTATCCTGCTTGTTCTTCGCCACTAGTTCGCTTACCCGCATAGCCCCATGGAATGCCAGCGCAAAAGCGGCTCGGAATAACACTGTTTCATACTGAGATGAACACGTAGCAGGGAGTACGGATAATAACAGGGCCAACCTATCCAGACCTATCGGGTGCCTCTCATCTACTCTGCGACCCTCAAGGCGTTGCCACCCACGTAGCGCTTTTTGCACAACGAAAGACGCTGTCGGGTCCTGGATCCCGTGAGCCCTTGCCATAAAGGAAATGGCGGCCCGATGCCTCTGGGCCGTAGCTACTGATTTGCCTGCCCGATGTAAAGACAGCAGAAATTTTACTACAAACTCTTCCTGGCCCCAAAGCTCCCCCCTAGCAGTCCCCAAAAAGGCCCAATAGGAACGGAACGCCCCTTCATATGCCTTCCTTGTCCTGGGTGCTAAACTCTCTCCCACGAGGTTTTGTAGTTCGGGGCACCGAGAGACCAGAGAGCTTCGGGAAAGGGTGCCGCCACCGGGTCCGCTGTGGGCAGAAAACCCCAGAAGGCCTGCATACGGAAACGAGAAAGCGCATCAGCCGCTTGGTTCATTACCCCCGGCACATGTCTTGCCTTAAATAGCACATTCAATTGCATACACAATAACACAATTTATTTGAGCAGTCTCAGAATCCATTTGCATCGTGCTGCCTGACTATTGATACACTCAACCACGGTCATGTTATCAGACCAGAACACCACAGAGTGATCTCTGAACCCCTCGGGCCAAGTTTTCAGGGCCACCAGAATAGGGAAAAGTTCAAGAAAAGCAATGTTACTTGTCAGCCCGCACTCGTGCCACCATGTCGGCCATTTTTGAGCCGACCATCGAGTGCCGAATATGGCACCAAAACCAATGCTTCCTGCCGAATCTGTCCACAGCCCCAGCTCCTCGGAGGACACCGCCGGTTTGTTCCAGACAATTCGACCATTGAAATCCGCCAGAAATGCCAACCAAATGCGCATGTCCTGGCGAACCTCTGCCGACAGCCTCGTGCGATGATGACCCTCCTTCAGGCCAACCATGGCTTGAGCGATCGAGCGGGAAAAGGGGCGGGCCATCGGCATTACTCTCAGGGCAAAATTCAGCTGGCCCACCAATTGTTGTAATTGAAGCAGTTTGACCTTAGACTCATTAATACACGTCTCCAGGGATGCCCTGAATCTTAACACTTTTTCTCTTGGTAATCGAAAACAACCTTCCTCCGAGTCGAGCTCGATCCCCAGAAACTCGAGGCAAGTCGAGGGACCCACAGTCTTACCTGGTGCCAATGGCACACCAAAATGTTTCATTAAGACACGAAATTCATTCAAAGCCTGTCCACATTCTGGATCCCCGGCTGCCCCCAGAAACAAAAAGTCATCGAGATAATGCATAACATTTTGAAAACTCGTCCTCTTTGTGAAGACCCATTGCAGAAAACAACTGAATTTCTCAAAATAGGCACAAGATATAGAGCATCCCATTGGCATACATCTATCCATGTAATAGTGACCCTGAAACATGAAACCAAGGAGACGCTGATCGTCTGGGTGTACCGGGAGCAACCGGAACGCTGACTCAATATCTGACTTTGCCATCAGCGCACCGGGCCCTAGGCGATTCAACATGGCGACGGCCTCATCGAAAGATGCGTACCGCACCGAACATACTTCTGGGTCTATCGCATCATTCACGGAAAGACCACGTGGGGCTGATAAATTATGTATCAGTCGAAATTCACCCGGGTCCTTCTTGGGGACCACCCCTAAAGGGGAACAAACAAAGTTAGCCATCGGTGGCACATCAAATGGCCCGGCGACTCGACCTCGAGTAACCTCCTTCCCAATTTTTTCCTGTACCACGGTCGTATGTTGCAAGACCGACAGTTGGTTCTTACATTTTGCTACACCCTGAAAATCCCCCACTGGGATGCGGAAACCATATGAAAACCCGTTCCGCAACACCCCAGCGGAAGCATGATCCGGGTACTCGCTGAGCCAAGGAATCATCACCATGGTATCAATCGGAGTAGGTAAAGGCGCCCCTCGGACTATTTCAGACCTGTTTGGCGCTTCCCCTACCACCGTTATCACCCGTTTTGGCTCTGCACATGGACTCAGGATGGGATGGCTGCCCACACCCCCCACATTCGTGTCTAAACTTGCACGCCCCCTGGGGCCTCATACATTTACCCCTGTTAAAATTCCAACAAATCCCCCTTTTACCTGCGTTGCCATTCGGCTTAGAGTGGTAGTCGTTACCTGCACCCGATCGAACGGGTGTCCCAGCGTATTGGCGGGAGGACTCGCCCCCGCTACTTCCTACCAATGGTACTTTCAACATTCCTATACTCTCCATTTTTGACCATGAAACGGAGTCGTAACAATCCCAAGTCAAGTTTTTGTCGTGTTCTTTCGCTTTTCTAAAAATATTATCATAGCAGAACCACTGATTGCCCCCATATGATACGTAATACTCCATGATCCGTGACTGATAAATAGGCAATTCGGTCAACAACTCGGGCCTACGTTCGCCCATGATGGAGGTAAAGATTCCCCATGCCCTGCCCCAAGTGCCAATGTTTTCGTCGACCTTAAAGGCGGCCATTTTTGCGCGCCAAACACTCGGATGCATGAGCTCCTTTTGGCTCTTAACATGCTCCATTTCATAATGGTCGGTAAGCAACGAAAAAATGTTTACATACTCATCCGCCCAAATCTTTTCCTTAATTGCCAGAGGAACATGCTGAGCCACCTTCTCCCTTCGTGAAGGTGCAGACCCCTCCCTCGCAATCGGCAATGGCCGCTTACCTGAACCAGAAGCTGCATCTGCCGCCGGACCTGGGCCTGTTGCTTTTTCTACCGCCGGAGACGGCGGGGTAACTGACGTTGGTGCCTTCACCGCCTCCCTAGTTTCACGCAGTTGTTTCATTAACACCCGGGCGTCGTCAGCCGTGGCGCCCTTGCTATCTTTCCCCAACCACGCTGCCAATTGTGCTGCTTACTCGGGAGGCATATCCTCCCCGGACACGGGAGTGACCACCACGGGAATCGGATTCCCCTCCTTCGGTACTGGAGTTGGCTCTTCAAGCGGGATCTCGGGAACCGGGGTTTCCCCCCCAGATGCCCCCCTTCTGGACCTCTTGCCTCTCCCTCCAGGGGCTGCTCCCGACAAAGGTCGTTTTGGTCCCCCTTCCCCGTCCTTAGCTGCCATCTGCTTCTTCAGATCGGTTACTTCTTTCATGAGCATGCGGAGCATCTGATCGGTACTGACTCGCTTCCCGACTTTCTTGGGCATTCTCAGACCGCGTATCTGTAAGACAAAAAGAAAGATTACCATGCTCAAAATTGGCTCTTCGTTCCGTCTCGAGCTCACGTGCAGCGAGGAGGTGCAGCTTCAGAGCACAGGAACAAGAGGATGCTTTCTTGGCTTGTTGCTCCTTTTATCCGTCTTCAGGGCGGGCGTAAACCCGCCCCTGCCTGTCCCAAGGGCGTGGCCGGCCGCGTCAGTGTCTAGGCCAGCCCACTCCAGGGCGGGAAAAAAGGCGCGCCCCGGCTACGCCGCTACGGGCATACCAGCCGAGACTCGCCTCCCGCCCAAGATGGCTTCCCGGGGGGATCGTGGTACTCCGCCATACGTTCGGGGGGACCGAATGGTCGCCCCTTTCCATCAGTGATGTCATGAGTGATGTCACTGACCATGTCATGAGTGATGTAATATGTGATGTCATCAGCAGTGCATTGCACGCGCAAGTTATAGTGAATCCGACTAACTATAACGTGGGAATTTCAATGGTTTTATATCAGTAAAATTTCCAGCTAACTATAACTGGTGTGAAACCTATGGTTTTTTCAGTGAATTTAATAGGTTTTTTAAATGCTAATTCCTAACTATAACTGGTGTGAAACCTATGGTTTTTTCAGTGAATATATATATATATATATATATATATATATATATGTATATATATATATATATATATATTCACAGAAAAAACCATAGGTTATAGTGGATATATAGTTAGGAATTTGCATTTACAAAACCTTGAAAATTCAATGAAAAAACCATTGGTTTTAGGCCATATATAGTTAGGGATTTGCATTTACAAAACCTTATTTTACTCGCATAAAACCATTGAAATTCCATATATAGTTATAAGCGCTAACTATATATCGCGCACCCGCAATCCACTGCTGATGATGTCACATATTACATCATTCATGACATGGTTAGTGACATCACTGATGACATCACTGATGACATCTCAAATGACATCACTGATGACATCACTGATTACAACATCCAGTGACTGTATGTTTCTGTAAAGTTAAAATATGTTTTACATATTGAAGAATGAGTGGATATATAAGTGTCTGGATGAAGGATTTACTAGGTGCATGACTGACTGACTGATTGAGTGAGTGATTAAATGTGTCTCACTGAGTGCATGGGTTAGTGACTAAACTGTTTTAATTTGTGCATCATTATATCTGTTGTTCTACAAACTGCTGCATATGTTGATCAGTAGCTATATGAGTAACTGTATGGGTTATTGATTGGTTGTCCAAGTATTTGTATGGGAAACTGAGTGTGTGTATGGGTGGCTGGAAGGTGTGTGACTCTGTACATAGATGTGTGAGTAGTTGATTCACTATATGTATAGATTCAAAAGTGCATGTGCAAACAGCTGTATGGGTGGTTGACTGTGCATGAGTGTATTAGTGAGTGAATGGATATCTCAGTGCTACATGTCAAAGTAAGTACATATGTAAAACACAGTACATGTGAGAGTTGACATCTATAAATAACTGTGCATAAGAGCCAGTGAATGTGTGAGTGGCTGTATGGATCATTGTGAACATGTATCAGAGATTGTATAAGAGAGTAAAGTAAATATGTGTTAGTATATGTTTGAATAAGTAAGGTGTGTATAACTGTATAGTTGAGAAAATGGAGGTGTGATTGATTTTTGGCGTAACTGACTAGGTGTGTGAGTAACTCCATGGATGAGTGACAGTCTGTGACTGTCTGTTTACACTGATTGTATCTAAGGTTATATTAGAGTCTGAAGAGGTTCATGGTATTATCACATGAATGATATCATCAGTGATGTTATCAGTCATGTCAAATGAGATGTTTTCAGTGATGTCATCAGTGATGTCATTTGAGATGTCATCAGTGATGTCATCAGTGATGTCACTAACCATGTCATGAATGATGTAATATGTGACATCATCAGCAGTGGATTGCGGGTGCGCGATATATAGTTAGCGCTTATAACTATATATGGAATTTCAATGGTTTTATGCGAGTAAAATAAGGTTTTGTAAATGCAAATCCCTAACTATATATGGCCTAAAACCAATGGTTTTTTCATTGAATTTTCAAGGTTTTGTAAATGCAAATTCCTAACTATATATCCACTATAACCTATGGTTTTTTCTGTGAATTTCATTGGTTTTTTAATAGCAAATATGAAAAGCTTTAAAATGTCAAGTACGTGATAGATAAAAACATTTTCGTATTTATGCACGCTGATGTGCTTTGAACGCTGCCCCCCTCCCCTCTTTTCTCTTAGTAGTACTCTCTCTTTGCAGATAGTGAAGAGTAGTTAACGCAGGCCTTTACCCCCGTTGTAATCCGTCCTGCCTGCTTGTCTCTCCATTTGATTGATTATTATCCAAGCATTTACTGTTTTTCAATTGATTCTCTTTGGTTCATTCTCTATTTACAAACAAGCACAAAGTCGCAATACTCTGTTTAGTCTTTGCAGATCGTGAAAAATCGTGTAAAAAAATAAAAGTAATCGAGCAAAATCAGTAGGCCACTAATTGGATCTCTTTTTGACCTCGCTAAAATAGAAATATTATAAACAACCCTTCATGAGAAATACGAAAATAGTGAGATGAACTGAGCTCCACACCATGAGGGCTGCAAGACAGCTCGGCTCCGTCACCCACCCCGCCCAAAATAACGACAAACCCTATGCAAATATTAAAAATATAGACAACACACCAGCAAAGAAACAGGGTAAAACATTTTATTAAATAACTATTTACATAACGTTGGTTTATAAGATGATGTCAGTAGTGGACCGATGTGTGAATAGGTCGGAAGCAGCACAAGGCGCCAAGATCCGGATGGAAAGTCCTGGATATTGGGTGCCATAGTTCAGAGTTCTGAGTTTGAGCCTTTTTCAATGCCTGTGCTTTGTTGTTTCCCCTCCATCAAAAACAAAAAAAAAATATAAAACTGTGCAAAAATACAAAAAAAACAAAAAATGTTTACAAAAGCAGTGCTTGTAAGACTGTCTGAAGCTTATTTCCACCTACTGCAGCTTCACTATTCCAAAGTAAGTGAGGGTCGTTTGTGGACCTGACTGCATTTGAAAACAATGTTATATGGTACCTCCCTAAACCGCTTGACGGAGGCCCCCGAGGGGCGGTGTGATGACACGGACTCGGAGAAGACGCTTGGCTCCGACCCCCTCCCCAAGTCTTATAGCACTGGTGTAGCCCGACATAGGCGGCCGGCTCCCGGGGTCCGGCGGAACATTTTGCCTTTTGATGACTCTTCTATTCTGGACTTTGTCCCACAATCCGTTTGACCTGAAGACACGCTGTAGTGGGGCGCCCCTTTACCGTTTTAGTTGCCATTCCGCCCGCTTTTGCTACACTGTGCCTCTTCCGCCATTCAGCTGTTTACCGCCCGCTCTTGCGACTACAGCGTCTCGCTCACCATGTAGTTAAGTTGCTCCCGCTCTTGCGGTGCAGCGATAGGCGGCTGCCACAGGACTCTCAAAATGGCGGCCGGCTCTTCGGTTTTGGGCCTGGTCCACTAAAATGGCCCTGGGACACCTTGGAACTCGGACGCTTCCCTGATAGGGCTTGGGTCCCATTCTCGAAAGCGTCCCCTCAGCCGTGAAGATTCTACAAAAGTCTTGGGGGCCCCCGACTCCCGCAGGCTTCTGGTGGGGAGCGGCTGCCATGATTGCTCGTGGAATGGCCACGACGGAGCTACGAGATGGTAGTGCTCTCATGCTGACGCCAGCTTTAGCCTGAAACATCCAGAAACACTGTAGACTACCAATTCGATCAGTTCCGGTAGCGCCCCAACATGACCCGGAAGAGAAGAACTTGCCCTCCCCTCTTTGACTGATGGTTCTTGTTGCCTGTCCCCTCTGTTGTCATTTAACAGAACTTTTTGGACTGCTGAAAGGGGTTGTGTTCCGAACGCTGGTTGGTGGAGACATTTTGACTATATTCTTGACCTACGTTGTCGCGTAATGCGTTATATGACACGCCGCGTTAGCGCACCCGGAAGTGATCCGGGGCGCGGCGGGCAGCGCGTAACGTAAGCATAACAGGTCATGTGACTTGTTAATAAAACTTTTCATTGGTTCATTTTACTTTTGTTATTTTAATGATGAAAAGCTTGGTCATATGACCTAAAAATTACGCTTTTTATTTTTTTCGAACATTATTTTTTTTTAAACATATATGTTATAATATTCCAGGCTAATGTACTTTCCCGAAAAATTTACAACTGTCCTGCAAGTAAAATATATTCCTTTTTCGAGAAAAAGGGCGTTTCTTCGTTCAATGACGAAGCCGTTGAGTAAGAGAGACTCTGCCTGCTGTCTTAGTCGCCGATACGCCTGATTATCAGATTCTTATCGATCACTTTATGTTGCAGAAATGAAAAACACAACTGCCCTTGACCATTTATCTTTACTGCGTTCCTACATATTATACCTTTTATCCGTCATGTAATTGGACTGCTTTATTTCACTTGCCTTTTACTGATTCGAAAACAGTGACTAAAAGTAAAAACTTTACCAATGTAAATACTACTACCGTGTTTTGTTTTAAAAACCTTTATTGTGAAAATATCAGAATACAAATACGGGCCTATAACCACGTGGGCCGGCCACGGAGCAAACTGAAATCGTATATGATGAGGAGACATTTACACTGTAGAGGAACGTAACGAGCGGGCCATTAGGTTGCAAGAACTAAGGTGTCTAACAGTTGCGGAATCGGTGGACGTACATTTTGTAATTAAAATAAGACAGGGCCACTTACAATAACATTTTCTAGATATACATTTGCGGGCAAGGAGTTACGAGTCCCATTTATACCGGCGCCATTTTGGGCGAGGCCGGGCAGGTCCAAGATATAGTCAAAATGTCTTCACCAACAATCGGCCAGACCAGAACCCCTTTCGGCCCTTTATGCTACAAGATGGTGTCTTCCATTCAGAAAATATTGTTGGCAGCATTTTGAAAGGAAAGATAAACAGCCGTTCTCCTAGTGAGTCTCACATTGTTACATTTAGGAAGAATGTTGAAGAGTAATATGTGGAAAATCTGAAGCCATTTTTCTACAAACTCTCAATCAGCCTAAGTCATGGGCGATCTTTGTCCACACCAGGGCAATAGTGAAGCTGCAGCAGGTGCAAAAGAGCTTCAGACAGTCTTACAAGCACTGCTTTTCTAAACATTTTTTTGTATTTTTGCACAGTTTTATATATATTTTTTTGTTTTTGATGGAGGGGAAACAACAAAAAACAGGCATTGAAAAAAGCTCAACAGTGCAGGGCGCCTTGTGCTGCTTCCGACCTATTCACACATCGGTCCACTACTGACATCACCTCATAAGCCAACGGGGCACCCCACACTGACTTTCGGCGCAGCATTGTAGGATGGCCACACCAGTGCGGCAACTTGCTGGACACCACCTCGGTGCCATCCGGATCTCGGAGCGTTCGAGTCACTGTACCGCAAGAGTGACCGGAACTCAGCTGGTCACGCCGTCTTTCGGCGCAGCATTGTAGGATGGCCATACCAGTGCGCCAACTTGCTGGACACCACCTCGGTGCCATCCGGATCTCGGAGCGTTCGAGTCACTGTACCGCAAGAGTGACCGGAACTCAGCTGGTCACGCCGTCTTTCGGCGCAGCATTGTAGGATGGCCACACCAGTGCGGCAACTTGCTGGACACAACCTCGGTGCCATCCGGATCTCGGCGCGTTCGACTCACTGTACCGCAAGAGTGACCGGAACTCAGCTGGACACGCCATATTCCGGCGCAGCATTGTAGGATGGCCACACCACTGCAGCAATTTGCTGGACACCACCTTGGGCAACAGTGAAGCTGCAGCAGGTGCAAATAAGCTTCAGATAGTCTTACAAGCACAGCTCAGAACTCTCAACTATGGCACTCAATATCCAGGACTTGCCATTCGGATCTTGGCGCCTTGTGCTGGTTCCGACCTATTCACACATCGGTCCACTACTGACATCACCTCATAAGCCAACGGGGCACCCCACGCCGACTTTCGGCACAGCATTGTAGGATGGCCACACCAGTGCAGCAACTTGCTGGACACAACCTCGGTGCCATCCGGATCTCGGCGCGTTCGACTCACTGTACCGCAAGAGTGACCGGAACTCAGCTGGACACGCCGTCTTTCGGCGCAGCATTGTAGGATGGCCACACCAGTACGGCAATTTGCTTGACACCACCTCGGTGCCATCCGGATCTCAGCGCGTTGTGCTGCCTTCGGCCTATTCGCACATCGGTTCGCTACTGACGCCGCCTCACGTGCCAACGGATTTTCTACGGTTTTTGTAGCCCTATGCCGCATAACAGGTCATGTGACTTCTTTATAAAACTTTTCATTGGTTCATTTTACTTTTGGTTTCCTAAAGATGGAAGGCTTGGTCATATGACCTAAAAATAACACTTTTCATTGGTTTAGAACATTTTTTTTTCCCAAACGATGAAAGCCCCACCTTGTTTCTGGATCATTCAGACTGAATCTGGCGTCAGCATGAGAGCACCACCATCTCGTGGCTCCGTCGTGGTCATTCCGCGAGCAATCATGGCAGCCGCTCCCCACCGGAAGCCTGCGGGAGTCGGGGGCCCCCAAGACTTTTGTACAATCTTCACGGCTGAGGGGACGCTTTTCGAGAATGGAGCCCAAGCCCTAGCAGGCAAGCGTCCGAGTTCCAAAGTGTCCCAGGGCCATTTCAGTGGACCAGGCCCAAAACCGAGGAGCCGTCCGCCATTTTAAGAGCCATGTGGCAGCCGCCTATCGCTGCACTGCAAGAGTGGGAGCAACTCAACAACATGGTGAGCGAGACGCTGTAGCCGCAAGAGCGGGCGCAACTCAGCTAGATGGCCCCCACCTGGGGAGGCCCGTTCACGCCGCCTCCCCCACGCCCCCCCCCCGGGCCGCCGCACGCCAATTTTCGGAGCAGCATTGTAGGATACCAAAACCAGTGCGGCAGTTTACTGGACATCACCTGGGTGCCTGTCGTACATGTTGTGTCAGCCATGTGACACTGGACACAGACCGCTACTGACGAGGCCTCCCCCCGCACCACCCGGGACGCCCCACGCTGTTTTTCTGTGCTGCATTGTAGGATCCCTAAACCAGTGCGGCACCCAGGCGACATCACCTGGGTGCCGTCCAGAACTCTGCACGTTGTGCTGCCTTGGGACTATTCGCACAAAAGACAGCTTCTAACCATTGTTGCTTTTTGTGTTGAGAAATGTTTAAATGTTTTTAGTTTTTGTTCCGTTCGTTAAAGTTAATAGTTAATAAAGTTTTATAACCTTACTTTGTTGGAGTGTTATCTATTTTTTTAAAAACGGGTGAATGGGGCCTTGAATCGGGTTATTGTCATGTGTGGGCTTTGGAAGTGTGTTGCTGCAGGATCGGACATTTCAAACTCAAATGCACGTTCTTTTTCTTACCTTTCCGAAGCATGGAGCGCAATAGCAAGCAGAGAAAGGGTGATGCACGTGTTGAACACTACCTGACCTGGCAAGTTGCTGGCAGTGCCCCCCCGCCCGCTCCTGAAAGAGGAAACACACACACCGCCGCTCCGAGTACTTCACAAATCTTTAAAAGACCATGCGCTTGTTCATGAGGCTTAAATGGTTTATCACCTCTTCTAGAACCCCTGCATCGACCCTCTGACGTTTCCTGGAAAAATTACCATGTAACACAATACCAAGCCCTGTCAGCTGAAACCCCCAAGGAATCGTGGGGCATATTATCAAGGGGGTTTATCTCCGCTTTTTTGGCTTTAAAAGCCTTGAAAGCGGAGATAAAATTATCTCCCTATTACCAAGCTGTCGCTAACACCAGTTAGTGACAGCTAAAAGGAGATAGCGACCATCTTGGGCCCCGCTTTGCATGTCAGTGATACTTATCACTAATGACATGCAAAGTGGCGTGCCAAGATGTTAGCGACTGGAAACAGTCCCTAACATCGCTACCTTCTATTACCAACTTTTGGAGATATTCGCGCTAAGCGCGAATATCTCCAAAATCTAACACCTGCCCTGAGCAGTTCTTAGCCATGTTATCCAATGGGAGGTGGATAACATGGCTAAGAGCATTTGCTCGATAATACATGAATATCGCTGACTTTTCTGCGATAATAGCAAGGTTTATCTGCGATAAAAATCGCCGATGTACGGCGATAATTTTTGTCTCTAAACAAGTTAGAGACAAAAACTATCGCTAGTTGTTCGTAATATGCCCCCGGGTTTTTTGCTTGCAGAAATCGGGAGGCGGGAGACTAGCACTGAAATCAGTAGTCACACGCCTGAATCGGGAGGATTGGCATGTCTGAATTCTCTACAGCTGGGGCCATAAACTACATCGGCAGGGTTAGGTGATAGCCTGGGACCAGCCTGGCATCTAAAATGGCTGCCGTGCACGACAAAATTGTGGCATTGGAAAAAAGGCAAGATGGCGCAGCCGCTGGAAGAGATGTATCAACATATATCAGCCTCCTCAGCCACCCTCAGGAAACATAGGGGATTAGGATACGTCTCCCGCACCCCCTTATACCTAGTACTTTAATTAACGAAGCACAAAATGGCGAATTCCCGTTTCGCTACCAGTTTGCGGCCCAGTTCGCGGCCCGTGAAGCGCTTCTACCGTGAAAAATCATTTTTTTTTTATTTTCCCCACGGGACCCTTTAATAACCCCAACAACATTCCTAGGGGGTCAAGAGGGGGATACCTTGCCCCCTTTCATTAAATTCCCCCTTAGTTTTTCACCTTTTCTTCTCTCTCGATCCTACCGAGAGACAAGATGGCGGCCGCTCCGGACTGTCACGCAGCAAAAAAAAAAAAAAGCTCACGCACAGCCGCTGGAAGAGATGTATCAACATATATCAGCCTCCTCAGCCACCCTCAGGAAACATAGGGGATTAGGATACGTCTCCCGCACCCACTTATACCTAGTAATTTCGCGAAAAGTAAGCGGACCGGATCGCTGCCCAGAGCGCTGTTACAGATATATATCTTGATTTGAACGTTAATTTCTCAAAATCCACTGAAGCACATATATTGAGACCTAGCAAAGGCACATCGGGCTAACAGTCCCTACAATTTTGCCAAGTTTCCTGCAAATCCATTCAGCCGTTCGAGCTAAAAGTGAGGCCAACCGCCCTATGGAAATTAACATGGGAAAAACGCGTTTTGGGACCCCCCTTTTTTCTCGGCCCCCCCTTGACGAAACCCCCCCAAATTTTTAGGGGCTGCTCAGAAACAAAATGTGCCATTTTCCTGAAAATTTCAGCCAATTCCGTCCACAAACGCCAAAGTTATTAGACATAGAATTTTCAAAAATCCCATAGGGAAAAAATCCTAACTATATATACCTACTGGCTATCGCCAGTAGGTAATATATATATATATATATATATATATATATATATATATATATATATATGTTTATTTATTTATTTGAAATGTATTGATTAACAAAATAATGATAAGCGAGGGCATGAACTGTGAACTGGTGAGCGTATGTCACATTTAAAGAACTGCAGCTGCAAGGCTGTAATGGGCGTCAGGGGAAGACAGAAAAACAGGGAGTTTGTTTGATGGAGCAAGGTTTCACATATACCGAAATTTGCTTGGACTCAACCCTCTCAAATTAACTTGTAATATATCAACCAATATGTTTACTAATATTTGCACAAACACGACATATCTAGTATCTAGGGGAAGCTTTCCTATGTGCTTTTACTAATATTAACTCGAGTGTCTAAAAATAGCCACCGAAAACGCGTGAACTGTATTACTCATGCGTCTGCCACACTTACGTGGTATGACGTACCTCTATGCTTGGTGGGAATTTCTCGCTTCTGCGCACTAGGGCCAGAAATGGCTGCTTTACATTTCACATGCTAATGCTTATGCTGCAGCTTGTACTAAGCTTGTTTGTTCTGCTTAACTATTAACGCACAAGTTAAAATAAAGTAATGGGGTTAGAGTAGAGATAAGTGGTATACAGTGCATTCATTTATTTTTGTATTCTAATATGTTTCTTTTTTACTTCGCTACTAGCTCGTGCTTTGGGCCTGACCATTGTCTTATCCTCCATCTTGGATGATGCAGAACATGCGCCCTCTGACTCAGAAATTGCTGAAGCATTGGCATTGAAACCCTGCCAAAAAGCATCTTGCCCACGATGTGCCTGAGAACCTCACCCCATGACCTGGGAAAAGGAAGAAGATCTACCAAAAGTGTTAACATTGTATGCGAACATGAAATAATGTTGGTGGGCGAAATAAAGTCATGGGAAAGTAAATTATGGGTGGAAATTCAATCAATATGAATTGAACTGAAATTACATCATCTTAGTATGGTGTGATGATCTCTCCTCGTCTTTCCAACCAAGTACTGAAGGGGAACACATAGATTTGCAACATTTAGGGGTGGTACATTGCCCGTAAAATAGTATAACTAAGGTAGGTTTAGATAGAGAAATTGTCCGACTTGCCCGACTAGCTGACCTGTCACTGACCCAAACACACTCAATAGGTGCTCGAAAACAGAGGTGCTGGTGGAGCACTCTGTCACAAGAATCAATTACCCAGTCGGGGTACTAATTGGCTTTTCCTAGAGAGAGGGGTGTGACGCTGGCGTTGCACTTAGCTGAGGTCACCTGTCCTGATCTGCACCTGTCTTGTCCCCTGGGCACCTGACTATTCGGGAGCCTGGTCCTAGTACTGTTTTGCCCCAGCCAGTGGCCAGGATTGGTCATTGCACCATTCTAGGTAAATATAATCCATGTGGTATGTCCTTGTGCTATTTCCCTTTCTCACCCTTCCCAGGTACCAATGTCTTAAGGTGTTACTGTGATTTCTTACAAACTTTATGTCCTACTGGTTATATTCTTGTTTATAAAATGTATGGTCTCAAGATTGTAGCCTTTATTCATTTGACTCAGAAAATCTTACACAGATAAAGGTTTTAAAACATTCCTGAGTCTGTGGTTATTGTAGAAACGTAAATGTGTTTAAATACTATCTGTTTATTCTAACTCTCTGATCCACAGGATTTATAGTAAGGTGACAAGGATTGGTAAGTCATGGTTCACAGGTATAAGTCCTAAATAGAACCTCTGGGCAAACTGATAGGGTGACTAAATTAATAATTGATTAGGCAGGACTGCTAGTTCAAAGTGTTAATGTTGTATGGGCCAAAGGTGAGTATGGTAAAACTGAGCTAATAGGTCCCTTCGCGCTCTATCACGTCTATTTTTTTATAAGAACAGAGCATAACTGGATTATATTGAACCACTCAGACCTGTGGTGTCTGCTGCTGCGCTACTTTTTGCACTAATGATAATAATGTACCCGCTTAGCAGAATAATAGCGGGTCTGACAATTTTTAAAGTATGTTCACGCCTAGTCGTTTTATGCCACTGTTTAACAGATGGTTATTGTTATTTGACTCAAGGGGTACACATGTTATCAACCTCTCAAGGATGAAAAACGTTATGGATACACCACTATGTAAAACTGCGGCCATGATGTCAAGCACAGTTTCTTGGCTGGGGCATCTGTCCCCTGAGCCAGCAGACCCGGCTACAGTATAGTATTACTATCAACAAGTACACTCTTGTGTTTTTCTCACCCTCTGGTTCTAGAATGTGCCTGGAATTCTTCCTAGTTCTTCAGAAGTTACATACTTGTGCCTGGGTCTCCTGCATGTCTGCCACGGTGACCTTCTCAAGCTGTGGTAACACCAACCCGCAATCATTGCCTAATGCCTGTACCTCTAAACCATGGGTACTCACAAACCTTCTCTCGGGGGCCAAATTCACAGTGTGGTTTGTGTCCGAGGGCCGCACCGGTGGGGGAGGGGTCAGTGGGGAAGAGGGCGGGGCTAGAGCAAAAAAACCCTGCGACTATGAGGTTGATCACAGGTCCCTGCAGTGGACGCCTTCGTCCCCTGAGCCACCATATCTCTCGCTCTCTCTCTCTCTCTCTCTCTCTCTTTTGGACCCAGCCTCGTGGCGTGGTCCCACTCCTCCCGCATGGCGGGCCCGGGACTACCTCGACCCCTGTTCTCAGGCCAAGAGCAGCACCATCCACCCTACACGAGAGCCGCCCCTCCGGGCAACCGCCAGCTCTCCCCCTTTGGAACTCAGCAACCCCTCTTCGACACCATCGGCTGGTCCAAACCCTATCCCGGACCACCATCTGAAAACCCAGACTCCATCTTGGGCCCTCCACGACCAGGCCTCGTGGCCTCGGCCCGACCCCAGCCGCAGACCCAGCGAAGCCCCGACATTGAGACACCACGATCCGACCAGGGGGTAATGAGGCCACTTGACGGATCAATGGGGGAAAGAGTGTTGATGGTCCTCCAACCGACGCCCGACGCCTGGTTTCGATCGCCCCGAGCCTCCCTGGGCGCTGGCTCCACCCCCCTGCTGGGTGTCTGGACACACACATCCCGGCCCCTCCGATCTCCAGGTGCGAGGGTCCGGACATCACAGGACCCCAGACCTATAACTGGGGCAGCTCCGGAGCAGGTCGGCAGTTGTATCCTGGAGTCGAGAGACACCGAGACGAACTCAGCCGCGTGGAACCGTAACCACCTTGGAGCCCTGCTGGCGCTGCCGCGGCCCATCTTTGTGAAACCATCTCTGGAGCCCTGCTGGCGCTGCCGCGGCCCATCTTCGTGAAACCATCTCTGGAGCCCTGCTGGCGCTGCAGCGGCCCATCTTCGTGAAACCATTTCTGGGGCCCTGCTGGCGCAACCGCGGCCCATCTTAGTGAACCCATCTCTGGAGCCCTGCTGGCGCTGCCGCGGCCCATACCAAAGAACCCCCCGGCTTGAGGATTGAGAGCTGAGCGCAGGGTATCCCTGTACCAGGCTGGTACCAAGACTGTCCCACTACCCCCTTCCCTCAGAGACTAATCTTGAACGGATCCCTGGATCCAGTTATCCCTGTATCGTTACGTTAACCTGCCTAAAGTATTGATAAAAACGTTGAGAACCTATCTTTGTGTGGTGTCCATCTGTAGGGGGGTGATTGCTCGTCTGTACGATCCTAGGAGAGGCCTCTCGACATCACTGGGCCAGCCCTAAGATCCCCTTTCCAACACTCTCCCTCCCTCTCTTTCTCCCTCTCCCTCCCTCTCCCTCTCTCTCTCTCTCACTCCCTCTCTCTCTCCCTCTGTCTCACTCCCTCTCTTCCTCTGTCTCACTCACCCTGACTGTCTCTCTCTCTCTCTCTCTCTCTCTCTGTCTCCCTCGCTCTCTGTTTCCTTCTCCCTCACTCTATTTCTCTCTCCCTCACTCTATTTCCCTCTCCCTCACTCTATTTCCCTCTCTCTCCTTCCCTCTCCCTCCTTCCCTCTGTCTCCCTCTCTCTCTTTCCCTCTCCATCATTCCCTCTGTCTCCCTCTCTCTGTTTCCTTCTCCCTCACTCTATTTCCCTCTCCCTCACTCTATTTCCCTCTCCCTCACTCTATTTCCCTCTCCCTCACTCTATTTCCCTCTCTCACCTTCGCTCTCCCTCCTTCCCTCTGTCTCCCTCCCTCCCCTTCCCTCTCCCTCATTCCCTCTGTCTCCCACTCTCTGTTTCCTTCTCCCTCACTCTATTTCCCTCTCCCGCACTCTATTTCCCTCTCCCTCACTCTATTTCCCTCTCTCTCTCTCCTTCCCTCTCCCTCCTTCCCTCTGTCTCCCTCTCTCTCCTTCCCTCTCCCTCATTCCCTCTGTGATGTGTATTGGCCCCTACCCTTTTCAACATCTTCAACGCGGACCTTGATAAGTGTATCTTAGAGATAGAAAGTGACCCCCCAAAGTTAGCTCATCACAAAATAAAGAGTATACAGTATGCAGATGATATTGTACTTTGCAGCCAGACCCCTTTAGGTCTACAACGTTCCATCATAAGGTTGCACGAATACATCAGTGCACATGGGTTGCTACTTAATTATAAAAAAACGAAGATCGTCTGTTTTGCATCACGGCCAGGGCTGCAATTATTCAAATATTTAACAACAAGGGGTGGTGATGGACAGAATTTCTGAATTAAGCAGAATACTCTCACCCAGTCAAGAGATCAGGGCTAGATCCAACACGGTTTTTTAGCTCACTGCACCATCCCAGCTCAGAACCTGGCTATATGCAAATTAGTCTGTTCCTGTCCCAGTGCATGATGGGAACAGGGCAAACCAAACTACCAAGCCAATTCTTACACTGGGAAGGAAACAAGCTACCGGGAACCGGTTTCTGGCATTTCAGCCGTCGTCGGCCCGGCTTGCTTGAATCCTGATGGTGCAATGAGCAGGGGACTCACATCTGAGTATATCCTTCCACGCTTAGGGTGGACAAAATATTTAACAACAAGGGGTGGTGATGGACAGAGTTTCTGAATTAAGCAGAATACTCTCACCCAGTCAAGAGATCAGGGCTAGATCCAACACCGTTTTTTAGCTCACTGCACCATCCCAGCTCAGAACCTGGCTATATGCAAATTAGTCTGTTCCTGTCCCAGTGCTCTCCCTCCCTTCTCCCTCCCTCTCCCTCGCTCTCCCTCCCTCCCTCCCTCGCTCCCTCGCTCGCTCTCCTCCCTCGCTCTCCCTCCCTCCTCTCCCTCCCTCCCTCACTCTCCCTCCCTCCCTCAACCTCCCTCCCTCACTCTCCCTCTCTCTCGTTCCCTCCCACTCACTCTGAGGTCTCCCTCTCTCTCCTTCTGTCTCTCTCCGTCTCCCTCCCTCGCTCTCCCTCCCTTGCTCTCCCTCTCCCTTGCTCTCCCTCGCTCCCTCTCTTCCTCTCTTCCTCTCCCTTGCTTGCTCTCCCTCCCTCCCTCGCTCTCCCTCGCTCGCTCTCCCTCCCTCGCTCTCCCTCACCCTCCCTCCCTCTCCCTCCCTCCCTCCCTCCCTCCCTCTCCCTTCCTCTCCCCCTGACTCTCCATCGCTTGCTCTCCCTCTCTCCCTCGCTCTCCCTCGCTTTCTCTCCCTCCGTCCCTCTCCCTCCCTCACTCTCCCTCGCTCTCTCACTTGCTCTCCCTCCCTTGCTTGCTCTTCCTCCCTCCCTCCCTCTCCCTCGCTCTCCCTCCCTCCATCCCTCCCTCGCTCCCTCGCTCGCTCTCCTCCCTCGCTCTCCCTCCCTCCTCTCCCTCCCTCCCTCACGCACCCTCCCTCCCTCACCCTCCCTCCCTCCCTCACTCTCCCTTCCTCGCTCTCCCTCGCTTGCTCTCCCTCCCTCCCTCGCTCTCCCTCTTCACCCTGCCTGCTGCACCCAAGCACTTCACAGGTCTGTTAATGAGGCTTTGTTCACCTCTCAGCGCCCTGGCAGCCCCACTCTGACTATGGCGGGAATCGTGCCAGGCCCCCACAGAGCAGCAGAGTCTGAGTCGTGCTCAGGTTGCAGACACTTAAAAAAAAAAAAAAGGGTACGATGTCTGCCAGGTCTGCGGGCCACCAGGGAAGGCTTGCTGGGCCACCACCGTCCCGCGGGTTGTACTATGAGTACCCCTGCTCTAAGCCATAACCTCACCGGCCATGCCACTGTTAATGTCTATCTATGGCGACCAGTAGTGCCTGTAATGGGACAGTACCAACAGTTTTCATCAGTAGTGTAACGTTTTGTGGAAGGTAGACGAGGTCGAGGTCGAGACTAGTGTTTGCTGACTCGCCTGCCTCCGGGGCTACCATATATGGTGTCATTCAGGTGCGCCTAAGGCAAGCCTGTCTGCGCCCGTCTGCGCCGGACCGTTGCCAGTTGCTGGGACCCCTGCCCTTTTCCCCGCTAATCGCATTGTGTATGCACGGGATGAGCTCTTGGCCTGGGAAGTTAAGTGTTCATCTCCTGTTTGGGTTCCAAGTGAAGAGGTTTTTCACTACAAATACTGTGCCTGCCACTTCCCGCCTAAGGATTCCCATTCCCGTCTGGGAGATGGCACTGTTCGAAAATTCTTGAGCCTAAACTGCAGATCTCTTGTCAAACATCACAGGGAGTTTTCGATCTTTTAACAGAAGAGGCCCCGGATGTCTTATTTCTGGCCGAGACATGGCTTACGCCTGACTCGGTGGCTGAATCCTGGCTGGCCCTTCCTTCGGGCTACAGGTTACATAGTATTTGTAGAGAGGCTGGTAGAGGGGGGGGGGCATTGCAATTATTGCAAGGGAAGTTTACAACTGCTCCCTGAGTAAAGAGTAGGCTGTGAAAGTGCCCTGTTTAAAATCGCACTGAACTATAATTTTACTCTGACCGGCTTCCTCATTTACCACCCGCCAGGTGCATCTGGTCCCTTTAGAGAAGATTTGTTCAACAATATCCATCTTGATAATTGCAGGACGGCTGAGATTGCTAGCTTTTTGGCCGATCTGGAAGCATATCAGCTGGCCCAACAGGTGCAAACTAATACTCATGTGGCTGGTCACCTGCTGGACCCTATTTTTTCCAATCTAAGTTTTTGCACGGTTTTATTGCCCGTCCCGCAGGCATGGACCAACCAATTTTTGGTCCCCTTTACCATTCGACTTCAGGGTAAAGGCGATGTGATTTGCCCAGCTCCTGTCTTAAAGTGTCCTTGGCACAAGCTCAACTCGGGCATCTCTCGACATGGCTGTTTAGCCACAGGCCTCAGTTGCCGCCGGACATGGAAACAGCTTATTCTTGCTTTAATGAGTGGGTAACATCTGGTATGGACAGTTGTATTCCGGCGAGGCTGGGAGGGAAGTTTCACGGGCCATCAAACCCTTGGTTTGATGACGCTTTAGTCACGGCCAAAAAGGGTTGTAAGCAGTTGGAACGCGCCTGGAGGCGCTCCTACGATATTGTGCTGCAATTAATCAATACCATAAGCTTATTCAGCAAGCTCGAGCCAAGTTTGTGGCCGATAAAATCCTGGCCAGTACCAACCCCGCCAAAACTATCTTCGCTGTGCTGAAGAGCATGAAGAGCGGAGGTATTACGGGGACCTCTGTGACCTCCTCTAATAAACAGTGTACTGAGTTGGCCATGCACTTTGTGAACAAAGTCGATAAGATCTATCAGGGTTTACCCACCCCTATTTTGCCCCAGGCGGGGGGACCAGGGGACTGTGGGTTTCATGGGGGGGCATACCCTGTCATCCTTCTTCCCGCTGACTCAGCCGGAGTTTGAGGTACTTTGCTCAAAGATTAAATCTGTCTCACCAGCGGATCCGCTGACGCCTGCTCACTTTCGTCAGTTCCATTCGCTTCTTTTTCCGCTGAATCTCAACCTGGTTAACCTCTCTCTGACCTCAGCATCTGTCCCCAGGGCCTGGAAACATGCCAAGATTATTCCCTTGCTTAAAAAGCCCTCGTTGGACCCCGCAGAGCCAGCTAAGTACCGCCCGATCTCCCAACTGGGATTCCTGGCTAAGGTGAAAGAATCGCATGTGAATTCCATTCTATCCAAGTTTGTGGAGCAGAATGACATCTTTGACCCATCCCAACATGGCTTCCGTGCCCACCACAGCACTGAGTCTGCACTACTGGTTGTCACGGAGGCCATTCAAACAAACCTGGATGTTGGAGACTCAGCGGCCTTGGTCCTTTTGGACCTAAGTGCCGCTTTCGATACAGTCTCCCATGCGATTCTCTTAAAACGCCTTCAGGAAATTGGCATCAGAGACATGGCTCTGCCGTGGCTACGATCTTTTTAAGAAGGTAGGTCCTTCGAAGTTCATGTCCCCCCTTTCCAGTCTCAAGAGCTTGCCTTGCGCCAGGGTGTACCGCAGGGGTCAGTGTTAAGCCCCTTATTGTTTAACATTTACGTTCAGCCTCTGACTGGGTTGGCGAAGGAAAGGGGTCTGACACTAGTATCATATGCTGACGACACTCAGCTAGTGATCGCCTTTTCCAAGAAAAGCAGTACCAACTTCATTAAGTTTAAGGAGGACCTCTCTGTGATCGCAGACTGGATGGCGACGAACTGCTTACAGCTTAATGCTAGCAAGTCCGAGATCTTGCTGTTTGGAAAAGATCAGGGGCTGTGGTCCGAGAGTTATTGGCCTGACCGCCTTAAACCTGCCCCCTTGCCCAAGGAGACTGTGAAACATCTAGGCATTTGGTTCGATAATGGCCTAACTTTCAATGCCCAATCCAAAGCAGTGGCTGGGGCTTGTTTTGGTATTCTAAGGGGCTTGAAACCGTTGTTAGGTTTTTTCCCCCGAAAGTCAGTCAAATCATCCTTCAGGCGACAATCCTGTCTAGATTGGATTATGGGAACTGCCTATACTTAGGCGCGAACAAGGCAAGCGTCAAGCGGCTTCAAAGGGCACAGAATGCTGCCACCCGCATGCTGATGGCCCTCCCATACAGTTGTTCGGTCTCCCATGTACTTCAGAAACTTCACTGGCTGCCGATAGAAAAGCGCATCCAATTCAAGGGGCTTTGCCTGGCGCATAAGATCCTATCACCTCAGGCACCAGCGGGACTGATGGGGTTGTTGGAGTTTTATGCGCTGCGACGTCCCTTAATATCTGCCGCCTTAGCTCTGGTATGCACCCCACGTGTTTGGAAAGCTAGAGCAGGTGGCCGTTCCTTCCGCAGTCTGGCCGCGCAACTCTGGAACTCACTTCCTGTGTCCATCAGAGTGATTCAGAATCACCTTGCATTCCGGAAGGCCATTAAGACCTGGCTTTTTTCAGCTTAAGGCTTTTCATATCTGGTTCTCATCCTGGAGTTTATGGTCCGCGCTGGGACGTCCCGTTGCTGGGGCAGCCATGAGCAATACAAATCTGACAAATAAAATAAAATAAAATAAATTTGTATTTAAGTCGCACAGCCATGTCTCAGAAGTGCTATCACAAAAGAGAAGTAAAGGTCGGGGCAGTCAGAGCGAAGCTGGAGACCTGTAGAGTTGTGCATTTTCTGTAGTAGCAGTCTGTATATATGTATAAAGTGACTGAACAGGTTCCATCTTTCACTGTCAAGACAGTTTAACAAACAGGAACCACCCACTGTTGCAAGTTCAGGCCTTTAAAAAAAAAAACATAACTCAGTGTGATAATGTGTGCATCAAGTGTGTTTACTGTGTCCATGGGTAAAAGACATGGTCATACAACGCCAAAATCTCTAGCTCAAGCAAAAGTGAGACCTGTTGCATTTGCAATGCTTGTTTTTATAGCAGCCCGTGTCTATAACTCCGAGCTTTCCAAACTGTGTGTCCCGACACAGTACTGTGTCGCCTGCAAATGGTGGGTGTGTCGCAGTATGGCACCAGTATTAATGGGCACTTAGCACATAACTACTGCTAATTAAGAGGCATTCCTTTGAAAGTGTCAGCAAACACCGCCTCAGCAGCGCGGACTCTGAGACACACTGCTCAATGGGGTGAGGTGACAGAGGGTTACAGACAGAGGGAGACAGACAGAGGGAGATAGAGGGAGTAAGACAAAGAGAGGGAGACAGAGAAAGGGAGACAGACAGAGGGAGACAGACAGAGGGAGGGAGACAGAGGAAGGGAGACCGAGGAAGGGAGACAGAGAGAGAGAGAGAGACAGAGAGAGAGGGAGACTGACAGAGGGACGGAGACAGAGAGGGAGACAGAGGGAGGGAGACAGAGGGAGAGGGATACAGAGGGAGAGGGGGACAGTGGGAGGGAGACAGAGGGAGAGGGAGAGGGAGACAGAGGGAGGGAGACATAGGAAGGGAGACGGAGGGATGGAGATGGAGGGAGGGAGAGAGAGGTAGGGAGACAGAGGAAGGGAGACAGAGGGCGACAGACAGAGAGAAGGAGATAGAGGAACGGAGAAAGAGGGAGGGAGATAGAGGGAGAGAGATGGAGGGAGGGAGGGAGACAGAGGAAGGGAGACAGAGGGTGACAGAGAGAGAGAGGGAGACAGATAGAGGGAGACAGAAATGGAGGGAGACAGAGAGAGGGAGGGAGAGAGAGAGAGGTATAGAGAGACCGAAAGAGGGAGGGAGACAGAGAGAGGGAGGGAGACAGAGAGAGAGGGGGAGAGAGAGAGAGAGAGACAGATCGAAGGAGACAGAGAGAGGGAGACAGAGAGAGGGAGATAGAAAAGGAGGGAGACAGAAAGGGAGGGAGACAGAGAGAGAGGGAGACAGAGTGAGGGAGGCAGAGTGAGGGAGGCAGAGTGAGGGAGACAGAGTGAGGGAGACAGAGAGAGGGAGACAGAGAGAGGGAGAGAGAGGGAGAGGGAGAGAGAGATGGAGGGAGAGAGAGAGAGATAGAGAGAGGGAAGGAGAGAGAGAGGGAGGGAAGGAGACAGGGGGAGAAAGAGGGAGACAGAGGGAGACAGACAGAGGGTGATAGACAGAGAGAGGGAGAAAGACAGAGGGAGGGAGACAGACAAAGGATGGGAGACAGACAGAGGGAGGGAGACAGACAGAGAACGAGAGGGAGACAGGGAGATAGTGGGAGGGAGACAGAGGGAGAGCAAGAGGGAGACAGAGGGAGAGCGAGAGGGAGACAGAGGGAGAGAGAGAGAGACAGAGGTAGGGACAGAGGGAGGGAGACAGAAGGAGGGAGACAGAGGGAGGGAGACAGAGGGACGGAAACAGAGGGAGGGAGCGCAAAGGAGAGAGAGGGAGGGAAACAGAGGAAGACAGAGAGAGGGAGACAGAGAGCGGGAGACAGAGGGAGACAGTCAGAGGGAGGGAGAGAGACAGAGGGAGACAGACAGAGGGAGAGAGACAGCGGCAGGAGGGCGACAGAGGGAACGAGACAGATAGAGGGAGACAAAGGAAGGTAGGCAGACAGAGGGAGGGAGACAGACAGAGGGAGAGAGAGGGAGGGAGAGAGAGAGAGATAGAGAGAGGGAAGGAGAGAGAGAGAGGGAGGGAAGGAGACAGAGAGAGAGAGGGAGACAGAGTAGACAGACAGAGGGAGATAGAGAGAGGGAGAAAGACAGAGGGAGGGAGACAGACAGAGGATGGGAGACAGACAGAGGGAGGGAGACAGACAGAGAACGAGAGGGAGACAGGGAGATAGTGGGAGGGAGACAGAGGGAGAGCAAGAGGGAGACAGAGGGAGAGCGAGAGGGAGACAGAGGGAGAGCGAGAGAGAGGGAGAGAGAGAGAGACAGAGGTAGAGACAGAGGGAGGGAGACAGAGGGAGGGAGACAGAGGGAGGGAGACAGAGGGACGGAAACAGAGGGAGGGAGCGCGAAGGAGAGAGAGGGAGGGAAACAGAGGAAGACAGAGAGAGGGAGACAGAGAGCGGGAGACAGAGGGAGACAGTCAGAGGGAGGGAGAGAGACAGAGGGAGACAGACAGAGGGAGAGAGACAGAGGCAGGAGGGCGACAGAGGGAGCGAGACAGATAGAGGGAGACAGAGGAAGGTAGGCAGACAGAGGGAGGGAGACAGACAGAGGGAGAGAGAGGGAGGGAGATAGACAGAGGGAGAGAGAGGGAGACAGAGGGAGGGAGAGAGAGGAAGGGAGATAGACAGAGGGAGACAGTTAAAGAGAGAGAGGGATACAGAGAGAGTGAGTGAGACAGAGGGAGACAGGGAGAGGGTGGGAGAGGGAGTGATGGGGACAAGAGAGAGGGGGAGAGAGAGAGAGGGGAGAGAGAGGGGGAGAGAGAGGGAGAGAGACAGAGAGAGGGAGGGAGACAGAGAGAGAGAGAGAGAGAGAGAGAGAAAAAGATGTGTATTTGCCGGGTCTGCTGACTCAGTGGACGAAGGCATCGGCTGCAGGGGCCTGTGTTCAACCTCATGGTCTCATATTTGTTTGAAAATGCTCCCCCCTTGAACACCTCTTCAGTGGTTCGGGATCGCTCGCTACGCTCGCTCGCTACACTGCCTTACTGTATCCCAAAATAATGCATCTCCAAAAAGTGTGTCACCAACATGAAAAGTTTGGAAAGCTGTGCTATAACTGGACAGGTTATGTGTACCTCCTGGGAGAACATCAGTAGGAACATGCTGTGGTTCATTTGATCACTGTTTGCTTCTCACGACACCCCTGCCATGATTCTCAAAGGAGAAGCTGTCTCACAGCGACACTTTACCCCTTTCAAATCAGTTATTACTGGGTCAATGGTGTACGATCCTCATTGTGGTCACAGACTGTTGATACATACACTGGGAATTCGCAAATAGGAAGGGGAAGTTCCTTTTACAACCCTTTACATTTGTAATTCCTAATGTTTTGCAAAATACGTTCGGTCTCATTTATGAAGGCCTTGCACCACCGGTGCGTCACTTTTTCCCATTTTAAAAGTGACGCACCGGTGGCGCAAGGCCTGTATAAATGAGGCCCGTTATGTTGTATAGATACAGTTTTATAGTTCTCAAACTGGATTTTGTACATTACACAAAGGGGTTACTAACCCTGTGTTTTTGCAAATCGCTGGTTTTGTAACCACTAAATATATCGCTCTCACCAATCCTAAAAATACTGTCTATAGATTATAATATCCCATTATAGCGGGCTGATGGGACTATACCAGTTGTTAAAGGCCTTTTACTCAAGATATAGGCCACAGCCAAGGCCTTTAAGGTGGGTGTGGCCCTATTAAAACCATGTAGCCCGTGACAGAGGGGAAAATATTTTAGCACATTCCACTCATGTGAGAAAGTAGCTTCTGTGCTTCATGCTATATCTGCAGTCCATTTCCATTCTGCATTGCTATTATGATGCCCAGCTCTATATTTATTTCAGTAAGTGGTTTGGCATGCCAGATCTCCAAAAATAGGTGCAGGGTTGTTTTTCTAGTCTCTGCACAAAATGAGGCTAGCAATGATAATTTCAGAAAACGGGATGAAGTATGTGGCCTTTGTTTTTCAGAGAAACACGTTTTTTCGTGCTAAAAACAATAACTTCTGAACGGCAGGCTAATTCTTCCATAATGTTGACATTCATCATTGAGAACACCCGCGTGCAGAATATAGCAAAGTGGTAACCGAAAAACGAAAACTTCGACTGACCTGTATGCATTGCATTGACTGCATGTAGGATAATTTTGTTGTCAATATTAAGATGCTGTCAGGATCGATAGTAAAAGCAGTGGTCATTTTTTTACTGCTGCCCTTGAAATGTATATCATTCTGCTTTCCACTGTTCAAAAGCGGCTATTGCAGGAAGTGGTGAAACGCACAGTTATGAGGCCCCAGAATGTGACGAAGGGGTTCATACATCCTCAATACCTCACAGATATTCATTGGCCTTGGGCGGAAGAACCCCCTTTCACCAGAAGGTCTCGGGCCTCTGAAGTGACACACCCACCTCTACCAAGAGGCGCAACTAGAGCCAAATCTCATGGGAGGCTAAGAAGAAATTTCGGGGGGGAGGGGCGGGGGGTTGGGGGCAATTGTTCCAGCAATAGGCAGAGTGGAGATGCAGGAGCTCTAAGAAGGGGTGAACAACACAACAAAGCCTCATTTATAAGCAAATGGTCTTTTAAAGACCTGTGAAGTACTCGGGTGCAGCTGTCTCTGCCTGGGAAGCTGTCTCTGCCCGGGCTGCCATACACCAGGAGGGGGGTGGGGGGGGGGGTGAACGCCTTCCTCTACCCCCTCTAGGCGCACAGGGGCAGTAGTAGCCTTCCTTACACATCTAATTACAAGTGAACCCTGTCTTCCAAAGGTACGGAATGTAGCCAGAAGAATCACAAGAATATGTTTATACAGTTCCTGGTTTAAAACTAAGAATGCAATTGTTCACCTTAATTCCTTGTACCAACGCATACACAATCTCCCATAGCAAAAAGGGCTTCAAGTGAAAGGGGGCCTGTTACAAAAGGAAATACCTATTATGCGAGCTCAAGACATAAATACTGTTATGTCTGAAGATAGGCGTCACAATACGAAGAGAACAGTGACCATTGCGCCGGAAGCTCAGTGTGTGACTCACCAGAGGAAAGGTTCGATCTAATTAGCGCAGAAAACTCAAGCTATCCAAAACTGTGACCAGATACATGCACCAGGAGGGGGGTGGGGGGTGAAGCCCTTCGAGCCCAATGGGCGTTGTACGCCTTCCACTACCCCCTCTAGGCGCACAGGGGCAGTAGTAGCCTTCCTCACACATCTAATTACAAGTGAACCCTGTCTTCCAAAGGTACGGAATATAGCCAGAAGAATCACAAGAATATGTTTATACAGTTCCTGGTTTAAAACTAAGAATGCAATTGTTCACCTTAATCCTTGTGAACCATTGTGTTTTTTAAACGCAAACATACCAAATGCAATTTCAAAGTAGGTTTCTGTTGTGTTTCAGAGCAATTTTAATCAATAATATGGGTTTCTTATATTCCAAAATTAGGATTGTTCATTCGTGCACATTTGTTATTTCAAATATAAAGCCAATTTAACCTATAGACTTAGGGTCAGATTACAATCTCTTTAGGAAAGACCTCTGTGGTAGTGTGATCCGGAGGACATTCCAAGCGAATCGCACCATGTGAGTCTGATCGAATGAGTACGATGCAGCTGTTTGCTGATGGGCTTGGTTTGCTCAGACTTCCATTGAACTCTATGTGAGCCCTTGTACCAACGCATACACAATCTCCCATAGCAAAAAGGGATGAGTGCGACAAAGCGTACACCGTGTGGTGGGCACCCCATATTGCCCACCACACTGTGCATGCATGGATCGGGGACCCATGGGCTCCCCTTGCGACCGATTCAAAGGGCTTCGGGTGAAAGGGGGCCTGTTACAAAAGGAAATACCTATTATGCGAGCTCAAGACATAAATACTGTTATGTCTGAAGATAGGCGTCACAATACGAAGAGAACAGTGACCATTGCGCCGGAAGCTCAGTGTGTGACTCACCAGAGGAAAGGTTAGATCTAATTAGCGCAGAAAACTCAAGCTATCCAAAACTGTGACCAGATACATGCACCAGGAGAAGCACAACCCATGCATCATGTCAGTGGGCAGATGAGGAATTTGGGCAAAGACCTGCCCGATATTTTTTAGCTGCGACTTCAATATTAAGATGTTTCTTGCACAGACTTGCCTATAGCTACGTTCATGTAAGAAATAGGTTGCTACTGAAGAACATCAGCAAGGTTCTTCTTCCCGATCAGATTCAAACAGAAATCTTCGTGAAACAAAGGCAACTTTACTTTTGAAGACCTTTAGCACTCTTGCAGCCTGATTCATGAAAACCGGATTCTGCGATTCTCAATTAGCGATTAACTGCGAATCGCAATTGAGAAATCGCAGAACGGTATTCATGATGTTTAGCGAGAAAAAAAGTGAATTGCACGCGGCCGCAAAAACCGTTTGCGATTATCAAAAATCGCAGAAAAATCGCAATTTCCGGCTACATCCGTGTCGGATTTGCGATATCGCAAATAGCGATATCGCTAATTGTGAGATCGCAAAAAGCGAGATCGCAAAATCGCGAGATCGGGAAAACGGGAAGTCGCATTTCGAGCACAGTGATGACATCACAACCAGGAAGCAGCCAGTTCCCACCCCCATTCACCACAGTGAGGCAGACCTCGAAAAAGCCACTGAGACAGCTCCTGCAAGGACACCTTGGATTACCACTTCCAACTACACTGCAGCTATGGCTGAGGAGGCAGTACCTGGGCCCAGCAACACCACCGGGCGCAAGAGAAAACTAAAGTTCTCCGAGCAGGAGTTGGAGCACTTAATTGAAGGGGTGGTGGAGAACCACTCCAAACTGTTCGGGAGGGAGTCAAGGAGGGTGCCTGAGCAGGAGAAGCGCATGATCTGGGTCGGGATAGCGGCCGCTGTGAACTCTGTGGGTGTGGCCGACAGGTCACTCGATGAACTGAAGAAATGGTGGTACGACCTCCGAGGTCGTGCCAAGGAGAAGGTAGCCGAGAGGCTTGGAGAGTCCCTGGCCACTGGAGGGGGAGGACCTACAGTCCATCCAAACACCCCCATGGAGGATCGAGTCGAAGACACGCTGGAGGCTGAGGCGTGCATCGGAGTCACCCGATTGGACTCATCCCGCCCCACCCAAGAGAGCCAAGGTAAGTGACATGCGACTGCGACTCTGTCCCCTATGAATGGCCATGACCCTATAGCCTCCCATAATGTTCCAAAGTCATGCCATTGGTGCACATCAGGTAATGCCCTAAAGCATTGTGGGACATGTAGTGTGGCCACAATGTATAAGTACCCCAATGCAGCCAGACAGGTTCAAAAGTACGCAATGCCATAGGCAGTCAGGGAATGTCACCCAGCATGCATGTAGCAACTGCACGTGTGACAGATACATGCAAGTAATGAACGTCACCTTCCCCTCACAGGTGGCGCAGACAGCAGCGACAGCGAGAGGCTGCACATAGATGAGGAAGCACAGGATGACGAGGAGGTGCCATTACAAACACAGCCTCCAGCCTCTGCCGCAGCACCAACCCCTGCAGCCCGGCCCACTACCACTGTGCCCCCAGCCTCTGCCGCAGCACCAACCCCTGCAGCCTGGCCCACTACCACTGTGCCTCCAGCCTCTGCCGCAGCACCAACACCTGCAGCCCGGCCCACTACCACTGTGCCTTCAGCCTCTGCCGCACCAGCAATGCCTAGCTTGACTTCACCAGCAGCTGGCGCAACCACATCAGGTCCTGCGACAGCGGCAACACAGCGGCCACCCACTGTGGCAGGCCAGCAGAGCAGGCGTGGCAGGGCTCGCCTGCAGACCAATGCTCCCAGCACCAGGAGGGGGAATGGACAGCGGCTGCCGGGCATGAGTGTCGAACGTCGAATGCTCCGGATTGACCAGCTGCAGGCACGCCAGCAAGGGGCCATACAGCTGCAGCTGTATAACATTGGCCGCAATGTGGCAGGTGTGGGGGACCGGATGGACGGCATGACGGCAGCCATGGCAGGTGTGGGGGAGGGGATGGCCCGCATGACTGCAGCCATGGAGGCCAACACAGCTGCAATGATTTCACAGCGCAACACGGCCCGCCACCGCCACCGTCAGCTACTGACCCGGCTGACGGCTTACACCCGGTCAAACTATGTTATTGGCAATGCCACCTCGCAGCTATCGCGCCGGTCCCTGGCGCAGCAGCAGCAGCTCATTCAATGCTGCGAGGATGTGGCCAGGGTACTTGAGCACCTGACCACTGCCGTGACGGCACTTCACCCTGCTCTACCTGCCACTGTCGGGGGTGACGATGCCAGTGAGGGGACATCAAGTGTGAGCAGCCACTCTGCCTCACACGTAGGGGCGCTGAGACGCAGCACCAGGCCCACTGCAGGGACACGTGCGGTGGCTGAGGAGGAGCCGGAGAGGCGCTCGGGTGCTTCGCGCCGGAGGCGCACCTGACTGAATTGTACTTGTACAGGCATAGGCTGAACATAAGCCTGCCCTGTGTATTGGACGCAACAGTATGCTGAAATACTGTTTGCAATGGAAGGATGGCAACTGGAATCATTATTGTGATTCAAACAATAATATTTAATTTAGCATCACACATTGGCGTTGTGTCATTAATAAATTTTGCATGCAATTGGGATTTGTTGGGTGAGGGGAGAGGGTGCACTAGAAACTGTTCATTGTGATGTGGTTGCGGCGTCTGTGGCCTTCAGCTGGGTTCTCCCCGCGTGCATGGTGCGCATGTGCAGGTGGCCGGTCGTCCCCTTCCGATTCACTGCCAGAGATGTCGACAGGTATCCGGCGCTTGGTAGCAATGTTGTGTAGTATAGCACACACAGCCACAATGTGGCAGCACACTTCAGGACTGTAGTACATGGCCCCACCTGTCTTGTGAAGTATGCGGAATCTGCTCTTCAGTAGCCCAAAAGTTCTCTTAATGCAATTCCTTGTGCGTATGTGTGCTACGTTGTAACGCCGTTGCTGTGGTGTAGCAGGGTTGAGGTATGGGGTGAGGAGGAATTCACACAGGGCGTAGCCACTGTCACCTGAATGAGAGGAGCAGAGGGTGAGTGCCTGTGCAGCGCAGCTACTTCATTGCACTGTGACATTGTGGGCAAAGTGTACTTACCAAGTAGGTGTCCTTCCCCAAAGTCTCCCCTGGCCAGTCGTGTGTGGAGGCCACTGTGCCGGAATATGAATGAGTCATGTGTACTCCCCGGGTACTGTGCCACTATGTCCGTGATGTATGTCTTTGCATTGCAGACCATCTGGATGTTGAGGGAGTGGTAGGACTTGCGATTGCGGTACATGTACTCCGTTGCAGCTGGTGGGCAGATGTGGATGTGGGTACAGTCAATGCATCCTATCACGTGTGGGAAATGCGCAACATTGTAGAATTGAAGCTTGGTCTCATCCAATTCCTGTTGGCTTGTTGGAAATTTGATGTGGTGGTGTAGCTGGGTCAGCATTGCGTCAAGTAAACTCCCTAGGCAGCGGGACATGGTGGGCTGGGATATCCCCCCAGCAGCCGCAACTATCCCCTGGAAGCTCCCGGAGGCCAGGAGGTGCAGGCTACACAATACCTGGACATGTGTTGGCACAGCATTGGTCCGCCTTGTTGGGTGCTGCATCAGGGGGTCAAGGTCCTGAATTAGCTTGATGATCATTGCCCCATTCAGGCGGTACTTTGCGTAAATTTGCTCTCTGGTTTGGCCCAGCAGGGTGACCCGCTGGCGGAAGACCCTGGCCTGGATTCTGCGTCTCCTCCGTGCTGCTCGCTGTAGCCTTCGCCGCCTGACCACCATGTACATTCCTGGCATTGTGATGCTCCTTATGCTAATGCTGCTTCTCCTTAAGTGTGTTTGGGCAGGCCAGCACCAGTTGCTGATAGGCCAACGGTTTTTCAAAATTTTTTTTACTATGGGTTTGATGGTTATCACCTGCTTTGGGTTGTCCTTAAATTGCGCCTCGCAAAATGCGATTTTGTTTTTTTTCGCTAATTGCGATTTGTCATGAATCCCAATTGCGAGGAATTTGCGATTTCGCTATTATTTTTGCAGAATCCGTGATTTCTCGCTATTTCCGATTCGCAAATGGTCTACTGCCGGGATTCTGCGAATCTTTTAGCGATTTCGCAATTCTGTGTTTGCGAATTCGCATTTTTCATGGTGAATTCCGATTATGGGAATTGCGCCTGCGATAGCATTTTCGCAGCTATTGCGAGCGCAATTTAGCTTCATGAATCAGGCCGTAAGTACCAAATGGAGACATGCAACGCTCTGCAAATCTTAATAAACAAATGCAGATTTAAGGAAACCCTTGAGTCTTCTGTAGCTAGTGGGCAAGATACAGAGTGAAGTTATTCTGCCACTTTGCTGAAAGGAGACATAAGACAGAAAACTAGCTAACAATTGGTGAAAATGGCGCAACAAGGAGCATATCCGAGGTACTGTTACTACAGCCTTTTGAAACAAGTGACACGGTCCAATCAAGTGAGGCTTTAACTTTTTTGTTATTGTTGTTAATTTTTTTTATATCTAACTGTTCAGTTATTGTTGTTAATACTTTTTAGGGCAACCAACATTTCTATAAAACCTCGAGATAAAGGAGGGGAAGTACTTCTACTTCGAGAGCAGAGACCGCCGAGGCCTGTTCATAATAACCCTCAAAAGACAGATTTAGGAAACATAGCTTAACCGAGAGAAGCTTAAAACACCTCCATCAGGGCAGCAATACACTAAAGTAGAATATAGTAGGGAAATATCAAACACTTGCTCAATAGAAATGATTAAAGCTAAAAAACTAGATGTCTAACACAAGATGGAAAATTAGGAGTTGAAGAAAGCAAAAATGTAGGGCCATAATATCAAGAACAGCGATAACATTATTGCCGCTTTAGCGGCAGGAAACTGACACTAAAGCGGCAAAAAGGGGCTTGATAATATGCCCTAGAGAATACCAATAGAAGCCCAGGTTTGATGTCCTTGACACCAGAACCTGGGCTTCTATTGAAATTCTCTAGGGCATAATATCAAGCCCATTATCGGCCCTTTGCAGCAGTTTTCTGCCGCTAAAGCAGCGATAATGCTATCGCCGTTCTTGACAATATAGCCCATAGTCTTCAGACCTGAACTAAATTAAAGTTATAGTATTGTAACAGACAGGTAGATACTATATTGGGGAAAGGTGAGAATTAAGAATGCAGGGGTCCTATTGCTCTCGGGACAGGGGATTGTCATGGGCTCACTATACCCTGTCCCTAGTTCATGCTGCTATTTTGTAGAAATGTTAATTCATTGATTATTACTATGACACTCTGATCTTGTATTATCACCGCTGTAAAACACATCACTCATTGTATGTATTACCTTTTAATCCATATTTTACATTTTTTTCATTATTCACTCTTTTATGGCTGATATTCAGCCGAATAAAGATATTTTGATGACTGAAGAATGCTGTATTCTCATATAAAACTACAGGGAAATACAGAAGGATAGTTAGTAACAACTAGAAGTAGTAGAATACTAATACCTACCCTGGCTTTATAGATGGAGAACAAACATCGGCTGGCTGGAAACAAGAAACACTTCATTGACATCTAGGGGAAGAGAATTAAAAACAAATGTAGTGACTGCCTACTAAAGGAAAATATACACCAATCAAAAACATTGTTTGAAGACAAAAAAACATTTCTTCTGGCGCATATCCAATAGGAAACAAGACAAACAGGATTAAACCAAAACCTAAAGCAGACTTTCCTCTGGTAACTGGAGACCCTGATATCATGTTATTTATCGAATTCAGACACAATATAATGTATGTTAAAATCACAGTGATATAATACTGCCAAATAATGTTATATAATAGGCAGCATAGTTTGTCTTTTCATTGATGCACGATTTAGTCAACCATATCACATAATTTGGTTCTCCATTGTTGCTTAATTGTAGTGGCCCCAGGTCCTCCATTGTTGATTAGTTCTGGTGGCTCTAGATATAATATGCATTCAAAAATTACCTCAAAACTCCTTATGCAAGTCTTTCACTCAATTTAGAAATAGTAAATTGTGTTTCCTTGAGGGTAAAACAAAACCAGATATCCAGGCGAGATCACCACAATCTCAATAGCCCAGTTGAGGAGTAGGACCTTCAAAAGATGATTGGGTGCTCAAAAAATGATGAAGTTCAAAGTCCAGATGGCATCTGGGAATGCTACAAACTCTTCAAAAGCTTCAAAGGCATTTTGGGGGCAGATGACCTTGGAAGGTGTGTTCCCCATGGTTTTTAAAAGATGGGATATCCGGGCTCCATTTGGACTGATTTTTGAGTTTGTCAGGTTGGGCAGGTGACCCGCTATATAACCAGCCATTTTAGTGCTCTGGCCACCCTTTTGGGTAAAGTGACATGGTGTCCGGTGCACAGATAGATTTTTTTTCTTTAAAAAAAATATCTTGGCAGACGAGTGTGTGAGGGAGTGTCAGGATTCCCGCCACCACTCAGCTCTCTTGACTATTACAATATACCGGCATGACTCATAACATTCCTCCCAACACTTATGAATGAACAAACGTCTTGTACCCTGACTTTTGACCATATTACATGCTGTTGGTAACAGCTAGCTGCAGCTGGTGTTCCCCGGTTTATTTGAACAGGCTTAATAGCTTTTACAAATGTTTTAACATGCATATGCAAGGTCAGGTTTCAGGCGCTGTGGAAACATCCAGAAAATCGACCTCAACGTGCACTTTATAGAAGACAGCCCTCATCAAAATAATACCCTGCACCTTAATGTAAGCCCGAGCACACATATAATATTTGTCTTTGGAAAATTCAGACCAGTACAATACAAAGACAAAAGTTTGTTTAAAAGAGAATCTTATCTTTTAATTTTCTTTTCTTTGGTTGTTCAAGCCAACACGTGTTTCGCTGTCCGGGATTAACCCACGACTTCCTCAGGGCTGGTAAAACAAGTTTATAAACATATCGTAATATATTACATGGAAACATCTTCCATTTACGTTAGTGATTGGTGGTACCCACAATTTGATTAATATCAATATACACCAGCATTATGGACCTGTCATGTGCTACAGAAAATTGTAGGGCAACTTATAATTGCCGCTTAAAAGAGCATAAATCTGTAATGATTGAAAGGGTGCAGAATATCTATACCACTATTGGTGCATAGGCGTTGTTAAGTCCAACATCATAAGCCAATTGTTGTGTCCAATATGAGTGCTCTTATCCTTATTCCTGCTGATGATAGGAGAAGGTACATATGTCATATGGTGGGGAGTGTGCATATCAATTATTTATAATATGCAGTGAACCTCATGAAAGAGGCTAAAGAGTGAGAAAGGGCATACCTGTATTAATGCAACAAAGTTGGTAAACCAAAGAGATATTGTTAAATAAAGTTATGATAGTATAAGAGAAGATACATACTGGTCTCAGTAGATATTTTAGAGTGTTAAAGTGAAATACATCCTACCTTTGTACCAGTTATTATTCCATCCCGGCCAGGGAGGTAAGGAAAGGTAAAGATGGTCTGATATTCTATTTCTTTGCTTTTTAATGAGATCTATATTCTAAAGAATATTGTACTCAAAATAGTATTCAAAATAATCCTTCCGAGCATATCTGAGTCCAGATGTAGAACATCCACTCCTACGAGCATTTCCTTCACATATGATTGAGTAAATGTAGAAACTCCAACCAAATTATATCGTAAACATCCGAATTAAAAACCCGACCTAGTATCCGGGTTGAATTTCTTTAATACCAAATCAGTATTTAATAATGTCACTATGGGCAGTATGTCCTAGAATAGTCCGGGAGATCCGTATTTCAGCCAGCAGTCTACATTACTACAGAAAAATATTAAGCAAGTATTAAAGGTTTGTATTCAAGACAAGCGACCAATACCGTCCAAGAGATTCCCGTCCTCCCCGGCTGCCAAGAAAGTATCCGTACAACCTAAAGGATCCCAAGTATGACCACAAGTTGTGCAAAATAACTTAAATGTCTTACCCAACAGGTCACATGTGATAGCGTGTTGTCGACGGTAGAATGTATGAGCGTCAAATATAAGCTTGAATAAGGCACTGTAATATAGAATAATAGTATAAGTATCTATTTTTTGTTACAGAAGTTTCAATAAAGTAGGTCATAAAACTAGTTAAAGCTCACCTTAAGTGCATGCACGTATTTGTGGCGCCCTACCCCGGCTCCCAGTATGGCTGATGTGTAAAAGGGAACCGGAAGTCTTTCTGTTATATATCCGGTGACTGTGACTGCTACACCGCTTCTTGACAAACCCTCATGCAAAAAGTCATCCGCCATGTTTAGAGGTGGAAACCTACCAGCCATGCATATCGGTTGGAGACCTTATGATATCTCCCCGTGCGTGTAGTCCTATGGTAGGTGGATCTATGTCCATGTTCGGATTGTAGCGCAATGATAAATCACTTGACCTATATTTGGACCTGTTGTGTACGAACTATGGTTCATTATATATACAATTCATGCGCCCGAGTCACTATAATTTACATGTTTGCTCCATCAAATATGCGGAGCAGTTGTCCGCTAACGCGTAGTAATTTAGTTTATAAGAATGGTCCTGCAATAACTGGTATAGAAGCCCTAAGGCTCAGCCATATGTAACAAGATAAGAGACATGCCCATCATGGCTGAAATCTTAGCAAAGTAATTACGTGGTCATTACGACCAATAAACAGTATAAGATACAGTAGTGTATATCAGTGATTAGTAATAAGTCAAGTGGCAGTAGTATAAGATGTGCTGAAAGATAACTATAGTGACTGTGGTAGATCTTTTATATATCCATCCAAGAATTAGCAAAAAATACGCCTTCGAGTAGGGTGTGAACAAACATGCCAGTTTAAAGAATCACATTGGTGGTGAATATACATTCAGCAGGATATAATAGTGTTAAACCCTGGATTATTTTGTGTTGAAATTTGATTATGAATAGATAGGTATTTGGAAGTGTTGTATTTCACAGTACCTACGGTTGCTGTCATAGTCAATTAGGTACATATGATTTTTAAGAGGAAGAGTCAGGTGACAACGTATCCAATACATCTGGGAATGTTCAGTAAATTTCATAAGTTGATATACATTGCATATAGTGACAATGTATCCAGTACATGTGGGAATGTCCAGTTGAATTACATAAGTTGATATACATTGCATATAGTTACAAACATCATTGGTGCAATCCTACATCTAACTATGATGATGTGATCGATTAATATAGAAGAAATGTATTCCCTTAAAAAATAATGCAATTCATGATCTAGATTTAGTCCGCACTCTACTGTGCGAAATTTCATAATCCATGTGGCCTCTCTACGTCTCAGATGTAGTTCTTTATTGCCTCCTCTGGGATCCGTCTCAATCCGATTGATACCACAGAAAATTAGTGTTTTGGGTACACCATGTGACGTACATTCATTAATATGTATATCTGTGGGGTATCTGATGTCTTGATATTTGATGGCTCTCACAGGCTCACTGATCCATTCCTTCAGTGGTCTGTACTGCCAATGTAAAATTTCCTACATTTGCATTTCAACATGTATTTAACATATTTACTGTTGCAATTTATCAGCTGTCTGATATCATATTTTCGGCCATTAGGATCTGCAAAGTGTTCTATGAATGAATGAATGAATACTCATTTATATTGCGCATGGCTACCCTAGGGCATCCCAGCGCATTTAGGGCTGCTAGAGTTTCACCGCCACTCATGGGAAAAGAAAGGTCTTCAGCAATTTCCTGAAATGGAGATAATTGGGTTCAAGATGGACGGAGTCAGGGAGTTGGTCCCACAGTTTTGCCGCATGAAACATAAATCTTCGACCACCCATAAGTGCCCGACAAATCCTAGGGACTGACAGAAACTTTTTATGGTTGGATCTGAGTGTCCGAAAGACCTGATGAAGTTGAATCATTATCAGGATCACCGGGGGTCCGTTGCCGGTGATGGATTTGTGTACAGTGCACATGGCTTTAAACCAGATTCTTTGTTGTACTGGGAGCCAGTGCAACTGACAGAGCGCTGACTTAGCTGAGGTGCGCCTCGGAACATTCAGTAGAAGTCGCGCGGCACAATTCTGGACTACTTGTAAGATCTTAATAGTCCTCTGTGGAGCGCCCAGATAGATCGTATTAGAGTAATCAAGTTGCGATAAAATAAGGGCTTGCACCAGCAGACGTCTGGCGTCAAAGGGAAGAAGTGGCAAGACCTTCCTCAACAATTTTATCAGGCCATAGCAAGTGGCAGCCACTTTGCACGTTTGTGCAGAGAAACTAAGATTGGAGTCCAGCCAAACACCCAGATTCTTAATGTGTTGCTTTGGTAAAGGGGGGGTCTAGACAGCTTGGCCACCACGGATCTAGGTTGGGGGGAGCAGCATCTCCTAATACCATGACTTCGGTCTTAGAACCATTGAGTTTGAGGAAGGAAGAATCCATCAACTTAACTACGTTAACCAGACAGGATTTAAGATTCTTATCATTCATATCATGCTGGCTAAGGGACACCACCAGCTGGGTATCGTCAGCATAAGTGACCAACTGGACCCCCCAGGGAAGCACAATGTCCGCAAGGGGCCGCATGTAGATGTTGAACATGGTGGGGCTTAAGGAAGATCCCTGAGGGACACCATACTGTAAAGGGGTCTGTCTTGAAAGAACCTCATCTTCAAAGACCATGAATGATCTATCGGAGAGGAAGGTCTGCAGCCACTTAAGGGCAGTCCCCGCTAACCCCATCTCCATCAATCTTTGAATCAGAATGCGGTGATTTACCGTATTGAAGGCTGCGCTGAGATCTAGCAAGATGATGGCAACGCAGCCTCCGGTATCTGCAAGTTTACTTGCTTCTTCCACCACAGTAAGGAGGGCCGTCTCCGTGCCCTGCTTACTTCTGAATCCAGTCTGAGTGGGGTGTAAAGCATTATTGTTCTCCACATAGGCTGCCAATATGGAGTTAACATGTTTTTCGGCCAATTTTCTAATGCCAGGGAGTAAAGAAATTGGGTGGTAGTTGGCCCAGTCCCCAGGGTCTAAGTTTGGTTTTTTTAGGAGTGCTTTGATTCTTGCTTGCTTCCATAGCGGAGGCACCCCTCCAGCCACCAGGGAGGCATTAATTACATTCGGGATGACTGGGGATACAATCTCTGACACTCATTTAGGAATGGAGGGGGCGCAACATCAGCTGGGGATCCCGACTTAAGGTTCTCCAGGAAATGCTGTGAGTCAGATAGAATAATGGGGGGAAAACTTCCAGCCTGGCATATGGGAGAGGGGTGGAGAGTTGCAAATCAATATCCAATTGTGGGAATTGCGAATAAATGTTAGCCACCTTAGTGGCAAAGAAATTAGCAATTTCGTCACACCGCTCTTGAATATTCGAAGGGTCAGGGCTAGGAGGAATAATAAGGGATTTAAAAATGTTAAAAAGTTCCCTAAGGGTGTTAGAGGCCAGCATAATCTTTTCCTGATATTAGCTGGATTGGGCAGCCTTCATTTTGTCTTTGTACAATATGAGTGCCCTTCTATAGTTCACCCTACTTGATTCAGAGAAATCTTTCCTCCATTTCCGTTCAGACTGCTTACAGGATTGTTTAAGTATTCTGAAATCGAGCGTATACCAAACTTTCTTGTTGGAGCCAGCTCGATAACAGAAATGTTTCTTCGGTAGGGTAAGATCTAAAGAAGACTCCAGCCAGCTATTAAAGTCATCATTGGCCTTGATGGGGTTGGTGCAAGGTGCAGGGATGAAGTTGTTAAGATTCATTGCCACTCTTCCACTGAGAGTTTGGACCATGTCCGGCCCAGCTTATTAGATTTTGTAGAGGATTGGGGGAGAGCATCGGAAGTCCAGACAAAGGAAAGTAATGAGTGGTCTGACCAGGGTACTAAAATGGTGTTCTTCAAGGTAATGTTATCTAAATTAGTAAACAAAGGATTGAGTAAGTGGCCAGCTTTGTGGGTGAGGCCAGTTACGATTTGTTTGAAGTAAAAGGCTTCAAGGCCTGCCACGAGGTCTCGAGAGGGAGGAGAGTCTAGTTCATCTAGGTGAATATTAAAGTCACCAAGAATTGAAAAGTTAGGAGTGTGGTTAGCCAGATTTATAGCAGTACCTAGGAGGTCATTACAAAAATGTGTGTGTCCTTCAGGAGGGCAATAAAGGAGGATCCCTGAGTCGGTACAGGTGGGAGCGAAAGAAATGGCCAAGGAGCCCTAAGTTGATCTGCAGCTAAAAATATTTTTAAATATAATAGCAATACCGCCTCCCCGACCAGACTCCCGATCCTGTCTGGCCAAGGTATAGTTAGAAGGGAGAGCCTGGACCACATCTGCATTGGAGGCCGAATTTGTGTAAGTCTCGGTAAGGAAGAGAACATCAGGGCATCTATCCTCTAACAGCAGGTGGATTTCATTAGCGTGCTTGGGAAGGGATCGACAGCTGAGATGCAGGAGGGAAAAGGATATGGTCTCTCTAGTAACCAAGGGAGGAGATTCAGGAGGTATAAGTGTGAAGGAGCAAAAAGGACAGTGAGGACAGTAATTACCTTCCTCCTCCCATGGCTTTACATGCAAACAAACATCCCTAGGATTATCTCTGTACGCCAACAGTGCATCCCTACTGTAGCAGATATTACCCAGGAGAGTTCGGCCAGGGGTTCCTGCCCCTGGTCCCATCCTGGCGCTGACGGGCGCAGGCGGGTTTGCCTCTGGCGTGCCATCGGCGCGCCCGCTGCGAGCGCGCACTGCAAGCTTGCATTCCCCTGATTAAATACTGTGGGCTAACAGCCCTGCCCAGCCTCTAGAGCGCCTCCCCAAAATGGCGGCAACTAATGAGCGAGTGCCTGCCTTCCTCAGCCAGGATGGCGTGGCCAAGTGTGGAGAGTGTGTGTTCCGGCTAAAACGGCGGGTGCAAGGAAGTAGTTTTAAGATGCGGGTAAGTGGATGTGTTCCATCTAGTATTCAAACAGAAGACACAATAGCAACAAAATTAAATTAAAAAGGGCAAAATCGCTCGTATCACAATTTAAAAACCAGCCAATCGCTGGAGTTCTTTCTTGTCAAACAGCAAAGTCGCAGTGCAATTCTACTGTCCTGGGGCGCGCGCCAGCACTTCCACGACTAAATACTGTGGGCTAACAGCCCTGCCCAGCCACTAGAGCGCATCCCTAAAATCGTGGCAACTAATGAGCGAGTGCCTACCTTCCTCAGCCAAGATGGCGCGGCCAAGTGTGGAGAGTGTGTGTTCCCGCTCAAACGACAGGTGCAAAGAAGTAGTTTTAAGATGCGGGTAAGTGGATGTGTTCCGTCTAGTATTCAAACAGATGACACAATAGCAGCAAAATTAAATTAAAAAGAGCAAAACCGCTTGTATCACAATTTAAAAACCAGTCGATCGCTGCAGTTCTTTCTTGTCAAACCGCGAAGTCGCAGTGCAATTCTACTGTCCATTGCTAGGAAACATACCCTTCAATTACCACATGTGTGGAACCCTATACATATTTGCGATAACCAATTGTCTCTGGTTTTGTGTATTGGGTAACTAGTTTAAGAGCGATCTTATGGTTTTGCCTCTCCTATATGTTATGAGTGGCACATCAGTATGAAAGTATGAAATAACTCAGGGATTTGTCCGAGGACTGTATTCACCAGTGTTTATTCATACTGTTTCTCAGCACTTTTGGCATTTCATTGTAATCCGTGATTAGTCTTATTTTGGATGGTGCCATATCTTGTCAATGTCTGTCTCTCAGGGTATCAGCCCTACTGATTATTAGTGTTTTCTGTTCCGCTTTCTCAAAAGTACGTGAGTTGTAACCTCTGGTTGAGAAGCTTTGCTTCATATTGGCCATACCTTATCTACAATTTGTGTCATTACTGCAATTTCTCCTGGCCCTAACAAATTCACTATATTGGATGTCTTCTTTTTGGTGTCTCGGATGAGCACTGTTAGCATGTAGGACTGCATTGCAGGAGGTAGGCTTTTGGTGTAACTCCAGAAAATTCAAAACCTGAAGGACATTTAACCAGTGAAATTCACCATGCTGTCAACTTGCAACACTCTAAGTATCCAGTCACTATCCATGTACTTGTGCATTAACACATGGAGTGCTACAGTCAAATGTGCACTATACATGCAGTCCTCATACCACTTTCACACTTCGGATTCACTCCTCCAATTACCCAAGTAGTACCCATGCAGTCCAGTAATCACACTGTCACTCTCCGTGAACTCCTCCTAAAATTCAGCCAGGACCATGTCCTTATCTTATCACTGCGCCAAAACCCAACCACTCATAAATTAACCATGTTGTCAACCTGCAGCACTCTAAGTATCCAGTCACTATCCATTTCCTTCTACAACGACTCAGGCATTAACACATGCAGTGCTACAATCAAATGTGCACTATTCATGCAGACCTCTACCCTCCTACATATTTCTCATTCACTCCTTCAATTCCCCAAGAGGTATCCATGCAGTCCAGCAATCACACTGTCACTCTCTGTGCACTCCTCCATTCATCCAGCCAGTTCCATGTCATTATCTACTCAATGCGCCAAAACCCAAGCACTTATAAATTTACCATGCTTTTAACTTGCTGCACTCTAAGTATCCAGTCAAAAGCCATGTACTTGAACAATGACTCAAGCATTAACACATGCAGTGCTGCAATGAAATGTGTACTATCCATGCAGTCTCTTTGTAGTGTAGTTCCTATTTTCCCAATAGGCCCTGCGCATTGGAATAACATAAACAGTAGTATCGACGTAGGAGTGCGGATCTTCCAGGCCTCTACTGACTATGCTAAACTTAATTGGGTTTGTTACCAACTAGCTCAGAGGTCACTGGAAACTTTCTTGACTGAATAGGAAGTGATCAGCTTCCCTGGTACAGACAAGAAGGGATTCAGTTTTCCAACAACCGTGCAACATGACAACTTTGCTCCTCAGATAAGAATCAATCTCTAGAGTCGTGTGAACAATAGACAGTTATTTTACTCAGTCAGTTGTTGTGCAGATTACTTTCACCAATATGCAGAGAATAGAGAGACAGGCGTTTTCAATAAAAAGGTATTATTTATTGAACAGTCTTTCTTCTCATACAAGAGAAATGAATTGCCACAATTGCAAGACTTGTTATTATAAAAAGTACGTACAGTAAGATGAGTATTGCGAAATAATACTGTAAAAGCATTGATATGGTTTCTTAGCCATACAATGGTTTAAAATGAATAAAACATATATACATTCATATATACATTAGGCTAAAATACTCAACTGATGCTTCTAACTACGCCTACCCCAGTGTACCTGACCTAAGCCTAATACTTGGGAGGGGAGTAAGTAAGTAACTTTAGTTAAGTTGGTTTTGCCAAGGTTTGCTTCAAGAATTCTCTCTAAGGGTTTAGTCAACACCATACCTCTGGGATAGAATGATGGAGGTCTGGTATCTCCTTCAGGGAACTCGATATCCCAGTCACTCGCAAGAGTAGGCTGGAAACCTCGGAGCTGGATTTCTCGGCAAGAGAAAAGACAGCGTCTCTCATAGTGCGTCGAGGAGGAGGAGGGGCAGCGTCCGCGGGCAGCTTGCATCTGCTGGGCTCTTGCAGGGGACGGCTGTTCAGCTCCTGTGTTCACCACACCATCGTTCGCTCGTTAGCAGCGATAGCAGTAGCGATAGCAGCTATGGTATCATCAGCATAACAGCAGCTTCAGCTTCAGCGAAACAGCATTTGCTTAAGGCAACGTTGGTAATATTTATAACTGAAAGGTGCCTTGTTTGACCTAAGTTTTTGGACATAAGACGTCAATAAAGATGTCACTAGGAAGTGATCGTCTATCAGTGCTCATTAGAGTTCTATTACTAATCAAAACATAGCAAGCGGGGCTTTCCCAGGTTGCTGAGTTTTTATCTTGTTGAAGAACTCAGAGTGTTAATCTAGGAATCTTAGATAGTAACTTCTGCTATGTCATTGCACTAATTAGCTGCAAAGGAAGTGGCAGAGGAAGCGATTCTGAAATGTGGCTCTGTTCGTGTGAGGCCAGAGACGAGTTTCTGAATATTGCATTTGATCGGTTATGCCAATATAGGGAGTAAATGGATTTATAGCCGTATAGGGGCATAAGGTCACAGTATCGATCAGGGTCCTAGATTAGAACGCGACACCTACTCCACGAATTCATGTCCATCAAATTACTAAAACTAGAGCAATAAGATGCATGTGTAACATTGCCCACCCCAAACTACATATATGCATTTGAAATAGGCGTATTTGAAATACGTGAAAATATAGGTACTGTACGTTTTTGAAGCATAGAAATCATTCAAATTATAGCATATGTAATCAATGAACGATTATGCAAAAAGAATTACACATGAAATATCTCTTAATACAGAAAAGAAGGGCGAGATAATTTCATCACATGTAAATGCATTTCAGTAAAATGTGCTAGAGGCTGGTTGAAAGTTATAATGTCTCTAGATTTACCTAAATAGAAGTTGGAGCTTCTGTTCTCTATGAATAGGTCTACTTTAAGCAAAGAATTTTCGTGCCAAAAAAGGGTGAATATTAAAAAATGTTCAATTCAAAAGAATTCTTGCAGAACGGGGGAATAGAGTTCCAACGCTTTTAGCAGTTTTTGTTGTTCAAAACTGAAGGCCGAATTCAGAGTTCATGGGAACGCTGTGTGTCGGAATGCTTCTCTATAGTTATTTTTTCTGTTCGGGTGAGAACATCATATCAGACAGGCTCTCAAAGAATTGGTCTACAAAATCAGGTGACAGTTCGACCAAATTTGATAGTGCTGTAACTTGGCAGGTGTGAGAATGTTTGCTGTCATCAAAGTCTGGATCAGCAATGCTCACAGAAGGTCGTACCTGGGTGATGTTGCTTTTGTCACTTGCTCCACTGTTACCACCTAGTCGTAGTACAGGAGTCTCAATGAATGCCGTCATCAGGATTGGTAGCCGCTGGGGACAACACAATGCGTGAGCCGTTATCGGACTTAGCAAAGTATCGATATCCATTGGTACTGCTGATGGAAGTGAAAGACAGATGTCCAACACGCACTCATCTCCGCATAGCATACATCGTAGCACAGGTAAGATGCAGGATTGCCATATCGGTCTGAATGAAAGGAACCAGGTCATGTTTAGAACTCTCAGCCTGGCCAATCCAAGGACTCTAGTTATTCTGTCCCGGTAGCGGATTGCTAGGATTGTTTCTTCCATCCTCGTTGGAGACATGTCTGAGCTTTGGCTTGCCATATCGGAGCAGGAGGGTCAAAAATAAAATGCCTGCTACAAGTCCCAAAAATAGGGGTATGCCGCCAAAGACTGAATGGACAAAATTAGGAATGATTCCCAGAATTGCTTTGAATGGTGTTAGCAGTCCCGTAAAAATCGTCTTAAATATGCCTGGGATGCCTGTGGCACTAGACATGTTAAGGAGTTGGCTAAGCATTTCTACGAAATGCACGGGGCAATTTGTTGATAAAAGGTCATGAACCTCCGTAGCTGTCCTTGCAACTAGGAGATCATACGTCTCTTTTGATGACGTGATGGGCACTATTGTCTGCAAAAGCACAGACTTCATTTTGCTTAAAGTATCAATTCGTATAGAAGAGAAATGCAGACGAGGCCAGATGGGAGTCTCTATGTCTCCAGGGCCGCTTGGAAACAATGCTTGCATACAGCATTTGACCATGGAAGTTACGCTTACGAGATACGCTTTCCCTGGCAAAAGGCCACAACATCTGTGATCCGTTCTTAGAATGTAACTCCCATTCGCGAGTTGCATAAAGAAAGGCTCTATCTGCGTTGCAGGTGTGACAAGCTGGTGGCATGAAAGGTTGTTAGAATTACCTTCACAGGCTCCGTGTAAATTAATACCCTGGCACAAAAGTATACCGCTTAGTGAACGTTTACAGTTTTCACCACTAAGAAATACATTTTTGTCGCTGTCACTATAGCATGAATGTGTGTATGGTAATTTCCATGCTGACTTAACCTATCCTTTACCCAATCGTTCATACTGGCCAGTAGGTATGTATTCAATGCATTTTTTAAATTGGAAAGTTGTTATCGGAATTGTGATAATCCCGTGTATTATCCATTCAATGACAGGACTTTCTGACATTGTCAAGGTAATCTCTCAAGTTTTTCGATGCTCAGGATTGTATAGTCTGCTCCTTTCTGTGCCAAGCTGATTTGTTTATCAGTAATGTTAAAAATGGAAAATAATGACGTTGTGTTGATTAAACGCCAAGGCACATAGCCTGAACGAAGATTTTGCAGCGTCCAGCCTAATTGTACAATAAAACGCAATTGTGACTGGCCATGCTGTAACATTAGCAAGTCTCTGTCTATTATATCAAAGGCAGAGGATACAATATTGTCCAACGAATATATTCTGGAGGACAGAGTCATTAACCCATTGTCCACTACGAAAGTGATTTTTCCAAATTAATACGATCAATTTCTCGTATTTTTTCTGCTGTTTCAATTTGTGTGACTTTCCAAGCCTCGTTGTATGCAGCATAGATGCTGGCCGCTATGAAACGCTTTTGACGCTGTTTGCGTGGTCCCATAATAAAATCGCGCAAATCAGCACCATCTTTAAGTAAAGACAAGTGTTGCTTAATTTCAGCCAGTGTGGATGATCCTAACCATTCGAGGCAGAGTTTTCCTACACTGTATGTTGTTACTATCCCTGGATGTTGTCTCTGGGAGTATCTAGGGTCTTGTCTGGTCATTTTTAACCCCTGTGTTTTATTCAGGAATCTATCTTGACAGTTGTTTGTGTCAGTAGGCCAGATTAACCACTTTTTCCAATCAGGATGTGTTCTGTTTAAATGTAAAATTTTAGTTAAGTCTATCTCAATATCTGTTGTTGCATTTTCAGGTATTGGCTTTGGAATAGACGGTTTGTTTAGGTCTTTGATCTTAGCTAGGCCAAGACAGGATGTTTGGTGAATTGTGTCATTTAAAATTTCATTTGTTCTGGTATCATGCAGGTTCTGAATAATGCTTCTAGGCCTTGTACCTGCCAATCTTTTGTACCCCAAATTGCTTTTGTTTCAATGCTATTTTTCCAATAATCGAAACCAAATGTCATCATTTTTTCATAAAATGCTTCTCAATATATCAATTTAGTGTTTGTCAGCATTGTTTTCATTCCTGTTTTATCTAACAGTTTGTAATAAAACGTTTCTGCATCACTGGTGTTAAACCCTGAGAAGTACTTGAATTTCTCAAAGAATGTTTTAGAACTGCTTTTAGGTGGTGTAGCACAATGTTCCCATTGATTATACTTAAAAACATTTCTAGGCTGTGCAGATTTATGTAAATAATGATCGCCATAATGTGTAAAATAGAACATCTGTTCATAACTAGACGAACCTTGTAAATAATCATGATCTGTGAATCTAGCTGACATTACTAAATCAGACATCATATTATTAATACTGTCAAAGTCCCAATCATCAGAGAATGTACTAGGTTTTACAAAGTCACTTAAGGAAACCTTGAGTTGATGAGGATACTTCAGGATCTCGACCGAACCATAGATCTCATAGTCAGTTTTCTCCCATACTACCCCACCGGGTATTGGAATGGCTGTGACATTTACTGTTGACAGTTCTCTTTTCTTCACGTGGGATGATCTGTGTGGTTTGAGGAATAAGTTGATGTTCTGACTTGCTGTGTCCATTGTACTATATTTTCCCTCAATGAATTTTCCCAAACAAAGTATCATGATGAGCCAAAGCAGGAGGAAAAATACACCTAGACCGAACCAGAACTCTAACCATGGAGAAATTAGGTAAATTTCCTTTAGTTGATGAAAGAGTTCCGTTGCTTTTTCTTTAAAAGTCTTTTTTGTTTCTGGCATCACTTCGGGGTTGCTTTGATCCTCGGAAAAGTTGTCGAAGTTGATGAAGTAGCCAGAGGCAGTTCTGTCAATTGTTGGAATTGTTCTTTCAATTTGTCTTTCGGTAGCACATTCAGCTGCCACATCATTGTAGACTGGTGTTTCTTGACGAACTGTTTCAATCTGTGTCTCAAGAGGCACGAGTTCCATGGCATTATTGCATAGTCCCTCTCTGTGCACTGCAGGCTGATCGAATGTGATTAGTCTTTCAGTTTGAACCTCTTGGATTGTTGCAAGTTTGGGTATTCTGTTGTTTCTTGGGAGTCCACTGGGCCTACTGTTGATTATAGGCCACATGCTTGTGGTTTTACCAGGTCGATTGATACAACTCTGTTCTCCTTTTTACCAGCAAGGGGCGGTAGTACTACTGATCTTGTTCCGGTGAATGCCAAGACAGGTACTGCTTTTCTGTAAGAAGGCCCAAATTCCTTCTTCACCGCTATTTTTTCTCTGACTAGATCCCCAATCTTTGGAATCCAGACAGGCCTTGCTGGGGCTGTTGCTGGTGGTGCCTCGTCAGTGGTAGCTGGCTGTTGCTTAACTTTATGTTGCTTAAGGATTTTCTTGTTTCATTCAAGTTCTGTAAAACAGCCAAACGATCTTTGATGTCAAAGTCTGTTTTCTTATCTTGTACCACTGATACCTCACTATCTAGGTCCTGAACTCTCATTCTAGTTCCGAACAATAGTTCGTATGGGCTGAAACCTTTTAGACAATTTCTTGGCAAATTATTAAGACTGATTTGGACACTTATTAAATGTTTGACCCACCCAACACCCGAACCTAATACCTTCGCTGTTATAGATTGCTTTATGTTCCGGTTTTTTCTTTCTACCACACTGTCCCCTTCGGGGTGTGACGGACAAGAATACTGCAACCCAACTCCCATGCTGGCCATGGCCTCCTTATAAGCTCGAGAGCTAAAAGCAGGACCCTGGTCAGAATGGAACATGGCAATTGCGTATGTGCCGATAAAGACTCGCAGATCTTTTATAACCGTTCTGGCGTCAGCCGAGCGCTGGGGGCCACATTTTTTAAGTGGGTTTAGCCTTAATGATGTACAATGGGACGCGTTTCTCTTTTTTGATAGCGCGGATAGATTGCCTATTGCTTTCTATTAGGGCTTCTGACACTACATTGGCCGGTTCTTCACTGCGATCTTTGTTGCAGTCTTCACAGTTTTTTGCAAATTCATGAATACCTTCACTCATTTCCGGCCACCAGTACTCTGATTCTAATTCTCTCAGAGAGTCCCTGATTGTTTGGTGTCTCAGACCCAACCCCATATGTGCTTCCTGTGTGAGGAAGCCCCTCCGGTCCCTGTTTGGAATTACCCTTTCCCCCACTCCAGGGATTCGAGCAAAAGGAACGGAGTTTGCATCAATTATGTATGCATAATTGAGTGGATATTTCACGGGTAGTGCTGCACAGTCGCCTTTTACGGTCGTTTTTACTGCCAGCATGGTTTCCCCGTCTATGTATTTATCTGCACGCTTTTTTGTGGCTACGGAAGCCGGTTTAGTTGCTTCCGCTGTGGCTGTATTAGCCAATGAATTCCCTGTAACGTGAACGCCATCACGTTGAAGACTCTGTGCGTGTATCACGTGAGTCTTTTGTAGTTCTTTCTGTAAAAAAGGGTTACCTGTTTCCAGAGCAATTTATGCTTTATTGTGGCACCTGTGTCATCTTTGTAATCGTTTTCAATCCAGCTCTGCAACTTATTATTGTAAGAGTTGACGCAAAAATGAGAATCGCACACGATTAGTGTCGGGAATTCACGTTCTGCATTTTCAAGCGCCATCTTCAAAGATCTGATTTCAGCTCTCTGAGCCGAACAGTTGCTTACTGATTCAGTTTTTGTTATTTTCGGTCTGAATTTACCGCACAGCCAACGACCTTTAACAATCGCACAGGCTGCATCGTAGGATTTGCTCTCTACGTTGAAATGCTGTACAAATCTATCTGTGGGAGAGGCAGAAGTTCGATTGGCAGAGGATATTCTTCTTCATATTCTAAATCATTCAGTTCTTCGAATTGCGGGGCGAAATAGTATTTCACATCTTCCGCTCCTAGAGAATCTACATACTGTATCCATTTCGGATCCAGTGACACTGTAGGCAGGTTTACTGGGCTGAATAGCACCTCGAAGGCGGATTCCGCTGTGAGGATATTAATCCTTTTACCATGTGCTAATTCTTGTTCATTTGCTAATGCAATTTGCACTGCTTTCACAGTTTTTTCTGTGGGACTGAATGTTTTTTCTGCTTATGTGTACAAGTGAGATTTAATTGAAATTGGTACCTTTTCTCCCTCATTAGAGGTCAGGTACGTGAATCTGCATCTTCCTGGGATGACTCGGATTACAAGATTGCGTGTGTTGTCACGTGTATCTAATTTTGTTTTTGCTAACATGTCTGTTTGCAGTGATCTCAAAATTTCTGTGTGTTTTTGAGTCCAAGTGATTTGTTTAAAATCAGGTTTAATTAGTTCGTAGAGAGGTTTAACCCTCTCTGCGTAATTTAGAATGTAAGTTCTACCGAAATTCAGAAAGCCTAGAATCGATTGTAAATTCTTCAGCGTTTTTGTAGCTTGGAGTACAGCGCACTTCTCTAAGAAGTTGTCCGCTAGGCTTTTTCCTTCACTTGATAATTTGTATCCTAAAAATAATACTGTCAGATGGGCAATTCGAGACTTTTTAAAGTTGAATTTGTAACCCTCTGCTGCGAACCCAAGTATAATGGTGTTCACTCTTTTCAAGTGAGTCTCCAAGTCGTCGTCTGTGAGATAGATATCATCTACGTAAGATAATGCCTCATCATCATATATTTGTAGTAACTCTGTTACTCTAGCTGAGAATAGTCCTGGGCTGTTCTTGAACCCCTGTGGGAGCCTACAGAAATTTTTCTGAGACCCCATTACTGAGAAAGAGGTCAAGTACCTGCTTTCTGGTGCAATGTTTTGACAAAAGAAACCATTAGATATGTCTAATGTCGTTTTATATTTTTTCCTAACTATGTTGTTCATTAGTGCAGCACTATGCGAATTTTGTACTGCGAATGTTTTGCAACATGCATTAAGGTGTCTGTAGTCCAAAACTAGACGATATGAATTGTCTGGTTTGGAGACAGGAAACAAAGGATTATTCATTTGAGAGGTGCATGTTTGAATCACCCCCTGGTATTCAAGTTGATCTAAAATCTCCCTGACTTGTTTTTTAGCTTCTTGCTTAATGGGATACTGCCTTTGTGCAGTTGGTTCACATTTTAACTAGATTTTGTGGGGAGGAGAGTCCTCATCCCATCCTACATGATTTTAATATAATGCCGGTGCCTGGGCTACTGCCCATTTCCTTGCATAAGTATATTTTTTGTGAATCGGAATGTGATTCGAGAAGGCAGGCATAATCATTTCTTCGCCACGAGGGCACTCTCTGACAAACTCTGGGGGCCAATCTTTTCCAGCTAACAGAATATCATAGCCTTTTGAGAGTTTATCCCAAAATAGACCCCTTATTTTCCTAGTCTTATCACCCTCTATACGCAATGTTATTTCGTATATCTTATGGGGCTCGCTAAGTCTGGTGTCCGCAGTTTCAACCTGAATGTATTCATTCGTGTCCACTGGCTCCAGATGACTCATCAAGATCTTGCGAGCTATACTGATTTCTGCTGCACTGTCTAGCATTGTCTGTGCCCACTCCCCGTTTTTCAACTGTGTCCTCAGTATTCTCGGCATGGTTGATTACTCTAATACTGGCTACCTTCTTTTTCGGAAATTGAGATTTTTTTACTCTGAGCAGGTTCCTTGTCTTTGGACTTGGTGTGCTCTCCTGGGTCTGATCGTCCTCTTCTTTCCGATTTCTGCGAAAAAGATCGAGATGGACGTGTATCAATACTTTGATATCTATCAGGCTTCTTCAAATTATCCCTATTTCTAAGGTTATATCTTTTCTCAGAGGGCACCCTCTGGGGAGACTGGTGTTCTCGAGTCGGAGTTCTTTCCCTCCGTCGAGGAGACCTTCCTCTGGACTGGAAAACTTTTTCCTTGGGAGTGGATTGTTTATTTCCATCCCAGCTCTTCTTAGGAGTTGTTTGAATTATTTTTAATAAATAATTTTTCAGGATTTTCGAGCAGTTGGGGCTTTACTGGTTTTCCACCCAACTTGTCTCTACCTAATTCTTCATAGCATTTTTCTATGATTCTGGCAAGCTCAATTGGTTGATCTGTTATGTCTGTTTCCTTCAACTTCTGGCGGATCACCACAGATGCTGCTTCTCCTTTAATGTTGGCTAATAATATAGCCGAGACCTGCTTGAAGTCTTTCAGTAATTTCATACCAAGAGTTAAAGCAGGTTCTGGACCGTATTCATTTTGAATCTGTCTTAGTACATCTGGTATTACCGCCATAGATGGGACACCGTGTGCTTTTGTGTAAATGGAAGCAAAGACTGTACCCCAAGTGTCACAGTCCTCCACGTGTGGTGCGATTCCCATAGGAAGGCAGATGGTCAAGATTCTGTGTTTCTCGATAGGGGTGGTATCCGGAAATACTGCCTCTATTTGAGTGATTTTCTGCGCTAACCAGAAAGGAATTTGTTCCCATTTTATGGGTGTTTTACCAAGACATGACTGTATGTTCTGTGGTGTAATTTTATTAGTGTTCCCCTGATGAGGGGTCAGCTGTGGTACATTAACAGCTGGTTGGACTGTTGCAGTCTGCATTACATATTGGACTAATTGCCTATGTATTTTAATTAATGTTTTTAGCTGTACTAACAGCTCTTCTTTTGACATTTTTTCAATGTCTGGATGTGGTGTGTAGCTGGCTAGAACCGGCCACGTTGCTCCTGGTCTTCCTAGTGGACCGAGCCTGGTAATATGATCATTATGTTTTAGGGCGCCTTTAAACCAAAGTAAGTGTTCTTGGTATTTTAATGGGATTTCAGTCTCCTCAAAAGGAGCGTACTCTTCCGGTGGATCCTCTACTGTATAGTAATGGAACTCGTGTGTTGCGGCATTTGCCGCTGGAAATTTTATCCATGAATAGAATACCTCTGTCTGCCGATATTCGTGTGCCTCTATCACGAAGACGACTGTGCCACCTTGTGCGGTCAGTCCCTTTTCTATAAGTTTTAACGTTATAGATTTTCTTAAATGTGCCGGGATGATTATTGCACCCGGTTCAGTAGTCCCGTCGGGACCCTGCTGAGTCGCATTTACTGCACCCCCAGTGGTTCCGTTTTCTCCTGGCATTGTATAAATGCAAGGTTTGCAGAGCAGGTCTCCAAGGAGACAAAGTTTAGGTGCACAATATTTTGGAACACTGTATTGTTCAACGTTGAATAAACCAGAGCTTTACATAGGAATCTCTTCCTACTGAGTTCGGGCGGATTTTAACCTTTCACCCACTCCAGACGTCTATTGGAGTATTTACGGGAGAAAGGGGTCTGTGTGAAAAATGCACGACTGAGTTAACGTCTTGCGTTAGTTTATCGCCTTACCAAACGTTTGGGCGCCATGTAGTGTAGTTCCTATTTTCCCAATAGGCCCTGCGCATTGGAATAACATAAACAGTAGTATCGACGTAGAAGTGCGGATCTTCCAGGCCTCTATTGACTATGCTAAACTTAATTGGGTTTGTTACCAACTAGCTCAGAGGTCACTGGAAACTTTCTTGACTGAATAGGAAGTGATCAGCTTCCCTGGTACAGACAAGAAGGGATTCAGTTTTCCAACAACCGTGCAACATGACAACTTTGCTCCTCAGATAAGAGTCAATCTCTAGAGTCGTGTGAACAATAGACAGCTATTTTACTCAGTCAGTTGTTGTGCAGATTACTTTCACCAATATGCAAAGAATAGAGGGACGGGCGTTTTCAATAAAAAGGTATTATTTATTGAACAGTCTTTCTTCTCATACAAGAGAAATGAATTGCCACAATTGCAAGACTTGTTATTATAAAAAGTACATACAGTAAGATGAGTATTGCAAAATAATACTGTAAAAGCATTGATATGGTTTCTTAGCCATACAATGGTTTAAAATGAATAAAACATATATACATTCATATATACATTAGGCTAAAATACTCAACTGATGCTTCTAACTACGCCTACCCCAGTGTACCTGACCTAAGCCTAATACTTGGGAGGGGAGTAAGTAAGTAACTTTAGTTAAGTTGGTTTTGCCAAGGTTTGCTTCAAGAATTCTCTCTAAGGGTTTAGTCAACACCATACCTCTGGGATAGAATGATGGAGGTCTGGTATCTCCTTCAGGGAACTCGATATCCCAGTCACTCGCAAGAGTAGGCTGGAAACGCTGGAGCTGGATTTCTCGGCAGGAGAAAAGACAGCGTCTCTCTAAGCGCGTCGAGGAGGAGGAGGGGCAGCGTCCGCAGGCAGCTTGCATCTGCTGGGCTCTTGCAGGGGACGGCTGTTCAGCTCATGTGTTCACCACACCATTGTTCGCTCGTTAGCAGCGATAGCAGTAGCGATAGCAGCTATGGTATCATCAGCATAACAGCAGCTTCAGCTTCAGCGAAACAGCATTTGCTTAAGGCAATGTTGGTAATATTTATACCTGAAAGGTGCCTTGTTTGACGTACGTTTTTGGACATAAGACGCCAATAAAGATATCACTAGGAAGTGATCGTCTATCAGTGCTCATTAGAGTTCTATTACTAATCAAAACATAGCAAGCGGGGCTTTCCCAGGTTGCTGAGTTTTTATCTTGTTGAAGAACTCAGAGTGTTAATCTAGGAATCTTAGATAGTAACTTCTGCTATGTCATTGCACTAATTAGCTGCAAAGGAAGTGGCAGAGGAAGCGATTCTGAAATGTGGCTCTGTTCGTGTGAGGCCAGAGACGAGTTTCTGAATATTGCATTTGATCGGTTATGCCAATATAGGGAATAAATGGATTTATAGCCGTATAGGGGCATAAGGTCACAGTATCGATCAGGGTCCTAGATTAGAACGCGACACCTTAACCACCTACACACTACTAATTCACTTCACCAATTACCCAGGTCGTACGCATGTAGTCCAGCAATCACACTGTCACTCTCCGTCCACTCCTCCCATCATCCAGCCAGTGCCATGTCCTTATCTATTCACTGCGCCAAAACCCAAGCACTTATGAATTCACCATGCTGTCAACATGCAGCACTCTAAGTATCCAGTCACTATCCATGTACTTGTACAATGATTCAGGCATTAACATATGCAGTGCTGCAATCAAAACTTAACTATCCATGCAGTCCTCTAACCACCTACACACTTCTCAATCGCACCTTCAATTACCCAGGTAGTACCCATGCAGTCCATCAATCACACTGTCACTCTCAGTCCACTCCCCCAATCATCCAGCCAGTACCATGCCCTTATGTAATCACTGCGCCAAAACCCAAGCACTTATAAATTCACCATGCTGTCAACTTGAAGCACTCTAAGTATCCATTCACTATCCATGTACTTGTACAATGACTCAAGTATTAAAAATGCAGTGCTACAATCAAATATGCACTATCCATGCAGTCCTCTAACCACCTCCACACTATTTATTCACTCCTCTAATTACCCAGGTAGTACCTATGTAGTCCAGTAATCACACTGTCACTCTCTATCCACTCCTCCAATCATCCAGCCAGTACCATGTCCTTATCTAATCACTGCACCAAATCCCATGCATGTATAAATTCACCATGCTGTCAACATGCAGCCCTCTTAGGGCCAGATGAAGGTAAATGTGAAGTACCGATTTCTTAATACCGAATTTTACCAATTTCTTAATACCGAATTTTACTGATTTGGTATTAAGAAATTGGTATCTCCGATGTAGGTAAAAAATCGGTAATTTTTATCGATTCAGCAAAATTCGGAAAAATAAATACTGAATCCTTAATACCAATTGGTATTGCTGAATCTGTATTACTGAATCAGTAAATACCGAATAGGTAATTCAAAATTCCTGCGATTGAGGAATCAACCAATCCTGTACATCCACATCACCTTCCAACCAGGAAGTGGCCACACCCATGCAGCTGCACTGAATCAGAATCTGCTGGAGAGGCAGGGAGTACAGAGGAGAACACAGGAGCAACTGTAAGAACTTTTCCTGACACAAACTGCAGAATGGCCAACACGGAGACTGAAAATGAAGGTGCAGAAAGGAAAAGAAAACAAAAATTTAGTGAAAGGGAGCTGGAGGTCCTGATTAAGGAGGTGGCAAGAGAACACACAAAGCTGTTTGGGAAACAGTCACTGCAAGTGCCAGAATCACCAAAAAGTAAATATGGACTAGAATACAGGAACATGTAAATGCCATTGGAGTGTCCCATCGTGAAATAGACGTACTCAAGAATAGGTGGTACGACGTCAGGAGCCTGGCTAAGAAGAAGATGGCCTAAGAAAAAAACAAGTCAGCCTGACAAGTGGAGGAAGAAATAGGGCACCTGCACTGACAGCATTGGAACTGCTGGTGGAGTCCACCATTGAGCCTGAGAGCGTCAGTTCAATCGAGGATGCAGACATCTCAGCCAGAGCTGACAACAAACAAGGTAAGATGCATGTACACCAGCTGTGCCCCCCACTCCCTGTACATGTTTTAGTAAACTCCAGCAATGCATTATGGGAGATGTAGTCAGTGTAAAACCTATCATAACATTCATCCCACCAAACTCAAAGGCATGTGACACACATCAGTGATAAGCAAGCAGAGGACAATCAGAAATATTGGCAGACATGAACATATATTTTTCGAAATACTACCAGACAAGTGAGCTAATGTACAATTTGTGTCCACAGGCGAGACATTGAGCAGGTCTGCGCATGTCAATGCAGGAAAGGCACCCCGGAGGGAGAGAATGGAGGAGGCCATTTCAACTGCAGGTCACACCACACCACCGGCATCACCACCACCACAGGCATCACCACCACCCTCGGCATCACCAGCAGCATCACCACCAGCATTACCAAGACCCAGGAGGCATGCAGTTGCCAGACTCCAAGAGATGGAGTTGTCCGTGAAAGAATGCAGGGGTGGAGAACAGTCAAGGGTGCCAGTGGATGGCAATAATGCAGGATAACAGTCCCCCACAGAGAATGATCACACACAGGTGCCAGGCGTCGCAGGGCTAGGGCACCGAGTCCACATTTTCAGGGTGTGGAGCATGGTGTGTATGCAGGTCTGGAGGTGAACATGTTAAAAGTCCAGCGCCTGCAAGTGAAAGCAATCCAATCAGTTCAGCGGCAGATGAGACATGTGACAGCAAACATGCAGAATATAGATAAGGGCATCTGCTCAATGAACACGACACTGGCTGATGGCATGAAGGACATGGTTAAGGGCATGATGGACATGTCCCAGTCAGTGAGGCTGCTGTGCAGCACGCTGGATGAGGACAGGATGTCACGGCGCAGGAAGAGGCAGAAAATTGAGAATTATACAAAGGCAGTGAACCGCCTCTCCACTGCCACTTCTCTGCTCTGCATGCGCTCCGTGGCTATGCAGGAAGGGATGGCACACTGCAGCCGTGATGTGTCAAGGGGGCTTGTGAAAGTGACCACTGCACTTGAAGTGCTCCTAAATAATCAGGCTGCCAACACTGCTGCAATTGATGTGGGGGACAGTGAGGAGACAAAAAGTCCCAGGAGTGTAAGGCCCCCTGCAACTGAGTCCAGGAGGAGCAGCAGACGTCAAGATGCTGGCACTGGATCGATTTCAAGTGATGACAGTCAGCAAAGGGAATGCAGCAATGTTGTGCATGGCCACAGGCGGTAATGCAAGCCACTCTTAGTCTAGCTAACTGGGTGACTTAACCCATGACATCTTTGTAGGGTGTTTACAAATAGGACTGCCATGTTGAGCACTTCATGTGGTGGCGTAGTGCCAATATATTAAACTACGTCATTCAAATACAACAACTGGCTGTGTCTCCTTACTTTCTCAAAAATAGTTGCGTGTGACCTCAGCCCCTCTTTATCTCCCATCTTGGGCTGGTGCCACTCCTGCTGCGTTGGGCTCTAGCTGTGCAAATTCATCATCATCATCCTCAGAATAATTTAATTCTACTTCTGTACCTTTCTTAGTAGCAAGGTTATGCATCATAGCACAAGTTGCGATGATCTTGCAGCAGATGACGGGTGTGTACTGACGTGCGCCTCCGCTTTTGTGGAGGCAGCGAAACCTGCTTTTCAATAGTCCAAACGTGCGCTCCACAACATTGTGTGTTGATTTGTGCGCCACAATGTATTGTCTCTCACTTGAGGTCGATGGGTTTAGGTAAGGTGTGAGGATTAATGACCGCACGGCATAAGCGCTATCACCTAGGTGCGGAAGACAGTGCCATTAATAACAGTCACCAACACATTCATCTGCAGTATACATCAGGGTGTGTCACAGTGATTTACCTAGCAGGTATCCTTCTCCAAATTCTCCCGCAGCCAGGCATGTGTAGATCCCACTGTTATGGAAAAGTTTGACTTGTGGGTGCTCCCTGGAAATCTGGCCATAATGTCAGTGATTAAGTTGGCTGCATCGCAGATTACCTGCATATTAATGGAGTGGGTGGATTTTCTGTTTCGGTAGATGTACTCAGTGGCTGCAGGTGGGCAGATTGGAATGTGTGTCCCATCAATGCACCCTATAACATGCGGGAACTGTGCCTTTTTTTAAAAGTCTGCCTTGGTTTTCTGCAGTTACGCCTATGTGGTTGGGAAGCTTATGTAGTGATGCATTCTCTGCATCATGGCATCCAGTAACTTGTTAAAGAAATGGGACAGGCAACTCTGTGACACACCACCTACCACAGCTATCACCCCCTGGTAACTGCCAGATGCAAGTAGATGTAGGCTACAGAGCACCTGCACATGTGTTGGTATAGAGTGCGCCCTTGGTGTTGGAGGCTGCAGGAGTAGGTGCAGGTCCCTTATCAGGTCCAGGATGGTTTGGGGGTGTAGCTTGTACCTTTCATGGATCTCTGCCTCAGTCAGTTGGAAGAGTGGGATGCGCTGTCTGTAAACGTGCTCCTCCCGTCTCCAGATCCTAACTCCTGCTGCCTGTAGCCGTAGCTACCTTGCAATAACATAGAGGGCCGCCATAGTGATCACACTGTTCCATTTTGGGGCTGTTTAAATACAACGCACCTGATTACCACCTGCTTTGAGTCAGTGGTAATTACCGACTCTTAAATACCGAATTTGTGGAAATTCGGTATTACAGAATTTTTCTACATCTCTTTTCTCGTTTTTACCATTTCTTATTTACTGATTCGGTATTTGGGTGCTCGGTGAATCCGAATCGTTAAATTAGGAATCGGTAATAAGGAATCAGTATTTACCGATTCCTTATTACCGATTCCTTTCCTGCATTGGGGATTGCTAAATACCGGACGGTAACATTAAAATCTACCGATTTTCTTTATTACCGAGCGGTATTTAGCTACCTACATCTGGCCCTTAGTATCCACTCACTACCCATGTCCTTCTACAACGACTCAGGCATTAACACATGCAGTGCTACAATCAAATGTGCACTATCCATGCAGTCCTCTAACCTCCTACACATTTCTCATTCACTCCTTCAATTCCCCAAGAGGTACCCATGCAGTCCAGCAATCACACTGTCACTCTCTGTGCACTCGTCCAATCATCCAGCCAGTACCATGTCATTATCTAATCATTGCGCCAAAACCCATGCACTTATTAATTTGCCATGCTGTCAACTTGCAGCCTCTATGTATCCAGTCACTATCCATGTACTTGTACAATGACTAAGGCATTAACATATGCAGTGCTACAATCAAATGTGCACTATACATGCAGTCCTCTAACCTCCTACACACTTCTCATTCGCTCCTTCAATTCCCCAAATAGTTCCTAAGCAGTCCAGTAAACACACTGTCATTCTCTGTCCACTCCTCCAATCATCCAGCCAGTACCATGTCCTTATGTAATCACTGCTCCAAAACCCAAGCTGTAGGAAGGTGGCTACCTGACTATGGTTACCCCAGATTTCTTGCCTTGTGTTTAGCTGGTTTTCGACTTAGTTGGCCTGGTTCCCTGCTAATCAGGGCCCCAGGCTATCTGCTCTCTCTGTAAAATGGATTCCATGTACCCTAGGTGCATAACTAGATTGGCTTGGGTAACCTTATCAGCCCCTGTACAGAGCACTATAGGTGCCCAGGGCATAGGTGCATCCAAGGCCTACCAGGGGCTGCAGCATATCTTTTGCCACCCCTGGCCTGGCTATCTAAAATTGACACAACTGGCTGATCACTCAGCTGGGGCAAGGTGGTGTAATCACCCCTTGCTTAGATATAGTATGCCTATATCTAAACCTGTCTGGACACATATATACCTATCAGTCACTCCTATGGCAGGCCTTAACAATCCTGGAGGCAGAGTGCTTGGTTTTATGTGAGATGGTGCTCTAGCATGAGCTGAGCCTGTCTGCAGCTGTCGGGACCAATTCCCTAAGCTGTTCCGGGATAATGCCATACCATATACTATTAAGTGCCTTATAATCCTTGCGGTTATATAGCAACTTTGGTTTGGCTTTATCAAAACATGTCGTGTAAGGTGTCATACGATTTGGAATACTACCCCCTCGCCAGTCCTGGTGACGGGGGTAGCATTCCACCCCTCTAGAGGGAGACGACATGTTACTTTGCTAAAACGTGGTTGATTTTAAAAGAGCCTCAGATCCACAAAATGGATGCTTCTGCCACAGACACGAGTCTGACCTCCTGCTGCTGACCGAAACTCAGCAGAGGAGGCCTGGACAAAGGCTTTCCTGTCGCAGGGAGGTGTCACACCACCCCAGACAGGAGATAGTGGATTGTAGCAGGGAGGTTTGAAAGAAACCAGACACTGCCTGGGGAGCACAATGCTTCCCCTTGCATAATCCGGCCAAACCGGTTCTGGGGCAGACCAGCCCCAGTCCCAGCGCGGCCTGGATCAAAGGAAAGGGGTGTATCCACCCCCTTCCTGGGTCCCACCCATAGGAGGGGACCTAGCAGGTAATCCAGCCCCCTAGATTGGTATAAGAATGAGAGCAGTGCCAACGCACTCAGATTATCCTGATGAAACATAAGAAACAAAACTCTGGACCCTTTGACATCCTACTCGACGTAGAAGACTGAAGAATATCCCTTGTGGTCAAGGAGTGACCACCCTGTGCAAACAGGCACCATCCAGCACCTCGACGTCTGCTTTGTTGCAGTTCCCGCCGGAACTCGAGCAACAGAGATCGACGAGATCAAGCTTGTCTGCCTTCTTACAGCCCGATCCACAGTCCCTGCAGACCTGAGACCCGTGGAGGTGACCGGAAGCGTGGGGCACGCCATCTTGAATAGACCACGAGATGCTGACTGTGCAGCCCACGAGCAGTGGCGTCACTAGGGGGGTGCGGGGGTGCGGACCGCACCGGGTGTCACCCCATCATGGGGTGACACCAATCTGGTTACACTGCTGGCTCGCCTCGCTGTGTAACACAAACACAGCTCTGCACTGCAGTGCAGCTTCAACTCTGCTCTGAGTGTGCTGCTTTATTATAGTGCGCAGCGCCCCCATCTGCTTCTGCTTGCAAATTGAAATACTGCAGTCAGTGCAGTGCTGCCAATGCACGTCGCAACGCACGCACCCACCACCTACTATAGTGGTGATGTGATGGTGCGATGCGCGGCGGCGTACCCAGTTTGTGGGTCCCAGGGCCGTCAATCTTTAGAGCTACCAATGACGGCTCTGGGACAGCCCCCGCGCGCTGTGCTCCTCAACGCGTCACGGCGGTCGCGCGCCAACGTACCACATCTGTGGAGAGACAGTCTATGTCAGTGTTTGATATCGCGCGCCGTCATCTCCCCTTCATCTGGTAATGGGTCCGTAGGCCGAGGTGAGAAGAAATGTTATTTATTTTATGAAGGAGTTTACTTTAGAAATGGTGGTAAATGGATTTGGGGAGAGTGTTTTTTATATAGTGCTCTTAATTGGGCTTGTCGGAATAATTGGTAGTAAAATTGGATAAGTGTCTACCATAGTGAAAGATCGGATCCGGTGTCCCAAAAAGCGCCAATACACATATGTAAAAAGTGCCTGACCTGCTTTGAACTGGGAGGGAGCGGCGTCGCGCACTACTGTGTTGTGAGTGTCCAGTGTCCGATCGTATCAAGTGTTTGAAGTCGGTGAGTAGGTGCCTGGATGTGGGTGCAAATGGAAATGTGGCACACAACAATCAGATCGCATTCGCAATCGCATTAGAGTCCCAGTCCCCAAGGTCGGGCCAAGACAGTCACACAGTGGGTGCTATAAAAAAGGAAGCTTTAAAGACGTGTCAAGGAGCGAACTAATGATTTCAGGGATGATGCTCGCTATCGCTTCATTATTTATGTGCGCTGGCTTGGCGTTGCTGTCAACTCTTTGGGGGTCGGGTTTGGTACTGAAGGTCACTACATTTCCCTAAGTATAACCAGGCACTAAATGTGTGCCACCAAACTCAAAACCCCCATTGAAATAGCAGCACCACAATACCGTATGAGGAGCTGGCCGGCGGTCAGGGCCTGTCTGCTTTTACATAGCTGCCAAGGTTTCAGATTGCTATGCGTGACATTTTCGTAATTACAGTGTTATTATGAGTGACATTTCAATGACTATGACTATGAGTGACACTTTCTCACGAACACAGTCAAGCAATGAAGACGATTGAAACATATAAATGTTAGAAGTTAAACCCGTGTGAGGAATAAGAAACTCTTAAAAAAACAAAATCTTAAAACTACTGCTATACCAGAAATGGAAGGACACTAACTAATATGACACAGAGAGCCCTGCCCCCAAACAGGTCACTTGTTTCTGCAAGGAAGTCTCAGCTTCCATGCTCGCAACAATATCAGAATGCACATTAGTGTTATTAAAAATGTTTACCTAAAGTACAGAGAAACGCCAATAAGAACAGGGCACTCTGCAGCCAGCCAGCCAGCACTTGACGGTAGCGCCTGGAACACAACACTACACAACATTCAGAATTACATAATATTGCAGATGTAAAACAAAATAGATAACAAAAGATAATGCAAATTTTCTTTTAACTCTTCTATGTAGTATGATAGATGCGATTAATATATTTTGTTATGGAAAAGGTCAGAAGTTCGTAATGTAAAAAAATAATCCTACTGATTATTTAAGTTTTACTTGTCTTTCATTTTAAAGTGTGTGAGCTATGATTTTATATGCAGTTTAAAGTGAACTGTGCCTATACCTTACACTTGGGCACTGCGAACACCAATGCTGACCAGACATGACAGCCAGAATCGGTTGATCCAGGCGATAGCTGTAATCATTTTCAAACTGAGGCCATACTGCGGGATCACAGGGGTACAGAGTGAGGGAGGTCTGCTCTTTGGCTTGGACGGACGGTGTTCAGACATATGGCTTGGCCCAGGAGCACGACGACTTACAGGCCCCAAAGACCACAAAGAATAGGGTCGCTCTGTGTCACCTTCTCTGGGTGTGGAATTGACAGGCACCCCAGCAGAACATGTCCCAACATTACCTAGGATCACAGTTCTGCCTGATGATGGGGACCCCCCCATGTAAACGGGGATATTTGAGGGTATCAAATGCGTCTTACAAATGAGAAGTGGCTTGTCACGATTGTCGAGCAGGTGCAGTGTTGTTCTGCTGCCCCAGCCCCACAGCTGGTGAGGTACCAGCCACAGCTAGAGTGAGTATACTCATTATGGTCACTGTTATAGTGGAGCTACAGGCTTTGAGGCCTCAGGCTCAGCTGCTTCAACTTTAGTTTGCTCAGTATCAGACATGTTTAAAATAATTGGAGAAGAATTGGAGATTACCTTGTGACACAGACACTTACTTGTACTCTGTAGCAGGCAGCGCCATCAGAGGAAAGGGCCAGCCCGCTGCAACGACTTTCTGCAGCCCCGCATAGGGGCTCCTGGCAGCAGCCGCGGTTATTTGCCATCTGTGTCCACTGGCGGACTCAGAGCGGAGGAGGGCCATACGGTAAGTTATGAGGGGGTGACACCATGAGTTACCAGCACCGGGTGACACCAACCCTAGTGACGCCACTGCCCACGAGTGACCCTCGAAGCTGTACACCGGGGTTTGAGAAGCCCCAACCCAGAGCCACGCTTGCACCGAAGCTCACCCCTCTACACTCGCCGAATGCTGCATGGGGCCCTTCTGCTTTCTTTGGCTCGACGCGTTGGCCCGGTCACTTGCCAGCTAGCTTGTGGCCCCTGTGCCAGCGAAAACCTAAAACCGACGTGCGATTCTGGTTGCTCCAGACTTGCACCAGCTCCCCTGAAAAGGAGCCCCCGCTCTGACCCTCCTGGTCCGAGTGAGAAGCAATCTCCCAATCCCGCGTGGATTGCTCTTGCCAAGTTTTGTTGACTCCGATCTTGAAGCCGACAGCGCCGACGGTGAGAGCGCGCGTGGGACAGCTCGTGACCCGCTCCTGGACATCGCAGATGCCCCTGAGCCCACATGGCAGCGGAGAGAAGCTCCTCAACAACCACCTGATTGCGCCCAACATTGCCTGGTTCCGTCCTGGTTCCACCCTGGTCACTGCTGAGTGACCCAGACTCTGTCCCCTCTGCCTTCAGGTACTTTTCTACTCTGATCCACCCTTGGATCACACCGGACACTTCTCCTTCACATCGCCTGCAGCATCTTCAGCTTCAAGCACCAAGAACCTGCGTGACGAAACCCGACGCCACTTTGACCCTATGCACCCGCTTCCTGTGGGTGAGGTAACATTGCAATGCCGGTGTTCCCACACTGGTACACACCTCTAGGGTCTGTGTCTAAAGTTTTGTCCATCTAGGTTCAGCGGAAGTATCCTTAAACTCTATTTGTGTAACTTTTACGCACCATTGACTTTGCATTGGTGCATGCGTGTACTTTCAACACTGCACCCGAATCCCGCAGGCTTTTCCCGACTTCAGCATTGCTTGTCCCGACTGCTCCCAGTGATTCCCTAGGCCCTAGGCCTAACCACTGTTCGATTGGTATCTCTAATACCACTTTCTTAATATATGGTTTGAGTGGCCACCCGCCCTCATCCATAATTGTGCAACTTTGTATGTTATACTGTGCTTTTGATTTAACGCTTGTGCCCCTTTGCTCATAAAGATTACTGGGGATTATTTTAGAAATAAACACATATATTTTTATAATATATACTTGTGTGGTGTCCTTCCATTTGATATTACAGGATTGTGATTGGTAAAACAGCTTGCTTAACACGACCTCTTGAGTTTAGCCTTTAAGGCTGCTTAGTCTATGCTACCATTAAGATAGCTTGTCTATAAGGTTGACTTACAACCAGACACCATAAGGGATTGTTTGGACTGATACAAAGTGGTTCCAGAATTGGAAACATCATATATCAGGCCAACTTCTCACATTGGTGCGCAGCGGTGCGGATTTGAGCTTGCTGTTGTTTTACCATTGCAATCCTTTCATCAAATTGAAAGATCACATCAAGTACCTTAGGTACATATAAATCAAAAGCTTAGCATATTTAAGTTCTACTGAACTTAGTAGTTGTAGATTAAAGGGATTAGCACACCCCGACTACAACTCACTAGCAAGGTACAGTAGGAAAACACTTAGTGTAGGTAAGTGCACCACTTGCACCTCACTAGCAGTCATATCTGACACAGGAAGAGCTTCAGGCTCTGCCCCTGTGACAGTTGACCTTACCAAGGCAACTTCCAGCTATGACAAACTTAGCCACAAAGACTTGAGTGCCTTGTGCACTGCAAGGGGGCTAAAAAGGGGTAGAAACCCCACCATTCCTTCCCTGATAGCCATCCTGGAAAAGGATGACTTAGATAAGGCGAGTGCAGCTCCCTTAGATGTAGAAGACGGAGTGAACACCCCTGAGAATGAGACAACTCCAGAAGAGGAAGAAGAAGAGGAGGAAGAGGAGGAGGATGGCTCAGTAGTAGATGAGCCTGATCAGGATCAGAGGGGTAACCAGGTTGTAGTTGCCAGGCTTAACCAGTCTAACTTAGACCTACATGGGAATGGAGAGGGCCAGCACCTCCCCAGATCCTATAACCTAGTTCCCACAGGCAATAGAAGGGTGAGATCTCCCTCAGGGGATTCTCACATTTCTAGTGTCTCCAGAAACTCTCAAAGGGGAATGATTTCCCCCCAGAGAAGAGAGCATAAGGCCAGGATGAGAGCTGTAGAACTCCAGATAGAGAGGGAAGAGTTGGCCCTGGCCCAAGCTAAACTTGCTTTAGCAAGGGAACAGAAAATGTGTGGCTTAGATGCCACTGGTGGCAGCAATAATCCTAGAGAGAAAGACAGGTCCTATAATACTAGAAACCTGACAAAGATTGTGCCCCCCTACACAGAAGGGGATGACATCCACAAGTGGATAACTGCTCTTGAGAGAGCCTGCATGGTACAGCAGGTTCCTGAGGAACAGTGGGCAGCAATCTTATGGTACTCCTTTTCAGAGAAAGGGAGAGATAAGCTCCTCATTGTCAGACATGAGGATGCTAAAAACTACAAAGTCCTGAAAAGTGCTTTAATAGATGGGTTTGGCTTAACCACTGAACAGTACAGGTTGAAGTTCAGAGACACCCAGAAGACACAGACTCAGGACTTGACTGATTTTGTAGATTGTGCTACTAAGGCTCTGGAGGGTTGGCTACATGGCAGCAAAGTACATGACTTCACAGGATTGTATAATTTGATTATGAGGGAGCAGATCCTAAGTAATTGTCAGAACGAGCTCTTACACCAGCACCTGGTGGACTCAGATTTGACCTCTCCCCAAGAATTGGGAAAGAGGGCAGATAAATGGGTCAGAACCAGGATTAGGCCTAAGAATCAGGACAGTAACCAGAAGAAGGAGTCTACCAAGCCTCAAGAAAAGGGTGGGGATAAAAGTAAAGAAAAGACTTCCCCAGGGCCCCAAAACTCCAAGAATGGGGGTGGGTCCCAAGACACTTCTTCAACTCAGAAAAAGCCTTATTGTCATGCCTGTAAACAGGTTGGGCATTACAAAACAGACAACTGTTGTCCCAAGAATGGCAATAAAGAGAATATACCTCCAAAGCCAGCTCCAATACCTGCTGTTACTGTCAGCAGTAATCCCCCAGGAAGTGGGAGCACACCCAGGAATCTGGGAGGGTTTACATTTGGAGCCCAGGTGGACCCTGGCCTATCCAGGTCCCCATCACCCAATAATCTTGTTTATGAGACTGGCATGGGGTTTGCCAACTTCTCTGATTGCCCAAATACCTAGAGCAAATATAGACAAGAACCCATCATCAATGGTTTGAAAGTTGAAGCCTTTAGAGACACAGGGGCTAGCATCACCATGGTGGCTGACTGTATAGTCCCCTCTAAGCAACTTTTACCTAGTGCCACATACCAGGTAACAAACATTGATGGAATCCAAACAAATCATCCCATGGCAGTAGTAAGTCTCAGCTGGGGAGGTGTCACTGGCCCAAAGAGAGTGGCAGTGTCATCAAACTTGCCTGTAGACTGCCGACTTGGTAATGATTTAGAAATCTCAGCCTGGGCTGAGGTTGAACAGGAAATCCATTCTAGAATGGTAAACTCCAATGGAAAGGTTAGTGGGGCTGTAATGGCTACATCCCCAATCCAAGATGTCCTTCCTGAAAAGGTTGGTAGAGCTGTGCAAGACTCAGCCCATCTTTAGCAGAAGCTCTTCCTAAATAGAATAGCAAAGCTGTTATGATAACAGCAGAAACCCAAACTGAGTCTCCTCCTGAAACGGTTGGTGGGGCTGTGATGGCCACAGCCCAAACTCAAACAGATATGTGTGTTGTGAAGCCTGGAATTATGGATCACTCCACCCAAACTGAGAACATGGGGGAGGAAGAGAAATCTTCCCCTCACCAGACATTAGGACAGGATCAGCCTCCTCAGGGAACTGATCTTACCCCTGATGAAGGAACTGCCCCAGAGATTGTTAGGCCTGGCCTGACAGAACGTCTGATGGCAGTGGACCCTTCTCAGGTGGGACCCAGTCTGGAGCAGGTAACCTGCCCCTCTCTACCTTGCCTTAGTCAGCCCAGGGCTGCAGAGGACAAGAAGGACAGTGAGACCCAGAGGGCCCCCTGTCAAATAAAGCACCCCCATCAACAGATTAGGGGCACCAAAACTAGTAGCCCTAGTAAGGTGAAAACTTTTTTAAAACTCCTGAGGGAGCCCCCTTAAAAGTAGTTAGGGACCTCCCACAGATGGATTCTGTTGGGCACAGCCAAACCTGGGACCCAAAGGGCCCAAACCTGAACTGTCCCTCCAGCAAGCCAAACAGAGGGACCCAGCCTCCAGCTTTAGGTAGCCAGAGGTTGACCCTGAGAGCACAGTGCAACTCAGTTGAAGAAAGAAAGGCACACATGGTGGAAGTTAATTGGAGGAAGCTGAGCCCTAAATTAGTGGAGCCTCACTTCATTACTCCATATCCAAACCAGCCTTCAACTTTGCATAAACACACCCAAGGTAGTGATTCCCTATGGTGGAGACCCTCTAATACCCCAAGGGTGAGGGACTGCTTAGTGCACCATGAGACAGGGGGTACCCATGCTAGTGCAGGTACTTCCTTATATGGCCACTCAGGCAATATAGGCTTACCTGACAAGGATAGCCTTATCTCCTTTCGTTTGGGGGGGGGGGGTTGTGTAGGAAGGTGGCTACCTGACTATGGTTACCCCAGATTTTTTGCCTTGTGTTTAGCTGGTTTTCGAATTAGTTGGCCTGGTTCCCTGCTAATCAGGGCCCCAGGCTATCTGCTCTCTCTGTAAAATGGATTCCATGTACCCTAGGTGCATAACTAGATTGGCTTGGGTCACCTTATCAGCCCCTGTACAGAGCACTATAGGTGCCCAGGGCATATGTGCATCCAAGGCCTACCAGAGGCTGCAGCATATCTTTTGCCACCCCTGGCCTGGCTATCTAAAATTGACACAACTGGCTGATCACTCAGCTGGGGCAAGGTGGTGTAATCACCCCTTGCTTAGATATAGTATGCCTATATCTAAACCTATCTGGACGCATATATACCTATCAGTCACTCCTATGGCAGGCCTTAACAATCCTGGAGGCAGAGTGCTTGGTTTTATGTGAGATGGTGCTCTAGCATGAGCTGAGCCTGTCTGCAGCTGTCGGGACCAATTCCCTAAGCTGTTCCGGGATAATGCCATACCATATACTATTAAGTGCCTTATAATCCTCGCGGTTATATAGCAACTTTGGTTTGGCTTTATCAAAACATGTCGTGTAAGGTGTCATACGATTTGGAATACTACCCCCTCGCCAGTCCTGGCGACGGGGGTAGCATTCCACCCCTCTAGAGGGAGACGACAGGTTACTTTGCTAAAACGTGGTTGATTTTAAAAGAGCCTCAGATCCACAAAATTGATGCTTCTGCCACAGACACGAGTCTGACCTCCTGCTGCTGACCGAAACTCAGCAGAGGAGGCCTGGACAAAGGCTTTCCTGTCGCAGGGAGGTGTCACACCACCCCAGACAGGAGATAGTGGATTGTAGCAGGGAGGTTTGAAAGAAACCAGACACTGCCTGGGGAGCACAAGGCTTCCCCTTGCATAATCCGGCCAAACCGGTTCCGGGGCAGACTAGCCCCAGTCCCAGCGCGGCCTGGATCAAAGGAAAGGAGTGTATCCACCCGCTTCCTGGGTCCCACCCATAGGAGGGGACCTATCAGGTAATCCAGCCCCCTAGATTGGTATAAGAATGGGAGCAGTGCCAACGCACTCAGATTATCCTGATGAAACATAAGAAATGAAACTCTGGACCCTTCGACATCCTACTCGACGTAGAAGACTGAAGAATCTCCGTGTGGTCAAGGAGTGACCACCCTGTGCAAACAGGCACCATCCAGCATCTCGATGTCTGCTTTGTTGCAGTTCCCGCCGGAACTCGAGCAACAGAGATCAACGAGATCAAGCTTGTCTGCCTTCTTACAGCCCGATCCACAGTCCCTGCAGAGCTGAGACCCGTGGAGGCGACCGGAAGCGTGGGGCACGCCATCTTGTAAAGACCACAAAACGCGGACTGTGCAGCCCACGAGTGACCCTTGAAGCTGTACACCGGGGTTTAAGAAGCCCCAACGTTGAGCAACTCTTGCACCGAAGCTCACCCCTCTACACTTGACGAGTGCTGCGTGGGGCCCTTCTGCTTTCTTTGGCTCGACGCATTGGCCCGGTCATTTGCCAGCTGGCTTGTGGCCCGTATGCCGGCGAAAACCTAAAACCGACTTGCGATTCTGGTTGCTCCAGACTTGCACCAGCTCCTCTGAAATGGAGCCCCCAATCTGACCCTCCTGGTCCGAGTGAGAAGCAATCTCCCAATCCCGCGTGGATTGCTCTTGCCAAGTGTTGTTGACTCCGATCTTGAAGCCAACAGCGCCGACGGTGAGAGCCTGCGTGGGACAGCTCGTGACCCACTCCTGGATGTTGCAGATGCCCCAGAGCTCACGTGGCAGCAGAGAGAAGCTCCTCGACAACCACCTGATTGCGCCCGACATTGCCTGGTTCCGTCCTGGTTCCACCCTGGTCACTGATGAGTGACCCAGACTCTGTCCCCTCTGCTTTCAGGTACTTTTCTACTCTGATCCACCCTTGGATCACACAGGACACTTCTCCTTCACATCGCCTGCAGCATCTTCAGCTTCAAGCACCAAGAACCTGCGTGACGAAACCCAACGCCACTTCGACCCTATGCACCCGCTTCCTGTGGGAGAGGTAACATTGCAACTTTGGTGTTCCCACACTGGTACACACCTCTAGGGTCTGTGTCTAAAGTTTTGTCCATCTAGGTTCAGCGGAAGTATCCTTAAACTCTATTTGTGTAACTTTTATGCACCATTGACTTTGCATTGGTGAATGCGTGTACTTTAAACACTGCACCCGAACCCCGCAGGCTTTGCCCGACTTCAGCATTGCTTGTCCCGACTGCTCCCAGCGATTCCCTAGGCCCTAGGCCTAACCACTGTTCGATTGGTATCTCTTATACCACTTTCTTAATATATGGTTTGAGTGGCCACCCGCCCTCATCCATAATTGTGCAACTTTGTATGTTATACTGTGCTTTTGATTTAACGCTTGTGCCCCTTTGCTCATAAAGAGTACTGGGGATTATTTTAGAAATAAACGCATATATTTTTATAATATATACTTGTGTGGTGTCCTTTCATTTGATATTACAGGATTGTGATTGGTAAAACAGCTCGCTTAACACGACCTCTTGAGTTTAGCCTTTAAGGCTGCTTAGTCTATGCTACCATTTAGATAGCTTGTCTATAAGGTTGACTTACAACCAGAAACCATAAGGGATTGTTTGGACTGATACAAGGTGGTTCCATAATTGGAAACATCATATATCAGGCCAACTTCTCACACAAGCACTTATAAATTCACCATGCTGTCAACTTGCAGCACTCTAAGCATCCACTTACCAGCCATGTACTTGTACAATGACTCATGCATTAACACATGCACTGCTACAATCAAATGTAAATATCCTTATGAAATCACTGCGCCGAAAACCCAAGTACTTATAAATTTACCATGCTATCAACTTGCAGCACTCTAAGTATCCAGTAACTCTCCAATTACATGTACAATGATTCAGGCATTAACACATTCAGTGCTAAAATTAATTGTGCACTATCCATGCAGTCCTCTAACCACCTCCACAATACTGATTCAGTCCTCCAATTACCCAGGTAGTACCCATGCAATCCAGCAATCACACTGTCACTCTCCGTCCACTCCTTCAATCATCCAGCCAGTACCATCTCCGTATCCAATCACTGCACCAAAACCCAAGCACTTATAAATTCACCATGCTGTCAACTTTAAGCACTTTAAGTATCCAGTCACTACTCATGTACTTGTACAATGACTCAGGCATCAACACATGCAGTGTTACAATCAAATGTGCACTATCCATGCAGTCCTCTAACCACCTCCACACTACTGATTCACTCCTCCAATTACCCAAGTAGTACCCATGCAGTCCAGCAATCACAGTGCCTCTCTTTGTGCACTTCTCTAATAATTCAGCCAGTAACATGTCCTTATCTAATCACTGCGCTAAAACCCAAGCACTTATAAATTCACCAAGCTGTCAACTTGAAGCACTCTAAGTAACCAGTCTCTATCCTACTTGCACATTGACTCAGCCATTAACACATGCAGTTCTTCAACCAAATGTGCACTATCCATGTAGTCCTCTAACCACCTGCACAATCTCATTCACTCCTCTATTTACCCAAGCAGTACCCATGCATTACAGCAATTACACTGTCACTCTCAGTCCACTCCTCCAATCATCCAGGCAGTACCATATCCTTATGTAATCACTGCGCCAAAACCCAAGTACTTATAAATTCACCATGCTATCAACTTGCAGCACTCTAAGTATCCAGTCACTATCCAATTACTTGTGTAATGAGTCAAGCATTAACAAATTCAGTACCACAATCAAATGTGCAGTATCCATGCAGACCTCTAACCACCTCCACAAAGCTGATTCACTCCTCCAATTACCAAAGTAGTACCAATCCAGTCCAGCAATCACACTGTCTCTCTTTGTGCACTCCTCCAATCATACAGCCAGTAACATGTTCTTATCTAATCACTGCGCCAAAATCCAAGCACTTATAAATACACCATGCTGTCAACTTGCAGCACTCTAAGTATCCATTCACTATCCATGTACTTGTACAATGACTCATGCATTAACACATGCACTGCTACAATCAAATGTGCACTATCCATGCAGTCCCCTACCACCTACACCCTACTGATTCACTCCTTCAATTACCCAGGTAGTACCCATGTAGTCCAGCAATCACACTGTCACTCTCCGTCTACTCCTCCAGTCATACAGCCAGTACCATGTCCTTATCTAATCACTGCACCAAAACCCAAGCAGTTATAAATTCACCATGCTGTCAACTTGCAGCACTTTAAGTATCCAGTCACTATCCATGAACTTGTACAATGACTCAGGCATTAACAAATGCAGTGCTACAATCAAATGTGCACTATCCATGCAGTCCTCTTACCACCTTCACACTACTGAATCACTTCTCCAATTATCCAGGTAGTATCCTTGCAGTCCAGTTATCACACTGTCATTCTCTGTCCACTCCTCCAATCATCCAGCAGTACCATGTCCATACCTAATCACTGCGCCAAAACCCAAGCACTTAAAATGCACCATGCTATCAACTTGCAGCACTCTAAGTATCCAGTCACTATCCATGTACGTGTACGATGACTCAGGCATTAACACATGCAGTGCTACAATCAAATGTGCACTATCCATGCAGTCCCCTAATCATCTCCACATTACTAATTCACTCTTCCAATTTCCCATGCAGTACCCATGCAGTCCAGCAATCACACTGTCACTCTATGTGCACTCCTCCAATCATCCAGCCAGTACCGTGTCCTTATCTAATCATTGCGCCAAAACCAAGCACTTGAAAATTCACCATGGTGTCAACTTTCAGCACTCTAAGTATTCAGTCACTATTCATGTACTTGTACAATGAACTAGGCATTAACACATGAAGTGCTACAATCAAATGTGCACTATCCATGCATTCCTCTAACCACCACCACAACACTGATTCACTCATCCAATTACCCAGGTAGTGCCCATGTAGTCCAGCAATCACACTGTCACTCTCCGTCTACTCCTCCAGTCATACAGCCAGTACCATGTCCTTATCTAATCACTGCACCAAAACCCAAGCACTTATAAATTCACCATGCTGTCAACTTGCAGCACTTTAAGTATCCAATCACTATCCATGTACTTGTACAATGACTCAGGCATTAACAAATGCAGTGCTACAATCAAATGTGCACTATCCATGTAGTCCTCTTACCACCTTCACACTACTGAATCACTTCTCCAATTATCCAGGTAGTATCCTTGCAGTCCAGTTATCACACTGTCACTCTCCGTCTACTCCTCCAGTCATACAGCCAGTACCATGTCCTTATCTAATCACTGCACCAAAACCCAAGCACTTAAGTATCCAGTCACTATCCATGTACTTGTACAATGACTCAGGCATTAACAAATGCAGTGCTACAATCAAATGTGCACTATCCATGCAGTCCTCTTACCACCTTCACACTACTGAATCACTTCTCCAATTACCCAGGTAGTGCCCATGCAGTCCAGCAATCAAACTGTCACTCTCCGTCCACTCCTCCAATCATCCAGTCAGTACAATGTCCTTATCTAATCACTGCACCAAAACTCAAGCACTTATAAATTCACCAGGCTGTCAACATGCAGCACCTTAAGTATCCAGTCACTATCTATGTACTTGTACAATGACTCATGCATTAACACATGCAGTGCTACATGTAGGAGAGTAGGATCTGCTTACTATGGTTACCCCCACTTTTTGCTGGCGTTTCACTGTTTTTTTACTTTAGTCTGGCTGGGGCCCTGCTAACCAGGACCCCAGTAAGCTGCTTCCTCTCTAAATTGATTGTGTGTACATTAGGAACACTCCAGATTGGTTACTGGGTTACGCTTGTGAGTCCCTTGTATATGGTATCTTAGGTACTAAGGACATAGGTACCCCAGAGGCCTACCACGGGCGGATGCATGTATTATGCCACCCTTGGGAAGTATTCCAAAATGGCACCACAGGTCTGCAGCCTGGGTAAGGTGGTGCATGCACCCCTTACTAAGATATAGGTTACCTATATCTACCTTTAATCACAGTCACATATAAACCTATAAGTCACTCGTATGGCAGGCCTTATCAATCCTGAAGGCAGAGTGCTTGGTTTTGTGTGAGAGGGTGCCCATGCATGAGCAGGACCCCTCTGCAGCTTTTGGAATCTATTCTCTGTAGCTGTTCCGTGATGCAGCCAGACCATATACTCTTAAGTGCATTATAACCTCGAGGTAAATGCTAACTTTGGAATGGCTGCATGGAAACATGTTGTGTTTGGTGTCAAACATTTTGGAATCCTACCCTCTGCCTGTCTTGGCAGCAGCGGTAGAATTCCCCCCTTCTAGAGGGAGGAGACATGTATACACTTACCTAGCCGGTAATAGTTCAAAAGAGCCCCAGCATCACAAAATCAGATTCTGCAGCCACCGTTGGACAAAACTCCAGCAGGGGAGGCCTGGAGAATAGGTTTCCTGTCACTGGGAGATGTAACCACCTCCCAGACAGGCTTTAGTGTATTGGGGCAGGGGGGCGGTGCATTCAGAAAATGATTTTCAGGCAGTGCTGGGGACACACTTGATGTCTCTGGGCATACCCCAGCTCAAACCCTCAGCCCCTGCTCTGGCACAAAACTGGACAAAGGAAAAGTCGTGTAGCCACCCTCCTCCTTGGAACCTCCCATAGGTGGGTCCCTAGAGTATGTCCAACCCCCTAACTTAGTATAAGCATGGGAACCCAGTGCTTAGGGCTTCAGATTACACCTGGACAAAACCCTGCAACATATATCTTGGAACTTCAACATTCTATTTCGACGAGAAGATGGACGAATCTCCATTGGGATCAAGGAGTGACTCCCCTGTTCAAACAGGCACCAACAAAGCATTTGCCAGTCTGCATCTTTGCCGCTCCCATCAGACTCCGAAGTACCTGCAGCCCAGAAAGAGGATTTCCAGACTTCTCTAAGGCTGATCTAAGTCTCCAGCAAAGCTGAGACCTGCAGCCTGAACGAGTGACCTGGAACCGGAACTCCTAACACTGTGCACATTTGCCAAGTTCATTGACTTCCGGATCTTTTCTGAAGTTGTGCTTTGGCTTTCTTGTAGCCCAAGCCCCGAGCAGCATCTGCACAGAAGATTGTGGGCCTACACTCCACGAGTGTTCCGTGGGCCTGCTTCTAGCATTTCCGCTTGAGGCTCCTTCACGATCCCTGGTCCATCAACTGTTGGGTCCCCACGAAGGTAACTCTTATGTTTCTTGAGCTTCTCTGGTTGCTCAAGACGTGCCCTGACTCCCCTCCGAAGGGGGAGTCCCTCAGACCTTGCTGGTCCGCACCAAAGCCAATCTTTGATTTCTGCGTGGGTTGCTGTTGCCAAGGCTTGTTGGGTCTAATCTGGAAACCGACACTGTAGCACTCGACATCCTTTGTGGGACAGCTCGAATCCAGCTTCTGGTCATCCTCAATGCCTCCTGGACCTCATGGCTGAAGAGTCAAGCTTCACCTTCTACACCAGAAATCCCAGACTCTGTCCCCTCTGCTTCCAGGTTCTTCAGTTCTCCGATCCACCCTTTGATCCACCCGGACACTTTCCACTTGGTCACCTGCAGCAATCTTCAGCAGCTCACCATTGAAATAGACAACGAAACCTGACACGAAAAGACACCTATGCACCTCGCTTCCCTGGGTGAGGTAACTCGAGTAATCCGGTGCTCCCGTGGGTGTTGACTCTAGAACCTCCTAGTTCTAAAGGGGTTTGCTCCAAGACCTCTTCTAAGTGTCCTTAATCTGTACATTTTCCATCCGCGGCTTTCCCCATAGAAGTTAATGGTGATTTGTGGCTGTGTTTAGACACTGCTTGCGTCCCCCGTGGGTCCCCTTTGTCACTACCTTGGGTGGTTCCTGGTGGCCCCAGTGGTTTTAAAGGCTCTAGGCCTTGTATCTATATTAGTCGTGGTGCTTATACCACTTTCTTAATATATGGTTTGGTACGCCCCTAGGGCTCAATGTATATTGTGCTAATATACTGTGTGCTAAATAAGTTTTCCTTATGTACTTTTGCTTCTAGCCTCATAAAGAGACTAGAGGGATGTGTTTAGAATAAATACATATATGTTATATATATACCTGGTGTGCTTCTCCTTTCATTTAGTCATTCATGAGATTATAGATTGGTAAAGCAAGCTGCTTTACATTCCTTCAAGACTTAGCTTGAAGGCTGCTCTCCACAGCTACCACTAGGATAGCTTTCTATATAGGTTGTCTTTAAACCTACCATCAATAAGGGTTGTTTGTACTGGTGCAAGGTGCCCACTAAAATAGTGGTCATCATATGCCAGGCCAACTTCCCACACTACAATTAAATGTGCACTATCCATGCAGTCCTCTAACCACCTACACACTACTGATTTACTCCTCCAATTACCCAAGTAGTACCCATGCAGTCCAGCAATCACACTGTCACTCTTTGTGCACTCCTCCAATCATCCAGCCAGTACCATGTCCTTATCATCATCATAAAAACTTTATTTTGACAAACAAATGCCATAAAAGCATCAATGAAAACAAGTAATAAAATGCATTCAATACATAGGCTATGGACAAATTTAAAAATATGAACTAAAAATTAAGTACAGTGCTAGTCAGTGGTCCAAATTGATTAGAATAATATAGCCCCACCCACATCCCAGAATATGACCAGACAAGTGCAGTGTAAAAATAGCTCAAGCGGTTCCTGCAATATCATTTTGCTGAATCAATCCTTTAAGAATGGCCCTTCGAGGGCACCACATACTAAATAGCATACGTGAAATGGAATAAACAATGGGCGTTTGCGTACTTGATTTAAATATCCTATAAACTTTACTGCAACGTCTAGACCCCAGATTTCTGCAAAGTTGATTAGCCAGCATGTTCAGGCCTTTCCGTACCCTGTGCAGAAAAATAGCACATGCAATTCCGTTTCATCGGGGTGGTTACAGGCTGGGCAGCCCCCATTTAGAAGCCCCTCCCAGTTTCGAGTAAAGGCTCGTAGCCGGAGAACTCCGTGTTTGAACTGGACATGAAGCTTTTTGGCAAGAAGGGGCTAGATATCGTCCAGGGCCAGTTCAAGACTGCACCTATTTTTTGTCACCAGGAATTCCACCGTCAAACGGGCAGCGGTAGATCTTCGTTCAAGCTCGTTGAGCTTTTGCTCTCTAAAGCTCTCTATCAAGGTCTTTCTTGCTATTGTTTGGGACGTGTCTTCCGCGTTATTCCAGAGGTCATCCCTGCCCAAGCCCTCGCAGATGTTCCTAATATTGGACAGCCAAGGTATCCTCCCAGAACCTCGCATACCCATGACTTCTGTTAATTCGTCCCTATAAACAACTAGCTCTAGGGTACTCCAGAGGCGGCGCCGATAGAGCAAAGGCCTAAGGGCCACCTCTTCCGCTATGGGCCTAACCCCAAGATCCAAATGGAGTAGTGCTAGTGGGGTGCTATTGGGGAGGTACAAAAGCTGTCTTGTGAAGGAATTTTCGATTCGAGTTAGCGGGCTCTGTAGGAGAGTAGGGTCTGCTTCCTATGGTCACCCCCACTTTTTGCTGTGATTCTCAGTTTTTTTTACTTTAGTGTATCTGTGGGCCTGCTAATCAGACCCACAGCCCAGCTGTTCTCTCTCTAAATTGATACCATGTACTTTAGGTACATACCAGATTGGTTACTGGGTCACCCTTGTGAGCCCCTGTATAGTGTACCATAGGCACCCAGGGAATAGGTGCACTCTAGGCCTACCAGGGGCTGCAGCATGTATTGTGCCACCCCTGGGTTGCCTTCCAAGCTGACACCACAGGTCTGTTCACACAGCCTGGGTAAGGTGGTGTAATCCCCCCTTACTTAGATATAGTATATCTATATCTACCTTATATATAGACACATATGCATCTATAAGCCACTCCTATGATAGGCCTCGACAATCCTGGTGGCAGAGTGCTTGGTTTTATGTGAGAGGGGGCTCTGGCATGAGCTGAGCCCCTCTGCAGCTTTCCGAAACATCTCCTTATAGCTGTTCTATGATATAGCCATACCATATACTCTTAAGTGCATTATAATCCTCGCACGCGGGTAATGCTAACTTTAGTTTGGCTTCATCAAAACATGTTGTGTAAGGTGTCAAACACTTTGGAATACTACTACCCCCTGCCAATTCTGGCGGCGGGGGTAGCATTCAACCCTTCTAGAGGGAAAATATATGTATGTTACTGCTTTACCCGGTTAAAGTTATACAGAGCCTCAGCATCACAAAATGGATGCTGCTGCCACAGACATGAGTCAGACCTTCTGTTGCTTGGGTAAACTCCAGCAAGGGCGGCCTGGACAATAGGTTTCCTGTCCAGGGAGGTGCCAGCACCTCCCCAGACAGGGGTTTTGTGTATTAGGGCAGGGGGGCTGCATTCAGTGTATGCATCTAGACACTGCCTGGGGCACACAAGGTGCTCCATGCATAGCCCGGTTCAAACCAGTTGCTGGGGCACTCCAGCCCCAGCTCTGGTGCAAAACTGGACAAAGGAAAGGGGTGTAACCACCCCCTTCTCAGGTCCACCTAGGAGGGATCTAGTCAGGTAATCCAGCCCCCATCCTTAGTATAAGTATAGGAGCTGTGTCCCCAGGACTTCAGATTATCCTGGAACAAAACTTTGATACAGAACTCTTGGACCTTCGACATTCTATTCTGACTAGAGGATGGAAGACATCTCCCTTGTGGGCAAGGAGTGACCACCCTGTGCAAACAGGCACCATCAGCAACTTTGCAGGTCTGCAGTTTCAATGCTCCTGCTGGAACCTGAAGACTCTGCAACTCAAGAACTGGACTTCCAGACTTCTCTGCCCCCGACCCACATCCACAGCAAAGCTGAGACCCGTGGCAAACACGAGAGAAATGGGACCGGACATCTTAGACATCCTGCATTTTGCTACCTCCACTCCTTTTCTGAAGCCTCAGTAAGTTGTGAATTGGGGTACGAGAAGCCCCAGCCCGAGCATCATTTGAACTGAAGCTCAGGCCTCCACACTCTGCGAGTGTCCCGTGGGCCCTGCCTTTACATTTGTACTCAAAGCTTCTTCCTGGTTCCTTGCCCGTTGGCTAGTGAGCCCCCTGAAGATGCCATCTTGAATCTATCTTGCGATCCTGGTTGCTCCAGGCTTGCTCCAACTTCCCTAAAAAGGAGAACACCACAGACCTTGCTGTTCTGCAACAGAGCCAATCTCGACTTCCTGCGTGGGTTGCAGTTGCCAAGGCTTGTTGGGTCCAATCCAGATACCGACACTGCAGTCAACTAGATCCTTTGTGGGACAGCTCGAATCCAGCGCCTGGTCCTCGTAGATACCTCATGGCTGAAGAGACAAGCTCACCTTCTTCACCTTCAAGCACGCGACATCGCCTGGTTCCTTCCTGGTTCCTTCCTGGTCATTGGCTAGTGACCCAGACTCTGTCCCCTCTGCTTTCAGGTTCTTCACATCTCCGATCCGCCCTTGGATCCACCTAGACACTTTTCGTCTGGTCGCCTGCAGCACTTCTTTGCAGCTCTCCATAGAAAACGACGACGAAACCCGACACTAAAAGACACCTATGCACCCAGCTTCCCTGGGTGAGGTAACACGAGTACTCCGGTGCTCCCCTGGGTCTTGACTCTCGAAGTGTCCTAGTTTAAAAGGGTTCCATCCTAGTCCATCCGGAAGTGTCCTTAAACAGTAACTTTGTAACTTCTTTGTTTCCCATTATAAGTCAATGGTAACTCGCGACTGTGTTTAGACACTGCGCGCGTCTCCTGCGGGCCTCCTACTTCCTAACCTTTAGTTGTTTCGTGTAGCCCCAGCGATTCCCTAGGCCCTAGGCCTACTCTCTATTTCCACTGTGGTTCTTATACCACTTTCTTAGTATATGGTTCGTGAGGCCCCTAGGGCATTACTTTATAAGTGCAACTTATCATATGCTAATTGTGTAACTTGTGATGTACTTTTACCTCTGACCTCATAAAGAGTGCAGAGGGGTTGTGTTTAGAATAAATACATATATATTTTATACATAACTTGTGTGGTGTCCTTTCATTTGGTTTTCAAGGGATTATAATTGGCAAAACAACTGGCTTCACATGCTCTCTGAAGTCTTAACCTATTGACTTCTGGTCCATGCTACCACTAGGATAGCTTTCTATAGGGTTGACTTTACAACCGCCATCAATAAGCGTTGATTAGACTGGTGCAAGGTGCCCACTAGAACTAGTGGACATCATATGCCAGGCTAACTTCTCACAGGCTCAATACACAATGTCCCCAGAGTTCTGCTCCATAGAGGGCAGCTGACCTGGCCTGTAGCTTATAGAATTCCAGTACTGCGCTAAAAAATTTTTTGGTACAAGTCCTATATATTTTAGGATGCCCCCTGTTGTTTGAGTGAATTTCAACCATGCTTTATTTATTTGGGCACCCCAGTCCATTTGCTGAGTCAGCATCAAACCAAGGTAATCAAAAATATATTTACTCTTTCCAAGGGTCTGCCGTCCAAGCAGGGGTTGGGGCGGGTGGATTTGCCTATGTTAAAGGCCATGTACTTGGTTTTTTGCAGGTTAATTTCCAGGACCGGATGCTTGCAGAAATCGCTAAAGTTGTCCAAGGTCCTTTGAACTCCCATTGGGGATTTTGCGAGGAGAAGCGTATCATCTGCAAACATCAGAGCCGGGACCTTGCGCAGCACCAATCTGGGGGCATCGATGTTCTCCTCACCACTCAGAAGATCTATACGCCCGTTGACATGGTTGGAAAAAAGTGCGGGTGCCAGGACTCAGCCCTGGTGAACCCCTCTCTCCATGGGCAAATGGGCTGAGAGTTCACCGTTCTTTCGAAATCTAAAGTGTGCATACTTACCCTCATGGAGCAGTCTTATCTGGTGGCAAAGGTATTCTGGCACTCCCATATCTCTTAGTATTTCCCATAGTTTTTCCCTAGGGACCAAATCAAAAGCAGATTTTAGATCTACGAAAATAAGGTAGAGGCTACCTCCCTCTATGTGAACAGATTTCGAATGTATCAGCTGCAGCCTAAATAGTTGGTCAATCATGGATGTTTTCACCCTGAACCCAGCTTGGAGGGGGGTTAGGATATTAGGTTCCTCCATCCAAGATTGTAGGCGCCCAAATAAAACTCGAGACATTTTTTTTTCCCCAACGTCTATAAGACTAATCGGGCGGTAGTTGGCAGGCAAGAGCGGAGAGCCCTTTTTATAAATTGGTATGATTTTGGCTCCCGCCCAGGTGGTGGGAATTGCCATGCCTTGTAATATGGCATTGAACAACGTAGTCAAATAAGGGGCCCAAATGGTGGGTTCAGATCTGTAGAGATCACCAGGGATCCTATCCAAACCTACCGCTTTTGAATGAAGGATCTTCCCTAGGGCTTCGGTGGTTTCTCTTACCGTAACTGGAGGGGCCTCATCGTGGGATGGGCCTGGGTACGTCAGGGCCCTAGCCGTTTTATCTTTTCCTTCTTTTTCACTTCTATAGAGGAGTTCGAAGTGCGCCCTCCAAATAGTTTCGTCTATGTTGGGTTCTATAGCCGATCTACTAGCCTGGGAGTAAGTATTTACGTGGTTCCAGAGGCCCTCAGATTGTGAGTAGTTAATTCGTTTCTGAGGTCTTCCCATTTATGAGCTTCCCAGTGTTGTTTACCTTGAGTTATGGTTCTTTTATATGCTGCCCTACCTTCTTTGATTTTAATTTTATCCCTGCTTTTAATGACAGTTATTGGTTCAGTTTCGGCTGCTCAGCAGTTGGCGTTGAACCATTTCTGTTTGGGCTTGTTTGGTGCTTTCAGTTTTTTATTTTGGTAGAAAAAAGTGGCTAGATGCCAACCAGATCATGGTGATTTTGTGAGATCTTTAAAAGAGAGTTTGGGACTCCGATGTGTTCTGTTAGTTGGGGGATGGTTAGAAGATAAGGGACTACTTGTTGGTAAAGTTTGGCCAATTTGACTTGTGATTGGGAAATTGCGGCCCAACGTACTCTTCTCCCTCCGTTGGTTTGTATCAAACTTTGGGGTGGTATCTGGAGATTGACCTGTGCCGTAGTTTTACAAGGCAATACTATTTCTAAAACGAGGGCATCGTGGTCACTGTCATGTCGCGGGCTGATTTTGAAATCTAACACCTTGTGCCAGGACTGTAGGTCTAACATAATATAATCAATTAGTGAGGTGTGGCCCGGTCTATTAAAAGTGTGGATCCCCGGACTATCAGATATAGTATGACCATTGCATGCTTTAAGGGAAAAGTTTAGTGTTAGAGCTTGTTTTTGGAGTGCTAACGGGGTCCAAGTCCTTAATGCCGGGATTTTAGGTTCGGGAATGGACCAGTAATGGTCCTTCTCATCTATTAGGCCTCCTAACAAACCATTCAGGGGCTCAAATTGGCAGTTAAAATCGCCACCAATGATTACTCCACAGTTTAGTCAGTCGGAATGTTGGAAGGAAGGAATTAAGCTGATCAAGGGTGCTAGACTCTTGACCCAGGCGTGAGTATAGGTTTATAAGCATGATGCTTTGTTTTGCCTGAAATGTTAAAAGTACACAAAGGACATCGCGAGAGGAACTCTCAATGAGTTTAGCCTCACAGCCTATGTGGACTCCCACCCATGTGGACAAACTGCCTAAGGGCCTACCTCTCCCCGCGTGAGTCGCTGGAATGTTAAAGACAGCATACCCCTGCCTGCTCAATTCGACCCAGGACCATGTTTCTTGGAACATGCAGATTTCGTGATGTTCGATAAAGAGTCCCCATTCAGGGTTCCCCAGTTTAGATGTTAATCCTGCTATGTTTCAGGAAAGTATTTTCATGCTTGAGATATGCCCTGTGGCAACATTTGTGGGGGGGTCAATGGTTGTACTGTCTACAATAAGCTCTTTGTGCAGAACTAAACTTGGGTTGAGACTTGAGTTAGGTGCGTTTCTAGTTAAAAATTTGAGATTTCCATCCCCATTTACTGATTTGCTTGAGTGCATGGCTACAGATGATTTATCTTTATTCCTTATGCCCTCGCAATCTTGATTCAATTTGTCATTTATAGTACCACTTTTTCCAGCCTCTGTGGGTTGCGCTCTAGCATTAGGTAGTGTAAGAGAGTCACCCTTTGGACCGTCCCACTTGCCTGTATGGTGCACGTACTGGGTTGGACTCTTTGTGGTGTGGGATCTGCCACTTTTGATAGTCAGTAAACAGCCTCAAGGGGGCTGAACCTATTATTCACTGGGATATTCAAGAATAATGGGGTTGAATGCGCCTGCAAGGGTGTGGGGAATTGGATGCTCTGGTTCGTTGCCCACTTCTGGTAGTCGGCTCCTTTAAACCCTAGTGAATGCTGGCGAGGGGGGTAAAAGTACCCTAGGGGGAATAAGTTGACAAATCTCCCACGCCTGGATGAGTGATGGTCTAGAAGGTAGTTTACCATCCCACTATTCCTGAAGTTAATAATAGCACAATCCCCAGTAATATCTTTGGAACTTCAGCCTACCTATCACACCCTACGAATCATAATGATTTTGTTTATGTCCCTGTTGGTGAACAAAATATTACTGGTTAGCCAGTGGATATATTTATTCTTCAGGTCGTAATAGGTTTCTCTGATACCTTTCTTTAATTCGGGTACTCCCGCTAGAATAACTACGAAGGGTATTGAGGCTGGGTGTAGATTAATACATGGGAGGGCAGTCCCTACCTCTTGTGGACCCTCCTGTTGCCTACTATTTCTTGTAGGCCTAGTGGCAGTAGATGTACTTTCATGGGTCCTACAACCCCCCTAACATTAACCTTTTCCTTCTGAACTCCCAGCTTGAGCTCGTGGCCATAAGTAATATTTCCTTTCCCAACCCCTTTGGGACTGCATTGTTACTTTCCCTCCTTCTCTTGGTTTGATTGAGATGTTTTATTGGGAGGGAGCGTGTTAACTTCTACGGTCTGGGGGCCGGTTCTTGTGTGGACCAATGAGTTGACTGGTACCTTTTCTTTCAGGATCACCTCGGTCCTATCCACCCATCATTCTACTAACTTTGAAAGATTGTCGACCCAATCTCATACATTTTTTAGTTCGTCCCTCACTATGGTCCTTACTTGGGCCTGCATATCTACAATCACGTCCGTGACCCAGGCTGGGTGTTCTAGTCCTCCATTAGATGGGGGCTGTAGTCGTTGGCCCTCATAGCAATGGGGGACTCGGGTGCGAGGACTTTTTTTTGGGCCCTCTTGGTATAATAACTTTAGCTTTTCCTTTTTTTGAGCGGGCCCCCCCTGGATGTAAAACTTCCACCGTACTTTCTGCGAAGGGTCCTTTGTCACATGAGACAAGTTCCTGGTTCGTGATGAGAGTGGAGCCTGTTTAGTCCAGTGGGCTTAGAGGAGCGACAAGGTTGGGTGTGAATGATAGTCGTCTTTCAGTTAGTTCGATCTCATTTGCCACTACGCCAATGGCTCTCTGGAGCATCCGGTCTATTGATGTCTGTTGAATAGAAGAGGCCGGCTGTACTGGGGCTACATTTGACTTTCCCGCCCGGGCTAGCCTTCCCATCTTTGCAAAGGGGTCGATTTAGTGGCCAAGTATAGGGGGACAGGGAGCCTTAAGTCACTAAGCTTGATGATGATTTGGGGGAATCCGCTTCCAAGGTCTGTGCTGCGCCCTTTCAAAATATTGGTGGGTGCCACAACCCAGTCTTTTCAGGCCTCTGACGGGCACAGACGGGCCCACCCTGGGCACAGGGTTTGCCGGGCGCGTGTCCCGCGGTGCGGGAGCCCGCGTCCGTTTTTTAAGTGCTGGATAATACGCTGTTGGTAGGTGCCACAAGGAGCAGGCAGGCTGTTTGGATGTTTTGGTCCTCTCCCCAGGATCAGAGAAGGCAGCAGCAAAGAGCGGAACCCGCGCTGCGTTAGCACGCCTCAGTTTTTCAAGCGCCTCCAGGCGCTAGATATGACACTGTTGGTAGGCGCCACAAGGAGCAGGCAGGCAGTGTGGACATTGTGATATTCTCCCCAGGACCAGTGAAGGCAGCAGCAAAGAGCGGGAGCCATTAACACTTGTGGGTCCCGGTGTTACTGCACCTGTTGTACTGTTCTTAAAACTGTCCTTCAACTCCTACTTGACTAAGAAATCACGCAGCGCACAGCGGCTGTTTGAAGTAAGTTTATTTCGTCTAAGTCACATGGACAAATATCGTGAGGGAGTATGGGCGGAGCTCTTCCGTCTGTGTTTAAAACAGCGTGCGTCCTTCTCATACCCTAAAGCGAACACCAGCCACAGGACTCTCGCTCTGAGACTCTTGGGAAAATGCGCTTCCCTCAGCCAGGAGTGTTTGCTGGCGCAGAAGCCGGGCACGCTTGGCCTTGCCGTTATCTAATCACTGCACCAAAACCCAAGCACTTATAAATTTCACATGCTGTCAACTTGAAGCACTCTAAGTATCCATTCACTATCCAATTACTTATACATTGAGTCAATCATTGACACATGTAGTGTTACAATCAAATGTGCACTATCCATGCAGTCCTCTAACCACCTCCACACTACTGATTCACTCCTCCAATTACCCAAGTTGTACCCATCCAGTCCAGCAATCACACTGTCTCTCTTTGTGCACTCCTCCAATCATACAGCCAGTAACATGTCCTTATCTAATCACTTCCCCAAAACCAAAGCACTTATAAATACACCATGCTGTCAACTTGTAGAACTCTAAGTATCCATTCACTATCCATGTACTTGTACAATGACTCAGGCATTAACACATGCAGAGCTACATTCAAATGCGCACTATCCATACAGTCCCCTAATCATCTCCACACTACTAATTTACTCTTCCAATTACCCAGGTAGTTCCCATGCAGTTCAGCAATTACACTGTCACTCTCTGTCCACTCCTCCAATCATCAAGCCAGTACCATGTCCTTATTTAATCAGTGCACCAAAACCCAAGCACTTATAAATTCACCATGCTGTCTACTTGCAGAACTCTAAGTATCCGTTCACTATCCATGTACTTGTACAATGACTCAGGCATTAACACATGCAGAGCTACAATCAAATGTGTACAATCCATGCAGTCCTCTAACCCCCTCCACACTACTGATTTACTCCTCCCATTACCAAGTAGTACCCATGCAGTCCAGCAATCACACTGTCACTCTCAGTCCACTCCTCCAATCATCCATCCAGTACCATATCCTTATGAAATCACTGCGCCGAAAACCCAAGTACATATAAATTTACCATGCTATCAACTTGCAGCACTCTAAGTATCCAGTAACTCTCCAATTACATGTACAATGATTCAGGCATTAACACATTCAGTGCTAAAATTAATTGTGCACTATCCATGCAGTCCTCTAACCACCTCCACAATACTGATTCAGTCCTCCAATTACCCAGGTAGTACCCATGTAATCCAGCAATCACACTGTCACTCTCCGTCCACTCCTTCAATCATCCAGCCAGTACCATCTCCGTATCCAATCACTGCACCAAAACCCAAGCACTTATAAATTCACCATGCTGTCAACTTTAAGCACTTTAAGTATCCAGTCACTACTCATGTACTTGTACAATGACTCAGGCATCAACACATGCAGTGTTACAATCAAATGTGCACTATCCATGCAGTCCTCTAACCACCTCCACACTACTGATTCACTCCTCCAATTACCCAAGTAGTACCCATGCAGTCCAGCAATCACAGTGCCTCTCTTTGTGCACTTCTCTAATAATTCAGCCAGTAACATGTCCTTATCTAATCTCTGCGCTAAAACCCAAGCACTTATAAATTCACCAAGCTGTCAACTTGAAGCACTCTAAGTAACCAGTCTCTATCCTACTTGCACATTGACTCAGCCATTAACACATGCAGTTCTTCAACCAAATGTGCACTATCCATGTAGTCCTCTAACCACCTGCACAATCTCATTCACTCCTCTATTTACCCAAGTAGTACCCATGCATTACAGCAATTACACTGTCACTCTCAGTCCACTCCTCCAATCATCCAGGCAGTACCATATCCTTATGTAATCACTGCGCCAAAACCCAAGTACTTATAAATTCACCATGCTATCAACTTGCAGCACTCTAAGTATCCAGTCACTATCCAATTACTTGTATAATGAGTCAAGCATTAACAAATTCTGTACCACAATCAAACGTGCAATATCCATGCAGACCTCTAACCACCTCCACAAAGCTGATTCACTCCTCCAATTACCAAAGTAGTACCAATCCAGTCCAGCAATCACACTGTCTCTCTTTGTGCACTCCTCCAATCATACAGCCAGTAACATGTTCTTATCTAATCACTGCGCCAAAATACAAGCACTTATAAATACACCATGCTGTCAACTTGCAGTACTCTAAGTATCCATTCACTATCCATGTACTTGTACACTGACTCAGGCAGTGCTACAATATAATATGCACTATCCATGCAGTCCTCTAACCACCTCCACACTACTGATTCACTCCTCCAATTACCCAGGTAGTACCCATGCAGTCCAGCAATCACACCGTCACTCTCCGTCCACTCCTCCAATCATCCAGCCAGTACCATGTCCTAATCCAATTACTGCGCCAAAGCCCAAGTACTTATAAATTCACCATGCTATCAACTTGCAGAACTCTAAGTATCCAGTCACTATCCGTCTACTTGTACAATGATTCAGGAATTAACACAAACAGTGCTACAATCAAATGTGACCTATCCATGCAGTCCTCTTACTTCTCAATTCACTATAAGATTCGACTTTGAAGAAAGGATCCTCTATTGTAAAGGGTTTCCGTACGTGAAGTACTGCCACCCCTATTTCCACCAGATCAAAGCACATTTAAGATATTCAGACGAAAGATATCTAAATTTTTAACCCGTCCTTTATCCATTATCAACAAAATACAACCGCTAACTTCGAAATTTGTAAAGGCAATAACCTGTGGCTACTCCAGAAAAAGGCGCTAGTCGCCGAAACGCGCGTCGAGAAAATCTTTATGCCACCTCTATCCTTTTCTTTTTAAATTTTTTTCCCAATTTTAATTGTGATTTTTTAATTGAGTTGTGATTTCATATAATGTTGGTTTGATTAATTTGTGAAGTTGGTTAAAAATATCTGAGAATCAACTTTTTTAATGGTTTTTATCCCTTGTTTTGTTAATAAAATTCATGTCACTGATGATCTTCTGGATATATTTAATGATCTTTTCTTCTTTGTCACTTTCCCATGAGTTTCAAGTATTGAATTGCCTAGGTTGTTATATTTCATAAAAAGTCCTCTAACCACCTCCACACTTCTCATTCGCTCCTTCAATTCTCAAAGTAGTACTCATGCAGTCCAACAAATTACACTGTCACTCTCAGCCCACTCCTCCAATCATCCAGCCAGTACCATGTCCTTATGTAATCACTGCGCCAAAACCCAAGCACTTATAAATTCACCATGCTGTCAACTTGCAGCACTCTAAGGCATAGATGCATCAAGCTAAAAACCGCTTGCAAATGGGCAGATTCTCAGAATCTGCCCCTTTGCGACCGTTATTTTTGCATTTGGGATGCATCCTCCCAAATGCAAAAATCACAATTTAAGAAATTTCAAAATTGCGATTACTACAATTGCTATTGCATTTAAGGAATCTCAAATTGAGATTCCTTAAATGCAACGCATTAAAGTTAAAAAATTTGCGATTTCGCTAATCGGGGGATCAAATTACCTTAGAAGTTGAACTTCATGGTAATTTGCAAAAACCTTGAAAAATGCACTAACGTGCATTTTTAAAAGTTCCATTTTATACACAAACATGCCCTTAGGGCATGTGTGTGTGCAAGATGTACCCATATGCAGATTTCAGGGGTGCAACAGGGTGTCCTTTTGACTCTCTGGCACCCTTGAAATTGCAATCTCAATTTGCGATTCTCTAATTGAGAATCGCAAATTGAGATTGTCTTCCCATTCATTCCTATGGGCCTCTAGGCCCATGGGATTGAATGGGGAGGTATTCCTTAATTGCGACTCACAATTTGCGAGTCACAATTAAGGAATTTTTAGAAATCACTATTTTTTGTATCGAGTTCTTCATGCACAGCCTTTTGCTATTCCTTACTAGCGAATCCTTATTTTTCGCTAATAAGGAATCGCAAAATGGATGCTTGATGAATCTAAAGGTTAGTATCCAGTCACTATCCATGTACTCGTACAATGACTCAAGCATTAACACATGCAGTGCTACAATCAAATGGGAACCATCCATGCAGTCCTCTAACCACGTCCACTCTTCTCATTCGCTCCTTCAATTCTCCAAGTAGTACCCATGCAGTCCAACAAATTACACTGTCACTCTCAGCCCACTCCTTCAATCATCCAACCAGTACCATGTCCTTATGTAATCACTGCACCAAAATCAAAGCACCTATAAATTCACCATGCTGTCAACTTGCAGCACTCTAAGGCATAGATGCATCAAGCTAAAAACCGCTCGCAAAGCGGCAGATTCTCAGAATCTGCCCCTTTGTGACCGTTTTTTTGCATTTGGGATGCATCCTCCCAAATGCAAAAATCACAATTTAAGAAATTGCAAAATTGCGATTACTACAATTGCTATTGCATTTAAGGAACCTCAGTTTGAGATTCCTTAAATGCAATGCATTAAAGTTAAAAAATTTGCGATTTCGCTAAAAGGGGGATCAAATTACCATGAAGTTGTGATGGAGCAAGTATTCGCACGTTACGTGACTTGCTTGTATTCCAGAACCTCAAATAATCTTAACTCTGTAATCAATCTGTTTGTCTTACTAATATTGCACATTTTACACTACACGGGGTGTCCCAGTGAAGCTTGCCTATGTGTTACTAACACTAATACGCTTGCCTCTAAAATGGCCGCTGCTTTGCGGGAATTTAGACTGCGCACGCGCCGGTCATAACCACGTGATGTGACGCACTCGCAGTTCTGGTAGGAATTTGTTGCTCATGCGCAATGCACTTAAAGATGGCTGCTTTGTTTTCTCATATGCTCCGAGCTTGCATTGCCGCTTTTGCAAAGCTGTTTGTTCTGCACTTATCCTAATGCTATAGTTATTATAAAATAAGGGGTGTAGTATAGCCAATCATGGCATACAGTGTATTCATTTTTTCTGTGTTTCTAAATTGTTTTCGCTTGCTTTTCATGTATCGTATTCTTTGGGCCTGGGAGGCGCTTGCTACTCCATCTTGAGGAGCCCGTATGGTACTTGTCATGTGAAGAGGGAAATGAACCATGCAGCAGTGGAACCCAGCCAGCTGGCAGCCGAAGCCAAGATGCTCCTGGGAATCGACCTGTTACCCAGCAAGACGAAGCTGACTTGTACCCGAATTTGCAACATTTGTAATACACTGCTGTGTACCCTATTGTTCTCTGTAAAACATATGCCATGGGAAGTTAGAATTTAAGGGGTGGGTACGAAAATTGAATATTAAGCCTGAGAAAGTCCAAAATGAAGGTGGTGTGATGACTTAACCTCCTCCTTTGTCCAATCAGAACTTGGGGATCCTTTCAATTGCAACATTGGTGGGTGGTACACTGACCCGAAAACAGTATAACTAGCCTAGGTTTAGCTGGAGAAGTTGTCCGACTTGTCCGAATAGCTGACCTGTCACTGACCCAACGCACTCTATAGGTGACTGATACAGAGAGCTGCGGAGCACTCTGTCCGTATTTTCCACAGACCCTGTCGGGGGTTTGGGAAACCTTAAGTGCTGGCGAAGCACCTTGCTGGGAGATTCGAGTCCCCAATCGGGGTTATTGGCAGATTCCTTGCAGAGAGGGAGTAGCGCAGGCGTTGCAACCGAAGCTGCAGGTGTTGGTTGTACCCTTTGATGAACCCGGTCCTGATCCAAATCCTGGGGTTATCCTGTCCTGACTGTCCATGAGCTGTACCTGCTCGCCTACTGGCAACCTAAGTCCTTGAGGGTCTTTCCCGCCTTTCCCAACTGACCCGTGGCCAGGGTAAGTCTTCCATCTATCCTAGGTAATTATAATTCTGTGTGGGTGTTTATCTACCCTTTTTCCTATCGTCTTGAATAAAGCATTATTGCATATGTTCTTTTTTCCCCCTTTCTTTCCATAAAGGAGATTTTCATGCAATATTATCTATTAGCATGTTCCAATTTCTACCTACCTTTAGTCAAATGCAGAATCGTTTGCATATATAGTTTGTTCCATTTTTACCCTCCCTATAGAGAATAAGTAGATCTGGATAAATCAAATTGCATAAGTTTCGTTTCCTCTGAAGCGTTAGTGAAGTTCGAAAGTCTACATTGATTAGTATGTTCCCTTTCTTTACCCGCCTTTAGTGAAGTTGTGAAAGTCTGTTGATCTAAATAGCGTGTTCCCTATTTTTCCCTCCCTTTATCTTTCGATTTCTAAATGGTTCTCACTCTCATTCATAGCTATACGATATTTTAATTCTAGTTATAGATAGTTTGATCTTTGTAAATTTCTTGCTCATAGCAGAGGATGATGATGAGGATTAGATAAAGGTGTTTAAAACTTCTTGCGTCTGTGGTCATTATAAAGGGTACAACAAATATTCAAAATTGTATATGGTATGGTGTTGTCTACTTACTCCCACAGCTAGCTCCCTGATCCAAGGTGATCATAGGTACCTGTTTCGAGGATTGGTAAGTCAGGTACACGGAAACAAACAGAAGTGAACTGAATTGCTGATAGTGGTGTGTAGGTTACCTGATTAAAGTATAGTGAAAATATTTTTATGGGCCCAAGTGTGCATATTTGGTACACAAAGTTAGTCGGGTGACCTGCGCGCTCTATCAGTAATTTTCTGGTAGCCGAGGATGGTTAGGGACTAGCTAAGATAGGTAGATAGGTTACTTGTTGATAAACTGTGAAAAATAAAATTGCTGCTAAAATTTTATTGCTGCTAAAAGTATTGATCAATCGAATATAAAATTGGTTTGAAATGTTATGAAATGTTTTTGAAATGTTTTGATGAAATGCTGCTATATTGTTATATGTATTAACAACTCGTTAGTGATTGTTATATGTTTGCCTGGAATCTCCGGAGGCAGATTAGCGGGTGGTGAGGAGAATCCACCTCGCAGTGAGGTCAGTGGCTCGAGGAAAATTAGTGTATGGTTAGGCAGAACTGGAAGCACTAATTAGGGTTTTCTGTATGAATAGTTGAATAAATGATAGTAACGAGTTCGCTAACGAAACTTCGATTGTGATATAACCTAGAAAGGGTCACACGGAAGGAGTAGTGGGTTCATCGGAGCTTGAGTGATAGCAAAGGAGTTCGCTAGTGAAACTTTAGACTTAGTATATATCCCGAAAAGAAGTGGATGAGTCAAAGAAGTAGCAGGTTCTCTAATGCTTGTGTGAAGGATAGGCAGAAGGGATCTATCCGCAGTATATGAAAAGTAGACAGAAGAGGTTTACTTGCAGTGAAACAAATCTTTCTTTTCTAGGCACTCAAGTACAGTGGCGAATGTTATACGTTGTAAATTAAATAAAGCACTTTAAGAAAGAAATCAAGTTTCCGTTACCTTGTGAAGGAGGGAGTCAGTCGTGGAGCTGCGCTGACGTCACTCTGTGCCTCTCTGGTATTGGTCGAAACAGCGGGTGTGTAACGGAGCTGGTATTGTAAGGGAGGGGTGAGCGCAGAAGCGTGAGAACATGTCTCACGAAAAAGCTGCGCACCCATTAGTTGAAATTATTTGCAACCACAGAGTTGATTGGTTGTTGAAATTTACAAGACGCGCTAGTATTGGAAGAAAATTAATAAACAGGAGTACGTAATTCACTCACAAAGTAGGTTTGCGAAGTATATGTAGTATCCAGAATTTTTACTTGATCCGAAATACTTAGGGTTTGGTAAGGAACAGATGTTAAAAGGCAGACCTTATAATATGTACGGAAGCAAGACAAAGATGACTTTCAAAGACAAAGTTAAAATACTTCAAGAAGAATAAACCCATCAAAACTAGAGAGGGTATAATCATTCCACCATCTAATACTCCCGCATCATTTATGTTATTTGACAAAGGGTATCATACCTGTGTATGGATGGAAAATTGGGTGGAATATACCAATGATGACGGAGTTTTAGAATTTCCTTTAGACGGTACCTTTAATGGTAGAATTTTGTTTAATTTGAGGACCCGAATGAATGATTTACATCCCAGACCCAGATTGACGCAATATGAGGCTTTAGAAGAATGGGAGATTGAGGCCTTTGAGAGAGATAGACCTAGAATTGACAAGGGAATAAGCAAATGGTATTCAAAAATACATGGAGAAGCAAAAGAGAAAAAAATTAAGCAGTGGAGACAGAACATGATGATAGAAGGACAGTTCCCAGTACGTACTGTAGATGAACCCGCAGGAGGAAAAAGGACAGAGAAAACCAGACACTTAATGACTGCTGGTGATTCTGAGGATGAATACCTGGAGGATTTATTTATGAAAAATCCACCTCCATATAATGAGGAGTCTAGGTCCCTGAGTACGAAAAATCCATTCTTTAGGCCTCCTTGTAATAGAAGGGCAAGTGCATCTGATCCGACTGGTCCAGGTTATAGGCCTAGCGGTAATGAGGGGTCAAGCACGTCCGATCCAACTGTTCCAGATTATAGGTCGTCCTGTGGTGAGGGACCAAGTATGACAAATCCGACTGCACCTAATCTTTACCCTCCATTGATTCCACAAGTAATACATGAAACCTCCATGGAAAAGGTTTTACAGGAACGAGAAAGAGAAGCTCTAGTTAAACAGAGAACTGAACTTATTCAAAAAATATCCCAGTTAAATTCAAGTCCTGAAGCTCTGACAATTCCAGTAACTATTGGCCCAGTTGTTCCTCTTTATGGGGATAAACAGGCTAGTCCAAAGACTCCAGTTATTACTCCAGCTGTGGTGCAGCCAAGAAAAGAGCCCTTAATAGTTGATGACCAGGCAAGTGAATGTGAGTCTGTAATTTCCCTAATGGATTTGCCCATAAGGGAACCCAAAGGCAGTTCACAGAGAAAGAACACGCAGATGGGTGCAAGAGAAGTCCAGATAGAGTCATCTTCAGGTACTAGAAGTGCCACAGTAGTGACTCCGGAAGAAATAGATCGATGGACCCGAGAATTAGAGAAAGTAAATCCTCAGCTAAAACCTTTAGATATTTACAAATTAAGAATAGAATTGGAAGAACTGAGGGCTGGGAATGTGGGACTAGAAAGTTTGAACACCCTTAGTGAGGAAGAATTACTATTCATTTGTAAAAGTATTACCAGAAACACCAGAGTGTTCCATGAGAAACTAATGGACACAGCAGCTAACATGGGAATAGATGTCAGATCTAAAGTGTTGCAAAAGCCCTACAGAGCAGAATTTTCTGACAATGATTTAGAGAACATGAACGTGTCAGGGAAAAAGGTTCAGATAAAGGAAATATTGAATCTGTTACAGAAATTGGGAGACCTAGGAAAATGGAAAGCCAGATGGGCAAAGAAAAAGGAAGACAGTAGATCCAGACAAGTGACTTCTGAATATGTCCTAAAAGAAGCTGACAAGGCAGAAACATTGTATCCTATGCGAGAAGTGCCAGGTGCAGGATATGTACATGTGCCATGGTCCCGACAGGATATTATGTCATTCACAAATGATTTCCCAAAATTACGAGAAAAACCTGTAGAATGGTAGGGACAGGTTAAGAGATTTATTAAGGTTCAAAAATGTCTCCTGAAAGATCTAGATGGGTTCTTTGACATTGTAGTTCCTGTAGATTTATGGACAGAATGTAAAATTGCTGTTGATTGGCCAAGTGAAGAATATGCCAGAGACCCAAAGACAGGAGCTCCTTCAGGAGAAGTAATGAAGAAATACAACCAGGTAATACTGTACTTGAAAGGAAAAGTGCCTGCTAAAGAAACTGATTGGACCCGCATAGATAGAACTACCCAAAATCGAGATGAAACTGTGCATTCATATTATGAATGTTTGTTACAAGTGTTCAAAACCTACAGTGGGCTAGATAACATTGAAATAAAGGACATGACCCACTTAATTTATCGGTTCGTGTTAGGGTTAAGACCTGAGATTTCTCAGTGGATCAAAGACAATAAAATCTGCTGGCAAGCCAAACCTATTGATGAAGTCCTGAAGTATGCCAAATATTGTGAAGATGAGCTGGAAAATAAACAAAAAGAATTAAACGAAAAAGTTAATTAAAAGTAAAATTAAAAGTAAAATTAGCAGAGCACCAAGAACAACAGTTAAGTAAAATGAATAATACCCAGAATCAAGGCCCTGGGGGTGGAGGAAAGCCCCGAGTAAAAATGAGCCGAGAAGAGGCATGAAAAAAGTTCCCCTGCCATGGGTGCGGAAAGATAGGGCATTGGAGGGACGAGTGTAAGGCTGTGCAGAATGATAATGTGCAAATTAATGATTTAAATCCACAGGCGCAGAATGAGGGACCACGAAAGACACAGCAACAGGTAAAACAGCAACAGTTGCCTCTTGCACCTAGGCCAAACTATAGGAGCAAAGCACAACAGGGAGAGGAAGCAGAGGTTTGGGAAGGAAGGGAGGATAGAAATGCAGCAACTTCGCAATTTTTGTTGAATGATACATTCCTCTGTGATGAACCATACTGACGGTGCCTGAGGGGGGAAGACGAGGAGTGCGTGCTTGGTGCCTCCTTGCTGGTGGACCAGTCAGGGCCATACATTGAAGGAAAGGTTGAAGGAAATGATGTCATCTTTCTGTTGGACACTGGTGCTACCCGTTCTACTGTGAGAACAGCAGATGTCCCAAACCTACCCCTCTCGGGAGAAGCGATCCAAGTAGTGGGTGTTTCTAATCAATTAATTAGTACCCCAGTTACCGAGCCCATGGAGATTACAATAGGGAATTTCAAAGAAATGCATAGATTCGTTGTCTGTGACTCAAGTCCTGTGAACTTACTAGGACGAGATTTGCTGTGCAAAATGAATTGTACCATCTTTTGCACACCAAAAGGCGTCAAAATACAAACCCCAGATGAAGACGAAATTTACAAATTAATGTTAATAAGACCTGACTCAGAAATCAAAAGACTGACAATACAAGACTTACCTGAAGAACTACAACAGACAGTGAAACCAGAGGTATGGGATTTTACTGGAAAAGATGTAGGATTAATGGCAAATGTTGACCCAATTAAAATTTCCATAAAAGAAGATGCAGTTTACCCGAACACTAAACAGTACAAAATGATTGCAGAAGTAAAAGCAGGGGTTGCCATTGAAAAAAAGAGATTGTTATAAGCAAACATTATACAAGAAGTGATGAGCAGTCCTTGTAATTCGCCCATAATTGGAATTAAGAAACCTAGTGGGAAGTACAGGGTAGTACAGGACCTGAACAAGGTAAATAAAATCGTTGTTCCTTGCTGTCCTATTGTTCCAAACCATGCAGTGATTTAGTACCAAATTCCGTGGAATGCTGGATGGTTTACCGTTATTGACCTATGTCACGCATTCTTTTCAATTCCATTGCATCCAGAAATTCTTTTCTCATTTGAAAACGACGGTCATATTTACATCTGGAATCGTGTCCCTCAGGGGTACACAGAGAGTCCTTCAATTTTCAATCAGATTCTGAAAAATTGCCTTGAATCCTTGGTCTTACCTGGAGAATCAGTCTTAGTGCAATACATAGACGACCTCTTGGTGGCGTCTAAAAGTCGGAAAGACTGTGTTGTTGACACCATTTCCTTACTGAACCATTTAGGTGAAGGAGGACATAAAGTATCACCAGACAAATTACAGTTCTGCCCCTCCTCAGTGAAATATCTGGGACACCAGATAGAGAGAGGTATCAGGAAGGTGACCACAGAAAGGATTAGAATAATTCGAAACATGGAACTACCAAATACCCAGAAAGAAATCAGAATGTTCCTTGGAGTTGTAGGATACTGTAGGCAGTGGATTGTGGGATTTGCAGTCCTAGCAAAACCATTAATAAAAATGACAAAGGAAGGAGCAAAGGACCCAGTGGAGTGGGATGATGAAAGCATGTCAGCTTTTACCAAGTTACGAGAATGTCTGTGTACAGCTCCTGCATTAGGAATGCCTGATTACTCGAAAGAATTTGCACTGTTTTGTGATACACGAGACAATTGTGCACTCTCAGTCCTAACCCAAGTGCATGGTTTGACTTGACGTCCTGTGGCATAATTTTCTGCTACTTTGGATCCAGTGGCTGCTGGATTACCTGGATGCCTGATAGCAGTAGCTGCAACTTGCATGAGTCTTGAACAGAGTGAATCCATCATTATTAACCCTGGGCGAAGAACTACGCTCCGTTCGCGGAGTTTGCGGAGTTTCGGCAACTCCGCGCTCCGCGGAGAACGCGAAGTTGTCGAATACTCCGCAAACTGCTGCGTAGCGTAGTTCTTGCGCGCTCAATAGCATTTTCGCGTGCGCGAGGATGCTTGTCGGTAAGATCGAGTTGCCGAACACGCAGAAACTGCAATCTGGCACAGAATAACTCGCGAACACGTTAGTAGTGACCGGAAATAAGGGGACGCGAGCGGGCGGGACAAACCTCATGGGTAACTTCGCGCGCTACACATCCCGAGCATGCAGGCAATCAATTAATCAATCAATCAGGATATTTGTATAGCGCGCTAGTCACCCAGAGGGTCTCAAGGCGCTTGGGGGAGGGGGGTCCGCTACTGCTCGAACAGCCATGTCTTGAGTTGCTTCCTGAAGCAGAGGTGGTCTTGGGTCAGGCGGAGGTGGATGGGGAGGGAGTTCCACGTCTTGGCTGCCAGGTAGGAGAAGGATCTTCCTCCCATGATGGATCTTTGGATGCGTGGCACGGCGGCGAGGGCGTGGCTGGTCGATCGTAGCTGGCGGGTGGGAGTGTAGAAGGTCAGGCGGTTGTTGAGGTACCTGGGGCCCAGGTCGTGGAGGGCCTTGTGTGCGTGGGTGAGGAGTTGGAACGTGATTCTCTTGCTGACGGGGAGCCAGTGAAGGTCTCTCAGGTGTCCAGAGATGTGGCTGTGTCGGGGGATGTCCAAGATGAGTCGTGCGGAGGCGTTCTGGATGTGTTAGAGTCTTTTCTGGAGTTTGGCTGTGGTTCCGGTATAGAGGGTGTTTCCGTAGTCCAGTCGGCTGGTGACGAGTGCCTGTGTGACCGTCTTCCTGGTTTCGGTGGCGAGCCATCGGAAGATCTTTCGGAGCATGCGTAGGATGTTGAAGCATGATGATGAGACGGCGTTGACTTGTTTGGTCATCAAGAGGGAGGAGTCCAGGATGAAGCCCAGGTTGCGGGCGTGGTCCGTTGGTTTGGGTGCGCTGCCCAGGGCAGGGGGCCACCAGGAGTTGTCCCAGGCGGAGGGTGATGATCCAAGGATGAGGACTTCCGTCTTGTCTGAGTTCAGTTTCAGGCGGCTGTTCCTCATCCACTCGACTACGTCTTTCATCCCTTCGTGTAGGTTGGTTCTGCGGTTCCTGGGTCGTTGGTGAGGGAGAGGATCAGCTGGGTGTTGTCGGCGTAGGAGATGATGTTGAGGTTGTGTTGGCGTACGATGGCAGCGAGGGGGCTCATGTAGACGTTGAAGAGGGTGAGGCTGAGTGATGATCCTTGTGGTACGCCGCATATGACTTTGTTGGCCTTGGATCTGTACGGAGGAGGCGGACTCTCTGGGTTCTTCCGGTGAGGAACGAGATGATCCACTCCAGTGCCTTCTCTTGGATTCCGATGTTGCTGAGGCGCTGCACTAGGGTGCGGTGGCAGACCGTATCGAATGCTGCGGAGAGGTCCAGGAGGATGAGGGCCGCAGTTTCCCAGTTGTCGAGCAGGGCTCGGATGTCGTCAGTGGCTGTGATGAGGACGGTCTCGGTGTTGTGGTTGGCGCAGAAGCTGGACTGCGAGTGGTCGAGGCTGGTTGGGCGAGCGCAATTGGTGATCCACTGTGTGAGGTTGTTGGCTGCTTGGTTGGGGTCCGTTGAGCTGGCGGGAGGGTTCTGGCTCAGTGAAGCGGTGAGCTGGTCGGTGGTGATCTTGTTCCAGTTCCTGCGGGGAACCTGTTGCGGGTGGTGGTGAGTCGTGGTCTTTCTGAAGCTGAAGTGGACACAGCTGTGGTCTGTCCAGTGGAGTCCGGTGGAGTGGTTGAAGGAGATGTACTTGCTGGAGGAGAAGACTGGGTCAAGCGTGTGTCCGGCGTAGTGGGTGGGGGTGTTCACCAGTTGCATGAGTCCGAGATTGGCGAGGTTGTCCAGCAGGGTGGTGGTGGTGTTGTCGTTGTTGTTCTCCAGGTGGAAATTGAGGTCCCCTAGGAGGATGTAGTCAGCGGAGGCGAGGGCGTGCGGGCTGATGAAGTCTGCGATGTCTTCGCTGAATTGTGTGCGAGGTCCTGGGGGTCTGTAGATGAGGGTGCCTCTGAGCGTGGTCTTGGGGTCGGTGTGTATCTGGAAGTGAAGATGTTAAGCGGCTGTGAGGGTGTCGTCTGAGTTGGTCGTGATGCGGATGGTGGTCTTGTGGACGATGGCGATGCCTCCTCCTGTCTCGTTGACGCGGTCTCTCCGGGTGATCTTGTATCCGTCCGGGATGGCGACGGCAATGTCGGGCGCTGAGGAGGCGTTCATCCATGTTTCCGTGAGGAAGGCGACGTCTGGAGATGTGGTGTCGAGCAGGTTCCAGAGTTCCACGGCGCTCCCGAAGACGAAAAATGGCTCGCGAACGGGTCAAGCAAGCTACTACGCATGCTCGCGGAGCTATGCGTAGTTCGCGGAGTGCAAGTGCATCTTCGCGTAGCTCCGCGGAGTGCGGCTACGTGAACTACGCCCAGGCTTAATCATTTATGGGACATCCTGTAACTGCGTATGTTCCACATGCAGTTGTAATCTTACTGACCAGAACTAAAACCCAGTATCTCACACCTAGTCGGCTAACTAAGTATGACAGAATTCTAGTGGGAGCAGCAAACATAACTATTATTCGATGGATGTAACATACTGAATCCAGCTACCCTATTACCAAACTCAATCATGGCAGAAGTAAAGGGGGAGGTCGAGCATGATTGCCTTGACCTGACTGAGTTTAGTACAAAACCACGCCCAGACATCAAGGAAATGCCCCTGACTGTTGAAGATTTTGAGCTGTTTGTACATGGTTCATGTCTAAGAGATGCGGATGGAGGCCTAAGTGCTGCCTATGCCGTGTGTACATTAGAAGGTCCAGTAGAAGCATCCTATTTGTATGGAGTTAAGTCTGCACAAGCAGCCGAATTGGTTGCATTGGCAAAAGCCTGTAAAATTGGGAAAAATAAGAGAATATCCATATACACTGATAGCCAGTATGGTTTTGGGGTTGTGCATAACTTCGGCCAATTGTGGCTGCAAAGAGAGTTCCTAACTTCTTCAGGTACTCCTATCAGAAACTGAAAAGTTGTACAAGAACTACTGGAGGCATTCCAGTTACCTAAAGAATTGGCAGTGGTCAAGTGTGCTGCTCACAAATCTGGCGATGACAATGTGACAGCAGGTAATCGATATGCTGACCAATTGGCCCAACATTGTGCAAAACATAGAATGTCAGTCAATATCAAATTGGGGGGTGCAAACAGCTGCCAACTTATGGTGTTTGAAGATGTACAAACATGGGATGAACTGAGAGAATTGCAGAATGCAGCAGGACCAAAGGAAAAGAAAAGGTGGAGAACATTTGGTTGTCAGAGAAGGAATGAGGATGGTGTCATTGTTTCCATTGATGATATGCCTGTGTTGCCAGACAGCTTGCTTGCTCCTATGGATAGGTTAATACATGGAGATGCACATGTAGGAAGAGATGCAATGGTCCGTGTCTTTAGACAGACATGGTTCAATTCGAAGTTCAGAAACATAGCAGAGGCACTCTGCCAGAGGTGTTTGACATGTCAACAATTCAATCCCGGAAAGAAAACAGTAGTTTTACCAGGTAAAATTGGGAAAGCAGAAGGTCCTTTTATCAGATTACAAATTGACTTTATTCAGTTACCCCCCTGTCGAGGAATGAAGTACGTCCTTGTCATTGTTTGCCTATTTTCAAAATGGGTAGAAGCTTATCCTGCAAGAAAAAACGATAGCATCACTGTAGCCAAATTGTTACAGAGGGAACTAATACCTAGGTATGGTTTTCCAGTCACAATTGAATCAGACAGAGGTGGGCATTTTCAGAATGAAATAATAGGCCAAATCTGTGAAGTATTCAAAAAAACACAAAAACTACACTGTGCATATCGCCCAGAGGCTTCTGGAGTGGTAGAACAACTGAAGGGCACTATCAAGTCAAAATTGGGAAAAATGTGTGAATCTACTGGAATGGAATGAATAGACGCTTTGCCGCTTGCCTTGATGGGACTCAGAAGTATTCCAGATCAGAAGACAGGCCTGAGCCCCCATGAAATTCTGATGGGAAGAGTAATGCGGCAAGCATGGGTACCAGGACACAAACTGATAAACATTTCTGATGATTTGGTGCTAGAGTACTGCAAGCAACTGGGTGACCAAGTGCATTCTATCTCTCACCAGATTGGGGAAGACGCCGTTGCTAGGCCAGCAACTCCAGCCCATGATTTGAACCCTGGTGATTGGGTTGTAATTAAGAAACACACTCGGTCAAGTTGCCTTGCACCGAAGTGGGGAAAGAAAAGACAAGTCATTCTTGTTACCACAACTGCGTTGAAGTGTGCGGGTGTGCCACGGTGGATCCATGCCAGCCATACGAAAAAGGTGACAGAAGACGAAGAAACTGAGGCTGAAGGTTCTGCAGCTGAGGGGTCTCCAGACGTTGGTCCTGAAGTAGCTGAAGAAGAACAACTGAGCACGGGGGCGCTAGAGGGCGCACGAGCTGAATGGCCGCACTCAAGTGAGGCTCCGGCAGCCTGGCGCTTTTATCCTCACTTTATCCTGATTAACCTGCTCCTACCTGTCCAAAACTCTCCACGATGGTGCAGTGAGTGTTGTTTGACACTCGGTGAAAATTTGGCTGCTCTAACTCCTGAGGGGACGAAGTTCGTGCAGATTGAAGATTCGGCCCCGGAAGCACCCTGCCGCTGTGGAGCCCTGAGGCGGCTCGGGGAACTACGGGACGCCGAGGCGCACCACGAGGTGAACAGGCCCGAAGAGCGGAAGCGGGCGGCTTTCCTCACCTCGCCTGCGGAGGCGGATTGCCGCTCCTCTCATTACCCCCCGGAGCCCGCCGGACGAAGGTAGTGGAACTCTGGTGAGCGACTCTGAGCGCGATTGACTTTGGCTGCTGCGGGAAATAGCTGGCGCCGATCGCGGCGTTTTAACCTGGGGAGGCCTCTGATTCGCCGCAGACGTTGGTGCATTGCTGAGGCACTGTAGCGGTGCGTTTTTCCTGGGCGAACTGGGAGTACCACCCTGACCTGCAGGATATCACCGGGTGAGCGCTGCAGCCACGAGCTCCCCTGCATGTGTGATAGAAAAGCGGCATTGGGAGCAGGGGGGCTCTTCCACTCCTTGTGTTGCTACGGTAGGCCTGGAGGTTCTGCCGGGTGCACTGAACTATATGATTGAGCATGGCGAACTAAATGCCAGTGTTGAATGATCTGCTAACATGCCAGCCCAGGCGCCTAGATCTCATTTCCTGCATGATATTAGTGTGAACGCCATTACGATTTTATTCACTGTCTAGTAGTGCAGAGGTGGCATCGCAATTGTTGAACAGCGATTCACTGACGAAGGGGTGACCTCTCCATTACGGGCTGCGCCGAGAGGGATCACCACTCATCTTAGGCAGAGAGCTTTTATTTACTTGGCGTAATGGGGAAACCAGACAACAGGCAGCCCAAACTGCAGTTTGAACCCGCAGTTCATAAGAAAGTAACGAGGAATGCGATGGATAGGGGGCAACCACGGAGCCCATCTGCAGAGGTGTCTACGTCAGCCCCTATGGTGCCGGACATTGCCACGATGCTGCAGGAGATGCACCAGGGCTTTGCCACTGTCGTTGACAAAGTCGATAGACTCTCAGCCAGAATGGACGGCATAGTCCAGAAAATGGATAGTCATGAAGAACGTATTACCGAAGTGGAGCGACAAATATCCGACAATGATGACACCACGGCGTCACATGCCACGAGACTCTCGAGAATGGATATTGTGCTGCGTGTAATTGCCGCCAAAAATGAGGAGTTGGAAGCGAGGAGCCGATGGAATAATATTCGCGTCACGGGCGTACCAGAGACGACCAACACAGGGAAGATGGAGCTCTATATTGAGAAGATTCTTATGGCGGCGGTGGGAGCGGAGGCCTTCTCCAACCAATTCATTGTGTCGCGTGCTCATCGCTCGCTCGGACCTAGGCCCAAACCTGGAGCCTCGCCAAGACCCATCATAGCGCGCCTGCTCAACTATAGAGATCGTGATGCGGCACTACGAGCGGCACGGGCAAATCAGAACCTCACGCACGATGGAGTGACATTCTCTATGTATCCAGACTTTACCCCAGTGGTACAAGAACAAAGGCGGAAATTCCTTGCTGTTAAGAAGAAACTTAGAGACCTACGCATTGTACCCAGCCAAATTGCGAGTGACCCATCAGGGTACACAACATTTTTTGTCAACCCGAAACAAGTCAAGGATTACATTAAAACATTGCCTAGACAAGGAAGACAAGCTGCAGATGCCGAAGGCCGGAATGACTCGAGTTCTGATTAGGAGAACAACTGACCTGTGTTGCTGGGGTTAGACACGCTGTTGGGACATAGTACTTGTCTCACTACATGACCCGGTGTTGCTACTAAATATGGAGACTACAACAGATTCGAAGGGTACCACGGACGGGTATCGGACTGCAGGTGGTAACGTATGCCAGGCACCCACCTCCCCTCCCTTTCCCCTCCGGATAGAGACATAAGGGGCGCACTTGCACGGAGCGGGAGGAATGGGGGTGGACGGACGTGCACCTCAGATGACCCCTAACGGGTATACCCCAAGGGACTTGATTCCATTTCTGTTGATGTTCAGATGTTTTGGTCAACTTTTGGGTGGGGGGAGGGTTCGGGGTGCTGGCAAGTTGGGGATGCTTCAGTGAGTGGGGGGAGGCGGGAGAGTTGGTTTGACTGGGAGGAGTGGAGACGGCAGGACATGGGTATTTCTGGAAGACCTACGTAGATCTCAAGGGAGAGGATGGGAGGTGATTATTGCTGTTACTTTTGCGCAGACCATGCGCTTGCGGGGGGTTCTTGGGGATAGGTGGGATGGGTACACAGTTGGGGGAACCGTTTGGTTTATGTTCATTACATGTGCAACAGGTATCGAAGAGCTGCTTCTATATTTAGGTTTGGGTGTTTTTGTCTACGTCAAGGATATGAGTGGGCCTATTGTGCGGTATGTGCACTCTGCATTGCAGCGAAGAACTGCTGGGGGCGGGGACACTGCCCGTCTGATGGGTCCTCTGCTCTCCCTAGGGAATACTGGACACGCACGTCACGGGCAGGGCCTGCTACTTGCTGGTGGTGGGTATGCCATGCAATATGCCTCGCCATCTGGCTCGTATATCCACTTGCACGCATGGGGGACACAAATTTGAACATAATTACATGGCACGTGAGAGGGCTGGGTGATCCTAGAAAGAGGAGGCAGATACTGGGCTATCTTGATCGACATAAAATTCATATTGCCTTACCCCAGGAAACACATTTCAAGCCACATGGGATACACTCATTCGGGAAGAGGTGGGCCTCTTATACAGTATTCTCCTCATACTCATCATATGCACGGGGTACGGCTATTTTGATAAAAAAAAACACACCATTCCATTTAGCGGGCTCTAAGACTGACCCACAGGGGAGATTTTGCTTGATGTGGGGCAGATTGGGTCGTATGGCTGTGACACTGGCCTGCTGCTACGGGCCTAATGTGGACGATCCACAATACTTTACTGACCTGTGGGCGGCCATTGTGGGAACTGGGCCACAGCACCTTATCTGGGGGGGTGACTTCAACACAACCCTGAATCCTGCCTTGGACAGGTCACATCCCGCGCCCCATCACTATACTAATGGGAGGGAAATTCTCTGTGCAACGATTGAAGATAATAATCTCTTAGACGCATGGAGATCTATGCATGGGACAAAGGGAGAAGGTACACACTTCACTGCTCAGGCGAGGTCATGGGCCAGACTGGATTATATACTCTTAACACCACTGCTTTACACATCACTGGTTTACTCAGCACATCTCCCCAGAACATATTCAGTTCACTCACCTGTACTCATCACGTTGAGGGGAACTGAATTGGGCCCCCCTGTCACAGCGTGGCGTATGCAGCCCACGATGCTGCTTGACACTGAGTTCCAAGAAGAGCTTCGAGTGGAATGTCTTGATTTTTTTCAACGTAATAAAGATTCAGTGAAGGATGTCGAAACTATATGGGATGCTTTTAAGGTCACGCTCAGAGGGCTTTGGATTTCGAAAGGCTCAGGGGTACTCAAGAGTATATTGAATAGGTTGAGGACTTTAGAATCAGAACTTAGAGACGCGGAGGATGCACTTCGAGTTAGCCCTGGGAGTGACACACTAGCTGTAATACGAGATAAGCTGTCGGAATATACTGATGAAGCTGCGCGTGAGGTGACGTTCAGGAACAAACACTGGGTGGCCAGAAGGTATGGGGAAGGCGAAAGACCTGGGAAAGCCTTAGCTGCAATGATTAAACTTATGCGTTTGCCTACTGTCATACTCGAATTGGAGACTGCAGAAGGGATACTACTCAGGGACACCACGCACATACTGAATGAATTTGTAGGACACTATAGTACATTGTATTCCTCCACTAGAACAGGGGAACTATTGCTGGATGACTACCTGGCAGATGTGTCATTGGGGTGGCTAAGCGATTCACAGAGAGCCTTTTTAAGTGCCCCGTTCGAATTAGATGAGGTGAGAGAGGCTATCATGCACATGCGTTCTGGTAAGGCCACTGGATTGAACGGCATTCCTATTGAATTTTACAAGACATTTATAGAGTTCATGGCACCGGTATTGCGCGAAGTGTATGAAGATGCTCTGGAGGTCGGTCACCTGCCGGCCTCCATGAGAACCGCTCTCATCACGTCCCTTCTCAAGCCGGGGAAGCCTGCTAATCAATGCGATTCGTATAGGCCCCTGTCGCTATTGAATTGCGACGTGAAGATTCTCGCCAAGATGATAGCTACGCGCATGAGCCTTTTATTGCCTGACTTAATACTCCCGGATCAGGCTGGATTTGTGCCAGGCAGGCATAACCTCCGCACCTTTTTTTCAGTCTATAACTCAGTTCATGAAAACTTGCCAATGGCGGACATTTTTTTAGATGCCACCAAGGCGTTTGATTCATTGGAGTGGGATTATGTCTTCCGGGTGCTCGAACGTATGGGCTTTCCACTTATTTTCATATCCTGGATCAGATTATTATATACGAGCCCGGTGGCCAAGGTCCTCATCAACGGCAAATTGTCCTTGGAATTCCCGGTTTCCAGAGGGACTAGGCAAGGTTGTCCCCTCTCCCCGCTCCTGTTTGCCATAGCCACAGAGCCGCTTGCGGCTAAACTGCGTCAACATCATTGAGATAGTGCGTTGCGTTGTTTTCAAAGGCAGATACTGATCTCAATGTATGCCGACGATATTACGCTCTATGTTCGTCACCCTTGTGAGAACTTAAATCCCATCCTTAGGGAATTCATACGATTTGGGGTCCTCTCTGGTGTCCAGATAAACTGGAAAAAGTCGTGTATACTTCCACTTACTGCCTCGAAGCATAAGTTCACATTGAACTACCCCCTTGCCTGGTGTGAGGGAGATTTTAAATACCTGGGTATACACATAGAAAAGGACAGGGAGGCGTTGATTCGGGCTAATTACGGCACTGTAATGGATAAAATCAGTGATAATGTCTCCAGATGGATAACCCTTCCCTTGTCCATGGCGGGAAGAGCTTCCCTAATTAAGATGGTGATACTCCCGCAGCTGCTGTATCTCTTTCTGAACATACCATTCCACCCTGGGGGATTTTTTTCGGCTGCTGCGTACGGAACTACTTAAACTTGTATGGGGCGGGAAATCACCGAGACTCAAGTGGGAGGTCCTTATTAGACCTTACTCACAGGGCGGCTTTGGAATTCACTTATTTTGAACTTTACTACCGCGCAGCCCAGGCCCACTTTGCTTATTTCTGGATACGACAACCTAGATACATGCCCCAATTGGCGGCTGAACACTGGCTGGCACACCCAACTCCGATTGAAAGTGCATTATACTCTCCGGTAGAGGGAAGAGATAAAACCCCTAACACAGTGTTAAGCACCGTAACTGCTTGGCGGCACATAGGCTCGAGACTCGAAATGGAACTGCTATACGCCTCACTGTTGCCTTTGGTTTATCACCCACAGATGCCGCTTTTACAAGAAGCAGGCTTTCAGAAGCTATTGAAGAAGATACATGTTGTAACGTGGGGGGATCTATACCATAATGGCACCTTTCGTTCCAGAGAGCAGCTCTATGAAGGGATACAGCCGACACCACTAGATGTGTTTTACTATGTCAGGCTCCAGCACGGACTGCAGGCGGTTACACCTGACTTCCCACACGAGCCTCCTGCACTTGCCCCATTACAGAACATTCTTTTCCATGATAACCCCAGCAAACTGGTATCCACGCTATACAAATCGATCCGTGCAAATATGGAATATAAAGGTTTACCTGCCAGGGAGAAGTGGTATCAAGAGTTGGCCACGACACTCACAGATAGACAGTGGGATTTCTGTTTGCAGCAGATGGAACGCATATCATCCAGTAGTAGGTATAGGATTATTCACTACAAATTCATATACAGATTATATCACACACCTGCCCGTATACACAGATTCCAGTTGAGAGCCACTGACAATTGTGACAGATGTGGGGCTCCGGGGGCGGATTTCTTACACCTTGCATGGGGATGTGATCAAGTACATCGCTACTGGTGTCAAGTTTTTACGGCAGTATCCAAAATGATACACACATTGGTGGAACCATCCCCGATTTTAGCACTACTAGGTTATGTAGAACCGCTTCAGGCAGCCCACCGCAAATATGTGGCACTGGCTATGTTATTGGCTAAGCGAAGAGTGGCATGCAGATGGGGGAGGGGTAGAGCCCCCAAATTCAAGGATTGGATGAAAGACATGGTGTACTGTCAAGAACAATTGCATACCTACTCTGAGCTGTTGCCAGTCGCCTCCAGACCTACTGACACCACTACAATGTTATTTGCTAGATGTGTCTGCGGAGGAGGCCTGAGATTGATAGCTTGGACATTGCCTTGATGGTATGCTATTGAGAACTCTTATGGGCACTGGAAAAGGGGGGTGCGTGGTATATGGATATGCTCTCAGATACTGTTGTTAATGTTCCCCCTTCGTCATACTGTTGTGGATTGTTAGTGCCACCAATGTGGTGCATTGATTTTCGAATGGCGCCGTATGGTTGACTGTCATATACTATATTTTACGGTGGACCAAGATATTGCCTTTGCGGGAAGCGATGGCCTGTTCAAGCTCTGCTATACATTTTTGAGATGTACTATGTGTAGTGTACCGTAACATGATGTAGGCTCACTGCTATACTGATGAACGAAAACATCCCACATACAGATAAGATGCCGCACGTGTTGAAGTTTAACAAAAAATATGAAAAGTGAGACGCGTTGATTTGTTCATATTGAATGTGCGTACTGTCATTATGTTTAGATAACAAATACGAGATTGTATATGTAAAATTTCTTCTTATGCACCGTAACTTCCTGATAATTTGTACAGATAGCGGCCGGCCTCAGGGTTGTAGGCGTGACGCTGTGTACACTTGACAGTACTTAATAAACGTCTTGCACCAAAAAAAAAAAAAGAACAACCGAGCACCAGTCAAGATGATTGGGTCCCAGTAATCGACCTGACACTCGACCCAATGAGAACCAGAAGACAAACGTACTTAGATAGAGAGTGGGATAGTGAGGACGAGACAGAAATAGAAGGAGATAATCAGATCATTGAAATCCACGTCAAAGCAGATGATGAAGGTCGGATCGGGACAGAACAGGTTATCGACACACCTCCTAGAACTCCTTGGACTGAAAAGGGACAGATAGAAAATAGGTGGAAGTTCAAGCGGAAGAAGATCAAAAGTTCGAAGTGCTTGAACAGGATGAGATAGAGCTAGACAAATGCATTCAGGAAATAGAAGTTGAAACAACCAAAAGTCAAAATCAGCATACACCTGAACAAGGCCAGTTTAGTAACCAGGCGGAAGAAACTGAAATAAGACCTGGGATTAGTCAGACAGAAAGGGAAGAAGAAGACGTTGAAACAGATGTGCCACAACTGAACGAAAACAAAAGAGCATTAGAAGAATGCCTAATAACAGTGCCAGTTAAAAGATTCAAGAAGAAGAATAGGGAGCCAAGATTTGTCAAAAGACTGAGACTAAGACTAAAGACTGTAGAGGAAAAACTTGAGCAAGAGAATCAAGACTACAGCGAAGCTGAGCAGTCTGGAGCAAAGCCTAAGAGAAGAAGTTCCCGAATAAAGAGACTGAACAATAAATATCAGAATCCTGAATGGACTTATCTGGTGTTAGAGGAATTTGAAAATCTTGATATAAGTGACGAAAGTGATGAAGAATTGATTGCTGACCAGACTACCGAAGAAGAAGAACCAACCTGAACTTTGCCCTGTGTAAGCAACCTGTGTAAAGTTACAAAGAGGGGTTGAAAAAACTTATTTTGAGCAAAAATGTCTGATTCCAATGTGAATGGAAGACCTAGACGCAATTGTTGCAAAACATGCTGTAAAGTATGTTTGTGTAGTATAGCTTTAGTACTGATAATATGGATAGGACTAACAATTACTATTCCTTACATGATGAGTAAAGATACTAATTTGTACCCTACTAAACTAGTGACAAAAGACATAGAAGAGCTGCAAACAAAAGATACACCACAAAGAGTAGAGACACAAGAGAAAGCACTTAGCCTTAGACAAACTGGAATGGACTTAGATGCATCATCAGATGAGGAAGGACTACACTATCACAGAATCAAGAATAGAACTCACTTGAATGTATTTGCAAACCTGTTAGTACACTATGTAGAAGCAATGGAAATAGAAGACTGCTACGTCTTTATGAATCTACCTACTTCAGTAGCTGAGGGTGTGACCTATCATCATTTACCACTAACATATGGAATTTCCTGCAGTATTTTAGCTAGTTTATTCTATAAAAGAGGACCGTTACAGTATTATTATTCTAATTCAGACGTGATATTTTCTGAACTTCCTATACGTGGAAATCTGAATCCTGTACATACTAAGAGTGATGTAACACGTTATATGGGAGAATATTTTCTAACCGTAGGTACAATAGATTTAGGTGAAGCACATAGATATAACTTAACATTTTCATTACATGAACAAGAGAAAATGTTTCTAAATATGGCAGAGAAAAGAAGAGAAAGTTTCCAAAGAAAAGCGAATGATAAAAGACAGAAAACTCCTAAGTGGGCAGAAAACATGGGAAGCACCTCAAATGGTGGAGCTAATCCTGCTTTGTTGCTGGATTTCGAAAAGAAAGGGAAACTTTGTCTACACAGAGAAAAGACTAGTTATTATAATAACATATTCATTGGTTCCAGTGAATGCGAACACAATTACAAGGTAATTGGAGGTTGGGGTTTCAAAAATGGGTCAGAACCTGTGTTTCCCGGAATTTATTATACATGTGGAAACAAGGCTTATTTCAAATTGCCGGATCACTGGTATGGAAGCTGTTATTTTGGAATTGTCTTCCCAAAAATATACCATGTGAATGAAGTCGCTGGAAGCAATGAAAACACAAATGAATTAGTGCGTAGTAAAAGAGAAAGTGTAGGAGAAATATTAGGTGATATATTTAGTGCATTGATACCTGCAGTGGGAGTGACTCGGAATACACACAGAATTTGCAAATTATCTACAGTAGTAGATCGGTTATCAACTGACACTGCTGCAGGTTTCCTGATGATCAATACCGAAATGGTTGCGATCAGATCTATGGTTTTACAGAACAGACTTGCTCTTGACACTCTATTGGCAAAAGAGGGCGGAGTCTGTAGAATTTTGAAAGCGCAACATTGTTGCACTTACATTTATGATAAAAGTGTTGAAATTAAGAAATATGTGAGAAACATAACTAATTTGGAAAAGGAGCTCAAACCACTGGAAGTTGACAGTGCCTGGAAGAGACTAACTGATGGTCTCTCCTCTGTATGTAATTGTTTTTCTAACCTTGGTAAAAGTCTTGTGAGTAAAATACTGATGCCAATAGCAGGAATAAGTTTAATTGTGCTAATTATAGTAATATGCTGTAAATATCGAAAACACGAAAAGAAGTATGATGTGAATAAGAGAGGAATGAAACGGAATGTTGATGAACTCGAATAAGAAGAACTGAATAATCAGATTTACAAAAGAGCAAAGAATTTCCATCCTAATAAGGAGAATGGAAAAAGACTAAATAGAAAGTTTGAAGAAATTGAATTGGGTGAAATGTGAAAAGTTGGCATCTGGTTCCATTAATAGTTATGATAGTAAATATCATCAAATTGGGGATTGATGGAGCAAGTATTCGCACGTTACGCGACTTGCTTCTATTCAAGAACCTCAAATAACCTTAACTCTGTAATCAATCTGTTTGTCTTGCTAATATTGCACATTTTACACTACACGGGGTGTCCCAGTGAAGCTTGCCTATGTGTTTACTAACACTAATACGCTTGCCTCTAAAATGGCTGCTGCTTTGCGGGAATTTAGACTGCGCATGCGTCGGTCATAACACGTGATGTGACTCACTCGCAGTTCTGGTGGGAATTTGTTGCTCATGCGCAATGCACTTAAAGATGGCTGCTTTGTTTTCTCATATGCTACGAGCTTGCATTGCCGCTTTTGCAAAGCTGTTTGTTCTGCACTTATCCTAATGCTATAGTTATTATAAAATAAGGGGTGTAGTATAGCCAATCATGGCATACAATGTATTCATTTTTTCTGTGTTTCTAAATTGTTTTCACTTGATTTTCATGTATCCTATACTTTGGGCCTGGGAGGCGCTTGCTACTCCATCTTGAAGAGCCCGTATGGTACTTGTCATGTGATGAGGGAAATGAACCATGCAGCAGTGGAATCCAGCCAGCTGGCAGCCGAAGCCAAGATGCTCCTGGGAATCGACCTGTTACCCAGCAAGACGAAGCTGACTTGTACCTGAATTTGCAACAAATGTAATACACTGCTGTTCACCCCATTGTTCTCTGTAAAACATATGCCATGGGAAGTTAGAATTTAAGGGGTGGGTACAAAAATTGAATATTAAGCCTGAGAAAGTCCAAAATGAAGGTGGCGTGATGACTTAACCTCCTCCTCTGTCCAATCAGAACTTGGGGATCCTTTCAATTGCAACATTGGTGGGTGGTACACTGACCCGAAAACAGTATTACTAGCCTAGGTTTAGCTAGAGAAGTTGTCCGACTTGTCCGAATAGCTGACCTGTCACTGACCCAACACACTCTATAGGTGACTGATACAGAGAGCTGCGTAGCACTCTGTCCGTATTTTCCACAGACCCAGTCGGGGGTTTGGGAAACCTTAAGTGCTGGCGAAGCACCTTGCTGGGAGATTCGAGAACCCAATCGGGGTTATTGGCAGATTCCTTGCAGAGAGAGAGTAGCGCAGGCGTTGCAACCGAAGCTGCAGGTGTTGGTTGTACCCTTTGATGAACCTGGTCCTGATCCAAATCCTGGGGTTATCCTGTCCTGACTGTCCATGAGCTGCACCTGCTCGCCTACTGGCAACCTAAGTCCTTGAGGGTCTTTCCCGCCTTTCCCAACTGACCCGTGGCCAGGGTAAGTCTTCCGTCTATCCTAGGTAAATATAATTCTGTGTGGGTGTTCGTTTACCTACCCTTTTTCCTATCGTCTTGAATAAAGCATAATTGCATATGTTCTTTTTTTCCCCTTTCTGTCCATAAATGAGATTTTCATGCATTATTATCTATTAGCATGTTCCAATTTCTACCTACCTTTAGTCAAATGCAGAATCATTTGCATATATAGTTTGTTCCATTTTTACCCTCCCTATAGAGAATAAGTATATCTGAATAAATCAAATTGCATAAGTTTTGTTTCCTCTGAAGTGTTAGTGAATTTCGAAAGTCTACTTTGATTAGTATGTTCCCTTTCTTTACCCGCCTTTAGTGAAGTTGTGAAAGTCTGTTGATCTAAATAGCGTGTTCCCTATTTTTCCCTCCCTTTATCTTTCGATTTCTAAATGATTCTCACTCTCATTCATAGCTATACGATATTTTTAATTCTAGTTATAGATAGTTTGACCTGTGTAAATTTGTTGCTCATGGCATATGATGATGATGATGATTAGATAAAGGTGTTTAAAACTTCTTGCGTCTGTGGTCATTATAACGGGTACAACAAATATTTAAAATTGTATATGGTATGGTGTTGTCTACCTACTCCCACGGCTAGCTCCCTGATCCAATGTGATCATAGGTACCTGTTTTGGGGATCGGTAAGTCAGGTACACGGAAACAAACAGAAGTGAACTGAATTGCTGATAGTGGTGTGTAGGTTACCGGATTAAAGTATAGTGAAAATATTTTTATGGGCCCAAGTGTGCATATTTGGTACACAAAGTTAGTCGAGTGACCTGCACGCTCTATCAGTTCAACTTCTTGGTAATTTGCAAAAACTTTGAAAAATGCACTAAAGTGCAATTTTCAAAGTTCCATTTTACACACAAACATGCCCTTAGAGCATATGTGTGTGCAAGATATACCCATATGCAGATTTCAGGGGTGCAACAGGGTGTCCCTTTGATACCATGGCACCCTTGAAATTGCAATCTCAATTTGCGATTCTCTAATTGAGAATCGCAAATTGAGATTGTCTTTCCATTCATTCCTCTGGCCCATAGGAATGAATGGGGAGGTATTCCTTAATTGTGACTCGCAATTTGTGAGTTACATTTAAGGAATTTTAAGAAATTGCTATTTTTTGTAGCGAGTTCTTCATGCACAGCCTTTTGCTATTCCTTATTAGCGAATCCTTATTTTTTGCTAATAAGGAATCACAAAATGGATGCTTGATGAATCTATAGGTTAGTATCCAGCCACTATTCAAGTACTCGTACAATGACTCAAGCATTGACTCATGCAGTGCTACAATCAAATGTGCACTATCCATGTAGTCCTCTAATCACCCCCACACTACTGAATCACTCCTGCAATTACCCAAGTAGTACCCATGCAGTCCAGCAATCACACTGTCACTCTCAGTCCATTTCTCCAATCATCCAGCCAGTACCATATCCTTATGGGATCACTGCAGAAAAACCCAAGCACTTATAAATTCACCATGCTGTCTACTTGAAGCACTCTAAGTATCCAGTCACTATCCAATTACTTGTACAATGAGTCACGCATTAACAAATGCAGTACTACAATCAAATGTGCACTATCCATGCAGTCCTCTAACCACCTCCAAACTACTGATTCACTCCTCCAATTAGCAGGTAGTACCCATCCAGTCCAGCAATCACACTGTCACTCTCCATCCACTCCTCCATTCATCCAGCAGCACCATGTCCTTATCTAATCACTGAGTCAAAACACAAACACTTATAAATTCACCATGCTGTCAACTTGTAGCACTCTAAGGGCCAGATGTAGGTGAAATAGATTTACCGATTTTTAATTACCGAATTTTACCGTTTCGGTAATTAAAAATCGGTAAATCTATGGGGTGGACATGTAGGTATTCCAGATGTGCTGGAATTCCGAATCGGATGATTTTGGTATTTACCGATTCGGTAAATACCGAATCGGTAATGCCCATTCATTACTAAGGGCTTTGAAGCCCATAGGAATGAATGGGCATTACCGATTCGGTATTTACCGAATCGGTAAATACCGATTTTCACAAGGGTGCAGGGGGTGTCACTTTGACAACCTCTGGCACCCCCAAAACAGGCTCGGGTGCCATGTGGCAGGCATACATGCCCTAAGGGCAGGTCTGCCTGTCACATGGCATAGGTGTGCATGCACACATGTGCATGCACACCAGAATCGGTATTTTACCATCAAATTGGATTTGATGGTAAAATACCGATACGGTAAGGCCTCTGGGACTCTGAAGAGTCCCACCTACATCTGGGTGGCTCAGATTCGGTAAATTTACAGATTTTTTATTTTACCGAATCGGTAAAATTACTGAATTGGTAATTTTACCGGTAAAATAATGCCCCCTACATACCTATCACCTATTTACCGATCGGTAACGGCCGAAAATACCGATTTTCGGCCGTTACCGACCGACCTACATCTGGCCCTAAGTATCCAGTCACTATCCAATTACTTGTACAATGATTCAGACATTAACATATTCAGTGCTACAATCAAAAGTGCACTATCCATGCAGTCCTCTAACCATGTCCACGCTACTGATTCACTCCTCCAATTACCAGGTAGTACCTATGCAGTCCAGTAATCACACTGTCACTCTCCATCCACTCCTCCATTCACCCAGCAATACCATGTTCTTATCTAATCACTGCGCCAAATCCTAAGCACTTATAAATTCACCATGCTGTCAACTCGCAACACTCTAAGTATCCAGTCACTATGCATGTACTTGTACTATGACTCAGGTATTAACACATGCAGTGCTACAATCAAATGTGCACTATCCATGCAGTCCTCTAACCACCTCCACACTACTGATTCACTTCTCCAATTACCCAAGTAGTACCCATCCAGTCTAGCAATCATAGTGCCTCTCTTTGTGCACTCCTCCAATCATACAGCCAGTAACATGTCCTTATCTAATCACTGCGCCAAAACCCAAGCACTTATAAATACACCATGCTGTCAACTTGCAGCACTCTAAGTATCCATTCACTATCCATGTACTTGTACAATGACTCAGGCATTAACACATGTAGTGCTTCAATCAAATGTGCACTATCCATGTAGTCCTCTAACCACCTGCACAATCTCATTCACTCCTCTATTTACCCACGTAGTACCCATGCATTCCAGCAATTACACTGTCACACTCAGTCTACTCCTCCAATCATCCAGGCAGTACCATATCCTTATGTAATCACTGCACCAAAACCTAAGTACTTATAAATTCACCATGCTATCAACTTGCAGCACTCTAAGTATCCAGTCACTATCCAATTACTTGTACAATGAGTCAATCATTAACAAATGCAGTACTACAATCAAACATGCACTATCCATGCAGTCCTCTAACCACCTCCACAATACTGATTCACTCCTCCAATTACCAAACTATTACCCATCCAGTCCAGCAATCACACTGTCTCTCTTTGTGCACTCCTCCAATCATACAGCCAGTAACATGTCCTTATCTAATCACTGCTCCGAAACCCAAGCACATATAAATACACCATGCTGTCAACTTGCAGCACTCTAAGTATCCATTCACTATCCATGTACTTGTACAATGACTCAGGCATTAACACATGTAGTGCTACAATCAAATGTGCACTATCCATGCAGTCCTCTAACCACGTCCACGCTACTGATTCACTCCTCCAATTACCAGGTAGTACCTATGCAGTCCAGTAATCACACTATCACTCTCCATCCACTCCTCCATTCATCCAGCAATACCATGTCCTTATCTAATCACTGCGCCAAATCCTAAGCACTTGTAAATTCACCATGCTGTCAACTCGCAGCACTCTAAGTATCCAGTCGCTATGCATGTACTTGTACTATGACTCAGGCATTAACACATGCAGTGCTACAATCAAATGTGCACTATCCATGCAGTCCTCTAACCACCTACACACTACTGATTCACTTCTCCAATTACCCAAGTAGTACCCATCCAGTCCAGCAATCACAGTGCCTCTCTTTGTGCACTCCTCCAATCATACAGCCAGTAACATGTCCTTATCTAATCACTGCGCTAAAACCCAAGCACTTATAAATTCACCATGCTGTCAACTTGAAGCACTCTAAGTAACCAGACACTATCCATGTGCTTGCACATTGACTCAGACATTAACACATGCAGTGCTTCAATCAAATGTGCACTATCCATGTAGTCCTCTAACCACCTGCACAATCTCATTCACTCCTCTAATTACCCAAGTAGTACCCATGCATTCCAGCAATTACACTGTCACTCTCAGTCTACTCCTCCAATCATCCAGGCAGTACCATATCCTTATGTAATCACTACGCCAAAACCTAAGTACTTATAAATTCACCATGCTGTCAACTTGCAGCACTCTAAGTATCCAGTCACTATCCAATTACTTGTACAATGAGTCAATCATTAACAAATGCAGTACTACAATCAAATATGCACTATAAATGCAGTCCTCTAACCACCTCCACAATACTGATTCACTCCTCCAATTACCAAACTAGTACCCATACAGTCCAGCAATCACACTGTCTCTCTTTGTGCACTCCTCCAATCAAACAGTAACAAGTCCTTATCTAATCACTGCCCCTAAAACCCAAGCACTTATAAACATATGATGTCAACTTGCAGCACTCTAAGTATCCTTTCACTATCCATGTACTTTTTCAATGACTCAGGCAGTGCGAAAATCAAATGTGCACTATCCATGTACTCCTCTAACCACCTCCACAATACTGATTCACTACTCATATAACCCAGGTAGTACCCATGCAGTCCAGCAATCACACTGTCACTATCCGTCCACTCCTCCAATCATCCACTCACTGCCATGTCTTTATCTAATCACTGCACCAAAACCCAAGCACTTATAAATTCACCATGCTGTTACCTTGAAGCACTTTAAGTATCCAGTCACTACTCATGTACTTGTACAATGACTCAGGCATTAACACATGCAGTGTTACAATCAAATGTGCACTTTCCATGCAGTCCTCTAACCACCTCCACACTACTGATTCACTCCTCCAATTACCGAAGTAGTAGCCATCCAGTCCAGCTATCACAGTGCCTCTTTTTGTGCACTCCTCCAATCATACAGCCAGTAACATGTCCTTATCTAATCACTGCGCTAAAACTCAAGCACTTATAAATTCACCATGCTGTCAACTTGAAGCTAAGTATCCAGTCCCTATCCATGTTCTTGCACATTGACTCACACATTAACCACTTCGATGCTGATGACGAGCTCAGCTCGTCATCAAGCTTACCTGCCGTGTGCTGATGACGAGCTGAGCTCATCATGTAACGCGTTAATTTTAAAAATGCCGCACACAGCGGGAAAAGCCGCCGCAGCGATGCGGTTAACACATGCAGTGCTACAATCAAATGTGCACTGTCCATGTAGTCCTCTAACCACCTCCACAATACTCATTCACTCCTATAATTACCCAAGTAGTACCCATGCATTCCAGCAATTGCACTGTCACTCTCAGTCCACTCCTCCAATCATCCAGCCAGTACCATATCCTTATGCAATCACTGCGCTAAAGCCCAAGCACTTATACATTCACCATGCTATCAACTTGCAGCACTCTAAGTATCCAGTCACTATCCATGTACTTGTACAATGACTTAGGCATTAACACATGCAGTGTTACAATCAAATGTGCACTATCCATGCAGCCCCCTAACCACCTCCACACTACTGATTAACTCCTCCAATTACCCAAGTAGTACCCATCCAGTCTAGCAATCATAGTGCCTCTCTTTGTGCACTCCTCCAATCATACAGCCAGTAACATGTCCTTATCTAATCACTGCTCCAAAACCGAAGCACTTATAAATTCACCATGCTGTCTACTTGCAGAACTCTAAGTATCCAGTCACTATCCATGTACTTGTACAATGATTCAGGCATTAACACATGCGGAGCTACAATCAAATGTGTACTATCCATGCAGTCATCTAACCACCTCCACACTACTGATTCACTCCTCCAATTACCCAAGTAGTACCCATGCAGTCCGGCAATCACACTGTCACTCTCAGTCCACTCCTCCAATCATATATCCAGTACCATATCCTTATGTAATCACTGCGCCAAAACCCAAGTACTTATACATTTACCATGCTATCAACTTGCAGCACTCTAAGTATCCAGTCACTATCCAATTACATGTACAATGATTCAGGCATTAACACATTCAGTGCTACAATTAATTGTGCACTATCCATGTACTCCTCTAACGACCTCCACACTACTGATTCACTCCTCCAATTCCCCAGGTAGTACCCATGCAGTCCAGCAATCACACTGTCACTCTCCGTCCAGTCCTCCAATCATCCAGCCAGTACCATGTCCTTATCTAATCACTGCACCAAAACCCAAGCACTTATAAAGTCACCATGCTGTCAACTTGAAGGACTTATAGTATCCAGTCACTACTCATGTACTTGTGCAATGACTGAGGCATTAACACATGCAGTGTTACAATCAAGTGTGCACTATCCATGCAGTCCTCTAACCACCTCCACACTACTGATTCACTCCTCCAATTACCCATATAGTACCCATCCAGTCCAGCAATCACAGTGCCTCTCTTTGTGCACTCCTCCAATCATCCAGCCAGTACCATGTCCTTATCTAATCACTGCACCAAAACTCAAGCACTTATAAAGTGACCATGCTGTCAACTTGAAGGACTTTAAGTATCCAGTCACTATCCATGTACTTGCACATTGACTCAGACATTAACACATGCAGTGCTACAATCAAATCTGCACTATCCATGTAGTCCTCTAACCACCTCCACAATACTCATTCACTCCTCTAATTACCCAAGTAGTACCCATGCATTCAAGCAATTATACTGTCACTCTCAGTCCACTCCTCCAATCATCCAGGCAGTACCATATCCTCATGTAATCACTGCACCAAAACCCAAGTACTTATAAATTCACCATGCTATCAACTTGCAGCCCTCTAAGTATCTTGTCACTATCCAATTACTTGTACGAGTCAAGCATTAACAAATGCAGTACTACTATCAAACGTGCATTATCCATGCAGTCCTCTAACACCTTCAACAATACTGATTCACTTCTCAAATTACCAAAGTAGTACCCATCCAGTCCAGCAATCACACTGTCTCTCTTTGTGCACTCCTCCAATCATACAGCCAGTAACATGTCCTTATCTAATCACTGAGCCAAAACCCAAGCACTTATAAATACACCATGCTGTCAACTTGCAGAACTCTAAGTATCCATTCACTATCCACGTACTTGTACAATGACTCAGGCAGTGCTACAATCAAATGTGCACTATCCATGTACTCCTCTAACCACCTCCACAATACTGATTCACTGCTCCAGTTACCCAAGCAGTACCCTTGCAGTCCAGCAATCACACTATCACTCTCAGTCCACTCCTCCAATCATCCATCCAGTACCATATCCTTATGTAATCAATGAGCCAAAACCCAAGTACTTATAAAGTCACCATGCTATCAACTTTCAAAACTCTAAGTATCCAGTCACTATCCAATTACTTGTACAATGATGCAGGCATTAAAACATTCAGTGTGACAATCAAATGTGCACTATCCATTCAGCCCTATAACCACCTCCACACTACTGATTCACTCCTTCAATTACCCAGCTAGTACCCATGCAGTCCAGCAATCACACTGTCACTCTCTGTTCACTCCTCCGATCATCCAGCCAGTAGCATGTCCTTATCTGATCATTGTGCAAAAACCCAAGCACTTGAAAGTTCACCATGCTGTCAACTTGCAGAACTCTAAGTATCCAGTCACTATCCGTCAACTTGTACAATGATTCAGGAATTAACACATGCAGTGCTACAATCAAATGTGAACTATCCATGCAGTCCTCTAAACACCTCCACACTTCTCATTCGCTCCTTCAATTCTCCAAGTAGTACCCATGCAGTCCAACATATTACACTGTAACTCTTAACCCACACCTCCAATCATCCAGCCAGTACCATGTCCTTATGTAATCACTGCGCCAAAACCCAAGCACTTATAAATTCACCATGCTGTCAACTTGCAGCACTCTACGGCATAGATGCATCAAGCTAAAAACCGCTCGCAAAGGGGCAGATTCTTAGAATCTGCCCCTTTGCGACCGGTATTTTTGCATTTGGGATGCATCATCCCAAATGCAAAAATCGTAATTTAAGAAATCGCAAAATTGCGATTACTACTATTGCTATTGCATTTAAGGAATCTCAAATTCCTTAAATGCAATGCATTAAAGTTAAAAAAATTGTGATTTCGCTAATAGGGGGATCAAATTACCATGCAAGTTGAACTTCATGTTAATTTGCAAAAACTTTGAAAAATGCACTAAAGTGCATTTTTCAAAGTTCCATTTTACACACAAACATGCCCTTAGGGCAGGTGTGTGTGCAAGATGTACCCATATGCAGATTTCAGGAGTGCAACAGGGTGTCCTTTTGACTCCCTGGCACCCATGAAATTGCAATCTTAATTTGCGTTTCTCTAATTGAGAATCGCAAATTGAGATTGTCTTCCCATTCATTCCTATGAGCCTCTAGGCCCATAGGAATGAATGGAAAGGTATTCCTTAATTGCGACTCGCAATTTGCGAGTCACAATTAAGGAATTTTAAGAAATCGCTATTTTTTGTAGCGAGTTCTTCATGCACAGCCTTTTTCTATTCCTTATTAGCGAATCCTTATATTTCGCTAATAAGGAATCGCAAAATGGATGCTTGATAAATCTATAGGTTAGTATCCAGTCACTATCCATGTACTCGTACAATGACTCAAGCATTAACACAGGCAGTGCTACAATCAAATGTGAACTATCCATGCAGTCCTCTAACAACGTCCACACTTCTCATTCGCTCCTTCAATTCTCCAAGTAGTACCCATGCAGTCCAACAAATTACACTGTCACTCTCAGCCCACTCCTCCAATCATCCAGCCAGTACCATGTCCTTATGTAATCACTGCACCAAAACCCAAGCACTTATAAATTCACCATGCTGTCAACTTGCAGCACTCTAAGACATAGATGCATCAAGCTAAAAACTGCTCGCAAAGCGGCAGATTCTCAGAATCTGCCCCTTTGCGACACAGTATTTTTGCATTTGGGATGCATCATCCCAAATGCAAAAACCGCAATTTAAGAAATCGCAAACTTGCGATTACTTCAATTGCTATTGCATTTAAGGAATCTCAAATTGAGATTCCTTAAATGCAATGCATTAAAGTAAAAAAAATAGCGATTTCGCTAATAGGGGGATCAAATTACCATGAAGTTGAACTTCATGGTAATTTGCAAAAGCTTAGAAAAATGACTAAAGTGCAATTTTCAAAGTTCCATTTTACACACAAACATGCCCTTAGGGCATGTGTGTGTGCAAGATGTACACATATGCACATTTCAGGGGTGCAACAGGGTGTCCTTTTGACACCCTGGCACCCTTGAAATTGCAATCTCAATTTGCGATTCTCTAATTGAGAATCGCAAATTGAGATTGTCTTTCCATTCATTCCTATGGGCCTCTAGGCTCATAGGAATGAATGGGGAGGTATTCCTTAATTGCGACTCGCAATTTGCGAGTCACAATTAAGGAATTTTAAGAAATCGCTATTTTTTGTAGCGAGTTCTTTGTGCACAGCCTTTTGCTATTCCCTATTAGCAATTCCTTATTTTTCGATAATAAGGAATCGCAAAATGGATGCTTGATGAATCTATAGGTTAGTATCCAGTCACTATCCATGTACTCGTACAATGACTCAAGCATTGACACATGCAGTGCTACAATCAAATGTGCACTATCCATGTAGTCTTCTAATCACCTCCACACTACTGATTCACTCCTCCAATTACCCAAGTAGTACCGATGCAGTCCAGCAATCACACTGTCAGTCTCAGTCCACTCCTCCAATCATCCAGCCAGTACCATATCCTTATGTAAACACTGCAGAAAAACCCAAGCACCTATAAATTCACCATGCTGTCTACTTGAAGCACTCTAAGTATCCAGTCACTATCCAATTACTTTTATAATGAGTCAAGCATTAACAAATGTAGTACTACAATCAAATGTGCACTATCCATGCAGTCCTCTAACCACCTCCACACTACTGATTCACTCCTCCAAATACCAGGTAGTACCTATGCAGTCCAGTAATCACACTGTCACTCTCCATCCACTCCTTCATTCATCCAGCAATACCATGTCCTTATCTAATCACTGCGCCAAATCCTAAGCACTTATAAATTAACCATGCTGTCAACTCTCAGCACTCTAAGTATCCAGTCACTATGCATGTACTTGTACTATGACTCAGGCATTAACACATGCAGTGCTACAATCAAATGTGCACTATCCATGCAGTCCTCTAACCATCTCCACACTACTGATTCACTGATCCAATTACCCCGGTAGTACCGATGCAGTCCAGCAATTACACTGTCACTCTCCGTCCACTCCTCTAATCATCCAGCCAGTACCATGTCCTTATCTGATCACTGCACCAAAACCCAACTACTTATAAATTCACCATGCTGTCAACTTGCAGCACTCTAAGTGTCCAGTCACTATTAAATTACTTGTACAATGATTCAGGCATTAACACATTCAGTGCTACAATCAAGTTTGCACTATACATGGAGTCCTCTAACCACCTCCATACTACTGATTCACTCCTCCAATTACCCAGGTAGTACCCATGCAGTCCAGCAATCACAATGTCACTCTCCATGCACTTCTCCAATCATCCAGCCAGTACCATGTCCTTATCTAATCACTGCGCCAAAACCCAAGCACTTATAAATTCACAAGGCTGTCAACTTGCAGCACTCTAAGTATACAGTCACTATCCTTGTACTTGTACAATGACTCAGGCATTAACACATGCAGTGCTACAATCAAATGTGAACTATCCATGCAGTCCTCTAACCACCTACACACTTCTCATTTGCTCCTTCAGTACCAATGCAGTCCAGCAATCGCACTGTCATTCTCTGTGCACTCCTCCAATCATCCAGCCAGTACCATGTCCTTATCTGATCATTGTGCCAAAACCAGAGCACTTGGAAGTTCACCATGCTGTCAACTTGAAGCACTCTAAGTATCCAGTCACTATCCAATTACTTGTAGCCTGCATCCAATATAATTATGATGGAACCTTTGAATGTGTTAAGGTTCTCACTAGCAGTTTGCTTAGATATAGATATTACTGACTGATGCTCGTTTATCTCGTGTATTTTACACAAATATTGCAAATGTGAATAAGGCCAAACAGCTTGTCCGCTACATACTCTTATTTATTTCTGAATATGATATAGAATTTTCAGTCTTTTGCTTCTACATATATGATTCTTATTGACTCCTTTTATTCTTCTGTAGCCTACAGTACTAATCCAATGGTCCTTTTGAAAAACATTCTAATTACCTGTACATTGTCCTGAAGTTCACTATCTGACCCAGGTGAGATACTGGTGTCATATCTGCCACACTCACCTCTTTGCTTTAGATGACTGGGGGAACGAGTTGAAATATATAGCGACTCAGGATTGGTTCACTTATTATCTAGAGGTGTCGACATATCTGTCTTATGTTTCGTTAGTGATCAATTGATTTTAACTCCTACCTAATAAATGCTATTTACTCGTTCATTTTTAGGATTACGTGAATTGACCATGACATTTCTATTTCGCAAACATGAATGATCACAAAACAACTTATTCTACAGGTTACCGAACCTCTACATTACATAAGGTGAGAGGTGTGTGAGATTTCCTGTGCAATAATAGTATTTTTCAACTGATATTATGCGGTTAGGCATTGGATATTTGGTGCCTCTTGAGTGTAATGATGATTTTTTCGACATGATCGACTGGTTAGGTCTAAATGCCCCTGTGTTTGGGCAACGTTTTTTGTGGTTGATTCCACCATTGTTGTGGCAGCGAAGGGCCAATGATCGACTTGCTACATTACATAGTAAGTATAAATTGTGTGGTCTTTCATGAATATTGAAATGCCCAGGATATCAAAGTGACTTATGGTATTTTTGATTAGATTTGCCTTCTTTCTTTATTTTTGCTCCAGGTGTGGACTTGCCACCACGGGTTCCTATATGGACCATTTACTTGGTCTTAACTCTTTTTCTTCCTTTTTCTTTGTTCTTTTTTCTTTATTCATTTTTCCCACTCTATAAAAATGAATGGTGACTTTAGCCATTTTAAATAAATGTTTGCACGGTACCGAGTGTACAATCAATTGACATGATGCTATCATATAGTTGTCATTTTAATGTTTTGGTGTTATGTTATTCTTTGTGTTTGTATGTTTCTTAAAACCACAGTTTGTGTGACATTATGTTTTGGGTCATCTGTGTTAGTGGTGTTGTTTAATTTTTAAATATCTCTTACATTTATTTCACTTTGTATATTCATCACTTTACATGTATATTTATGTTGGTCTTTGTAATTGTTACAGCCCTGACGAAGAACCCGTGGCACTGGGGAACGAAACGCGTTGGCTGTGAGCCGGTGTTTTTACAAGAACTCAATAAAAAGAAGAACCTATGAATTACTTATTTGTCACTTGTTCTGACTTCTACTAAGTGCACCTTCCCTTTTAGTTTGAACTCTCTTTGTAAATAGGCATCTTTCAGCAGTGGATGCGGGAAGTTGTTGCACTTATTTGACTTCTTGAAACTTAAATAATTGAAGTGCTTGACCTTGGTCAGCTGTTGTGTTGGTACATGTTACTTGTTGATCCTTTGATCGTAGACTGTCCTGCACTCATTCTGTTCAAGCAATATGCCTAGATTTGAAGATGGAGGAAGGAGATGGCCCAGAATCGTTTTGGTGCAAATTCCATGATGGACCCTTGATTACAGGGTACATCCAATAAAACTAGTTTAAAAACATTACTACTCATGTTAGAGCGTTTAAAAAAACAGGAGCTTTCCCGTTGGTGGGACGGGATAACGCTCCAATAATACTTGGCAAATAAGAAAATCCCCAGGGGCTTGAGAAATAATAACTTTCCCCACATACGAGGACTTAAGTGAGGAGCTTCTGAATGACTGGGAGAGTGAACTGGGTAATGCATCTCAGGTCATGATGCAGATTTTAATCCTTAACAACAAGGGGTGGTGATGGACAGAGTTTCTGAATTAAGCAGAATACTCTCACCCAGTCAAGAGATCAGGGCTAGATCCAACACCGTTTTTTAGCTCACTGCACCATCCCAGCTCAGAACCTGGCTATATGCAAATTAGTCTGTTCCTGTCCCAGTGCATGATGGGAACAGGGCAAACCAAACTACCAAGCCAATTCTTACACTGGGAAGGAAACAAGCTACCGGGGACCGGTTTCTGGCATTTCAGCCGTCGTCGGCCCGGCTTGCTTGAATCCTGATGGTGTAATGAGCAAGGGACTCACATCTGAGTATACCCTTCCACGCTTAGGGTGGACAAAATGTTTAACAACAAGGGGTGGTGATGGACAGAGTTTCTGAATTAAACAGAATACTCTCACCCAGTCAAGAGATCAGGGCTAGATCCAACACCGTTTTTTAGCTCACTGCACCATCCCAGCTCAGAACCTGGCGATATGCAAATTAGTCTGTTCCTGTCCCAGTGCATGATGGGAACAGGGCAAACCAAACTACCAAGCCAATTCTTACACTGGGAAGGAAACAAGCTACCGGGGACCGGTTTCTGGCATTTCAGCCGTCGTCGGCCCGGCTTGCTTGAATCCTGATGGTGCAATGAGCAAGGGACTCACATCTGAGTATACCCTTCCACGCTTAGGGTGGACAAAATATTTAACAACAAGGGGTGGTGATTGACAGAGTTTCTGAATTAAGCAGAATACTCTCACCCAGTCAAGAGATCAGGGCTAGATCCGACACCGTTTTTTAGCTCACTGCACCATCCCAGCTCAGAACCTGGCTGTATGCAAATTAGTCTGTTCCTGTCCCAGTGCATGATGGGAACAGGGCAAACCAAACTACCAAGCCAATTCTTACACTGGGAAGGAAACAAGCTACCGGGGACCGGTTTCTGGCATTTCAGCCGTCGTCGGCCCGGCTTGCTTGAATCCTGATGGTGCAATGAGCAAGGGACTCACATCTGAGTATACCCTTCCACGCTTAGGGTGGACAAAATATTTATCAACAAGGGGTGGTGATGGACAGAGTTTCTGAATTAAGCAGAATACTCTCACCCAGTCAAGAGATCAGGGCTAGATTCAACACTGTTTTTTAGCTCACTGCACCATCCCAGCTCAGAACCTGGCTATATGCAAATTAGTCTGTTCCTGTCCCAGTGCATGATGGGAACAGGGCAAACCAAACTACCAAGCCAATTCTTACACTGGGAAGGAAACAAGCTACCGGGGGCCGGTTTCTGGCATTTCAGCCGTCGTCGGCCCGGCTTGCTTGAATCCTGATGGTGCAATGAGCAAGGGACTCACATCTGAGTATACCCTTCCACGCTTAGGGTGGACAAAATATTTAACAACAAGGGGGGTGATGGACAGAGTTTCTGAATTAAGCAGAATACTTGCACCCAGTCAAGAGATCAGGGCTAGATCCAACACCGTGTTTTAGCTCACTGCACCATCCCAGCTCAGAACCTGGCTATATGCAAATTAGTCTGTTCCTGTCCCAGTGCATGATGGGAACAGGGCAAACCAAACTACCAAGCCAATTCTTACACTGGGAAGGAAACAAGCTACCGGGGACCGGTTTCTGGCATTTCAGCCGTCGTCGGCCCGGCTTGCTTGAATCCTGATGGTGCAATGAGCAAGGGACTCACATCTGAGTATACCCTTCCACGCTTAGGGTGGACAAAATATTTAACAACAAGGGGTGGTGATGGACAGAGTTTCTGAATTAAGCAGAATACTCTCACCCAGTCAAGAGATCAGGGCTAGATCCAACACCGTTTTTTAGCTCACTGCACCATCCCAGCACAGAACCTGGCTATATGCAAATTAGTCTGTTCCTGTACCCGGAAGCTTGTCTCCTTTCCGGTGAACAATTGGCTTGGTAGTTTGGTCTGCCCTGTTCCCATGAGGCACTGGGTCAGACTAATTTGCATATAGCCAGGTACTGAACTGGGGTGATGCAGTGAGCTAAATAACGGTGATGGATCAAGCCCTGATCTCTTGACTGGGTAAGAGTGGTCTGCTTAGTTCATCACCACCCCCTTTTTGAATCGCAAATTTTAATCCGTCATGCCAGAGAAAAGGGAGACAAACTACAAGGGGAAATTGAAACCTTAGAAAAGGATATAAATGACATGGAGCAGAAAGATTTAATTGAAAAAAACGTTGGTATTCTGAAGAAAGTAATGGAGGAGCATCAGTTATACTTAAAGGATAAAAAGTTGAAAAAGATTAAAAGGAATGACAGGGACTACCGGGACTGACGTGTTTACACGTTCGGCAAGAAATTTGATAACATCCAGGGGGAGAGGAGAGAAAAAGGACACGTGAAGACAGGGAAGAGATTGATGATGCACGCTCTATGAGCAGCATCTCCTCTTCTTCAATGAGTAATGTAGCTTCTAATAAACCCCAGAAACCCCCTTAGGGGGGGGAGCTTCTTCCTTCCAGAAGGAGCTTGCCAAGCTTCGAATCAGCAGCAGGCTCCAGCAAAAGAGAGATCAGCCAAAACCAGGAGGGGAGGCAGGAGGTCCAAAGGCAGGTACGGGACAAAGGTCAACCAAGAGGTAGAACACAACAGAAGGGTTTTAATCACCCAACTGTACGCACAATGTAATTCTGTGAATACGGATGTTACTGATAATGACTCGGATTTGAAAATTGTCAACTTGTCAAATATAATTCTTGACAAACATGAATTAGCAATTTTGAGTAGAGGTTTGAATTTATGTCCTACACAAGGGGGGGGGTTATACTGATACTCATATTGACCTATACAGATTTGTAAGAGTTTTGAAACTCAGGGACTACTTCTCTCACCAAATACCACAGGTAACTATGCCCTCAATAGGAGCAGGGAACACTACACACACTGTTGCCAATGTCCGTAACATACAACTTTTACTCAGTCTGGATGATGAAGGGAACAGCAAAATGTCAATCTTACTCAATGATTTTGAGATTGAACAGAATTGTAATATTGACAGTGGGTTCAAACCTCAATCCAAATTTGTGCCATCTAATAATTACCATCCAAACATAAACACTTTCTATGACAAGGTGAGTGAGGACTTGTACAAATTAGTTTCACTGGACAACCAGGGGTCACATATTAGACATAACATTACCGCCCGAGAGAGACTAGCATTAAATAGACTTAAAACTGACAATTCCATCATCATAAAGGAGGCAGACAAGGGCGGGAATGTTGTGATCGTGAATCATAGTGACTACATGTCTGAGATCGACCGGCAACTAAGTAACATCAATTGCTACCAACGTATCACCAATAATCCGATTAGGGAAGTCACCTCTATGATTAACATGAAGCTAAGCGAATGGAGGGAGATTGGCTTGTTATCTGGGAATGAGTTTAGATATCTCAGAATTGATAGTCCAAAATACCCTTGTATTTACATATTGCCTAAAATTCATAAGCAAAAACAACAGTTGATGGACAGAATGCTGAACAATGTCATACATTCACCCCAGTACAGAGATCTGGGCATAAATCCATCTTTTTTTTCCCCGTCCAGGGAAGACATGGCTTGGCAGTTCGGGCTAGACTGTTCCCATGAGGCACAGGGTTAAGGCTGATTTGCATATGGCCATGTCTGAACTGGGGTGGTGTGGTGAGCAAAAAAACAATGGATTTAGGCCCAGATCTCTGTACTGGGGTGAATTTATGACATTGTTCTGCATTCTGTCCATCAACTGTTGTTTTTGCATTTGTCACCCCGAGTGGGTCGGTTATGCTCAGACGTGAGTCCTGTGCTCTCCACGCCACTGCAGTCAAGCTATCCTGTCTGAAGACAGCTGATAGCCAGAAACCAGTCCTAGGATGCTTGATTCCAGTCCAGGGAAGATATGGCTTGGCAGTTCGGGCTGGACTGTTCCCATGAGGCACAGGGTCAAGGCCAATTTGCATTTGGCCATGTCTGAACTGGGGTGGTGTGGTGAGCAAAAAAACGATGGATTTAGGCCCAGATCTCCTTACTGGTGTGAATGTATGACATTGTTCTGCATTGTGTCTATCAACTGTTGATTTTGCATTTGTCACCCCCAGTGGGACGGGTATGCTCAGACATGAGTCCCGTGCTCTCCACGCCACTGGAGTCAAGCTATCCTAGCTGAAGACAGCTGATAGCCAGAAACTGGTCCTAGGTAAGCATGAGCGAATTTTGCGGATCTCGCGTTCGCGAATTTTGCGGATTTGCGGATTCGCAATCCGCAAAATCCGCGAATTTCCGGATTTTTTTTTTTGTGTTCGCCCGTGTTTCTGCCAGTTCGCGAGGGTTTTGTACACTTTCGCAAATTGCGAACTTACCTGTCGGGTCGCAAGTTTCGCGAACTTGTTGTTTCTACGTGTCCAGCCTGTTTGGGACACTCTTCTTCATCACTGCCACTCTCTGTCACCACTGCCACTCTCTGACTACTCATGCCACCCTCTGGCCCACCCATGCCACCCTCTGTTTCATCACCACACCCTCTGGTTGTCCAGTGTACATTATTTTCGGCAAAGCAAAGCACACCTTCCCTGCCTCAAGTGACCTGAATTAATTTGGGGCTGATTAATGTGTCACAGAATATTTTTTTAGCTGGCACCTGCTTCCTTAGTGCGCCCTGATTAGTGATCTTTTGCACTTGCTAAGTGCTTTCATTGTTGCAAAATTAGTTACAACACCTGCCCTGCCCCAACTGACAATAATGAATTAGGGGCTGATTAATGGATTTTAACTTCCAGCCTGGCTCCTGCTTGTCTCCCTTAGCTGTAATTCAGGACCTTTGTGGCATATGTGTAACTATTCTGAGGTTCAGAGCAGGGTCACATAATAGTTTCAACTGGCAACTGAACTCTGGAGGGGCCCCTCAGGAAGCACTACAGGAAATGGCTACTAATGATGAGCCTGAACTTTTGAACCTGGTAAGTAGTTACTTTCAGTTTTGCTAAAATCGTATTTCTGCAATTTTGCACTTATTCGCGGGGCGCGAACTCACGCGAACTCACGCGAACAGTGCGAGCAGTGCGAGCAAAATCCGCTGCTCGCGGATTTGCGGATTTTGCGGGAGATTCGCAAATCTCGCGGATTGCGGATTTCCCGAAAATCCGCAAAATCCGCGAGCGGAACGGATTTTCCGCCCATGCCTAGTCCTAGGATGCTTGATTCCGGTCCAGGGAAGACATGGCGTGGCAGTTCGTGCTTGACTGTTCCCATGAGGCAACAGGGTCAAGGCTGATTTACATATGGCCATGTCTGAACTGGGTGGTGTGGTGAGCCAAAATAACGATGGATTTAGGCCCAGATCTCTGTACTAGGTGAATATAAGACATTGTTCTGCATTCTGTCCATCAACTGCTGTTTTTGCATTTGTCACCCCGAGTGGGACAGGTATGCTCAGACGTGAGTCCCGTGCTCTCCACGCCACTGGAGTAAAGTTATACTGGCTGAAGATGGCTTATGGCCAGAAAATGGTCCTAGGATGCTTGATTCCGTTCCAGAGAAGACATGGCTTGGCAGTTCGGGCTGGACTGTTTATTAGCGCCAGGATGCTCCTTCCGGAGCGATAGTTGCGCTCTACAAATAACCAATACAAATACAAATACAAATACTGTTCCCATGAGGCACAGGGTCAAGGCTGATTTGCATATGGCCATGTCTGAACTGGGGTGGTGTGGTGAGCAAAAAAATTATGGATTTAGGCCTAGGTCTCTGTACTGGGGTGAATGCATGACATTGTTCTGCATTCTGTCCATCAACTGGTGTTTTTGCATTTGTCACCCTGAGTGGGACGGGTATGCTCAGACGTGAGTCCTGTGCTCTCCATGCCACTGGAGTCAAGCTATCCTGGCTGAAGACAGCTGATAGCCAGAAACCGGTCCTAGGATGCTTGGTTCCGGTCCAGGGAAGACATGGCTTGGCAATTCGGGCTGGACTGTTCCCATGAGACACAGGGTCAAGGCTGATTTGCATATGGCCATGTCTAAACTGGGGTGGTGTGGTGAGCAAGAAAACAATGGATTTAGGCCCATATCTCTGTACTGGGGTGAATGTATGACATTGTTCTGCATTCTGTCCATCAACTATTGTTTTTGCATTTGTCACACCGAGTGGGACGGGTATACTCAGACGTGAGTCCCGTGCTCTTCACGCCACTGAAGTCAAGCTATCCTGGCTGTAGACGGCTGATAGCCAGAAACTGGTCCAAGGATGCTTGATTCCGGTCCAGGGAAGACATGGCATGGCAGCTCGAGCTGAACTGTTCCCATGATGCAAAGGGTCAAGGCTGATATGCATATGCCCATGTATGAACTGGGGAGGTGTGGTGAGCACAAAAACAATGGATTTAGGCCCAGATCTCTGTACTGGGGTGAATGTATGACATTGGTCTGCATTCTGTCCATCAACTGTTGTTTTTGCATTTGTCACCCCGAGTGGGTCGATTATGTCCAGACGAGGGTCCCGTGCTCTCCACGCCACTGGAGTCAACCTATCCTGGCTGAAGACGGCTGATAGCAAGAAACCGGTGCTAGGAATCTTGAATCCGGTCCAGGGAAGACATGGCTTGACAGTTCGGGCTGGACTGTCCCCATGAGGAACTGGGGCAAGGCTGATTTGCGTATGTCTGAACTGGGGTGGTGTGGTGAGCAAAAAAACGATGGATTTGGGCCCAGATCTCTGTACTGGGGTTAATGTATGACATTGTTCTGCATTCTGTCCATCAACTGTTGTTTTTGCATTTGTCACCCCGAGTGGGTCGGTTATGCTCAGACGTGAGTCCTGTGCTCTCCACGCCACTGCAGTCAAGCTATCCTGTCTGAAGACGGCTGATAGCCAGAAACCAGTCCTAGGATGCTTGATTCCAGTCCAGGGAAGATATGGCTTGGCAGCTCGGGCTGGACTGTTCCCATGAGGCACAGGGTCAAGGCCAATTTGCATTTGGCCATGTCTGAACTGGGGTGATGTGGTGAGCAAAAAACCGATGGATTTAGGCCCAGATCTCCTTACTGGGGTAAATGTATGACATTGTTCTGCATTGTGTCTATCAACTGTTGATTTTGCATTTGTCACCCCTAGTGGAACGGGTATGCTCAGACATGAGTCCCGTGCTCTCCACGCCACTGGAGTCAAGCTATCCTGGCTAAAGACAGCTGATAGCCAGAAACTAGTCCTAGGATGCTTGATTCCAGTCCAGGGAAGACATGGCTTGGCAGTTCGTGCTTGACTGTTCCCATGAGGCAACAGGGTCAAGGCTGATTTACATATGGCCATGTCTGAACTGGGTGGTGTGGTGAGCCAAAAAAAACGATGGATTTAGGCCCAGATCTCTGTACTAGGTGAATATAAGACATTGTTCTGCATTCTGTCCATCAACTGCTGTTTTTGCATTTGTCACCCCGAGTGGGACAGGTGTGCTCAGAGATGAGTCCCGTGCTCTCCACGCCACTGGAGTCAAGTTATACTGGCTGAAGATGGCTGATGGCCAGAAAATGGTCCTAGGATGCTTGATTCCGGTCCAGAGAAGACATGGCTTGGCAGTTCGGGCTGGACTGTTCCCATGAGGCACAGGGTCAAGTATGATTTGCATATGGCCATGTCTGAACTGGGGTGGTGTGGTGAGCAAAAAAATTATGGATTTAGGCCCAGGTCTCTGTACTGGGGTGAATGCATGACATTGTTCTGCATTCTGTCCATCAACTGGTGTTTTTGCATTTGTCACCCTGAGTGGGACGGGTATGCTCAGACGTGAGTCCTGTGCTCTCCATGCCACTGGAGTCAAGCTATCCTGGCTGAAGACAGCTGATAGCCAGAAACCGGTCCTAGGATGCTTGGTTCCGGTCCAGGGAAGACATGGCTTGACAATTCGGGCTGGACTGTTCCCATGAGACACAGGGTCAAGGCTGATTTGCATATGGCCATGTCTAAACTGGGGTGGTCTGGTGAGCAAGAAAACAATGGATTTAGGCCCAGATCTCTGTACTGGGGTGAATGTATAACATTGTTCTGCATTCTGTCCATCAACTATTGTTTTTGCATTTGTCACACCGAGTGGGATGGGTATACTCAGACGTGAGTCCCGTGCTCTTCACGCCACTGGAGTCAAGCTATCCTGGCTGTAGACAGCTGATAGCCAGAAACTGGTCCAAGGATGCTTGATTCCGGTCCAGGGAAGACATGGCATGGCAGTTCGAGCTGAACTGTTCCCATGATGCAAAGGGTCAAGGCTGATATGCATATGCCCATGTATGAACTGGGGAGGTGTGGTGAGCAAAAAAACAATGGATTTAGGCCCAGATCTCTGTACTGGGGTGAATGTATGACATTGATCTGCATTCTGTCCATCAACTATTGTTTTTGCATTTGTCACCCCGAGTGGGTCGATTATGTCCAGATGAGGGTCCTGTGCTCTCCACGCCACTGGAGTCAACCTATCCTGGCTGAAGACGGCTGATAGCCAGAAACCGGTGCTAGGAATCTTGAATCCGGTCCAGGGAAGACATGGCTTGACAGTTCGGGCTGGACTGTCCCCATGAGGCACTGGGGCAAGGCTGATTTGCGTATGTCTGAACTGGGGTGGTGTGGTGAGCAAAAAAACAATGGTTTGGGCCCAGATCTCTGTACTGGGGTTAATGTATGACATTGTTCTACATTCTGTCCATCAACTGTTGTTTTAGCATTTGTCACCCCCAGTGGGACGGGTATGCTCAGACGTTAGTCCCGTCCTCTCCACGCCACTGGAGTCAAGCTTTCCTGGCTAAAGACAGCTGATAGCCAGAAACCGGTCCTAGGATGCTTGATTCGGGTCCAGGGAAGACATGGCTTGGCAGTTCGGGCTGGACTGTCCCATGAGGCACAGGGTCAAGGCTGATTTGCATATGGCCATGTCTGAACTGGGGTGGTGTGGTGAGCAAAAAACAATGGATTTAGGCCCAGATCTCTGTACTGGGGTGAATGTATGACATTGCTCTGCATTGTGTCCATTAACTGTTGTTTTTGCATTTGTCACACCGAGTGGGAGAGGTATGCTCAGACGTGAGTCCCGTGCTCTCCACGCCGCTGGAGTCAAACTATCCTGGCTGAAGACGGCTGGTAGCTGTTTGAAATGGCGATTACTAGTTGGCTAACGCTTGGGCCAAAGCCAGGCAGAAACCACCACTCTAGTCAGGGCAAGGAAATTACACGCCAAAGATAACCCCTGCTCACCCCCTTGGTAGCTTGACACGAGCAGTCAGGCTTATCCCAGAGGCGATGTGTAAAGCGTTTGCGCGTGCACCCAGCAACAACACCCAAGGCCAACCACAAAGGAAACTCCACACAAGGTTATATATAAAAATAGCCTTGTATTATACCAAACACATTAGATAATAAACACACAATTTATACTGTGCCACTGGCACGGGCGGAATTTACAGGGGATTATATGCATAGGACAGGGCCACATGGACCACTGTCAGGAATAAGCAATTTGGTAGAACTAGCACTTGGTAGAACTAGCACTTTGTTATAATTGCACTTTGTAGGGATAGCACTTTAGAACATAGAATAATTGTAGCACCAAATAACAAGGATAGAACACAACCAGTAACCACTGTTAAAAGGTAAGTACACCCTACGCAATCCTTAACACCTTAGGCATCTCTCACGCAGGGAACCATGAACTCACTAGCATAACCTATACTAGGAAAATAACCTCCTAAGCATAAAAATAAATTTAGGGGTATAGGCATAAAGGCATTGTATATTATGCAGAAATCACATTAGGTCAGTATCACCTTTGCGCAAAAGATCACAGAACTGACCCCAGGCCAACTTGGGCTCACAGGGGATCACAGGCCCAATGTCCAGAATGTCTGGGCTGGCTGCGCAGGCAGCCAAAGAAGAATGCACAACAGGCCTAAATTATGCAGCTGTCCACTAAGTGCTGGGGAACAGGGGTACTGGACCTGGCCCCAGCGTGCCTCCTGGCTCTCCTCTGGGGCTCTAAATAAACATAGTGCCCAAAACAACGTGGGAGCCTCGTGGGCTCGAAACAACAATGCCGCCTTGGAGCCTCGTGGCTCTGGACTAAAAGGCTGCCACCAACGTTGGAGCCACAGAGCTCGGAATGGCCAAGAAACGCCCCAGTATCAGATGGAAGCCACGGGGCTCTGAATGAAACTTGCTGCCACACTGAGGGGAGCGGCCCGCTGCCAACTGGGCCGCTCTATCCTCTGAAATGCCCCCAAAACGAAGCTAGCACCACTGGTGGGGTGGGCACCGGCAATGTGCCTCAACACCCCCCTCCTCACATAGGAATAACGAGGCCCCACTCACCAGCTCTACAGGCCTCCTCGGGCCGGTCCTGAACTCTGGGCCTTTTCTCCTGGGCACCACGGGGCTCTCCGGCTCACCCGGTCCTGCTCCGGCCCTCTGTTTGGGAGACCGGTGCGGCGCTGCTCGGCTTCCCCAGGCCGGGGGAAGCGGAAACAGAAATTGCCCGGTCCCACCCACGTCCGGTCGTCTTGTGCCTGGCTCCCAGTTTCGTTTACTGCGGGCTGCCAATTGCAGCGCGGCCTTTGCGTGTGGAGGCGGACACAGCACCTTCCAGGTGATCCCCAGGCCGGCAGCGGTGATAATCAGTTGAAAGAAGGGGTAGGCTCCCTGTCTTTTATGCACACGATCCCTGGCGGGGTGGGCACCCGCCGGGGGTATGACAAGGCAAATAAGCGGGGAGTCAAAAGCGCAGCCCCTCAAGACAGCGCATTGATCTTCAGGCACCACAAAATAAAGCGCTCCCCTGGAAGTGAAGATTCAGCACTACCCAGGCGCTGGGATACCAAAAGTCCCAGGAAAGTCTCAAGTCCAGGGAAAAAGTATTTCAGCAGGTGGGGGGGGGGGGGGCAAAGGCTGGGCCCAGCTCACAGGGCCCTCCAGGTATGGAGGCACACCCAGTGGCGGTCTTCCTTGCGCACAGCAGCAGCAGCAGGCCTCCCTCAAGTTAGGATCAGGAAAGAATATTTTGCCAGGGCTTACAGCCTTTTTTTATACACATATTCCTTTGTCTTTGGGTTGCAGGGTGGGGGGAAACCAGACGCAGCTGGTTCTGGAGAACTCTGTTGTGCTCAGCCCCTCTCCCCAGTCACTGGACAGGCTAGGGACATCAGTCGCACTACAGGGGGTGGAGCCAGCATTGTGTAGGGAAGGCCCAGCCCCATTCATGTCAAGGTGCACTCCTCCCACCCATCTGGATGTAAATCTCCCTATTCACCACCGGGACATACCCATCCTGACTCCTGGAGCCAGGCTCACCAGCGAGCTCCAGCCAATCACAAGCCAGACAGTCACTTCACATTTATTACACAGACATGCCAACTTCTGGAAGTGACACTTCTATACTAGACACATTAACGTCACACACATCATGGCGCAGCATTCAATCTCACGAGTCCGCACATACCAAACTCGACCCTGCAATCCCCGCGCATCAGGAACTACCATTGACACATACATTCCCCATGCATTCCTAAGGGAGGGCAGGCCAATCTCACCACACAAACGCACTTTATACTGGGACACAGTGTTAAAGTGCGCAGAAGCCAAAAATCACTAACACCAGGTCATAACTAAAAGCTAAAAGTTTAGGGGTGAACCTGCCAGAAGGGCCAAGTCCAACAATAGCCAGAAACCGGTCCTAGGATGCTTGATTCCGGTCCAGGGAAGACATTGCTTGGCAATTCGGGCTGGACTGTTCCCATGAGGCATAGGGTCAAGGCTGATTTGCACATGGCCATGTCTGAACTGGGGTGGTGTGGAGTGATGAGCAAAAAAAACAATGGATTCAGGCCCAAATCTCTGTACTGGGGTGAATGTATAACATTGTTCTGCATTCTGTCCATCAACTGTTGTTTTTGCATTTGTCACCCACAGTGGGAAGGGTGTGCTCAGACGTGAGTCCCGTGTTCTCCACGCCACTGGAGTCAAGCTATACTAGCTGAATACGGCTGCTGATAGCCAGAAACCGGTCCTAGGATGCTTGATTCCGGTCCAGGGAAGACATGGCTTGGCAGTTCGGGCTGGAATGTTCGCATGAGGTACGAGGTCAAGGCTGATTTGCATATGGCCATGTCTGAACTGGCAGACACAAACCATTGTGCCTAGTCGCGTCCGGTTGCTGATCGACCCGGATCATTAAGGAATCTTTACCGTCTCTGCCAGGAACGTATACACGCTGGCCGCACATCCATCCAGATCCTGTACAATAGGACCCTGAGTCCTCGACTACTAGGTCACGGAACTACCCTTTCCGCTCCCTGGAACCATTGACTCCCTTACTGCTCGAGAGGCCCTGGAGTGCCTCCGCAATCGTGCGGAAATCACACGTTGGCGGCGCCCACATACCCGCAGTGTTCAGACTGTAGCACTACCCTCCAGGAAAACCAGAAGCGCAGCAACCCGCCAGGACCACAACAATTTGAAATTGTGTCCCTGCCTCTCTCTTAATTGGAAGGGTTATGGTTAACCTCCAGGCAATGCATTTTAAGTCCTGATGATGATCCTTTATTTTAAATAGGATCGAAACGCTGTCGGCAGTTTATGTAGTTCTCACACTAGTTTCCCATTGTGTTACCCAACTGTGTTTACTACATGTGGTCAGCTTGGTTAAAATCTAACTCATTACCAGCGTCCCCCTACCTTAGAATTGCCTGCCAATTACCCCTTTATGTATTGTTCTTGTTTTATCCCTTTTGTGTTATATGTACTGGATACAGGACTGTATCCCACTGTATAATTGTTCACCCTATTTTTCTGAATTATTACAATTGATTAAATTATTGTCCGGCAATTTCTTTTATAGTACACATTGTTGTTTATAAATCATTAAGTGCTCTATCCATTGTACTATATTAAGGACCTTTGTTTTTTGTAATAACTGTTACCCCTGGTCCTTGATTACCTAGACGGGTCCCTTGTTGTTTTGAAATAGGCAAAATGAAAGTAACAGATATAATAAAAAGAACGGAGGAAAACTACTAAAATGCCGGTGGACGGAGTATAACATCAGAGGCCAAGGACAAACACAGTGGTGTCTGTGGTAGGAAATCTCATCGATCACAGAGAAAATAGGAGGACGGTAAAATGAAAGTAACAGATATAATAAAAATAACGGTGAAAAACAACTAAAATGGTGGTGGACGGAGTACGTAATCAACGTTTGGCGCCTCGGCACTACGTTTCAAATAAATATAGATAAATTATGATTATTAATATAGTACAAAAGTACAGCAGCGGATGACACACACAACCCCGGAAAAGAAAGCGGCAAATGTAATACCTTAAATAAAGAAAGGTTTACTTGTTGAACTTGGAGAAAAAGAAAAAAACCTGGGCTTCGAAACGAGGCTGCGCATGCGTAGAGAGTACAACTGCTGCACAAAAACGGAAAGTTTTACATACTATCATAGAAATATACCTCTTTTTTTGACCAGTAAACTTAGGGGCATATTATCAAGGACGGTTGTTAAAATTATCGATTTTTTATCGGCATGAAACTGCCGATAAAACTGCGATAATGAGCTTGATAATACGGCCTTGTTATTTCCCATAGAAGCCCATGTTAACACCAGAACATGGGCTTCTATGGGAATTAACAAGGACGTATTATCAAGCCCATTATCGCCGTTTTATGCCGATAAAACGGCGATAATTTTATCACCGGTCCTTGATAATATGCCCCCTAGTTCTCAAAAAGAACCATGAGCCATATTATCAAGCAAGGGCGATACATTATCGCCGCTTTTATCGGCAGGAAACTGCAGATGAAGCGGCGATAATGGGCTTGATAATACGCCCTTGTGAATTCCCATAGAAGCCCAGGTTATGGTGTTAACCTGGGCTTCTATGGGAATTAACAAGGCCATATTATCAAGGACATTATCATTGCTTTAGCAGTAGTTTCCTGCCGATAAAAGCTGCGCTAATGTATCGCCCTTGCTTGATAATATAGCCCTCTTTATTTTTTCTTTTAGCCCCAATGCCCCCACGATCCCAGATGGCTCCCCACATTCTACCAATCTCCTTTCTTACTTGAAAGAGAGAGCAGAATTACTTGCTCTGTCTTTCAAATAGAAAAACAGTTTGCTATGGTAAAGTGGGAGCGGCAACGGCACCGCCCTACCATACCAACAGCAGTGTCCCGGGAGTACGTACCCCGACACACTGCAAGAGCAGGCCCTGAGAAATGGTGCTCCCCAGGACCATCAAGGGTTCCAGTAAGGGGGCCGCGCGACGCCCTCCCAACATTAATAAAAAACCCCAGACAGTGCAGGTACCCGGAGCTGGAAGGTCATTTTACATATTTCTACCCCAGAAAGGTGGCGTTCCCCACGATGTGTACCGGGAGAGAGAAAGGGACAGCTCAAAACATATATTTTTTTTAAAAGCCCCGAGGGGTGCCACTCCCTGAGACTGCGGGGAGTAGGACCGTAACCCCCAGCATACTTCAAAATAAAACCAGATGAGTGGCATTCCCCAGTGCTCAGGGCACCTTACAAGCCCCCCATTATGGAAAAAAATTGCCCCCGTAATTTGCCTCCGCGGGACCTAATGAATAAGACTGACTTCTAGTTTTTTTTCACCTTTTCCACTGCGTACGAGTACCAGACAAGTACCCTGCGATTTTTTATTTAAAAAAAAAAAAAATTGACCCTAAAGATCCATGTACCACACCCTGAGCAAGCTTATACAATCAGAATGTTTCTACCCTTCCCCTTTTCCTTATTTCTCAACTTTTTTTTACAGTTTTCTTGTGACTCGGTTCTCGCGACAAACAAGATGGCTGCCAACACTTCCTGGTTTGGAGTGTTGACAGCTAATCAGCATGCAGCTCGTGCTCGTAATTCTACGGATTTCGGTACGCGTACCTCGCGATTTAAAAAAAATAAAAAAATGAGCCTAAACATCCATGTACGACCCCCTGAGCAAGCCTATACGGTCATGATGTTTCTAGCCTGCCCCCTTCCCTTATTTCTCAACTTTGTTTTACTGTTTTCTTGTGACTCGGTTCTACCGAGGCACAAGATGGCCACCAACACTTCCTGGTTTTGAGTGTTGACAAACAGTTGACAGCCAATCAGCATGCAGCTCGCGCTCATAATTGAACGGATCTGCGTCCGCTTGTAGAACTCTGTCTCTAGATATCGCTATGATTTTACTTGTAATTTTCTCAGAAACTACTGAATGTATGTACACCATTTAACAAAAAGCACATTCTGCGAACCGAACTCTATCTCTCTGCCGAATTTGGTGTAATTCCGTTCAGCCGTTCGGGCTGTAGCCATGGCTAAGGGTCCATATGGGAAATTGCATGGGGAAAACACGTTTTTGGACCCCACTTTTTCTCGGCCCCCACCTAACGAATCACCCCCAAACTTTCAGGGAAGGAGCAAAACCGAGCTGGCCATTTTCTTGGAGAAATTCGCGAAGATTTGTCCACCGGTGCCAAATAGAATGTTCTGGATTTCCTATGGAAATAGGTCCTAACTATAACTACCTACTGGCGACCGCCTGTAGGTAATATATATATATATATATATATATGTATATATATATATATATTACCTACTGGCGGTCGCCAGTAGGTAGATATAGTTAGGATTTTTTCTCTATGGGATTTTTGAAAATTCTATGTCTAATAACTTTGGCGTTTGTGGACGGAATTGGTTGAAATTTTCAGGAAAATGGCACATTTTGTTTCTGAGCAGCCCCTAAAAATTTGGGGGGTGTTCGTCAAGGGGGGGTGAGACAAAAGGGGGGTCCCAAAACGCGTTTTTCCCATGTTAATTTCCATAGGGCGGTTGGCCTCACTTTTAGCTCGAACGGCTGAATGGATTTGCATGAAACTTGGAAAAATTTTAGGGACTGTTAGCTCGATGTGCCTTTGCTAGGTCTCAATATATGTGCTCCAGTGGATTTTGATAAATTAACGTTCAAAAAAATATATATATCTGTGACAGCGCTCCGGTTCGCGTACTTGACGCGTAACGGAACTTCGCGAAGCGAAGCTGATTGGCTCTCCGGTGTCTGTCAACATTCTAAACAGTCTGGAGCGGCCGCCATCTTGTCTCTCGGTAGGATCGAGACACAAGAGGTGGCCAAAACAAAGTGGGAAATGAGCATAAGGGGCAGAGTACATCCTCCCTGACCCCCTAGGTTTGATGAGGGTGGCTTTAAAAGGGCCTCACGGGGTTAAAAAATAATAATTTTTATATCGTTTTTTTGCGGGGGGAGCGCTCGGTACGTGCACCGGGAAGCGGTCCGGGAAGCGTAATATTGGGAAAATAAGATGAAAGAATGTTCAAATATTGTATGTTTATTGATTGTTATTTTTTTTTAAATTATTTTATTTAAGTATCTACATGTAGGTACCAATGCAGAGTCTAAAAATAAAAATACATTGTTTCCTTTGTAGATATCTTGCAGGTTGTTTCAGAAGTTATTGAGGTATATGGAATTCATAGCGTAGTCTGTCAGGAAAGCAGAAACACCATGGAGGCAGGAGATGATAAAGAGATGTTAAATACACATTGGAGATGATATAGTGGAAGAAAGGAAGTAACTATGAGCAAACTTAAAGTTGCACAGTATATTTAAAGTCTGATTTTACATTAAAATCAATTTGCTGCTAGTTTAAAAAATACATATAAAAATGAATAATGTCTCAAACAATTTTTGAATTATTATATATAAATTTATTATTCTAATTTATTTTCAAAATTAAAAAAACTTCTAATAATTCTTGGTCAGATTTTGACTCATTTTCAATTAACAAATCCACAGCTTCAACACATTGCAGAAGTTCTATGTCCATTGATTGATCAAAGAATTCTGAATCATTTTCTTTGTCTTGGTTGCATTCTGCAATTTCCACATTAATTTTCTGCTCTCCTTCCATTTCTATGCTGTAAAATGAATTTAAAAAAAATATATCAGTGCAGATAGGGCACTGTTGGGTTTAAGTACAGACAGGTAGTTTGGTTTTTTAAACAGTGATTTTTTCGTTGGGCAGTGTATGGTATCAAACTGGAAGTAGAAATATGAAAACAATTATGAAATAAACTCTAAGTCAATTCTTAATTATACAAGACAAGTCTAACTCCATCCATAACTAAAACAGAGAAGTCTATTTTATTCTATAAGCATTACAGGGGGATAGTATTTAACTATCAGAAAATGTTTTCCTAATTAGCTTACAGTACAGAACATACTTCAGTTTTTAAAATAACATCTTACCTTTCAAATAGAACTTCAAGGTATCAGTTGAAATGTACTTGATATGTACTTCAAGAAGTAGTAGTCAAAATGGCTGTGTTTCTCTCTCTTTCTTTATATATATTCAGGTACATAACCAATCAAATGTCATGAAATAATAGAAGATATTGAAAGTAGCATTTTGATTGGTTGTCAATTCTAACACTTCATAAGTGTTTTGGTTAGGTAATTTACCTCAGGATATTTAATCAGGCTTACAGCATAATTTTCACAATGAAATTCCATCAAATTTGGGGAAATGATAGGGACTGCTATGTAGTAGGGGCTATTCTATATTTGATGAAAGTGTCTGTAGTGTTTTTTCTGTAAATTACCTTCCCACCTTTTTTTATCGAGCGCTTACCGGTGCGCTCCCCGGTACGCGAACCGGCAGCGTTACGGGAGTCCTCCATTTTGTGTATTGGTAGAATTAATACATAAGATGGAGGACAAACAATGTACGGAATGGGTAGAAGGGGGCACGGTAGACACTTTGTGACCCTCTAGGTTTTCGGAGGGAGGATTAGGATGCTGATACATGCAAAAATTAAGAAAAACATTTTTTTTTAATTTCGCGGGGGGAGCGCTCGGTACGCGCACCGGTAAGCTAACCGGGGAGCGTACTTTAGTGAAGAAAAAAAAAAATAATAAATTTTACATCTTTTGATATTTGCTATTAAAAAACCATTGAAATTCACTGAAAAAACCATAGGTTATAGACCATATATAGTTAGGAATTAGCATTTACAAAACCTTGAAAATTCACTGAAAAAACCATAGGTTATAGACCATATATAGTTAGGGATTAGCATTTACAAAACCTTATTTTACTCGCACAAAACCATTGAAATTCGCATATATAGTTAGTTGCACTAATTATATATCGCGCACCCGCAATCCACTGCTAATGATGTCACATATTACATCATTCATGACATGGTCAGTGACATCACTGATGACATCACTGATGACATCTCAAATGACATCACTAATGACAACATCCAGTGACTGTATGTTAAGTTAAAATATGTCTTACATATTGAAGAATGAGTGGATGTATAAGTGTCTGGATGAAGGATTTAGTAGGTGCATGACTGACTGTATGAGTGAGTGATTAAATGTGTCTCACTGAGTACATGGGTTAGTTATGTTATGTTATGTTATGTTAAAAAATGTATACCGCGCACGTACACCGAGACGGTTTCTTGGCGTTAGTGACTAAACTGTCTTAATTTGTGCATCAGTTTGTTTGTTGTTGTGTAAGCTGCTGCATGTGTTGATCAGTAGCTATATGAGTAACTATATGGGTTATTGATTGGTTGCCCAAGTATTTGTATGGGAGACTGAGTATGTGTGTGGTTGGCTGGGAGGTGTATGACTCTGTGTATAGATGTGTGAGCAGTTGATTCACTAGATGTATGGGTTCTAAAGTGCAGGTGGAAACAGCTGTATGGGCAGTTGACTGTGTGCATGAGTGTATTGGTGAGTGAACGGATATCTCAGTGCAACATGTCAAAGTAAGTACATATGTAAAACACAATACATGTGAGAGTTGACATATATAAATAACTGTGCATAAGAGCCAGTGAATGTGTGAGTGGCTGTATAGATCATTGTGAACTTCAATCAAGGATTGTATAAAAGAGTAAACATGTGTTAGTATATGTTTGAATAAGTAAGGTGTGTATAACTGTATAGTTGAGGAAATGGAGGTGTGATTGAATCTTTGCATGACTGACTAGGTGTGTCAGTAACTCCATGGATGAGTAACAGTCTGTGAGTGTCTGTTTACACTGATTGCATCTAAGGTTATATTAGAATCTGAAGAGGTTCATCGTATTATCACTTGAATGATATCATCAGTGATGTGATGAGTAATGTCAAATGAGATGTCATCAGTGATGTCATTTGAGATGTCATCAGTGATGTCATCAGTGATGTCACTGACCATGTCATGAATGATGTAATATGTGACATCATTAGCAGTGGATTGCGGGTGCGCGATATATAGTTAGTGCAACTAACTACATATGCGAATTTCAATGGTTTTGTGCGAGTAAAATAAGGTTTTGTAAATGCTAATCCCTAACTATATATGGTCTATAACCTATGGTTTTTTCAGTGTATATATATATATATATATATATGAAAAAAACCATAGGTTTTACAGACGTTATAGTTAGAAATTAGCATTTAAAAAACCTTAGAAATTCACTGAAAAAAACATAGGGTTCAGGGATGTTATAGATAGTTGGACATTTAACTCATAAAACCAGAGAAATTCACCAGTTATAGTTAGTTGAGCTAACTATAACTTGCGCGCCCGCAATGCACTGCTGATGATGTCACGTATTACATTGTTTTTTAATATTTTGCAACTCTATTATCCTTTTTTAACTTTAAAAATTATGTAATGTTTTATATCTTCCCCCAAAAATATGCATATTATTATTTTATTTTTTGGAGAAAACTACAGTCGCGTACTGGTAGTCTACCAAGCTCGATCAGCACGGAATCCTATCCACCTCATTTAAATGATGCATATTTTGTATCCGACGGGTTTGTGAAACCGAATGCTGCGTAACAACATGTACGTATGTCGTTGCGTCAGCTGCTACTGCGGGATGCGACCGGTACGCACTTCCAAGCGGCGCGTTACGTCATGTACATATGGGGTGGCACCCGCTGCGCTTTCCAAATGCAATGAATGTACACTGCCATGCCCTGTGTTACATCATAAGCGTACGATATCACGCGGCAAACGCCATTCCCTCATTTTTTTGTCTCAAAACTATATCTAAATAACTTTAAAGTGTATGTGAGAGCAAGCGATAATTAAAAATATTTTAAACAGTTATACATTTCGAACTGTAATAAACCTATATTATAGTAAATATATTTTCTCAAAATCACATTGGGTGCAACCTCATTGCGCACTAGCTGCGCAATTGCCATGTGAACCCAAAAAAAACCATTTCATTAGTTCATAACATTTCCCATTGTAACAGTTCGAAAACGCCACCCATTGTAGTCAATACCTGTACTGCATTTCATGAAACACACCTCTTCTGCTTAGAGAACTTTGTTGTAAACTTTTTGCAATATACACATATCTTACACTACATACAACATGCAACTATCATTTTCATCAATATTCATGCTCTGTAAAGTACCCTTCCACCTGTGATAGCCATATACCTAAAAGTTACATTACCGATATTGTCTCCAATACCAGAGGTAACAGGGTTGCATACACTGTCCACAGCACAACGTAAAATAGTATGGCCCAGAGGCAGTATCATGCATAGATAATGAACACAGATAGATAGTGCAAGTGGGTACGGGCACGTACGCTCGACTCCTTTTCATTACCCAGTCACATATCCAGTGACGTCTGTGCTGGATGCGTATGGGGTGAGTGTAAACCAGCCCTCAGGGAATAGTTGCTGCTAGCATCATCTACAACAGTAATCACTGCATCACACACAGAGATTCAATATTAAAAGAATCAATAATTTGTGCTGCAGTAAGGTAGGGACCATACATGTGAAATAATATAGAAATAGTTCTATTGTAAAATAACCACAACTTGTGGTAATAGATCTGAAATAATACACAAAACGATTATATCATAAACACACCATCAGTTCTAGTGCACTCACATAGCCACATCAAAAGCATTCAGCATTTGCACAGCCAGCAATAATGTGTGCATCATCTGCAATAGCAACTCAATCTGAATTGTGAACACTGCTGGTTGCAGTGTTGGCCTCGGAGAGCAGTCAGCAACGACCCACACCTACATAAGGTGACATGAGCTGCCCAGTGTGTCGTAAGCGAAGCAACAAAAAAGAGTGTGCGGAGCCTGCAATGACACATATGCATGGGGCAGACAGTACGCACTAGAGCAATGCTTTTCCTACAGGACTACCTCATCTACAATAGTGACTCGATCTCAATTGTGAACACTGCTGTCTGCAGTGTATGCCAGAGTGAATGATCAGCAAGGGCCCACAGCCACGTGGCATTGACTTGAGCTCTACAGTTTACAATACGCGAAGTAAAATAATGTGTGTAGAGCCTGCAATGATGCGTATGAGTGGTACACACAGAGCGCACTGGAGCAATGTCTTTTCCTACAGGACAGCATCATCTACAATACCGACTCAATGTCAAATGTGAACCTTAAAGTCTGCAGTACAGGCCAGAGAGTGCGTTCAGCAAGGGCCCACAGACACGCGGCATTGGCTTGAGCTCTACAATTTCCAATACACAAAGCAAAAAAAATGTGTCCAGAGCCCGCAATGATGCATATGAATAGTGCAGACAGTACACACTGGAGCCACGTCTTTTCCTACAGGACTACCTCATCTACAATAACGACTCAATCTCAATTGTGAACACTGCTGTCTGCAGATTAGCCCACAGAGAGCAGTCAGCAAGGGCCCACAGCCACATGGCATTGACTTGAGCTCTACAGTGTGCAATACACGAATCAAAAAAGAAAAGACAGCAATGATGCATATGAGTGGTGCAGACAGATCACACTGGAGCAATGTTTTTTCCTACAAGACTACCTCATCTACAATATCAACTCAAACTCCATCAATGCTTTTTCTCCCTCCCTCTTTACAAAATACAACAACATAAATTACATAAAACTCTACAATAAATAAATCAAAACAATTCGAATTGGGATTTTATCTGTCTACTCTATTCACTGTTCCTTTCGACTTGCAAGATTAATTTGGTCATTGTACTAAACCTATTGTTATGAATGTATCTAGGACCCTAATTAAATATTCCCGATGTATGCCCTTATGTTGTTATAACAAATCATATCCTTATAAAGGCATAAGAATCATATCCATATTTAGTAATAGCCAATGCAGTCCAAATACGGCAAGGCTACTTCCTTAAGACTCCTAGAAAGTACAATGCGCTCTTTAAACAACCCAAACCTCCAGCAGCCCCCCTGCTTTTGTTTTGATTTGTCCTAGAACTCCTGCGAGTCCTGAAAGAACTGCCAGTTCTTAGTGACAGTTCTTAGTGACGTCTTATGTCCAACCTTACGTCAAACACGGTACCTTCCAGGTATAAATATACCAGCATTTGCCTTGAGCAACACACGGTGGTTTGGAGCATAGCGGCTATCTACTTACCCAAAGCCCAGCTGATGCGAGTGCCGAAGGAAGCCGTCCCTCCCATTTGACGCACTGAGAAAGATGCTGTCTTTTCTCCTGCTGAGAAAATCCAGCTCCAGTGTTTCCAGCCACCCTTGCTGGTTACTGGGAGATAGAGTCCTGAGAACGAGATACAAGACCTCCTTAATTCTATAACCAAGGTACGGAGCTGATTAGACCCTTAGAGAATTCTTGATTCAGATTCTTGGCAAAACTAACTTAACTTGAACTGCAGCTCACTTACCCCTTCCCACGTACTAGGCTTAGGTTAGGTACACCGGGGTAGGCGTATTTTAGAAGCACCAGTTGAGTACGTTTAGTCAACTTTTATCATTGTATGTAACTGTTTATATTTTATCCGTTTTAAGTATCACATGGCTCAGAAACCATATCAATGCTTTTACAGTATTATTTCATAATACTCCTTTTACTGTACGCACTTTACTTTATGATAAGTATTGCAATTGTGGCAATTCACTTCTCTTGCATGAGAAAGAAGACTGCTCAATAAATAACACCTTTTATTGAAAACGCCAGTATCTCTATTTCTCTGCACTCTGGTGAAACTAAGCATGCACGATTGAATGAGTGAAATAACTATCTATTGTTTTCACACGACTCTGGAGATATACTCCTTATTCTGGAGGGAGCAAAGTTGTCATGTTTATGCGGTTGTCAGAAACGAATCCCTTCTTGTCTAATCAGGGAAGTTAACTCCTCCCTGTTCATTCGAGAACGTTTCTAGTGACCTCTGAGCTAGCTGGCATACCTAATTAAGTCTAACATATTCAGTAGAGACCTAGTCGACCTCAGTCCTATGTCTGAACTACAGTTTATGTTATTCCAATGCGCAGAGCCTATTGGGAATATAGGAACTACACTACATAGCGCCAAACGTTTGGTAAGGCGATAATCTAACGCAAGATACTAGAGTAACTCAGTCGTGCTTTTCACACAGACCCCTTTTTCCCATAAAAACTCCAATAGACGTCTGGAGTGGGTGAAAGGGTAATATCCGCCAGAACGTAGTAGGAAGAGATTCCTATGTAATAGTTTTTGGTTTAGTCAATGTTGAAGGATACAGTGTTCCAAAATATTGTGCACCTAATCTTTGTTTCCTCAAAACTTGCTCTGAAAAACTTTCATTAAACAATGTCAAATCACGGCGGGGGTGCCGCAGCGCCACTCATCTTGTGCGCTGCCCTAGATCCTGGCGATTGTCTGCAGAGTTGGGTTCCCTTTCCCACTGAGCGGGAGCTCTCAACGGGTGTCCCCGATCTGGGCAGCGGCGCGTAGAACTGAAGCCGCCCCTCCGGGACGGACCTACAGCAACCTTGGACTCAGTGTCCCAGAAGCCTCTGGGACACTCACACCTGGTCCGGGGCAGTCTCCGCCCCATCACCAGCACAGACACTGAAAATACCTTGCCGCACCCGCTATCGCGGGTGCCGCAGCGCCAGTCACCTTATGCGCTGCCCTAGATCCTGGTGATTGTCTGCAGAGTTGGGTCCCCTTTCCCACTGAGCGGGAGCTCTCAATGGGTGTCCCCGGTCTGGCCAGCGGCCGGGAGCACAGAAGCCGCCCCTCCGGGACAGACCTAATGCAACCTTGGACTCAGTGTCCCAGAAGCCTCTGGGACACTCACACCTGGTCCGGGGCAGTCTTCGCCCCCATCACCGGCACAGACACTAAAAATACCTCGCCGCACCCGCTACCGCGGGTGCCGCAGCGCCAGTCACCTTGTGCGGTGCCCTAGATCCTGGCGATCGTCTGCGGAGTTGGGTCCCCTTTCCACTGAGCGGGAGCTCTCAACGGGTGTCCCCGGTCTGGCCAGCGGCGCGGAGCACAGAAGCCACCCCTCCAGGATGGACCTACAGCAACCTTGGACTCAGTGTCCCAGAAGCCTCTGGGACACTCACACCTGGTCCGGGGCAGTCTCCGCCCCCATCACCGATGTATATATCTCCCTCATAGTCCCCGCTGCGTGGGAGCGCGTGGGAGCGTCCAGGGAGAAGCCTGGGACAAGGGCGAGACCGTCCTCGCCCGTCACAGCCAGGAGGAGCCAGGGCAGGGCCATCCCCCTGACTTCTGCTGCCTGTTACCTCCTGGAGTAAATCATTTCAGCCCCGAACCAGTAACTAAGGTACCCACAACCCTTTACTGGCATGGGGAAGCGAAAAACTATGGAGGGCCAAGCGGGGGGTTAGGAATTAACTCGGCACAGGGCACAAGGAAATCGAAGAAGGCTAAGAAGAGTTGCAAAAAACACCGCTTATCGTTTGCATTATGGACAGGATTGATGAACTTGTCGATGAGTGTGAAGCAATCTTAGTGGAGGACCCTGCTTCGGGGGCTGAAGCTGCACCTGCGCAAACTAGTAAAGTCAACAAAAATGGCAAGTGCAAGCAGGCTATAAACCCCAAAATACCTGAAATGTTCTCCAAATCACTCAATTTAAAGCCATCTAGTGATATTATCGACCCACTCCCTGGACCCCTTACTCTTGACCTCGTTGGCTCTACGAATACTCAAATGTCTTTTCCAACTCTATCCCAGCCAACCCCGTGCCCCGTTGAACCCTCTGTTGTAGTGTGCACTAATCGATATTCAGCCCTGAGCATCGACCCAGACCCAGATGTATCGGTCAACCAGCATAGTGCTCCTGCACCACAGGTACTGACTCAATTTCAGATGGAGGGGATTATGGTGCTGGGCGCAAGCGGTCCGATGCTAATATCTTTAATAAATAGCCTAACTACCCAGGTGAGAGATCTGAAAGATATAGTATTGGAACTATCAGCAAATGTCAAGAAATTGCCCCCCCCCCCAGTTGCCAATCAATCTCCCAGCCAAATTGCACCCTTCAAAAGTGGCAAAATCAGAAATTAAACCAGCAAGATCGGCAGCTCATCCCCAGCCTCGCAAAACATGCCCCATTTTACCCCATCCAGTTACGGGCCCTGCTATACCACCACCTCTGAGTCAAAATAGAAGGCCTACAAGCATTGCTGTTGAATCTACCCGCAGCAAACAGGCCTATTCTCCAGTCTTGCATCGTTCCAATTCCACCTTAAGACCTGTCCAAAAACTTCTAGTGCCACCCGCCCTATCTAGTAAACGCATTGTTTGTATGACGAATGTTCCTAAATACTTGGGTCGGGAACAGGAAGACTCTCTTATTAACAAGGTTACCCACTGGATTAGACACGTCAGGGGGTGCCGATCATTGATAAGAGAGGACATCCTAAAAGCTAGGTGGATTTCTGACCATAATCACCAAGTAGATGCAATTGAACTTACACTGGCTTCTCATTTTTTGGCTGAGGGTCTTTTGGCTTTGGAATTCAGGACTTGTGCTCCCAGTACTTCAAATATCCAATTTAGAGCATCCACAACTATCGTGGGTGCAAACGTAGCAACATCTCCCCCAGCACCTAACTCTCCAAGGGGGTCCGACCTAAGTGAAATTGATTGACTAACAAACGCCCCCAACTGTACCCATGGGCGCACCTTACCTGAGCCGTTGCTTAGGAATGATCCCGGAACAGGTAGTCTCTTCACTGCACACGTTCAGGCCCTGGTACACAAACCTGAGCCTTCCCACACTACATATAGAACTACCAATCCGGGGAATCTAGGCCTCTCATCCACCACACGCACGGAAATATGTAGTATAACTAAAATTACCCCAATGCAGATTACTTGGGGGCCTACCACGAGTGATACAGGAGCCAGCATTCCAACCCTTAACATCTTGTCTTGGAACATTGCTGGGCTCCAAAAGAATCTAGCTCTGCTTGAATGGAACAGTTTTGTCGGTGCATACGACATCTGTCTCTTTCAGGAGACTAGAAGCCTGGTACCCTATCATAAAGTAGGTTTTGCTACTTACCACATTCCAGCAGTTTCATCAATTTCTAAAAAGGGGCAGCCATCTGGTGGTCTGCTGATTTGGATCAACATCTCACTCGATTGTTCAGTCTAGTCGATAGACTGTAATTGCCCTGACCTCCTTAGGATAACTTTGAAGGACAATAAGACCTCAAAGATACTTGAGCTCTTTGATATTTATGTTCGCGGTAGAAGGGGTGGCGCACAATCTCCCATCATTGCGTGCCTGGAAGCTGAACTCTCCCGCTGCCTTGTGGGATCCTACACCCTGGTAGCGTGAGACTTCAACTGTACTTGTGAACCGTTAGCTTCGGATGACCTCTTAGGCACAGACGAGGAAGATGCTAAGTTGGGAATCCGCCTATTGAATTTACCGCCTGTGAAAAAGTGGTCCCAAGTAGGGATACAGATGAACTCCTTATACTTGGAATACGGGCTAAGGGCAACCAATGGAAGGTCAAAGTCGGATTCGTTTGGGAGCCCATACATTTCATAGGCCTGGGCATTTCTCCGGGATTGATTACATCTTACTTGATTGTACCTCCTGGAGGAACTTACTGGATATGGAGGTTCTCCCAACAGTTGACAGCGATCATAATCCCCTAAGTCTTTCCCTTAAATCACAATGGTCGCCTATGCATGTTAATTCCGCAAAAACCAACCCAACACAGACTAGAGAAATAATTCCATCTAATTTTGGGAGGCACCTTAAATGGAGCAAAGTTGCCCTTGATGAATTAAAACTATCGGGCATCAGATCTACTTTATCTGGAGCCTTATTAGGGTTACAAACTATCTCAAACGATAGCGATGTCACACAGAAGATACCCATAATCTACGAGGAAACCATAAAAATACTAGGCTCTTTTTTTAACACAAATAGCAATAAAACACATGGTTTACGCTATCTTGCAGGCAAAAAAAACCGGCACTAATAAAGGCTGTTAAAACTAAGTCTAGAACTGGTATAACGTTAGCAAGAAGGTAGTACAAGGAGGCAGTGCTAAAGGCAAAAAAAGATTTTGAGGAGCAGCACCGGCAGGCCCTTACGGCTGCTAGCCTGGGAAGGGATGCCAACTTATTCTGGGATTTACTGAGGAAAAAAACGCGCCCTGACTCCGAGCTTATCATTAATAATATCACTTGCAAAGTGTGGTTTGAATATTTCAAGAGTCTTTACACTGACGATGAAGAGGCTATCTTAGATGGCCCACCAGTCGATCCTCGACTAAGCCTAGGGGATTCCAACCCATTTCCGTTTACAGAAAAGGAGGTAGAAACAGCCATTTGCCAAATAGTCCCAGCAAAAGCTCCCGGGCCTGATGGCCTACCAGAGGATCTCCTCCGAGCTGATCCCGCAACCTGGGCCAAATTTTTAGTATTATTTCTAAACGCAATGGATAGGGGTTGCCCGATTCCGGACTCCTGGAAAGGGGCAGAAGTGGTGCCAATCTTTAAGAAGGATGCTAGGGATAATCCCGCAAATTATCGCCCTATAAGCCTCTTAGATTCCACGCAAAAGGTGGTAGGACATGTTTTGCTGGAAAGAATCCTAGCCTGGGCAGATGAAAATCAAGTCCTTTCGGACTACCAGGCTGGTTTTAGAGCAGGCATGGGGACTATCGAGCAGGCATTCAGGTTGCTCCTCCTTTATTAGAAGGTGGTGAGAATTGGCAAAGGCAGTCTTTACCTTGCTTTTATCGATCTTAAGACTGCCTTTGACCTGGTCCCACGTGAGCGCCTGTGGCAGGTAGTCCTGGTAGACCAGGGGGTTCCAAGGTATATTGTAAGTATACTAATCCGTCTATACAAGGGCAATTTTGCCCAAGTCAGATGGGGGCCACAGGGGGAAAAACATCTCGTATACCGGTGAACAGGGGAGTTCGCCAGGGATGTGTGCTAGCTCCCACCCTATTCTCTCTGTATGTGAATGGGGTGGTCGATTTTTTACAGCAAACACCATCTGATGCCCCATCCCTGGCGGGCGAGAAGATCCCAACACTCCTGTTCGCCGACGATACCCTGCTCCTCTCCAAAACCCCCAGCAGACTGCAGACTCTCCTTGACAATTTCAAACGCTTCTGCACAATGAGAGGGCTTTTTATTAATACCACAAAAACGAAGTTCCTTACTGTCAATCCATCTAAAACTTTTAGGAATCCCCCAGTGTTAAATACGGTCCAGCTAGAAAGGGTAACCATTTTGCCTATTTTGGCATTCGCATTTCCGATTCCATGAATTGGTCTTCACATACCCAGAAAATGCTCCTGGCCCACAAAAGGGTTATTTATCATTACTAAAAGAACATCGCTCTTCGGTGAGCAGACCAATCTCCCCCGCCCTCACAATCTACAAGGCCAAGGCAGTAAGTTCAGCCCTTTATGGTGCTGAACTGTGGGGTTTTTCTAATATAGACCAAATCACTCAATCGGAGAACAAAATGCAGGATTTTCCCAGATATGACTGCGGTGGCTGCCAAAAGGCGCAAGGAGTTTGTCAAAATCTTGCATTTATTTAAAGCCAATGGCGCCCAAGCATTGATTGCACAGCAATCAGAGTTAAAGGTCCTGGTTAAAGGGAAGTTCTATATGTTTTCTGATATTGAAGATGCACAATCCCTCCTCAAAGAGATTTCTTCTGGGTCTAATGCTTGAAAATGTTGAAGGGGAAAGAATGTTTTTTCTCTTGTACCTCTGCCCGATTAAGCAGAAATAATTAGAGAGATGGGGGCGTTCCAGGGTTAACGGGCTACAACAGGGTGTAGCAAGAAGACACCCAAAGAAGAAAGAAGAGGGAGGAATGTGGGCAGCGTGGACGGGGAGGGGGGCTCCACATTCCGAGGGGTGTTTAGGGTGGGGGGGGGGGGTAAACACAGTAAAAAGGAACATATGCAGTAGGTTTAGTAACTTGATATTTATTAATGGTTGGTACGGAATATGCAGAAGATTTTACAAGCTTCTAGATGAAATATAACTCATGTGATATCCTGCCCATAAATGTGAATGGATTGCTGAATAAGCAGAAGTATGGAGCTTTATTGAAATGGGTAATAACTCTTAATCCTCAGGTGGTCTTTTTTCAGGAGACGCATCTGAAGTCAAATGCCCCGAAGTTGTTTTTGCCGAGATATTTCTCCCATGGGTTCTTCTCCTCAGCAGGGATTGCCCAGAGGGGAGTTGCTATTTATTTTGCAAGGAAATTTCCTTGGGGAATCCTACAGGTTCAAAGAGACTCTAGAGGCAGGCGGCTTTGGGTTGCAGCGAAGTTGCTGGGGAAAATATTTAATTTTGTGAATTATTACGGCCCCATCCTCGATGATATCTCGGGCCTGATGGAAATTAGTGAAGTTTTAAGGGGCACTCCAGGGCAGATCATACTAGGAGGAGACTTCAATTATATTCAGGATTTGAAGAGGGATACTTCTAACAAGACCAAAAAGAAATTAAAACCTAAGACAAATGTGTGTTTGAAGCACTTCTGGCAGAATACCAATTACGGGATCCCTGGCGTTCCTTGAATGTAGATAAGGAGGCCTACACTTGCTATTCCAATAGGTTTCAATCAGCATCTAGAATAGATTTTTTTTATATCTAGATCACTTCAGATCTCTAGAACTTTGATAGGATGTAATCCGTTTTCGGATCATGCGAGGGTCGAAGTTGAGCTTGTGTTAGGAGGAATGGATGGGGAGCGCCCCAGGTGGCAGCTGGATCGCACCCTTCTTCAGAACAAGGATTGGGTTTCCAGTTTTAAGGAGTGGGTGACAGAATTCTTTTCAGTAAATAAAGATTCGGCTGAGCCTTTTTCTGTATGGAGCGCATTCAAAGCAGCTGCCCGGGGTCACATCAATGCGTTTTCCAGCAATAAGGCAAATGATCGTAAGTTAAAAATATTTGATCTTCAGACTACTGCAGAGAGGGAATATGCTCTAAAACTTAATCAGCAGCCGAATCAATGGGAGCAGGCTAAAGCACTATTAAGGGATTTTTTCACTCTAGTGGAGATAAATAGTTCAAAGGCCTTTCAGCAAAGGGTCTACGAAGACAGTCAACTGGTGGGAAAGCTTCCGGCTAACTCTATTAGAAAGAAACAGGAGTCATCCATCATTTAGAAAATTCGAGATCCTCATGGCGGTGTGGAAACACAGAGTGAAAGAATTGCAAAAATATTCCTGGATCATTACGAGAGAATTTACTCCACGGAATATCAGGTGGAGGAAACAATGATTCAGGAATATTTTGATAACCTAGAAAATCCCAAAATCTCTGACACTCGGAGTAAACAAATTGGGTGTGAAATTAGCTCCATCGAAATCCACGATAGCATAAAGGCAACATCGAGAGCAAAGGCTTCTGGACAGGATGTGTTCCCTATCGAATTCTATAAGGTATTTATTAAGGAACTTGAAGAACCTTTGAAAAATGTATTTAATCATATTAGAGTAGGTGAAAAGGTACCAGCAAAATTCAAAGAATCCACAATTATTAGCTTCGTCAAAAAGGATAAAAATCCAGAGGACGTGAATTCTTATAGACCGATCAGCTTATTGAACTCTGATTATAAGATACTTATGAAAATCTGGGCGCAAAGATTTGTATTTGCGGCTCAGGAGGTAATCCATCAAGATAAGACGGGGTTCATTGCGGGTCGGTATATGGCAGCGAATACAGAATTTCTGATACAGGCTTTAGACTATTTTAATATTAACTCGATTTCTGCATGTATTCTAATGATTGATGCAGAAAAGGCATTCGATATGGGTAATTGGTCAGCGCTTTTTTTTCCTCTGTGCCATTTTAGATTCCTTGCTCCAATTATTCGAATGTTATATAATATCTATGCAGGAGCATCAGCCCAGGTAATTATCAACGCTAAACAAGCTGGGAAGATTAGAATAAATCGGGGAACAAGGCAAGGCTGCCTATTGTCCCCCTTGCTTTTCACGTTCTTTATTGAACCTTTAGTAACAAGAATAAGGAACAATGTTGCACTCCTACCCCCCATCGTCGGGCTGTCTAAATTAAAATTGTTTGCCGACGATATTATCCTCTATCTGGCTCCTGAAAAGGATAACATCATACGCCTCATAGGGGAGCTCAAGGATTATGAGAAGATAGGGGGGTATAAGATTAATGAAAAAAAACGGAAGTTCTTGTATTAAACACTAGTATAGATTTTCTTCCGATTTATCTTCAGCCTCAAGCAGTAAAAAGGGATCCGATCAGATACTTAGGCATATATGTGACCGGAGAGTATGAAAAACTCTTTGCCTTGAACTATATTAAAATGAAGAACAAAATTAGGAATCTGCTAGATCAATGGTATTTACTTCCTTTGTCATTGATTGGTAGAGTGTCACTAGTCAAAATGACAGTATTGCCATTGCTTATATTTTTGTTTAGTAATATTCCAATCAAAGTCAATATTGTTTTTTTTTAAAGAACTTGAATCTATGTTGAGAGGATTTATTTGGAACAAGAAGGCCTCAAGAGTCAAGCTTCCAGTGGTCCAACTTTCTGTTGATCAAGGTGGCCTGGCTCTTCCCCATTTCAAGACTTATTATGAAGCAGCCTTTTTTGACACTGTGGCAGGATTATTAAGGATTAGACAGACAAGAGATAATTTCTTTCTTGAAATAATGATACAGGAATCTGGTTCTCAAATTCCTATCTTTTTAAAAACTGCAAAGCTCCCCAAGATAGAAGACATTGAAAGGGTATACATCAAGATTACTGCTCCTTTTAAAAAAATCATGGCTCTGATGGTTCTAATTATTTGAACTTGGCGGAATGTGCCAAAATGGGTCTGAAGATAACCTCGAATCATCTGAAGAATTGGGAACTTGCCGGGTTTTGTGAATTAAGACATCTGTTTGTACAAAATAAGGTAATTAGCTGGCAAGAGGTTTTAGCCAGAACGAATAATCCCAGGCGACTCAGGTTTTTTGAATATTTACAGATGGTCTATTTTATTAGAAAGGAGATAGGTGGCTTGCTTTTTCTCCCACTGCTTGATATCGGCTCTGTATGGAGATAAAAATAAAGGCATAGGATTTTGGTATAAAAAGTTTTACTTTTCTAGATCATCTCCTGTAATCGATAGACATCTAGAGAAAATAAGCCTCTCGACACAGTGAGTTCTTTCAGATAAGGATTGGAAGGTATTGTGCTATCTGGGAAACAATTCAGAAAAGGGGGTGGTGATGAACAGAGTGTCTGAATTAAGCAGACCACTCTTACCCAGTCCAAAGATCAGGGCTTGATCCATCACCGTTTTTTAGCTCACTGCACCATCCCAGCTCAGAACTTGGCTACATGCAAATTAGTCTGACCCTGGCCCAGTACATCATGGGAACAGGGCAGACCAAACTACCGAGCCAATTCTTATACTGGGAAGGAAACAAGCTTCCGGGGACCGGTTTCTGGCATTTCAGCCGTCTTCGGCCCGGCTTGCTTGAATCCTGATGGTGCAATGAGCAAGTGACTCACATCTGAGTATACCCTTCCACGCTTATGGTGGACAAAAACGATTCAGAAAAGGGGGTGGTGATGAACAGAGTGTCTGAATTAAGCAGACCACTCTTACCCAGTCCAAAGATCAGGGCTTGATCCATCACCGTTTTTTAGCTCACTGCACCATCCCAGCTCAGAACTTGGCTACATGCAAATTAGTCTGACCCTGGCCCAGTACATCATGGGAACAGGGCAGACCAAACTACCGAGCCAATTCTTATACTGGGAAGGAAACAAGCTTCCAGGGACCGGTTTCTGGCATTTCAGCCATCTTCGGCCCGGCTTGCTTGAATCCTGATGGTGCAATGAGCAAGGGACTCACATCTGAGTATACCCTTCCACGCTTATGGTGGACAAAAACGATTCAGAAAAGATAAATAACGGTGATTGATCAAGCCCTGATCTTTGGACTGGGTAAGAGTGGTCTGCTTAATTCAGACACTCTGTTCATCACCACCCCCTTTTCTGAATCGTTTTTGGCCACTATAGGTGTGGCAGGGTATACTCAGACATGAGTCCCTTTCTCACTGCACCATCAGGATTCAAGCAAGCCGGGCCGACGACGGCTGAAATGCCAGATACCGGTCCCCGGTAGCTTGTCTCCTTTCTAGTGAAGAATTGGCTTGGTAGTTTAGTCTGCCCTGTTCCCATGATGCATTGGGCCAGGGACAGACTGATTTGCATATAGCCAGGTTCTGAACTGGAATGGTGCAGTGAGATAAATAACGGTGATGGATCAAGCCCTGATCTTTGGACTGGGTAAGAGTGGTCTGCTTAATTCAGACACTCTGTTCATCACCACCCCCTTTTCTGAATCGTTTTTGGCCACTATAGGTGTGGCAGGGTATACTCAGACATGAGTCCCTTTCTCACTGCACCATCAGGATTCAAGCAAGCCGGGCCGACGACGGCTGAAATGCCAGAAACCGGTCCCCGTTAGCTTGTCTCCTTTCTAGTGAAGAATTGGCTTGGTAGTTTAGTCTGCCCTGTTCCCATGATGCACTGGGCCAGGGACAGACTGATTTGCATATAGCCAGGTTCTGAACTGGGATGGTGCAGTGAGATAAATAACGGTGATGGATCAAGCCCTGATCTTTGGACTGGGTAAGAGTGGTCTGCTTAATTCAGACACTCTGTTCATCACCACCCCCTTTTCTGAATCGTTTTTGGCCACTATAGGTGTGGCAGGGTATACTCAGACATGAGTACCTTTCTCACTGCACCATCAGGATTCAAGCAAGCCGGGCCGACGACGGCTGAAATGCCAGAAACCGGTCCCAGGTAGCTTGTCTCCTTTCTAGTGAAGAATTGGCTTGGTAGTTTAGTCTGCCCTGTTCCCATGATGCACTGGGCCAGGGACAGACTGATTTGCATATAGCCAGGTTCTGAACTGGGATGGTGCAGTGAGATAAATAACGGTGATGGATCAAGCCCTGATCTTTGGACTGGGTAAGAGTGGTCTGCTTAATTCAGACACTCTGTTCATCACCACCCCCTTTTCTGAATCGTTTTTGGCCACTATAGGTGTGGCAGGGTATACTCAGACATGAGTCCCTTTCTCACTGCACCATCAGGATTCAAGCAAGCCGGGCCGACGACGGCTGAAATGCCAGAAACCGGTCCCCGGTAGCTTGTCTCCTTTCTAGTGAAGAATTGGCTTGGTAGTTTAGTCTGCCCTGTTCCCATGATGCACTGGGCCAGGGACAGACTGATTTGCATATAGCCAGGTTCTGAACTGGGATGGTGCAGTGAGATAAATAACGGTGATGGATCAAGCCCTGATCTTTGGACTGGGTAAGAGTGGTCTGCTTAATTCAGACACTCTGTTCATCACCACCCCCTTTTCTGAATCGTTTTTGGCCACTATAGGTGTGGCACGGTATACTCAGACATGAGTCCCTTTCTCACTGCACCATCAGGATTCAAGCAAGCCGGGCCGACGACGGCTGAAATGCCAGAAACCGGTCCCCGGTAGCTTGTCTCCTTTCTAGTGAAGAATTGGCTTGGTAGTTTAGTCTGCCCTGTTCCCATGATGCACTGGGCCAGGGACAGACTGAGTTGCATATAGCCAGGTTCTGAACTGGGATGGTGCAGTGAGATAAATAACGGTGATGGATCAAGTCCTGATCTTTGGACTGGGTAAGAGTGGTCTGCTTAATTCAGACACTCTGTTCATCACCACCCCCTTTTCTGAATCGTTTTTGGCCACTATAGGTGTGGCAGGGTATACTCAGACATGAGTCCCTTTCTCAATGCACCATCAGGATTCAAGCAAGCCGGGCCGACGACGGCTGAAATGCCAGAAACCGGTCCCCGGTAGCTTGTCTCCTTTCTAGTGAAGAATTGGCTTGGTAGTTTAGTCTGCCCTGTTCCCATGATGCACTGGGCCAGGGACAGACTGATTTGCATATAGCCAGGTTCTGAACTGGGATGGTGCAGTGAGATAAATAACGGTGATGGATCAAGCCCTGATCTTTGGACTGGGTAAGAGTGGTCTGCTTAATTCAGACACTCTGTTCATCACCGCCCCCTTTTCTGAATCTGGGAAACAAAGCACTCAGGGCGGCTAACTACAAGAGAATGTCTTTTTTATCACGCTGGCTGGCGTATTATACACCGGAGGCCCTGGAGAGAATGTTCCCTGAAGTCAAGAATAAATGTTTTAGATGTAAAGCTATGGGCCAGGGAGGATGGTATCATATTTTCTTTTCCTGCCCGAAATTAGAATCTTTTTGGAAGGGGATATTCGCAGATATGGAGCTGGCAATCGGGAAAGTATTTTTGCCGGAAGCTGAGTTGGCCCTGTTTGGTATTTGTAAAGAGAGGAGCAGGTTTAACAATACAGAAGAAGTATTTATTTTCATTTCTTGTGTAGTTGCACGGTCTCTGATTCTTCAAAATTGGAAATCCGGGGAGATTCCATCACAGTTAAAATGGTTCGAAAAAATGAGAAGAACATGTAACTTTGAAAGAGCTTATGCAGTCAGGGTGGGCGCCATTGCAAGATTCGAAAGAAATTGGAAATATTTTGAGAATCTGGATTTGTTGAAGGGAAGATGATAAGGAAGGAGAGGAGAAAGAGAATATTTGTACTTTTTTTGGTAGTATTGCTGCTTTATAATAGCTGTTTTTGCACTTTATTGCACTAGCACTTTAAAATTGCAGTTTATTGGATTATATCTTATCTTACAGTTGCACTTTATTGCAGTTTTTGCTCTTTTTGCAGTGGTATTGTTTACTTAAAATTGCGGTTTTTGCACAAGGAATGTTGTAAGTTTTTATAATGGTCTCTTTCTTTTTTAATCCTCTCTTTTTAATCCAGTTCTTTCTCTTGTAAACTAACTAATTGTTAACAAATTTGATGTGAAAAATGTCTAGTTTTTTAATTCTGTACCAATGACTACCTATTGCTTTGTTCAATAAAAAAAAAAAAAGAATTGGTCTTCACATACCCAGAAAATGCTCATGGCCCACAAAAGGGTGGTAGGGTCATTACTAAAATAACATCGCTCTTCGGTGAGCAGACCAATCGCCCCCGCCCTCACAATCTACAAGGCCAAGGCAGTAAGTTCAGCCCTTTACGGTGCTGAACTGTGGGGTTTTTCTAATATAGACCAAATCCCTCAATCGGAGAACAAATTCCTAAAGGGTCTAATGATGCTCCCCCAGAGGGCTCCCACCAAGCCCCTTCTATATGATTTAGGCTGCCATTCAATCAGGGATACGGCACGACTTCGCCCACTCTTGCTCTGGGTACGCCTGTGGCGCACCCGAGAGTTATCAAAGTGTGCAATGGGTCTGGGCGAGATCATGGACATGGATGGGTGGCAGAAAATGCCCTGGCTCATTAATGTAAAGAAACTTCTCTGTGATTTGGGCCTCAGCGAGGATTGGAAGAACCGATATGCCCCTCCTAAGGCCGAGGTCAGGAGGCTGTACTGGCAGTGGGTTACTAAAAATGATGGCCTAAACACAAGATTAGGCAGGCTCTCAGAAGAGTTTTTGCAGCACAAGACTTTCCCCTGCTATGAGCCCTGCCTAGACTTCATCCAGCAGCCACACGACAGAGCTCTATACTTTGAGTTTAGGTTAGGCACCCTGCGGTTAAGAGAAATGACTGCGCAGTGGTCACCTCCATATCAAACCTCAGCTTCTTGCTGTGATGCCTTGTCTGGACAATCTCCCACTTTATGTTCTTCTGTCTAGCCTACAAGGCCCCCAGGAGGTGCTGGCTGAAGCCAGACTGCATCAATATGGGTACCGGCAGCCACCTAGCCGCTTTGCGCATTCTAAAATCTGATTCCCGGGTTCTCTATGCTTGTGGCCTTGCCAAATACCTCAAGTGGGCATGGGGCATTAGAGCAAGGATTTTAAAGTCTAAACCATGAATTTTGAAAATGGACTCTGCTTTATATTGTCCCACTCCCCTCTGCCAATACACTGGTGCACACCAAGTTTTTTATTATATCCAAAAAATTCTAACTCCATTGACTATTCTTTGTGCACCAATTCTTTTTAAAAATTTTATATAATGTATTTTATGATCTTTTTAAGAACTGTATTGTATGTCTTTTTCATGTATTTTTTATCCAAATTGTGCAGCTTTAATGGTATTTATTTATCGAAATAAAGCTTTTGAACATGAAATCACGGCAACAACAACGAAACCGGTGGAGCTGCAGTAAATGCGAATCAACCGGGTGCAGACGTTACAGGGTTTATTGAAGACGACCAGGATGCAATAATCATCCTGGTCAATATAAGAAAAACCATAGCTATAAAACCTATAGAGAATGGAGTATCATCAAGAGGTGGTACAGTCGTATTTGTGGTAGAGGCCCATGAATATCGGCAGACAGAGGTATTCTATTCCTGGATAAATTTTCCAGCAGCACAAAATAGGAGAATCTCCAGAGGAGTACTCTCCCTTCGAGGAAGTTGAAATTCCACTAACATACCAAGAGCACCTGCTCTGGTTTAATGGCGCCCTAAAACATCAAAATCACATTACCAGGCTCGGTCCACTAGGTAGACCAGGAGCCACATGGCCGGTTCTAGCCAGCTACACACCACATCCCGACATTGAAAAAATGTCAAGCGAAGAACTCTTAGTTAAAATAAAAGAATTAACAAAAGCATATAGAGATTTAGTTCAATTAACAGTTGACGGTACAACCTACCGACTAAAAACACTAACAGAAAATCCTGAAAAAACTTTAATTAAAAATAATCTCAACTCTCAAAAGAAAAAGTGGGAGGGTAATAAACAAACCTCTCCCAGAGAAAAACAGTTTCAGTCCAGAGGAAGGTCTCCCCAACGCAGAAATAGATCTCCAGAAGGGTTGGGGGCAAGTCTCCACAACGGGAGCCCTCTGAAAAAAGATACAATCTTAGAAATAGGGACAATTTGAAAAAACCTGACAGATATCAAGATATTGATACACGTCCCTCTCGATCTTTTCGGACTTCCTCAAAGAAATCGGAAAGAAGAGGACGGTCAGAACATAAAGAAGAGCACATCAAGTCCAAAGACAAGGAACCTTCTCATCCAAGTAAAAAATTCCAATTTCCCAGAAAGAAGGTAGACAGTATTAAAGTAAAACATGCCGAGAATTCTGAGGACACAACTGAAAAACGGAGAGTGGGCCCAGACAATGCTAGACAGCACAGCAGAAGTGACCGTAGCTCGCAAGATCCTGATGAATCTTCTGGAGACAGTAGACACGAATGAATACATTCAAGTGGAAACTGCAGACACTCGAGTTAGCGTGCCCCATAAACTGTATGAAATACCATTACGTATAGAGGGAGATAAAACTAGGAAAATAAAAGGTCTCTTTTGGGAGAATCTATCTAAAGGCTATGATATCCTTCTAGCAGAAAAAGACTGACCACCAGAGTTTGTCAGGGAGTGCCCACATGGCGAAGAAATGATTATGCCTGCCTTCTCAAATCACATTCCAATTCATGAAAAATATACATTTGTTAGAAAATGGGCAGTGGCCCAAGCCCCTGCATTATATAAAAGTCATGTAGGATGGGATGAGGATTCTCCTCACCATAAAATCCAGTTAAAAAATCAACCTACTGCACAAAGGCAGTATCCTGTTAAGCAAGAAGCTAAAAAACAAGTAAGAGAAATTTTAGATCAACTTGAATATCAGGGGGTGATTGAAACATGCACCTCACAAATGAACAATCCTTTGTTTCCTATCTCCAAGCCAAACTATTCATATCATCTAGTTTTGGACTACAGACACCTAAACTCCTGCTGTAAAACTTTTGCAGTACAAAACTCACACAGTGCAGCACAAATGAATAACATTGTGCGCAAGAAGTATAAAATGACATTAGATATTTCAAATGGTTTCTTCTGTCAAAACATAGCACCTGACAGCAGATATTTGACCGCTTTCTCCAGCATGGGGACCTAAAAACAATTTTGTCCTCTCCCACAGGGATTCAAGAACAGCCCAGGGTTATTTTCAGCCAGGGTAACAGAGTTACCACAAATATATGATGATGGGGCATTATCTTATGTCGATGACATCTATCTTACAGAGGATGACCTGGAGACTCACTTGAAAAGAGTGAACACCATAATACTTGGGTTCGCATCTGAAGGGTCCAAATGCAACTTTAAAAAATCATGAATTGCGCATCTAACTGTCCTATTTTTAGGATATGAATTATCAAGTGAAGGCAAAAGCCTAGCGGACAACGTCTTAGACAAGTGCACAGTACTCCAAGCTCCAAAAACGCTGAAAAACTTACAATCAATTCTAGGTTTCCTGAATTTCGGCAGAACATACATTTTAAATTATGTAGAGAGGGTTAAACCTCTCTACGAACTAATAAACCTGATTTTAAACCAATTAATTGGACTCAAAAACACACAGAAATGTTAAGATCATAACAGACAGACATGTTAACTAAAACAAAACTGCAAACACGCGCAAACAAACGCAACCTTGTAATCCGAGTCATCCCAGGAAGATGCAGATTCCCATACCTGACCTCTAATGAGGGAGAAACGGTACCAATAGTTTACAAATCACACTTGTACACACAAGCTGAACTGAAATTCAGTTCTACTGAAAAAATTCTAACTGCGGTTCAAACTGCTGTAGCAAAAGAAAGAGCCCTAGCCCAAGGGAAAAGGATATCTGTTTTAACTGCAGTATCAGCCCTTGAGGCAGTAACAAGACCAGGCATTCCAAATGCTATAGCTCTAGATCCAAAATGGATACAATGGGGAAATTCTCTTGCTACAGAAGACGTGAAATGCGCTTTTGATCCGAAAATGAAAAAACTAGATCTGGAATACGAACATGAATGCCCTCTGTCAATCGAAATTCTGCCTCTCGAACAGTACACCTGTGTAATCTACACTGACAGATTTGCACAACACTACGTTGTGGAAAAACAAATTTACAATGCTGCGTGCGCAATTGTTAAAGGTCGCTGGCGCTTAGGTAAATTCAGACCAATGGTCACTTAAACTGAATCACTCAGAAACTGTACAGCTCAGCGAGCTGAAATAAGATCTCTAAAGATGGTGTTTGAAAATGCCGATCACGAATTCCCCACACTTATAGTGTGCGATTCGCATTACTGCATCCGGTCTTACAGTAATTCCATGCAGACCTGGATAAAAAACGGTTCCAAAGATGAGACAGGTGCCACAATAAAGCATAAAAACTATGGAAACAAGTAGTTCTTTTGCAGAAAGAACTACAAAAGACTCACGTGATACCTACGCAGAGTCTTCAACGTGATGGCGTTCACGTTGCAGGGAATTCATTGGCTGACAGAGCCATAGCGGCAGCTGGTCAACCGGCTTCCGTAGCCACAAAAAAGCTTTCTAAAAAACAAATATTTTCAGCCAGGGTAACAGAGTTACCACAAATATATGATGATGGGGCATTATCTTATGTCGATGACATCTATCTTACAGAGGATGACCTGGAGACTCACTTGAAAAGAGTGAACACCATAATACTTGGGTTCGCATCTGAAGGGTACAAATTCAACTTTAAAAAATCACGAATTGCGCATCTAACTGACCTATTTTTAGGATATGAATTATCAAGTGAAGGCAAAAGCCTAGCAGACAACTTCTTAGAGAAGTGCACAGTACTCCAAGCTCCAAAAACGCTGAAAATCTTACAATCAATTCTAGGTTTCCTGAATTTCGGAAGAACATACATCTTAAATTATGCAGAGAGGGTTAAACCTCTCTACGAACTAATAAACCTGATTTTAAACCAATTAATTGGACTCAAAAACACACAGAAATTTTAAGATCATTACAGACAGACATGTTAACTAAAACAAAACTGCAAACACACGCAAACAAACGCAACCTTGTAATCCGAGTCATCCCAGGAAGATGCAGATTCACATGCCTGACCTCCAATGAGGGAGAAACGGTACCAATAGCTTACAAATCACATTTGTACACACAAGCTGAACTGAAAGTCAGTTCTACTAAAAAAATTCTAACTGCGGTTCAAACTGCTGTAGCAAAAGAAAGAGCCCTAGCCCAAGGGAAAAGGATATCTGTTTTAACTGCAGTATCAGCCCTTGAGGCAGTAACAAGACCAGGCATTCCAAATGCTATAGCTCTAGATCCAAAATGGATACAATGGGAAAATTCTCTTGCTACAGAAGACGTGAAACACGCTTTTGATCCGAAAATGAAAAAACTAGATCTGGAATACGAACATGAATGCCATCTGTCAATCGAAATTCTGCCTCTCGAACAGTACACCTGTGTAATCTACACGGACAGATTTACACAACACTACGTTGTGGAAAAACAAATTTACAATGCTGCGTGCGCAATTGTTAAAGGTCGCTGGCGCTTAGGTAAATTCAGACCAATGGTCACTTAAACTGAATCACTCAGAAACTGTACAGCTCAGCGAGCTGAAATAAGATCTCTAAAGATGGCGTTTGAAAATGCCGATCACGAATTACCCACACTTATAGTGTGCGATTCGCATTACTGCATCCGGTCTTACAGTAATTCCATGCAGACCTGGATAAAAAACGGTTACAAAGATGAGACAGGTGCCACAATAAAGCATATGTATGTATGTATATGTATGTATGTATAGGCATTTATATAGCGCACTACTTACCCGGAGGGTCCCAAGGCGCTTCGACCGCTGCGAAACCCTTCCTGGCTTCCCTGAGAGATGGTCCCTTAATGGGTATCTCCAGGGTGAGACCAGGCATCCCCGGCGGTCTGGTGGGGCCGTTAGTGAAGATGAGGCAAGCTAATGCCCAGAGTTGCCGAGTGTGATCGCTGATCAGAGTGGGCACCGAGGCGAGAGAATTATCGAGTCCGCTGACCCTGGTCCAGAAACCTGCCGCACCGGGAATCGAACCCTGGTCCCGGGCCGTCCTCTGCTCTCGGGTCTGCCGCCTCTAACCAGTGAGCCACACTACTTCACTAGCATAAAAAACTATGGGAACAAGTAGTTCTTTTGCAGAAAGAACTACAAAAGACTCACGTGATACCTACGCAGAGTCTTCAACGTGATTGCGTTCACGTTGCAGGGAATTCATTGGCTGACAGAGCCACAGCGGCAGCTGGTCAACCGGCTTCCGTAGCCACAAAAAAGCTTTCTAAAAAACAAATAGACGGTGAAACGCTACTAGCAGTAAAAGCCTCTATGGAAGGCAATTATGCGGCGTTACCTCTAAACTATCCTCTCGGCAATACATATATAATTGATGCGAACTCCGTTCCATTTGCTCGAATCCCTGGAGTGGGGGATAGAGTCATTCCAAACATGAACCGGAGAGTCTACTTGATTGAAGAAGCACACATGGGATTAGGTCTGAAGCACCAAGAGATCCTGAAATCTCTAATAGAATTACAATCAAAATACTGGTGGCCGGGGATGAGCGTGCAAATTTATAACTTTGCAATGAATTGTCAGGACTGCAACAGAGATCGCAGTTGTGAACCGAACCAGACACCTGCCCAGACAACTCTATTAGACAGCATCAGGCTATCTATACGCAGTCATCCGGACCGAAGAATGCGATCCCATAATTATTAAGACGAGATTCATTTGGATGTGGCCCCAGCGCTTGGATGACGCCAGCACTGTTATAAAAGATTTGCGAGTCTTTATCAGCACATACGCAATTGGCATGCTACATTCTAACCAGGGTCCTGCGTTTAGCTCTCGGGTTTACAAGGAGGCCATGGGCAGCATGGGCATTGCATTACGGTATTCTAGTCCATTCCATCCCGAGGGAAATGCGGTAGTGGAGAGAAAAAAAGTGACATAAAGCAATCTATAACAGCGAGGGTATTAGGTTCGGGTGACCGGTGGGTCAACCATCTAATAAGTGTCCAACGTAGTCTTAATAACATGCCAAGAAATTCTCTAGGAGGTATCAGTCCGTATGAACTTTTATTTGGTACTAGAATGATCATCCAGGATTTGGATTGTCAGACTTCAGTGGTGAAACAAAAAACCTTTGATATTAAAGATCGTTTGGCTGTTTTACAGGACTTGAATGAAACAAGAAAAAGTCTAAGTAACGTAAAGCTAAAGCCAACGACCACTGAAGAAAAACCACCTGTCCCAGCAAGACCTGTCTGGATTCCAAAGATTGGGGATCTGGTCAGAGAAAAGATCACGGTAAAGAAGGAATTTGGGCCTTCTTACAGAAAAGCAGTACCTTTCTTAGCTATCAGCAGAACAAGATCAGTAGTAATACCGCCCCTTGCTGGTAAAAAGGAGAACCGAGTTGTATTAATCGACCTGGTGAAACCACAACCATGTGGCCAATAATAAGTAGTAGGCCCAGTGGACTCCCAAGAAATAGCAGAAGACCAAATCTTGCTACAATCCAAGAGGTTCAAACTGAGAGACTAATCAAATTTGATAAACCTTCAGTGAATAAAAAACGACTATGCAACAAAGCCATGGAACTTGTGCCTCTTGAAACCCAAATCGCAACAGTCCGTCAAGAAACACCTGTCTACAACGATGTAGCCTCGAACTATACAAATGTAACAAAAGAAAATTCAAAGATCAATGGAAATCCTGAAGCAATTCCACCAATTGACAGAACTGCATCTGGCTACTTTATCAACTTTGATGACTTTTCCGATGATCCAAGTGAACATGGAGACAAGCCAGCAACAAAAACTCTCAAAAAGAAAATTACAGAGCTCTTTCATCAACTCAGAGAAACATATCTAATTTCACCATGGATTAAATTATGTATTGTGTTAGGTGCACTTTTCCTCCTTCTGTGGCTCATCTTGGTTTTAAGTTTGGGTAGATGTATTGATGGAAAATATAGTACAATGGACACAGCAAGTCAGAACAGCAACTTGGTCCTGAAACCACACAGATCTTCTCACATCGAAAAAAGAGAACTATCATCAGTGAACATCACTGCCATCCCTATACCTGGTGGTATAGCATGGGACAAAACTGACTATGGTGGAGCTCTTGAAATATCCACACCAATTCAAGATCTCCTTAAGTGACTTTGTGTACTTTCTCTGATGATTGGGACTTTGAAAATATTAATAATATGATGTCAGATTTAGAAATGTCAGCAAAATTTACAGTACATGATTATTTACAGGGTTCATCGAATTATGAGGAAATGCATTGCTACAATCACTTTGGGCATCATTATCTGCATAAATCTGCTAATCCTAGAAATATTTTCAGTTATAATCAGTGGGAACATTGTCCAACTCCGCCGCCAAAAGGCAGTTCAAAAACATTTTATGAGAAGTTTCCATACTTTGTGGGATTTAATTACACTAATCCAGAAACGTTTTATTTCAAAATGTTAAATAAGACAGGAATAAAAAACATGTTGACAAATACTAAACTGATTTATTCTGAAAAATGTTATGAAAAAATGTCTATATTTGGTTTTGAATTTTTGAAAAACAACATTGAGACAAAAACCATCTGGGGTACTAAAGAGTAGCAGATACAAGGTTTAGAATCATTGTTTAGAGCCTGCATGATCCCTGAACAAATAATGTTCCTGAATGACACCATTCAACAAACAACCTGTCTTGGTCTAATGACTCTGTCCTCCAGAATGTATTCACTGGAAAGCATTGTATCATCTTTTATTGATATAATAGAACAAGATATGCTAATGTTACAACATGGCCAGTCCCAATTGCGTTCTATTGTACAGCTAGGCTGGACGTTACAAAACCTCAGTTCAGGCTCCGTGCCATTGCGTCTAATCAACACAACGTCATTATTTTCTATCTTTAACCATACTGAAAGACAAATCTCGTTGGCACAAAAAGGAGCAGACTATACGGTGCTGAGCATTGAAAAACTAGAAAGATTACCATTGACAATGTCAGAAAGTCCTGTCATTGAATGGATAATACATGGCACCATTACAATTCGGTGTGCACCTGTTACAACGCATTTTTTACAACGCACTACTGTTACAACGCATCCATTACAACGCGGATACTGTTACAACTCATGTTTTTACAACGCATTTTTTTACAACGCAGGTACCTTTACAACGCATACCATTACAACGTAAGTATTGGTAAGTATATAGTTATTTTGTAAATGTTATATGTTTGGGGTAAAGGGGTATTTTTAGGGTTCAGGTTCAGTTTTCAGTTTTTGGGTAAAGGGGTATTTTTAGGGTTCAGGGTCAGTTTTTAGTTTTTGGGTAAAGGGGTATTTTTAGGGTTCAGGGTCAGTTTTCAGTTTTTGGGTAAAGGGGTATTTTTAGGGTTCAGGGTCAGTTTTCAGTTTTTGGGTAAAGGGGTATTTTTAGGGTTCAGGGTCAGTTTTCAGTTTTTGGGTAAAGGGGTATTTTTAGGGTTCAGGGTCAGTTTTCAGTTTTTGGGTAAAGGGGTATTTTTAGGGTTCAGGGTCAGTTTTCAGTTTTTGGGTAAAGGGGTATTTTTAGGGTTCAGGGTCAGTTTTCAGTTTTTGGGTAAAGGGGTATTTTTAGGGTTCAGGGTCAGTTTTTAGTTTTTGGGTAAAGGGGTATTTTTAGGGTTCAGGGTGAGTTTTCAGTTTTTGGGGTACAGGGTAAAAATAAATTAAATTAATTTTAAATTAAATTATTTAATAGTAAATAAATTAAATTAAATTACATTGCATTATTTTTGGGGTTGAGGGTCAGTTTTGAGTTTTTGGGGTACAGGGGTACAGGGTAAAAATAAAGTTATATATTTTTTTATTTTCAATAATTAATTTAAATTATATTTCATAAAATTACTTTAATTTATTTTTGGGGTTTAGGGTCAGTTTTCAGTTTCTGGGGTACAGGGGTACATGGTAAAAATAAAGTAATATTAATTTAAATTTAAAATAATTAACGGAAATTAAATTATTTAAAATTACATTAAATTATATTTTTAAAATTAAGTTACTATTATATTATTACTATTAACATATACTTACCAATACTTACGTTGTAATGGTCTGCGTTGTAAAGGTACCTGCGTTGTAAAAAAATGCGTTGTAAATACATGCGTTGTTACAGTATCCGCGTTGTAAAAACCGCGTTGTAACGGTATGCGGAGTAAAAGTCCGCGTTGTAACATCATATATCCTTACAATTCCGATAACATCTTTTCAGTTTCAATGCTGCCAAAAGTATATACCAGCAGGCCTATATGAAAGGTTAAGTAAAGGATACATCAAGTCAACCTGGAATTTACCTTATACACACAGATGTTATAGTGAAGGGAAAAAAGAGGTATTTCTTAGTGGTAACAATTGTAAAAAATCACTAAGCGGTACACTTCTGTGTCAAGGTATTAACTTGCATGGAGCCTGTGAAGGTTCATCAAACAACCTTTCATGTCATCTGCATGGCACCCCTGCTACACAGACAGAGCCCTTTTTCAGACAACTTTCCAACAGTAGCTACGTTCTAATAAGTGACCACAGCTGTTGTGACATGATGCCAGGAAAAGCCTATCTAGTGAGCGTTACTTCCAGGGTCATTTGTTGTATGCAAGTATTGTATCCAAACAGCAATCCAGACATGGAGGCAGCAATATGGCCTTCTGTGAATATCTCTTCTATTCGAATTGATACTTTAAGCAGAATCAAGTCTATTCTTTTACAAACAACTGTGCCTTTAACCTCGTCCAAAGAGATGTATGACCTGCAAGTTGCAAGGACAGTGGCAGAGATACATACCCTATTATCGACAAATTTCTCTGTGCGTTTCGTAAAAATGTTAAGCCAAATCTTAAACATATCAGATACCAGTGGCATTGCACATGTATTTAAGACAATTTTTCGGGACTGTTAGCACCCTTTGAAACAGTTCTGGGCATCTTCCCGAATTTTGTGCATTCTCTATTCGGTGGCCTGCCTCTTATTTTCGGACTCGTAGCAGGAATTTTATTTTTGTTCCTTCTGCTCCGATATGGCAAGCCAAGTCACAGACAAAACTCAGGCTACGATGGAAGAAACGATCCTAGCAATACGATACCGAGACCGTATCACTAAGGTCCTCGGATTGGCCCGGCTAAGAGATCTGAATACTACCTGGTTTCTTTCATTCAGACCAATCTGGCAAAATTGCATCTTACCTGTGCTTCGATGTCTGCTATGCGGAGAAGAATGCGTGTTGGACGTCTGTCTTACACTACCATCAGCAGCACCAATGGATATTGATGCTTTGCTTTTTCCGGTAACGACTAATGCAACGTGTTGTCCCCAGCGGCTACTGATTCTGATGACGGCATTCGTTGAGACTTCACCATTACGATTAGGAGGCGCTGAAGTACGAGATGAAAGCGGCACCACACAGGTACAACCTTCTGTGAACATTGCTGATCTGAACACCGATGATGCCAATGCATCGCATATATACATTATTTCTGATTTTTCAGCGTTGGCCCAACTTTCACCTACTGTTGTAGACAAATTTTTTGCTGGCCTAGCTGAGGTAATGTTCTCTCCTAACAACGAGAATAATATTTGAAAAAGCGAGCACACAGCGTTCCCTGAACTCTGAATTCGGCCTTCAGTTTTTATAAACAACACTACTGAAAACATTTGGAACTATTTTTTCCCATGAAAGCGAAATTATTTTTTCCCAATTTCCAAAATATTTACTTTTTTTGGCACATGATACTCTACTTAAAGTAGAACTATTCTTAGAGAACAGAACTTCTATTCTTAGAGACTCTAGAGGCAATATTTTAAATCAGCCTCTAGCACATGTACAATCTTGTGATGAAATGGTCTAGACCTTTTCTTCTGTATTAAGAGCCATTTCATGAATGTAATTTTCGTGATTAATTCAGTCAAGATTCTAAATGAACAACATTTTATCTGAATGATACCACTGCTTGAAAGCGTACAGTATAATACTCATTTTCGTGTATCTATACCATTTCAAATGCAATTTAATGTATTTTGGGGTGGGCTGGAAAACACATGCATACTTATATGTTTATATATTGCTTAGTATTTAGTAATGATGGACATTATACGTGGAGTGGGTGTTGTGAACGTACCTAGGACCCTAATTAAATATTCCCGATTTATGCCCTTATGTGGTTATAACAAATCATATCCTTATAAAGGCATAAGAATCATATCCATATTTAGTAATAGCCAATGCAGTCCAAATACGGCAAGGCTACTTCCTTAAGACTCCTAGAAAGTACAATGCGTTCTTTAAACAACCCAAACCTCCAGCAGCCCGGGAATTCCCCCTGCTTTTGTTTGATTTGTCCTATAACTCCTGCGAGTCCTGAAAGAACTGCCAGTCCTTAGTGACAGTTCTTAGTGACGTCTTATGTCCAACCTTACGTCAAACACGGTACCTTCCAGGTATAAATATACCAGCATTTGCCTTGAGCAACACACGGTGGTTTGGAGCATAGCGGCTATCTACTTACCCAAAGCCCAGGTGATGCGAGTGCCGAAGGAAGCCGTCCCTCCCATTTGACGCACTGAGAAAGACACTGTCTTTTCTCCTGCCGAAAAAATCCAGCTCCAGTGTTTCCAGTCACCCTTGCGGGTAACTGGGAGATCGAGTCCTGAGAATGAGATACAAGACCTCCTTCATTCTATAACCAAGGTACGGAGCTGATTAGACCCTTACAGAATTCTTGATTCAGATTCTTGGCAAAACTAACTTAACTTAAACTGCAGCTCACTTACTCCTTCCCACATACTAGGCTTAGGTTAGGTACACCGTGGTAGGCGTATTTTAGAATCACCAGTTGAGTACGTTTAGTCAACATTTATCATTGTATGTAACTGTATATATTTTATCCGTTTTAAGTATCATATGGCTCAGAAACCATAGCAATGCTTTTACAGTATTATTTCATAATACTCCTTTTACTGTACGCACTTTACTTTAAGATAAGTATTGCAATTGTTGCAATTCACTTCTCTTGCAGGAGAAAGAAGACTGCTCAATAAATAACACCTTTTATTGAAAACGCCCGTCTCTCTATTTCTCTGCACTCTGGTGAAACTAAGCATGCACGATTGACTAAGTGAAATAGCTATCTATTGTTTTCACATGACTCTGGAGATATACTCCTTATTCTGGAGAGAGCAAAGTTGTAAGTTTATGCGGTTGTCAGAAACGAATCCCATCTTGTCTAATCAGGGAAGTTAACTCCTCCCTGTTCATTCGAGAAAGTTTCTAGTGACCTCTGAGCTAGCTGGCATACCTAATTAAGTCTAACATATTCAGTAGAGACCTAGTCGACCTCAGTCCTACGTCTAAACTACCGTTTATGTTATTCCAATGCGCAGAGCCTATTGGGAATATAGGAACTACAGTACACTACAACTCATCTAAAAAAAACCTTCTTCAGCCAAGTATACTATACCTTTATAGCCCGCTGTAGCAGGCCCTCTCCAGCATTAAAGGCCCAAGCTGATGGTGAGGGACGTTAACAAGGCAGAGGAACTTTAATAGCCACTATAGCCCAGCTACAAAGAGCTATAAGGCTATTTGAACATTCTGCCACTAGTGAATACAATCTTCTAACAAATAAAGCAAAGCCTTCAGAGAGCGCAAGAGGATTGGATTCCCTTCAGTCTCCCTGAAGCATTTGTTCACAGCCAGAGCTGTGAACAAAACACTTTGCAAAGTTGCAGCTCCAGGCTTATACAAGAAATTATAAGAACAGAGCTACTCCATTGTTTTCAATAGAGCTCCCAACATTCGAATGTTCTAATAAAACAATATTGTGTATGTTTCAATAGACGTTCTAATTACTTAACTACTGGATTCTGTAATAAAACAATCACCACTCAATCTAAATTGTGAAACCCTGCGAACCACAGTCTAGAACAGATGCAGTGGTCATTAACACCTCACAGCCACATACCGTTCGATTCAAAAGCACGGAGTCAGTTGCACCTGATCACAGAGGGTACACAGAAATCATCACAAACTTTAACTTATGACATCCTCAATAATACAATCAAGACCCCATTTCACTGTTCGCACCTGCTGTACCACAGTATACTCCACCGACTACTGTCAACTAAGCCCAATAATCATGTCCAGCAGTTACCTATGGAATCACAGAGTGTGATGTACCTCAACACACAAACCTCTGAGAAAAGCTAGCAGCAGGTAATATCGGACATCGTCCATTGTGGGATCAAGACACCGTTCCACCGTTAGGACCTACAGCTGTTGCACCTGGTTGAAAGGGAGCACCTCCATCTCCACTCTCAGGTACAGTTCTAATATCATCCATTGTGGGATCAAGACACCGTTCAACTATTGGAACCTAGAGTTGGTTGCAGCTGGTCAAAGGGAGTACCTCCATCTCTACTTTCATATACAGTTCTAACATTGTCCATTGTGGGATCAACACACCGTTCCACTGTTGGGACCTAGAGTTGGTTGCAGCTGGTCGAAGGGAGTACCTCCATCTCCACTCTCAGATACAGTTCTTACATCGTCCATTGTGGGATCAAGACACTGTTCAACTGTTCAGACCTAGAGTTGGTAGCAGCTGATCGAAGGGAGTACCTTCATTTCCACTCTCAGATACAGTTCTAACATCGTCCATTATGGGATCAAGACACCGTTCCACAGTTGAGACCTAGAGTTGGTTGCAGCTGATCGAAGGGAGTACCTTCATCTCCACTCTCAGATACAGTTCTAACATCGTCCATTATGGGATCAAGACACCGTTCCACTGTTGGGACCTAGACTTTCTTACACCTATTTGAAGGGAGTACCTTCATCTCCAGTCTCAGATGCAGTTCTAACATCATCTATTGTGGGATCAAGACACCATTCCACTGTTGGGACCTACAGCTGGTTGCACACTGTCGAAGGGACTACCTCCATCTCCACTCTCAGATACAGTTCCAACATTGTCGATTATGGGATCAAGACATCGTTCCACTGTTGGAACCTACAGTTGCTTTCACCTCATCGGACAGGGTACACAGAAATCATCACAAAATGTAACTTCTGACATCCTCATTCATATAATTAAGACCCCATTTCACTATTCGGACCTGCTGTACCACGGTGTAGTCCAGCGACTGCAGTCAACCAAGTCCAATAATCAAATGCAACAATTAACTACAGAATCAAATACTCTGATGCACCTCAGCCAAGGGCGCTCTGTGAAAAGCAACAACCTGGTAATATCGTGCATCGTCATTTGTGGGATTAAGACACCGTTCCACTGTTGGGACGTAGAGTTGGTTGCACTTGTCGAAGGGAGTACTTTTATCTCCACTCTCAGATACAGTTCTAGCATCGCCCACTATGGTCTCAAAAACACCGTTCCACTGTCGGTACCTGTCGGACTACTGCGTTAGTAGTATACAGAGCACTCTACACTCCTGAGCCTCAGGCTGGGTGCTGTGTACCTGTGTAGCGTTAGCCAGCATTAATTGCAGGAGCCTTCCGAGCTCGCAGACCTCGGCCAAGGACCTTCCGCCGGCACGTGGTGGGCCCTCTTTCACATACAGCAGTTTCGAAATGTGAACTGTGAAGCATATATGCGTCGCAGCGACCATTACGCTTTCTAGATACCAGCACGCTGAAATCATCATTCACGCAGCCACCTTCACTCATGGCGTCAGCCCTGGCAGACACGTTCACCATTTCAAAAGAGAACCACACGCAGAGAAACGTGCCTCTTCTTCAAACCCCTACGCTAGCCTTGCGTATGCCAAGCCAGCCCACTACCCTAAACATTTTTTTTGGGGGGGAGGCACGTACGCGCTACCATTCCGTAATCTTCCCTACTGACTTTACTATCATGGTTGCGTCCACTATCCACTTCACTCAATAGCCCATCAGCGTATGTTGACATGTACATGTCTGAGCTCTGCATACTCAACTGTGTCTGGCACATCCCCTCAAGACTTTACATTATATACTTTTATAATCGATAATTACTTACCACCTTTGCACATACTTTGCTTCCATCTCTCCTGCATTCTGCATTGTGAGGGAGAGGTGCCATGCCATGTTTAGTTTGTGTACATGGCTAGCCAAGTTTCCCACAGTATGCAGTGTTGTTGTGTCTGCTAGGTGCACATGTTGTTTTCAATGCTGTATGTGATTATATAAGTTACCACGTTTATTCACGAGCAGTGGTTTCTCCCATTTACATATCGCTGTCTTAAAGAGCATAGAAAAGTTTGTCTCACAGGGGAAAAGTACGACCACAAGGACAATCATTCATTACTATCCAAGAATGTTCAACTACACGGTGCTTTTAAGGTTAAAGCCCCCAACCTTGCGTCCTTTCTGAAAAGTACGCCAACTCCCACGATCCGACCAACTATCACTCAGCTTTCTAACGGCAGTTATCTGCTTCTCAATAGCATGCACTCCTACGGAATGTGAGCTGGCACACCGCATGTCCCTCCTGTTTCAAACAGATTACCTTCCTGTGGCAATTTCTATTCCCACCCACACAAACTAACTCCCAAACTTCAACTTGGCCTTCAATTCTTAGTTTGAAAACAGATTTTAAGAAACAAACCAAAATGAAAGCGCTTTTGTTCAGAACAGTAATCTCCCTCACTTCTGCAAAAGAAATGTATTGACTGCAGATACCAAAAACTTCAAGTAAAATACACTCCCTTTTAAATACAAACCAACCATTACACTTTTTAAATTGTTACAACATTTACAACACATGTCACACTCAAGGTCCGGCACACTTTTTTAACACGCTCTCCTACAGCCTTCTAACACAGTTTCAAACTGTTCTTCCTTTAATAGCAGACTACATTCATTCCAGATCATCTCTGAAATAACTGGAACAGTGCCCACAATTATCGCTCTCTTTGCGGCCATCCTACTACTAATTCTACGCTCTCTGTGGTAACAACTATGTCCAACAAAATACGCCTCTACACCAAGCTACATCAATACTGTGAAAAAACTGAAACATTTTTCGGCTACCTGCCCCTATCTATTATCAGAGCTAGCTACAACATAACATTTATCTACACTTTTGCAATATGCGTACAACCATTGTTTGATTACAAAACTTGTCCATTTGACTGGGGAATGGATGTATGCCTTGCCAACATCCCAACAATTGCTCCTGATATCCAGCAGGTAATGCTTTATCTTGAAAACCATGAACTGGATTGTTCTGGCAGTGGAGAAATGTCGAACGCAATGCAAAAAGGAATCGCAGCAGAATGGGATTTCTGCGCAGCCACGAAATATCTCCTGCAACGTGCGACCTTTCACAACATCGCAGATTGCCTGCCAATTCAAATTGCCGCTTCAACATTCGAGGAACATTACTGTCCCTTTGAAGATATGAATTGGATCGCTTTGCTTTTCTCAGACGATAGCAACAATTGCCTCTTGGAACATTACGCATCTCAAGACGCTGAAGAACTTCTGGACTGGAATCTCCAAGACTTGTAAGAAACTCGCGTTTAATCTTGAATGGTTTTTTTTCCTTTTTTTTTTTTTACTTTTTCCTTTACATTTTTTATAATACACTTCAGTCCTACTACTTTCATATAACAACTTTCTAAGTATACTCAGACATTTGAATTCTGTCTTCAATATTGCCCCTTATGTCTCCACTTTAACCAGGGATCAGTGATGTATGGCCTATGCAAATACGCTATTTACTTCCTAAATTAGCCTAAACTTGATGCCCATTTTGAAAACACGTCTATTATTTGTGCACACGCCTCTCTGCCTCCCTGTTATTCAGAAAGCCCTTTCACACAAATTTACTCAAAGTCAGCTTCTGCTCAGAATCTCAAAATAAAAATGAAAAAAGGCTACTTTGTTTAGCAACTGGTTGGCACAGTGCAGTAATCGTAAACTAACTTTATTTTAATTATACAATTTATTCATCCATGTCTAATAGCTTTTGTGTAGGTCACATAGAATTCTAACATATAATGTGCAATGCACGGATGCAGGAGCTTCGAGTTGACTACAGCAGAAGCGTTTGGAGTTTGTCTCTCTCAGCTCGATGCCTTAGCTCTCTTCACAAGATTGTTTTTTTGAAACAGCTAAAGAAAATAATGTATAGTTTCACTACAAAGGTACCGAATTTGCTTCTCCGAAGCGCAATGTTTGTATTCATCCTCAAAGTTCCAATGTGAGTAGAACTAGTACCAATTCTGACACGCACCACATTGAATCTACAGTACAACAGATTGCTGAATATTCTACTGTTGATAATTTTGTGTTACAAAGAAGCACTGCCAAGGTACCTAAAAAGTTTGTTGATTACATTTTGTAATTTCTTTTTTATTTCTTCTTTTTCTTAAAGGATACATGTGGTAATCGTATCATACCTTTATTTTGTTTTTTAGAATGCAGAGTCATTCAAGTGTAATAACTATCGTTTATGTCACATGCAACTGTAACATGTAATATACAATTCACTGATGCAGGAGCTTACGTTTGAATACAACAGAAGTGTTTCAACTTTGCATCAGCAGGATGCCATATTTCTTGCACCAGTGGGTCCAATTATGGCACTCAAATAAAGACACTTTCTATTTAATTTCCAAACTCCATGCCTTTATTACACACACCCACTTTCTTAGACACACCTCATTTCACCATTTTTCTTCTGTGGCATTGCAACATTCTACATCATATTCTTCATGATTATTTCTTTCTTTCTGCTTCCTAAAACACTCCATTCGAGTCTACAGACTGGTAGGGGTGACTAGTTCACTTCCCACTCCCTGTATAGTTTAAACGCACACTAACACTACTTTCACAGGTATGCCACAGCGGCCAGTATCCTACAGCACCCACAGGACATCACTTTACAACAATAAACTCACGGTTTCATCCCGACTCTTCAGACCGGTACCACTGAGTACTTTGCTTCCCACTCCCGCTATACTCTAAACGCATACTAACACCACCTGCACATATATGCTACAACAACCAGTATGCTACACTGTCCAGAGCACATCAGTTTACAGCACTCAGCTCACAGTTTAGGTGTACAGTTTCATCCCTGAGTTTAACAGTACCTCACCTCTGCACCATCTCAATCCAGAAAAAACAGCACTTTCACACCGGTAACGGTAAATTCTTTTGTTCTGCCAGTATGCTACAGACCCCTAAGCTCACAGTTTAGGTGCACGCTTTCATGCCCGACTTCACCAATACCTCACCTCAACACCATCTCACTCTAGGCAAAACAGCACTTTCACACCAGTAAGGGTGAATACTTCGCTTCTGCCACAATGCTACAAAGCACTCAGCTCACAGTTTAGGCACACGCTTTCATCGCCGAGTTCACCAGGTCCTCACCTTCGCACCATCTCACAGTGGGCAAACCAGCACTTTCACACCGGTAGGGGTAAATACATCGCTTCAGCCAGTATGCTACAGACCACTCAGATCACAGTTTAGGCATACACTTTTATCCCCAAGTGTACCCGCACCTCACCTCACCACCATCTCACAGTAGGCAAGACAGCACTTTCACACCGGTAGGAGTAACTACTTCACTTCGGCCAGTATGCTACAGCGCTCACAGCACACCAGTTTACAGCACTCAGCTCACAGTTTAAGCACACGCTTTCATACCCAACGTTACCGATACCTCACCTCAACATCATCTCATTATAGGCAAAACAGCACTTTCACACTGTTAAGTGTAAATACTTTGCTTCTGCCAGGATGCTACAGAGCACTCAGCTCACAGTTTAGGCACACACTTTCATCTTCGAGTTCACCAGCCCCTCACCTCCGCACCATCTCACGGTGGGCAAAACAGCACTTTCACACCAGTAGGGGTAAATACTTCACTTCGGCCAGTATGCTATAGCGCCAAGAACACATCAGTTTACAGCACTCAGCTCACAGTTTACATGCAAGCTTTCATCCGGGAGTGTACCGGCACCTCACCTCAGCACCATCTCACAGTAGGCAAAACAGCACTTTCACACTGGTAGGGGTGAATACTTTGCTTCACACTCCCTCTTCAGCACACCCTACAGACCTCACATCGATCCTACCCTCCTCTTTTCCACTTTTTCTGCCCTTTTTCCCCTTACTCGCTTCAACTGAATCACAAAATGGCGGCCAACACTTCCTAGTTGCAACCGCTCACACCGTTCCCAGCCAATCAGCAGCAAGCTCGTGCTCGTAACGCCTCAGTCAATCAGATGGCCGAATTCCCAAATATCGATATCTGTAAATTTAGATATTTCTCAAAAACTACAGAACAGGTTTACACCAAATAAACAAAAGCCAACTTTTTAGCCCAAGACCATTCTCCCTGCAAATTTGGGGTAATTCCGTTTACCCGTTCGACCTGTAGCCTTGCCTAAAGCTTCCTATGGAAATTAAAAATGAAAAAACACATTTTGGGACCCCCTTTTTCTCTACCCCCCTTGACGATTAACACCCCCAAACTTTCAAGATAGGAGCTGATCTCAACAAAGAATTAGTTTTGAAAATTCGTCAATCTGCGCCAAAGTTATTGCGAATAGAATGTTGCCATTTTCCTATGGTAACTAGGTCCTAACTATAACTACCTACTGGCGACCACCAGTAGGTAATATATATGTATACATATATATATTCACTGAAAAAAAACATAGGTTTCAGGGGTGTTATAGTTACCTGGACATTTCACTCATACAAAACCATTGAAATTCCTCTGTTATAGTTAGTTGTACTAACTGTAACTCTTGCGGCCACAATTCACTGCTGATGATGTCGCATATTACATAATTCATGACATGGTCAGTGACATCACTGATGACATCACTGATGACCTCATCCAGTGAATGTGGTTTGGTTCGATATTTAAGTATGTATTATATATATAGAAATCTGCATTGAAGAATGAGTGGATATATAAATATATGGATGGAAAAAGCATTTGCTAAGGTGAGATATGGTTTCTTTATTTTAGATAGAGACTAGTATGCTTTTTGGAGAAAATAAGAAAGCCAGCTGTGCATTCAAAATGATGTTTTGAGTCAAGTGTTTGCATTATGTTTTCCAAGAAGATTTTGAATTCTTTTACAAATTGTAATTGTGATTTTTAATATGTACTCATCTTGTCTCATGCTCACTCATCTTTTACTATTTTCTATCAATTTTAAAATTTTTGTTCTCTCGTTCACAGATTGAAAGTATAAAAATAACACGTGACTAAGTTAACGATAATTATAAGGTAAGTGTTTAGTACTCATTCTGTTACATCTCTTTTACATTTAACTTTTATTAGTTCCACTGCTTCATTTCTTTAACCCTCAGTTTCCTGCCTTTGCTACTTCCCTCATTCCTTTTTCTGTTACTTTTTTTACTCTACTCTTTCCACTCCTGTTCTCAGTCCCTCTTTAAACAGTATCTCTGTGTTACTCCCTCTAACTGTCTTTCTTTTAACATTACTCTCAGTTTTCTTACTCTTCTTTTTTTTTAAAAAAAATGTTTTAAGTTCGCTACCGGTTCGCGTACCGACGCGCCAACCGGGAAGCGAACCAAAAGAAATAGAGGTTGTCAGAGTGCTAAACATTCAAGCAAATTCTTATAAAGGGGAGGTAGTTCTGAAAAGAACTTTTTTTTATTATTTTTGTTGTTTTATATTTTTTTTATTATTTTTTTGAACATTTTTTTTTGTATTTTTTGAACGGTTTTATATTTTTTTTGGTTTTTTTGATGGGGGAGAAACAAAAATGATTCATTATGAAGGGCTCAACAGGAGCAACAAAAAAAAGATAATTTATTTTCTGGGGCGTTTTGTACATTTGTGATTATCAATTGCTTGATTAATTAAATTTATGCTGCTCTCTCTGAAGCAAATAAGTTGTCCACAAAAAATGTATACATGCTTCACGTTGCCGAATTTCATTTGTATATTTGGGACCATCTCCCTCGCTTCTGGTCCCGTCACTGCCTCTTCATTGGTGGATGTACTGGCCACAGGTCGGGGGTTATCCACTAGATCCCGTACTTGAGCAGCACTGTAATTTATTGGGTGCCACCTTTCCATATGGCGATGCATGGTATAATTACCATAACTATATTTCTTCTCTGTTCCTCTGGACAGTTGATTTTTACAAATCAGGCAGGTAACATACCGGGCATTTACCTTTTTTTGATGTGGGGGAAATGAAAAAAATTGCCAAATAAAATTTTCTTTTACATGGGACCTTCTTGGCTCTTCAGGTAAAAACCTCCCTGTCCCTTGCTCCTCTCCCTCTTCTTCCTCTTCTTCCTCCTCTTGTTGTAGGATGACCTGAGGAGGTGGTCCTCTCTTCTTAGGAGGTGGTGGTGGTGGTGGGGGTCCACCAGCTGCAGCAACCAATGAAGCAATTTCTATGAAACTCCAAAAAGGTCTTTCTCTCATAAAAATGAAAGTCAGAGTGAGGAAAAAAGGTGGGGCTTTCATCATTTGGGAAAAAAAATGTTGTAAACCAATGAAAAGTGTTATTTTTAGTTCATATGACCAAGCCTTCCATCATTAGGAAACCAAAAGTAAAATGAACCAATGAAAAGTTTTATAAACAAGTCACATGACCTGTTATGCTTACGTTACGCGCTCCGTGGCGCGCCCCGGATCGCTTCCGGGGCGCTGCGCTTCACGCCTCGGTTCGCGTTCCGGAGCGCTTCCGGGTGCGCTAACGTGGCGCGTCATAAGACGCATTACGCGGTAACGTGATACGTCGCGCTTACGTGGTGCGTCACGATGTTGCTTTCTAACGCGGTAGTTGCGCTAACAGAACGTTTACCGGTTCGCGGAACAAAAAGAAGCTAACGGGAAGCTGCCCGGTTCGCGGACCGGCAGCGAAACAAAAAATTTTTTTTAAAAAATATAAATAAAAAAATTATATTACAAAAATATAAAATATATTTTTGAATTAGAATAAGAATAAATTTTACAGCTTTTGATATTTGCTATGAAAAAACCATTGAAATTCACTGAAAAAACCATAGGTTATAGACCATATATAGTTAGGAATTAGCATTTACAAAGCCTTAAAAATTCACTGGAAAAACCATAGGTTATAGACCATATATAGTTAGTTATTAGCATTTACAAAACCTTATTTTACTCTCAAAAAACCATTGAAATTCGCATATATAGTTAGTTGCACTAACTATATATCGCGCACCCGCAATCCACTGCTGATGATGTCACATATTACATCATTCATGACATGGTCAGTGACATCACTGATGACATCTCAAATGACATCACTGATGACATCACTGATGACATCTCAAATGACATCACTGATGACATCACTGATGACATCTCAAATGACATCACTGATCACATCACTGATGACATCTCATTTGACATTACTGATCACATCACTGATGACATCATTCATGTGATATTACGATGAACCTCTTCAGACTCTAATATAACCTTAGATACAATCAGTGTAAACAGACACTCACAGACTGTCACTCATCCATGGAGTTACTCACACATCTAGTCAGTCATGCAAAGAATCAATCACACCTCCATTTCCTCAACTATACAGTTATACACACCTTACTTATTCAAACATATACTAACACATATTTAGTCTCTTATACAATCCCTGATACAAGTTTACAATGATCCATACAGCCACTCACACATTCACTGGCTCTTATACACAGTTATTTATATATGTCAACTCTCACATGTACTGTGTTCTACATATGTACTTACTTTGACATGTAGCACTGAGATATCCATTCACTCACCAATACACTCATGCACACAGTCAACCGCCCATACAGCTATTTCCACATGCACTTTTGAACTCATACATCTAGTGAATAAACTGCTCACACATCTATGCACAGAGTCATACAGCTCCCAGCCACCCACACACACACTCAGTCTCCCATACAAATACTTGGGCAACCAATCAATAACCCATATAGTTACTCATATAGCTACTGATCAACACATGCAGCAGTTTACAGAACAACAGACATAATGATGCACAAATTAAGACAGTTTAGTCACTAACCCATGCACTTAGTGAGACACATTTAATCACTCACTCATACAGTCAATCATGCACCTACTAAATCCTTCATCCAGACACTTATACATCCACTCATTCTTCAATATGTAAGACATATTTTAACTTTACAGAAACATACAGTCACTGGATGTTGTCATCAGTGATGTCATCAGTGATGTCATTTGAGATGTCATCAGTGATGTCATCAGTGATGTCACTGACCATGTCATGAATAATGTAATATGTGACATCATCAGCAGTGGATTGCGGGTGCGCGATATATAGTTAGTGCAACTAACTATAAATGCGAACTTCAATAGTTTTTTGCGAGTAAAATAAGGTTTTGTAAATGCTAATCCCTAACTATATATGGTCTATAACCTATGGTTTTTTCAGTGAATATATATATATATATATATATATATGTATATATATATATTACCTACTGGCGATAGCCAGTAGGTATATATAGTTAGGATTTTTTTCCTATGGGACTTTTGAAAATTCTATGTCTAATAACTTTGGCGTTTGTGGACGGAATTGGCTGAAATTTTCAGGAAAATGGCACATTTTGTTTCTGAGCTGCCCCTGAAAATTTGGGGGGGGTTCTTCAAGGGGGGGCCGAGAAAAAAGGGGGGTCCCAAAACACGTTTTTCCCATTCATTTTTCCATAGGGCGGTTGGACTCACTTTTAGCCCGAACGGCTGAATGGATTTGCACGAAACTTGGCAAAATTGTAGGGACTGTTAGCCCGATGTGCCTTTGCTAGGTCTCAATATATGTGCTTCAGTGGATTTTGAGAAATTAACGTTTAAATCAAGATATATATCTGTAACAGCGCTCCGGGCAGCGATCCGGTTAGCGAACCTTTCGCGTATCGGAACTTTGCGATGCGAAGCTGATTGGCCCTCCGGTGTCTGTCAACATTCTAAACAGTCCGGAGCGGCCGCCATCTTGTCTCTCGGTAGGATCGAGAGACAAGAGGAGGCCAAAACAAAGGGGGAAATTACCATAAGGGGGCATAGTAGATCCTCGTTGACCCCCTAGGTTTTATGTGGAGGTTTTAAAAGGGCCCAGGAGGGTCAAAAAATTTTTTTTTTTTTTTTGCGTGGTAAGCGCAAAGTTCGCGAACCGGAAAGCGTTCTGGGCAGCGTACTATAAGGATAAAAGAATGATAGACTTTGCTAGTACTGTATGTTAATTATTTGTTGTTTTTGTTGTTTTTTTTTGTTTTCTTTATTTTAAATTTTTATTTTTTATTTTGATTGTGTGTCATAATTCATTAAACTTTTAACATTAAATAAACATATAAAAATAAATAATGTGTGAAACAATTTTTGAATTAAGAAATTAAAATTTATTTTTCATTTTGTTTTTCAAAATTTAAAAGAAAATCTAAAAAATCGTGATCATTTTTTTCTTCATTTTTTAGTAGAAAATCTACTGCATCTATGCATTGGACAAGTTCATTATTTATTGTGTCGTCGTAGAAATCCATGTCATCTTGTGTCTCAATTTTTTCTTCTGTTTCAGTTTTCATGTTGTTTTGTTGTTCTTCCATTTTCAATTCTGAAAAATGAATTTTTAAAAAATATATCAGTACAGAAAGGGCATTGTTGGGTTTCAGTACAGATTGGCAGTTTGGTTATTTATATAGTGTTTTTTTCACAAAGAAAGGTGTTGCCTGCAATTAAGGTCTATTGCAGGGGGCCCCCTCCTTGGGCCTCCCATGGATGGTGTCAGGAGGTATAGGGGAGGGAGAAGGAGACGCTCCCTCAATTGCAAGGAGACCATTCACAGGCACTGAGGGGGCCCATTGTCTAGCATTTTTGCGCCCCCACAGTTTTAACTTTTAGACCACAATCAATTCTCACACCTATGAAGGTGTGAGATATGTGTGTGGATTTAAAGTTAAAACTGTGGGGGCGTCAAAATGCTGGACAATGGGGCCCCCTCAGTGCTTGTGAATGGTCTCCTTGCAAGATGCCACTTATGTAAATTGGAGGGGGCTTTGCGCACGTTCCTTTTTAGACTATGGTCTTGCAAATTCTTGGAATGGCTCTGCCATAACTAAAACAGAGTAGTCTATTTTTTTCTATAAGTATTACAGAGTGATAGAATATAATTCTCAGAAAATGTTTTTCTAATTAGGTTTCAGTACAGAACATACTTAAGTTTTATAAATAATATCTTACCTTTTAAATATAAGTTGAAGTTATCAGTTGATTTTTTGTTGTGCACTTCACGAAGTAGCAGTCAAAATGGCTGTGTTTCCTTCTCTTCCTTTATATATATTCAGGTATATAACCAATCAAATGTCAGGTAACAAAAGTAGAAAATGAAAGTAACATTTTCATTGGTTGTCAATTCCAACACTTCAGATGTGTTTTGTGAAGTAATTTACCTCACGGTACTTAGAGAGGTCTACAGGCTAAATGGCTAAATGAAATTTCAATCAAATTTGTGAAAATGAAAGGGATTTTTATGTAGTATGAGCTAATCTATATTTGGTGAGAGTGTCTCTAGTCGTTTTTCTGTAAATTACTTTCCCACCTTTTTTTAGGACCGCTTCCCGGAAAGCGGCTCGGTTAGCGAACCTTAAGCGTCACGGGAGTCCACCATTTTGTGTTTCGGTCGCATTAAGATACAAGATGGAGGGCAAATAATGTTTAGAATGGGTAGAAGGGGTCATGGTAGACTTATCTTGACCCCCTAGGTTTTCTGAGCGTGGCTGAGGAGGCTTATATGTGCGGAAAAAAAACTTTTTTTAAAAAAATTCCGCGAGGTTAGCTTTCGGTTAGCGAACCGGGTAGCGCTCCGGGGAGCGAATTTTGTGGAAAATTAGTGAAAAAAGTTAGAGGAAAATAATAATTGTGAGTGATCAGATGTAGGGTAGCTCTGAGAAGAGCTTTTGGGTTTATGGTACATTTAGGTACTTATAAGTAGGTACCAATGCACAGTCTTAAATTCAGAATGAAAATTCTGTTGCCCTCATCTGAGAAGTGAACTCCATCTCCTCTGTAGATATCTTGCATGTAGTAACGCAAGTTATTGTTGTACAGAGAGCCCATTCCATGGTCTCTCATGTAAGCTGAAACAGATTTGTTTACATGCTTCCTCGCTTTCTCAATTTGTGGACAAAATTGGTTGGACCACCTCCATTTCTGTCTTTGGCATATATTGGAATATACCAAGGCAGTTTGAGGAAAAAGTGCCATTAATTGCTCAAAGGTGTCCTTTAAAAGCATTTCCAGACCTACCCCTGTCAAAGTGCCCAAATCATTACCTCCACAGTGCACTATTAACAGGTCAGGTTTTGGCAAATGCATAAAGGTTTTCACCAATGGTATCAATTGGTGACATTTTAATCCTCTTTGGCCCAACCACTTAATTTCCACATCTTGTAAATTGAGGTTAGGTAAATTTCTGCTCTCAGCATACCTTTGAGCCCAGTGGATGTAACTATGTCCAACAATCCAGACGTTAAACATGGTGGGTGAAGGTTGTTCTGCAGTCAGATGAAGTGTGGTAATGAAAGGGCAGTTGAAACAGTAGGAGTTTCTAAAGAAAAAAAACTGTGGATTTACAATGCTAATGATTCATTAGCAGTGATTGGTGCATTTCCATTTCTGAAAACAGAAAGTTAGGGTGCATGGATGTGTTCTTTGAAAGATGTAATTTGAATGGTCAAGGAAGAAACATTTAATGAAAGATTGCACTGGATACGCAGGTGCACTGAGAGTTCAGAGTTCAATTGAAACATTGTTGTGTGAATTTGCAAACATGAGAGGTCTTCCAGGAGGTGGTTGCTATGGAAACAAGGCAGACAGGGCAGAGGGGGGAAGGGTTTTGATTTGAAAAAAGTGAGGGAAGAGGTATGATTGGCTAATATGAGAGATATGTAAAAAGAATATCTGTATTTCTGTGCTTTCAATAGCTGCAGCCTTTGGAGTGCATCCTTTTTCTTCTGCTGAAGACAATTTGGTGTATTTCTCAGACTGTTTTCAAAACTCAAAAAATATTTGCTAAGGTGAGAAAAGATTTATTTAATTTAGATAGAGAATAGTATGATTTAAGGAGAAAATGATGAAGAAAGCTGTGTTTTTAAAATGTGGTTTTGTCTCTAGTGATATACTAATAGAATTAGTTTCATAGAGAAATTGTAATTGCATATTTGGTGTAACATTCTGGCATGCAGTAACACAAGTTATTGTGGTACATGGAGCCCATTTTATGGTCTGTTATGTAAGCTGAAACAGAGATGTTGCTTTTAAAAACGATTTAAGAAATCAATTTCATTTCTGGATATGTACTGCTAGAGCTTCATAGGTTGTTTTGAGCCATATTTATAAGGTATTTGAGTGTCTAAGATGTTTTGTTTTCCTTTTAAAATGTAAAGTGTTCCTCATGGGGCAAGTGTCTTGTAAATACGCTCCCACTTGTGCTTGGCAAATTTAGATTTTGATTATGGGAGTTACCTAGCCATGTTAATAGTGTCCCAAAAATGGTGCTAGTGAATTGCAGAAAACACTTTCATGTGTCTCAAGGACATTTTTAGTCATTTCTTCATGAATGCAGGTATACAATTGATTTATATGCTGTGTTTAAAAACGAATTTTGAAATCAATTACATTTCAGGATATGTTCTGTTAGAGCTTCATAGGTTGTTTGGGGTCATATTTAGAAGGCATTTTAGTGTCTTTGATGTTATTTTTCCCTTTTTAAATGGAAAGCGTTCCTCATGGGGCCCTGAGCAGTTCTTAGCCATGTTATTTAATAGGAAGTGGATAACATGGCTAAGAGCATTTGCTGGAAAGTGCATGAATATTGCTGACTTTTCTGCGATGTTATTTTTCCCTTTTTAAATGGAAAGTGTTCCTCTTGGGGCAAGTGTCTTGTAAATACGCTCCCACTTGCGCTTGGCAAATTTAGATTTTGATTATGGGAGTTACGTAGCCATGTTAATAGTGTCCCAAAAATGGTGCTAGGGCATTCCAGAAAACACTTTCATGTGTCTCAAGGACATTTTTAGTCATTTCTCCATGAATGCAGGTATACAATTGATTTATATGCTGTGTTTAAAAACGAATTTTGAAATCAATTACATTTCAGGATATGTACTGTTAGAGCTTCTTAGGTTGTTTGGGGTCATATTTAGAAGGCATTTTAGTGTCTTTGATGTTATTTTTCCCTTTTTAAATGGAAAGCGTTCCTCATGGGGCCCTGAGCAGTTCTTAGCCATGTTATTTAATAGGAAGTGGATAACATGGCTAAGAGCATGTGCTGGAAATTGCATGAATATCGCTGACTTTTCTGCGATATTCATGCATTGCGGCCGTTTTTTTTCACATTTGCAAGCACTTCTTAGCCATGTTATCCAATGGGAGGTGGATAACATGGCTAAGAGCATTTGCTTCAAAGGTTGTTTGGGGTTATACACCATTTTTGGGAAATTAGTAACATGCCTATCTAACTCCCATAATCAAAATCTAAATTTGCCAACCGCAGGTGGGAGCATATTTACAATAAATTTGCACCAGGAAGAACGTAAAATAGCATACTAAATACTCAAATGCCTTATAAATATGACCCAAAACATCTTATGAAGCACTAGTAGTGCATATTTCCAGAAATGTATTGGTTTTCATTTAATGATTTACTTCATTGGTAGGCCTTCACATGTTTTTTTATTTTGATATTTTTCAGTGAAAATCTTATCTGCAACCATGTGTTGGCCTCACCTCAAATAAACAAAACAGGTGATGGACTGAATGTGGATCAATGACACACATTTACCCCAGTCTAAAGATCAGGGCCTAAACAAATCTTTAGATAGGCTACATCTTATCGTCATCCTGAATTAATGATTTAAAATATTAGGGAGTGATTTATGAGTGTTGTATGCCTTTTTTGTACCATTGAGTGTCATTTTTGTGATGCAGTGCTGGTGGAAAACATTTGCTATGTTAAATAATTAGTACGGCATTAAGTTTTAGATGACTGTTATTTATTTACTGTTTGGTAATAGTGGTTAATAACATTTTATATTATATTTTTCCACAGATTCAACTGCAGATTCTTTCATAGTTTGGAAAATGCCTTCCAAAAGTCGAATACGAAAGGCTAGAAAACGTCAAAGACAGCAGGATGATGTTTTATTGCAGCAGTCCTCTTCCCCAAATACTTGTCAAAACACCAAGAAAGGTCCGGGTAAGAGCACGAAATCATTCTTAAGAAATATTTGTAGTAAAAAAAGTTTTGCTCAAAAAAATGTTTCAGTCCACAAAAAGAAAAGCTATTTAAATGGAAAGGAGAGACCCATCACAAATGTTACTGGTAGAGGAAGAGATAACTCTGTGCATGATAGTAGAAGGAAACAACAGTTTAGGGACATTCGAAATCGAATGTTCCGTAATAGGATATTAGTTAATTTATTGAAAAGTATTAAAAAGAAAGGCCATCAGAAAGCGGCATTTTATAAGAAGAAGAAAAATGTAGAGAAAATTATTGATCATGCTTTTGAAATTAAGCGAAAGTTGTTTATTTTGGTAATCAATAGAATTAGGAAACTAAGCAAGGTAATTTCTGATTTCAAAACAAAAAGTAGATGGAAGAGAGTAGTAAATCGTACTAACTTTTGTGAAGTTTTTTCCGGAGAATGGATGCATAGTTCAAGTTCTGAGGCATTTTTTAATGAGGAGACTTATTTTCAGGATAATGATTTGGTGCATGCAGTTGACATCAGTGGTCGAGCTTATGAAGTGAAGGATGGTTGTCCAGTTGAAAAAGAACAACTTGTGACAACAGAGACAGAAGAGGCGCTAAGTGATGAGGTTTTAGGAAGACGTCCTAAGGGTCCTGTGTACATTTGGAAGTGTAGTTCTATTTGCAGTGTGCGACAGGTTTCCATCAATTTGCTTTGTGATTTTATACGGACATTTAATAAGAAAAGTTTGAAGCAGAAAATGAAGTTGTTGCAAGATTTAGATCCTTGCAGAGTGAGAGAAATGACAGGTTTGCGTGGTCATTCACTGGCTTGTCTTTCCAGGAGAGTATGCCAGAGTGTTTTTCATCATTTCAGGATGCTAGCAGTGCATCATAATAAAGTGAGAAAATTAGTGAGAATGTTGTATTATGCTAAGAGTCCAGCAATTATGCTTAAACAATTATGTGCTGCTCTTTTGCATGGTTCTGAAATAGATGTGAAGAATATTTGTGAAGAAATTGAGTTTTGTTACTTTGGTAGTAAAGATGAGAATGTTCAAATTGACCCTGAAGTAGAGGGTAATGTGGAAGATAATGTACAGGTTTCCAGTACAGATAATTTTCAGAAGGAAATTGCCACGTTTCAGATGAAATCAAGTGAGAGGCCTAATTTTACTTGTGTATGTTGTCGACGCACTTATTATAAGAATCAGACTAAGGTAGTGGATTTATATGCAAAAAGTGGAAGGGAAAATAATAGTGAATGGAAGGATTTTGCCACATACTTGATGGTAGAAAATTATTTTGATTTGGGATCGGATCAACGTGTGTGTACTTATTGTTGTAATAAATTAAACCAAAACCAGATGCCTGCTAGGGCAGTTCATAATAATCTGGAATTGGTTGAGATTCCTTCTGAATTGAAGGATTTAAATACTTATGAATCTATTTTGATTCAAAGTATCCATCCCTTTCAGGCTATTGTAAGAATGGAGCCAAAGACAGGGAAGTTGCCTCCAGCAGATTTACAGAGAGGATTAAAGGGAAGAGTTGTTTATTTGCCTCTAGATTTGAAGAAAAACATTAACACAATTGGAATAGAAAAAGTGGAAGAGGAACCTCTGGTTATCTTGGTTAATGGGGTTCCGACAAAGAATAAGAAAATATGGCAAGATTTAGTGGATGTTAGGAAAGTCAAAAAGGCAACAGTGTATTTGAAGAAAAATAATAAGTACTATAAGAATGTATATGTTGCAGAAGAGGAAGTAAGTGATGAAGAGGATAGCGATTTGTGTGCTGGCCAAATTGAGAAAGTAGAGGCCTCTAAAAGTGAAGAAATATATGAACATTATAGTGTTCATCCTTTGCATTCCAAGGAAGTCATGGGGAATGCTATTGAGTTGTTTCAAATGAAACAAGCCAAAGGGAGTCCCATTAGTGTTTGGGAGGAAAGTTTGGAAGCTCGGTGTTTCCCACAGCTATTTCCCACAGGTCAAGGAGGAAGATATGATGAGCGACCTCATCAAATTCCTGCGTCTGAATACCGGACTTTACGATTGTATGCAGCAGATCCTAGGTTTCGGCAATGCATTCCCTATTTGTTTCATCTCCTGTTTGAAAGCGATCTGTCTGGACTGTCATATGCAGTGAACCACATCTTAAAAAGTGGTATACAGATGCGAAACATCTCGGCAAGTGACTTTATGCATAAAGTCAATGTCCAAGACAGTATTTTGGATTCTCACTTAATTAATCTCATGGCGTGTCAGCGTGGTACTAATGAGTACTGGTACCGTCGTCATGGTGATTTAAAATGTATGCTGAGGAACTTAGGAACTCCAACATGGTTCCTCACTCTGAGCTGTGCCGAGTATGGCTGGGAAGACTTACTTGAATTTCTACGAGAGGCAAATGGAAATATTGAAAACATTGAATTCAAGACACCTGGAGAACTGTGTTCTTTGGATCCAGTGAATGTATGCAGGTACTTCAATCATAGATTTGAAGCTATGATGTCTTTCATCACAAATAAAAAGAATCCACCTCTTGGAGAGGTGTTGGATTTCTTCTGGAGAAAGGAGTACCAAGCAAGAGGTGCCCCTCATATACATATGTTGTTGTGGATCAAGGATGCACCTAAATTTGGAACAGATCCGGATGACTTAGTGATGAATTTCATCGAACAGTATTCTACGTGTGCTGTTCCAAACGCAACGGAGAAGAAAAGTCTAAGAGAACAAGTTCTACGTTTCCAAAGCCATCGTTGTGGAAAGTACTGTTGTCGTAAATTCAGAAACAAGGACAAGTTCTACACCAAATGTCGTTTCAACTTTCCACGACCGGTGATTTCTAAAGGAAGAGTGAACAGTTTGATGTCTTCGCTGCGACATAATGTGACGAGGAAATCACCCAAGAATACATACAATTTGAAAAGGAACGAAGAGTCCAAGTACATCAATGACTACAACCCAGTGATTTTGTCCATGTGGAATGCTAACATGGATAAACAGTTTGTGGCTGACAACTGTATGGCTGTGGCTCGGTATGTGACATCTTACATCACCAAAAAAGAAAAGACCGAACTGAAGGATATGTGGGAGGACATTTCTCATGAAAAGAGTCTCAGCAAGAAGTTGTACAGTTTCAGTCTGAAGATGTTGTCGCATCGAGAAATCGGAGCTTACGAATGTTCTGACCGGTTGTCTTCAGCAAGTCTCTATGCCAAATCCAGGAGTCTCGTTTGGGCGAGTCTTGGTCTTGCTGCAACGCGAAATCGAGTTCTAAAACCTGTCCGGGAAATTGAGTATTTGGCAGAAAAGGAACCAAACAGTACCGACATTTTGAAGACCAACATGTTGGATACATATTATCCAAATCGAAGCAGTCACCTTGAGAATGTTTGTCTATATGAGGTTCTCCAAAATTATATATTCAAGAGGAACATCAAAGAAGATATTGAGAAAGGAGTGTATGCTGTAATTGGAAGTGAGGGATGCCTGGTCAAGCAAAGAAAATGCCAATTAGTAAACCATCGAAAATTGAGTGGTGAATCTCCAGAAAAAAAGGAGTTTTTTTATTTAGCACTTTTGCAACTTTTCAAGCCTTGGCGTGCAGAAGAGGAACTGCTTGGAGATTTCCTCTGTTACGAAGACTCTTTCAATGCAGCCAAGGAGTCCATAGAATGTCCTGCTTTTTCTAAATATCAAGAAATGCTAACTTTGGAAATTGAGCAGGAAGCAACGATTGCAGCCGAGATTGCCAGAGACAGTTCTCAGGACAGTCAGAGTTCTGTTTCATTGAGTCAAGATCCACTTGGAGGACCTATTATCGAAAATGAAGCTGCCACTGCTATGAATGAAGTGGAAAGAGCCATGGCACATGCTCAGGAGGATTCAGTTAACTTAGAAGACTTGGAAAAACAACTCAACGTTGAGTAGAGGAAAATATATGATGAAGTTACCACGGAAATTGAGCACGGATTAAGTCATGAGAAGAAAGAGTGCTCATGTACGTCGTTGAAGCCTGTCCGACTGTACGTGAGTGGAGAAGCGGGAACTGGAAAAAGTTTCCTCATTAAAGCAATCTCTTGTTATTTGAAGGAAAGGACTGAGTCATCGCTGTCTTGTGTTGTCACCGCTCCTACTGGACTGGCAGCACATAACATTAAAGGTATTACTTTGCATCGTCTACTGATGCTGCCGGTGGAGCATGACAACAAATTACAATACAACAAGTTATCTGGAGATGCTTGCTGTGAAGTTTCAAGAGTCTTGAGGAAAATGAAACTACTTATCATTGACGAAGTAAGCATGGTTTCCAATGTCATGCTTGCCTTTGTGCATTTGAGAATGCAAGAAGTACTTAAAACTGAATATGATGTGTTATTTGGTGGGAAACACATCATTGTTTTCGGAGATCTTCTGCAGCTGACACCAGTAAAAGGTCAACCTGTGTTCAAAATACTCACGCATGAAGATACCAGGAAGTGCCTAGGGAGCATTGGCAACGTCAATATATGGTTAAACTTCAATTATGCAGAACTGCATCAAAATATGCGTCAGGCAAAGGATGAAGATTACAAGAATATTCTACAAGATATTAGAATTGGAAAAGTGACCGAGCATGGGAAAGAAGCTTTAAATGCCCGATTACTGTCAAATTTATATCCCAAACAAGAGATTGTGCCTGAGAATATTTTTCAGAAAATTACTGAGAAGAAATCCGGGATATGTCTCATGCCAACTCTTGCAGAATGTGCCATCTTCAACAACAAAATGTTGAATTTAGAAAAGCAAGAGATTGTGAAACTTGAAGCTATCGACAAATTAGAGCATATGGGATCAACAATTATTTTGTCAGACAATTTGAAATCAAAATTGGATTCATTAGAGAAGACTATATCTAAAACAGCGGGTTTTGAAAAGACTTTGAATGTGTGTTTAAATTGCCGAATTATTTTGAGAAGGAATTTACATGTAGAAAGAGGTCTGGTGAATGGATCAATGGGTAATGTTGTTGATTTTGAGAAATACAGAAATAGAGATGGAATAGAATTTTTAAGAATTAAATTTGATGGCATTGAGGAAGTACAGCAAATTGGTCGTTGTTCTGCTAGGTTTTTGCTTGTTAAAGATTTATATGTTCGCCGTAAACAGTTTCCTGTTTGCTTGGCATATGCGGTGACAATCCATAAATCGCAAGGTTTAAGTGTAGACTGTGCATTGGTGAATATTGGCAGTTCTGTGTTCAAGGAGGGTATGGCATATGTGGCATTGTCACGAGTTAGAACTTTATCGGGATTGTACTTGATTGACTGTGATGTCACAAACATTTGTGCGGATCTAGAGTGTGTTAAGGAATACAATAGGTTATATGGCTGAGATACCCGCCACCCCCTCTCAACACAATCCCCAAAGGAGGGAAACCGGAAACAGTTCTTGAAGTTTTTTGGAAGTGGGAGGGAGTGACCCTCCCGGCCGTATTTATTAAAAACAAAAAATTATAAACATTTAAACATTAATGTACAATTTCATACCACATTGCGATGTTTGGCTAACCTTAACAGATTCTCTAATACAGAGGTTCTCCTAGCCGAACTAACATCCTACAAAACATTTACTTGAAATATTGAAATTGTACATCCTAACGTTTAAGGGCCAACGGCAAGGTCGTAACCGGTGTCAAGATCCCTAACCAGACATACCCCCCCCACTTGGAGGGGCGACAGCACTGAGGCGTACTCAAGTGCAACTACTACCAATTTCCCTTGACTTGACGGGGGCACTTATCAACTCGACGCCAGTTAAAGGTCGTTCGAAGACTCGTGTGAGGTATCTAGAAGGTATTGTAGACCTCCCCCTAACCCCACACAACTTACCGCATCTGCCGTCGCAGATGTCACTGGCCCCGGGAAATTCCCCAGGAGGGGGCTGTAACCCCTCCTACACAGGAAGGGGCCTTGACCGCCTTTCCTCTTCTTTCGGCGACCCATCCTTAGAAGGGACCGCCTCCCCGTTGAGGGGCCAAAGGCCACCTCCCCCGAGCGCTCCCATCCGTGTTGGGTGACGCCCACTCATAGGGATCTTCCAATTAGTGCTCACCGATCATGACCTTACCGCCCGACCAAAATAAATACGACAAATGCTAACTAAATGAAACTACATTGGCCACTATGACCGAAAAAGCCTGTTTATAAATGGACCTTACATCCGAAGTTCTTTAATCGCAAACTTGTCAAATTAGACCAATCTTTATTACACATTCAACATCAACACAACACTACAATAACCTGTAAACGAAATAGAATAATTGATCAAATTTATTAAAACAACTGGCTGTCCTCAGGGGCTGGTGGGTGGGTCAAAATTGGCTCTTCGTTCCGTCTCGAGCTCACGTGCAGCGAGGAGGTGCAGCTTCAGAGCACAGGAACAAGAGGATGTCTTCTGGTCTTGCGTCCCTTTTTATCCATCTTCAGGGCGGGCGTAAACCCGCCCCTGCCTGCCCCGAGGGCGTGGCCAGCCGCGTCAGTGTCTAGGCCAGCCCACTCTAGGGCGGGAAAAAGCGCGCCCCGGCTACGCCGCTTCGGGCATACCAGCCGAGACGCGCCTCCCGCCCAAAATGGCTTCCCGGGGGGATCGAGGCACTCTGCCATACGTTCGGGGGGACCGAGTGGTCGCCCCTTTCCATATGGCTGAGATACCCGCCACCCCCTCTCAACACAATCCCCAAAGGAGGGAAACCGGAAACAGTTCTTGAAGTTTTTTGGAAGTGGGAGGGAGTGACCCTCCCGGCCGTATTTATTAAAAACAAAAAATTATAAACATTTAAACATTAATGTACAATTTCATACCACATTGCGATGTTTGGCTAACCTTAACAGATTCTCTAATACAGAGGTTCTCCTAGCCGAACTAACATCCTACAAAACATTTACTTGAAATATTGAAATTGTACATCCTAACGTTTAAGGGCCAACGGCAAGGTCGTAACCGGTGTCAAGATCCCTAACCAGACATACCCCCCCCACTTGGAGGGGCGACAGCACTGAGGCGTACTCAAGTGCAACTACTACCAATTTCCCTTGACTTGACGGGGGCACTTATCAACTCGACGCCAGTTAAAGGTCGTTCGAAGACTCGTGTGAGGTATCTAGAAGGTATCGTAGACCTCCCCCCAACCCCACACAACTTACCGCATCTGCCGTCGCAGATGTCACTGGCCCCGGGAAATTCCCCAGGAGGGGGCTGTAACCCCTCCTACACAGGAAGGGGCCTTGACCGCCTTTCCTCTTCTTTCGGCGACCCATCCTTAGAAGGGACTGCCTCCCCGTTGAGGGGCCAAAGGCCACCTCCCCCGAGCGCTCCCATCCGTGTTGGGTGACGCCCACTCATAGGGATCTTCCAATTAGTGCTCACCGATCATGACCTTACCGCCACAGGCCGGATAGTTGACCGGCTATCCGGACCCCCCACACAACTCCTACCTAAAGGTCATGTTTCAACGATTTTAACCATGCTAAGAAGTCTCCTAAGAGTAACTCATTCCCCACCCAAGACAAATGCACACCATCCCCCAAATACATACTGTCATCATTAATACAGCTATGAGAAATAGAATGCAATGTCCTGGAACGGAACAACCTACTCACTTTATTGTTAAGCTTTCTAACAGAATGGTTCAAAGCAGGAATAGAGATAGCCCCCTGCCACACCTTTCGTGGAATCAAATGGGACCATGCAATCGTGCACCCCGGAACTCTCCTCGCCAACCAACTTACGGTGGAAAGCATTGCCTCCAGGAGTAGTCGTCTACCGATGGTGACCAAATCATTACCCCCAACATGCACTATAACTATAGACGGCGGTGACCTTGTCCGCCCTAACAAACCCTCGAAAAATGTTTGAAACTGGTCAATACAGAGACCGCCCCTTCCGTAGAAGGACATCCTGTACCCGTATTCCACAGCTACGTGAATCATGTCACCTGCTTTGAATACGTCTGCGGCACGCCTCACGTATGAGTGGCCCACGACCCACACCTCCTTTTTCACAGCCGGTGATGTCAGACCGCTGGCCCGGTGTAGGGTCGACTGCATAGTCCGCCCCGCCTCGTAGGCTTGCGTAACTGAAAACCAAACAAAAACAAGAAGCGTGAGTACATTATTACAGCTTCACAACATGTGCAACCGCACGTATCTCTTGTAACAATTGGAGGACCAACGCCCCACTCGTTTCACTTGCTCAACATTAAGACCCCTGGCTGTAGCTTCCGTAGCAGCCCCTATCCGAAAGGAATGGGTCCCAAATTCGCCCGGGTTCAAGCCCGCAGCGGCAATTGACATCGCAAGCACCCGCTGAAACTGAAATTTCGTCAGTGGGGTGGCGTCAGCGTGTCTTAACAAAGTCCCCCCCCATGATGCCACCCTTCGTGCTAGGTAATCCTCTAAACACTTTACCGGACATATGGAGGACCCAGGAATCCTGCGTATGATGACGCAGTCACCCATCCCATCTTGATCAGTCTTGGATTTTACAAAAGAGACAGTCATTGTTTCTCCCCTGATCTGAACGTGTTCCTGGCACAAACCCCCTGCCACATCCAGTTTGTTCCTTGCAACTAGTTCGCTTACCCGCATTGCTCCGTGAAATGCTAGCGTAAAAGCGGCTCGGAACAGCACCGCCTCAAACTGGGATGAACATGTGGCCGGGAGTGTGGCCAACAACTGGGACAATCTATCCAAACCTATCGGGCGCCTTTCATCTACTCTGCGACCCTCAAGGCGTTGCCACCCACGCAGCGCTTTCTGTACAACGAAAGACGCTGTTGGGTCCTGGATAGCGTGTGCTCTGGCAACAAAGGAAATGGCAGCACGATGCCTCTGGGCCGTAGCCACCGATTTCCCAGCCCTACGTAAGGACATCAGGAAATTCACTACCCATTCCTCGTGACCCCAAAGTCGCTCTCTATCACTCCCCAAAAAGGCTAAATAGGCCCGAAACGCCCCTTCGTATGCCTTCCTCGTCCTTGGTGCTAGACTCTCTCCCACGAGGTGACGAAGTTCGGGGCACCGAGAGACCAGAGAGCTTCGGGAAAGGGTGCCGGCTCTGGGTCCGCTGAGGGGAGGAAACCCGAAAAAGCCTGCATTTGAAAACGAGACAGTGCGTCAGCCGCCTGATTCATCACCCCTGGAACATGTTTTGCTCTGAATAGCACGTTCAATTGCATACATAGTAAAACAATTTCCTTAAGCAGTCTTAAAATCAGCTTACAACGTGCTGCCTGACTATTGATGCACTCGACCACGGTCATATTGTCAGACCAAAATATGACAGAGTGATCTTTGAACCCATCGGGCCATGTTCTCAAGGCCACCAAGATGGGAAACAGTTCCAGGAAAGCAATATTACTCGTCAGACCATTCTCATGCCACCATGTCGGCCATCTTTGTGCCGACCATTTCGTGCCGAAGATGGCGCCAAAACCTATGCTTCCTGCTGAATCTGTCCACAGCCCCAGCTCTTCAGAAGACACGGCTGGTTCATTCCAGACGATTCTACCATTGAAGTCCGCCAGAAATGCTAACCAAATACGCATGTCCTGGCGGATCTCGGCCGATAGTCTCGTGCGATGATGGCACTCTTTAAGGCCGACCATCGCTTGGGCAATTGAACGGGAAAAGGGGCGGGCCATTGGTATTACCCTCAGGGCAAAATTCAACTGTCCCACCAACTGCTGTAATTGTTGCAGCGTAACTTTTGATGCATTTATACACACTTGCAGCGCAGCCCTGAACTTCAACACTTTCTCAGCTGGCAAACGGAAACACCCTTCAATGGAGTCCAACTCGATCCCCAGAAACTCGAGGCAAGTCGTAGGACCCACTGTTTTACCCGGTGCCAATGGCACACCAAACTGTTTCATTAACACACAAAATTCGGCCAAGGCCCGGCCACATTCAAGATCCCCGGCTGCCCCAAGAAACAGAAAATCATCAAGGTAGTGCATTACATCTTGGAAACCTGTTTTCTTTGTGAAGACCCATTGTAGAAAACTACTGAATTTCTCGAAATAAGCACAGGATATAGAGCACCCCATTGGCATACACCTATCCATGTAATAACAACCCTGAAACATGAATCCTAGGAGACGCTGGTCGTCTGGGTGTACCGGGAGCAATCGGAACGCTGACTCGATATCTGACTTCGCCATCAGCGCCCCGGGCCCCAGGCGCTTTAAAATGGCTACGGCCTCATCGAAGGATGCGTACCGCACCGAACACACTTCTGGATCGATTGCATCATTTACGGAAAGACCTTGTGGAGCTGATAAATTATGAATCAGTCGGAACTCACCGGGGTCTTTCTTGGGGACTGCCCCTAAGGGAGAACAAACAAAATTCTGGACCGGGGGTAAACTAAACGGGCCGGCGACCTGACCTCGAGTCACCTCTTTCCGGATCTTATCCTGTACTACGGTCGTATGCTGCAGGACGGAAAGTTGATTTTTACACTTTTCCACACCCTGAAAGTCCCCTACCGGGATGCGGAAACCATACGAAAACCCGTTCCGCAGCACCCCAGCAGAAGTACGATCCGGGTATTCACTGAGCCAGGGAATCATCGCCAGGGTATCAATTGGGGTAGGTAAAGGCGCCCCTCGGACTATATTAGACCTGTTTGGCACCTCCTCTCCCCCCGTTATCACCCGTTTTGGCTCTGCACGAGGACTCAGGATGGGACGACCCACAACCACTACATTCATGTTTGAATTTACACGATCCCTGGGGTCTAGTACATTTACCTCTGTTGTAATTAAAGCAGAAACCCCTTTTTCCGGTATTGCCGGCAGGTTTCGAGTAATCGTCGGCACCCGTACCTGATCGAAAGGGCGTCCCCGCATATTGCCGGGAGGATTCGCCAACATTACTTCCCACCAACGGCATTTTCAACATTCCTGACTCCTTCATTTTATCCCAAGTCAAGGAATCATAACAATCCCAGGTTAAACTTTTATTATGCTCCTTTTCCTTTCTGAACAGATTATCGTAACAGAACCAATGATTACCCTGGTGCGATGTCGAGTACCCCATGATTCGTGATTGATAGATTGGGAACTCGGAAAGCAACTCAGGTCTACGTTCCCCCAAGATTGATGTAAAGATTCCCCAAGCATTGCCCCAATTGCCGATATTCTCATTCACTTTAAAGGCGGCCATTTTTGCGCACCAAACACTCGGATGCATGAGATCCTTCTGACTCTTTACATGCTCTACCTCATAATGATCAACAAGCAGTGAGAAAATGTTCACATACTCCCCCGCCCAAATCTTTTCCTTAATTGCCAAAGGAACATGTTGCCCCAACTTTTCTCTCCGAGAGGGTGTTGACTCATCCCTCGCGATCGGCAATGGCCGCTTACCTGCACCTGACGCTGCCTCTGTGGTCGCAATCGTCCCTGGTGTCTTGTCCCCTACTGCAGGCGGCACGGGCACCTTGGCTGCTTCCCGTTTCTCACGCAGTTGCTTTATCAGCGCCTGCGCATCAACAGCCGTGGCGCCCTCGTTACCTTTACCCAACCACGCTGCCAATTGTGCTGCCAGCTCGGGCGGCATATCATCCTCGGACACGGGGGTGACCACAACGGGAATTGGATTCCCCCCCTCCGGCACGGGAGTTGGAGCCTCGAGCGGGGCACTGGGACCCGGGATGTCTTCACCCGCTGCCCCCCTCCTGGGCCTCTTGTTTTTCCCTCCCGGGGCTGCTCCCGCCAAAGGACGTTTTGGACCCCCTTCCTCATTCTTGTCCACCCGCTTCTTTAGCTCGGACATCTCCTTCATGAGAACACGCAGCATCTGGTCAGTAGTCATGCGCTTTCCCACCTTCTTCACACAAACAAGCACGATTAAAACGCTCAAAATTGGCTCTTCGTTCCGTCTCGAGCTCACGTGCAGCGAGGAGGTGCAGCTTCAGAGCACAGGAACAAGAGGATGTCTTCTGGTCTTGCGTCCCTTTTTATCCATCTTCAGGGCGGGCGTAAACCCGCCCCTGCCTGCCCCGAGGGCGTGGCCAGCCGCGTCAGTGTCTAGGCCAGCCCACTCTAGGGCGGGAAAAAGCGCGCCCCGGCTACGCCGCTTCGGGCATACCAGCCGAGACGCGCCTCCCGCCCAAAATGGCTTCCCGGGGGGATCGAGGCACTCTGCCATACGTTCGGGGGGACCGAGTGGTCGCCCCTTTCCAAGAAGAGAGTATGCGCCACATTTGCCTCAATATCCTTTGTTTGAGAAACGTGTGGTAGGCCGCAAACGTAGAAATAGCTGTAATAGTAGGGAGGTTGTTGCAAAAAGACTAAAAGTCAATGAACCGAAAATTGTTAGCAGAAAGAAAGTGGATTCTGTTGAAGATGTTGTCGGTTTTCAATTTGAAAACAGTTCTGGTGTCAACTGCTATGCAAATGTAGTGGTTAATGTTCTCTTTTCACTAGAGAGTTTAAAAGAACAGATTCTGTTGAATTCTGAACAAATTTTATGCTGTTTGTTGAATTCTGTTTTCGAGAAATGTAGCACTGATCGAACAAAAGTAGAAAGTGTGTCTGAAGTTCGTTATCTGTTAGATGAATGTTCAGGTCAAACAGACTTCTCTGAAAATAATCAGCAAGATTGTCAGGAGTTTTTAATGTATATGCTTGATATATTGCAAGTTGAGGGTGTAGATGTAGATCACCTGTTTGGGCTTTCTTATCAATGGCAGCATGACTGCGAGAATTGTAGGCTATCAAGTACTACTAGTGTAGACTCAGAAAGATTTATATATTTAACTTTGCCAGACAGTAAATCAGTCTCCTTTAATAAGCTAGTAAATGCAGCAGATCACAACATGGAGTGTAGCCAATGTAAATGTGATATGATGTCAACATTATTTATACGTAGATATGGCCAGTATGTCATTTTAATGATCCAACGTTGTAGGCCTGATGGATCAAAATTGTCAACTTTAATAAAAATTTTTGTGGCTTCTCAGCTGTCAATATCAGGGAGGACTTTTGTTACTGTAGCAATTATCTATCACGATGGTCCATCAACAACATCAGGACATTATACAGCTTACTTAAAGTCTGGAAACGGCTGGTCATTCTGTAATGATTCCGTTGTAACGTTCAAAAAAAAATTGCCGTTTGACCTTAAAAATTCTTACCTGGTGTTTTTAAAACCAAAATTTTAAGTAGAGGGAATGTAAGTCTGCAATGCTGTCTAGATTAAAAATCCAACTATATAAACTTGCTGCAAGTAAGTCTGCTTCATAGTAAGCAGTATCAGTGTCATAGGAAAAGGAGAACATGAGTGACAAAGAAGAGTAAGTTATTAGTAGTCCAGGATTGTGAAAATAATCTCAAATATTTTATTTTTGAAAGTTGCGAAAATAGAAAATGTCGGGATTTGATTGGAAGAATAACAAGACTTGCGAATCGCGGCAACATGATTTGGCCTAGTGGAAACATGTGATATAATGAGAGAAGTCTTTTTTTCTATGTAACATATTTTACGTATCGATGGAGGTTTTCTTTCAGAAAGTGGCGGGCTGAAAATATTTGTAGCACAACAGAGTGGATGCTGTTCATAGGAGATCGTTCGACGTCATTGAAAGTAAGTTAATTTTAAGGAGTTTTGAAATCAGATTTCGAAGGTTGTATGGGTTTTTTAAACACAGTCATTTTGATTGTGTTTTTTTTTCCCCGCTGTTACATGATGAATACCTTCAAGTCACTGATTTAAGTGAAATTTGATACATTCTGAGAACAGCAAAAAGAAACCATTTAACATGTATAATTAATGTTATGCTTTTTGTCCTTATGATATACATTTAGAAATGTGAGGTACATATGGGTAAGCTGAGTTCTGTAAATATCAATTTTAATGCTTTCAGTGCTGTACTTCTGGGTAGTGTTTTTTTTAAAAAAAGAAAAGAGGCCTCACCTCAAAGAAAGCTCTTGAAAGCACACATCTTATTTGCATCCTAAATCAAGCATTTACAATGTTAGACACAATTTTATGATGGCTTTACATCTTTTTTGCGCTGCTATTGCATCACTATTGTGAGACATTAGCAGTGCAAGAAAAACATCATGTTCCAAAATAGGCCTCAGTTCATCAACATCAAGATACAGTTTCTTTAGAATATATATCTTTAGGATTGTGTAGGGGACGTAGAGAAGCAGAGACTTCTGTAAATGTCAAAGTTGTTGAAAAACTGTTTGTTTTTGAACCTTTTCCCTTGTCTTTTCTAATTTTTAAATACATGTTTTAATATTTTTGGAAATGTTTGTTCTTTTTTTTACAGATTGAAAGTATGAAAAAATATTTTAAAAAAGGTAACAAGAATTATAAGGTAAATGTTTTCTACTCTTTTTACCCGCAATGCACTGCTGATGATGTCATTGACAGTATCTCTCATTTAATCTCTATAGCTGTCTTTCTTTTTACATTATTCTCTGTTTACTTCCCTTATACTAACTCTTCTTTTTTTTAAAAAAATATTTTTTTAGTTCGCTTAAAGTTCGCGAACCGGTCAGCGAACTTGAAGCGAACCAAAAGAAATAGAGCTTGCCAGAGTGATAAACATTCTAGCAATTTTGTTTGAAAGGGGAGGTAGTTCTGAAAAGAACTGTTTTTTTTTGTTTTTGTTGTTTTATTTTTTATTTTATTTTTTTGAACATTTTTTGATTTTTTTTGTATTTTTAGAACTGTTTTATGTTTTTTTTGTGTTTTTTATGGAGGGGAGACAACAAAAAACAGGCATTGAAAACGGCTCAACTGGAGCAAAAAAAAAAATTACTTCTTGGGTGCATTAGGGCATTTATGATTTTCGAACGCCATGTTCATCAGGTTGACGCTCATGTTGCCATATGACAGCATAGCACCACAGTATATACAACTTAACTTCATATGCTGGAAGTTGGGTTGAATGTTTGGCACAGTTTCTTGTGCCTCTCTTCCCGTCAATGACATTGTGGAGGTCGATCTGGCCACAGGAGTTGTCGTGGGATTGTCTTGAAGATCCCTTAACTCAGCCCGGCTGTAGTTTAAGGGATGCCACCTGCTCATGTGTCGGTGCATCGTATAGTTGCCCATACTGTATTTCTTATCTGTGCCTCTCGACAATCTGTAATCACAGATGAGGCAGGTGGCATATTTAGCATTCACCTTCTTTGATCCAGGAGGGATGGAGAAAAACTGCCAGATGAAGCTTGTTTTTCGCTTTGAAACCCGGGGCAACTCTTCGACAAATTGTTGTTCCTCTCTGTCCTCTTCTTCTTCTTCCTCCTCTTCCTCCTCTCTGTTAGGGATAAATTGAGTAGGTGGTCCTCTCTTCTTATGAGGAGGTGGAGGTGGTGGTGGGGTTCCACCAGCTGCAGCAAGTACAGAAGCCATTGTTCAATTCTAGCTAAATGGTCTTTCTCTCACCAAGATGAAAGTCAGAGTGAGGAAATAAGGAGGGGTTCACATGATTTGGGGAAAGCAAAAGTTCTGAACCAATGAAAAGTGTTATTTTTAGGTCACATGACCTAGTCATACATCATTTGGAAACCAAAAGTGAAATGAACCAATGAAAAGTTTGATAAACAAGTCACATGACCTGTTCCGCTTACGTTACGCGGCGTGCGCCGCGTCCCAGATCGCTTCCGGTTCGCGGTCCCGAGCACTTGCGGGAGCGCTAACGCGGCGCGTCATTAGACGCATTACGCGATAACGTGATACGTCGCGCTTCCGCGACGCGTCACAGTTCCGCTAACGTAACGTTGACCGGTTCGCGGACTAGATCGCGGCATCAAGATGAGCTAACGGAAAGCTTCCCGGTTCCCCTTCCCACTATAACTTGCGCGTGCAATGCACTGCTGATGACATCACATATTACATCACTCATGACATGGTCAGTGGCATCACTCATGACATCACTGATGACACCATCCAGTGAATATGTGTCTTTCTTAAAAATAAATATTAGTGAGTTATGTTTAAATATTTAAATATATATATTAGTGTTTCACTTTGTGTATAAGTGGCTACATGTGTTGGTAAGTAGCTACATGCGTATGTATATGGGTTATTAGATATTTTTATTAGTATCAGTATGAGTGTCTATATGGTTTGGTGGGAGTGTTACTTAGCACATAGATGCATAAATGACTGACTCACTGTTTGTATGTGTTTTAAAGACAGCATATGTGCCGGACTGTATGGGTGAATGAGTGTGTATAAGTATGTGTTAGTAAGTGAATGACTGTCTTACTAGTGTCTTTATCAGTAACTACATATGTTTTAATCTAGTATATGTGAGTATTGATGTATATAAGTGAGTATATATGAGAGTGAGAGATTGAAAGAATTCTTGTTTTAATAAGTATGTGTTTCTATAAGTGATTTTTTAAGAGAGTAAGTATGTGTAAGTTTCTTTAGAAGTAAGGTGATAGAGTGTGTATAGCTGTATATGCTAAAAAATTGATGTTCAATAGTTTATTTGCATGTGTGAGTATGTGTATGAGCAACTTTTGGAAGACTGTCGGTGTGTTAACGGATGTATAGGTGTCTCACTACATATGATGAGTGAGTATATGTATGACTGACTATTTAGAACTGTTGATGAATGAGTGGATGTGTATATAAATGGTGGAATTACTGAATTGGTTGTTGCAACTGGTATAGATATCTTCACTTTTTTGAAAATATTAGTTTCTATTTTTGAATATGTGTTTCAAGGGTTACTTTACAGTGAAAGGAGGTCAGTCACTCTGTCACAAGGACGGTATCATCAGTGATGTCATGAGTGATGTCACTGACCATGTCATGAGTGATGTAATATGTGATGTCATCAGCAGTGCATTGCACGCGCAAGTTATAGTGAGTCCGACTAACTATAACGTGGGAATTTCAATGGTTTTATATCAGTAAAATTTCCAGCTAACTATAACTGGTGTGAAACCTATGGTTTTTTCAGTGAATTTCATAGGTTTTTTAAATGCTAATTCCTAACTATAACTGGTGTGAAACCTATGGTTTTTTCAGTGAATTTCATAGGTTTTTTAAATGCTAATTCCTAACTATAACTGGTGTGAAACCTATGGTTTTTTCAGTGAATTTCATAGGTTTTTTTAATACTAATTTTTAACTTTTTGTAGGGCTTCATACCTATGTACGTTTTATTGAATTTCTAAGCTTATTTTTTCGCAAATGTCTTTACCTGAGAAAGGTATGTTTTTCTAAAAATGAACCCTATAATGTATATTAAGATACTATTTTTATTTTAAAATAGTTTTTTCCTTTTTTTTTATATTTGACTCTGGAACGCTCCCGGTGCGCATACCGATAAACGCCCGGGTGCGCGCACCGTCAGCGCATCAACAAAAAAAAAGAAAAAAAAATAATGAAGGAGTGACCATAAGAAATGGGGACAGAGAGAGTGGTGTTAAGAGAAAGAGAGCTAAAGGGAGGAACACAGAGGGACTGTATAATAGATAGTAAGACAGATAAAAAGTGTAAGAGGAAATAACTGAGAAAAAAAAATGAATAAGGGAGCAAAAGAAAAGAAGAAATAGGAAGAAGACAAAAGCAGAGGTTCCGGGAGAATGTAAATGGATGATGAAAGTAAAAGGAAGGACAGTTAAGCATGTGAATAACAGGTAGTGACGGAATGAAAGAAAAGGAATAGTAGTGATGGAGGGATAGTAAATAGCAGTGAATATAAGCAAAGAGGGGTGAAACAGGGTACATGTAAGTGAATAAGGGTAAGACATGGGGAATAATACAGCGAAAGAAGAAAGAGAGTAAAAGAAGGAGTGTCACAAAGGAACTAAGTGAACAAGAAAAAAAGGTAAGTGAAGGAGTGTGCATAGACAGAGGTACTGAAAGAAGTTGAATGTGGTAGGAAGTAAACATGGAAGAAAAGAATAAGTGAGAAAAGCAAAGTAAGGAAACAGGGGTGAGGTAGGGTGAGAGAAAAATAGTGAAAATAAAACCAAAGATGATAACAAAAAAGATTTTGTAAACACACTTACCATATAATCAATGCAAACTTGTATCTATGAAAGATAAAAGAAAAAACACGTTATAATTTTTTAAAAATATATAATAAAATAGAAGCAACAGTTCATGAGGTTTAAAAATCTACAAAAGTTTACTAAGAAATGATGCAATAGTGAAGGATACAAAAACAGAAAGAAAGTAATGTAGAAAGAGAAAAAAAAGGAAAAAGAAATAGAAAGAAAACAAATTCCTAAAGATAAATAAGATACTAAAAGAATGTAAGATATCAAATCAAAATCAGTAAAGATAAGAAAATAAAAGAAAAATGAGTGAAAAGGAGAGAAATCTGATTGAGAAACTATAAATAAAAAAGAGGAATAGAAGATGATTGAGAGTGAGTGAAGTAAAGTAACAGAGTGAAGGGATGAAAGGAATGAAGTTAGTATAGAACGATGGATAAAACAGGAGTGAGAGAGTAAGTACACAGAAAGACAAAAGGAAGAACTAAGTGAACTACAGTACAATGGATGCGAAAGAAAAAAAATGGAGAAAAAGAAAGAGAGGGTTAGGAAACTAAAGCAGTGGTACTGTGAGAATATGAAAAAGATAAAAAGTGGTGGAAGGAACAGAGGAAATGCAGACAGTTCCTATTAGATTGAGAAGTTGTGAATGAAGTGCACTAAAGAAACAGCGATGAAAAAAAGAGTGTAAATTAGTAAAGAGAGGTAAATAAGGGTGAAAAAGAAAATGAGTGTAAGACAATGTGAACACAATATAAATTACACAATGCAAACTACACAATAACTTCTACAATATGTTACATTATTTATTTTTGCTGTTCTCAGAATATATTGAATTTCACTTAAATTAGTGAGATCAAAGTCTTCATCATATAACAGCGGGAAAAAAAAACACAATCTAAAAGATTGTGTTTAAAAAAACCCATTCAAACATACATCTCATATAAGTACACTAATCTTTGATTCACTTACTTTTCCGTGAGACCAAATTGCAGATAGTGAAGGTCCTTTTGGTGGAAAAAAGTCTGCTGTGCTCTATAACTTCCATTTCATCGACTTCCTATGAAAAAAGATCTAACAACATCATATGTTACACTTTCCTCACGGCCAATTTGTGTCAGATATATCAGTATTTTTTACTTTGAGATCCACTTAAAGTATCTACATGAGATTGCAGATAGTGAAGGTCCTTTTGGTGAAAAAAAGTCTGCTGTGCTGTATAACTTCGATTTCATCAACTTCCTATGAAAAAAGATCTAACAACATCATATCTTACATTTTCCTCACGGCCAATTTGTGTCAGATATATCAGTATTTTTTACTTTGAGATCCACTTAAATTATCTACATGAGATAAATAATTTAAAATATTAGATTAACTAACTAACTAACTAACTTTTATTAACTATTCCCGTCTTCAAAGGCCAATTCCCTTTACTAAAACTTTGGTTTTAAAAACACTAGATAAGAATTTGTAGAGTCATAAGGCAAACGTTGTTTATAAGTTAAATGAGAATCATTGCAGTAACTCCATCCATTTTCAGATTTTAAGTAGCATGTATAATGTCCTGAGGTGGTCGAAGATCCATCATGATAAATAATAGCTTCAGTTGTAAAGGTCCTTCCAGAAATTGATAACTGAGAAGCCACAAAATTTTTGATAGAAGTTGTCAATTTAGTTCCATCAGGTCTACATCGTTGGAAAACTAAAATAATATACTGCCCATACGTTTGTATAAATAATGTGGACAGCATTGTACAGTTACATTGGGTACACACCATATTATGATCTGCTGCTTTAACTAGATTTTTAAAAGACACTGATTTACAGTCTGGTAAAGTCAAATATATAAATCTTTCAGTGTCTATTCTAGTAGTACTTGATAAACTACAATTGTGGCAGTCATGCTGCCATTGATAAGAAAGACTGAAAAGATTATCTACATCTACACCTTCATCTTCCAAAACACCAAACATATACATTAAAAATTCCTGACAATCCTGCTGAATGTTCTGTGAAAATTTATCTTGACCAGAACACAAATCTAAAATATTTCGAATTTCTGTTACACTTTCTATTTGTGCTGTAACACTGCTACATTTCTGAAACACAGAATTCAATAAACCACACAATCTTTGATCCCGATTTTCAACAATCTGTTCTTGTAAACTTTTAAGAAAAAAAACAACATTAACCACTACATTAGCATAGCAGTTGACACCAGAACTATTTTCAAACTGAAATCCAACAACATTTTCTCCACAATTCTTTTTCTTCCTGTTTTCAATTACAGTTTTCTCTACTTTTTGTCTTTTTGCAACTACCTCACTACAATTATCCTCATTTCTTCTTTTTCGGCCTACCACACGTTTTTCAAACAGAGGATATTGAGGCAAATGTGGAGCATACTCTCTTCTTAACCTATTGTATTCTTTAACACAATCTAGATCGGCAGAAATCTTTGTCTCATCACACGCAATCAAGTACAATCCTGATAAAGTTCTGACTCGAGATAATGCCACATATGCCATACCCTCTTTAAACACAGATCTTCCAATGTTCACCAATGCACTATCTACACTTAAACCTTGAGATTTATGAATTGTCACCGCATACGCCAAACAAACAGGAAACTGTTTTCGGCGAACATATAAGTCTTTTACAAGTAAAAATCTAGCAGAACAACGACTTATTTGTTGTACTTGTTCAATGCCATCAAATTTTATTTTTAAAAATTCAATTCCATCTCTATTTCTGTAATTCACAAAATCAACAACATAACCCATTGCTCCATTTACCAGACCGCTTTCAACATTTAAATTCCTTCTCAAAATGATACGACAATTTAAACACACATTCAGAGTCTTTTCAAAACCAGCTGTTTTTGAAATACTTTTCTCCAATGAATGCAATTTAGTTTTCAAATTTTCTGACAAAACAATTGTTGCACCCATATGCTCTATTTTATCTATTGCTTCCAGTTTCACAATCTCTTCATTTTCTAAGTCTAACATTTTTTGGTTGAAGATAGAACATTCTTGCAGAGTTGGCATCAAACATATCCCAGATTTCTTCTCAGTCATTTTTTTAAAAATATTCTCTGGAAGAATGTTTTCATTTGCATACAAATTTGAAATTAATCGACTATGCAAAGCTTTTTTCCCTTTCTCAGTCATTTTTCCAATTCTTACATCTTGTAGAATATTTTTATAATCTTCATCCTTGGCCTGTCGCATATTTTGAAGCAGTTCAGCATATTTAAAATTTAGCCATATATTAACATTTCCAATGCTTCCAAGGGACTTCCTGGTATCTTCATGCGTGAGCATTTTAAACACTGGTTGTCCTTTTACTGGAGTCAACTGCAATAGATCTCCAAAAACAATAATGTGTTTTCCTCCAAATAACACATCATAGTCTGTTTTAAGAATTTCTTGCATTCTCAAATGCACAAAAGCAAGCATTAGATTTGAGACCATGCTTACTTCATCTATGATAAGAAGTTTCATTTTCTTCAAGACTCTTGAAACTTCAGAACACGCATCTCCAGATAGCTTGTTGTAATGCAATTTATTATCATGTTCAACTGGCAGCATCAATAAACGATGTAGAGTAATCCCTTTAATGTTATGTGCTGCCAGACCAGTAGGAGCAGTTACAACACAAGACAGTGGTGAATCAGTCCTTTTCTGCAGATAACTTGCAACGGCTTTAATTAGAAAACTTTTTCCTGTCCCCGCTTCTCCACTTACATACAGTCGGACAGGGTCAAATAATATACATGAGCACTCTTTTTTCTCATGTCTGAATCCATGTTCAATCTGCTCTGTGACTTCATCATATATCTTTTTCTGCTCAATGTTTAGTTGCTTTACCAAATCTTCTAAGTTAACTCCATCCTCTTGAGCTTGTTCCATAGCTCTTTCCACCTCATCCATAGCAGTGGCAGCTTCATTTTGGATAATTGGTCCTCCTAGTGGATCCTGGCTCAATGAAGTAGAACTCTGACTATCTTGAGAACTGTTTCTAGCTATCTCTTCAGCAATTGTGGTTTCTTGCTCCATTTCTTCATTCAACATTTGCAGATAATTTAGAAAAATAGGACATTATATGGTATCCTTAGTTGCATTAAAAGAGTCTTCATAACAGAGAAAATCTCCAAGTAGTTCCTCTTCTGTACGCCATGGCTTAAAGAGTTGCAAAAGAGCTAAATAGTAAAATTCTCTTTTGTCTACAACTTCACAACTCAATTTTCGATGATTAATCAAATGGCCTTTTTTCTGCTTCACTAGACATCCTTCATAGCCAATGAGTGCATATTTTCCATTATTGATATCTTCTGTGATGTTCCTCTTATAACTGTAGTTTTGAAGAACTTCATACAAACATGTGTTCTCAAGGTGAGTACTTCTATTTGGATAGTATGTATCCAACATATTTGTCTTCAAAATATCTGTACTGTTTGGTTCTTTTTCCGCCAAATATTCAATTTCTTGTACAGATTTCAAAACTCGGTTTCGTGTTGCAGCAAGACCAAGACTCACCCAAATGATTGTTCTTGATTTGGCATAGAGACTTGCTGATGATAACCGATCAGAACATTCATATGCTCCAATTTCTCGATGCGACAACATCTTCAGACTGAAACTGTATAATTTCTTGCTTAGACTCTTTTCATGTGAAATGTCCTCCCACATTTCCTTCAGTTCTGTCTTTTCTTTTTTGGTGATGTAAGATGTCACATATCGAGCCACAGCAATAGAGTTGTCAGCAACGAACTGAATATCCATGTTAGCATTCCACATGGACAAAATCACTGGGTTGCAATCGTTGATGTACTTAGATTCTTCATTTCTTTTCAAATTATATGTGTTTTTGGGAGATTTTCTCGTCACAGTATGTCGTACAGATGACATCAAATTATTTACTCTTCCCTTAGTAATCACTGGTCGAGGAAATGCAAAACGACATTTCGTGTAGTACTTTTCCTTGTTTTTAAATTTTCGACGACAGTACTTTCCACAACGATGAGATTGAAAACGTAAAACTTGTTGCCTTAAATTGTTTTCTTCAGTAGATTTTGGAACAGCACATGTTGAATACTCTTCAATGAAACTCATCACTGTTTCATCTGAATCTGATCCAAATTTGGGTGCATCTTTAATCCACAACAACATATGTATATGAGGAGCACCTCTCGCTTGATATTCCTTCCTCCAAAAGAAATCCAAAACCTCTCCAAGGGGAGGATTTTTTTTGTTGGTAATAAAAGACATCATAGCTTCAAATCTATGATTAAAATATCTGCAAACATTCACTGGATCTAAAGAACACAGTTCTCCTGGTGTTTTCAATTCTATATTTGGTATGTTTTCATTTGCCTCTCGTAGAAATTGAAGTAAATCGTCCCATGCATACTCAGCACAGCTAAGAGTGAGGAACCATGTAGGAGTTCCTAAGTTTCTTAGCATACATTTCAATTCTCCATGACGACGAAACCAATACTCGTTGGTTCCACGTTGACATGCCATGAGATTGATTAGCTGAGATTCCAAAATACTGTCTTGCAGATTAACTTTCTCCATAAAGTCCCTTGCACAAACATTCTGCAAATGAGGTCCACTTTTTAATATATGATTAACTGCATAAGAAAGCCCAGACAAATCACTTTCAAACAGTAGATGAAATAAATATGGAATGCATTGACGAAACCTTGGATCTTCTGCATATAATCTTAGAGTCCGGTATTCAGCTGCAGGAATTTGAACTGGTCGATCATCATATCGTCCACCACAACCTGTTGGAAATAATTGTGGAAAACAATGAGCTTCCAAACTTTCTTCCCATACACTAATGGGACTTCCTTTTGCTGCTTTCATTTGAAACAAGTCAATTGCATTTCCCATTACTTCTTTGGAATGCAAAGGATGAACAGTATAATGTTCATATATTTCTTCAGTTCTAGACACATCAACTTTTTCAATTTGACCAACTGAAGAATCACTATCTTCTTCTGTAGCTGTTTCCTCTACTCCAACACTTACATTTTTGTAGTACTCATTGTTTTTAACTAAATACAACGTTGCCTTCTTGACTTTTTTAACATCCACTAAATCTTGCCAAATTTTCTTACTCTTTGTTGGAACCCCATTAACTAGAATAACTAAAGGATCTTCTTCTACTCTTTCTACACCAATTGTATCAATATTTTTCTTTACATCTAGCGGCAAATAAACAACTCTTCCCTTTAATCCTCTCAGTAAATCTGATGGAGGCAATTTCCCTGTCTTAGGCTCCATGCGTACAATAGCCTGAAAAGGATGGACACATTGAATCAAAATAGATTCATAAGTATTTAGATCCATCAATTCAGAAGGAATATCTATCAACTGAAGATTATTATAAACTGCTCTTGCAGGCATTCTATTTTCATTTAATTTTTTCAAACAATAATTGCAAATACGCTGATCCAAACTCAAATCAAAAGAATTCTCCACCAACAAATAACTTACAAAATCCTCCCATTCACTATTATTTTCCAATTCACTTTTTGCATATAAATCAACTAACCTAGTCTGAATTTTATAATGAGTCCGTCGACAACACACACAAGTTAAATTAGGCCTCTCACTTGATTTCACCTTAAACTTGATAATTTCCTCATCAAACTTTTCAATACTTGAAATTTGTCCATTATCTTCTGCATTACCATCCATTACTATATCTATTTCTACACTGTCCTCTTTGTTCCCAAAACAACAAAACTCAATTTCTTCACAAATAGTCTTCACATCCACTTCAGATCCATGCAAAAGAGCACTATTTAACTGTTTAAGCTTAAGTGCAGGACTTTTTGCATAATACAACTTCCTCACTAATTTCCTTACGTTAATATGATGCACTGCTAACATCCTAAAATGATGAAAAACACTCCGACAAACTTTTCTAGAAAGACATGCTAGTGAATGCCCTTGCAAACCTGTGCTTTCTCTCACTCTGCAAGGATCTAACTCTTGCAGGATCTTCATTTTTTGTTTGAGACTTTTTTTACTATATGTACGTAAGAAATTTCGAAGCAAATCAATTGATTCCTGTCGCACACTACAAATACTACTGCATTTCCATGTGTACACTGGACCCTTAGTACGTCTCCCTAAAACTTCATCAGCTAACACCTCTTCTGCATCTCTAGATACAAGTTTCTCTTTTTCCATCACACAACTATCTTTCACCTCATATGCACGACCACTGGTGTCAACTGCATGCACCAAATCATTTTCCTGAAAGTAACTCTCCTCATTAAAAAAAGGCTCAGAACTTGAACTATGCATCCATTCACCAGAAAATACTTCACAAAAATTACTCCGATTAATAATTCTTTTCCATCTACTGTTCGATTTGAAAACATCCATTGCCTTATTAAGTATCCTAATTCTATTGATTATTAAAATAAATAATTTTTTCTTAACTTCAAAAGCCTGATCAACAATCTTTTCTACACTTTTCTTTTTCTTGTAAAAAGCAGCTTTTAGTTTACTTTTCTTATCATTTTTTAGCAAATTTAAAACTACCCTATTGCGAAACATTCGCCTACGAATGTCCCTAAAAACATTTACCCTTCTATTGCTAACCATTCTCTTCTCTCCTGGTCCAATGGAAACATTTTTTGTGGGCTTCTCTTTCCTTTTTAGATTTGTTGACTTTTTCTGTATATTCACATTAGCAATTTCATTTTTTTTCCTACGACATATGTTGCGAAGAAAAGACTTAATTGGCTTACCAGAAGCTTTTCTGGTGTTTTTTGAAGTACTTGTTGAAGAGGATTCCATAAAGTCTGTTGTTGATGTTCTCCTTTTCCGTATGGTATTTTTGATATTTCTTTGCCTTGAAGGCATTTTTGCTTCCTTTTCAGAAGTTGATTTGAATCTGTTGTTCTGTTAAAAAACACATGAAAGACCACTATTAGCAAACAACAAAGTAATGTTAAAAAGCAAACAATATAAACAATAAATTGCAACATATTTAAGTTTATACAATAGCAACTCATGGCTTTATTTTTAAAGGCCTTGCGCCACCAGTGCGTCACTTATTACCCATGTTTAAAGTGATGCATCAGCTGCACATGGCATTCATAAATAAGGGCCAAATACATATGGCTGAGATACCCGCCACCCCCTCTCAACACAATCCCCAAATGAGGGAAACCGGAAACGGTTCTTGAAGTTTTTGGAAGTGGGAGGGAGTGACCCTCCCGGCCGTATTTATTAAAAACAAAAAATTAAAACATTTAAACATTAATGTACAATTTCATACCACACTGCGATGTTTGGCTAACCTTAACAGATTCTCTAATACAGAGGTTCTCCTAGCCGATCTAACATCCTACAAAACATTTACTTGAAATATTGAAATTGTACATCCTAACGTTTAAGGGCCAACGGCAAGGTCGTAACCGGTGTCAAGATCCCTAACCAGACATACCCCCCCCCACTTGGGAGGGGCGACAGCACTGAGGCGTACTCACGTGCAACTACTACAATTTCCCTTGTCTTGACGGGGGCACTTATCAACTCGACGCCAGTTAAAGGTCGTTCGAAGACTCGTGTGAGGTATCTAGAAGGTATCGTAGACCTCCCCCCAACCCCACACAACTTACCGCATCTGCCGTCGCAGATGTCACTGGCCCCGGGAAATTCCCCAGGAGGGCGCTGTAACCCCTCCTACACAGGAAGGGGCCTTGACCGCCTTTCCTCTTCTTCCGGCGACCCATCCTTAGAAGGGACCGCCTCCCCGTTGAGGGGCCAAAGGCCACCTCCCCCGAGCGCTCCCATCCGTGTTGGGTGACGCCCACTCATAGGGATCTTCCAATTAGTGCTCACCGATCATGACCTTACCGCCTACCGCCTGACCGAAATAAATACGACAAGTGCTAACTAAACGAAACTACATTGGCCACTATGACCGAAAAACCTGTGTCTAAATGGACCTTAAATCCGACATTCTTTAGTCACCAACTTGTAACATTATACCAATCTTTATTACACATTAAATATCAACATAACACCAAAACAACCTGAAAACGAAATAGAATAACTGATCAACTTTATTAAAACAACTAGCTGTCCTCAGGGGCTGGTGGGTGGGTCAAAATTGGCTCTTCGTTCCGTCTCGAGCTCACGTGCAGCGGGGAGGTGCAGCTTCAGAGCACAGGAACAAGAGGATGTCTTCTGGTCTTGCGTCTCTTTTTATCCATCTTCAGGGCGGGCGTAAACCCGCCCCTGCCTGCCCCGAGGGCGTGGCCGGCGGCGTCCGTGTCTAGGCCAGCCCACTCAAGGGCGGGAAAAAGCGCGCCCCGGCTACGCCGCTTCGGGCATACCAGCCGAGACGCGCCTCCCGCCCAAAAATGTCTTCCCGGGGGGATCGAGGCACTCTGCCATACGTTCGGGGGGACCGAGTGGTCGCCCCTTTCCATATGGCTGAGATACCCGCCACCCCCTCTCAACACAATCCCCAAATGAGGGAAACCGGAAACGGTTCTTGAAGTTTTTGGAAGTGGGAGGGAGTGACCCTCCCGGCCGTATTTATTAAAAACAAAAAATTAAAACATTTAAACATTAATGTACAATTTCATACCACACTGCGATGTTTGGCTAACCTTAACAGATTCTCTAATACAGAGGTTCTCCTAGCCGATCTAACATCCTACAAAACATTTACTTGAAATATTGAAATTGTACATCCTAACGTTTAAGGGCCAACGGCAAGGTCGTAACCGGTGTCAAGATCCCTAACCAGACATACCCCCCCCACTTGGGAGGGGCGACAGCACTGAGGCGTACTCACGTGCAACTACTACAATTTCCCTTGTCTTGACGGGGGCACTTATCAACTCGACGCCAGTTAAAGGTCGTTCGAAGACTCGTGTGAGGTATCTAGAAGGTATCGTAGACCTCCCCCCAACCCCACACAACTTACCGCATCTGCCGTCGCAGATGTCACTGGCCCCGGGAAATTCCCCAGGAGGGGGCTGTAACCCCTCCTACAAAAGAAGGGGCCTTGACCGCCTTTCCTTTACTTCCGGCGACCCACCCTTAGACGGGACCGCCTCCCCACTGAGGGGCCAATGGCCACCTCTCCCGAGCGCTCCCATCCGTGTTGGGTGACGCCCACTCATAGGGATCTTCTAATTAGTGCTCACCGATCATGACCTTACCGCCACAGGTCCGGATAGTTGACCGGCTATCCGGACCCCCCACAAGACTCCTACCTAAAGGTCATGTTTTAACGTTTTTAACCAAGCTAAGAAGTCTCCTATGAGTAACTCATTCCCCACCCTTGACAAATGCACACCATCCCCCAAATACATACTGTCATCATTAATACAACTATGCGAGATCGAATGCAATGTCTTGGAACGGAACAACCTACTCACTTTGTTATTCAATTTTTAACAGAATGATTCAAAGCAGGGATCGAGATAGCCCCCCGCCACACTTTTCGTGGGATCATATGAGACCACGCAATTATGCACCCCGGAACTCTCCTCGCTAACCAACTTACCGTGGAAAGCATAGCCTCCAGGAGAGGTCTACCGGTGGTGACCAAATCATTGCCCCCTAAATGCACTATGACTATGGACGGCGGTGACCTCATCCGCCCTAACAGACCCTCAAAGAATGCTTGAAACTGAGCAATACAGAGACCGGGGCCAGTGTCATCTGCGACGGCAGATGCAGTAAGTTGTGTGGGGTGGGGGGAGGTCCACGATACCTTCTAGATACCTCACACGAGTCTTCGAACGACCTTTAAATGGCGTCGAGTCTTAAGTGCCCCCGTCAAGTCAAGGGAAATTGTTAGTAGTTGCACTTGAGGTAAGCCTCTGTGCTGTCGCCCCTCCCAAGTGGGAGGGGTAAGTCTGGTTAGGGATCTTGACACCGGTTATGACCTTGCCGTTGGCCCTTAAACGTTAGGATGTACAATTTCAGTATGTCTAGAGAATGTTTTGTAGGATGCTAGTTCGGCTAGGAGAACCTCTGTATTAGAGAATATGTTAAGGTTAGCCAAACATCGCAATGTGTTAATGAAATTGTACATAACATGAAACGTTTAATGTTTTTAATTTGTTTTAATAAATACGGCCGGGAGGGTCACTCCCTCCCACTTCCAAAAACTTTAAGAACTGTTTCCGGTTTCCCTCCTTTTGGGGATTGTGTTGAGAGGGGGTGGCGGGTATCTCAGCCATATGGAAAGGGGCGACCACTCGGTCCCCCCGAACGTATGGCGGAGTGCCTCGATCCCCCCGGGAAGCCATTTTTGGGCGGGAGGCGCGTCTCGGCTGGTATGCCCGAAGCGGCGTAGCCGGGGCGCGTCTTTTCCCGCCCTAGAGTGGGCTGGCCTAGACACCGACGTAGCCAGCCCCGCCCCAGGGGCAGGCAGGGGCGGGTTTACGCCCGCCCTGAAGACGGATAAAAAGAGACGCAAGACCAGAAGACGTCCTCTTGTTCTTGTGCTCCGAAGTTGCACCTCCTCGCTACACGTGAGCTCGGGACAGAACGAAGAGCCAATTTTGACCCACCCACCAGCCCCTGAGGACAGCCAGTTGTTTTGTAATAAAGTGAATTTATAAATAGGTTTTCCGTTTCGTTTACAGGCTGTGAAGGTATCAGTTTGATGTTGAGCCTAATAAAGAATGGTGAATGTCGTGTAGGTTTTTACGATTAAAATGATTTGATATAGTGTTGTATCTTTAAGCATGCTCTTTCGGTCGTAGCGACCAATGTTTACGTAGGTTTGTGTAAGAATTGTCGTATTTATTTTTTGGTAGGCGGTAAGGTCATGATCGGTGAGCACTAATTAGAAGATCCCTATGAGTGGGCGTCACCCAACACGGATGGGAGCGCTCGGGAGAGGTGGCCATTGGCCCCTCAGTGGGGAGGCGGTCCCGTCTAAGGGTGGGTCGCCGGAAGTAAAGGAAAGGCGGTCAAGGCCCCTTCCTTTGTAGGAGGGGTTACAGCCCCCTCCTGGGGAATTTCCCGGGGCCAGTGTCATCTGCGACGGCAGATGCGGTAAGTTGTGTGGGGTGGGGGGAGGTCCACGATACCTTCTAGATACCTCACACGAGTCTTCGAACGACCTTTAAATGGCGTCGAGTCTTAAGTGCCCCCGTCAAGTCAAGGGAAATTGTTAGTAGTTGCACTTGAGGTAAGCCTCTGTGCTGTCGCCCCTCCCAAGTGGGAGGGGTAAGTCTGGTTAGGGATCTTGACACCGGTTATGACCTTGCCGTTGGCCCTTAAACGTTAGGATGTACAATTTCAGTATGTCTAGAGAATGTTTTGTAGGATGCTAGTTCGGCTAGGAGAACCTCTGTATTAGAGAATATGTTAAGGTTAGCCAAACATCGCAATGTGTTAATGAAATTGTACATAACATGAAACGTTTAATGTTTTTAATTTGTTTTAATAAATACGGCCGGGAGGGTCACTCCCTCCCACTTCCAAAAACTTTAAGAACTGTTTCCGGTTTCCCTCCTTTTGGGGATTGTGTTGAGAGGGGGTGGCGGGTATCTCAGCCATATGACTGTGGTCGAGTGCATCAATAGTCAGGCAGCACGTTGTAAACTGATCTTAAGACTGCTTAAAGAAATTGTTTTACTATGTATGCAATTGAACGTGCTATTCAGAGCAAAACACGTGCCAGGGGTGATGAATCAGGCAGCTGACGCACTGTCTCGTTTTCAAATGCAGGCTTTTTCTGGTTTCCTTCCCTCAGCGGACCCGGAGCCGGCACCCTTTACCGAGGCTCTCTGGTCTCTCGGTGCCCCGAACTTCGTCACCTCGTGGGAGAGAGTCTAGCACCAAGGACGAGGAAGGCATATGAAGGGGCGTTTCGGGCCTATTTAGCCTTTTTGGGGAGTGATAGAGAGCGACTTTGGGGTCATGAGGAATGGGTGGTGAATTTCCTGATGTCCTTACGTAGGGCTGGGAAATCGGTGGCTACGGCCCAGAGGCATCGTGCTGCCATTTCCTTTGTTGCCAGAGCACACGCTATCCAGGACCCAACAGCGTCCTTCGTTGTACAGAAAGCGCTGCGTGGGTGGCAACGCCTGGAGGGTCGCAGAGTAGATGAAAGGCGCCCGATAGGTTTGGATAGATTGTCCCAGTTGTTGGCTACACTTCCTGCCACATGTTCATCCCAGTTTGAGGCAGTGCTGTTCCGAGCCGCGTTTACGCTAGCATTTCACGGAGCAATGCGGGTAAGCGAACTAGTTGCAAGGAACAAACTGGATGTGGCGGGGGGTTTGTGCCGGGAACACGTCCAGATCAGGGGAGAAACAATGACTATCTCCTTTGTAAGGTCTAAGACTGACCAGGATGGGATGGGTGACTGCGTCATCATACGCAGGATTCCTGGGTCCTCCATATGTCCGGTAAAGTGTTTAGAGGATTACCTAGCACGAAGGGTGGCATCATGGGGGGGGACCTTGTTAAGACACGCAGACGCCACCCCACTGACGAAATTTCAGTTTCAGCGGGTGCTTGCGATGTCTGTTGCCGCTGCGGGCTTGAACCCGGGCGAATTTGGGACCCATTCCTTTCGGATAGGGGCTGCTACTGAAGCTACAGCCAGGGGTCTTAATGTTGAGCAAGTGAAACGAATGGGGCGTTGGTCCTCCAATTGTTATAAAAGATATGTGCGGTTGCACATGTTGTGAAGCTGTAATTATGTACTCTGTACTCACGCTTCTTGTTTTTGTTTGGTTTCAGTTACGCAAGCCTACGAGGCGGGGCGGACTATGCAGTCGACCTTACACCGGGCCAGCGGTCAGACATCACCGGCTGTGAAAAAGGAGGTGTGGGTCGTGGGCCACTCATACGTGAGGCGTGCCGCAGACGTATTCAAAGCAGGTGACATGATTCACGTAGCTGGGGAATACGGGTACAGGATGTCCTTCTACGGAAGGGGCGGTCTCTGTATTGACCAGTTTCAAACATTCTTTGAGGGTTTGTTAGGGCGGACAAGGTCACCGCCGTCTATAGTTATAGTGCATGTTGGGGCAATGATTTGGTCACCATCGGTAGACGACTACTCCTGGAGGCAATGCTTTCCACTGTAAGTTGGTTGGCAAGTCGGCCATCTTTGTGCTGACCATTTTGTGCCGAAAATGGCGCCAAAACCTATGCTTCCCGCCGAATCTGTCCACAGCCCCAGCTCCTCAGAAGACACGGCTGGTTTATTCCAGACGATTCTACCATTGAAATCCGCCAAGAATGCTAACCAAATACGCATGTCCTGGCGGATCTCGGCCGATAGTCTCGTGCGATGATGGCCTTCTTTAATGCCGACCATCGCTTGGGCAATTGAACGGGAAAAGGGGCGGGCCATTGGTATCACCCTCAGGGCAAAATTCAACTGTCCCACCACTTGCTGTAATTGTTGCAGCGTAACTTTCGATGCATTTATACACAGTTGCAGCGCAGCCCTGAACTTCAACACTTTCTCGGCTGGCAAACGGAAACACCCCTCAATGGAGTCCAACTCGATCCCCAGAAACTCGAGGCAAGTCGTAGGACCCACTGTTTTACCCGGCGCCAATGGCACGCCTAACTGTTTCATCAACACACAAAATTCGGCCAAGGCCCGGCCACATTCAAGACCCCCAGCTGCCCCAAGAAATAAGAAATCATCAAGGTAGTGCATTACATCTTGGAAACCCGTTTTCTTTGTGAAAACCCATTGTAGAAAACAACTGAATTTCTCGAAATAAGCACAGGATATAGAACACCCCATTGGCATACACCTATCCATGTAATAACAACCCTGAAACATGAAACCTAGGAGACGCTGGTCGTCTGGGTGTACCGGGAGCAATCGGAACGCTGACTCGATATCTGACTTCGCCATCAGCGCCCCGGGCCCCAGGCGATTCAAAATGGCTACGGCCTCATCGAAGGATGCGTACCGCACCGAACACACTTCTGGATCGATTGCCTCATTTACGGAAAGACCTCGTGGAGCTGATAAGTTATGAATTAGTCGGAACTCTCCAGGGTCTTTCTTGGGGACTACCCCTAAGGGAGAACAAACAAAATTCTGGACTGGGGGTACACTAAACGGGCCAGCGACCCGACCTCGAGTCACCTCTTTTCGGATCTTTTCCTGTACTACGGTTGTATGCTGCAGGACGGAAAGTTGGTTTTTACACTTATCCACACCCTGAAAGTCCCCTACCGGGATGCGGAAACCATACGAAAAACCGTTTCGCAGCACCCCAGCAGAAGTACGATCCGGGTAATCACTGAGCCAAGGGATCATTGCCAGGGTATCAATGGGAGTGGGTAAAGGCGCCCCTCGGACTATATTAGACCTGTTTGGCACCTCCTCTCCCCCCGTTATCACCCGTTCTGGCTCTGCACGAGACCTCAGGATGGGACGACCCACAACCACTACATTCATGTTTGAATTTACATGATCCCTGCGGTCTCGTACATTTTCCTCTGTTGTAATTAAAACAGAAACCCTTTCTTCCGGTATTGCCGGTAGGTTTCGAGTGATCGTCGGCCCCCGAACCTGATCGAAAGGGCGTCCCCGCATATTGTCGGGAGGATTCACCCACATTACTTCCTACCAACGGCATTTTTAACATCCCTGACTCCTTCATTTTATCCCAGGTCAAGGCATCATAACAATCCCAGGTTAAACTTTTATTATGCTCCTTTTCCTTTCTGAACATATTATCGTAACAAAACCAATGATTCCCCTGGTGCGATGTCGAGTACCCCATGATTCGTGATTGGTAGATTGGGAACTCGGAAAGCAACTCAGGCCTACGTTCGCCCAGGATTGATGTAAAAATTCCCCAGGCATTGCCCCAATTGGCGATATTCTCATTCACTTTAAAGGCGGCCATTTTTGCGCGCCAAACACTCGGGTGCATTAGGTCCTTCTGACTCTTTACATGCTCAACCTCATAATGATCAACAAGTAACGAAAAAATGTTCACATACTCCCCCGCCCAAATCTTTTCCTTAATTGCCAAAGGAACATGTTGCCCCAACTTTTCTCTCCGAGAGGGTGTTGACTCATCCCTCGCGATCGGCAATGGCCGCTTACCTGCACCTGACGCTGCCTCTGTGGTCGCAACCGTCCCTGGTGTCTTGTCCCCCACTGCAGCCGGCACGGGCACCTTGGCTGCTTCCCGCTTCTCACGCAATTGCTTAATCAGCTCCTGCGCTTCGACAGCCGTGGCGCCCTCGTTACCTTTTCCCAACCACGCTGCCAATTGTGCTGCCAACTCGGGCGGCATATCATCCTCGGACACGGGGGTGATCGGATTCCCCTCCTCTGGCACGGGAATTGGAGCCTCGAGCGGAGCACTGGGACCGGGGATCTCCTCTCCCGCTGCCCCCCTCCTGGGCCTCTTGTTTTTCCCTCCCGGGGCTGCTCCCGCCAAAGGACGTTTTGGACCCCTTTCTTCATTCATGTCCACCCGCTTCCTTAGCTCGGACATCTCCTTCATGAGAACACGCAGCATCTGGTCGGTATTCATACGCTTCCCAACCTTCTTCGGCATTCTCCAACAAAGTAACTGAAAAACAAACAAGAACGATTAAAACGCTCAAAATTGGCTCTTCGTTCCGTCTCGAGCTCACGTGCAGCGGGGAGGTGCAGCTTCAGAGCACAGGAACAAGAGGATGTCTTCTGGTCTTGCGTCTCTTTTTATCCATCTTCAGGGCGGGCGTAAACCCGCCCCTGCCTGCCCCGAGGGCGTGGCCGGCGGCATCCGTGTCTAGGCCAGCCCACTCAAGGGCGGGAAAAAGCACGCCCCGGCTACGCCGCTTCGGGCATACCAGCCGAGACGCGCCTCCCGCCCAAAAATGTCTTCCCGGGGGGATCGAGGCACTCTGCCATACGTTCGGGGGGACCGAGTGGTCGCCCCTTTCCATATACCAATCAATTGCACCCAAAAATCGATTTTTGAATAACATGTAAGAAACACTTCGCAAAACCTAAGTACAACCACTCAATATCATCAAACAAAGTCAGGGTCTGATTTATAAAGGCCTTGCGCCACCAGTGCATAACTTATTACCCATGTTTAAAGTCATGCATCGGCTGCACATGGCAATCATAAATAAGGGCCAAATACATATACCAATCAATTGCACCCAAAAATCGATTTTTGAATAACATGTAAGAAACACTGCGCAGAACCTATGTACAACCAATCAATATCATCAAACAAAGTCAGGGCCTTATTTATGAAAGCCTTGCGCCACCAGTGCGTCACTTATTACCCATGTTTAAAGTCATGCATCAGCTGCACATGGCAATCATAAATAAGGGCCAAATACATATACCAATCAATTGCACCCAAAAATCGATTTTTCAATAACATGTAAGAAACACTGCGCAGAACCTATGTACAACCAATCAATATCATCAAACAAAGTCAGGGCCTTATTTATGAAAGCCTTGCGCCACCAGTGCGTCACTTATTACCCATGTTTAAAGTCATGCATCAGCTGCACATGGCAATCATAAATAAGGGCCAAATACATATACCAATCAATTGCACCCAAAAATCGATTTTTCAATAACATGTAAGAAACACTGCGCAGAACCTAAGTACAACCACTCAATATCATCAAACAAAGTCAGGGCCTTATTTATGAAAGCCTTGCGCCACCAGTGCGTCACTTATTACCCATGTTTAAAGTCATGCATCAGCTGCACATGGCAATCATAAATAAGGGCCAAATACATATACCAATCAATTGCACCCAAAAATCGATTTTTGAATAACATGTAAGAAACACTGCGCAGAACATATGTACAACCAATCAATATCATCAAACAAAGTCAGGGCCTTATTTATGAAAGCCTTGCGCCACCAGTGCGTCACTTATTACCCATGTTTAAAGTCATGCATCAGCTGCACATGGCAATCATAAATAAGGGCCAAATACATATACCAATCAATTGCACCCAAAAATCGATTTTTGAATAACATGTAAGGAACACTGCGCAGAACCTAAGTACAACCACTCAATATCATCAAACAAAGTCAGAGCCTTATTTATGAAAGCCTTGCGCCACCAGTGCGTCACTTATTACCCATGTTTAAAGTCATGCATCAGCTGCACATGGCAATCATAAATAAGGGCCAAATACATATACCAATCAATTGCACCCAAAAATCGATTTTTCAATAACATGTAAGAAACACTGCGCAGAACCTATGTACAACCAATCAATATCATCAAACAAAGTCAGGGCCTTATTTATGAAAGCCTTGCGCCACCAGTGCGTCACTTATTACCCATGTTTAAAGTCATGCATCAGCTGCACATGGCAATCATAAATAAGGGCCAAATACATATACCAATCAATTGCACCCAAAAATCGATTTTTGAATAACATGTAAGAAACACTGCGCAGAACCTATGTACAACCAATCAATATCATCAAACAAAGTCAGGGCCTTATTTATGAAAGCCTTGCGCCACCAGTGCGTCACTTATTACCCATGTTTAAAGTCATGCATCAGCTGCACATGGCAATCATAAAAAAAGGCCAAATAAAAATACCATTCATTTGCACCCAAAATCGATTTTTAAATAACATGTAAGAAACACTGCGCAGAACCTAAGTACAACCACTCAATATCATCAAACAAAGTCAGGGCCTTATTTATGAAAGCCTTGCGCCACCAGTGCGTCACTTATTACCCATGTTTAAAGTCATGCATCAGCTGCACATGGCAATCATAAATAAGGGCCAAATACATATACCAATCAATTGCACCCAAAAATCGATTTTTCAATAACATGTAAGAAACACTGCGCAGAACCTATGTACAACCAATCAATATCATCAAACAAAGTCAGGGCCTTATTTATGAAAGCCTTGCGCCACCAGTGCATCACTTATTACCCATGTTTAAAGTCATGCATCAGCTGCACATGGCAATCATAAATAAGGGCCAAATACATATACCAATCAATTGCACCCAAAAATCGATTTTTCAATAACATGTAAGAAACACTGCGCAGAACCTATGTACAACCAATCAATATCATCAAACAAAGTCAGGGTCTGATTTATAAAGGCCTTGCGCCACCAGTGCATCACTTATTACCCATGTTTAAAGTCATGCATCAGCTGCACATGGCATTCATAAATAAGGGCCAAATACATATACCAATCAATTGCACCCAAAAATCGATTTTTGAATAACATGTAAGAAACACTGCGCAGAACCTATGTACAACCAATCAATATCATCAAACAAAGTCAGGGTCTGATTTATGAAAGCCTTGCGCCACCAGTGCATCACTTATTACCCATGTTTAAAGTCATGCATCAGCTGCACATGGCAATCATAAATAAGGGCCAAATACATATACCAATCATTTGCTCCCAAAAATCGATTTTTGAATAACATGTAAGAAACACTGCACAGAACCTAAGTACAACCACTCAATATCATCAAACAAAGTCAGGGCCTCATTTATGAAAGCCTTGCGCCACCAGTGCGTCACTTATTACCCATGTTTAAAGTCATGCATCAGCTGCACATGGCAATCATAAATAAGGGCCAAATACATATACCAATCAATTGCACCCAAAAATCGATTTTTCAATAACATGTAAGAAACACTGCGCAGAACCTATGTACAACCAATCAATATCATCAAACAAAGTCAGGGCCTTATTTATGAAAGCCTTGCGCCACCAGTGCATCACTTATTACCCATGTTTAAAGTCATGCATCAGCTGCACATGGCAATCATAAATAAGGGCCAAATACATATACCAATCAATTGCACCCAAAAATCGATTTTTCAATAACATGTAAGAAACACTGCGCAGAACCTATGTACAACCAATCAATATCATCAAACAAAGTCAGGGTCTGATTTATAAAGGCCTTGCGCCACCAGTGCATCACTTATTACCCATGTTTAAAGTCATGCATCAGCTGCACATGGCATTCATAAATAAGGGCCAAATACATATACCAATCAATTGCATCCAAAAATCGATTTTTGAATAACATGTAAGAAACACTGCGCAGAACCTAAGTACAACCACTCAATATCATCAAACAAAGTCAGGGTCTGATTTATAAAGGCCTTGCGCCACCAGTGCATCACTTATTACCCATGTTTAAAGTCATGCATCAGCTGCACATGGCAATCATAAATAAGGGCCAAATACATATACCAATCAATTGCTCCCAAAAATCGATTTTTGAATAACATGTAAGAAACACTGCACAGAACCTAAGTACAACCACTCAATATCATCAAACAAAGTCAGGGCCTCATTTATAAAGGCCTGGCGCCACCAGTGCATCACTTATTACCCATGTTTAAAGTGATGCATCAACTGCACATGGCAATCATAAAAAAAGGCCAAATAAAAATACCATTCATTTGCACCCAAAATCGATTTTTGAATAACATGTAAGAAACACTGCGCAGGACTTATATACTAACATACAATTTCACTTCTAAAACAAAACTATCTGCTTCCAAATATTCTCCATAGAGCAAATAAATCTCTATCTAAATTAAATGAATCATTACTTACCTTTACAAATGCTTTTGGAGATTGAAAACAGTGTCAGACACACACACCAATTTTTCTTTAGCAGAGGAAAAGGTGTGCTCTCAATACACTGAAACCAAGACTGGCATAGAAAATCTCTATCTTTGTACACATATGCCTTAATTCAACCAATGAAAACTCTTCCCTCACTATTTTCAAACCAACACCCATCCCCCTCTCAAACCTTTCTATCTGTTACCATAGCAACTCCCTCCTAACTGAACTGTGAGGTTCAAAAGTTTATCTTACAATGTTGCAAATTAACTCAGCAAGGATGTTTGACCTGTCAATACAGCAGCCTATACAGGGTATTTTTGCTTTTGGTGACTTTTTTTAAACCATTCAAATTGCTTCTTTCACACAACATAACCATGCACCCTAACTTTCAGTTTTCAACTATCTGAATCCACCAATCATTGCTTGTGATTCAAGAGCAGAGAAACTCCACAATTATTTTTTTGTGAACTTCTACTGTTCCAACTGCCATTTCATTCCAACACTTCATCTGACTGGACCAGAACCTTCTCACATCATGTACTCTGTTTGGATTATTGGACATATCTACATCCACTGGGCTCAAAGGTATGCAGCTAGCAGAAATTTTCATAACCTTGATTTATCAAATGTGGAAATCAAGTGGATTGGCCACAGAGGATTAAAATGTCACCAATTGATACCATTGGTGAAAACCTTTTTGCATCTGCCAGAACCTGACCTTATAATTGTGCACTGTGGTGGAAACGATCTAGGCACATTAACTGGGGTAGGTCTGGAAATGCTATTAAAGGACACCTTTCATCAATTGATGATACTTTTTCCCCACACTGCCTTGGTATATTCCAATATATGCCAAAGACAGAAATGGAACTGGTCCAACCAATTTGGTCCACAATTTGAGAAAGCACGGAAACATGTAAATAAATCTGTTTCTGCTTACATGAGAGACTATGGAATGGGTTCATTATACAATAATAACTTGCGTTACAACATGCAAGACATCTACAGAGGAGATGGAGTGCACTTCTCAGATGAGGGGAATAGAATATTCCTCCTGAATTTAAGAATGTGTATTGGAACCTACTTGTAGGTACCTAAATCAACCACAGAACCCAAAAGCTCTTTTCAGAGCTACCCTAACTCTGATCATTCAAAGCGTTTATTTTTTTCTAACTTTTTTCACTATTTTTCACCAAAATACGCTTTCGGGTACGCTTAAAGGTGCGCGCACCAGGCGCTACCCCCGTGGAAAATTAAAGAATTTTTTTTTTTTTTTTTTACGTTTATGAGCCTCCTAAGCCCCCCTCAGAAAACCTAGAGGGTCAAGAAGTCTCTACAGTTCCCCCTTCTATCCATTCCGAACATTGTTTACCCTCCATCTTGTGTCTCGATTGTTCCGAAACACAAAATGGAGGACTCCCGTAACGCTGCCAGTGCGCGTAAAGGAGCACGCACCGCTAAGCGCTCGTTAAAAAAAGGTGGGAAAGCAATTTGCAAAAAAACCACTGGAGACACTTTCATCAAATATAGAATAGGCCCTACTACATAGCAGTCCCTACCATTTGCCCAAATTTGGTGAAATTCCATTGAGACATTTAGGCTACAGGCCTGTCTAAATATCCTGAGGTAAATTACATGACAAAAACACACTTGTAATGTTAGAATTTACAACCAATTAAAAAGTATCTTTCATTTTCTACGATTATTTCCTGACGTTTGATTGGTTAAGTACAAGAATATATATAAAAGAAGAGAGGGAAACACAGCCATTTTGACTACTGCTTCCAGAAGTACACTTGAAAACAAATTTCACTGACAACTTCAACTAATTTCTCTAAGGTAACTTCTAATTATGGAAGTATATTGTACACTTTAAGTTTATTTCTTAAAAAATATTCTGTTAGTGATATGCTATCCCTCTTTAATAGTTAGAGATAGAGATAGACTTCTCTGTAATAGTTATGGATTGAGTTAGGCTTCTCTGGTATACAGTACCCTAGCTCTACTAATATAGTTAATTTATATGCAATTTTCAGAAAGAAAATGGAAGGAGAAAATAAGGCAAATGATACTTCTATCAAAGTAAAGGTGGAAAAACCAGAAGATGAAAAAAAAGAAGTTGATTTCATGGATGACTCTTTGGATGAACAGTTTATAGAATGTTTGGAAGAAATGGAATCATGTACATATAATTATGAGGAAATTCCGGACAATATTATGTTAGAAATTTTATTAAATTATGAAAAAGAATCAGAGGAATAAATTTATCTTTAATAATTTCAATTGTTTCAGACAATATTCTTTTTTATATGTAATTCATAAAGTATTACCAAAAATGTTTAAAATATAAAGTGAGACTTATAGTATACTGTTCAACTATTTTTCTGTTACATAGTAAGTTTACTCATAGTTACTACCTTTCTCCCACTATATTATCTCATATGAATATTTTACACCTCATTTTCATAAGTGAGCAGGATAGACTACTCATGATCCCCTAGAAATTCTCAGGGAGTGCTTAAAAGATCTGTTTCTCCTTTCCAGACAGACTATGTTATGAATTCCATATACCACAAAAAATACAATAACAACATGCAAGATGTCTACAAAGAAGATGGTGAACATTAAATTAAAGTCTCTTCATTAGTACCTACATGTAGGTACTTACATAAAATAAAAAAAAAATAAAAAAACAATTAATAAACATACAATGTTTTAAAGTGATTATTTTTCCATAGTACCCTCCTCGATACGCTCCCCCGTGCGCGCACCAGGCGCTTCCCCCGCGAAAATCGAAAAAAAAAAAAAAGGGGGTGAGACCCCGCGGGGCCCTTTAATGGCCCCCACATCAAACCTAGGGGTACAGGGAGTGTCTACTCTGCCCCCTTATGGTCATTTCCCCCTTTGTTTTGGCCACCTCTCGTGTCTCGATCCTACCGAGACACAAGATGGCGGCCGCTCCGGACTGTTTAGAATGTTTACAGACAACTGAGAGCCAATCAGCTTCCTGCGCGCAAGTCGCGTGTCACGCCTGGAGCGCACTCCGGTGCGCGCACGGGAGAGCGCCTATAGATATATATATTTTTTTGAACCTAAATTACTCAAAATCCACTGGAGCACATATCTTGAGACATAGCAAAGGCACATCGGGCTACCAGTCCCTACGATTTTGCCAAGTTTGGTGGAAATCCATTCAGCCGTTCGGGCTAAAAGTGAAATCGACCGCCCTATGGAAATTAACATGGGGAAAACGCGTTTTGGGACCCCCCTTTTATCTCGGCCCCCGCTTAACGTATCCCCCCCAAACTTTCAGGGAAGGACCGGAACCCCGCGAGGCCATTTTCAGGAAATTTTCAGGCAGATTCGTCAACCGGCGCCAAAGTTATTCCAAATAGAATTTTGAGATTTAACATTGAAAAAAATCCTAACTATAACTACCTACTGGCGACCGCCAGTAGGTAATATATATATATATATATATATATTCACAGAAAAAACCATAGGTTATAGTCGATATATAGTTAGGAATTTGCATTTACAAAACCTTGAAAATTCAATGAAAAAACCATTGGTTTTAGGCCATATATAGTTAGGGATTTGCATTTAGAAAACCTTATTTTACTCGCATAAAACCATTGAAATTCCATATATAGTTAGAAGCGCTAACTATATATCGCGCACCCGCAATCCACTGCTGATGATGTCACATATTACATCATTCATGACATGGTTAGTGACATCACTGATGACATCACTGATGACATCTCAAATGACATCACTGATGACATCACTGATTACAACATCCAGTGACTGTATGTTTCTGTAAAGTTAAAATATGTTTTACATATTAAAGAATGAGTGGATATATAAGTGTCTGGATGAAGGATTTACTAGGTGCATGACTGACTGATTGAGTGAGTGATTAAATGTGTCTCACTGAGTGCATGGGTTAGTGACTAAACTGTTTTAATTTGTGCATCATTATATCTGTTGTTCTACAAACTGCTGCATATGTTGATCAGTAGCTATATGAGTAACTGTATGGGTTATTGATTGGTTGTCCAAGTATTTGTATGGGAAACTGAGTGTGTGTGTATGGGTGGCTGGGAGGTGTGTGACTCTGTACATAGATGTGTGAGTAGTTGATTCACTATATGTATAGATTCAAAAGTGCATGTGGAAACAGCTGTATGGGCGGTTGACTGTGCATGAGTGTATTAGTGAGTGAATGGATATCTCAGTGCTACATGTCAAATTAAGTACATATGTAAAACACAGTACATGTGAGAGTTGACATCTATAAATAACTGTGCATAAGAGCCAGTGAATGTGTGAGTGGCTGTATGGATCATTGTGAACATGTATCAGAGATTGTATAAGAGAGTAAAGTAAATATGTGTTAGTATATGTTTGAATAAGTAAGGTGTGTATAACTGTATAGTTGAGAAAATGGAGGTGTGATTGATTTTTGGCATAACTGACTAGGTGTGTGAGTAACTCCATGGATGAGTGACAGTCTGTGACTGTCTGTTTACACTGATTGTATCTAAGGTTATATTAGAGTCTGAAGAGGTTCATGGTATTATCACATGAATGATATCATCAGTGATGTGATCAGTCATGTCAAATGAGATGTTATCAGTGATGTCATCAGTGATGTCATTTGAGATGTCATCAGTGATGTCATCAGTGATGTCACTAACCATGTCATGAATGATGTAATATGTGACATCATCAGCAGTGGATTGCGGGTGCGCGATATATAGTTAGCGCTTATAACTATATATGGAATTTCAATGGTTTTATGCGAGTAAAATAAGGTTTTCTAAATGCAAATCCCTAACTATATATGGCCTAAAACCAATGGTTTTTTCATTGAATTTTCAAGGTTTTGTAAATGCAAATTCCTAACTATATATCGACTATAACCTATGGTTTTTTCTGTGAATTTCAATGGTTTTTTAATAGCAAATATCAAAAGCTGTCAAATGTTAAGTACGTGATAGGTAAAAACGTTTTCGTGTTTATGCACGCTGATGTGCTTTGAACGCTGCCCCCCCCCCCACTCCCCTCTTTTCTCTTAGTAGTACTCTCTCTTTGCAGATAGTGAACGGTAGTTAACGCAGACCTTTACCCCTGTTGTAATCCGTCGTACCTGCTTGTCTCTCCATTTGATTGATTATTATCCAAGCATTTACTGTTTTACAATTGGTTCTCTTTGGATCATTCTCTATTTACAAACAAGCACAAAGTCGCAATACTCTGTTTAGTCTTTGCAGATAGTGAAAAATCGTGTAAAAAAATAAAAGTAATCGAGCAAAATCAGTAGACCACTAATTCGATCTCTTTTTGACCTCGGTAAAATACAAACATTAGGAACAACCCTTCATGAGAAATACGAAAATAGTGAAATGAACTGAGCTCCACACCATGAGGGCTGCAAGACAGCTCGACTCCGCCACCCACACCGCCCAAAATAACGACAAACCCTATGCAAATATTATAAATATAGACAACACACCAGCAAAGAAACAGAGTAAAACATTTTATTAAATAACTATTTACATAACTATTTAATACTTTTTATTGCCCGATCCGGCTAGCTCAATCGATCGAGCATGAAACTCATGCACTGATAGCAAGCGTTGAGAGTTTGTAGAACGATGGCTTCAGATTTTCCACATACGGTGTAGTGGCGCGAACTGGCAGGGGGCGTTTGGATTCTACCCCTTCCCCAAATAAGATTTTCATACGTGAATGTTCGTTCATGCTTTTTGTCCCTGAGTTGCTTCCATGTCACTGCCTTACACAAATGGCATAAGTCCTGGTTGTTGAGTGCCATACTTCAGAGTTCTAAGCAGCTCTTGTAACACTGTTTAAACCTTATTTGCACCTGCTGCAGCTTCACTATTCAAAGTAAGTGGGGTCCATTTGTGGACCTGACTGCATTGGAAAACAATGTGATACGGTGCCTCCCTAAACCGCTTGACGGAGGCCCCCGAGGGGCGGTGAGATGGCGCGGACTGAGAGCGGGCGCTTGGCTCCTGCCCCCTCTCCAAGTCGTGTTGCCCTGGTGAGGCCTGAGATCGCCCCCGGCATAGGCGGCCGGCTCCCGGGGTCCGGCGGAATTTTTTCCCTTTTGAAGAATCTTCCATTCTGGACCTTGTCCCACAATCCGTTTGACCTGAAGACACGCTGTCGTGGGGCGCCCCTTTAACGTTTTAGTTGCCATTCCGCCCGCTTTTGGTACTCTGTGCCTCTTCCGCCATTCAGCTGTTTACCGCCCGCTCTTGCGACTACAACGTCTCGCTCACCATGTAGTTGAGTTGCTCCCGCTCTTAAGATTTAACCGAACTTTTTGGACTGCTGAAAGCGGTTGTATTCCGACCGCTGGTTGGTGGAGACATTTTGACTATATTCTGGACCTGCATTGTCGCGTAATGCGTCATATGACGCGACGCGTTAGCGCACCCGGAAGTGCTCAGGTGCGCAAGGCGCAGCTTCCCGGAAACGATCCAGAGCGCGCCGCGCAGCGCGTAACGTAAGCATAACAGGTCATGTGACTTGTTAATAAAACTTTTCATTGGTTCATTTTACTTTTCTTTTCCTAATGATGTAAGACTAGGTCATGTGACCTAAAAATAACACTTTTCATTGGATTAAAACATTTTTTTTCCCAAACGATGAAAGCCCCACCTTGTTTCTGGATGTTTCAGACTGAAGCTGGCGTCACCATGAGAGCACCACCATCTCGTAGCTCCGTCGTGGCCATTCCGCAAGCAATCATGGCAGCCGCTCCCCACCGGAAGCCTGCGGGAGTCGACGGCCCCCAAGACTTTTGTACAATCTTCAAGGCTGAGGGGACGCTTTCAAAAATGGAACCCAAGCCCTGGCAGACAAGCGTCCGAGTTCCAAGGTGTCCCAGGGCCATTTTACTGGACCAGGCCCAAATCCGAAGAGCCGGCCGCCATTTTAAGAGTCCTGTGGAAGCCGCCTATCGCTGCACCGCAAGAGTGGGAGCAACTCAACTACATGGTGAGCGAGACGCTGTAGCCGTAAGAGCGGGCGCTAAACAGCTGAATGGCGGAAAAGGCACAGTGTAGCAAAAGCGGGCGGAATGGCGACTGAAACGATAAAGGGGCGCCCCACTACAGCAGACAAGCCTCCGCCATGTGCTTCAAAACTGCATATGTATCTCGTGATATGAAGGTTGGGCAACCAGTACACAACAAGCAGTTACGAGTCCCATTTACACCGGCGCCATTTTGGGCGCGGCCGGGTAGGTCCAGGATCTACTGAAACATAACAAATGAGGCTGACGTCTCTGAAGCAGTTGACGAACAGCAGGACATAGCAAATAAACATGAACTCTCTAAAGCTGTTAACTCACTGCAGGACAAAACAAGTAAACCTGAAACCTCTGGAATAATTGTCGCTCAAAAGAACAACACACAAAACTCTGTAGAGCCTGAAGAAAAAAAAACAGAAGGGCACTGTAGTTTCAGACACACTTAACACTAATGACTAAACAAAGATATCGTCTGTTTATGAAGCAGTTATCATCTTCACAGAATTGACAAAGAAGTGTACAGACACCAATGCTATTAAGAAACACAAGGAAATCCTAACGCATCAGCATTCTCGGAAGAGGTTGACACAGATAACATCTTAAGGAACAAAGAAAGACCTGTTCACTCTTGACACCCCAGGTGCTGTGTATGTTGCACTATAGTGCTGCATCGAGAAAACGGACAACCCTATTGATGTGGATTTTTCATTATTGATTATTGTAAAGAAATGGCGACTCCCCCCTTTAGCAGATTAGCTAAATGTTTGCGTAATTTAGGCATAAAAGTTATATTATTGTTGTTGTTGTTGTTATCGTTATAGTTCTGGTTAATTTCAAAAAATGGTTAAATATATTTACAGTTTTTGTTGCGTTCGTTATATTTAAAAGTTAATAAAGTTTTAAAATCTAACTTTGTTGGAGTGCTATATATGTTTAAAAAATCGGGTGACTGGGGCCTTGAATCGGGTTATTGTCATGTGTGGGCTTTGCAAGTGTACTGCTACAAGATCGGACATTTCAAACTCAAATGCACGTTCTTTTTCTTACCTTTCCGAAGCATGGAGCGCAATAGCAGGCAGAGAAAGGGTGATGCACGTGTTGAACACTGCCTGGCCTGGCAAGTTGCTGGCAGTGCCCCCCCGCCGCCCCGAGTACTTCACAAATCTTTAAAAGACCATGCGCTTGTTCATGAGGCTTAAATGGTTTATCACCCCTTCTAGAACCCCTGCATCGACCCTCTGACGTTTCCTGGAAGAATTAGCACGTAACACAATACCAAGCCCTGTCAGCTGAAACCCCCGAGAAATCATGGGGCATATTATCAAGGGGGTTTATTTCCGCTTTTTTGGCTTTAAAAGCCAAAAAAAAAAGAGATAAAATTATCTCCCTATTACCAAGCTGTCGCTAACACCAGTTAGTGACAGCTAAAAGGAGATAGCGACCATCTTGGGCCCCGCTTTGCATATCAGTGATATTTATCACTAATGACATGCAAAGTGGGCGTGCCAAGATTTTAGCGACTGGAAACAGTCCCTAACCATCGCTATCTCCTATTACAACTTTTGGAGATATTCGCGCTAAGCGCGAATATCTCCAAAACCTAACACCTGCCCTGAGCAGTTTTAGCCATGTTATCCAATGGGAAGTGGATAACATGGCTAAGAGCATTTGCTGGATAATGCATGAATATCGCTGACTTTTCAACGATATTCATGCATTGCGGCCGTTTTTTATTGCATTTGCGATAAACCTTGCTAATAGCAAGGTTTATGTGCGATAAAATTCGCCGATGTGCGGCGATAATTTTTGTCTCTAAACAAGTTAGAGACAAAAATTATCGCTAGTTGTTGGTAATATGCCCCCGGGTTTTTCCTTGCAGGAATCGGGAAGCGAAAGACTAGCACTGAAATCAGTAGTCTCACGCCTGAATCGGGAGGGTTGGCATGTCTGGATACTCTACAGCTGGGGCCATAAACTACATCCGCAGGGCTAGGTGATAGCCTAGGTCCGGCCTGGACAATCGGACACAGAGGAAGAGGAGTGTCAGAGGGTGCGGTAGTGAATAGGGTGAAAGGGAGGTGTCGGGCGGGCACAGGGTGTGATTCTCAGAGAAGAGCAGCGCAGATGGGGGGAAGTATATGGCCCATGCATGAGAGAGAGAGCGGGGGTGACCAGTGCGTGGGGGAGATGCTTGCGAGGGTGGGGAGCCATGCTGAGGATCGGCGGCGTGCAGAGAGTGGCCCTGGTCAAGGCATCTAAAATGGCTGCCGTGCACGACAAAATTGTGGCATTGGACAAAAACGCAAGATGGCGCAGACAATGTTTATCAATAAGGATTCATTTATAACAAAATATTTACTCGCAGTGACAAAATGGTGGTCAACACTTCCTGATTTCCATCGAATCGAACGTTAACAAACGTCACGCAGCAAAAAAAAAAAAAAAGCTCACGCACAGAGCAGTTTTTAGCCATGTTACCCAATGGAAGGTGGATAACATGGCTAAGAGCATTTGCTGGATAATGCATGAATATCGCTGACTTTTCAGCGATATTCATGCATTGTGGCCGATGTGCGGCGATAATTTTTGTCTCTAAACAATTAAAACGAAGCACAAAATGGCGAATTCCCGTTTCGCTACCAGTTTGCGGCCCAGTTCGCGGCCCGTGAAGCGCTTCTACCGTGAAAAATCATTTTTTTTTATTTTCCCCACGGGACCCTTTAATAACCCCAACAACATTCCTAGGGGGTCAAGAGGGGTATACCTTGCCCCCTTTCAATAAATTCCCCCTTCGTTTTTCACCTCTTCTTCTCTCTCGATCCTACCGAGAGATAAGATGGCGGCCGCTCCGGACTGTTTAGAATGTTGACAGACACCGGAGAGCCAATCAGCTTTCTGCGCGCAAAGTTCCGTTCCGCGAAAAGTAAGCGGACCGGAGCGCAGCCCGGAGCGCTGTTACAGATATGTATCTTGTTTTGAACGTTAATTTCTCAAAAACTACTGGAGCACATATATTGAGACCTAGCAAAGGCACATCGGGCTAACAGTCCCTACAATTTTGCCAAGTTTCGTGCAAATCCATTCAGCCGTTCGAGCTAAAAGTGAGTCCAACTGCCCTATGAAAAAATGAATGGGAAAAACGCGTTTTGGGACCCCCCTTTTTTCTCAGCCCCCCCTTGACGAAACCCCACCAAATTTTCAGGGGCTGCTCAGAAACAAAATGTGCCATTTTCCTGAAAATTTCAGCCGATTCCGTCCACAAACGCCAAAGTTATAGGGAATTAATCCTAACTATATATACCTACTGGCGATAGCCAGTAGGTAATATATATATATATATATATATATATATATATATATATATATATATATATATATATATATATATATATATATATATATATATATATATTCACTAAAAAAACCATAGGTTTCACATCAGTTATAGTTAGCTGGAAATTTTACTGACATAAAACCAATGAAATTCCAAGTTATAGTTAGTTGGACTCACTATAACTTGTGCGCCTGCAATGCACTGCTGATGACGTCACATATTACATCACTCATGACATGGTCAGTGACATCACTCATGACATCACTGATGACACCATCCAGTGAATGTGTGTCTTTATGAAAAATAAATATGTTTTATATTTGTATTTGTAAAGGACGATGGAAGAGTAAATGGTTAAATAAGTGTGTAAATGGATGTTTTTTTTAAAAGAATTGATTGGTTAACTGCCTTATTAAGTGTATCTTAATGAATACATATATTAACAAGTAATTTTTATATTTTAAAATATATGTATCAGTGTTTCACTTTGTTTATAAGTGACTGCATGGGTTGGTGACTGACTCACTGTTTGTATGTTTTTTGAAGACAGCATATGTGCAGGACTGTATGGGTGGATGAGTGTGTATATGTGTGTGTTAGTGAGTGAATGCCTGTCTCACTAGTGTCTTTATGAGTAACTACATATGTTTTAATCTTGTATATATGAGCATTGATGTATATAAGTCAGTATATGTGAGATTGAGAGATTGAAAGAGTTCCTTTTTAAATAAGTATGTGTTTCTATAAGTGATTGTTTAAGAGAGTAAGTATGTGTAAGTTTCCTTAGAAGTAATGTGCTAATGTATGTATAGCTGTATATGCAAATAAATGGATGTTCAATAGTTTATTTGCATGTGTGAGTATGTTTGTGAGTAACTTTTGTAAGACTGTCGGTGTGTAACAGGATGTATATGTGTTTCACTATATATGATGAGTGAGAATATGTATGAGTGACTATATAAAACTGTTGGTGTATGAGTGGATGTGTATATAGATGGTGGAATTACTGAATTGGTTTTTGTAACTGGTATGGGTATCTCCATTTTTTTTGAAAATGTTAGTTTCTATTGTTTGAATATGTGTTTCAATCGTTACATTACACTGAAAGGAGGTCTGTCACTCTGTCACAAGGATGGTGTCATCAGTGATGTCATGAGTGATGTCACTGACCATGTCATGAGTGATGTAATATGTGACGTCATAAGCAGTGCATTGCAGGCGCGCAAGTTATAGTGAGTCCAACTAACTATAACGTGGAATTTCATTGGTTTTATGTCAGTAAAATTTCCAGCTAACTATAACTGATGTGAAACCTATGGTTTTTTTAGTGAATTTAATAGGTTTTTTAAATGCTAATTCCTAACTATAACTGGTGTGAAACCTATGGTTTTTTCAGTGAATTTCATTGTTTTTTTAAATGCTAATTCCTAACTATAACTGGTGTGAAACCTATGTTTTTTTCAGTGAATTTCAAACGTTTTTTAAATGCTAATTCCTAACTATAAGTCTCAGTTTATATGTAAGACTGTTAGCACTCTAGTTGTTCTTTAGAACACTCTGGTACATTCTGTCATTGGGCTACAGTTGGGCTACATCTAGCTGATATTTGGGCTACATTTGCATTTTTTGGTCTCTGGTGGCCATCTTTGGGCTACATTGGGCTACATTGGGCTACATTTGGGCTACATTTTGGCATATATATAGCCCAATGTAGCACAATATATATTTTATCAAAGTTAATTTTCGTAAAAACCACTTAAGAATAGGGCTACCACTCCCTACAATTTTTCCCAATTTTTTTTTTTATTTTTTGCTTTGGAGCGCTTCCGGTGCGCTTCCCGGGGAGCGCCCCGAAAAGCGTACTTTTATAAAGCGCCCCCGGGCGCGCTCCGGGGAGCGTCTCGTAAGCGCCAATATCGCGAACGAAAACATGATCATGACGTATCGCGTAGCCGCGTCCGCGTGATACGCACGGCGTAAGCGCACCCGGAAGTACTCGAGCGAATACGATCGCGCAACGTAAACATCCGACGCGCTTACGCTACGCGACCCGGAGCGCCCCCGGGCGCGCCCGGGGGCGCGTAGCATAAGCGCGTTGGGTCATGTGACCTGAAAATAACACTTTTCATTGGTTCATAACAGTTTTAGTTTCATAATGATGAAGCCCCTGGTCTTGTGACCTGAAAATAACACTTCTCATTGGTTCAGGACAGTTTTTTTTCAAAATGATGAAAGACCCCACCTTTTTTCCTTATTCTGACTTTGTCCTTTGACTGAGGAAGACCTGTTTGTACATCTCTGTACCTTTTTGATCTTAATAATGGCTTCAGTAGCAGCATCTGCCCCACCACCACCACCACCACCAACAGGACCAGCTCCAAATTATATTGATGGTCAAGAACAGGAGGAGGAGGAAGAGGAAGAGGAGGAGGGGAGGAGAAGATGGCTGCCTGAAGAAAATACCCCATACAAACCCAAGCCACACATTGTATGGGAGTTTTTTTCAATCCCAGAGGGCAAAAAAAAGTGAATGCGGCCAAGGTAACTTGCCTAATCTGCAATGAAGAACTTTCACGGGGCAACCCAAACAAAAAATATTCATTTGGTAACCATACCATGATTCGTCATATGACCCGAAAGCACCCAAACAACTACTCTCGTGCAGAGTTCAGGGAACTGGCCAGTAACCTCCCCCAGTCGTCAAGGACCACCTCCCAAAGAACCCAACCCACTTCATCGGGACCAGAAACATCAGAGATGATGCCTTGTATTCAGCCAAGATTTGCTGATTTTAAAATCACTTGTTCTGCATGTGGCAAGCTTATCGCCTATGGTGAAAAAAGCGTAAAGCTCATCGTCCTTGCAGGTGATAATCACAAGTGCCCCAAAAAGAAGTAATTTTTTGGATTTTTTGTTTTTTTGCTCCAGTTGAGCCAGTTTCAATTCCCTTTTTTTGTTTCTCCCCCTAAAAAAATACAAAAAAAATATCTAAATAAAGGCTTCTTTTTTTTATAAACTCTGTCATCTTTTTCCTTCATTTTACGCTCCCCGGTGCGCTACCTGGTGCGCGTACCGGGCGCTTCCCCCGCGCAAAACGAAAAAAAAAATATTTTAAATGCCCCGCGGGGCCCTTTTATAGCCCCCACATCAAACCTAGGGGGTCAAGGGGGGGTCTACCCTGCCCCCTTATGGTCATTTCCCTCTTTGTTTTGCCCACCTCTCGTGTCTCGATCCTACCGAGACACAAGATGGCGGCCGCTCCAGACTGTTTCGAATGTTTACAGACAACTGAGAGCCAATCAGCTTTCTGCGCGCAAGTCGCGTGGCGCGCCTGGAGCGCTCTCCGGTGCGCGCACCGGAGAGCGCCTATAGATATATATATTTTTTTGAACCTAAATTACTCAAAATCCACTGGAGCACATATCTTGAGACATAGCAAAGGCACATCGGGCTACCAGTCCCTACAATTTTGCCAAGTTTGGTGAAAATCCATTCAGCCGTTCGGGCTAAAAGTGAAATCGACCGCCCTATGGAAAATAACATGGGGAAAATGCGTTTTGGGACCCCCCTTTTATCTCGGCCCCCGCTTGACGTATCCCCCCCAAACTTTCAAGGGAGGACCGAAGCTCGACGAGGCCATTTTCAGGAAATTTTCAGGCAGATTCGTCAACCGGTGCCAAAGTTATTCCAAATAGAATTTTGAGATTTAACATTGAAAAAAATCCTAACTATAACTACCTACTGGCGACTGCCAGTAGGTAATATATATATATATATATATTTTGTTTCAAACCCCTCGGCCTTGGATGCCAACGTTGACACAGGTACAGACCACGAAATACGTGTATATGGTATGATAACGTGTTTTTTATTGTCCCATCGTCTCCAGCGTGACGCGTTTCGGCTACGTCACTGTAGCCTTGTTCACATGACAGTTAGAACCAATGGTAGTGTTTAAATATGGAGTGCAATCATTAGGCGGGTCGTTTAAGTGCATAGACATAGAAAACATATCTTAAAAAGCAGTCACATTCGATGTGGATATCATATGAAAATGCAAATGAGCAAATGACATATAAAATAACGAATCCGTAAACAATCAATTCCACAAATAATCCTCAATTGCAAAATATTGTATACGAAATACAAAACCACATATTTAAGGACTTAAAATGTTTCGATTTCATAACCACAACATGAATTTTTTGACTGCATGGCATAATAAAGTGCCCTTAATTCAAAAACTGCTTCTAAAGCGCTAAAATTAAGACAGCCCAAAGGGACATAAAGTGCTAGTGCAAAATATATACATGTGCAAATCATTGCAAAGTGCAAATTACAGTGAAACTTGGATAAAAGGATATTAAAATCACCATATCACATTTCCAAGCTAAAATATGCAAATTGATCAATGGAAGCACTGGTAGAAAAACATGTTAAAAATCATTGTAATGATGATCTACAAGTTCAAAAGCTAAATCACATATTATTATGGCTGAGATACCCGCCACCCCCTCTCAACACAATCCCCAAAGGAGGGAAACCGGAAACAGTTCTTGAAGTTTTTTGGAAGAGGGAGGGAGTAACCCTCCCGGCCGTATTTATTAAAACAAAATTAAAAACATTAAATCGACATTTTATTATGTACAATTTCATTACCACATTGCGATGTTTGGCTAACCTTAACAGATTCTCTAATACAGAGGTTCTCCTAGCCGAACTAACATCCTACACACATTTACTTGAAATTATGAAATTGTACATCCTAACGTTTAAGGGCCAACGGCAAGGTCGTAACCGGTGTCAAGATCCCTAACCAGAAATACCCCCCCCACTTGTGAGGGGCGACAGCACTGTGGCGTACCTCAAGTGCAACTACCAATTTCCCTTTGACTTGACGGGGGCACCAATAAAACTCGACGCCACTTAAAGGTCGTTCGAGGACTCGTGTGAGGTATCTAGAAGGTAGCGTAGACCCCCCCCAAAAACCCCGCACAACTTACCACATCTGCCGTCGCAGACGTCACTGGCCCCGGGAAATTCCCCAGGAGGGGGCTGTAACCCCTCCTACACAGGAAGGGGCCTTGACCGCCTTTCCTTTTCTTTCGGCGACCCATCCTTAGAAGGGACCGCCTCCCCGTTGAGGGGCCAATGGCCACCTCTCCCGAGCGCTCCCATCCGTGTTGGGTGACGCCCACTCATAGGGATCTTCCAATTAGTGCTCACCGATCATGACCTTACCGCCCGACCAAAATAAATACGACAATGCTAACTAAATGACTTAAACTAAAATCACAGTAGCAACTATACTTCCATTAAAAGCATGCTACCAATGAACACTAAAGCAGAATTTCTTTATTTGCAAAACGTACAACAAATCGACATTCTTTATTACATACTCAAAATCATCACGATAATACCACAACCTGTAAACGAAAATCAGAGTTATCCATTAACTTTATTCAAAACCACTTGCTGTCATCAGGGGCTGGTGGGTGGGTCAAAATTGGCTCGAGCTCACGTGCAGCGAGGAGGTGCAGCTTCAGAGCACAGGAACAAGAGGATGCCTTCCGGTCTTGCGTCCCCTTTTATCCGTCTTCAGGGCGGGCGTAAACCCGCCCCTGCCTGCCCCGAGGGCGTGGCCAGCCGCGTTAGTGTCTAGGCCAGCCCACTCTAGGGCGGGAAAAAGCGCGCCCCGGCTACGCCGCTTCGGGCATACCAGCCGGGACACGCCTCCCGCCCAAGATGGCTTCCCGGGGGGATCGTGGTACTCTGCCATACGTGCGGGGGGACCGAGTGGTCGGCCCTTTCCATATGGCTGAGATACCCGCCACCCCCTCTCAACACAATCCCCAAAGGAGGGAAACCGGAAACAGTTCTTGAAGTTTTTTGGAAGAGGGAGGGAGTAACCCTCCCGGCCGTATTTATTAAAACAAAATTAAAAACATTAAATCGACATTTTATTATGTACAATTTCATTACCACATTGCGATGTTTGGCTAACCTTAACAGATTCTCTAATACAGAGGTTCTCCTAGCCGAACTAACATCCTACACACATTTACTTGAAATTATGAAATTGTACATCCTAACGTTTAAGGGCCAACGGCAAGGTCGTAACCGGTGTCAAGATCCCTAACCAGAAATACCCCCCCCACTTGTGAGGGGCGACAGCACTGGGGCGTACCTCAAGTGCAACTACCAATTTCCCTTTGACTTGACGGGGGCACCAATAAAACTCGACGCCACTTAAAGGTCGTTCGAGGACTCGTGTGAGGTATCTAGAAGGTAGCGTAGACCCCCCCCCAAAACCCCGCACAACTTACCACATCTGCCGTCGCAGACGTCACTGGCCCCGGGAAATTCCCCAGGAGGGGGCTGTAACCCCTCCTACACAGGAAGGGGCCTTGACCGCCTTTCCTTTTCTTTCGGCGACCCATCCTTAGAAGGGACCGCCTCCCCATTGAGGGGCCAATGGCCACCTCTCCCGAGCGCTCCCATCCGTGTTGGGTGACGCCCACTCATAGGGATCTTCCAATTAGTGCTCACCGATCATGACCTTACCGCCACAGGCCGGATAGTTGACCGGCTATCCGGACCCCCCACAAAGCTCCTACCTAAAGGTCATGTTTTAACGTTTTTAACCATGCTAAGAAGTCTCCTATGAGTAACTCATTCCCCACCCGAGACAAATGCACACCATCCCCCAAATACATACTGTCATCATTAATACAGCCATGCGAAATAGAATGCAATGTCCTGGAACGGAACAACCTACTCACTTTGTTATTAAGCTTTCTAACAGAATGATTCAAAGCAGAAATAGAAATAGCCCCTCGCCATACCTTTCGTGGGATCATATGGGACCACGCAATTATGCACCCCGGAACTCTCCTTGCCAACCAACTTACAGTGGAAAGCATTGCCTCCAGGAGAAGTCGTCTACCGGTGGTGACTAAATCATTGCCCCCTAGATGTACTATGACTATAGACGGCGGTGACCTCGTCCGCCCTAACAAACCCTCGAAAAATGTTTGAAACTGGTCAATACAGAGACCGCCTCTTCCGTAGAAGGACACCCTGTACCCGTATTCCCCAGCTACGTGAATCATGTCACCTGCTTTGAATACGTCCGCGGCACGCCTCACGTATGAGTGGCCCACGACCCACACCTCCTTTTTCACAGCCGGTGATGTCTGACCGCTGGCCCGGTGTTGGGTCGACTGCATAGTCCGCCCCGCCTCGTAGGCTTGCGCAACTGAAAATCAAACAAAAACAAGAGGCGTGACTACATCATTACAGCTTCACAACATGTGCAACCGCACATACCTCTTATAACAATTGGAGGACCAACGCCCCACTCGTTTTACTTGTTCAACATTAAGACCCCTAGCTGTATCTTCCGTAGCAGCCCCTATCCGAAAGGAATGGGTCCCAAACTCGCCCGGGTTCAAGCCCGCAGCGGCAATTGACATCGCAAGCACCCGCTGAAACTGAAATTTCGTCAGTGGGGTGGCGTCCGCGTGTCTCAACAAGGTCCCCCCCCATGATGCCACCCTTCGTGCCAGGTAGTCATCTAAGCACTTTACCGGACACATGGAGGACCCGGGAATCCTGCGTATGATTATGCAGTCACCCATCCCACCCTGATCGGTCTTGGACCTGACAAAGGAGACAGTCATCGTCTCTCCTCTGATCTGAACGTGTTCCTGGCACAAACCCCCTGTCACATCCTGTTTGTTCCTTGCCACTAGTTCACTTACCCGCATCGCCCCATGAAATGCCAGCGTAAACGCGGCTCGGAACAACACTGTCTCGAACTGAGATGAACATGTGGAAGGGAGTGTGGCCAACAACTGGGCCAACCTATCCAAACCTATCGGGCGCCTCTCATCTACTCTGCGACCCTCAAGGCGTTGCCACCCCCGCAGCGCTTTCTGTACCACGAAAGACGCTGTCGGGTCCTGGATACCATGAGCCCTGGCAACAAAGGAAATGGCAGCACGATGCCTCTGGGCCGTCGCCACTGATTTCCCAGCCCTACGTAAGGACATCAGAAAATTCACCACCCATTCCTCGTGGCCCCAAAGCCCCTCTCTATCGGTCCCCAAAAAGGCTAAATAGGACCGAAACGCCCCTTCATATGCCTTCCTCGTCCTTGGTGCTAGACTCTCTCCCACGAGGTGACGAAGTTCGGGGCACCGAGAGACCAGAGAGCTTCGGGAAAGGGTGCCGGCTCTGGGTCCGCTGTGGGAAGGAAACCCGAGAAAGCCTGCATATGAAAACGAGACAGTGCATCAGCCGCCTGATTCATTACCCCCGGGACATGTTTTGCTCTGAATAGCACATTCAGTTGCATACACAGTAACACAATTTCTTTGAGCAGTCTTAAAATCAGTTTACATCGTGCAGCCTGGCTATTGATGCACTCGACCACGGTCATATTGTCAGACCAAAATATCACAGAGTGATCTTTGAACCCTTCTGGCCAGGTTCTCAGGGCCACCAAAATGGGGAAAAGTTCAAGGAAAGCAATATTACTTGTCAGACCATTGTCATGCCACCATGTCGGCCACCTTTGTGCCGACCATTTTGTGCCGAAGTTGGCACCAAAACCTATGCTACCTGCTGAATCTGTCCATAGCCCCAGCTCTTCCGAGGACACGGCTGGTTTGTTCCAGACGACTCGACCATTAAAGTCCGCCAGGAATGCCAGCCAAATGCGCATGTCCTGGCGGACCTCAGCCGATAGTCTCGTGCGATGATGGCCCTCCTTTAAGCCGACCATAGCTTGGGCAATTGAACGGGAGAAGGGGCGGGCCATTGGTATAACCCTCAGGGCAAAATTTAACTGTCCCACCAACTGCTGTAATTGATGCAGCGTAACTTTAGATCCATTTATACACACTCGCAGGGCTGCCCTGAACTTCAACACTTTGTCAGCTGGCAAACGAAAACAACCCTCACTGGAGTCTAACTCGATCCCCAGAAACTCAAGGCAAGTCGCAGGACCCACCGTCTTACCTGGTGCCAATGGCACCCCAAACTGCTTCATTAACATACAAAATTCGGCCAAGGCCCGGCCACATTCAAGATCCCCGGCTGCCCCCAGGAACAGAAAATCATCAAGGTAATGCATTACATGTTGGAAACCCGTCTTCTTTGTGAAGACCCATTGTAGAAAACTACTGAATTTCTCGAAATAGGCACAAGATATAGAGCACCCCATCGGCATACACCTATCCATGTAATAATAACCCTGAAACATGAAACCCAGGAGACGCTGGTCATCTGGGTGTACCGGGAGCAATCGGAACGCTGATTCGATATCTGACTTCGCCATCAGCGCCCCGGGCCCCAGGCGATTCAAAATGGCTACGGCCTCATCAAAGGATGCGTACCGCACCGAACATACTTCCGGATCTATTGCATCGTTTACAGAAAAACCACGTGGAGCTGATAAATTGTGAATCAATCGGAACTCACCCGGGTCCTTCTTGGGGACCACCCCTAAAGGAGAACAAACAAAATCCTGCACCGGGGGTACACTAAACGGGCCGGCGACCCGACCTCGAGTAACCTCTTTCCGGATCTTATCTTGTACCACGGTCGTATGCTGCAGGACCGACAGTTGATTTTTACACTTCTCCACACCCTGAAAGTCCCCTACCGGGATGCGGAAACCATACGAAAATCCGTTCCGCAGCACCCCAGCAGAAGTACGATCCGGGTATTCACTGAGCCAGGGAATCATCGCCAAGGTATCAATCGGGGTAGGTAAAGGCGCCCCTCGGACTATGTTAGACCTGTTTGGCGCCTCCTCTCCCCCCGTTATCACCCGTTTTGGCTCTGCACGTGGACTCAGGATGGGGCGACCCGCACCCACTACATTCATGTTTAAATTTACACGATCCCTGGGGCCTAGTACATTTACCTCTGTTGAAATTAAAGCATAACCCCTTTTTTCCTGTATTGCCGGCAGGCCTCGAGTAATCGTCGGTACCCGTACCTGAACGAAAGGGCGTCCCCCCATATTGGCGGGAGGATTCGCCAACAATACTTCCTACCAATGGCATTTTCAACATTCCTGTCTCCTTCATTTTATCCCATGTCAAAGAATCGTAACAATCCCAGGTTAAGCTTTTATTATGCTCTTTCGCCTTTCTAAAAAGATTATCGTAGCAAAACCAATGGTTACCCTGGTATGATGTCGAGTACCCCATGATTCGCGACTGATAGGTCGGCAACTCGGCAAGCAACTCGGGCCTACGTTCCCCTAAGATCGACGTAAAGATTCCCCATGCATTGCCCCAATTGCCAATATTTTCATTCACTTTAAAGGCGGCCATTTTTGCGCGCCAAACACTCGGATGCATGAGGTCTTTCTGGCCCTTAACATGCTCCACCTCATAATGGTCAACAAGCAACGAGAAGATGTTCACATATTCCCCCGCCCAAATCTTCTCTTTAATTGCCAACGGCACATGTTGACCCAACCTTTCTCTACGAGAGGGTGCTGACTCATCCCTCGCAATCGGCAATGGCCGCTTACCTGCACCGGACGCTGCCTCTGCGGTCGCAATCGTCCCTTGTGGCTTGTCAATTACTGCAGCCGGCGCGGACACCTTGGCTGCCTCCCGTTTCTCACGCAGTTGCTTCATCAGCGCCTGCGCGTCGACAGCCGTGGCGCCCTCACTACCTTCGCCCAACCACGCTGCAGGTTGTGCTGCCAGCTCGGGCGGCATATCCTCATTGGACACTGGGGTGACCACCACGGGAATCGGATTCCCCTCCACGGGTACTGGGGTTGGCGCTTCAAGCGGGGTACAGGGAACCGGGACGTCTCCCCCAGCTGGCCCCCTTCTTGGCCTCTTGGCTCTCCCTCCTGGGGCTGCTCCAGCCGAAGGACGTTCCGGCCCCCCTTCCCCCTCTCTCTCCGCCACCCGCTTCTTCAGCTCGGTCATCTCCTTCATGAGGACCCGAAGCATCTGTTCAGTCGTCATTCTCTTTCCGCCTTTCTTGGGCATTTCTCCGACAGAGTATCTGCAAGACAAAAAGAAGGATTACAACGCTCAAAATTGGCTCTTCGTTCCGTCTCGAGCTCACGTGCAGCGAGGAGGTGCAGCTTCAGAGCACAGGAACAAGAGGATGCCTTCCGGTCTTGCGTCCCCTTTTATCCGTCTTCAGGGCGGGCGTAAACCCGCCCCTGCCTGCCCCGAGGGCGTGGCCAGCCGCGTTAGTGTCTAGGCCAGCCCACTCTAGGGCGGGAAAAAGCGCCGCTTCGGGCATACCAGCCGGGACACGCCTCCCGCCCAAGATGGCTTCCCGGGGGGATCGTGGTACTCTGCCATACGTGCGGGGGGACCGAGTTTTTGCCCCTTTCCATTATATTTCGTTTCAGGCAAAAGATTTAATCTAATTGTCATGGCATTTAAAACTAAACTTGAACTACTGGTTATAAAAAATACCACAAATCTCTAAATGATACTCAAGAGGAAAGTTTCCTATTGTACGCAGGGTTACTGGAGTATAATATAATACCTAATATGGACAATACCCAAGAGATGGGGATATTGACGGGAGTAACGGAGTAAGAGATAGCCAATGAAAGCAAATATAGATGATCCCGTAAACCTTAGAATGATAATGGAGGGGATTGGATTCAATAATGGTTGTATATTCCAGCAAATCCGCTTCCACTAAAAACGGGCTGACACATGCTCAGGTATGGTTGAGAAAAGCTTTATTTTCACCATCTGGCCACACCTTGCTTTGATGAAAGTTCGCCACTGCTGTACCACCTGGCAGACGTATTTCAGCTTGTTTGCCTTCCTCAATGCCAGCTCTGTGTGACAGAGAAACGCGGACAGGGATTTAAAAGTTCACACATCAACTCCCATTGTAGGAACCTCATGGTCATAAACAGAGGACTGCGGGTTTCAGGTAGTACTCACTCCGCCTGTTGTACTTTGTCCCCTTTAATTCACGCCATGTTAAAATCTCTGTATACCGCAGGATGTTGGCCAATTCATGCCGAAAATGAGGAAAACACAGTCCGGATTCGGGGACATAGTTCAGTGACTGCGTACCCAGCATATAATAATGCTCTGACTCCGTCAGCTGTCAGACTGCATTTTCCCCATTGCGGTAAACAGACGGTGATTTGGCTTTCCTCCAATCGTCCTTTCAGCAGACAATCATCTGCTCTTTCCCCAGTGTACCAACACAAGTGCTGCTGCATGGGGGGGCACAGCGATGCGTACCCTCATACTCTCACTCCAAAGTTTGTCGGCTAGTCGCAGAGCACCAAACCAAGAGGCGTGTCAGTCTTCAAGCACCGACTGCTTGACACATACTCCACCAATCCCGCTTCCACTAAAGACGGGCTGACACATGCTCAGGTAAGGTTGAGAAAAGCTTTATTTTCACCATCTGGGCCCACCTTGCTTTGATGAAAGTTCACCACTGCTGTACCACCTGGCATACGCGTTTCAGCTTGTTTGCCTTCCTCAATGCCAGCTCTGTGTGACAGAGTAACGTGGACAGGGATTTAAAAGGTAACACATCAACTCCCATTGGAGGATCCTCATGGTCATAAACAGTGGACTGCAGGTTTTTGATAGTACTCACTCCATCTATTGTACTTTGTCCCCTTTAATTCACGTCATGTTAAAATCTCTGTATACCACACGATGTTGGCCAATTCATGCCGCAAATGAGGAAAACATAGTCGGGATTCGTGGACATTGTTCCATTTTCCTATGGTAACTAGGTCCTAACTATAACTACCTACAGGTGACTGCCAGTAGGGTTAGGATATATATATATATATATATATATATATATATTCACTGAAAAAACCATAGGTTTTACACACGTTATAGTTAGGAAGTAGCATTTGAAAAACCTATGAAATTCACTGAAAAAACCATTGGTTTGACACCAGTTATAGTTAGCTGGAAATTTTACTGATATAAAACCAATGAAATTCCACGTTATAGTTAGTTGGACTCACTATAACTTGCGCGTGTAATGCACTGCTGATGACGTCACATATTACATCACTCATGACATGGTCAGTGACATCACTCATGACATCACTGATGACACCATCCTTGTGAGAAAGTGATAGATATAATTTCAGTGTAATGTAACCCTTGAAACACATATTCAAAAATAGAAACTAACATTTTCAAAAAAATGGAGATACCTATACCAGTTACAACAACCAATTCAGTAATTCCAACATTTATATACACATCCACTAATTCACTAACAGTTCTATATAGTCACTCGTATATATGCTTACTGATTATATATAGTGATACAGCTATACATCCTATTATATACCGACAGACATCCAAAAGTAAATCACACACATATTCACACTTGGAAATAAACTAATAAACATCCATTTATTTACATATACAGATATACACACAGTAACACCTTACTTCTAAGTAAACTTTCAATTACTTACTCTTTTAAACAATCACTTATAGAAACACATACTTATTTAAACAGGAACTCTTTCAATCTCTCACTGTCACATATACTCAGTTATATATATCAATACTTACATAAACTACATTAAAACATATGTGGTTACTAATAAACACACTAGTGAAGCAGGTATTCACTCACTAACACACACATATACACACTCAGCCATCCATACAGTCCTGCACATCCATTAAGACACTTATTTAAACATTTATTTTTCCATCAACCTCTACATATACATATATAAAACATATTTATTTTTTAAAAAGACACACATTCACTGAATAGTGTCATCAGTGATGTCATCAGCAGTGCATTACACGCGCAAGTTATAGTGAGTCCAACTAACTATAACGTGGAATTTCATTGGTTTTATATCAGTAAAATTTCCAGCTAACTATAACTGGTGTCAAACCTATGGTTTTTTCTGTGAATTTTATAGGTTTTTCAAATGCTACTTCCTATCTATAACGTGTGTAAAACCAATGTTTTTTTCAGTGAATTTCATAGGTTTTTCAAATGCTACTTCCTAACTATAACGTGTGTAAAACCTATGGTTTTTTCAGTGAATTTCATAGGTTTTTTGAATGCTAGTTCCTAAGTATGAAGCATATACCTGAAATAAATATCGACATACCAATCTTACGTGCACAACCGAGTGCACGCACCCACCTATTTATTTCATGAAGCTTTCCAATTTAAACCTAATGAATTTCTTCATAGACCAATGAAAAAACTTATAGTACGTTAAAGACACTGAACCTAGGCTTTTTTTCTCCTATAAACTTTTTAATTAAATGGAGCCGAATTTTTTTTAATCATTCGTGCGTGACTGATTGTACACACCTTAATATTTATTTTGAAAAATATAACAGATTTTATAATTTATTAATTGTATACTTAAATCGAGCTGTAAAAATATGTGAAATCCGTATGTGTTTGAATTCACTTCTTTTCACGTTTTTAAACTTCAGTAAAGAACATCGCTACTTCCACATCACGTTTGTAACTAGATAATGTCACCGCCTACACGTCCTAAGAAGCGCATGTAAAGTCATGTGACTTGAAAACAAGACTTCCAATTGGTTCTTAGTAGTTTCTGTTCTGAAATTTACACGAAGCACTCCACCCACTTTCCTCACAATTTTTTTCTACTCTGAAGAGACAACAACGTCGAGCATCTTCCGGAAAAGTTTGCTGAAATGGCTGCCGTTCTGCATTCATCTTCCGAATCAGAAGGAAACGAGCGACCACCTTTAAGAAAAAAAAAGGAATCTTTCATTTGGCAATTTTTTACTTATCCTGAAGATCAAAAGAAAGTGAATGCGCCAAAAGTAACCTGCACGATATGCAATTCGGAGCTCTCAAGGGGAAATCCAAATAGAAAATATTCATTTTCTATACACACCATGCTGCGGCATGTAAAACAAAGGCACCCTGAGCATTATGCAAAAGCATCGACAAGAGCCCTGGCCACGCTATTACCATCAGAGGTGGCCAGCACATCTTCTGGTGGAGGACCTGTATCTCCATCGAGTGCTGAGATGGACTTGAGACCATATCTTGCGAACGTACACATGAAATGCAACCAGTGTGCAGAAATTCTTTTGTATGGAGAGCAGAGCCTTGTTCTTATTAAACTCAAAATTGAAAGTCATAAATGCCCCAAGAAAAAATAAATTTCTTCACTTCATTTTCATAGTATTACATACTGAAAAATGTAGTACAAACTTTAAGAAATCGAAAGCATCATAACACTTGTTTCCAAAAAAAAAAAAAAAAAAAAAAAAAGTTCTTTTCAGAACTAACTATTTCTACCAAAACATGCTCCAAGAGCATCTTATGACATGTTTTTTTGGCGCTTCATTGTAGTGCGCGACCGGGTGCGCGCACCCTCCTATCGCGTTCAGGACCTAAGACTTGCATGTGAAGTCATGTGACTTCAAAACAACACTTCTAGCTGATATTTTCTCGCCGCTTTCATTTTGTGCGCGACCGGGTGCGCGCACCCACCTATCACGTACAGGCGTCGAGACACGCATGTGCAGTCATGTGACTTTAAAAGAACACTTCCAATTGGTTTTTACTAGTTTCTATTCTGCAATTTACACGGAACACTCCACCCACTTCCCTAGAAAACCAGTTTATCGAAAAACTTTTAAAGCCTCCCCTTATGAAACATTCGACATCGTTCACATAGCAGTGTAGTAAATAGCACTAGATACACTCCGTCCCTTAATTATAAAAGACTTATCAGTATGTGAAAAAAACTTTTGTTTTCACGTGATAATGTGAAATGCTGAGCCTGTTACCGAATTTTTTTTCACATATGTTACTATTCTCCTTCGACCACTAACACCATAGAAAATACCACCAATAGCGGTGATATTTTGTACACCGACAACGGGCGATTTCTATCGCTTAGAGCCCTTGCTATTATAAAGTTTTATTTCCTAAGTCTCTGATCTCCAACTGTGGAACGTGACTCCCCTGTGTGTCGTAATGAGGTGCTAAGAGCAGCACGTACACAATACTGCGACTAAGCATCCATAAATTCCGCGGACATTTCTACCCTGCTATCTGCAATTATAAACATCAAAAGGAGCTACGCTGCCCCCCTTAGAGAGGCCTCACTCCCACTGCTACAAAGGCTTGGCAGTCGCCAAGATACACAAAAACAGCGTCTCGGGTCCATTGAACTTCTGTGACGATCTCAATGAAAATAAGCACTAAACAATATTCAAGTATGTAGTATTCCTTCTACTTGGTTAGAGACTAGGGGGCATATTATCAAGGGGGTTGATCACCGCTTTTTTGGCTTTAAAAGCCAAGAAAGCGGAGATAAAATTATCTCCCTATTACCAAGCTGTCGCTAACACCAATTAGTGACAACTAATAGGAGATAGCAACCATCTTGGGCCCCGCTTTACATGTCGGTGATATTTATCACTAATGACATGCGAAGTGTGTATGCCAAAATGTTAGCCACTGCAAACAGTCCCTAACATCGCTATCTCCTATTACCAACTTTTGGAGATATTCGCGCTAAGCGCAAATATCTCCGAAAGCTAACACCTGCCCTGAGCAGTTCTTAGCCATGTTATCCAATGGGAGGTGGATAACATGGCTAAGAGCATTTGCTCGATAATTCATGAATATCGCTGACTTTTCAGCGATATTCATGCATTGCGGCCATTTTTTATCGCATTTACGATAAACCTTGCTAATAGCAAGGTTTATCTGCGATAAAAATCGTCGATGAGCGGCGATAATTTTTGTCTCTAAACAAGTTAGAGACAAAAATTATCGCTAGTTCTTGGTAATATGCCCCTAAACATTTACCGCAGCGCTGCAGCGATTTCTTCCGCAAATAAACCTTGGTATTAATGAGGTTTAACGCAAATGCGGTAAAAAACGTTGCAAAGCATAAGTATCACAAAAAATCAGGATTATTCATAGATAGTGACCTAATGCTATTAGCCATGTTATCCACCCCCCATTGGATAACATAGCTAAGAACTACTCAAGGCAAGTCTTAGCTTTTAGAAATATTCCCGCTTAGCGCATATATCTCCAAAAGCTAGTAATAAGAGATAACGATGTTAAAGACTATTTTCAGTCGCTAACATCTTGGCACGCCCACTTTGTATCTCATTAGATATAAATGCAACTGACATGCAAAGTGCGGCCCAAAATGTTCACTATCTTCTACTAAGTGTTGCTAACTGGTGTTAGCAGCAGCTAGGTAATAAAGAGATAATTTTATCTCTGCTTTCTTGACGTTTAAAGTAAAAAAAACACAGATAAACACCTTTCATAATATACCTCTATATTCAAATTGAAGTAGGCGTAGGTCTTCACGCAGCAATCACATGCACAGTTTTGAAAGAATATGGCCCAGAAAGTCACTGAGTAAAATCTCATAAAAGACAGTCAACCAATTTCAATACGTATTAGTTCAGAAGAACAGTTCTTTATGATACAGGGCTCTAGAATGACAAACATATCTCGTCTTTATAAAAACCCTTCAGGTTTTTTTAACAGCTGTTAAATGGTTCCATACTCATCACAAACGTGCTCCATCATGAACATTGCCTGATCTGTCCTCAGGACGAACAACATTTGTGATGAACTTGCCGCTATGCATGCACAACACTAACATTGTGCTTCCTTAACACGTTCTATTCACTAAGCAGAACCATGACGGAACCACTCTATCATAAACACATCTGAACCATGGCTCATAAAAAGAGTACCTCAATCATGACCATGCAAGTCCCACTAAGCCCCCCAGCCACCTAATCTTGAGTCAAAATTGGAACTACAACACAGGATTTAAAGTCCTCCAAAGAACACCATGTAACATTTAATACCATATACACCATCGTTTTCATATATCACTTTTCCTAAACTGTGAAATATCGCTCATTTTATTTAATCACTTTTAAACCATACCTTCTAACAATGCACCCAATCCTATGTGGAAGTGTTCAATATAAAAGATGACATTGTTTTAAGAAGGATAGAGAAATAAATAACACAATGTTGTAAAAATTTCTTTATTATATATACTTACCTAATAAAAAGAAAAAAAATTAAATGTCTTATAAAAACGTAGCACCTGTGGAAAGAAATTAAAAATAAAATTATAAAGTATATTATTGATAGAAAAAACAATACGAAACAATAAGACAGGTGCAAAAAAACCTGTCAGATATTATTAATTAAACTTACCTTATAAATATAATATCTGTGGAGGAGAGTAAAAAAAAAATTTGTTATAATACATATTTCTGAATGCAATATAACAAAATAAGTAAACAACATATTAAATGATTTATTTTTGCTGTCCTCAGAAAACATTGATTTTCACTATCAAGAGTGATTTCAACATTAATCATCATATAACAGCGGGGAAAAAAAAACACAATCAAAATGATTGTGTTTAAAAAACCCATACAAAATCTGCATACATATTATAAATACTTGAAAAAAACATGTCTTAAATGTTTTCCTCAAATTCGCAATTTCTTGAGTAAGCACACTACATCTTCCACAGTTACAACCTAATTAAAGTATACCACTTATTTTTCAAGATATCTCAACAAAATCCCGTGCAGCAATGTCCTATAAAAAATGTATTTGAAAGACACAGTTTGTTCTCTCATACCTTTCCGCGTGGCCAAATTGTATAAGCTAACTCATTATCTTTTAAATACCTCTCCCAAACACTTACGTCCATATAAGTTTCTAAATAATTCTCAAAAGTACTCATTTTCTTCTCTCATATTTTTCCACGTGGCCAAATACTATGAGTTAAGTAGTTTTTTTCTGAAATTTTGTAATCTTAGTCTCATCTATTATTTTCTGTACTTTTACAATCAAAATTTGTACCATATTTTATACCATCAAACATTAAGTAAATTTGTACCTGATGTTATCAATATGCAAAACACAAATTTCATGTATAGATTTGTACACCCTTATTTACATGATATTTCTAAACTAGTAAGTTTCAGATCTTTATAGTATACATATTCCTACAGCAAACCACTCTACTGAAATTTGGGTTCCAAAAATAACAAATAAGAGTTACTTAAGGCAAAAGGCAAACGTTTTTTAAAAGTCAATTGGCTATCATTGCAAAATGTCCAGCCAGTAGCACACTTCAAATAAGCCGTATAATGTCCTGATGATGTAGAATGCCCTTCATGATAAATAATGGCTACAGTTACAAATGTTCTTCTAGAAATAGAAACTTGAGAAGCCACAACATTTTTCATTAAAGTGGATAATTTACTCCCATCAGCTCTGCATCGTTGAAACATTAAAATTACATATTGTCCGTATCTATGGATAAATAAAGTTGATAACATTTTAGACTTGCATTGAGAACAGACCATATTTTGATGCGCATCTTTAACTAGTTTAATAAAAGGCACTTCTTTGCAGTCTGGTAATGTCAAATATAAAAATCTTTCACTGGGTATCTCAGTACTACTTAAAAATGAGCAATTATCACATTTATGTTCCCATTTATAAGAAAGCCCAAAAAGACTATCAATATCTACACCTTCATCTTCCAAAGCTGTAAACATATACATAATAAATTCCTGACAATCTTGCTGTATATTCTGAGAAAACTTATTTACTTCTACACATATATCTAAAACATTCCTTAATTCCGAAACACTTCCTATTTCATTATCACCACTACTACACGTTTCAAATATAGAATTTAAAGAATGACAAAAGGTATGCTCCTGATTTTCTATAATCTGTTCCTTAACATTTTTCAAAAAGAAAACAACATTAACTACTACATTTGCATAGCAGTTGACACCACACCTATTTTCCAACTTAAATCCAACAATCTCTTCAATACTAACAGTTTTCCTAGAGCTACCAACAACAGCTACATCTTTTTTTCGTCGTTTCTGGACTACTTCAGCACATTGGTTCTCATTTTTCCTTTTCTGACCAACTATACGCCTTTCAATTAAAGGATATTGAGGTAAACTTGGAGCATATTCTCTTCTTAACCTATTGTACTCCTCCACACAATTTAAATCTGCACTAATCTTTGTCTCATCATAATCAATTAGATAAAGTCCACATAAAGTTCTAACACGCGACAGAACAACATACGCCATACCCTCTTTGAATACAGTACTTCCAATATTTACCAAAGCACAATCTACACTTAAACCTTGAGATTTATGTATAGTCACTGCATATGCCAAACAAATTGGAAATTGCTTACGACGGACATATACGTCTTTCACAAGCAAAAAACGAGTTGAACATCGACTAATTTGTTGAACTTCATCAATCCCATCAAATTTTATCCTCAAAAATTCAATCTCATCTCTATTGGTATAATTCACAAAACCAACAACATTACCCATTGCTCCATTTACCAATCCTCTTTCTACATGTAAATTTCTTCTTAAAATTATCCGACAATTTAAACATACATACAGATTTTTCTCTAAACCAGCAGTTTTAGATATAGTTTTTTGAAGAGAATCCAATTTCAATTTCAACTTTTCAGACAAAACAATAGTACTACCTTCATGCTCTATTCTATCTTTAGCTTCCAGTTTCTTAATTTCTTGCTTTTCTAAATTCAACATTTTCTCATTAAAAACTGAACATTCTTTCAGAGTTGGCATCAAGCATATCACTGACTTATCTACAACCTCTTTACTATATATTCTCTCAGGAACATTATCTTCATTAGGAAACAGCTTGGAAAGTAATCGCGTTCGTAGAGTCTGTTTCGCATCTTCAGTTAATTTTCCAATCCTAATATCTTGAAGAATACTTCCATATTTAGTATCCTTTGCCTGTCGCATATTTTGAATCAGTTCAGTATATTTGAAATGTGACCATATATTTACATTTCCAATACTGCCCAGGCACTTTCTGGTCTCCTCATGTGTAACAGTTTCAAATACAGGTTGTCCTTTGACAGGAGTCAGCTGGAGTAGATCTCCAAAAACTATGACATGTTTACCTCCAAATAACACATCATACTCTGTCTTAAGTGTCTGTTGCTTTCTTAAATGCACAAAAGCAAGCATTAAATTAGAGACCATGCTTACTTCATCAATAATAAGAAGTTTCATTTTTTTAAGGACTCTAGAAACTTCAAAACAAGCTTCTCCAGAAAGCTTCTGATATTGTAATTTATTTTCATGTTCAACTGGCAGCATCAGCAAACGATGTAAAGTTACACCTTTTATATTATGTGCTGCCAATCCAGTTGGAGCAGTAACAACACATGACAGTGTTGACTGAGTTGTTTGCTGTAAATATGTAGTAATTCCTTTAAGTAGGAAACTTTTACCAGTCCCAGCTTCTCCACTTACATATAATCGAATAGGCTCAAATGACATACATGAGCAATCTTTTCTCTCATGACGAAAGCCATGCTCAATGTGCTCTGTCACTTCATCATATATCTGTCTTTGCTCAACATTAAACTGCTTCTTTAATTCTTCTAAGTCGATTACTTCCTCTTGACCTTGCTGCATTGCGCTTTCCACCTCATCCATGGCGGTGGCTGCTTCATTTTGAATAATTGGTTGTCCCAGTGGATCTTGACTTAATGATGCCGAACTTTGACTATCTTGTGAACTATCTCTAGCAATCTCTGCTGCAATTGTTGCTTCTTGCTCTATTTCGTCATTCAACATTTGGAGATAATTGCTGAAAACAGGACATTCAATACTACTTTTAGATGCGTTGAATGATTCTTCATAACTATCAAAGTCTCCAAGTAGTTCCTCTTCTCTACGCCATGGTTTAAAGAGTTGCAAAAGAGCAAAATAGTAAAATTCTCTTTTATCAGGTGTTTCACAACTCAGTTTCCGATGATTTATCAAGTGTCTTTTTCTTTGTTTTACTAGACATCCTTCATGTCCAATTACAGCATGTACACCTTTATCAATATTCTCAATAACATTTCTCTTAAAAGTATAATTTTGAAGTATTTCATACAGACAAATGTTTTCAAGCAGAGTACTTCTATTTGGATAGTATGTATCCAACATATTTGTTTTCAAAATGTCTGTACTGTTTGGTTCTTTCTGGGCTAAGTACTCAATTTCTTGCACAGGTTTTAGAACACGGTTTCGTGTTTCTGCTAGGCCCAAACTCACCCAGAGAATAGTCCTTGACTTCGCATAAAGACTTGCTGATGATAATCTATCACAACATTCATATGCTCCAATTTCTCGATGAGACAGCATCTTCAAACTGTACGTATATAATTTCTTGCTCAGGCTCTTTTCATGAGAAATGTCTTCCCACATCTCCTTCAGTTCCGTCTTTTCAGATTTCATGATGTAAGATGTTACATATCGAGCCACAGCAATAGAGTTGTCTGCAACATATTGTATGTCCATGTTAGCATTCCACATGGACAAAATGACTGGATTATAGTCATTAATATATTTCGATTCTTCACCTCTTCTTAAATTGTACGTATTTTTAGGTGACCTCCTTCTGATATTATGTTGCAAACATGACATCAAATTGTTGACTCTTCCTTTTGAAAGTACCGGTCGTGCAAATCCAAAGCGACATTTGGTATAAAATTTGCTCTTTGATTTATTTTTCGCCGACAATATTTTCCACAGCGATGACTTTGGGAACGTAACACTTTTCCTCTTAAGTTCTTATTAGTGGTACTTTTAGGTATGTCACAAGTGGCGTACTGTTCAATAAAAGACAGTACAGTCTCATCCGAGTCTATTCCAAATTTAGGAGCATCCTTGATCCATAGTAGCATATGAATATGAGGAGCACCTCTTGCTTGATATTCTTTTCTCCAAAAGAAATCCAATACTTCACCAAGAGGCGGATTTTTCTTGTTAGTAATAAAAGACATCATAGCTTCAAATCTATGATTAAAATACCTGCAAACATTACCTGGATCTAATGAACACAGTTCTCCAGGTGTCTTGTAGTTTATATTTTCTATATTTGCATTCGCCTCCCGAAGAAATTCAATTAAATCTTCCCAAGCATACTCTGCACAGCTTAGAGTTAAAAACCATGTTGGGGCTCCTAAGTTTCTAAGCATACACTTTAAATCTCCATGACGACGGTACCAATACTCATTAGTACCCCGCTGACAAGCCATTAAATTAATTAAATGAGAATCCAAAACACTATCTTTCTGATGCACTCTATCCATAAATTCCTTTGCTGAAATATTTTGCAGATGTACACCACTTTTTAAGATATGATTTACTGCATAAGACAGACCAGATAAGTCACTCTCAAACAAAAGATGAAACAGATATGGAATACATTGCCGAAACCTTGGATCTTCTGCATATAATCTACTTGTCCGGTACTCAGATGCAGGAATCTGCATAGGTCGTTCATCATATCGTGTACCTTCACCTGTAGGAAATAACTGTGGGAAACAACGACCTTCCAAACTTTCTTCCCAGACACTAATAGGATTTCCTTTCGCCTTTCTCATCTGAAATAATTCAATAGCATTCCCTATTGCTTCTTTGGAATGCAGTGGATGAACACTGTAATGTTCATAAATTTCTTCAGATCTAGATACATCAACTTTTTCAATTTGTCCACTACACAAATCACTATCCTCTTCTTCACTTACATCTTCTTGTTCTACGTATATATCTTTGTAATACTTATTATTTTCCACTAAATACAACGTTGACTTTTTCACTTTCCTAACATCCACTAAATCTTGCCAGATCTTCTTACTCTTTGTGGGTACACCATTCACTAGAATAACTAGAGGTTCCTCTTCTACATTTTCAACACCAATTGTTTCCATATTTTTTTTAAGATCAAGAGGCAAATACACAACTCTACCCTTTAATCCTCTTAGTAAATCTGAAGGATTTAATTTACCAGTCTTAGGCTCCATTCGAACAATAGCCTGAAAAGGATGTACACATTGAATCAGAATCGTCTCATAAGTATTTAAATTCATCAATTCAGATGGAATATTTACCAACTCTAAATTATTGTAAACAGCTCTAGCAGGCATTTTATTTTCATCTAATTTATTATAACAATATTTACAAACACGTTGCTCAAAACCCAAATCAAAATAGTTTTCCACCAACAAATAACTTGCAAAATCATTCCATTGACCATTACTTTCATCTTCACTTTTTAAATATAAATCAACTAACCTCGTTTGACTTTTGTAATGAATTCGTCGACAACAGACACAAGAAAAATTTGGTTTCTCACCTGCAATTACCTTAAACTTTATTATTTCTTGTTCAAAGTTTTCAATATTTACATTCCCAACATTTTCTAACACATTTCCTTCTATAATTATATCACCTTCTGCATTATCTTCCTCGGGACCAAAATAACTTACCTCAATTTCTGCACAAATCTTCTTAACATCTAATTCACATCCATACAAAAGAGCACTATTTAACTGTTTAAGTTTAAGTGCTGGACTTTTTGCATAGTACAACTTTCTCACTAATTTTTTCATTTTAGTGTGATGCACTGCTAACATCCGGAAGTGATGAAATACACTCTGACATATTTTTTTAGAGAGACAAGCCAGAGAATGGAAAGGGGCGACCACTCGGTCCCCCCGAACGTATGGCTGAGTGCCTCGATCCCCCCGGGAAGCCATTTTTGGGCGGGAGGCGCGTCTCGGCTGGTATGCCCGAAGCGGCGTAGCCGGGGCGCGCTTTTTCCCGCCCTAGAATGGGCTGGCCTAGACACCGACGCAGCCGGCCACGCCCTCGGGGCGGGCAGGGGCGGGTTTTTCGCCCACCCTGAAGACGGATAAAAGAAGGCGCAAGACCAGAAGACGTCCTCTTGTTCTTGTGCTCCGAAGCTGCACCCCCTCGCTACACGTGAGCTCGGGACGGAACGAAGAGCCAATTTTGTTGAGCGTTTTGATCTTTTTCTTTGTCTTCTAGATACTTCCTCGGAGAGATGCCCAAGAAAGGCGCAAAAAGAATGACGACCGAACAGATGGTGCGGGCCCTTTGCAAAGAAGTGTCCGACATAAAGAAACGGTTGGCGGAGCGAGATGGGGAGGAGGGTTCGGGCACCCCGCCGGCTGGAGGGAGACCTAAGAGGCCGAGAAAGGTTCCAGCCGGTGGGGCCGTCCCGGTTCCCTCTGCCCCGCTCGAGGCGCCGACCCCAGTACCGATGGAGGGGAATCCAATCCCCGTTGTCGTCACCCCGACATCCAAGGAAGACATGCCCCCCGAGCTGGCAGCACAGCTAGCAGCATGGTTGGGGGATAGTAGTGATGGCGCCACGGCTGCCGAAGCACAGGCGCTGATAAAAGGGCTTCGTGAGAAGAAAGAGGCAGCTAGAGTGGCTACGCCGTTGGCGGGGATAGACAAGTCGCAATCGGCAGAAGCTGCGTCCGGTGCAGGTAAGCGGCCATTGCCGATTGCAAGGGACGAGTCAGCACCCTCTCGTAGAGAGAGATTAGGACAACATGTGCCTTTAGCTATAAAAGAAAAGATCTGGGCGGGGGAGTACGTGAATATTTTTTCCCTGCTTGTTGATCATTATGATGTGGAGCATGTAAAAAGTCAGAAGGACTTAATGCATCCGAGTGTTTGGCGCGCAAAGATGGCCGCCTTTAAGGTCAATGAGAACATTGGCAACTGGGGCAATGCATGGGGTATTTTCACATCAATTTTGGGGGAACGTAGGCCCGAGTTGCTTCCTGAGTTTCCCGTTTATCAATCACGAATTATGGGTTACTCGACAGCGTATCAAGGTAACCATTGGTTTTGTTATGACAATTTGTTCAGGAAAGAAAAGGAACATAACAAGAGTTTGACTTGGGATTGTTACGATTCTTTAACATGGGATAAAATGAAAGAATCGGGAATGTTAAGAATGCCATTGGTCGGGAGCACTGTTGTTGATTACTCCCGCCAAAATGTGGGGACGCCCTTTCGACCAAGTACGAGCACCGACGACCAGTCGAGGCCCGCAGGCAATACAGGTAGAAAGGGTTTCTGTTTTAATTTTAACAAGGGGAAGTGTACCAGGCCTCCGGGATCGTGTAAATTCAAACATGAGTGTAGTACGTGTGGGTCGTCCCATCCTGAGTCATCGTGCAGAGCCAGAACGAGTGAGAATGGGGGTAAGGGAGGCGCCAAACAGGTCTAAACTAGGCCGAGGGGCGCCTTTACCAACCCCGATTGATACCTTGGCAATGATTCCCTGGCTCAGCGAATACCCGGATCGTACTTCTGCCGGGGTGCTGCGGAACGGTTTTACACATGGTTTCCGCATCCCGGTAGGGGACTTTCAGGGTGTAGGGATGTGCAAAAATCAACTTTCCGTTTTACAACATGCATCTGTAGTGCAAGAAAAAATTCAGAAAGAGGTTAGCCGGGGACGGGTCGCCGGCCCGTTTAGTGAGCCCCCGGTACCGGATTTCGTTTGTTCTCCGTTAGGGGTGGTCCCCAAGAAAGACCCGGGTGAGTTTCGTTTGATTCATAATCTATCTGCTCCATATGGTCTTTCGGTGAACGACGCAATTGAGCCAGAAGTTTGTTCGGTGCGATACGCATCTTTTGATGAGGCGGTAGCCATCTTGAATCGCCTGGGGCACGGGACGTTGATGGCGAAATCTGATATCGAGTCAGCGTTCCGGTTGCTTCCGGTACACCCAGACGATCAGCGTCTTCTGGGATTCGGGTTCCAGGGGTCATTTTACATGGATAGGTGTATGCCAATGGGATGCTCTATATCATGTGCTTACTTTGAGAAATTCAGTACTTTCCTGCAATGGGTGTTCACTAAGAAAACGGGTTTCCGAAATGTAATGCACTACCTTGACGATTTTCTGTTCCTTGGCCCCGCCGGTACTCCCGAATGTGCCCGGGCCTTAGCTGAATTCTGTGTGTTAATGGATCATCTTGGCGTGCCGTTGGCACCAGGTAAAACTATGGGTCCCACGACTTGCCTCGAGTTTTTGGGGATCGAGTTGGACTCAAGGGAGGGGTGCTTCCGTTTACCAGCTAGCAAAGTGTCGAAATTCAGGGCAGCCCTCCAAGTATGTTTAAAGGCATCCAAAGTTACACTGCATCAGTTGCAGCAGTTAGTGGGAAAGTTGAACTTTGCCTTGAGGGTGATACCAATGGCTCGCCCCTTTTCCCGCTCAATTGCCCAAGCAATGGTTGGCTTAAAGGAGGGTCATCATCGCACAAGGTTATCGGCCGAGGTCCGCCAGGACATGCGGATTTGGTTAGCATTCTTGGCGGACTTCAATGGCCGGGTCGTCTGGAACAAGCCAGCCGTCTCCTCTGAAGAGCTTGGGCTATGGACAGATTCAGCAGGAAGCGTAGGTTTTGGCGCCATCTTCGGCACGAAATGGTCGGCACAAAAGTGGCCCCTATGGTGGCACGAGAAGGGGCTGACAAGTAACATCGCTTTCCTCGAACTATTTCCCATTCTGGTGGCCCTGAGAACCTGGCCAGAAGGGTTCAGAGATCATTCTGTTGTGTTCTGGTCCGATAATATGACCGTGGTAGAATGCATCAATAGTCAGGCAGCCCGTTGTAAGTTGATTTTGAGGCTCCTCAAAGAAATTGTCTTACTGTGTATGCAACTGAACGTAGTATTCAGAGCAAAACATGTCCCAGGGGTGATGAATCAGGCTGCTGATGCACTGTCTCGTTTTCACATGCAGGCTTTCTCGGGTTTCCTTCCTTCAGCGGACCCGGAGCCGGCACCCTTCCCCGAAGCTCTCTGGTCTCTCGGTGCCCCGAACTTCGTCACCTCGTGGGAGAGAGTCTAGCACCCAGGACAAGGAAGGCATATGAAGGGGCGTTCCAGGCCTATTTAGCCTTTTTGGGGGCAGAGAGAGGAGGACTTTGGGGTCAGGAGGAGTTGGTAGTACTTTTTCTGATGTCCTTACGTAGGGCTGGGAAATCGGTGGCTACGGCCCAAAGGCATCGTGCCGCCATTTCCTTTGTTGCCAGGGCCCATGGCATCCTGGACCCAACAGCGTCTTTCACGGTACAAAAAGCGCTACGTGGGTGGCAACGTCTAGAGGGTCGCAGAGTAGATGTACGACGACCGATAGGTCTAGACAGGTTGTCCCAGTTACTGGTCACGCTCCCGAACACATGCTCGTCCCCGTTCGAGACCTGTTTGTTCCGGACTGCATTTACGCTGGCATTTCACGGGGCTATGAGAGTTAGTGAGCTGGTTGCAAGGAACAAACGGGACGTGACGGGGGGCTTGTGCAGGGAGCATGTCCAGATCAGGGGTGACGCGATGATTGTCTCCTTTCTCAGGTCCAAGACTGACCAAGATGGGAGAGGGGACTGCACGATCATCCGCAGGAACCCCGACTCATCCATGTGTCCGGTACAGTGCTTAGAAGATTACCTAGCACGAAGGGTGGCATCATGGGGAGGGACATTGTTGAGGCATGCAGACGCCACCCCGCTGACGAGGTTTCAGTTTCAACGGGTGCTTGCAATGGCCATTGCCGCAGCGGGCTTGGACCCGGGCGAATTTGGGACCCACTCCTTTCGTATAGGGGCTGCCACTGAAGCTACAGCCAGAGGTCTTAATGTAGAACAAGTGAAACGTGTGGGGCGCTGGTCCTCCAATTGTTATAAGAGGTACGTGCGATTGCACATGTTGTGAAACTGTAATCTTGTACTCACGCCTCTTGTCTTTGTTTGTTTTCAGTTGCGCAAGCCTACGCGGCAGGGCAGACTGAGCAGTCGACCCAACACCAGGTCAGCGGTCGCACGTCACCGGCTGTGAGGAAGGAGGTTTGGGTCGTGGGCCACTCATACGTGAGACGGGCTGCAGACGTATTCAAAGCAGGTGACATGGTTCACGTACCTGAGGAATACGGGTACAGAGTGTCCTTCTACGGAAGGGGCGGTCTCTGTATTGACCAGTTTCAGGAATTTTTTGAGGGCTTGTTAGAGCGGATGAGGTCACCGCCGTCCATAGTCATAGTGCATTTGGGGGGCAATGATCTGGTCACCACCGGTAGACGACTTCTCCTGGAGGCTATGCTTTCCACGGTAAGTTGGTTAGCGAGGAGAGTTCCGGGGTGCCTAATCGCATGGTCTCATATGATCCCACGAAAAGTGTGGCGGGGGGCTATCTCGATCCCTGCTTTGAATCATTCTGTTAGAAAATTGAATAACAAAGTGAGTAGGTTGTTCCGTTCCAAGGCATTGCATTCGATCTCGCATAATGGTATTAATGATGACAGTATGTATCTGGGGGATGGTGTGCATTTGTCGAGGGCGGGGAATGAGTTACTCATAGGAGACTTCCTAGCCTGGTTAAAATCTTTGGAACATGACCTTTAGGTAGGAGTTTTGTGGGGGGTCCGGATAGCCGGTCAACTATCCGGACCTGTGGCGGTAAGGTCATGATCGGTGAGCACTAATTGGTAGATCCCTATGAGTGGGCGTCACCCAACACGGATGGGAGCGCTCGGGAGAGGTGGCCATTGGCCCCTCAGTGGGGAGGCGGTCCCGTCTAAGGGCGGGTCGCCGGAAGTAAAGGAAAGGCGGTCAAGGCCCCTTCCTTTGTAGGAGGGGTTACAGCCCCCTCCTGGGGAATTTCCCGGGGCCAGGGTCATCTGCGACGGCAGATGCGGTAAGTTGTGTGGGGTGGGGAGAGGTCAACGATACCTTCTAGATACCACACACAAGTGTTCGAACGACCTTTAAATGGCGTCGAGTCTTAAGGGCCCCCGTCAAGTCAAGGGAAATTGTTAGTAGTTGCACTTGAGGTAAGCCTCTGTGCTGTCGCCCCTCCCAAGTGGGAGGGGTAAGTCTGGTTAGGGATCTTGACACCGGTTATGACCTTGCCGTTGGCCCTTAAACGTTAGGATGTACAATTTCAGTGTTCTTAGAGAATGTTTTGTAGGATGCTAGTTCGGCTAGGAGAACCTCTGTATTAGAGATTATGTTAAGGTTAGCCAAACATCGTAATGTGATAATGAAATTGTACATAACATGAAAACGTTTAATGTTTTAATTTTGTTTTAATAAATACGGCCGGGATGGTCACTCCATCCCACATCCAAAAACTTTAAGAACTGTTTCCGGTTTCCCTCCTTTTGGGGATTGTGTTGAGAGGGGGTGGCGGGTATCTCAGCCATATGGAAAGGGGCGACCACTCGGTCCCCCCGAACGTATGGCTGAGTGCCTCGATCCCCCCGGGAAGCCATTTTTGGGCGGGAGGCGCGTCTCGGCTGGTATGCCCGAAGCGGCGTAGCCGGGGCGCGCTTTTTCCCGCCCTAGAATGGGCTGGCCTAGACACCGACGCAGCCGGCCACGCCCTCGGGGCGGGCAGGGGCGGGTTTTTCGCCCACCCTGAAGACGGATAAAAGAAGGCGCAAGACCAGAAGACGTCCTCTTGTTCTTGTGCTCCGAAGCTGCACCCCCTCGCTACACGTGAGCTCGGGACGGAACGAAGAGCCAATTTTGACCCACCCACCAGCCCCTGAGGACAGCAAGTTGTTGTGCAATAAAGTGAAGTTATAAGTTGGTTTTTCCATTTCGTTTACAGGCTGTGACAGTATCAGTTTGTGGTTAATCATAATAAAGTATGGTGAATACAGTCTAGGTTGTTACGATTAAAATGAGTTGATGTAGTGTTGCATTTCTAGCAGGCTCTTTCGGTCGTAGTGACCAATGTTTTCATAGGTTTCAGAATTGTCGTATTTATTTTTGGTAGGCGGTAAGGTCATGATCGGTGAGCACTAATTGGTAGATCCCTATGAGTGGGCGTCACCCAACACGGATGGGAGCGCTCGGGAGAGGTGGCCATTGGCCCCTCAGTGGGGAGGCGGTCCCGTCTAAGGGCGGGTCGCCGGAAGTAAAGGAAAGGCGGTCAAGGCCCCTTCCTTTGTAGGAGGGGTTACAGCCCCCTCCTGGGGAATTTCCCGGGGCCAGGGTCATCTGCGACGGCAGATGCGGTAAGTTGTGTGGGTGGGGAGAGGTCAACGATACCTTCTAGATACCACACACAAGTGTTCGAACGACCTTTAAATGGCGTCGAGTCTTAAGGGCCCCCGTCAAGTCAAGGGAAATTGTTAGTAGTTGCACTTGAGGTAAGCCTCTGTGCTGTCGCCCCTCCCAAGTGGGAGGGGTAAGTCTGGTTAGGGATCTTGACACCGGTTATGACCTTGCCGTTGGCCCTTAAACGTTAGGATGTACAATTTCAGTGTTCTTAGAGAATGTTTTGTAGGATGCTAGTTCGGCTAGGAGAACCTCTGTATTAGAGATTATGTTAAGGTTAGCCAAACATCGTAATGTGATAATGAAATTGTACATAACATGAAAACGTTTAATGTTTTAATTTTGTTTTAATAAATACGGCCGGGATGGTCACTCCATCCCACATCCAAAAACTTTAAGAACTGTTTCCGGTTTCCCTCCTTTTGGGGATTGTGTTGAGAGGGGGTGGCGGGTATCTCAGCCATATGGCCTTGCAGACCTATTTTCTCACGCACTCGGCATTCATCTAATTCTTGCAACATTTTAATTTTTTTCTTTAGACTTTCTTTAGTGTACTTACGTAAGAAAATGCGAAAGAAATCAATTGAATCCTGTCGTACAGTACAAATGCTACTACACTTCCAACTGTAAACAGGAGCATTAGGACGTCCCTGTAAAGCTTCTCTAACCATAACATCTTCTGCATTTCTAACCACAATTTTCTCTTTCTCAATAACACAACCATCCTTCACCGCATACGCTCGACCAGTGGTGTCAACTGCATGCAACAGATCGTTACTTTGAAAGTAACTCTCTTCATTAAAAAATGGCTCAGAAGTTGATGTATGCATCCACTTCCCAGAAAACACTTTAGAAAAATTACTCCTATTTATATGTCTCTTCCATTTACTTTTACTTTTGAAAACTCGAATCGCCTTATTTAAAATATTTATTCTATTAAGTATTAAAATAAATAACTTTCGTTTTGTCTCAAATGCGCGCTCAACAAAAGCCTCTATATATCGGTTTTTTTTAAGAAAAACAGATCTTTTTTTAGAATCTTTTTCCTTTTGTAATAAATTCGCAACAACTCTGTTGTAAAACATACGCTTCCTGATTTGGCTAAATTGATTGGTCCGGGTTTTACTGTACTGACTTTCATCTTTCCTAATTGCAGTAATAGTAGTTTGTTTAACTCCAGATGTCTTTTTAGATGATGAAATCGTTTTCTCCTTCTGAACTTCAATAGTTACATTTTTCCTCCCCAAAATACTTTTCACAAACTTTTTAGTTTGCTTACCAGGAGTACTCTTCTTTGTAACCGTCCTCTCAGTCTTTGAAAATAATTCTGTAGTTTTCTTCTTTAAACTGTACGTCCGCTTGTAGAGTTTCTTTTTTTCAATTCTGGGTTGCATCTTAATTTAAAATTTTGATGAGATTGTGAACCTGTAAGACACAAAAATAACAAATATTATAGTTCAGTACTACCATATACCGTACAAATTAAAACCACACATTCATTTTTTAATAAAATACACATAATAACAGAAAATCTCTGAACAAAGTAGTAAATCCTGTAGTGAATTTTCCTTCTAAATTTATCACACTGTATATGTCTTTAAACTTCATAGACAATCTTTAAAAAAAAATTTAAAAGCATACAAAAAGTACACTTTTTTCAAAAACTATCGATCATCATAACTGTTTTAATCTTTTTTTCTACAATCTCTTTTACACTTCATGAGAACATATCTTATCACTCTCATGAAGCACTTCATCGACGAATATATCAAGAAAACTATCATCACGAATGGTTTGCTATCACCTTTTTTTTATTTATTTAAAAGTTCATAATTTAAAAGAACTTCTAACATCAGTTCATCAGAGACTTCTTCAAGTTCATTGTCCTCCTCTTCTATCAGCTCTAAATATGCTGAATCTAATGAAATGTCCATAAAATAGTCATTTTCATCTTCTTCGTCTCCAACAACCGCGTCTAATATTTCCTCCATCAGTTCATTTATAATTTCAAAATGCACTTCATTTTCTTCGAAAAAAAATTCCATTGTATTTTTTTCTATAAATTCTTCTTTTTCCTTTTAAAAAAATATAAAGACTAAATTATGTCTTTGTCCACTAGTGTATAATTGAAAACTACTTTTACTAATTTTTAAACTACAGAAAATTTTATAATCTCTAACTTATTAACTCTATAATTTGTAAGATACCACATTCCTCTTGTTTTGAAAAAGAAATTGGCAATATAACTCTAACCATTGACACTGTGTTTTTTTTTAAATTAAATAATTACTGTTGATAAAATACATTTCACTGTAAAATGTATTTTTATATTTTCTACATATTTGAAATATTTATTACCTGTATAATAATTTTTAGAGACCCATTTCTTTTATTTCATCACCTCAAAGTGCAATATAAATATATGCACTCTAAACAAAAGGATGACACTATACAAACAATTTAATTCACTTTACAGATTACTACTTCCCACAGAGACAGTTCCATTTATATTACAACAGTATACTCACCATATTAATGTCTTAGCATATGCAAAATGTCATACTTACCATGAACAACCACCTCATAATAAAACTCTACATTAATATTTAAAAAAGTGCCTATACATAGTATATTCACAGATATACAGGAAAATGAGCATTAAATTTAGATCCATATCATAATACCTCTCTCTAATTAAAAATGGAACACTGCCAAACATAATACAACAAGATTTTAAAAATAATGAGCACTTCACAAGTATTACTAAAACAAACCTGAAAGAATTATAGTCCAATGATTTCTAAATCTCAACTCCTTGTAAAACATCACATATCCCAAACTCATTAAAACATAATTTGAACTGTCAATGGAGAACATTTTAAAAAACATATGTACTATAAGCAGATAGAACCACATGTAAAAAATTTGAGATAAAATCATATTCAAAACATTTACAAATTACTCTTTATTATTTTCATCACCACCCACAGAAATTGCCAAACCATAAAAAGAAACTCACCTGAAAAAAAGAATATATATTCTCAATATATAACTTCGACAGGTTAATCCTTACAGGCACCAAACACTCTAAAAATAGAAAAAATAAAATTTTATTAACTTATACCAAACTTATTTCCTACACAATATACAATCATTATAGCATTGAACAAGCATAAGTAATAAGATTCCCAAAATACTCTCCATTAAAAATAAATACAAAATTTCTCATTTATAAAAGCATTCTGCCACAGATATGTCACTTTTTTCTTATGTTAAAATTCATGCACCTACAACAGTAGGCTTTGAAAAGTAAAAGGCCAACTCACAAAACAAAAAAAGCCTTATTAATGAAACATTGCGTCGCCACTGCGTCACTTTTAGCATGGGAAAAGTGACGCACTAGTAACGCAAGACCGTCATAAATAAAGCCCCATATCCATACAGAAAAACTACAGGGCCAGCATTATACACATGCAAGCAATACACTTGCACAGAACCACAAAACACCAGGAGCCACCATGTTAATATATATCCTTAATATAATAAACCTCTGAGAATGGATATATATTTCCGTGGCAAACTCCTTAGCAATATTTAAGTGACTAAACTCCTAGAAAATGTATCAAGTCATTATGCTCCTCTCCACTGCATAGCCGGCGACCTAATTCTGTGGAGTTCCTATACGACCGGCAATACTGCGCCGTTTCCTTTACCACCTTGGTAAATTCAAAATGGATATGCCTCCTGCCTTCGCAAACGAGTCAGACCACATACAACTATTTCGACAAAGAATGCTTCTGTACTACGGCACCTTAACACTCTCATCTTTGATTACTTCATATCGATTATCATTTCCATATTCGTATTTCATTTGTGTGCAGCCTGTATTTCATTGCTTCAGCTGTGATTTCACATGGGCCCTGCATTTATGTCTCAGCAATTTGGTTCCTCCTGAACCGAATTACAATCACCTCATAAATCCATTACTTGATCATGAACAGCTTTGTTACAACGGAGGGTTTATGGCCTTTGCAGCGATACAAGGAGTTCTGGGTCATTGGAATATATTCGCAGCGGCGCAAGATTTCCTAACAGAGAGCTACATCGAAAACCCACCGAGCTGCCCTCTGATGGTAAAAGACGCTCCGATAATGACAGATCATGAATGCTCCTTTCCTCTTCTCAATTGGATGGCTGACATGTTTTCAGATGATAACAGTGATTTCTTGTTACAACCACTTGCTGCCTATTTTGCCTACACAATGGACGGTTAACTCTTTCCTAACAGCGACCTACATCGAAAACCCACCGACCTGCCCTCTGAAAATATAAGAGGCTCCGATTTTAACAGATCATGAGTACTGCTTTACTCTTTTCCATTGGATAGCTGACATACTTTCAAATGATAAAAGTGATTTCCTATTACAAGCACAAGCTACCTATTTTGCCTAAACAATGCTTCAATAACTCTTATATAAGCCATTGACGTCCTCATTTCCTTTTTTCTTCCCTATATTCTTCACGTTCTTTTCCATATTTTCTTTTAAAGAACAGACCTATTGGCTTTACTGACAGTGGACATTATGATTTCGTGCTGGCTAAATTTTGATCTTTTATATGAACTACATTTGTTTCTTCACCTACTCGATTTTCAACTTTATTTTTTTACAGTGTAATCTCAATAATTCTATTGCATATCTTATCTAACGTTATTTCAAACATACTCGATGCAAAACTCGCTAATATATGCTACATGTGCCCTAATTAATGTGTAAATTTTAAACAAGTTTTTTATAACGGTAAACGCCATTTCGCATCTCAACTACTTATTTCCGCCTCACACGCCTCTGCTCCTTTAATTTCCTATAAAATTATATTTTTAAAAAACTTTACAGAAACATATGTTCTTTCAACAAAATTTCCATTATTATTAGTGCTGTATTTTAAATGCAATACTGCAACCTTCAAAAGATATCTCAATACAGTAGTTCTCCTCAATAGTGATTTCCGCAGCATCCAACAGATTACATACATGCACCTCTCGCCATTTTGTCGCTTTTGGCGCCTTTTTTCCCCCCCTCACATACATTCACCTCTCGCCATTTTGTCGCTTTTGGCGCCTTTTTTTCGCCTCACATACATGCACCTCTCGCCATTTTGTCGCTTTTGGCGCCTTTTTTTCACCTCACACAGTAACATAACACAAACTTGATAGTGCTTCGTATGTAGACATCTGATTCATAAAGTAATGATGTATAACAACTTGCATTTTCATATATCCTTCCTAAACTAAAAGACCAGAGACCTTCTTCCACTTATTAAAATATAATATACGTCCTTATTAGAGTGTACAATGTTTTTTTCCAACTATATTCATTTTTCTTCAACTATAGCGTTTGTATTCCATGTACTACTGACAATACCAATTACTGTGTTTTTGCAATTTCTGTACTCATGTTACATAATGATTTACCTTTAAAACAGTACATTTCCAAATAAACATTTCAAATATTCACGGTTTCTCTTTTAATCCATAATTTCAACTGAAATGATTTCATATTAAAAAACTATTCATGGGTTCCACATAACCTTAACTGTAGTCACTGAGGACCTTATTTATGAAGACCTTCCGCCGCCGGTGCCTCATTTTTTAAAATGGGAAACAGTGACGCACCGGTGGCGCAAGGCCTTCATAAATAAAGTCCTGAATGTTTTCTTTTCTCGACCTCACTTACTGATACTAGAACCTGCAAGCCAATTACGGCCCGTGAACTCTTTCTTAGTAGGTCGCGCACCGTAAAGACAGTTATACCACTGTTTACATTTTTTTTTTACTGTTACCAAGCACCGACACAGTTCCGCTTGACTCAGAGTTAATCACTGCTCCCACGCTTCTACAGGCCAGACGCTATGTCGTATTTCTCTCCTTATCACCCTTTCATCTCCACAATAACAAACAGTTCTCCGCCAGCCAGCAGAGAACAGAGTCAGATGCAGAGGCACCAAAGAGTGAAATACGACATACCCTCTGCTCTGAGAAAGCAACCAAGCGGTACTTGAGAACGAAAACATTCAGTAGCGCTTTAAAAATACCAATGCAATTATATAATTTTTTTTTTTTAAACGTTCCAATCACTTTAATAGGACTATCTGTGTGTGCCTCCACAGCAAACTTCCTCAGGCCGGATTGAAGGCAAACACACAGACAATAAGATAACACAGGGCAACGGAGATGCAAAACAAAAGGGACATGAAGATGGAGTCAAACAGCAGAACTGAGAGAGATTTTTTTATGCTCCGTTTCCAACCTCAATGTACGAACACATTTACTACACAAATCTCTATACAACCTCATGGTCAAAACTTTTCATTTTATTTCACTCGACCACCTCCCTCACCCCACCAGTGCAAACGACGACCAGAAACCGCACTATAATTTTGACGTCCAACAGAAACTTTGTGAATACCTTAATGTAAATGTAAATGTATTTGAGCTTATATAGCGCACAGCTACCCACAAAGGGTTTCCCGGCGCTTGCGTAGGGAACCCGTCCTGGTATTCCCCTGTGAGATAACCCCAGCAGGGTATCCACAAGGTGAAAGCCAGGCATCCCGCTGCGAGGGGTCGTTGTGGAGATTAAGCAAGCTATTGCCCAGAGTCACAGAGTGTGAACCCGTGAGTTGAGAAGGCACCGGAGCGAGAATTATCGAGTCTGTGGAATTTTTTGAGCCCAAGACCCGCCGAGGCGGGGAATTGAACCCTGGTCCAGGGCCGATCTCAGCTTCCAGGTCTGCCGCCTCTAAACCCTGAGCCACACTTCTCCACTTACCACTTTAGCCCCCTTCCCCGTCCCTCTCGCCCCACCCCCACCAGTGCAGGCCACGGCCACCAACCAGCCTGAAATGTTCTCGATTGACAAAAAGTTTACGAATTTATTAACCATTAGCATTTTTTGACGACGGTATCACTAGTACTTTACCATTTGTCTCTCTTTCTGCATTGTCTGTGTCTCTGCTAATATAATTTCTTCATATCCTCAACAACTTCTCTCATTATATATAAACGCTTCAAAATTACAAAAATAATTACTCTATATTAAAAATATTTTTTACAGCGTATTCAACATTTAAATGGAAGAAATTACTATTACAAATACAACACATTACGACAGCCATAAATTAGTTTTCACATGGAAAATCAATGATTGTTTCTGATTAAACTATATTATACGGTACATGACAAAACAAACAGTTACGCACTTACCTTTACCAATGCTTTGAACGACGTAGAACAGTGAAAGTCACAAAACAGATATTCGTTAGCGGAACTCTGAATATTACTTCTATCACTGCAACCAAAATTCAATGGCACAGATATCCAGTCAATACACACTCATATAACTCTCTTCAACCAATCACATTTCCTGACGCAAAATTGTAAAATCAAATTTACATTTCAATTGGTTGTCCTTCACAATATTTTCAGACTCACGTGAGAGACACCCATCACCAACTGCCATCTCCGGCTGTTTCCATGGTAACACCTCATTCTGCACCTTGCTGAAGGCACAGGTCAAAAGTTCATATCTCAGCGTTCTACAACAAACTAAGAAGACTGTTTTCCCTCCAGAAACACCTGCCAATCCACAACTCAGTTACATGTCTTTTTTTCACACCCAATAATACTTTTCGTTTAACATAAACATTAACATGCAACGTACTCTTCAATCTCCACTTATTATAATCAACCAATCATTTTTATTTTATTAACCACACCCAGCCTCTTCCTTTTTTTTTATTTAGAATTTCAACTTGTAACTACCATTCCACTTCCAGAACCGATCGGACGACGACTACAAATCCATTAAAAATGAAGGTCTGGCTAATAGGACACAGTTATATTCACTAGAGTGAAAAAAATGCAGTAAGCAGATACCACATGCAAGACGTCTATAGGAGAGACGGTGTTCATTTCACGAATAAGGGAAACACAATCTTCCTCTGCAACATCAGGCTCTGCATCGATACTTACTTATAAATGCAGAAAACACTCAATTAACACAAGGGCTCTTTTCAAAGCCACTTTATATCTAAGCACTCAAACTTCTAATTTATCTCCATTTTCACACTCTTGTGAATAGGTGTGCGCGAACAGGTGCGCGCACCCCGTTATTTTTTCCCGAAAAAAAAAATATATTTTTTCGCGTTTAAGGGCCTTACTACACACCCCGAGAAACCCTACGCAGCAAGACATTCTCTACCTTCTCCCCTTTTCATGTTTCAACGCTATGAAATGAACAATATATTTACTCACAGTGACAAAATGGCGGACAAAACTTCCTGATTTCCTTCGAATCGAACGTTAACAAACGTCACGCAGCAAAAAAAAATTCCGCTCACGCGCAGCCGCTTGGGTGCGCGCGCCTATAGATATATAATTGACTTTAACTTTAATTTTCTCAACAACTACTGAACGGATTTACACCATTCCAAAAAAAGCGTAATCTGCGAACAGGACTCTACAGTTTTGCCAAATTTCTTATAAATCCATTCAGCCGTTCGACCTGTAGCCGAGTATAAAGGTCCTATGGAAAATAACATGGAGAAAACACGTTTTGGGACCCCTCTTTTATCTCAGCCCCCACTTGACCAATCCCCCCCAAACTTTCAGGAAATGAGCGCAGCGGACCGAGCCATCTTCTTTGAGAAATTAACAAAGATTCATCCACCAGTGCCAAAGTTATTCTAAATAGAATGTTGAGGATTTACTATGGAAAACAATCCTAACTATAACTACCTACTGGCGACCGCCAGTAGGTAATACATATATATATATATATATATATATATATATATATATATATATATATATATATATATATATATATATATTACCTACTGGCGATAGCCAGTAGGTATATATAGTTAGGATTTTTTCTCTATGGGACTTTTGAAAATTCTATGCCTAATAACTTTGGCGTTTGTGGACGGAATTGGCTGAAATTTTCAGGAAAATGGCACATTTTGTTTCTGAGCAGCTCCTGGAAATTTGGTGGGGTTCGTCAAGGGGGGGCCGAGAAAAAAGGGGGGTCCCAAAACGCGTTTTTCCCATGTTAATTTCCATAGGGCGGTTGGACTCACTTTTAGCCCGAACGGCTGAATGGATTTCCACGAAACTTGGCAAAATTGTAGGGACTGTTAGCCCGATGTGCCTTTGCTAGGTCTCAATATATGTGCTTCAGTGGATTTTGAGAAATTAACGTTTAAATCAAGATATATATCTGTAACAGCGCTCCGGGCAGCTATCCGGTTAGCGAACCTTTCGCGTAACGGAACTTTGCGATGAGAAGCTGATTGGCCCTCCGGTGTCTGTCAACATTCTAAACAGTCCGGAGCGGCCGCCATCTTGTCTCTCGGTAGGATCGAGAGACAAGAGGAGGCCAAAACAAAGGGGGAAATTACCATAAGGGGGCATAGTAGATCCTCGTTGACCCCCTAGGTTTTATGTGGAGGTTTTAAAAGGGCCCAGGAGGGTCCAAAAAATTTTTTTTTTTTTTTTGCGTGGTAAGCGCCAAGTTCGCGAACCGGAAAGCGTTCTGGGCAGCGTACTATAAGGATAAAAGAATGATAGACTTTGCTAGTACTGTATGTTAATTATTTGTTGTTTTTGTTGTTTTTTTTTGTTTTCTTTATTTTAAATTTTTATTTTTTATTTTGATTGTGTGTCATAATTCATTAAACTTTTAACATTCAATAAACATATAAAAATAAATAATGTGTGAAACAATTTTTGAATTAAGAAATTAAAATGTATTTTTCATTTTGTTTTTCAAAATTTAAAAGAAAATCTAAAAAATCGTGATCATTTTTTTCTTCATTTTTTAGTAGAAAATCTACTGCATCTATGCATTGGATAAGTTCATTATTTATTGTGTCGTCGTAGAAATCCATGTCATCTTGTGTCTCAATTTTTTCTTCTGTTTCAGTTTTCATGTTGTTTTGTTGTTCTTCCATTTTCAATTCTGAAAAATGAATTTTTAAAAAATATATCAGTACAGAAAGGGCATTGTTGGGTTTCAGTACAGATTGGCAGTTTGGTTATTTATATAGTGTTTTTTTCACAAAGAAAGGTGTTGCCTGCAATTAAGGTCTATTGCAGGGGGCCCCCTCCTTGGGCCTCCCATGGATGGTGTCAGGAGGTATAGGGGAGGGAGAAGGAGACGCTCCCTCAATTGCAAGGAGACCATTCACAGGCACTGAGGGGGCCCATTATCCAGCATTTTTGCGCCCCCACAGTTTTAACTTTTAGACCACAATCAATTCTCACACCTATGAAGGTGTGAGATATGTGTGTGGATTTAAAGTTAAAACTGTGGGGGCGTCAAAATGCTGGACAATGGGGCCCCCTCAGTGCTTGTGAATGGTCTCCTTGCAAGATGCCACTTATGTAAATTGGAGGGGGCTTTGCGCACGTTCCTTTTTAGACTATGGTCTTGTGAATTCTTGGAATGGCTCTGCCATAACTAAAACAGAGTAGTCTATTTTTTTCTATAAGTATTACAGAGTGATAGAATATAATTCTCAGAAAATGTTTTTCTAATTAGGTTTCAGTACAGAACATACTTAAGTTTTATAAATAATATTTTACCTTTTAAATATAAGTTGAAGTTATCAGTTGATTTTTTGTTGTGCACTTCACGAAGTAGCAGTCAAAATGGCTGTGTTTCCTTCTCTTCCTTTATATATATTCAGGTATATAACCAATCAAATGTCAGGTAACAAAAGTAGAAAATGAAAGTAACATTTTCATTGGTTGTCAATTCCAACACTTCAGATGTGTTTTGTGAAGTAATTTACCTCACGGTACTTAGAGAGGTCTACAGGCTAAATGGCTAAATGAAATTTCAATCAAATTTGTGAAAATGAAAGGGATTTTTATGTAGTATGAGCTAATCTATATTTGGTGAGAGTGTCTCTAGTCGTTTTTCTGTAAATTACTTTCCCACCTTTTTTTAGGACCGCTTCCCGGAAAGCGGCTCGGTTAGCGAACCTTAAGCGTCACGGGAGTCCACCATTTTGTGTTTCAGTCGCATTAAGATACAAGATGGAGGGCAAATAATGTTTAGAATGGGTAGAAGGGGTCATGGTAGACTTATCTTGACCCCCTAAGTTTTCTGTGCGTGGCAGAGGAGGCTTATATGTGCGGAAAAAAAAAACTTCCGCGAGGTTAGCTTTCGGTTAGCGAACCGGGTAGCGCTCCAGGGAGCGAATTTTGTGGAAAATTAGTGAAAAAAGTTAGAGGAAAATAATAATTGTGAGTGATCAGATGTAGGGTAGCTCTGAGAAGAGCTTTTGGGTTTATTGTACATTTAGGTACTTATAAGTAGGTACCAATGCACAGTCTTAAATTCAGAATGAAAATTCTGTTGCCCTCATCTGAGAAGTGAACTCCATCTCCTCTGTAGATATCTTGCATGTAGTAACGCAAGTTATTGTTGTACAGAGAGCCCATTCCATGGTCTCTCATGTAAGCTGAAACAGATTTGTTTACATGCTTCCTCGCTTTCTCAATTTGTGGACAAAATTGGTTGGACCACCTCCATTTCTGTCTTTGGCATATATTGGAATATACCAAGGCAGTTTGAGGAAAAAGTGCCATTAATTGCTCAAAGGTGTCCTTTAAAAGCATTTCCAGACCTACCCCTGTCAAAGTGCCCAAATCATTACCTCCACAGTGCACTATTAACAGGTCAGGTTTTGGCAAATGCATAAAGGTTTTCACCAATGGTATCAATTGGTGACATTTTAATCCTCTTTGGCCCAACCACTTAATTTCCACATCTTGTAAATTGAGGTTAGGTAAATTTCTGCTCTCAGCATACCTTTGAGCCCAGTGGATGTAACTATGTCCAACAATCCAGACGTTAAACATGGTGGGTGAAGGTTGTTCTGCAGTCAGATGAAGTGTGGTAATGAAAAGGGCAGTTGAAACAGTAGGAGTTTCTAAAGAAAAAAAACTGTGGATTTACAATGCTAATGATTCTTTAGCAGTGATTGGTGTATTTCCATTTCTGAAAACAGAAAGTTAGGGTGCATGGATGTGTTCTTTGAAAGATGTAATTTGAATGGTCAAGGAAGAAACATTTAATGAAAGATTGCACTGGATACGCAGGTGCACTGAGAGTTCAGAGTTCAATTGAAACATTGTTGTGTGAATTTGCAAACATGAGAGGTCTTCCAGGAGGTGGTTGCTATGGAAACAAGGCAGACAGGGCAGAGGGGGGAAGGGTTTTGATTTGAAAAAAGTGAGGGAAGAGGTATGATTGGCTAATATGAGAGATATGTGAAAAGAATATCTGTATTTCTGTGCTTTCAATAGCTGCAGCCTATGGAGTGCATCATTTTTCTTCTGCTGAAGACAATTTGGTGTATTTCTCAGACTGTTTTCAAAACTCAAAAAATATTTGCTAAGGTGAGAAAAGATTTATTTAATTTAGATAGAGAATAGTATGATTTAAGGAGAAAATGATGAAGAAAGCTGTGTTTTTAAAATGTGGTTTTGTCTCTAGTGATATACTAATAGAATTAGTTTCATAGAGAAATTGTAATTGCATATTTGGTGTAACATTCTGGCATGCAGTAACACAAGTTATTGTGGTACATGGAGCCCATTTTATGGTCTGTTATGTAAGCTGAAACAGAGATGTTGCTTTTAAAATCGATTTAAGAAATCAATTTCATTTCTGGATATGTACTGCTAGAGCTTCATAGGTTGTTTTGAGCCATATTTATAAGGTATTTGAGTGTCTAAGATGTTTTGTTTTCCTTTTAAAATGTAAAGTGTTCCTCATGGGGCAAGTGTCTTGTAAATACGCTCCCACTTGTGCTTGGCAAATTTAGATTTTGATTATGGGAGTTACCTAGCCATGTTAATAGTGTCCCAAAAATGGTGCTAGTGAATTGCAGAAAACACTTTCATGTGTCTCAAGGACATTTTTAGTCATTTCTTCATGAATGCAGGTATACAATTGATTTATATGCTGTGTTTAAAAACGAATTTTGAAATCAATTACATTTCAGGATATGTTCTGTTAGAGCTTCATAGGTTGTTTGGGGTCATATTTAGAAGGCATTTTAGTGTCTTTGATGTTATTTTTCCCTTTTTAAATGGAAAGCGTTCCTCATGGGGCCCTGAGCAGTTCTTAGCCATGTTATTTAATAGGAAGTGGATAACATGGCTAAGAGCATTTGCTGGAAAGTGCATGAATATTGCTGACTTTTCTGCGATGTTATTTTTCCCTTTCTAAATGGAAAGTGTTCCTCTTGGGGCAAGTGTCTTGTAAATACGCTCCCACTTGCGCTTGGCAAATTTAGATTTTGATTATGGGAGTTACGTAGCCATGTTAATAGTGTCCCAAAAATGGTGCTAGGGCATTCCAGAAAACACTTTCATGTGTCTCAAGGACATTTTTAGTCATTTCTCCATGAATGCAGGTATACAATTGATTTATATGCTGTGTTTAAAAACGAATTTTGAAATCAATTACATTTCAGGATATGTACTGTTAGAGCTTCTTAGGTTGTTTGGGGTCATATTTAGAAGGCATTTTAGTGTCTTTGATGTTATTTTTCCCTTTTTAAATGGAAAGCGTTCCTCATGGGGCCCTGAGCAGTTCTTAGCCATGTTATTTAATCGGAAGTGGATAACATGGCTAAGAGCATGTGCTGGAAATTGCATGAATATCGCTGACTTTTCTGCGATATTCATGCATTGCGGCCGTTTTTTTTCACATTTGCAAGCACTTCTTAGCCATGTTATGCAATGGGAGGTGGATAACATGGCTAAGAGCATTTGCTTCAAAGGTTGTTTGGGGTTATACACCATTTTTGGGAAATTAGTAACATGCCTATCTAACTCCCATAATCAAAATCTAAATTTGCCAACCGCAGGTGGGAGCATATTTACAATAAATTTGCACCAGGAAGAACGTAAAATAGCATACTAGATACTCAAATGCCTTATAAATATGACCCAAAACATCTTATGAAGCACTAGTAGTGCATATTTCCAGAAATGTATTGGTTTTCATTTAATGATTTACTTCATTGGTAGGCCTTCACATGTTTTTTTATTTTGATATTTTTCAGTGAAAATCTTATCTGCAACCATGTGTTGGCCTCACCTCAAATAAACAAAACAGGTGATGGACTGAATGTGGATCAATGACACACATTTACCCCAGTCTAAAGATCAGGGCCTAAACAAATCTTTAGATAGGCTACATCTTATCGTCATCCTGAATTAATGATTTAAAATATTAGGGAGTGATTTATGAGTGTTGTATGCCTTTTTTGTACCATTGAGTGTCATTTTTGTGATGCAGTGCTGGTGGAAAACATTTGCTATGTTAAATAATTAGTACGGCATTAAGTTTAAGATGACTGTTATTTATTTACTGTTTGGTAATAGTGGTTAATAACATTTTATATTATATTTTTCCACAGATTCAACTGCAGATTCTTTCATAGTTTGGAAAATGCCTTCCAAAAGTCGAATACGAAAGGCTAGAAAACGTCAAAGACAGCAGGATGATGTTTTATTGCAGCAGTCCTCTTCCCCAAATACTTGTCAAAACACCAAGAAAGGTCCGGGTAAGAGCACGAAATCATTCTTAAGAAATATTTGTAGTAAAAAAAGTTTTGCTCAAAAAAATGTTTCAGTCCACAAAAAGAAAAGCAATTTAAATGGAAAGGAGAGACCCATCACAAATGTTACTGGTAGAGGAAGAGATAACTCTGTGCATGATAGTAGAAGGAAACAACAGTTTAGGGACATTCGAAATCGAATGTTCCGTAATAGGATATTAGTTAATTTATTGAAAAGTATTAAAAAGAAAGGCCATCAGAAAGCGGCATTTTATAAGAAGAAGAAAAATGTAGAGAAAATTATTGATCATGCTTTTGAAATTAAGCGAAAGTTGTTTATTTTGGTAATCAATAGAATTAGGAAACTAAGCAAGGTAATTTCTGATTTCAAAACAAAAAGTAGATGGAAGAGAGTAGTAAATCGTACTAACTTTTGTGAAGTTTTTTCCGGAGAATGGATGCATAGTTCAAGTTCTGAGGCATTTTTTAATGAGGAGACTTATTTTCAGGATAATGATTTGGTGCATGCAGTTGACATCAGTGGTCGAGCTTATGAAGTGAAGGATGGTTGTCCAGTTGAAAAAGAACAACTTGTGACAACAGAGACAGAAGAGGCGCTAAGTGATGAGGTTTTAGGAAGACGTCCTAAGGGTCCTGTGTACATTTGGAAGTGTAGTTCTATTTGCAGTGTGCGACAGGTTTCCATCAATTTGCTTTGTGATTTTATACGGACATTTAATAAGAAAAGTTTGAAGCAGAAAATGAAGTTGTTGCAAGATTTAGATCCTTGCAGAGTGAGAGAAATGACAGGTTTGCGTGGTCATTCACTGGCTTGTCTTTCCAGGAGAGTATGCCAGAGTGTTTTTCATCATTTCAGGATGCTAGCAGTGCATCATAATAAAGTGAGAAAATTAGTGAGAATGTTGTATTATGCTAAGAGTCCAGCAATTATGCTTAAACAATTATGTGCTGCTCTTTTGCATGGTTCTGAAATAGATGTGAAGAATATTTGTGAAGAAATTGAGTTTTGTTACTTTGGTAGTAAAGATGAGAATGTTCAAATTGACCCTGAAGTAGAGGGTAATGTGGAAGATAATGTACAGGTTTCCAGTACAGATAATTTTCAGAAGGAAATTGCCACGTTTCAGATGAAATCAAGTGAGAGGCCTAATTTCACTTGTGTATGTTGTCGACGCACTTATTATAAGAATCAGACTAAGGTAGTGGATTTATATGCAAAAAGTGGAAGGGAAAATAATAGTGAATGGAAGGATTTTGCCACATACTTGATGGTAGAAAATTATTTTGATTTGGGATCGGATCAACGTGTGTGTACTTATTGTTGTAATAAATTAAACCAAAACCAGATGCCTGCTAGGGCAGTTCATAATAATCTGGAATTGGTTGAGATTCCTTCTGAATTGAAGGATTTAAATACTTATGAATCTATTTTGATTCAAAGTATCCATCCCTTTCAGGCTATTGTAAGAATGGAGCCAAAGACAGGGAAGTTGCCTCCAGCAGATTTACAGAGAGGATTAAAGGGAAGAGTTGTTTATTTGCCTCTAGATTTGAAGAAAAACATTAACACAATTGGAATAGAAAAAGTGGAAGAGGAACCTCTGGTTATCTTGGTTAATGGGGTTCCGACAAAGAATAAGAAAATATGGCAAGATTTAGTGGATGTTAGGAAAGTCAAAAAGGCAACAGTGTATTTGAAGAAAAATAATAAGTACTATAAGAATGTATATGTTGCAGAAGAGGAAGTAAGTGATGAAGAGGATAGCGATTTGTGTGCTGGCCAAATTGAGAAAGTAGAGGCCTCTAAAAGTGAAGAAATATATGAACATTATAGTGTTCATCCTTTGCATTCCAAGGAAGTCATGGGGAATGCTATTGAGTTGTTTCAAATGAAACAAGCCAAAGGGAGTCCCATTAGTGTTTGGGAGGAAAGTTTGGAAGCTCGGTGTTTCCCACAGCTATTTCCCACAGGTCAAGGAGGAAGATATGATGAGCGACCTCATCAAATTCCTGCGTCTGAATACCGGACTTTACGATTGTATGCAGCAGATCCTAGGTTTCGGCAATGCATTCCCTATTTGTTTCATCTCCTGTTTGAAAGCGATCTGTCTGGACTGTCATATGCAGTGAACCACATCTCAAAAAGTGGTATACAGATGCGAAACATCTCGGCAAGTGACTTTATGCATAAAGTCAATGTCCAAGACAGTATTTTGGATTCTCACTTAATTAATCTCATGGCGTGTCAGCGTGGTACTAATGAGTACTGGTACCGTCGTCATGGTGATTTAAAATGTATGCTGAGGAACTTAGGAACTCCAACATGGTTCCTCACTCTGAGCTGTGCCGAGTATGGCTGGGAAGACTTACTTGAATTTCTACGAGAGGCAAATGGAAATATTGAAAACATTGAATTCAAGACACGTGGAGAACTGTGTTCTTTGGATCCAGTGAATGTATGCAGGTACTTCAATCATAGATTTGAAGCTATGATGTCTTTCATCACAAATAAAAAGAATCCACCTCTTGGAGAGGTGTTGGATTTCTTCTGGAGAAAGGAGTACCAAGCAAGAGGTGCCCCTCATATACATATGTTGTTGTGGATCAAGGATGCACCTAAATTTGGAACAGATCCGGATGACTTAGTGATGAATTTCATCGAACAGTATTCTACGTGTGCTGTTCCAAACGCAACGGAGAAGAAAAGTCTAAGAGAACAAGTTCTACGTTTCCAAAGCCATTGTTGTGGAAAGTACTGTCGTCGTAAATTCAGAAACAAGGACAAGTTCTACACCAAATGTCGTTTCAACTTTCCACGACCGGTGATTTCTAAAGGAAGAGTGAACAGTTTGATGTCTTCGCTGCGACATAATGTGACGAGGAAATCACCCAAGAATACATACAATTTGAAAAGGAACGAAGAGTCCAAGTACATCAATGACTACAACCCAGTGATTTTGTCCATGTGGAATGCTAACATGGATATACAGTTTGTGGCTGACAACTGTATGGCTGTGGCTCGGTATGTGACATCTTACATCACCAAAAAAGAAAAGACCGAACTGAAGGATATGTGGGAGGACATTTCTCATGAAAAGAGCCTCAGCAAGAAGTTGTACAGTTTCAGTCTGAAGATGTTGTCGCATCGAGAAATCGGAGCTTACGAATGTTCTGACCGGTTGTCTTCAGCAAGTCTCTATGCCAAATCCAGGAGTCTCGTTTGGGCGAGTCTTGGTCTTGCTGCAACGCGAAATCGAGTTCTAAAACCTGTCCGGGAAATTGAGTATTTGGCAGAAAAGGAACCAAACAGTACCGACATTTTGAAGACCAACATGTTGGATACATATTATCCAAATCGAAGCAGTCACCTTGAGAATGTTTGTCTATATGAGGTTCTCCAAAATTATATATTCAAGAGGAACATCAAAGAAGATATTGAGAAAGGAGTGTATGCTGTAATTGGAAATGAGGGATGCCTGGTCAAGCAAAGAAAATGCCAATTAGTAAACCATCGAAAATTGAGTGGTGAATCTCCAGAAAAAAAGGAGTTTTTTTATTTAGCACTTTTGCAACTTTTCAAGCCTTGGCGTGCAGAAGAGGAACTGCTTGGAGATTTCCTCTGTTACGAAGACTCTTTCAATACAGCCAAGGAGTCCATAGAATGTCCTGCTTTTTCTAAATATCAAGAAATGCTAACTTTGGAAATTGAGCAGGAAGCAACGATTGCAGCCGAGATTGCCAGAGACAGTTCTCAGGACAGTCAGAGTTCTGTTTCATTGAGTCAAGATCCACTTGGAGGACCTATTATCGAAAATGAAGCTGCCACTGCTATGAATGAAGTGGAAAGAGCCATGGCACATGCTCAGGAGGATTCAGTTAACTTAGAAGACTTGGAAAAACAACTCAACGTTGAGCAGAGGAAAATATATGATAAAGTTACCACGGAAATTGAGCACGGATTAAGTCATGAGAAGAAAGAGTGCTCATGTACGTCGTTGAAGCCTGTCCGACTGTACGTGAGTGGAGAAGCGGGAACTGGAAAAAGTTTCCTCATTAAAGCAATCTCTTGTTATTTGAAGGAAAGGACTGAGTCATTGCTGTCTTGTGTTGTCACCGCTCCTACTGGACTGGCAGCACATAACATTAAAGGTATTACTTTGCATCGTCTACTGATGCTGCCGGTGGAGCATGACAACAAATTACAATACAACAAGTTATCTGGAGATGCTTGCTGTGAAGTTTCAAGAGTCTTGAGGAAAATGAAACTACTTATCATTGACGAAGTAAGCATGGTTTCCAATGTCATGCTTGCCTTTGTGCATTTGAGAATGCAAGAAGTACTTAAAACTGAATATGATGTGTTATTTGGTGGGAAACACATCATTGTTTTCGGAGATCTTCTGCAGCTGACACCAGTAAAAGGTCAACCTGTGTTCAAAATACTCACGCATGAAGATACCAGGAAGTGCCTAGGGAGCATTGGCAACGTCAATATATGGTTAAACTTCAATTATGCAGAACTGCATCAAAATATGCGTCAAGCAAAGGATGAAGATTACAAGAATATTCTACAAGATATTAGAATTGGAAAAGTGACCGAGCATGGGAAAGAAGCTTTAAATGCACGATTACTGTCAAATTTATATCCCAAACAAGAGATTGTGCCTGAGAATATTTTTCAGAAAATTACTGAGAAGAAATCCGGGATATGTCTCATGCCAACTCTTGCAGAATGTGCCATCTTCAACAACAAAATGTTGAATTTAGAAAAGCAAGAGATTGTGAAACTTGAAGCTATCGACAAATTAGAGCATATGGGATCAACAATTATTTTGTCAGACAATTTGAAATCAAAATTGGATTCATTAGAGAAGACTATATCTAAAACAGCGGGTTTTGAAAAGACTTTGAATGTGTGTTTAAATTGCCGAATTATTTTGAGAAGGAATTTACATGTAGAAAGAGGTCTGGTGAATGGATCAATGGGTAATGTTGTTGATTTTGAGAAATACAGAAATAGAGATGGAATAGAATTTTTAAGAATTAAATTTGATGGCATTGAGGAAGTACAGCAAATTGGTCGTTGTTCTGCTAGGTTTTTGCTTGTTAAAGATTTATATGTTCGCCGTAAACAGTTTCCTGTTTGCTTGGCATATGCAGTGACAATCCATAAATCGCAAGGTTTAAGTGTAGACTGTGCATTGGTGAATATTGGCAGTTCTGTGTTCAAGGAGGGTATGGCATATGTGGCATTGTCACGAGTTAGAACTTTATCGGGATTGTACTTGATTGACTGTGATGTCACAAACATTTGTGCGGATCTAGATTGTGTTAAGGAATACAATAGGTTAAGAAGAGAGTATGCGCCACATTTGCCTCAATATCCTTTGTTTGAGAAACGTGTGGTAGGCCGCAAACGTAGAAATAGCAGTAATAGTAGGGAGGTTGTTGCAAAAAGACTAAAAGTCAATGAACCGAAAATTGTTAGCAGAAAGAAAGTGGATTCTGTTGAAGATGTTGTCGGTTTTCAATTTGAAAACAGTTCTGGTGTCAACTGCTATGCAAATGTAGTGGTTAATGTTCTCTTTTCACTAGAGAGTTTAAAAGAACAGATTCTGTTGAATTCTGAACAAATTTTATGCTGTTTGTTGAATTCTGTTTTCGAGAAATGTAGCACTGATCGAACAAAAGTAGAAAGTGTGTCTGAAGTTCGTTATCTGTTAGATGAATGTTCAGGTCAAACAGACTTCTCTGAAAATAATCAGCAAGATTGTCAGGAGTTTTTAATGTATATGCTTGATATATTGCAAGTTGAGGGTGTAGATGTAGATCACCTGTTTGGGCTTTCTTATCAATGGCAGCATGACTGCGAGAATTGTAGGCTATCAAGTACTACTAGTGTAGACTCAGAAAGATTTATATATTTAACTTTGCCAGACAGTAAATCAGTCTCCTTTAATAAGCTAGTAAATGCAGCAGATCACAACATGGAGTGTAGCCAATGTAAATGTGATATGATGTCAACATTATTTATACGTAGATATGGCCAGTATGTCATTTTAATGATCCAACGTTGTAGGCCTGATGGATCAAAATTGTCAACTTTAATAAAACATTTTGTGGCTTCTCAGCTGTCAATATCAGGGAGGACTTTTGTTACTGTAGCAATTATCTATCACGATGGTCCATCAACAACATCAGGACATTATACAGCTTACTTAAAGTCTGGAAACGGCTGGTCATTCTGTAATGATTCCGTTGTAACGTTCAAAAAAAAATTGCCGTTTGACCTTAAAAATTCTTACCTGGTGTTTTTAAAACCAAAATTTTAAGTAGAGGGAATGTAAGTCTGCAATGCTGTCTAGATTAAAAATCCAACTATATAAATTTGCTGCAAGTAAGTCTGCTTCATAGTAAGCAGTATCAGTGTCATAGGAAAAGGAGAACATGAGTGACAAAGAAGAGTAAGTTATTAGTAGTCCAGGATTGTGAAAATAATCTCAAATATTTTATTTTTGAAAGTTGCGAAAATAGAAAATGTCGGGATTTGATTGGAAGAATAACAAGACTTGCGAATCGCGGCAACATGATTTGGCCTAGTGGAAACATGTGATATAATGAGAGAAGTCTTTATTTCTATGTAACATATTTTACGTATCGATGGAGGTTTTCTTTCAGAAAGTGGCGGGCTGAAAATATTTGTAGCACAACAGAGTGGATGCTGTTCATAGGAGATCGTTCGACGTCATTGAAAGTAAGTTAATTTTAAGGAGTTTTGAAATCAGATTTCGAAGGTTGTATGGGTTTTTTAAACACAGTCATTTTGATTGTGTTTTTTTTTCCCCGCTGTTACATGATGAATACCTTCAAGTCACTGATTTAAGTGAAATTTGATACATTCTGAGAACAGCAAAAAGAAACCATTTAACATGTATAATTAATGTTATGCTTTTTGTCCTTATGATATACATTTAGAAATGTGAGGTACATATGGGTAAGCTGAGTTCTGTAAATATCAATTTTAATGCTTTCAGTGCTGTACTTCTGGGTAGTGTTTTTTTTAAAAAAAGAAAAGAGGCCTCACCTCAAAGAAAGCTCTTGAAAGCACACATCTTATTTGCATCCTAAATCAAGCATTTACAATGTTAGACACAATTTTATGATGGCTTTACATCTTTTTTGCGCTGCTATTGCATCACTATTGTGAGACATTAGCAGTGCAAGAAAAACATCATGTTCCAAAATAGGCCTCAGTTCATCAACATCAAGATACAGTTTCTTTAGAATATATATCTTTAGGATTGTGTAGGGGACGTAGAGAAGCAGAGACTTCTGAAAATGTCAAAGTTGTTGAAAAACTGTTTGTTTTTGAACCTTTTCCCTTGTCTTTTCTAATTTTTAAATACATGTTTTAATATTTTTGGAAATGTTTGTTCTTTTTTTTACAGATTGAAAGTATGAAAAAATATTTAAAAAAAGGTAACAAGAATTATAAGGTAAATGTTTTCTACTCTTTTTACCCGCAATGCACTGCTGATGATGTCATTGACAGTATCTCTCATTTACTCTCTATAGCTGTCTTTCTTTTTACATTATTCTCTGTTTACTTCCCTTATACTAACTCTTCTTTTTTTAAAAAAAATATTTTTTTAGTTCGCTTAAAGTTCGCGAACCGGTCAGCGAACTTGAAGCGAACCAAAAGAAATAGAGCTTGCCAGAGTGATAAACATTCTAGCAATTTTGATTGAAAGGGGAGGTAGTTCTGAAAAGAACTGTTTTTTTTTGTTTTTGTTGTTTTATTTATTTATTTTTTTTTTGAACATTTTTTGATTTTTTTGTATTTTTAGAACTGTTTTATGTTTTTTTTGTGTTTTTTATGGAGGGGAGACAACAAAAAACAGGCATTGAAAACGGCTCAACTGGAGCAAAAAAAAAAATTACTTCTTGGGTGCATTAGGGCATTTATGATTTTCGTACGCCATGTTCATCAGGTTGACGCTCATGTTGCCATATGACAGCATAGCACCACAGTATATACAACTTAACTTCATATGCTGGAAGTTGGGTTGAATGTTTGGCACAGTTTCTTGTGCCTCTCTTCCCGTCAATGACATTGTGGAGGTCGATCTGGCCACAGGAGTTGTCGTGGGATTGTCTTGAAGATCCCTTAACTCAGCCCGGCTGTAGTTTAAGGGATGCCACCTGCTCATGTGTCGGTGCATCGTATAGTTGCCCATACTGTATTTCTTATCTGTGCCTCTCGACAATCTGTAATCACAGATGAGGCAGGTGGCATATTTAGCATTCACCTTCTTTGATCCAGGAGGGATGGAGAAAAACTGCCAGATGAAGCTTGTTTTTCGTTTTGAAACCCGGGGCAACTCTTCGACAAATTGTTGTTCCTCTCTGTCCTCTTCTTCTTCTTCCTCCTCTTCCTCCTCTCTGTTAGGGATAAATTGAGTAGGTGGTCCTCTCTTCTTATGAGGAGGTGGAGGTGGTGGTGGGGTTCCACCAGCTGCAGCAAGTACAGAAGCCATTGTTCAATTCTAGCTAAATGGTCTTTCTCTCACCAAGATGAAAGTCAGAGTGAGGAAATAAGGAGGGGTTCACATGATTTGGGGAAAGCAAAAGTTCTGAACCAATGAAAAGTGTTATTTTTAGGTCACATGACCTAGTCATACATCATTTGGAAACCAAAAGTGAAATGAACCAATGAAAAGTTTGATAAACAAGTCACATGACCTGTTCCGCTTACGTTACGCGGCGTGCGCCGCGTACCACATCGCTTCCGGTTCGCGGTTCCGAGCACTTCTGGGAGCGCTAACGCGGCGCGTCATTAGACGCATTACGCGATAACGTGATACGTCGCGCTTCTGCGACGCGTCACAGTTCCGCTAACGTAACGTTGACCGGTTCGCGGACTAGATCGCGGCATCAAGATGAGCTAACGGAAAGCTTCCTGGTTCGTGAACTAGAAGCGAAGAAAAAAAAAATAAAAAAAAAAATTATCAATAAACATCTAAATATATTTTGGGATTTAAAGAAGAATACATTTTACAGCTACAGATGTTAGCTTTTAAAAAACCAATGAAATTCACAGAAAAAACCATAGGTTATAGACCATATATAGTTAGAAATTTGCATTTAAAAAACCATTGAAATTCAATGAAAAAACCATAGGTTATAGACCATATATAGTTAGGGATTTGCATTTACAAAACCTTATTTTACTCGCATAAAACCATTGAAATTCCATATATAGTTAGTTGCGCTAACTATATATCGCGCACCCGCAATCCACTGCTGATGATGTCACATATTACATCATTCATGACATGGTCAGTGACATCACTGATGACATCACTGATGACAACATCCAGTGACTGTATGTTTCTGTAAAGTGTAAATATGTCTTACATATTGAAGAATGAGTGGATGTATAAGTGTTTGGATGAAGGATTTAGTAGGTGCATGACTGACTGTATGAGTGAGTGATTAAATATGTCTCACTGAGTGCATGGGTTAGTGACTAAACTGTCTTAATTTGTGCATCATTATGTCTGTTGTTCTGTAAACTGCTGCATGTGTTGATAAGTAGCTATATGAGTAACTATATGGGTTATTGATTGGTTGTATGGGAGACTGAGTGTGTGTGTGGGTGGCTGGGAGGTGTATGACTCTGTGCATAGATGTGTGAGCAGTTGATTCACTAGATGTATGGTTTCAAAAGTGCATGTGGAAACAGCTGTATGGGCGGTTGACTGTGTGCATGAGTGTATTGGTGAGTGAATGGATATCTCAGTGCTACATGTCAAAGTAAGTACATATGTAAAACACAGTACATGTGAGAGTTGACATATATAAATTACTGTGCATAAGAGCCAGTGAATGTGTGAGTGGCTGTATGGATCATTTTGAACTTGTATCAGGGATTGTATAAGAGAGTAAATATGTGTTAGTATATGTTTGAATAAGTAAAGTTTGTATAACTGTATAGTTGAGGAAATGGAGATGTGATTGATTCTTTGCATGACTGACTAGGTGTGTGAGTAACTCCATGGATGTGTGACAGTCTGTGAGTGCCTGTTTACACTGAGTGTATCTAAGGTTATATTAGAGTCTGAAGATGTATTATCACATAAATGATATCATCAGTGATGTAATCAGTAATGTCAAATGAGATGTCAGTGATGTCATCAGTGATGTCATTTGAGATGTCATCAGTGATGTCATCAGTGATGTCATTTGAGATGTCATCAGTGATGTCATCAGTGATGTCACTGACCATGTCATGAATGATGTAATATGTGACATCATCAGCAGTGGATTGCGGGTGCGCGATATATAGTTAGCGCAACTAACTATATATGGAATTTCAATGGTTTTATGCGAGTAAAATAAGGTTTTGTAAATGCAAATCCCTAACTATATATGGTCTATAACCTATGGTTTTTTCATTGAATATATATATATATATATATATATATATATATATATATATATATATATATATATATATATATTACCTACTGGCGGTCGCCAGTAGGTAGTTATAGTTAGGATAATTTTCAATGTTAAATCTCAACATTCTATTTTGAATAACTTTGGCGCCGGTTGTCGAATCTGCCTGAAATTTTCAGGAAAATGGTCTCATGGCGGTCCGGTCCTTCCCAGAAAGTTTGGGGGGGATTCGTCAAGCGGGGGCCGAGATAAAAGGGGGGTCCCAAAACGCGTTTTCCCCATGTTAATTTCCATAGGGCGGTCGATTTCACTTTTAGCCCGAACGGCTGAATGGATTTCCACCAAACTTGGCAAAATTGTAGGGACTGGTAGCCCGATGTGCCTTTGCTATGTCTCAAGATATGTGCTCCAGTGGATTTTGAGTAATTTAGGTTCAAAAAAATATATATATCTATAGGCGCTCTCCCGTGCGCGCACCCGTGAGCGCTCCCGGCGCGACACGCGACTTGCGCGCAGAAAGCTGATTGGCTCTCAGTTGTCTGTAAACATTCTAAACAGTCCGGAGCGGCCGCCATCTTGTCTATCGGTAAAATCTAGTCATAAGAGGTGGCAAAAACAAAGGGTGGAATTGACCATAAGGGGGCAGGGTAGACCCCCCCTGACCCCCTAGGTTTGATATGGGGGTCATTAAAGGGCCCCGCGGGGCCTCAAAAAAATTTTTTTTTTTTTCGATTTTCGCGGGGGAAGCGCCTGGTGCGCGCACGGGGGAGCGTATCGGGGAGGGTACTATGGAAAAATAATCACTTTAAAAATTGTATGTTTATGAATTGTTTTTTTTTTTATTTGTTTATTTTATGTAAGTACCTACATGTAGGTACTAATGAAGAGACTTAAATTTAATGTTCACCATCTTCTTTGTAGACATCTTGCATGTTGTTATTGTATTTTTTGTGGTATAAGGAATTCATAATATAGTCTGTCTGGAAAGGAGAAACAGATCTTTTAAGCACTCCCTGAGAATTTCTAGGGGATCATGAGTAGTCTGTCCTGTTCACTTATGAAAATGAGGTGTAAAATATTCATATGAGATAATATAGTGGGAGAAAGGTAGTAACTATGAGTAAACTTACTATGTAACAGAAAAATAGTTGAACAGTATACTATAAGTCTCACTTTATATTTTAAACATTTTTGGTAATACTTCATGAATTACATATAAAAAAGAATATTGTCTGAAACAATTGAAATTATTAAAGATAAATTTATTCCTCTGATTCTTTTTCATAATTTAATAAAATTTCTAACATAATATTGTCCGGAATTTCCTCATAATTATATGTACATGATTCAATTTTTTCCAAACATTCTATAAACTGTTCATCCAAAGAGTCATCCATGAAATCAACTTCTTTTTTTTCATCTTCTGGTTTTTCCACCTTTACTTTGATAGAAGTATCATTTGCCTGATTTTCTCCTTCCATTTTCTTTCTGAAAATTGCATATAAATTAACTATATTAGTAGAGCTAGTATACCAGAGAAGCCTAACTCAATCCATAACTATTACAGAGAAGTCTATGTCTATCTCTAACTATTAAAGAGGGATAGCATATCACTAACAGAATATTTTTTAAGAAATAAACTTAACGTGTACAATATACTTCCATAATTAGAAGTTACCTTAGAGAAATTAGTTGAAGTTGACAGTGAAATTTGTTTTCAAGTGTACTTCAGGAAGCAGTAGTCAAAATGGCTGTGTTTCCCTCTCTTCTTTTATATATATTGTTGTACTTAACCAATCAAACGACAGGAAAAAATCGTAGAAAATGAGAGATACTTTTTAATTGGTTGTAAATTCTAACATTACAAGTGTGTTTTTGTCATGTAATTTACCTCAGGATATTTAGACAGGCCTGTAGCCTAAATGTCTCAATGGAATTTCACCAAATTTGGGCAAATGGTAGGGACTGCTATGTAGTAGGGCGTATTCTATATTTGATGAAAGTGTCTCCATTGGGTTTTCCGTAAATTATTTTCCCACCTTTTTTTATTTTGCGCTTACTAGTGCGCGCTCTAGTACGCGCACGGGCAGCGTAACGGGAGTCATCCATTTTGTGTTTCGGAACAATCGAGACACAAGATGGAGGGTAAACAATGTTCGGAATGGATAGAAGGGGGAACTGTAGAGAGTTCTTGACCCTCTAGGTTTTCTGAGGGGGGCTTAGGAGGCTCATAAACGTAAAAAAAAAAAAAAAAAAAAATTAATTTTTCGCGGGGGAAGCGCCTGGTGCGCGCACTTTTAAGCGTACTCGTACGCGTACTTTGGTGAAAAATAGTGAAAAAAGTTAGAAAAAAATAAACGCTTTGAATGATCAGAGTTAGGGTAGCTCTGAAAAGAGCTTTTGGGTTCTGTGGTTGATTTAGGTACCTACAAGTAGGTTCCAATACACATTCTTAAATTCAGGAGGAATATTCTATTCCCCTCATCTGAGAAGTGCACTCCATCTCCTCTGTAGATGTCTTGCATGTTGTAACGCAAGTTATTATTGTATAATGAACCCATTCCATAGTCTCTCATGTAAGCAGAAACAGATTTATTTACATGTTTCCGTGCTTTCTCAAATTGTGGACCAAATTGGTTGGACCAGTTCCATTTCTGTCTTTGGCATATATTGGAATATACCAAGGCAGTGTGGGGAAAAAGTATCATCAATTGATGAAAGGTGTCCTTTAATAGCATTTCCAGACCTACCCCAGTTAATGTGCCTAGATCGTTTCCACCACAGTGCACAATTATAAGGTCAGGTTCTGGCAGATGCAAAAAGGTTTTCACCAATGGTATCAATTGGTGACATTTTAATCCTCTGTGGCCAATCCACTTGATTTCCACATTTGATAAATCAAGGTTATGAAAATTTCTGCTAGCTGCATACCTTTGAGCCCAGTGGATGTAGCTATGTCCAATAATCCAAACAGAGTACATGATGTGTGTTGGTTCTGGTCCAGTCAGATGAAGTGTGGGAATGAAATGGCAGTTGGAACAGTAGGAGTTCACAAAAAAATAATTGTGGAGTTTCTGTGCTCTTGAATCACTAGCAATGATTGGTGGATTCAGATAGTTGAAAACTGAAAGTTAGGGTGTATGGTTATGTTGTGTGAAAGAAGCAATTTGAATGGTTTAAAAAAAGTCACCAAAAGCAAAAATACCCTGTATAGGCTGCTGTATTGACAGGTCAAACATCCTTGCTGAGTTAATTTGCAACATTGTAAGATAAACTTTTGAACCTTAGAGTTCAGTTAGGAGGGAGTTGCTATGGTAACAGATAGAAAGGTTTGAGAGGGGGATGGGTGTTGGTTTGAAAATAGTGAGGGAAGAGTTTTCATTGGTTGAATTAAGGCATATGTGTACAAAGATAGAGATTTTCTATGCCAGTCTTGGTTTCAGTGTATTGAGAGCACACCTTTTCCTCTGCTAAAGAAAAATTGGTGTGTGTGTCTGACACTGTTTTCAATCTCCAAAAGCATTTCTAAAGGTAAGTAATGATTCATTTAATTTAGATAGAGATTTATTTTCTCTATGGAGAATATTTGGAAGCAGATAGTTATGTTTTAGAAGTGAAATTGTATGTTAGTATATAAGTCCTGCGCAGTGTTTTTTACATGTTATTTAAAAATCGATTTTGGGTGCAAATGAATGGTATTTTTATTTGGCCTTTTTTATGATTGCCATGTGCAGTTGATGCATGACTTTAAACATGGGTAATAAGTGATGCACTGGTGGCGCCAGGCTTTTATAAATGAGGCCCTGACTTTGTTTGATGATATTGAGTGGTTGTAGTTAGGTTCTGTGCAGTGTTTCTTACATGTTATTGAAAAATCGATTTTTGGGTGCAATTGATTGGTATATGTATTTGGCCCTTATTTATGAATGCCATGTGCAGCTGATGCATGACTTTAAACATGGGTAATAAGTTACGCACTGGTGGTGCAAGGCTTTCATAAATAAGGCTCTGACTTTGTTTGATGATATTGATTGGTTGTACATAGGTTCTGCACAGTGCTTCTTACATGTTAAACAAAAATCGATTTTTGGGTGCAATTGATTGGTATATGTATTTGGCCCTTATTTATGAATGCCATGTGCAGCTGATGCATGACTTTAAACATGGGTAATAAGTGACGCACTGGTGGCGCAAGGCTTTCATAAATAAGGCCCTGACTTTGTTTGATGATATTGATTGGTTGTACTTAGGTTCTGTGCCGTGTTTCTTATATGTTATTGAAAAATCGATTTTTGGGTGCAATTGATTAGTATATGTATTTTGCCCTAATTTATGATTGCCATGTGCAACTGATGCATGACTTTAAACATGGGTAATAAGTGACGCACTGGTGGCGCAAGGCTTTCATAAATAAGGCTCTGACTTTGTTTGATGATATTGATTGGTTGTACATAGGTTCTGTGCAGTGTTCCTTACATGTTAAATAAAAATCGATTTTTGGGTGCAATTGATTGGTATATGTATTTGGCCCTTATTTATGAATGCCATGTGCAGCTGATGCATGACTTTAAACATGGGTAATAAGTGACGCACTGGTGGCGCAAGGCTTTCATAAATAAGGCCCTGACTTTGTTTGATGATATTGATTGGTTGTACTTAGGTTCTGTGCAGTGTTCCTTACATGTTATTCAAAAATCGATTTTTGGGTGCAATTGATTGGTATATGTATTTGGCCCTTATTTATGAATGCCATGTGCAGCTGATGCATGACTTTAAACATGGGTAATAAGTGACGCACTGGTGGTGCAAGGCTTTCATAAATAAGGCTCTGACTTTGTTTGATGATATTGATTGGTTGTACATAGGTTCTGCACAGTGCTTCTTACATGTTAAACAAAAATCGATTTTTGGGTGCAATTGATTGGTATATGTATTTGGCCCTTATTTATGAATGCCATGTGCAGCTGATGCATGACTTTAAACATGGGTAATAAGTGACGCACTGGTAGCGCAAGGCTTTCATAAATAAGGCCTGACTTTGTTTGATGATATTGAGTGGTTGTACTTAGGTTCTGTGCAGTGTTCCTTACATGTTATTCAAAAATCGATTTTTGGGTGCAATTGATTGGTATATGTATTTGGCCCTTATTTATGATTGCCATGTGCAGCTGATGCATGACTTTAAACATGGGTAATAAGTGACGCACTGGTGGCGCAAGGCTTTCATAAATAAGGCTCTGACTTTGTTTGATGATATTGATTGGTTGTACATAGGTTCTGTGCAGTGTTCCTTACATGTTAAATAAAAATCGATTTTTGGGTGCAATTGATTGGTATATGTATTTGGCCCTTATTTATGAATGCCATGTGCAGCTGATGCATGACTTTAAACATGGGTAATAAATGACGCACTGGTGGCGCAAGGCTTTCATAAATAAGGCCCTGACTTTGTTTGATGATATTGATTGGTTGTACTTAGGTTCTGTGCAGTGTTCCTTACATGTTATTCAAAAATCGATTTTTGGGTGCAATTGATTAGTATATGTATTTGGCCCTAATTTATGATTGCCATGTGCAGCCGATGCATGACTTTAAACATGGGTAATAAGTGACGCACTGGTGGCGCAAGGCTTTCATAAATAAGGCTCTGACTTTGTTTGATGATATTGATTGGTTGTACATAGGTTCTGTGCAGTGTTCCTTACATGTTAAATAAAAATCGATTTTTGGGTGCAATTGATTGGTATATGTATTTGGCCCTTATTTATGAATGCCATGTGCAGCTGATGCATGACTTTAAACATGGGTAATAAGTGACGCACTGGTGGCGCAAGGCTTTCATAAATAAGGCCCTGACTTTGTTTGATGATATTGAGTGGTTGTACTTAGGTTCCGTGCAGTGTTCCTTACATGTTTAATAAAAATCGATTTTTGGGTGCAATTGATTGGTATATGTATTTGGCCCTTATTTATGATTGCCATGTGCAGCCGATGCATGACTTTCAACATGGGTAATACGTGACGCACTGGTGGCGCAAGGCTTTCATAAATAAGGCCCTGACTTTGTTTGATGATATTGATTGGTTGTACTTAGGTTCTGCGCCGTGTTTCTTACATGTTATTGAAAAATCGATTTTTGGGTGCAATTGATTAGTATATGTATTTTGCCCTAATTTATGATTGCCATGTGCAACTGATGCATGACTTTAAACATGGGTAATAAGTGACGCACTGGTGGCGCAAGGCTTTCATAAATAAGGCTCTGACTTTGTTTGATGATATTGATTGGTTGTACATAGGTTCTGTGCAGTGTTCTTTACATGTTAAATAAAAATCGATTTTTGGGTGCAATTGATTGGTATATGTATTTGGCCCTTATTTATGAATGCCATGTGCAGCTGATGCATGACTTTAAACATGGGTAATAAGTGACGCACTGGTGGCGCAAGGCTTTCATAAATAAGGCCCTGACTTTGTTTGATGATATTGATTGGTTGTACTTAGGTTCTGTGCAGTGTTCCTTACATGTTATTCAAAAATCGATTTTTGGGTGCAATTGATTGGTATATGTATTTGGCCCTTATTTATGATTCCCATGTGCAGCCGATGCATGACTTTCAACATGGGTAATACGTGACGCACTGGTGGCGCAAGGCTTTCATAAATAAGGCCCTGACTTTGTTTGATGATATTGATTGGTTGTACTTAGGTTCTGCGCCGTGTTTCTTACATGTTATTGTGAAATTGATTTTTGGGTGCAATTGATTAGTATATGTATTTTGCCCTAATTTATGATTGCCATGTGCAACTGATGCATGACTTTAAACATGGGTAATAAGTGACGCACTGGTGGCGCAAGGCTTTCATAAATAAGGCCTGACTTTGTTTGATGATATTGAGTGGTTGTACTTAGGTTCTGTGCAGTGTTCCTTACATGTTATTCAAAAATCGATTTTTGGGTGTAATTGATTGGTATATGTATTTGGCACTTATTTATGAATGCCATGTGCAGCTGATGCATGACTTTAAACATGGGTAATAAGTGACACACTGGTGGTGCAAGGCTTTCATAAATAAGGCTCTGACTTTGTTTGATGATATTGATTGGTTGTACATAGGTTCTGCACAGTGTTTCTTACATGTTATTCAAAAATCGATTTTTGGGTGCAATTGATTGGTATATGTATTTGGCCCTTATTTATGATTGCCATGTGCAGCTGATGCATGACTTTAAACATGGGTAATAAGTGACGCACTGGTGGCGCAAGGCTTTCATAAATAAGGCCCTGACTTTGTTTGATGATATTGATTGGTTGTACATAGGTTCTGCGCAGTGTTCCTTACATGTTATTGAAAAATCGATTTTTGGGTGCAATTGATTGGTATATGTATTTGGCCCTTATTTATGAATGCCATGTGCAGCTGATGCTTGACTTTAAACATGGGTAATAAGTGACGCATTGGTGGCGCAAGGCCTTTAAAAATAAAGCCATGATTTGCTATTGTATAAACTTAAATATGTTGCAATTTATTGTTTATATTGTTTGCTTTTTAACATTACTTTGTTGTTTGCTAATAGTGGTCTTTCATGTGTTTTTTTAACAGAACAACAGATTCAAATCAACTTCTGAAAAGCAAGCAAAAATGCCTTCAAGGCAAAGAAATATTAAAAATACCATACGGAAAAGGAGAACATCAACAACAGAGTTTATGGAATCCTCTTCAACAACTACTTCAAAAAACACCAGAAAAGCTTCTGGTAAGCCAATTAAGTCTTTTCTTCGTAACATATGTCGTAGGAAAAAAAATGAAATTGCTAATGTGAATATACAGAAAAAGTCAACAAATCTAAAAAGGAAAGAGAAGCCCACAAAAAATGTTTCCATTGGACCAGGAGAGAAGAGAATGGTTAGCAATAGAAGGGTAAATGTTTTTAGGGACATTCGTAGGCGAATGTTTCGCAATAGGGTAGTTTTAAATTTGCTAAAAAATGAAAAGAAAAGTAAACTAAAAGCTGCTTTTTACAAGAAAAAGAAAAGTGTAGAAAAGATTGTTGATCAGGCTTTTGAAGTTAAGAAAAAATTATTTATTTTAATAATCAATAGAATTAGGATACTTAATAAGGCAATGGATGTTTTCAAATCGAACAGTAGATGGAAAAGAATTATTAATCGGAGTAATTTTTGTGAAGTATTTTCTGGTGAATGGATGCATAGTTCAAGTTCTGAGCCTTTTTTTAATGAGGAGAGTTACTTTCAGGAAAATGATTTGGTGCATGCGGTTGACACCAGTGGTCGTGCCTATGAGGTGAAAGATAGTTGTGTGATGGAAAAAGAGAAACTTGTACCTAGAGATGCAGAAGAGGTGTTAGCTGATGAAGTTTTAGGGAGACGTACTAAGGGTCCAGTGTACACATGGAAATGCAGTAGTATTTGTAGTGTGCGACAGGAATCAATTGATTTGCTTCGAAATTTCTTACGTACATATAGTAAAAAAAGTCTCAAACAAAAAATGAAGATCCTGCAAGAGTTAGATCCTTGCAGAGTGAGAGAAAGCACAGGTTTGCAAGGGCATTCACTAGCATGTCTTTCTAGAAAAGTTTGTCGGAGTGTTTTTCATCATTTTAGGATGTTAGCAGTGCATCATAATAACGTAAGGAAATTAGTGAGGAAGTTGTATTATGCAAAAAGTCCTGCACTTAAGCTTAAACAGTTAAATAGTGCTCTTTTGCATGGATCTGAAGTGGATGTGAAGACTATTTGTGAAGAAATTGAGTTTTGTTATTTTGGGAACAAAGAGGACAGTGTAGAAATAGATATAGTAATGGATGGTAATGCAGAAGATAATGGACAAATTTCAAGTATTGAAAAGTTTGATGAGGAAATTATCAAGTTTAAGGTGAAATCAAGTGAGAGGCCTAATGTAACTTGTGTGTGTTGTCGACGGACTCATTATAAAATTCAGACTAGGTTAGTTGATTTATATGCAAAAAGTGAATTGGAAAATAATAGTGAATGGGAGGATTTTGTAAGTTATTTGTTGGTGGAGAATTCTTTTGATTTGAGTTTGGATCAGCGTATTTGCACTTATTGTTTGAAAAAATTAAATGAAAATAGAATGCCTGCAAGAGCAATTTATAATAATCTTCAGTTGATAGATATTCCTTCTGAATTGATGGATCTAAATACTTATGAATCTATTTTGATTCAATGTGTCCATCCTTTTCAGGCTATTGTACGCATGGAGCCTAAGACAGGGAAATTGCCTCCATCAGATTTAGTGAGAGGATTAAAGGGAAGAGTTGTTTATTTGCCTCTAGATGTAAAGAAAAATATTAATACAATTGGTGTAGAAAGAGTAGAAGAAGATCCTTTAGTTATTCTAGTTAATGGGGTTCCAACAAAGAGTAAGAAAATTTGGCAAGATTTAGTGGATGTTAAAAAAGTCAAGAAGGCAACGTTGTATTTAGTTAAAAACAATGAGTACTACAAACATGTAAGTGTTGGAGTTGAGGAAACAGCTACAGAAGAAGATAGTGATTCTTCAGTTGGTCAAATTGAAAAAGTTGATGTGTCTAGAACTGAAGAAATATATGAACATTATACTGTTCATCCTTTGCATTCCAAAGAAGTAATGGGAAATGCAATTGACTTGTTTCAAATGAAGGCAGCAAAAGGAAGTCCCATTAGTGTATGGGAAGAAAGTTTGGAAGCTCGTTGTTTTCCACAATTATTTCCAACAGGTTGTGGTGGACGATATGATGATCGACCAGTTCAAATTCCTGCAGCTGAATACCGGACTCTAAGATTATATGCAGAAGATCCAAGGTTTCGTCAATGCATTCCATATTTATTTCATCTACTGTTTGAAAGTGATTTGTCTGGGCTTTCTTATGCAGTTAATCATATATTAAAAAGTGGACCTCATTTGCAAAATGTATGTGCAAGGGACTTTATGGAGAAAGTTAATCTGCAAGACAGTATTTTGGAATCTCAGCTAATCAATCTCATGGCATGTCAACGTGGAACCAATGAGTATTGGTTTCGTCGTCATGGAGAATTGAAATGTATGCTAAGAAACTTAGGAACTCCTACATGGTTCCTCACTCTTAGCTGTGCTGAGTATGCATGGGACGATTTACTTCAATTTCTACGAGAGGCAAATGAAAACATACCAAATATAGAATTGAAAACACCAGGAGAACTGTGTTCTTTAGATCCAGTGAATGTTTGCAGATATTTTAATCATAGATTTGAAGCTATGATGTCTTTTATTACCAACAAAAAAAATCCTCCCCTTGGAGAGGTTTTGGATTTCTTTTGGAGGAAGGAATATCAAGCGAGAGGTGCTCCTCATATACATATGTTGTTGTGGATTAAAGATGCACCCAAATTTGGAACAGATTCAGATGAAACAGTGATGAGTTTCATTGAAGAGTATTCAACATGTGCTGTTCCAAAATCTACTGAAGAAAACAATTTAAGGCAACAAGTTTTACGTTTTCAATCTCATCGTTGTGGAAAGTACTGTCGTCGAAAATTTAAAAACAAGGAAAAGTACTACACGAAATGTCGTTTTGCATTTCCTCGACCAGTGATTTCTAAGGGAAGAGTAAATAATTTGATGTCATCTCTACGACATACTGTGACGAGAAAATCTCCCAAAAACACATATAATTTGAAAAGAAATGAAGAATCTAAGTACATCAACGATTACAACCCAGTGATTTTGTCCATGTGGAATGCTAACATGGATATTCAGTTCGTTGCTGACAACTCTATTGCTGTGGCTCGATATGTGACATCTTACATCACCAAAAAAGAAAAGACAGAACTGAAGGAAATGTGGGAGGACATTTCACATGAAAAGAGTCTAAGCAAGAAATTATACAGTTTCAGTCTGAAGATGTTGTCGCATCGAGAAATTGGAGCATATGAATGTTCTGATCGGTTATCATCAGCAAGTCTCTATGCCAAATCAAGAACAATCATTTGGGTGAGTCTTGGTCTTGCTGCTACACGAAACCGAGTTTTGAAATCTGTACAAGAAATTGAATATTTGGCGGAAAAAGAACCAAACAGTACAGATATTTTGAAGACAAATATGTTGGATACATACTATCCAAATAGAAGTACTCACCTTGAGAACACATGTTTGTATGAAGTTCTTCAAAACTACAGTTATAAGAGGAACATCACAGAAGATATCAATAATGGAAAATATGCACTCATTGGCTACGAAGGATGTCTAGTGAAGCAGAAAAAAGGCCATTTGATTAATCATCGAAAATTGAGTTGTGAAGTTCCAGACAAAAGAGAATTTTACTACTTAGCTCTTTTGCAACTCTTTAAGCCATGGCGTACAGAAGAGGAACTACTTGGAGATTTTCTCTGTTATGAAGACTCTTTTAATGCAACTAAGGATACCATAGAATGTCCTATTTTTCTAAATTATCTGCAAATGTTGAATGAAGAAATGGAGCAAGAAACCACAATTGCTGAAGAGATAGCTAGAAACAGTTCTCAAGATAGTCAGAGTTCTACTTCATTGAGCCAGGATCCACTAGGAGGACCAATTATCCAAAATGAAGCTGCCACTGCCATGGATGAGGTGGAAAGAGCTATGGAACAAGCTCAAGAGGATGGAGTTAACTTAGAAGATTTGGTAAGGCAACTAAACATTGAGCAGAAAAAGATATATGATGAAGTCACAGAGCAGATTGAACATGGATTCAGACATGACAAAAAAGAGTGCTCATGTATATTATTTGACCCTGTCCGACTGTATGTAAGTGGAGAAGCGGGGACAGGAAAAAGTTTTCTAATTAAAGCCGTTGCAAGTTATCTGCAGAAAAGGACTGATTCACCACTGTCTTGTGTTGTAACTGCTCCAACTGGTCTGGCAGCACATAACATTAAAGGGATTACTCTACATCGTTTATTGATGCTGCCAGTTGAACATGATAATAAATTGCATTACAACAAGCTATCTGGAGATGCGTGTTCTGAAGTTTCAAGAGTCTTGAAGAAAATGAAACTTCTTATCATAGATGAAGTAAGCATGGTCTCAAATCTAATGCTTGCTTTTGTGCATTTGAGAATGCAAGAAATTCTTAAAACAGACTATGATGTGTTATTTGGAGGAAAACACATTATTGTTTTTGGAGATCTATTGCAGTTGACTCCAGTAAAAGGACAACCAGTGTTTAAAATGCTCACGCATGAAGATACCAGGAAGTCCCTTGGAAGCATTGGAAATGTTAATATATGGCTAAATTTTAAATATGCTGAACTGCTTCAAAATATGCGACAGGCCAAGGATGAAGATTATAAAAATATTCTACAAGATGTAAGAATTGGAAAAATGACTGAGAAAGGGAAAAAAGCTTTGCATAGTCGATTAATTTCAAATTTGTATCCAAATGAAAACATTCTTCCAGAGAATATTTTTAAAAAAATGACTGAGAAGAAATCTGGGATATGTTTGATGCCAACTCTGCAAGAATGTTCCATCTTCAACCAAAAAATGTTAGACTTAGAAAATGAAGAGATTGTGAAACTAGAAGCAATAGATAAAATAGAGCATATGGGTGCAACAATTGTTTTGTCAGAAAATTTGAAAATTAAATTGCATTCATTGGAGAAAAGTATTTCAAAAACAGCTGGTTTTGAAAAGACTCTGAATGTGTGTTTAAATTGTCGTATCATTTTGAGAAGGAATTTAAATGTTGAAAGCGGTCTGGTAAATGGAGCAATGGGTTATGTTGTTGATTTTGTGAATTACAGAAATAGAGATGAAATTGAATTTTTAAAAATAAAATTTGATGGCATTGAACAAGTACAACAAATAAGTTGTTGTTCTGCTAGATTTTTACTTGTAAAAGACTTATATGTTCGCCGAAAACAGTTTCCTGTTTGTTTGGCGTATGCAGTGACAATTCATAAATCTCAAGGTTTAAGTGTAGATAGTGCATTGGTGAACATTGGAAGATCTGTGTTTAAAGAGGGTATGGCATATGTGGCATTATCTCGAGTCAGAACTTTATCAGGATTGTATTTGATTGCGTGTGATGAGACAAAGATTTCTGCAGATCTAGATTGTGTTAAAGAATACAATAGGTTAAGAAGAGAGTATGCTCCACATTTGCCTCAATATCCTCTGTTTGAAAAACGTGTGGTAGGCCGAAAAAGAAGAAATGAGGATAATTGTAGTGAGGTAGTTGCAAAAAGACAAAAAGTAGAGAAAACTGTAATTGAAAACAGGAAGAAAAAGAATTGTGGAGAAAATGTTGTTGGATTTCAGTTTGAAAACAGTTCTGGTGTCAACTGCTATGCTAATGTAGTGGTTAATGTTGTTTTTTTTCTTAAAAGTTTACAAGAACAGATTGTTGAAAATCGGGATCAAAGATTGTGTGGTTTATTGAATTCTGTGTTTCAGAAATGTAGCAGTGTTACAGCACAAATAGAAAGTGTAACAGAAATTCGAAATATTTTAGATTTGTGTTCTGGTCAAGATAAATTTTCACAGAACATTCAGCAGGATTGTCAGGAATTTTTAATGTATATGTTTGGTGTTTTGGAAGATGAAGGTGTAGATGTAGATAATCTTTTCAGTCTTTCTTATCAATGGCAGCATGACTGCCACAATTGTAGTTTATCAAGTACTACTACAATAGACACTGAAAGATTTATATATTTGACTTTACCAGACTGTAAATCAGTGTCTTTTAAAAATCTAGTTAAAGCAGCAGATCATAATATGGTGTGTACCCAATGTAACTGTACAATGCTGTCCACATTATTTATACAAAGGTATGGGCAGTATATCATTTTAGTTTTCCAACGATGTAGACCTGATGGAACTAAATTGACAACTTCTATCAAAAATTTTGTGGCTTCTCAGTTATCAATTTCTGGAAGGACCTTTACAACTGAAGCTATTATTTATCATGATGGACCTTCGACCACCTCAGGACATTATACATGCTACTTAAAATCTGAAAATGGATGGAGTTACTGCAATGATTCTCATTTAACTTATAAACAACGTTTGCCTTATGACTCTACAAATTCTTATCTAGTGTTTTTAAAACCAAAGTTTTAGTAAAGGGAATTGGCCTTTGAAGACGGGAATAGTTAATAAAAGTTAGTTAGTTAGTTAATCTAATATTTGAAATTATTTATCTCATGTAGATACTTTAAGTGGATCTCAAAGTAAAAAATACTGATATATCTGACAGAAATTGGCCGTGAGGAAAATGTAAGATATGATGTTGTTAGATCTTTTTTCATAGGAAGTTGATGAAATCGAAGTTATAGAGCACAGCAGACTTTTTTCACCAAAAGGACCTTCACTATCTGCAATCTCATGTAGATACTTTAAGTGGATCTCAAAGTAAAAAATACTGATATATCTGACACAAATTGGCCGTGAGGAAAGTGTAACATATGATGTTGTTAGATCTTTTTTCATAGGAAGTCGATGAAATGGAAGTTATAGAGCACAGCAGACTTTTTTCCACCAAAAGGACCTTCACTATCTGCAATTTGGTCTCACGGAAAAGTAAGTGAATCAAAGATTAGTGTACTTATATGAGATGTATGTTTGAATGGGTTTTTTTAAACACAATCTTTTAGATTGTGTTTTTTTTTCCCCGCTGTTATCTGATGAAGACTTTGATCTCACTAATTTAAGTGAAATTCAATATATTCTGAGAACAGCAAAAATAAATAATGTAACATATTGTAGAAGTTATTGTGTAGTTTGCATTGTGTAATTTATATTGTGTTCACATTGTCTTATACTCATTTTCTTTTTCAACCTTATTTACCTCTCTTTACTAATTTACACTCTTTTTTCATCGCTGTTTCTTTAATGCACTTCATTCACAACTTCTTAATCTAATAGGAACTGTCTGCATTTCCTCTGTTCCTTCCACCACTTTTTATCTTTTTCATATTCTCACAGTACCACTGCTTTAGTTTCCTAACCCTCTCTTTCTTTTTCTCCTTTTTTTCTTTTGCATCCATTGTACTGTAGTTCACTTAGTTCTTCCTTTTGTCTTTCTGTGTACTTACTCTCTCACTCCTGTTTTATCCATCGTTCTATACTAACTTCATTCCTTTCATCCCTTCACTCTGTTACTTTACTTCACTCACTCTCAATCATCTTCTATTCCTCTTTTTTATTTATAGTTTCTCAATCAGACTTCTCTCCTTTTCACTCATTTTTCTTTTATTTTCTTATCTTTACTGATTTTGATTTGATATCTTACATTCTTTTAGTATCTTATTTACCTTTAGGAATTTGTTCTCTTTCTATTTCTTTTTCCTTTTTTTTTCTCTTTCTACATTACTTTCTTTCTGTTTTTGTATCCTTCACTATTGCATCATTTCTTAGTAAACTTTTGTAGATTTTTAAACCTCATGAACTGTTGCTTCTATTTTATTATATATTTTTAAGAAATTATAACGTGTTTTTTCTTTTATCTTTCATAGATACAAGTTTGCATTGATTATATGGTAAGTGTGTTTACAAAATCTTTTTTGTTATCACCTTTTGTTTTATTTTCACTATTTTTCTGTCACCCTACCGCACCTCTATTTCCTTACTTTGCTTCCCTCACTTATTCTTTTGTTCCATGTTCACTTCCGACCACATTCAATTTCTTTCAGTACTTCTGCCTATGCACACTCCTTCACTTACCTTTTTTACTGGTTCACTTAGTCCCTTTGTGACAGTCCTACTTTTACTCTCTCTCTTATTTGTCTCTATTACTCCCCATGTCTTACCCTTATTCACTTACATGTACCCTCTTTCACCCCTCTTTACTTATATACACTGATATTTACTTTCCCTCAATCACTACTATTCTTTTCCTCTGATTCCGTCACTACCTGTCATTCCCATACTTAACTGTCCTTCTTTTTACTTTCAACATCCATTTACAATCTCCCTTAACCTCTGCTTTAGTCTTCTTCCTATTTCTTCTTTCTTTTGCTCCCTTATTCATTTTTCTTTTCTCAGTTACTTCCTTTTACACTTTTTATCTGTCTTACTATCTATTACACAGTCCCTCCTTCATTTTTTTTTTCTTTTTTTTGTGAGTGCGCTGACGGTACGCGCACCCGTGCGCGCACCGAAAGCGAAATATAAAAAAAATATTGTAAATTAAAAATATTATCTCAATATACATTTAGTGTTCATTTTTACAAAAACATACTTTAGCAATTCACTAAAAAACACATAGGTATGAGTATGAATAAAAAGTAAGGAATTAGCATTTAAAAAACCTATGAAATTCACTGAAAAAACCATAGGTTTCACACCAGTTATAGTTAGGAATTAGCATTTAAAAAACCTATGAAATTCACTGAAAAAACCATAGGTTTCACACCAGTTATAGTTAGGAATTAGCATTTAAAAAACCTATTAAATTCACTGAAAAAACCATAGGTTTCACACCAGTTATAGTTAGCTGGAAATTTTACTGATATAAAACCATTGAAATTCCCACGTTATAGTTAGTCGGACTCACTATAACTTGCGCGTGCAATGCACTGCTGATGACATCACATATTACATCACTCATGACATGGTCAGTGACATCAGTCATGACATCACTGATGACACCATCCAGTGAATATGTGTCTTAATGAAAAATAAATATTAGTGAGTTATGTTTAAATATTTAAATTCATTTATTAGTGTTTCACTTTGTGTATAAGTGGCTACATGTGTTGGTAAGTAGCTACATGCGTATGTATATGGGTTATTAGATGTTTCTCTTAGTATCAGTATGAGTGTCTATATGGTTTGGTGGGGGTATTACTTAGCACATAGATGCATGAGTGACTGACTCGCTGTTTGTATGTGTTTTGAAGACAGCATATGTGCAGGACTGTATGGATGGATGAGTGTGTATATGTGTTTGTTAGTGAGTGAATGACTGTCTCACTAGTGTCTTTATCAGTAACTACATATGTTTTAATCTAGTATATGTGAATATTGATGTATATAAGTGAGTATATGTGAGAGTAAGAGATTGTAAGAGTTCCTGTTTAAATAAGTATGTGTTTCTATAAGTGATTGTTTAAGTGAATAAATATGTGTAATTTTCAATACAAGTAAGGTGGAAGTGTGTGTATAACTCTATATTCAAATAAATGGATGTTCAATAGTTTATTTGCACGTGTGAGTATGTGTGTGAGTAACTTTTGGATGACTGTCGGTGTGTAACAGGATGTATAGGTGTATCACTTCATATGATAAGTGAGTATATGTATGAGTGACTATATAGAACTGTTGGTGAATGACTGGATGTGCATATAGATGGTGGAAGTACAGAATTGCTTGTTGTAACTGATATAGGTATATCCACTTTTTGGAAAATATTAGTTTCTATTTTTGAATATGTGTTTCAAGGGTTACATTATAGTGAAAGAAGGTCTGTCACTGTGTCACAAGGATGGTGTCATGAGTGATGTCATGAGTGATGTCATCAGCAGTGCATTGCACGCGCAAGTTATAGTGAGTCCGACTAACTATAACGTGGGAATTTCAATGGTTTTATATCAGTAAAATTTCCAGCTAACTATAACTGGTGTGAAACCTATGGTTTTTTCAGTGAATTTAATAGGTTTTTTAAATGCTAATTCCTAACTATAACTGGTGTGAAACCTATGGTTTTTTCAGTGAATATATATATATATATATCCACAGAACCCTCCCCAGCAAGCAAAGAAGCAGGGGCCACAGCGGGGAATCAGGTAGAAGCATTTATTTGAGTTTGCTGGCATAATGCATTTCGGCAGACCTTCTGCCTTCCTCAGACGCCATTCACTTTACTGGTGATTCTTTCACCCATTTAACTAACAGCCTGCCACAGTCTCATTGGCTGCGAGTCGTCACACCCCCACCTGAAGTTACTGCTCACTACCAGTGATTCGTAGGAACCACAAGTCCCACAATCCTTTGTTCGGGTAAGTGCTGCGCAGGGAGTGTCCCAAATGGAATTGACGATGTGCAGGGAAATGTCTGGTGAAATTAAAATCAAATGCCCAGTTGCTGTACTCGCAAACAATGCTTCCTCCAGTCCCCGACCGTTCTCTCCTCTCCAACATGAAATATATATATATATATATATATTCACTGAAAAAACCATAGGTTTCACACCAGTTATAGTTAGCTGGAAATTTTACTGATATAAAACCATTGAAATTCCCACGTTATAGTTAGATGGACTCACTATAACTTGCGCGTGCAATGCACTGCTGATGACGTCACATATTACATCACTCATGACATGGTCAGTGACATCACTCATGACATCACTGATGACATCATCCTTGAGACAGAGTGACAGACCTCCTTTCAGTGTAATGTAACCCATGAAACACATATTCAAAAATACAAATTAACATTTTCAAAAAATGGAGATACACATAAAAGTTACAACAACCAATTCAATAATTCCACCATCTATATACACATCCACTCATTCACCAACAGTTCTATATAGTCACTCATACATATACTCACTCATCATATGTAGTGATACACCTATACATCCTGTTACACACCAACAGTCATCCAAAAGTTTCTCTCACACATACTCACCCATGCAAGTAAACTATTGAACATCCATTTATTTGCATATACATCTAAACACACACTACCACCTTACTTCTAAGGAAACTTACACATACTTACTCTCTTAAACAATCACTTATAGAAACACATACTTATTTAAACAGGAACTCTTACAATCTCTTACTCTCACATATACTCACTTATATACATCAATATTCACATATACTAGATTAAAACCTATGTAGTTACTGATAAAGACACTAGTGAGACAGTCATTCACGCAGTAACACACACATATACACACTCATCCACCCATACAGTCCTGCACATATGCTGTCTTCAAAACACATACAAAGAGAGAGTCAGTCATTCATGCATCTATGTGATAAGTAATACCCCCACCAAACCATACAAACACTCATACTGATACTAAAAAAACATCTAATAACCAATATACCTACACATGTAGCTACTCACCAACCCATGCAGCCACTTATAAACAAAGTGAAACACTAATACATATATTTAAATATTTAAACATTACTCACTAATATATGTATTCACTAACATACACTTAATAAGCCAGTTAACCAATCAATTTTTTTTAAAAAACCATCCATTTAGACACTTATTTAAACATTTATTCTTCCATCAACTTTTACATATACATATATAAAATATATTTATTTTTCAGAAAGACACACATTCACTGGATGGTGTCATCAGTGATGTCATGAGTGATGTCACTGACCATGTCATGAGTGATGTAATATGTGACGTCATCAGCAGTGCATTGCACGCGCAAGTTATAGTGAGTCCATCTAACTATAACGTGGGAATTTCAATGGTTTTATATCAGTAAAATTTCCAGCTAACTATAACTGGTGTGAAACCTATGGTTTTTTCAGTGAATTTAATAGGTTTTTTAAATGCTAATTCCTAACTATAACTGGTGTGAAACCTATGGTTTTTTCAGTGAATTTCATAGGTTTTTTAAATGCTAATTCCTTTGTATATCGAGTTTCTAACCTTTATTTTTTTTTTACAATTTGCTGTTTTTTTTAAAGTATTCATTTTTTTTATATAATTTTTTTCTTTTGCGCTCTGGGTGCGCGCTCCGGGAAGCTTTCAGCTAAGCTCTCCGGTAAGCTTTTCCGTGAGCTCATCTGAAAGCGCACCCAGAGCGCAACTGTCGCTCGTGAAAAAAAATATGAATGAAAAGTTAATAATAATGCAAAACATTTCGTACCATACAAATAAAATTAGTTTTTTTTAATAAGGAAAATGATTATGCATTTCTGTAAAAGTTTGATGGCGTCACTTCGGCGCGCAACGTAAGTGCCCTCGGAAGCGCCTACGTTCGCGGCGCGTAAACGCACGCAAAAGCGCCTACGATCGCGCCACGTTTGCGCCCCGGAAGCGCCTACGATCGCGCTGCGTAAACGCACCGGAGTGCTCCGGACCGCGCAGCGTAAACGCGTCGGGTCATGTGACCCTAAAATAACACTTTTCATTGGTTGCTAACAGTTTTTTTTTACAATGAATGAAATCCCCACCCATTTCCTTCACTTCTTCTTTCACTTTTGTGACTGAAAGACCTGCCTTTTTGCTCTTGCATATTTCTTGGATAATCATGGCTGCCAGACCATCCAGCAGTGAAGATGAGCCTGAATTCATTGATGAAGAGCCTCCTCAGCCGAAGGTCAAAGAGCATTTCATCTGGAAATTTTTTAAGTTTCCAGCAGACCAGAAAAAGGTGAATGCACCAAAAGTGGAGTGCAGGATCTGCAAACAGGTCCTGTCACGGGGTAACCCCCCAAAAAAGTACTCTTTTGGCAACTTTACCATGATTCGCCATGTGGAGAGGAGGCACCCCCAGAATTTTGCCCGGGAAAGTGTCAGGGCTCTGGCACAAGAGGTTCCCAGAGATGGGGCCTCTACATCAACCGGAGGAGCAACTTCTTCTGGGAGAGAGCAATCGCAGGAGCAGGTGGCAAACATACAACCTGCATTTAACCATGGGGTCGTCAAATGCAGATACTGCAATCAACTCCTCACCTATGGGGAGCAAAGTGTCCTGCTCATGGTTCGAGCATTGGAGAACCATCGCTGCCCTTCCCACCCCTAATTTTTTTGTTTTCTTTTTGCTCCTGTTGAGCAGTTTCCATTCCCTGTTTTTGTTCCTGTTCAGTTAAAAGAAGAAAACCAAAAGTTCTTTTCAGAACTACCTCCAATTCTCATCAAAGAGCTATATTCTTAAAAAAATGAAGAGTAAGTGAAATATAGTGCATTGATAATTGAAAGGAGAATGAGTAAGAAAGAACAGAAAGGTATGAGAGGTGAAAGGAAGTGAAGTAGGAGGAATGAAAGAAGGTGAGTGTTAGAAAAGAAAGTTATGACACAGTGAATAAACTGGAGGCCTCATTTCTGAAAAGTGACGCATCGCTACGTGAAAACAGCAATGCGTCACTTTTGTGGACGCACTCCTTATGACATTCCAGATATGTCATATTTAATATATGACTAATCAATTCGCAAGGAGTTACAGATATGTCAGTATTTCTGACGTATCTGTAAACACAAAAGTAACGCATTGCTGGAGTGCGTCACAAAAGTGACGCAACTCCAGTAATGTGTCCTTTCACATGGAAAAAGCACCATGTGAAAGGTTTGCTGTGAAGCAGGCGCAAGATTTTGACGCAACAGCATCTAAAAGTGACGCACTGCGTCATTATTACCAAGCTTTTTGCAGGGGAACACCCCCTCTGCATGCATTATACCTGACGCTATTTTTAAAAAGTGACGCATCTAGGTACATGGGTCACTTTTTAAAACTCTGCGCCACATTATATCTGCATCAGGTATAATGTATGCAGAGGGGGCAATCCCTCGCAAAAAGCTTGGTAATAACGACGTACTGAAATCTATGAGATTTCTCTGCCTCACTTTTAGGATGCTGTTGCGTCAAAATCTTGCGCCTGCCTCGCGTCACTTTCATGTTTACAGATATGTCAGAAATACAGACGTATCTGTAACTCCTTGCAACATGATTCGTCATACATTAAATATGACACATCTGGAATGTCATAAGGAGTGCGCACAGAAAAGTGACGCATCACACCAGCAGTGTAATAAAATGTGCCTCGTTGCACTATATTTAAAGGACGCAACAGCATCCTAAAAGTGACGCAGTGAAATCTCAAACATTTCACTGCGTCGCTATTACAAAGCTTTTTGCGGGGGAACACCCCCTCTGCATGCATTATACCTCACGCAGATATAATGTGGCGCTTGATTTTAAAAAGTGACCCATCTACCTAGATACGTCACTTTTTAAATATAACGCAACGAGGCACATTTTTTTACACCACTGGTGCGATGCGTCATTTTTCTGTGCGCACTCCTTATGACATTCCAAGTAACGCATTGCTGGAGTGCGTCACAAAAGTGACGCAACTCCAGTAATGTGTCCTTTCACATGGAAAAAGCACCATGTGAAAGGTCTTGCGTCAGTCTAACACCTGCTGTAAAGCAGGCGCAAGATTTTGACGCAACAGCATCCTAAAAGTGACGCAGTGAAATCTCAAAGATTTCACTGCGTCGCTATTACAAAGCTTTTTGCGGGAGAACACCCCCTCTGCATGCATTATACCTGACGCTATTTTTAAAAAGTGACGCATCTAGGTACATGGGTCACTTTTTAAAACTCTGCGCCACATTATATCTGCGTCAGGTATAATGTATGCAGAGGGGGCATTCCCCCGCAAAAAGCTTGGTAATAACGACGTACTGAAATCTATGAGATTTCTCTGCGTCACTTTTAGGATGCTGTTGCGTCAAAATCTTGCGCCTGCCTCGCGTCACTTTTATGTTTACAGATATGTCAGAAATACTGATGTATCTGTAACTCCTTGCAACATGATTCGTCATACATTAAATATGACACATCTGGAATGTCATAAGGAGTGCGCACAGAAAAGTGACGCATCGCACCAGCAGTGTAAAAAAATGTGCCTCGTTGCACTATATTTAAAAAGTGACGCATCTAGATAGATGCGCCACTTTTTAAATATTGCGTAACAATGCGCATTTTTTTACACCGCTGGTGCGTCACAAAAATTGACGCACAGGAGGCGCAAAACTGGCAGCGCAAGGCCTTCATAAATATGGTCCTGGATTTTCCCCGTGCTTCGCCGGTGCGCGTACCATGCGCTTCCCCCGCGCAAAACGAAAAAAAAAATAAAAAATGTAATGCCCCGCAGGACCCTATTTTAGCCCCTACATCAAACCTAGGGGGTCAGAGGGGGTCTACTCTTCCCCCTTATGGTCATTTGCCCCTTTTTTTTTCAAACCCCTTGTGTCTCGATTTTACCGAGACACAAGATGGCGGCCGCTCCAGACTGTTTAGAATGTTTACAGACACCCAAGAGCCAATCAGCTTCCTGCGCGCAAGTCGCGTGTCGCGCCTGGAGCGCACTCCGGTGCGCGCACCGGAGAGCTCCTATAGATATATATATTTTTTTGAACCTAAATTACTCAAAATCCACTGCAGCACATATCTTGAGACATAGCAAAGGCACATCGGGCTACCAGTCCCTTCAATTTTGCCAAGTTTGCTGAAAATCCATTCAGCCGTTCGGGCTAAAAGTGAAATCGACCGCCCTATGGAAATTTACATGGGGAAAACGCGTTTTGGGACCCCCCTTTTATCTCGGCCCCCGCTTGACGTATCTCCCCCAAACTTTCAAGGAAGGACCGGAGCTTGACTAGGCCATTTTCAGGAAATTTTCAGGCAGATTCGTCAACCGGTGCCAAAGTTATTCCAAATAGAATTTTGAGATTTAACATTGAAAAAAATCCTAACTATAACTACCTACTGGCGACCGCCAGTAGGTAATATATATATATATATATATATATATATATACATATATTACCTACTGGCGGTCGCCAGTAGGTAGTTATAGTTAGGATAATTTTCAATGTTAAATCTCAACATTCTATTTTGAATAACTTTGGCGCCGGTTGACGAATCTGCCTGAAATTTTCAGGAAAATGGTCTCATGGCGGTCCGGTCCTTCCCTGAAAGTTTGGGGGGGATTCGTCAAGCGGGGGCCGAGATAAAAGGGGGGTCCCAAAACGCGTTTTCCCCATGTTAATTTCCATAGGGCGGTCGATTTCACTTTTAGCCCGAACGGCTGAATGGATTTCCACCAAACTTGGCAAAATTGTAGGGACTGGTAGCCCGATGTGCCTTTGCTATGTCTCAAGATATGTGCTCCAGTGGATTTTAAGTAATTAAGGTTCAAAAAAATATATATATCTATAGCCGCGCTCCCGTGCGCGCACGGGAGTGCGCTCCTGGCGCGACACGCGACTTGCGCGCAGGAAGCTGATTGGATCTCAGTTGTCTGTAAACATTCTAAACAGTGCGGAGCGGCCGCCATCTTGTGTCTCGGTAAAATCGAGACAGAAGGGGTTTGAAAAAAAAAGGGGCAAATGACCATAAGGGGGAAGAGTAGACCCCCTCTGACCCCCTAGGTTTGATGTAGGGACTAAAATAGGGTCCTGCAGGGCATTAAAATTTTTTTTTCGTTTTGCGCGGGCATATGCGCTCTCCCGTGCGCGCACGGGAGAGCGCTCCAGGCGCGACGAGCGACTTGCGCGCAGGAAGCTGATTGGATCATAAGGGGGAAGAGTAGACCCCCTCTGACCCCCTAAATCCAGGACTATATTTATGAAGGCCTTGCGCTGTTAGTTTTGCGCTTCCTGTGCGTCAATTTTTGTGACGCACCAGCGGTGTAAAAAAATGCGCATTGTTATGCAATATTCAAAAAGTGACGCATCTATCTAGATGCGTCACTTTTTAAATATAGTGCAACGAGGTACATTTTATTACACTGCTGGTGTTATGCATCACTTTTCTGTGCGCACTCCTTATGACGTTCCAGATGTGTCATATTTAATGTATGACGAATCATGTTGCAGATACAATATGGCGCAGAGTTTTAAAAAGTGACCCATGTACCTAGATGCGTCACTTTTTAAAAATAGCGTCAGGTATAATGTATGCAGAGGGGGTGTTCCCCCACAAAAAGCTTTGTAATAGCGACGCAGTGAAATGTTTGAGATTTCACTGCGTCACTTTTAGGATGCTGTTGCATCCTTTAAATATAGTGCAACGAGGCACATTTTATTACACTGTTGGTGTGATGCGTCACTTTTCTGTACACAGTCCTTATGACATTCCAGATGTGTCATATTTAATGTATGACGAATCATGTTGCAAGGAGTTACAGATACGTCAGTATTTCTGACATATGTGTAAACATAAAAGTGATGCGAGGCCGGCGCAAAATTTTGACGCAATAGCATCCAAAAAATGACGCAGGGAAATCTCATAGATTTCAGTACGTTGTTATTACCAAGCTTTTTGCGAGGGATTGCCCCCTCTGCATACATTATACCTGATGCAGATACAATATGGCGCAGAGTTTTAAAAAGTGACCCATGTACCTAGATGCGTCACTTTTTAAAAAATAGTGTCAGGTATAATGCATGCAGAGGGGGTGTTCCTTGCAAAAAGCTTGCTAATAATGACGCAGTGCGTCACTTTTAGGATGCAGTTGCGCCAAAATCTTGCGCCTGCTTCTCAGCAAACCTTTCACATGGTGCTTTTTCCATGTGAAAGGACACATTACTGGAGTTGCGTCACTTTTGTGACGCACTCCTGCAATGCGTTACTTTTGTGTTTAGAGATATGTCAGAAATACTGACATATCTGTAACTCCTTGCGAATTGATTAGTCATATATTAAATATGACATATGTGGAATGTCATAAGGAGTGCGTCCAGATAAGTGACGCATCGCTATTTTCACGTAGCGATGCGTCACTTTTCAGAAATGAGGCCTCCAGTTTATTCACTGTGTCATAAATTTCTTTTCTAACACTCACCTTCTTTCAGTCCTCCTACTTCACTTCCTTTCACCTCTCATACCTTTCTGTTCTTTCTTACTCATTCTCCTTTCAATTATCAATGCACTATATTTCACTTACTCTTCATTTTTTAAGATTATAGCTCTTTGATGAGAATTGGAGGTAGTTCTGAAAAGAACTTTTGGTTTTCTTCTTTTAACTGAAGAGGAACAAAAACAGGGAATAGAAACTGCTCAACAGGAGCAAAAAGAAAAGAAAAAAATTAGGGGTGGGAAGAGCAGTGATGGTTCTCTAATGCCCGAACCATGAGCAGGACACTTTGCTCCCCATAGGTGAGGAGTTGATTGCAGTATCTGCATCTGACGACCCCATGGTTGAATGCAGGTTGGATGTTTGCTACCTGCCCCTGAGATTGGTCTCTTCCAGAAGAAGTTGCTCCTCCTGTTGATGTAGAGGGAACCTCCTGTGCCAGAGCCCTGACACTTTCTCGGGCAAAATTCTGGGGGTGCCTGGTCTCCACATGGCGAATCATCGTGAAGTTGCCAAAAGAGTATTTTTTTAGGGGGTTACCCCGTGACAGGACCTTTTTGCAGATCCTGCACTCTACTTTTGGTGCATTCACCTTCTTCTGGCCTTCTGGAAACTTAAAAAATTTCCAGATGAAATGTCCCTTCACCTTTGGGGTAGGTGGCTCTTCATCAATGAAGTCATCTTCACTGCTGGATGATCTGGCAGCCATGATGAACCAAGAAAAAAGGAGCAGCAAAAAAGGCAGGTCTTTCAGTCACAAAAGTGAAAGAAGAAGTGAAGGAAATGGGTGGGGATTTCATTCTATGTAAAAAAAAACTGTTAGCAACCAATGAAAAGTGTTATTTTAGGGTCACATGACCCGACGCGCTTACGCTGCGCGCTCGGGTGCACTTCCGGGTGCGTTTACGCTGCGCGATCGTAGGCGCTTCCGGGGCGCACACGTGGCGCGATCGTAGGCGCTTCCGGGGCGCACACGTGGCGCGATCGTAGGCGCTTTTGCGTGCGTTTAGGAGCCGCGCACGTAGGCGCTTCCGAGGGCACGTACGTTGTGCGCTGAAGTGACGTCATCAATCTTTAATAGAAATGCATAATCATTTTCAATATTAAAAAAAACAAATTTTATTTGTATGGTACGAAATGTTTTGCATTATTATTAACTTTTCATTCATATTTTTTTTTCACGAACGACAGTTGCGCTCTGGGTGCGCTTTCAGATGAGCTCTCGGAGAAGCTTACAGGAGAGCTTAGCTGAAAGCTTCCAGGAGCGCGCACCCAGAGCGCAAAAGAAAAAAATTATAAAAAAAATGAATACTTAAAAAAAACAGCAAATTGTAAAAAAAAAAAGGTTAGAAACTCGATATACAAAGGAATTAGCATTAAAAAAACCTATGAAATTCACTGAAAAAACCATAGGTTTCACACCAGTTATAGTTAGGAATTAGCATTTAAAAAACCTATGAAATTCACTGAAAAAACCATAGGTTTCACACCAGTTATAGTTAGCTGGAAATTTTACTGATATAAAACCATTGAAATTCCCACGTTATAGTTAGTCGGACTCACTATAACTTGCGCGTACAATGCACTGCTGATGACATCACTCATGACATCACTGATGACACCATCCTTGTGACAGAGTGACAGACCTAATTTCAGTGTAATGTAACGCTTGAAACACATATTCAAAAATAGAAACAAACATTTTCTAAAAAATGGAGATACCCAAACCAGTAACAACAACCAATTCAGTAATTCCACCATCTATATACACATCCACTCATTCACCAACAGTTCTATATAGTCACTCATACATATACTCACTCATCATATGTAGTGATACACCTACACATCCTGTTACACATCAGCAATCATCCAAAAGTTACTCACACACATACTCACACATGCAAATAAACTATTAAACATCCATTTATTTGCATATACATTTATACACACACTGCCACCTTACTTCTAAGGAAACTTACCCATACTTACTCTCTTAAACAATCACTTATAGAAACACATACTTATTTACACAGGAACTCCTACAATCTCTCACTATATATACTATACTCACTTATATACATCAATACTCACATATACTAGATTAAAACATATGTCGTTACTAATGAAGACACTAGTGAGACAGTCATTCACTCACTAACACACACATATATACACTCATCCACCCATACAGTCCTGCACATATGCTGTCTTCAAAACACATACAAACAGTGAGTCAGTCACCAACCCCATGCAGCCACTTATACACAAAGAGAAACACTGATACAAACATTTAAATATTTAAACAATACTCGCTAATATATGTATTCACTAAGATACACATAATATGCCAGTTACCCAACCAATTTTTTTTAAAAAAACATCCATTTACACACTTATTTAAACATTTATTCTTCCATCGACCTTTACAAATACATATATAAAACAAATTTATTTTTCAGAAAGACACACATTCACTGGATGGTCTCATCAGTGATGTCATGAGTGATGTCATCAGCAGTGCATTGTACGCGCAAGTTATAGTGAGTCCGACTAACTATAACGTGGGAATTTCAATGGTTTTATATCAGTAAAATTTCCAGCTAACTATAACTGGTGTGAAACCTATGGTTTTTTCAGTGAATATATATATATATATATATATATATATATATATATTCACTGAAAAAACCATAGGTTATAGACCATATATAGTTAGGGATTAGCATTTAAAAAACCTTATTTTACTTGCACAAAACCATTGAAATTCCATATATAGTTAGATGCACTAACTATATATCGCGGACCCGCAATCCACTGCTAATGATGTCACATATTACATCATTCATGACATGGTCAGTGACATCACTGATGACATCACTGATGACATCTCAAATGACATCACTGATGACATCACTGATGACAACACCCAGTGACTGTATGTTTCTGTAAAGTTAAAATATGTCTTACATATTGAAGAATGAGTGGATGTATAAGTGTCTGGATGAAGGATTTAGTAGGTGCATGACTGACTGTATGAGAGAATGATTAAATGTGTCTCACTGAGTGCATGGGTTAGTGATTAAAGTGTCTTAATTTGGCAATCATTATTTATGTTCTTCTGTAAACTGCTGCATGTTTAAATCAGTAGCTATATCATTAACTATATGGGTTATTGAATGGTTGCCCAAGTATTTGTATGGGAGACTGAGTATGTGTGTGGGTGGCTGGGAGGTGTATATAGATGTGTGAGCAGTTGATTCCCTATGTGTATGGGTTCAAAAGTGCATGTAGAAACAGCTGTATGGACAGTTGACTGTGTGCATGAGTATATTGGTGAGTGAATGGATATCTCAGTTCTACATGTTAAAGTAAGTACATATGTAAAACACACTCCATGTGAGAGTTGACATATATAAATAACTGAACATAAGAGCCAGTGAATGTGAGAGTGGCTGTATGAATCATTGTGAACTTGTATCAAGGATTGTATAAGAGAGTAAATATGTGTTAGTATATGTTTGAATAAGTAAGGTGTGTATAACTGTATAGTTGAGGAAATGGAGGTGGGATTGATTCTTTGCATGACTGACTAGGTGTGTGGGTAACTCCATGGATGTGTGACAGTCTGTGAGTGCCTGTTTACACTGAGTGTATCTAAGGTTATATTAGAGTCTGAAGATGTATTATCACATAAATGATATCATCAGTGATGTAATCAGTAATGTCAAATGAGATGTCAGTGATGTCATCAGTGATGTCATTTGAGATGTCATCAGTGATGTCATCAGTGATGTCATTTGAGATGTCATCAGTGATGTCATCAGTGATGTCACTGACCATGTCATGAATGATGTAATATGTGACATCATTAGCAGTGGATTGCGGGTCCGCGATATATAGTTAGTGCATCTAACTATATATGGAATTTCAATGGTTTTGTGCAAGTAAAATAAGGTTTTTTAAATGCTAATCCCTAACTATATATGGTCTATAACCTATGGTTTTTTCAGTGAATTTTCAAGGTTTTGTAAATGCAAATTCCTAACTATATATGGTCTATAACCTATGGTTTTTTCTGTGAATTTCATTGGTTTTTTAAAAGCTAATATCTATAGCTGTAAAATATATTCTTTATTAAGTGACGTATCACGTAGCCCGTGATACGCCTCAGGATGCATCGCATAACCGTGACGTATCGTCTCTGCAGCGCAAACCAAACCCAAAACGTAAGCGCGCCAGAACACGCTTAAAGATATATATATATATTTTTTTAACCTTAATTAGACAAAATCCACACGTGCACATATCATAAACGTTCAAAAAACACAATATGTCGGACTCCCGTTACGCTGCCGGTTAGCTGCCCGGTTAACGTACCAGGAAGCACCTTTACCGCGAAAAATCGCAATTTTTTTTTTCACCCCCCAGGGAACTTTAATAGCCCCCTCATCAATCCTAGGGGTTTAGGAGGGGTTTGCCTTACCCCTTTCATTCATTTACACCTTTTTTTTTCCACCTCTTGTCTCTCGATCCCACAGAGAGACAAGATGGCGGCCGCTCCAGACTGTTTACAATGATAACAGCCAATCAGCTTCTCTACGGCGAAAAAAACGAATTTTTTTTTTTTTTGGGCCCAGCGTGGCTCTATAATACCCCCTCATCAATCCTAGGGGGTCAGAAGGGGTCTACCTTGCCCCTTTCCTTCATTTCCCCCTTTGTTTTGGCCTCCTCTTGTCTCTCGATCCTACAGAGAGACAAGATGGCGGCCGCTCCGGACTGTTTACAATGTTGACAGCCAATCAGCTACTCGTCAGACTCCCGTTACACTGCCAGTTAGCTTCCCGGTTAGCTGCCCGGTTCGCGTACCAAGACGCGTCTCTACGGCGAAAAAATCGGATTTTTTTTTTTTTTTTTTTTGGGCCCAGCGTGACTCTATAATATCCCCTCATCAATCCTAGGGGATCAGAAGGGGTCTACCTTGCCCCCTTTCCTTCATTTCCCCCTTTGTTTTGGCCTCCTCTTGTCTCTCGATCCTACCGAGAGACAAGATGGCGGCCGCGCCGGACTGTTTAGAATGTTGACAGACACCGGAGAGCCAATCAGCTTCGCATCGCAAAGTTCCGATAAGCGAAAAGTACGCGAACCGGATCGCTGCCCGGAGCGCTGTTACAGATATATATCTTGATTTAAACGTTAATTTCTCAAAATCCACTGAAGCACATATATTGAGACCTCGCAAAGGCACATCGGGCTAACAGTCCCTACAATTTTGCCAAGTTTCGTGCAAATCCATTCAGCCGTTCGAGCTAAAAGTGAGGCCAACCGCCCTATGGAAATTAACATGGAAAAAACGCGTTTTGGGACCCCCCTTTTTTCTCGGCCCCCCCTTGACGAAACCCCCCCAAATTTCTAGGAGCTGCTCAGAAACAAAATGTGCCATTTTCCTGAAAATTTCAGCCGATTCCGTCCACAAACGCCAAAGTTATTAGACATAGAATTTTCAGAAATCCCATAGGGAAAAAATCCTAACTATATATACCTACTGGCTATCGCCAGTAGGTAATTACCTACTGGCTATCGCCAGTAGGTATATATAGTTAGGATTAATTCCCTATGGGATTTTTGAAAATTCTATGTCTAATAACTTTGGCGTTTGAGGAAGGAATCGGCTGAAATTGTCAGGAAAATGGCACATTTTGTTTCGGAGCAGCCCCTGAAAATTTGGTGGGGTTTCGTCAAGGGGGGGCTGAGAAAAAAGGGGGGTCCCAAAACGCGTTTTTCCCATTCATTTTTCCATAGGGCGGTTGGACTCACTTTTAGCTCGAACGGCTGAATGGATTTGCACGAAACTTGGCAAAATTGTAGGGACTGTTAGCCCGATGTGCCTTTGCTAGGTCTCAATATATGTGCTCCAGTAGTTTTTGAGAAATTAACGTTCAAAACAAGATATATATCTGTAACAGCGCTCCGGGCAGCGATCCGGTCCGCTTACTTTTCGCGAAACGGAACTTTGCGCGCAGAAAGCTGATTGGCTCTCCGGTGTCTGTCAACATTCTAAACAGTCCGGAGCGGCCGCCATCTTATCTCTCGGTAGGATCGAGAGAGAAGAAGAGGTGAAAAACGAAGGGGGAATTTATTGAAAGGGGGCAAGGTATACCCCTTTTGACCCCCTAGGAATGTTGTTGGGGTTATTAAAGGGTCCCGTGGGGAAAATAAAAAAAAAATGATTTTTCACGGTAGAAGCGCTTCACGGACCGCGAACTGGGCCGCAAACTGGTAGCGAAACGGGAATTCGCCATTTTGTGCTTCGTTTTAATTGTTTAGAGACAAAAATTATCGCCGCACATCGGCCACAATGCATGAATATCGCAGAAAAGTCAGCGATATTCATGCATTATCCAGCAAATGCTCTTAGCCATGTTATCCACCTTCCATTGGATAACATGGCTAAAAACTGCTCTGTGCGTGAGCTTTTTTTATTTTTTTTGCTGCGTGACGTTTGTTAACGTTCGATGCGATGGAAATCAGGAAGTGTTGACCACCATTTTGTCACTGCGAGTAAATATTTTGTTATAAATGAATCCTTATTGATAAACATTGTCTGCGCCATCTTGCGTTTTTGTCCAATGCCACAATTTTGTCGCGCACGGCAGCCATTTTAGATGCCTTGACCAGGGCCACTCTCTGCACGCCGCCGATCCTCAGCATGGCTCCCCACCCTCGCAAGCATCTCCCCCACGCACTGGTCACCCCCGCTCTCTCTCTCATGCATGGGACATATACTTCCCCCCATCTGCGCTGCTCTTCTCTGAGAATCACACCCTGTGCCCGCCCGACACCTCCCTTTCACCCTATTCACTACCGCACCCTCTGACACTCCTCTTCCTCTGTGTCCGATTGTCCAGGCCGGACCTAGGCTATCACCTAGCCCTGCGGATGTAGTTTATGGCCCCAGCTGTAGAGTATCCAGACATGCCAACCCTCCCGATTCAGGCGTAAGACTACTGATTTCAGTGCTAGTCTTTCGCTTCCCGATTCCTGCAAGGAAAAACCCGGGGGCATATTACCAACAACTAGCGGTAATTTTTGTCTCTAACTTGTTTAGAGACAAAAATTATCGCCGCACTTCGGCGAATTTTATCGCACATAAACCTTGCTATTAGCAAGGTTTATCGCAAATGCGATAAAAAACGGCCGCAATGCATGAATATCGTTGAAAAGTCAGCGATATTCATGCATTATCCAGCAAATGCTTTTAGCCATGTTATCCACTTCCCATTGGATAACATGGCTAAAACTGCTCAGGGCAGGTGTTAGGTTTTGGAGATATTCGCGCTTAGCGCGAATATCTCCAAAAGTTGGTAATAGGAGATAGCGATGGTTAGGGACTGTTTCCAGTCGCTAAAATCTTGGCACGCCCACTTTGCATGTCATTAGTGATAAATATCACTGATATGCAAAGCGGGGCCCAAGATGGTCGCTATCTCCTTTTAGCTGTCACTAACTGGTGTTAGCGACAGCTTGGTAATAGGGAGATAATTTTCTCTCTTTTTTTGGGGCTTTTAAAGCCAAAAAAGCGGAAATAAACCCCCTTGATAATATGCCCCATGATTTCTCGGGGGTTTCAGCTGACAGGGCTTGGTATTGTGTTACGTGCTAATTCTTCCAGGAAACGTCAGAGGGTCGATGCAGGGGTTCTAGAAGGGGTGATAAACCATTTAAGCCTCATGAACAAGCGCATGGTCTTTTAAAGATTTGTGAAGTACTCGGGGCGGCGGTGTGTGTGTGCCCTCTTTCAGGAGCGGGCGGGGGGGCACTGCCAGCAACTTGCCAGGCCAGGCAGTGTTCAACACGTGCATCACCCTTTCTCTGCCTGCTATTGCGCTCCATGCTTCGGAAAGGTAAGAAAAAGAACGTGCATTTGAGTTTGAAATGTCCGATCTTGTAGCAGTACACTTGCAAAGCCCACACATGACAATAACCCGATTCAAGGCCCCATTCACCCGATTTTTTAAACATATATAGCACTCCAACAAAGTTAGATTTTAAAACTTTATTAACATTTAAATATAACGAACGCAACAAAAACTGTAAATATATTTAACCATTTTTTGAAATTAACCAGAACTATAACAATAACAACAACAACAACAATAATATAACTTTTATGCCTAAATTACGCAAACATTTAGCTAATCTGCTAAAGGGGGGAGTCGCCATTTCTTTACAATAATCAATAATGAAAAATCCACATCAATAGGGTTGTCCGTTTTCTCGATGCAGCACTATAGTGCAACATACACAGCACCTGGGGTGTCAAGAGTGAACAGGTCTTTCTTTGTTCCTTAAGATGTTATCTGTGTCAACCTCTTCCGAGAATGCTGATGCGTTAGGATTTCCTTGTGTTTCTTAATAGCATTGGTGTCTGTACACTTCTTTGTCAATTCTGTCAAGATGATAACTGCAAAAAGAAAAAAGATGGTGGAGCTCGCACAGCTGAGATAAACCAAAGTGGGAGTTGTGATAGATTGTAGTGTGCAGCGGGGAGAAGACACTGTCATGCCAGGCAGTGTATGGTATGAAAACTGTAGAAAGGCTCTCCCGCCTAGGAAGAGAACCTCCCTGCGCACAACTGTTCAATGAGACCAGCCGGTCTAATGATGTAAACAAAGATTCACAAAATTCTGTTCATATCCGAACTTAATCAGATTTCCAGTATTTATTCCAGTTCAAATTTCGTGTTTCACCATTTATAATCCATATCAAATGCGTAAAGAATTCAGGCGTGTTATGTCATCACACAACCCAATGCATTTCGGGCATGGCCCGTCATCAGGGGTTAACTCTACGGACAAAAAGAAAAACAACCGCTGTAATGGTCTGATCTAAGAATACCCAAAAAATAACGTAGTCTCAGCATGATATAACGTGACACACAGTGACTGTGTAAATCATGAAATGATAATATCGTGGCGCTAATAAACTGATAACCAGTAAAGTGTTTCAAAGTTCAACATAAATCAAGTCAAGAAGTCATGCAGGTGTAGTAAACCTTGTAAGGAAAAAAACGCTGTGAGCAAGAGATAAAAAAACGTTACCAGACGTGATAGATACCGCGTGTAGATAGAAGGTACCAAGTGAACGGAAAGTCTAAATATTAAACTACCATGTGAGGGATAGAAACGGCAGGTCCCCGATAAAGGGTACTTACTAGCGTGATGATCAAGCGCGGACTCCGCGGAGTTCCGTGAGTGTGAGCGGAGCGGAGAGCAAAGGTGAAGTACCAAGTACACTCCCTAAACATAAAGATAGGACTGCAGATCCGAAATCAAGTGAGTGTGGGCGCCATCTTTAAAGGTGCAAAAGAGAAGCAAGCAGTGAATCAAGAGAAATATAAAAGACACAGTGAAGACGAATGATCAGAGCAGTAAACAGATCACAAATAACATAAAAATTCGATGCGATCATTTAGACCCGAGGGGGCCATCGTGGATAGAAAACGAATCCAAAAATTCTCCCTTTTAAGCAAATTGTTCTTATTGTTCATTGTAATAGGAACTTGTTCCAGTACTTGAAATTTCAGTTGAGCCACTGAATGTCTATTCTCCAAGAAGTGTGTGGCTACACTAGATTTTTGGTTACCAATGCGGATGTTGCTTTTGTGTTCCAAGATCCTAGTGCGGATCTTCCTCTCCGTGTGTCCCACATAACATTTGCCACAAGGGCATTTCAGTGCGTATATCACATTTTTGCTATTACATGTGGCGTTCACCTTCAATTTTATAGGATTGCCTTTCATGGGGTGGTTAATCAAATTACCCTGGATGCAATTATTGCAGTTACTGCAATTAAAACACGGTTTCAGACCATTGTACGTGATTTTAGTCTTGGGGCGATTGGTATCGCTCAGGATCTCCTTCAGATTTTTTCCTCGGGTGAATGCAAAGATAGGAGGTTCTCTGAATAGTCCTTTAAAATCTGGTTCTAATGTTAATATAGACCAGTGTCTACGTATTATCCTTTGGAATTGTGTGGATGCTCTGGAGAACTTTGAGACTACTACCATTCGGTCGGATGGAGTCTTCAGCTTGGGCTGTAGTAAGGATGCTCTGGTGCATTTCTCGCTCCTCTGTATGGCTACATCCAGTATAGGGGTAGGGTACCCCCGTGCTCGTAGACGTTCCAAGGTGGTGTTGATCTGGATTTTGCTCTCATCTGCTTTGGATACTATTCTTTTTATCCTGAGAATCTGTGCATACGGTAAATTGTTCTTGAGTCCCCAGCGATGGAAACTCTGATAGTGTAGAGTAGAGTTCCTGTCTGTAGGTTTTCGAAAGATCGTAGTAGACCATTCCCCAAGTTCTCTCACAATTTTTACGTCCAAATAATGGACGCACGATGTACTGTGATCCCATGTAAATTGAATTCTTTGAGTTATTTGATTCCAAGTGTTGAGAAAAGTGATGAGTGTTTCACTGGAACCTACCCATAATAGAAAAATGTCATCAATGTATCGGAGGTATAACCTCCCGTGTTGTTGCCATAAGTCTTGGGAGAGGATATGATTTTCTTCAAAGATACGCATGTAGGTATTAGCGTAGCAAGGAGCAGCCGAATTTCCCATGGCCGTACCGTTCAACTGTAGAAACCATTTGTCAAAAACAGTGAAGTAACTGTGGTATAACGTAAAAATGGTGAGTTCCATCAGAAATACTTTTAGGTCCTGATCAAGATCTGATTTAGCCAGGGTTTTTTCAATGGCATCAATCCCCCCGTCGTGAGGGATTGATGTATACAGGGAACTGACATCCACTGTACACATTATGATGTTGGAGTCTTTCAGTTCATTCATAACCGGTTCCAACTTCAAGAGAAAATCGGTAGTATCTTTGACAAAAGAGTCTGATGTGGTGACAAATGGTTGGAGGTATTTATCCAAAAATTTACCCACGTTTTCGTGAATGCTGTTTCTTGTCGACACGATGGGTCGGAAGGGAGGGTCAGTTGGATGTTTATGCAGTTTCGGCAACATGTATAATGTAGGTGGCTTAGGATTGGTCGGTGTTAGATATCTTTTAGTTCTGTCATTAATGGTGCCGTTGTCAAAGGCCCTGTTGATGATGGTGATCAGGTCGTTGGTGTACTCCCTCGTGGGGTCCCCAGGTAAGACATCATAGGTGTTGGTATCCCCAACATGAGCTGTGACCTTTCTTTCATAAAAGATGGTGTCCATGATGACCAGGGCACCACCTTTGTCAGCATTTTGACAAATGATCTTCTGGTTATCCGCTATTTTCTGAAGTATGTTTCTCTCTTTGCGAGTGAGGTTCCCTCGTGTCGCAGGTTGCATGAAAGGGAGTTTCAATATTTCTTGTCTGACTAGGTTTTCATATGCGTCAATGATTTTGTGACTCTGAGGTGCTAAGAATGTACTATGAGGTCGTAGACCTCTGAGCATATCCTCATCCTGTATAGTCATAGGACAAATGTTTTGAAAGTAGTGTTTCAGACGTATATTACGTATCAGTTTGAAGGTGCTCACTTCAAGTTCCAGAGTGTTGGTACCAATAGTAGGAACAAACGATTGTCCTTTCTGTAAAACCTGGATCTCTTCCTCTGACAAGGTGAAAGAAGAAATGTTAATTACTAGGTTGTCATCCTTATTTAACGTCTTCCCTTTGCTTTCTTGCTTTTTGCTGGCGGGGTTTTTTCTGGTTCCTCGGCGGGTTTTTCCCCCCCGGGGTCTCCTTGTTGGTTGGAGCCTGGCTCTAAAAAAGGAACCGCAGTCGTTGTTGAGGTGCTGGGAGTCTGAGCGTCACCGTCTGGTCTTGTCTTTGTAGGTCCTGCTCTTTGATCATCTTCAGAAGATGAAGTCTCATTAGCTGAGAAAGGGTTGTACGGCTTGTTGGTGCGTCGGCGGGCATATACCTCTGCCCAGGTATATACCTCGCCGAGTTTATAGTCGATGGTATCCCTTTTGAATTTTCTGAATTTTCTCTCCTGTGTTTCGCGTGTATGTTTATCCAATTGTATGTTGATATCATCCAACATTTTCTTCAGGTCATCTTCGGTCAGGGCATCGTCTAGTTCCTTTCTAACGCTGATTATTTCTTGAGAAAGTTCATCCAAAGTCTTGGCTAATTCCTCCACGATCAATAAGATAAGATCTAGAGAGCATTTGTTTAAAATAGAGTACCAGCGTTCCACGAATTTGGTGTTGTTTTTGCATAGAAGTGGTTTTAATGGGACCCGTAGGCCGCGGGGGATCCGTTGAACACGATGGTACCGGATCAGGGTACTTGCATGCAGTTTTTGATTTGATTGTTTCTTTAGTAAGTAGAGTAGTTGACGGAGATTGCTTTCTACACTGCGGGTGCTCCCTGTGGTAGTGACATCGTCCTGTATCATGCCATAAATTGCATTAGCATCATCAGTCGTGTAGGCAAAGGTGCTGGCTTTCTGGTCGGTCATACCCGAGACCGATTCGAAATTCATGATGTGAGCGTGCCGAGGTCCAGTGGCAGAAAATGATCAATGAAAAAAGATGGTGGAGCTCGCACAGCTGAGATAAACCAAAGTGGGAGTTGTGATAGATTGTAGTGTGCAGCGGGGAGAAGACACTGTCATGCCAGGCAGTGTATGGTATGAAAACTGTAGAAAGGCTCTCCCGCCTAGGAAGAGAACCTCCCTGCGCACAACTGTTCAATGAGACCAGCCGGTCTAATGATGTAAACAAAGATTCACAAAATTCTGTTCATATCCGAACTTAATCAGATTTCCAGTATTTATTCCAGTTCAAATTTCGTGTTTCACCATTTATAATCCATATCAAATGCGTAAAGAATTCAGGCGTGTTATGTCATCACACAACCCAATGCATTTCGGGCATGGCCCGTCATCAGGGGTTAACTCTACGGACAAAAAGAAAAACAACCGCTGTAATGGTCTGATCTAAGAATACCCAAAAAATAACGTAGTCTCAGCATGATATAACGTGACACACAGTGACTGTGTAAATCATGAAATGATAATATCGTGGCGCTAATAAACTGATAACCAGTAAAGTGTTTCAAAGTTCAACATAAATCAAGTCAAGAAGTCATGCAGGTGTAGTAAACCTTGTAAGGAAAAAAACGCTGTGAGCAAGAGATAAAAAAATGTTACCAGACGTGATAGATACCGCGTGTAGATAGAAGGTACCAAGTGAACGGAAAGTCTAAATATTAAACTACCATGTGAGGGATAGAAACGGCAGGTCCCCGATAAAGGGTACTTACTAGCGTGATGATCAAGCGCGGACTCCGCGGAGTTCCGTGAGTGTGAGCGGAGCGGAGAGCAAAGGTGAAGTACCAAGTACACTCCCTAAACATAAAGATAGGACTGCAGATCCGAAATCAAGTGAGTGTGGGCGCCATCTTTAAAGGTGCAAAAGAGAAGCAAGCAGTGAATCAAGAGAAATATAAAAGACACAGTGAAGACGAATGATCAGAGCAGTAAACAGATCACAAATAACATAAAAATTCGATGCGATCATTTAGACCCGAGGGGGCCATCGTGGATAGAAAACGAATCCAAAAATTCTCCCTTTTAAGCAAATTGTTCTTATTGTTCATTGTAATAGGAACTTGTTCCAGTACTTGAAATTTCAGTTGAGCCACTGAATGTCTATTCTCCAAGAAGTGTGTGGCTACACTAGATTTTTGGTTACCAATGCGGATGTTGCTTTTGTGTTCCAAGATCCTAGTGCGGATCTTCCTCTCCGTGTGTCCCACATAACATTTGCCACAAGGGCATTTCAGTGCGTATATCACATTTTTGCTATTACATGTGGCGTTCACCTTCAATTTTATAGGATTGCCTTTCATGGGGTGGTTAATCAAATTACCCTGGATGCAATTATTGCAGTTACTGCAATTAAAACACGGTTTCAGACCATTGTACGTGATTTTAGTCTTGGGGCGATTGGTATCGCTCAGGATCTCCTTCAGATTTTTTCCTCGGGTGAATGCAAAGATAGGAGGTTCTCTGAATAGTCCTTTAAAATCTGGTTCTAATGTTAATATAGACCAGTGTCTACGTATTATCCTTTGGAATTGTGTGGATGCTCTGGAGAACTTTGAGACTACTACCATTCGGTCGGATGGAGTCTTCAGCTTGGGCTGTAGTAAGGATGCTCTGGTGCATTTCTCGCTCCTCTGTATGGCTACATCCAGTATAGGGGTAGGGTACCCCCGTGCTCGTAGACGTTCCAAGGTGGTGTTGATCTGGATTTTGCTCTCATCTGCTTTGGATACTATTCTTTTTATCCTGAGAATCTGTGCATACGGTAAATTGTTCTTGAGTCCCCAGCGATGGAAACTCTGATAGTGTAGAGTAGAGTTCCTGTCTGTAGGTTTTCGAAAGATCGTAGTAGACCATTCCCCAAGTTCTCTCACAATTTTTACGTCCAAATAATGGACGCACGATGTACTGTGATCCCATGTAAATTGAATTCTTTGAGTTATTTGATTCCAAGTGTTGAGAAAAGTGATGAGTGTTTCACTGGAACCTACCCATAATAGAAAAATGTCATCAATGTATCGGAGGTATAACCTCCCGTGTTGTTGCCATAAGTCTTGGGAGAGGATATGATTTTCTTCAAAGATACGCATGTAGGTATTAGCGTAGCAAGGAGCAGCCGAATTTCCCATGGCCGTACCGTTCAACTGTAGAAACCATTTGTCAAAAACAGTGAAGTAACTGTGGTATAACGTAAAAATGGTGAGTTCCATCAGAAATACTTTTAGGTCCTGATCAAGATCTGATTTAGCCAGGGTTTTTTCAATGGCATCAATCCCCCCGTCGTGAGGGATTGATGTATACAGGGAACTGACATCCACTGTACACATTATGATGTTGGAGTCTTTCAGTTCATTCATAACCGGTTCCAACTTCAAGAGAAAATCGGTAGTATCTTTGACAAAAGAGTCTGATGTGGTGACAAATGGTTGGAGGTATTTATCCAAAAATTTACCCACGTTTTCGTGAATGCTGTTTCTTGTCGACACGATGGGTCGGAAGGGAGGGTCAGTTGGATGTTTATGCAGTTTCGGCAACATGTATAATGTAGGTGGCTTAGGATTGGTCGGTGTTAGATATCTTTTAGTTCTGTCATTAATGGTGCCGTTGTCAAAGGCCCTGTTGATGATGGTGATCAGGTCGTTGGTGTACTCCCTCGTGGGGTCCCCAGGTAAGACATCATAGGTGTTGGTATCCCCAACATGAGCTGTGACCTTTCTTTCATAAAAGATGGTGTCCATGATGACCAGGGCACCACCTTTGTCAGCATTTTGACAAATGATCTTCTGGTTATCCGCTATTTTCTGAAGTATGTTTCTCTCTTTGCGAGTGAGGTTCCCTCGTGTCGTAGGTTGCATGAAAGGGAGTTTCAATATTTCTTGTCTGACTAGGTTTTCATATGCGTCAATGATTTTGTGACTCTGAGGTGCTAAGAATGTACTATGAGGTCGTAGACCTCTGAGCATATCCTCATCCTGTATAGTCATAGGACAAATGTTTTGAAAGTAGTGTTTCAGACGTATATTACGTATCAGTTTGAAGGTGCTCACTTCAAGTTCCAGAGTGTTGGTACCAATAGTAGGAACAAACGATTGTCCTTTCTGTAAAACCTGGATCTCTTCCTCTGACAAGGTGAAAGAAGAAATGTTAATTACTAGGTTGTCATCCTTATTTAACGTCTTCCCTTTGCTTTCTTGCTTTTTGCTGGCGGGGTTTTTTCTGGTTCCTCGGCGGGTTTTTCCCCCCCGGGGTCTCCTTGTTGGTTGGAGCCTGGCTCTAAAAAAGGAACCGCAGTCGTTGTTGAGGTGCTGGGAGTCTGAGCGTCACCGTCTGGTCTTGTCTTTGTAGGTCCTGCTCTTTGATCATCTTCAGAAGATGAAGTCTCATTAGCTGAGAAAGGGTTGTACGGCTTGTTGGTGCGTCGGCGGGCATATACCTCTGCCCAGGTATATACCTCGCCGAGTTTATAGTCGATGGTATCCCTTTTGAATTTTCTGAATTTTCTCTCCTGTGTTTCGCGTGTATGTTTATCCAATTGTATGTTGATATCATCCAACATTTTCTTCAGGTCATCTTCGGTCAGGGCATCGTCTAGTTCCTTTCTAACGCTGATTATTTCTTGAGAAAGTTCATCCAAAGTCTTGGCTAATTCCTCCATGATCAATAAGATAAGATCTAGAGAGCATTTGTTTAAAATAGAGTACCAGCGTTCCACGAATTTGGTGTTGTTTTTGCATAGAAGTGGTTTTAATGGGACCCGTAGGCCGCGGGGGATCCGTTGAACACGATGGTACCGGATCAGGGTACTTGCATGCAGTTTTTGATTTGATTGTTTCTTTAGTAAGTAGAGTAGTTGACGGAGATTGCTTTCTACACTGCGGGTGCTCCCTGTGGTAGTGACATCGTCCTGTATCATGCCATAAATTGCATTAGCATCATCAGTCGTGTAGGCAAAGGTGCTGGCTTTCTGGTCGGTCATACCCGAGACCGATTCGAAATTCATGATGTGAGCGTGCCGAGGTCCAGAACAGAATTTTGTGAATCTTTGTTTACATCATTAGACCGGCTGGTCTCATTGAACAGTTGTGCGCAGGGAGGTTCTCTTCCTAGGCGGGAGAGCCTTTCTACAGTTTTCATACCATACACTGCCTGGCATGACAGTGTCTTCTCCCCGCTGCACACTACAATCTATCACAACTCCCACTTTGGTTTATCTCAGCTGTGCGAGCTCCACCATCTTTTTTCATTGATCATTTTCTGCCACTGGACCTCGGCACGCTCACATCATGAATTTCGAATCGGTCTCGGGTATGACCGACCAGAAAGCCAGCACCTTTGCCTACACGACTGATGATGCTAATGCAATTTATGGCATGATACAGGACGATGTCACTACCACAGGGAGCACCCGCAGTGTAGAAAGCAATCTCCGTCAACTACTCTACTTACTAAAGAAACAATCAAATCAAAAACTGCATGCAAGTACCCTGATCCGGTACCATCGTGTTCAACGGATCCCCCGCGGCCTACGGGTCCCATTAAAACCACTTCTATGCAAAAACAACACCAAATTCGTGGAACGCTGGTACTCTATTTTAAACAAATGCTCTCTAGATCTTATCTTATTGATCGTGGAGGAATTAGCCAAGACTTTGGATGAACTTTCTCAAGAAATAATCAGCGTTAGAAAGGAACTAGACGATGCCCTGACCGAAGATGACCTGAAGAAAATGTTGGATGATATCAACATACAATTGGATAAACATACACGCGAAACACAGGAGAGAAAATTCAGAAAATTCAAAAGGGATACCATCGACTATAAACTCGGCGAGGTATATACCTGGGCAGAGGTATATGCCCGCCGACGCACCAACAAGCCGTACAACCCTTTCTCAGCTAATGAGACTTCATCTTCTGAAGATGATCAAAGAGCAGGACCTACAAAGACAAGACCAGACGGTGACGCTCAGACTCCCAGCACCTCAACAACGACTGCGGTTCCTTTTTTAGAGCCAGGCTCCAACCAACAAGGAGACCCCGGGGGGGAAAAACCCGCCGAGGAACCAGAAAAAACCCCGCCAGCAAAAAGCAAGAAAGCAAAGGGAAGACGTTAAATAAGGATGACAACCTAGTAATTAACATTTCTTCTTTCACCTTGTCAGAGGAAGAGATCCAGGTTTTACAGAAAGGACAATCGTTTGTTCCTACTATTGGTACCAACACTCTGGAACTTGAAGTGAGCACCTTCAAACTGATACGTAATATACGTCTGAAACACTACTTTCAAAACATTTGTCCTATGACTATACAGGACGAGGATATGCTCAGAGGTCTACGACCTCATAGTACATTCTTAGCACCTCAGAGTCACAAAATCATTGACGCATATGAAAACCTAGTCAGACAAGAAATATTGAAACTCCCTTTCATGCAACCTGCGACACGAGGGAACCTCACTCGCAAAGAGAGAAACATACTTCAGAAAATAGCGGATAACCAGAAGATCATTTGTCAAAATGCTGACAAAGGTGGTGCCCTGGTCATCATGGACACCATCTTTTATGAAAGAAAGGTCACAGCTCATGTTGGGGATACCAACACCTATGATGTCTTACCTGGGGACCCCACGAGGGAGTACACCAACGACCTGATCACCATCATCAACAGGGCCTTTGACAACGGCACCATTAATGACAGAACTAAAAGATATCTAACACCGACCAATCCTAAGCCACCTACATTATACATGTTGCCGAAACTGCATAAACATCCAACTGACCCTCCCTTCCGACCCATCGTGTCGACAAGAAACAGCATTCACGAAAACGTGGGTAAATTTTTGGATAAATACCTCCAACCATTTGTCACCACATCAGACTCTTTTGTCAAAGATACTACCGATTTTCTCTTGAAGTTGGAACCGGTTATGAATGAACTGAAAGACTCCAACATCATAATGTGTACAGTGGATGTCAGTTCCCTGTATACATCAATCCCTCACGACGGGGGGATTGATGCCATTGAAAAAACCCTGGCTAAATCAGATCTTGATCAGGACCTAAAAGTATTTCTGATGGAACTCACCATTTTTACGTTATACCACAGTTACTTCACTGTTTTTGACAAATGGTTTCTACAGTTGAACGGTACGGCCATGGGAAATTCGGCTGCTCCTTGCTACGCTAATACCTACATGCGTATCTTTGAAGAAAATCATATCCTCTCCCAAGACTTATGGCAACAACACGGGAGGTTATACCTCCGATACATTGATGACATTTTTCTATTATGGGTAGGTTCCAGTGAAACACTCATCACTTTTCTCAACACTTGGAATCAAATAACTCAAAGAATTCAATTTACATGGGATCACAGTACATCGTGCGTCCATTATTTGGACGTAAAAATTGTGAGAGAACTTGGGGAATGGTCTACTACGATCTTTCGAAAACCTACAGACAGGATCTCTACTCTACACTATCAGAGTTTCCATCGCTGGGGACTCAAGAACAATTTACCGTATGCACAGATTCTCAGGATAAAAAGAATAGTATCCAAAGCAGATGAGAGCAAAATCCAGATCAACACCACCTTGGAACGTCTACGAGCACGGGGGTACCCTACCCCTATACTGGATGTAGCCATACAGAGGAGCGAGAAATGCACCAGAGCATCCTTACTACAGCCCAAGCTGAAGACTCCATCCGACCGAATGGTAGTAGTCTCAAAGTTCTCCAGAGCATCCACACAATTCCAAAGGATAATACGTAGACACTGGTCTATATTAACATTAGAACCAGATTTTAAAGGACTATTCAGAGAACCTCCTATCTTTGCATTCACCCGAGGAAAAAATCTGAAGGAGATCCTGAGCGATACCAATCGCCCCAAGACTAAAATCACGTACAATGGTCTGAAACCGTGTTTTAATTGCAGTAACTGCAATAATTGCATCCAGGGTAATTTGATTAACCACCCCATGAAAGGCAATCCTATAAAATTGAAGGTGAACGCCACATGTAATAGCAAAAATGTGATATACGCACTGAAATGCCCTTGTGGCAAATGTTATGTGGGACACACGGAGAGGAAGATCCGCACTAGGATCTTGGAACACAAAAGCAACATCCGCATTGGTAACCAAAAATCTAGTGTAGCCACACACTTCTTGGAGAATAGACATTCAGTGGCTCAACTGAAATTTCAAGTACTGGAACAAGTTCCTATTACAATGAACAATAAGAACAATTTGCTTAAAAGGGAGAATTTTTGGATTCGTTTTCTATCCACGATGGCCCCCTCGGGTCTAAATGATCGCATCGAATTTTTATGTTATTTGTGATCTGTTTACTGCTCTGATCATTCGTCTTCACTGTGTCTTTTATATTTCTCTTGATTCACTGCTTGCTTCTCTTTTGCACCTTTAAAGATGGCGCCCACACTCACTTGATTTCGGATCTGCAGTCCTATCTTTATGTTTAGGGAGTGTACTTGGTACTTCACCTTTGCTCTCCGCTCCGCTCACACTCACGGAACTCCGCGGAGTCCGCGCTTGATCATCACGCTAGTAAGTACCCTTTATCGGGGACCTGCCGTTTCTATCCCTCACATGGTAGTTTAATATTTAGACTTTCCGTTCACTTGGTACCTTCTATCTACACGCGGTATCTATCACGTCTGGTAACGTTTTTTTATCTCTTGCTCACAGCGTTTTTTTCCTTACAAGGTTTACTACACCTGCATGACTTCTTGACTTGATTTATGTTGAACTTTGAAACACTTTACTGGTTATCAGTTTATTAGCGCCACGATATTATCATTTCATGATTTACACAGTCACTGTGTGTCACGTTATATCATGCTGAGACTACGTTATTTTTTGGGTATTCTTAGATCAGACCATTACAGCGGTTGTTTTTCTTTTTGTCCGTAGAGTTAACCCCTGATGACGGGCCATGCCCGAAATGCATTGGGTTGTGTGATGACATAACACGCCTGAATTCTTTACGCATTTGATATGGATTATAAATGGTGAAACACGAAATTTGAACTGGAATAAATACTGGAAATCTGATTAAGTTCGGATATGAACAGAATTTTGTGAATCTTTGTTTACATCATTAGACCGGCTGGTCTCATTGAACAGTTGTGCGCAGGGAGGTTCTCTTCCTAGGCGGGAGAGCCTTTCTACAGTTTTCATACCATACACTGCCTGGCATGACAGTGTCTTCTCCCCGCTGCACACTACAATCTATCACAACTCCCACTTTGGTTTATCTCAGCTGTGCGAGCTCCACCATCTTTTTTCATTGATCATTTTCTGCCACTGGACCTCGGCACGCTCACATCATGAATTTCGAATCGGTCTCGGGTATGACCGACCAGAAAGCCAGCACCTTTGCCTACACGACTGATGATGCTAATGCAATTTATGGCATGATACAGGACGATGTCACTACCACAGGGAGCACCCGCAGTGTAGAAAGCAATCTCCGTCAACTACTCTACTTACTAAAGAAACAATCAAATCAAAAACTGCATGCAAGTACCCTGATCCGGTACCATCGTGTTCAACGGATCCCCCGCGGCCTACGGGTCCCATTAAAACCACTTCTATGCAAAAACAACACCAAATTCGTGGAACGCTGGTACTCTATTTTAAACAAATGCTCTCTAGATCTTATCTTATTGATCGTGGAGGAATTAGCCAAGACTTTGGATGAACTTTCTCAAGAAATAATCAGCGTTAGAAAGGAACTAGACGATGCCCTGACCGAAGATGACCTGAAGAAAATGTTGGATGATATCAACATACAATTGGATAAACATACACGCGAAACACAGGAGAGAAAATTCAGAAAATTCAAAAGGGATACCATCGACTATAAACTCGGCGAGGTATATACCTGGGCAGAGGTATATGCCCGCCGACGCACCAACAAGCCGTACAACCCTTTCTCAGCTAATGAGACTTCATCTTCTGAAGATGATCAAAGAGCAGGACCTACAAAGACAAGACCAGACGGTGACGCTCAGACTCCCAGCACCTCAACAACGACTGCGGTTCCTTTTTTAGAGCCAGGCTCCAACCAACAAGGAGACCCCGGGGGGGAAAAACCCGCCGAGGAACCAGAAAAAACCCCGCCAGCAAAAAGCAAGAAAGCAAAGGGAAGACGTTAAATAAGGATGACAACCTAGTAATTAACATTTCTTCTTTCACCTTGTCAGAGGAAGAGATCCAGGTTTTACAGAAAGGACAATCGTTTGTTCCTACTATTGGTACCAACACTCTGGAACTTGAAGTGAGCACCTTCAAACTGATACGTAATATACGTCTGAAACACTACTTTCAAAACATTTGTCCTATGACTATACAGGATGAGGATATGCTCAGAGGTCTACGACCTCATAGTACATTCTTAGCACCTCAGAGTCACAAAATCATTGACGCATATGAAAACCTAGTCAGACAAGAAATATTGAAACTCCCTTTCATGCAACCTGCGACACGAGGGAACCTCACTCGCAAAGAGAGAAACATACTTCAGAAAATAGCGGATAACCAGAAGATCATTTGTCAAAATGCTGACAAAGGTGGTGCCCTGGTCATCATGGACACCATCTTTTATGAAAGAAAGGTCACAGCTCATGTTGGGGATACCAACACCTATGATGTCTTACCTGGGGACCCCACGAGGGAGTACACCAACGACCTGATCACCATCATCAACAGGGCCTTTGACAACGGCACCATTAATGACAGAACTAAAAGATATCTAACACCGACCAATCCTAAGCCACCTACATTATACATGTTGCCGAAACTGCATAAACATCCAACTGACCCTCCCTTCCGACCCATCGTGTCGACAAGAAACAGCATTCACGAAAACGTGGGTAAATTTTTGGATAAATACCTCCAACCATTTGTCACCACATCAGACTCTTTTGTCAAAGATACTACCGATTTTCTCTTGAAGTTGGAACCGGTTATGAATGAACTGAAAGACTCCAACATCATAATGTGTACAGTGGATGTCAGTTCCCTGTATACATCAATCCCTCACGACGGGGGGATTGATGCCATTGAAAAAACCCTGGCTAAATCAGATCTTGATCAGGACCTAAAAGTATTTCTGATGGAACTCACCATTTTTACGTTATACCACAGTTACTTCACTGTTTTTGACAAATGGTTTCTACAGTTGAACGGTACGGCCATGGGAAATTCGGCTGCTCCTTGCTACGCTAATACCTACATGCGTATCTTTGAAGAAAATCATATCCTCTCCCAAGACTTATGGCAACAACACGGGAGGTTATACCTCCGATACATTGATGACATTTTTCTATTATGGGTAGGTTCCAGTGAAACACTCATCACTTTTCTCAACACTTGGAATCAAATAACTCAAAGAATTCAATTTACATGGGATCACAGTACATCGTGCGTCCATTATTTGGACGTAAAAATTGTGAGAGAACTTGGGGAATGGTCTACTACGATCTTTCGAAAACCTACAGACAGGAACTCTACTCTACACTATCAGAGTTTCCATCGCTGGGGACTCAAGAACAATTTACCGTATGCACAGATTCTCAGGATAAAAAGAATAGTATCCAAAGCAGATGAGAGCAAAATCCAGATCAACACCACCTTGGAACGTCTACGAGCACGGGGGTACCCTACCCCTATACTGGATGTAGCCATACAGAGGAGCGAGAAATGCACCAGAGCATCCTTACTACAGCCCAAGCTGAAGACTCCATCCGACCGAATGGTAGTAGTCTCAAAGTTCTCCAGAGCATCCACACAATTCCAAAGGATAATACGTAGACACTGGTCTATATTAACATTAGAACCAGATTTTAAAGGACTATTCAGAGAACCTCCTATCTTTGCATTCACCCGAGGAAAAAATCTGAAGGAGATCCTGAGCGATACCAATCGCCCCAAGACTAAAATCACGTACAATGGTCTGAAACCGTGTTTTAATTGCAGTAACTGCAATAATTGCATCCAGGGTAATTTGATTAACCACCCCATGAAAGGCAATCCTATAAAATTGAAGGTGAACGCCACATGTAATAGCAAAAATGTGATATACGCACTGAAATGCCCTTGTGGCAAATGTTATGTGGGACACACGGAGAGGAAGATCCGCACTAGGATCTTGGAACACAAAAGCAACATCCGCATTGGTAACCAAAAATCTAGTGTAGCCACACACTTCTTGGAGAATAGACATTCAGTGGCTCAACTGAAATTTCAAGTACTGGAACAAGTTCCTATTACAATGAACAATAAGAACAATTTGCTTAAAAGGGAGAATTTTTGGATTCGTTTTCTATCCACGATGGCCCCCTCGGGTCTAAATGATCGCATCGAATTTTTATGTTATTTGTGATCTGTTTACTGCTCTGATCATTCGTCTTCACTGTGTCTTTTATATTTCTCTTGATTCACTGCTTGCTTCTCTTTTGCACCTTTAAAGATGGCGCCCACACTCACTTGATTTCGGATCTGCAGTCCTATCTTTATGTTTAGGGAGTGTACTTGGTACTTCACCTTTGCTCTCCGCTCCGCTCACACTCACGGAACTCCGCGGAGTCCGCGCTTGATCATCACGCTAGTAAGTACCCTTTATCGGGGACCTGCCGTTTCTATCCCTCACATGGTAGTTTAATATTTAGACTTTCCGTTCACTTGGTACCTTCTATCTACACGCGGTATCTATCACGTCTGGTAACGTTTTTTTATCTCTTGCTCACAGCGTTTTTTTCCTTACAAGGTTTACTACACCTGCATGACTTCTTGACTTGATTTATGTTGAACTTTGAAACACTTTACTGGTTATCAGTTTATTAGCGCCACGATATTATCATTTCATGATTTACACAGTCACTGTGTGTCACGTTATATCATGCTGAGACTACGTTATTTTTTGGGTATTCTTAGATCAGACCATTACAGCGGTTGTTTTTCTTTTTGTCCGTAGAGTTAACCCCTGATGACGGGCCATGCCCGAAATGCATTGGGTTGTGTGATGACATAACACGCCTGAATTCTTTACGCATTTGATATGGATTATAAATGGTGAAACACGAAATTTGAACTGGAATAAATACTGGAAATCTGATTAAGTTCGGATATGAACAGAATTTTGTGAATCTTTGTTTACATCATTAGACCGGCTGGTCTCATTGAACAGTTGTGCGCAGGGAGGTTCTCTTCCTAGGCGGGAGAGCCTTTCTACAGTTTTCATACCATACACTGCCTGGCATGACAGTGTCTTCTCCCCGCTGCACACTACAATCTATCACAACTCCCACTTTGGTTTATCTCAGCTGTGCGAGCTCCACCATCTTTTTTCATTGATCATTTTCTGCCACTGGACCTCGGCACGCTCACATCATGAATTTCGAATCGGTCTCGGGTATGACCGACCAGAAAGCCAGCACCTTTGCCTACACGACTGATGATGCTAATGCAATTTATGGCATGATACAGGACGATGTCACTACCACAGGGAGCACCCGCAGTGTAGAAAGCAATCTCCGTCAACTACTCTACTTACTAAAGAAACAATCAAATCAAAAACTGCATGCAAGTACCCTGATCCGGTACCATCGTGTTCAACGGATCCCCCGCGGCCTACGGGTCCCATTAAAACCACTTCTATGCAAAAACAACACCAAATTCGTGGAACGCTGGTACTCTATTTTAAACAAATGCTCTCTAGATCTTATCTTATTGATCGTGGAGGAATTAGCCAAGACTTTGGATGAACTTTCTCAAGAAATAATCAGCGTTAGAAAGGAACTAGACGATGCCCTGACCGAAGATGACCTGAAGAAAATGTTGGATGATATCAACATACAATTGGATAAACATACACGCGAAACACAGGAGAGAAAATTCAGAAAATTCAAAAGGGATACCATCGACTATAAACTCGGCGAGGTATATACCTGGGCAGAGGTATATGCCCGCCGACGCACCAACAAGCCGTACAACCCTTTCTCAGCTAATGAGACTTCATCTTCTGAAGATGATCAAAGAGCAGGACCTACAAAGACAAGACCAGACGGTGACGCTCAGACTCCCAGCACCTCAACAACGACTGCGGTTCCTTTTTTAGAGCCAGGCTCCAACCAACAAGGAGACCCCGGGGGGGAAAAACCCGCCGAGGAACCAGAAAAAACCCCGCCAGCAAAAAGCAAGAAAGCAAAGGGAAGACGTTAAATAAGGATGACAACCTAGTAATTAACATTTCTTCTTTCACCTTGTCAGAGGAAGAGATCCAGGTTTTACAGAAAGGACAATCGTTTGTTCCTACTATTGGTACCAACACTCTGGAACTTGAAGTGAGCACCTTCAAACTGATACGTAATATACGTCTGAAACACTACTTTCAAAACATTTGTCCTATGACTATACAGGATGAGGATATGCTCAGAGGTCTACGACCTCATAGTACATTCTTAGCACCTCAGAGTCACAAAATCATTGACGCATATGAAAACCTAGTCAGACAAGAAATATTGAAACTCCCTTTCATGCAACCTGCGACACGAGGGAACCTCACTCGCAAAGAGAGAAACATACTTCAGAAAATAGCGGATAACCAGAAGATCATTTGTCAAAATGCTGACAAAGGTGGTGCCCTGGTCATCATGGACACCATCTTTTATGAAAGAAAGGTCACAGCTCATGTTGGGGATACCAACACCTATGATGTCTTACCTGGGGACCCCACGAGGGAGTACACCAACGACCTGATCACCATCATCAACAGGGCCTTTGACAACGGCACCATTAATGACAGAACTAAAAGATATCTAACACCGACCAATCCTAAGCCACCTACATTATACATGTTGCCGAAACTGCATAAACATCCAACTGACCCTCCCTTCCGACCCATCGTGTCGACAAGAAACAGCATTCACGAAAACGTGGGTAAATTTTTGGATAAATACCTCCAACCATTTGTCACCACATCAGACTCTTTTGTCAAAGATACTACCGATTTTCTCTTGAAGTTGGAACCGGTTATGAATGAACTGAAAGACTCCAACATCATAATGTGTACAGTGGATGTCAGTTCCCTGTATACATCAATCCCTCACGACGGGGGGATTGATGCCATTGAAAAAACCCTGGCTAAATCAGATCTTGATCAGGACCTAAAAGTATTTCTGATGGAACTCACCATTTTTACGTTATACCACAGTTACTTCACTGTTTTTGACAAATGGTTTCTACAGTTGAACGGTACGGCCATGGGAAATTCGGCTGCTCCTTGCTACGCTAATACCTACATGCGTATCTTTGAAGAAAATCATATCCTCTCCCAAGACTTATGGCAACAACACGGGAGGTTATACCTCCGATACATTGATGACATTTTTCTATTATGGGTAGGTTCCAGTGAAACACTCATCACTTTTCTCAACACTTGGAATCAAATAACTCAAAGAATTCAATTTACATGGGATCACAGTACATCGTGCGTCCATTATTTGGACGTAAAAATTGTGAGAGAACTTGGGGAATGGTCTACTACGATCTTTCGAAAACCTACAGACAGGAACTCTACTCTACACTATCAGAGTTTCCATCGCTGGGGACTCAAGAACAATTTACCGTATGCACAGATTCTCAGGATAAAAAGAATAGTATCCAAAGCAGATGAGAGCAAAATCCAGATCAACACCACCTTGGAACGTCTACGAGCACGGGGGTACCCTACCCCTATACTGGATGTAGCCATACAGAGGAGCGAGAAATGCACCAGAGCATCCTTACTACAGCCCAAGCTGAAGACTCCATCCGACCGAATGGTAGTAGTCTCAAAGTTCTCCAGAGCATCCACACAATTCCAAAGGATAATACGTAGACACTGGTCTATATTAACATTAGAACCAGATTTTAAAGGACTATTCAGAGAACCTCCTATCTTTGCATTCACCCGAGGAAAAAATCTGAAGGAGATCCTGAGCGATACCAATCGCCCCAAGACTAAAATCACGTACAATGGTCTGAAACCGTGTTTTAATTGCAGTAACTGCAATAATTGCATCCAGGGTAATTTGATTAACCACCCCATGAAAGGCAATCCTATAAAATTGAAGGTGAACGCCACATGTAATAGCAAAAATGTGATATACGCACTGAAATGCCCTTGTGGCAAATGTTATGTGGGACACACGGAGAGGAAGATCCGCACTAGGATCTTGGAACACAAAAGCAACATCCGCATTGGTAACCAAAAATCTAGTGTAGCCACACACTTCTTGGAGAATAGACATTCAGTGGCTCAACTGAAATTTCAAGTACTGGAACAAGTTCCTATTACAATGAACAATAAGAACAATTTGCTTAAAAGGGAGAATTTTTGGATTCGTTTTCTATCCACGATGGCCCCCTCGGGTCTAAATGATCGCATCGAATTTTTATGTTATTTGTGATCTGTTTACTGCTCTGATCATTCGTCTTCACTGTGTCTTTTATATTTCTCTTGATTCACTGCTTGCTTCTCTTTTGCACCTTTAAAGATGGCGCCCACACTCACTTGATTTCGGATCTGCAGTCCTATCTTTATGTTTAGGGAGTGTACTTGGTACTTCACCTTTGCTCTCCGCTCCGCTCACACTCACGGAACTCCGCGGAGTCCGCGCTTGATCATCACGCTAGTAAGTACCCTTTATCGGGGACCTGCCGTTTCTATCCCTCACATGGTAGTTTAATATTTAGACTTTCCGTTCACTTGGTACCTTCTATCTACACGCGGTATCTATCACGTCTGGTAACGTTTTTTTATCTCTTGCTCACAGCGTTTTTTTCCTTACAAGGTTTACTACACCTGCATGACTTCTTGACTTGATTTATGTTGAACTTTGAAACACTTTACTGGTTATCAGTTTATTAGCGCCACGATATTATCATTTCATGATTTACACAGTCACTGTGTGTCACGTTATATCATGCTGAGACTACGTTATTTTTTGGGTATTCTTAGATCAGACCATTACAGCGGTTGTTTTTCTTTTTGTCCGTAGAGTTAACCCCTGATGACGGGCCATGCCCGAAATGCATTGGGTTGTGTGATGACATAACACGCCTGAATTCTTTACGCATTTGATATGGATTATAAATGGTGAAACACGAAATTTGAACTGGAATAAATACTGGAAATCTGATTAAGTTCGGATATGAACAGAATTTTGTGAATCTTTGTTTACATCATTAGACCGGCTGGTCTCATTGAACAGTTGTGCGCAGGGAGGTTCTCTTCCTAGGCGGGAGAGCCTTTCTACAAGATGATAACTGCTTCATAAACAGACGATATCTTTGTTTAGTCATTAGTGTTAAGTGTGTCTGAAACTACAGTGCCCTTCTGTTTTTTTTTCTTCAGGCTCTACAGAGTTTTGTGTGTTGTTCTTTTGAGCGACAATTATTCCAGAGGTTTCAGGTTCACTTGTTTTGTCCTGCAGTGAGTTAACAGCTTTAGAGAGTTCATGTTTATTTGCTATGTCCTGCTGTTCGTCAACTGCTTCAGAGACGTCAGCCTCATTTGTTATGTTTCAGTAGATCCTGGACCTGCCCGGCCGCGCCCAAAATGGCGCCGGTGTAAATGGGACTCGTAACTGCTTGTTGTGTACTGGTTGCCCAACCTTGATATCACGAGATACATATGCAGTTTTGAAGCACATGGCGGAGGCTTGTCTGCTGTAGTGGGGCGCCCTTTTATCGTTTCAGTCGCCATTCCGCCCGCTTTTGCTACACTGTGCCTTTTCCGCCATTCAGCTGTTTAGCTCCCGCTCTTACGGCTACAGCGTCTCGCTCACCATGTAGTTGAGTTGCTCCCACTCTTGCGGTGCAGCGATAGGCGGCTTCCACAGGACTCTTAAAATGGCGGTCGGCTCTTCGGATTTGGGCCTGGTCCAGTAAAATGGCCCTGGGACACCTTGGAACTCGGACGCTTGTCTGCCAGGGCTTGGGTTCCATTCTCGAAAGCGTCCCCTCAGCCTTGAAGATTGTACAAAAGTCTTGGGGGCCGTCGACTCCCGCAGGCTTCCGGTGGGGAGCGGCTGCCTTGATTGCTTGCGGAATGGCCACGACAGAGCTACGAGATGGTGGTGCTCTCATGGTGGCGCCAGCTTCAGTCTGAAACATCCAGAAACAAGGTGGGGCTTTCATCGTTTGGGAAAAAAAATGTTTTAATCCAATGAAAAGTGTTATTTTTAGGTCACATGACCTAGTCTTACATAATTAGGAAAAGAAAAGTAAAATGAACCAATGAAAAGTTTTATTAACAAGTCACATGACCTGTTATGCTTACGTTACGCGCTGCGCGGCGCGCTCTGGATCGTTTCCGGGAAGCTGCGCCTTGCGCACCGGAGCACTTCCGGGTGCGCTAACGCGTCGCGTCATATGACGCATTACGCGACAATGCAGGTCCAGAATATAGTCAAAATGTCTCCACCAACCAGCGGTCGGAATACAACCGCTTTCAGCAGTCCAAAAAGTTCGGTTAAATCTTAAGAGCGGGAGCAACTCAACTACATGGTGAGCGAGACGTTGTAGTCGCAAGAGCGGGCGGTAAACAGCTGAATGGCGGAAGAGGCACAGAGTACCAAAAGCGGGCGGAATGGCAACTAAAACGGTAAAGGGGCGCCCCACGACAGCGTGTCTTCAGGTCAAACGGATTGTGGGACAAGGTCCAGAATGGAAGATTCTTCAAAAGGGAAAAAATTCCGCCGGACCCCGGGAGCCGGCCGCCTTTGCCGGGGGCGATCTCAGGCCTCACCAGGGCAACACGACTTGGTGAGGGGGCAGGAGCCAAGCGCCCCCTCTCAGTCCGCGCCATCTCACCGCCCCTCGGGGGCCTCCGTCAAGCGGTTTAGGGAGGCACCGTATCACATTGTTTTCCAATGCAGTCAGGTCCACAAATGGACCCCACTTACTGTGAATAGTGAAGCTGCAGCAGGTGCAAATAAGGTTTAAACAGTGTTACAAGAGCTGCTTAGAACTCTGAAGTATGGCACTCAACAACCAGGACTTATGCCATTTGTGTAAGGCAGTGACATGGAAGCAACTCAGGGACAAAAAGCATGAACGAACATTCACGTATGAAAATCTTATTTGGGGAAGGGGTAGAATCCAAACGCCCCCTGCCAGTTCGCGCCACTACACCGTATGTGGAAAATCTGAAGCCATCGTTCTACAAACTCTCAACGCTTGTTATCAGTGCATGAGTTTCATGCTCGATCGATTGAGCTAGCCGGATCGGGCAATAAAAAGTATAAAATAGTTATGTAAATAGTTATTGAATAAAATGTTTTACTCTGTTTCTTTGCTGGTGTGTTGTGTATATTTATAATATTTGCATAGGGTTTGTCGTTATTTTGGGCGGTGTGGGTGGCGGAGTCGAGCTGTCTTGCAGCCCTCATGGTGTGGAGCTCAGTTCATTTCACTATTTCCGTATTTCTCATGAAGGGTTGTTCCTAATGTTTGTATTTTACCGAGGTCAAAAAGAGATCGAATTAGTGGTCTACTGATTTTGCTCGATTACTTTTATTTTTTTACACGATTTTTCACTATCTGCAAAGACTAAACAGAGTATTGCGACTTTGTGCTTGTTTGTAAATAGAGAATGATCCAAAGAGAACCAATTGTAAAACAGTAAATGCTTGGATAATAATCAATCAAATGGAGAGACAAGCAGGTACGATGGATTACAACAGGGGTAAAGGTCTGCGTTAACTACCGTTCACTATCTGCAAAGAGAGAGTACTACTAAGAGAAAAGAGGGGAGTGGGGGGGAGGGGCAGCGTTCAAAGCACATCAGCGTGCATAAACACGAAAAGTTTTTACCTATCACGTACTTGACATTTGACAGCTTTTGATATTTGCTATTAAAAAACCATTGAAATTCACAGAAAAAACCATAGGTTATAGTCCATATATAGTTAGGAATTTGCATTTACAAAACCTTGAAAATTCAATGAAAAAACCATTGGTTTTAGGCCATATATAGTTAGGGATTTGCATTTAGAAAACCTTATTTTACTCGCATAAAACCATTGAAATTCCATATATAGTTATAAGCGCTAACTATATATCGCGCACCCGCAATCCACTGCTGATGATGTCACATATTACATCATTCATGACATGGTTAGTGACATCACTGATGACATCACTGATGACATCTCAAATGACATCACTGATGACATCACTGATAACATCTCATTTGACATGACTGATCACATAACTGATGATATCATTCATGTGATAATACCATGAACCTCTTCAGACTCTAATATAACCTTAGATACAATCAGTGTAAACAGACAGTCACAGACTGTCACTCATCCATGGAGTTACTCACACACCTAGTCAGTTATGCCAAAAATCAATCACACCTCCATTTTCTCAACTATACAGTTATACACACCTTACTTATTCAAACATATACTAACACATATTTACTTTACTCTCTTATACAATCTCTGATACATGTTCACAATGATCCATACAGCCACTCACACATTCACTGGCTCTTATGCACAGTTATTTATAGATGTCAACTCTCACATGTACTGTGTTTTACATATGTACTTAATTTGACATGTAGCACTGAGATATCCATTCACTCACTAATACACTCATGCACAGTCAACCGCCCATACAGCTGTTTCCACATGCACTTTTGAATCTATACATATAGTGAATCAACTACTCACACATCTATGTACAGAGTCACATACCTCCCAGCCACCCATACACACACACTCAGTTTCCCATACAAATACTTGGACAACCAATCAATAACCCATACAGTTACTCATATAGCTACTGATCAACATATGCAGCAGTTTGTAGAACAACAGATATAATGATGCACAAATTAAAACAGTTTAGTCACTAACCCATGCACTCAGTGAGACACATTTAATCACTCACTCAATCAGTCAGTCATGCACCTAGTAAATCCTTCATCCAGACACTTATATATCCACTCATTCTTCAATATGTAAAACATATTTTAACTTTACAGAAACATACAGTCACTGGATGTTGTAATCAGTGATGTCATCAGTGATGTCATTTGAGATGTCATCAGTGATGTCATCAGTGATGTCACTAACCATGTCATGAATGATGTAATATGTGACATCATCAGCAGTGGATTGCGGGTGCGCGATATATAGTTAGCGCTTATAACTATATATGGAATTTCAATGGTTTTATGCGAGTAAAATAAGGTTTTCTAAATGCAAATCCCTAACTATATATGGCCTAAAACCAATGGTTTTTTCATTGAATTTTCAAGGTTTTGTAAATGCAAATTCCTAACTATATATGGACTATAACCTATGGTTTTTTCTGTGAATATATATATAAATTCACTGAAAAAAACCATAGGTTATAGACCATATATAGTTAGGAATTCGCATTTACAAAACCTTATTTTACTCACACAAAAACATTGAAATTCCATATATAGTTAGTTGTACTAACTATATATCGCGCACCCGCAATCCACTGCTGATGATGTCACATATTACATTATTCATGACATGGTCAGTGACATCACTGATGACATCACTGATGACATCTCAAATTTGCACGAAACTTGGCAAAATTGTAGGGACTGTTAGCCCGATGTGCCTTTGCTAGGTCTCAATATATGTGCTTCAGTGGATTTTGAGAAATTAACGTTCAAAAAAAGATATATATCTGTAACAGCGCTCCGGGCAGCGCTCCGGTTCGCGTACTTTTCGCGTAACGGAACTTTGCGATGCGAAGCTGATTGGCTCTCTGGTGTCTGTCAACATTCTAAACAGTTCGGAGCGGCCGCCATCTTGTCTCTCGGTAGGATCGAGAGACAAGAGGAGGCCAAAACAAAGGGGGAAATTACCATAAGGGGGCATAGTAGATCCTCGTTGACCCCCTAGGTTTTATGTGGAGGTTTTAAAAAGGCCCAGCAGTGGGAAGCGCCCAGTCCGCGAACCGGAAAGCGTTCTGGGCAGCGTACTATAAGGAAAAAAGAATGATAGACTTTTCAAATACTGTATGTTAATTGTTTGTTGTTTTTGTTGATTATTTTTTATTTTCTTTATTTTTTAAGCATTTTTTTTATTGTGATTGTGTTTCATAATTTATTAAACTTTCTAAGATTTCACTGTCAGAAATTTCATAATTCTCATTGAATATACTTTGTAGTCTTTGAGGGTGTAAAATGTCCTCATTTTTAAGGAGGTTATCCACTGCTTCCACACATTGTAGTAGTTCCTGGTCCCTACTTTCATCCATAAATTCATTTTCATTTTGATCAATGATTTCTTGGCTGCTCTCTTGCAGTACAATTTTAAATACAACTTTCTGTTCGCCTTCCATTTTGCCTGAAATTTGGATAACAAAATATATATTAGTAGAGATAGGGCACTGTTGGGATTAATTTTAGATAGGCAGTTTTTATCAGTGAATTTATCTTTTGGCAGTGTATAGTATTAGAGTGGAAGTAGGACTATAAAAAAGTGTATGTGATTTAACCAAGAGAAGCCTAACTCCATCCATAACTATAACAGAGAAGTCTATCTAAATCTATAACTACTACAGAGGGATAGTATATAACTATCAGAAAAAGTTTACCATATTAACTTATAGTGCACAAAATACTTCAGTTTTAAAAATAACAACTTACCTTCACAAACAAGTTGAAGTGTTTAGTGATAATTCAAATGTAATGTACAACAAGAAGTAGCAGTCAAAATGGCTGTGTTTCCTTCTCTTCCTTTATATATATTCAGGTATATAACCAATCAAATGTCAGGTAATAAAAGTAGAAAATGAAAGTAACATTTTCATTGGTTGTCAATTCCAACACTTCAGATGTGTTTTGTGAAGAAATTTACCTCATGGTATTTAGAGAGGTCTACAGGCTAAATGGCTAAATGGAATTTCAATCAAATTTGTGAAAATGAAAGGGATTGTTATGTAGTATGAGCTAATCTATATTTGGTGAGAGTGTCTCCAGTCGTTTTTCTGTGAATTACTTTCCCACCTTTTTTATTGGACCGCTTCCCGGTATGCGTCCCGGTCCGCGAACCAGCAGCGTTACGGGAGTCCACCATTTTGTGTTTCGGTCGAATCAAGATAGAAGATGGAGGGCAAATAATGTTCAGAATGGGTAGAAGGGGGCACGGTAGATTTATCTTGACCCCCTAGGTTTTCTGAGGGTGGCTGAGGAGGACCATATGTGCGGGGAAAAAACATTTTTTTTTTTAATTTTGCGCGGTTAGCTTCCAGTTCGCGGACCGGGTAGCGCTCCGGGGAGCGTATTTTGTTGAAAATTAGAGAAAAAAGTTAGAGAAAAATAATAAATGTGAGTGATCAGATGTAGGGTAACTCTGGGAAGAGCTTTTGGGTTTATGGTACATTTAGGTACTTATAAGTAGGTACCAATGCACAGTCTTAAATTCAAAATGAAAATTCTGTTGCCCTCATCTGAGAAGTGAACTCCATCTCCTCTGTAGATATCTTGCATGTAGTAACGCACGTTATTGTTGTACATGGAGCCCATTCCATGGTCTCTCATGTAAGCTGAAACAGATTTGTTTACATGCTTCATCGACTTCTCAATTTGTGGACAAAATTGGTTGGACCACCTCCATTTCTGTCCTTGGCATATATTGGAATATACCAAGGCAGTTTGAGGAAAAAGTGCCATTAATTGCTCAAAGGTGTCCTTTAAAAGCATTTCCAGACCTACCCCAGTCAAAGTGCCCAAATCATTACCTCCACAGTGCACAATTAACAGGTCAGGTTTTGGCAAATGCATAAAGGTTTTCACCAATGGTATCAATTGGTGACATTTTAATCCTTTTTGGCCCAACCACTTAATTTCCACATCTTGTAAATTGAGGTTAGGTAAATTTCTGTTCTCAGCATACCTTTGAGCCCAGTAGATGTAACTATGTCCAACAATCCAGACATTAAACATGGTGGGAGAAGGTTGTGCTGCAGTCAGATGAAGTGTGGTAATGAAAGGGCAGTTGAAGCAGTAGGAGTTTGTAAAGAAAAAAAAACTGTGGCTTTCCAGTGCTAATGATTCATTAGCAGTGATTGGTGCATTTCCATTTCTGAAAACAGAAAGTTAGGGTGCATGGATGTGTTCTTTGAAAGATGTAATTTGAATGGTCAAGGAAAAAACATTTAATGAAAGATTGCACTGGATACGCAGGTGCACTGAGAGTTCAGAGTTCAATTGAAACATTGTTGTGTGAACTTGCAAACATGAGAGGTCTTTCAGGAGGTGGCTGCTAAGCAAAAAAGGCAGAGAGGGCAGAGGGGGGAAGGGTTTTGATTTGAAAAAAGTGAGGGAAGACTTATGATTGGCTAATATGAGAGATATGTGTAATGAATATCAGCATTTCTGGGCTTTCTATAGCTGCAGCCTCTGGAGTGCATCCTCTTTGTTCTGCTGAAGACAATTTGGTGTATTTCTGAGACTGTTTTGAAACTCAAAAAGTATTTGCTAAGGTGAGAAAAGATTTATTTAATTTAGATAGAGAATAGTATGATTTAAGGAGAAAATGATGAAGAAAGCTGTGTTTTTAAAATGTGGCTTTGTCTCAAGTGATATACAAATAGATTTTGTTTCTTTGAGAAATTGTAAATGCATATTCTGTGTAGAAATCTGGCATGCAGTAACACAAGTTATTGTTGTACATGGAGCCCATTCCATGGTCTCTCATGTAAGCTGAAACAGATATGTTGTGTTTAAAAACGATTTTTGAAAACAATTACATTTCTGGATATGTTCTGCTAGAGCTTCATAGGTTGTTTGGGACATATTTATAAGGCATTTGAGTGTCTCTGATGTTATTGTTCCCATTTTAATTGAAGAGCTTTCTTCATGGGGCTAGTTTCTTGTAAATACGCTCCCACCTGTGCTTGGTAAATTTAGATATTGATTATGGGAGTTACTTAGCCATGTTAAAAATGTCCCAAAAATGGTGCAAGGGCATTCAAAAAAACGCTTTCATGTGTCTTGAGGACATTTGTAGTCATTTCCTCTTGAATGTAGGTATACAATTGATTTATATGCTGTGTTTAAAAACGATTTTTTGAAATCAATTACATTTCTGGATATGTACTGCTAGAGCTTCATAGGTTGTTTGGGCCATATTTATAAGGCATTTGAGTGTCTCTGATGTTATTGTTCCCATTTTAATTGAAGAGCTTTCTTCATGGGGCTAGTTTCTTGTAAATACGCTCCCACCTGTGCTTGGTAAATTTAGATTTTGATTATGGGAGCTACATAGCCATGTTAAAAATGTCCCTAAAATGGTGCAAGGGCATTCAAAAAAACGCTTTCATGTGTCTTGAGGACATTTGTAGTCATTTCCTCTTGAATGTAGGTATACAATTGATTTATATGTTGTGTTTAAAAACGATTTTTTGAAATCAATTACATTTCTGGATATGTACTGCTAGAGCTTCATAGGTTGTTTGGGCCATATTTATAAGGCATTTGAGTGTCTATGATGTTATTTTTTCCATTTTAATTGAAGAGCTTTCTCCATGGGGCAACTTTCTTGTAAATACGCTCCCACCTGTGCTTGGCAAATTTTGTTGTTTATTATGGGAGTTACATAGCCATGTTAAAAATGACCCAAAGATGGTGCAAGGGCAATAAAAAAAAACGCTTTTATGTGAGCTCTGACGCCAACCTCGCCAACTCCGAACACCTCCACTTCCAGATCCACATCGACCCCAAAACCACACTCAGAGGCACCCTCCTCTACAGACCACCAGGACCCCGCGCAAAATTCAGTGAAGACATCACGGACTTCATCACCCCACACGCGCTCCCCTCCAAAGACTACATCCTTCTGGGAGACCTCAACTTTCACCTCGAAAAGATCAACGACCGCAACACCGCCATCCTCGTGGACAACCTCGCCAACCTCGGACTTAAACAACTAGTCACTTCCCCCACCCACATCGCAGGTCACACACTCGACCCCATCTTCACATCCAGCAACCATGTCTCCTTCAGCCACACCACAGACCTCCTCTGGACTGACCACAGCTGCGTTCACTTCACCTACAACAAACCAAAACCCAGCATCCACCTCCAACCTACCCTGCAAAGAAACTGGAACAAAATCACCACGGACCAAATCTCCGCATCGCTCCTTCAAAACACCCCAGCCCTCTCTTCTAACGCTAACGAAGCCGCCGCCAACCTCACCCTATGGTTATCCAACACCGCTGACACCTTAGCACCACTGAAAAAACGTCAAAACAAACCTGGCAGCAAGAAGGCCTCATGGTTCAACGATGATCTCAAGAAGTCCAAGAAACTCTGCCGCTCCCTTGAAAAGGCCGGGAAAAAAGACCCAACCACCAGCACCAAGGACGCCTTCAAAAACGCCACCCGCATTCACCACCAACTAATCCGAAAAACCAAGAAAACAGCATTCAAGGATCGACTTGACAACAACGCTCACAACAGCAAGGAACTTTTCAACATCGTCAAGGAATTTTCCAATCCCTCGGCCAACTCCAACGACATCACCCCCTCTCAAACCCTCTGCGACTCCCTAGCCTCATTTTTCCACAACAAGATTGCAGACATCCACAACAGCTTTGACAACCAACCCGGAAACCAACCCATCCTACCATTTGCTGATCATCTTCCCCCCGTGAACACCCTTAACGACTGGAACCCAATCTCCACTGAGGACACCATCCGCCTGATGAATTCCATCCACTCAGGATCCCCCACAGACCCATGTCCTCACCACATCTTCAACAAAGCAGACTCCGTCATAGCACCGCACCTCCGAGACGTCATCAACTGCTCCTTCAACTCCGCCACCTTCCCGGAAGACTGGAAACACGCTGAACTCACCGCCCTTCTGAAAAAACCCACAGCGGACCCCACCGAACTCAAAAATTACCGCCCCATCTCGCTTCTTCCATTCCCGGCCAAAGTCATCGAGAAAGCTGTCAACAACCAGCTCGCCGCCTTCCTCGAAGCCAACAAATCCCTCGACCCCTCACAATCTGGCTTCCGAGCAAAACACAGCACTGAGACCGCCCTCATCGCAGCAACAGACGACATTCGAACTCTACTGGACAATGGAGACACAGTCGCCCTCATCCTCCTTGACCTCTCTGCAGCATTCGACACAGTCTGCCACAAAACCCTTTTACAACGCCTCAATAACATCGGAATCCAAGGAAAAGCACTTGAATGGATCACCTCGTTCCTCACCGGAAGAACCCAGAGAGTCCGCCTTCCACCATTCAAGTCCGAGGCCTCTGAAGTCATCTGCGGCGTACCACAAGGATCCTCACTCAGCCCCACCCTCTTCAACGTATACATGAGCCCCCTCGCGGCCATCGCACGCCAACACAACCTCAACATCATCTCTTACGCGGATGACACTCAACTGATCCTTTCTCTCACCAATGACCCCAGCACCGCCAAAACTAACCTACACGAAGGAATGAAAGAAGTTGCCGAATGGATGAAACAAAGCCGTCTGAAACTGAATTCAGACAAAACAGAAGTCCTCATCTTAGGTACATCCCCCTCTGCATGGGACGACTCCTGGTGGCCGGAAGCCCTCGGAAAAGCACCCATCCCGACAGACCACGCACGGAACCTAGGCGTCATCCTGGATTCTTCACTCTCAATGAACAGACAAGTCAGCGCAGTATCCTCTTCCTGCTTCAACATTCTTCGCATGCTCAGAAAAACATTTCGCTGGATCCCCTCCGACACAAGGAAAACAGTCACCCACGCTCTGGTCACGAGCCGACTGGACTACGGAAACACCCTCTACGCAGGTACTACCGCAAAACTCCAGAAGAAACTCCAACGAATCCAAAACGCCTCAGCCAGACTCATATTAGACATCCCACGCAACGAACACATCTCTGGTCACCTTAAAGACTTCCACTGGCTACCCGTCAATAAGAGAATCACTTTCCGACTGCTTACCCACGCACACAAATCACTCTACGACATCGGTCCAGAATGCCTCAACTCACAACTGTCCTTCTACACCCCCTCCCGCCAACTACGTTCTTCCAGCCAAGCCCTCGCCACTGTACCTCGCATCAACAAGACCACCATGGGAGGCAGATCCTTTTCATACCTGGCTGCTAAAACATGGAACTCACTCCCCGCTTACCTTCGCCTTACCCAGAACCACCTAGCATTCAGAAAGCAACTTAAAACGTGGATATTTGACAAGTAATCCTCCTCCCCTTCCTAAGCGCCTTGAAACCCTCTGGGTATGTAGCGCGCTATATAAATTCTATGACTTGACTTGACTTGACTTGTCTCAAGGACATTTTCAGTCATTTCATCTGTAAAGTCCATACTCTGTAGGGAAATGGACCACCTGAGCAGTTTGGGATTCTCACCCTTCATCTGTTTTATGGTCTTATGGTCTGTCTGAACCTTGAAGTGAGTACCAAACAAGTATGGCCTCAGCTTCTTCAGTGCCCAAACCACAGCAAAGGCCTCCCTCTCAATATCTGACCAACGTTTCTCTCTAGGGGTCAGCCTTCTGCTAATAAAAGCTACTGGCTGGTCTTGACCTTCTTTATTCAATTGTGACAGCACAGCCCCTACCCCCAATTCAGAAGTATCTTTCTGAACAATGAATATTTTGGAGTAGTGTGGAATTTGCAGAATTGGTGCAGGGCACATGGGCTGCTTCAGGTCATCAGGGCATCAAATGCCTTTTGACAGCTGACTGTCCACTGAACTTTCTTAGGCATTTTCTTGGAAGTTAAGTCATTAAGGGGTGTCACCATGGAACCATACCCCTTGACAAATTTCCTGTAATACCCAGTCAGGCCCAAGAAAACTCTGACCTGAGTCCGGGTGGTTGAAGCAGTCCAGTCCATTATGGTCTGGATTTTGCTCTGCAATGGTTGAACCTAGCCTCCACCTACCACGTGGCCCAGGTATACAACCTGACTTTTCCCTATCTGGCACTTGGTAGCCTTGATAGTGAGGCCTGCCTTTTGCAGGGCCTCCAAAACATTTTTCAGGTGGATCAGGTGATCTTCCCAGATGGAGCTAAAGACAGCAATATCATCTAGATAAGCTGCACAGTAGTCATCCAGGCCTGAGAGGACTTGGTTCACCAACCTTTGAAATGTGTCAGGTGCAATTTTCAGACCAAATGGCATTACTACAAATTGATAATGTCCACCAGGGGTTGAAAATGCAGTATTTGGGTTTGCAATGCATCATCAGCTAGTCTGATCTGCCAGTAGCCAGCTGTAAGGTCAAATGTGCTCAAAAACCTGGCAGATGCCAATCTGTCAATGAGCTTACCTGCCCTGGGTATTGGATGGGCATCTGTCCTAGTGACAGCATTGAGACCTCTGTAATCCACGCAAAACCTCATCTCTCTCTTACGATCTTGGGTGTGAGGTTTAGGCACAAGGACTACTGGACTGGCCCAAGGGCTCTCTGAGGGTTCAAGGACTCCCAATTCCAATATCATTTGGACCTCTGTCCTGAAACAGTCCCTGACATGGTCAGGGACATACTTTTAACAGGCAGACTGTCCCCAGTGTCCACTTCATGAGTGCACCAGGTAGTCAGACTTAGAGTCAGTGAAAACATATGTCTGTAGGCCTGCAGAACTTGTCTGCAGTCATTCTCCTGTTGGTCAGTGAGGCTGCCTGCCAAGGCTACACCATCAACTGAACCATCATCAGGGTCTCGAGAGAGCAGGTCTGGGAGAGGGTCACTCTCTTCCTCCTGTCCTTCATCAGTAGCCATGAGCAAGCCCATGTCTGCCCTGTCAACATATGGTTTCAGTATGTTGCCATGAAGCCCCCTGTGGGGGCTTCTGGGAGTTCCAAGGTCAACCAAATAGGTGACTTCTCCCTTCTGTTCAACAATAGTGTTGGGTCAACTCCACTTGTCTTGGAGAGCTGCTGGGTCTACTGGCTCCAGCACCCACACTTTCTGTCCTGGATGGTCAACAGTCAGCACAGCCTTTTGGGCATACCAGGACTTTTGTAATTCCTGGCTAGCCTCAAGGTTTTTGGATGCCTGTTTCATATATTCAGCCATCCTGGAGCGGAGACCAAGTACATAGTCCACAATGTCTTGTTTGGGAAGTTTGAGAGGTAACTTCCATACCTCCTTCACCAGACAAAGGGGTCCTCTTACAGGATGTCCAAACAAAAATTCAAAAGGGCTGTAGTCAACCCCCTTCTGTGGGACTTCTCTATAAGTAAAAATAAGGCAGGGCAGTAGGATGTTCCATCTCCGCCTCAACTTTTCATGGAGACCCTTAATCATGCCCTTTAAGGTCTTGTTGAATCTTTCAACTAGACCATTGCATTTTGGGTGATAGGGTGTGGTGAACTTACAGTTCACTCCACACTCCTTCCACATTGCAGTCAAGTAACTAGACATAAAGTTTGCACCTCTGTCTGATACAACCTCCTTGGGGAAGACCACTCTTGAGAAAACTCCCAAAAGGGCTCTTGCCACAACAGGTGCTGTTTTGGTCCTAAGGGGAATGGCTTCTGGGTATCTGGTTGCATGATCCACTACCACCAGAATAAACCTGTGCCCAGATGCTGTTTGGGGATCCATTAGTCCAACAATGTCAATCAATACACGTTCAAAGGGAACCCCCACCACAGGTAGTGGTATAAGGGGGGCCTTTGTAGTGCCACCTGATTTGCCACTGGCTTGGCAGGTGACACAGGAGCGACAAAACTCCTTGATGTCTTCTGACATGTGAGGCCAGTGAATGTGAGGGACAAGCCTGTCCCAAGTCTTGTTCTGGTCAAGATGACCTGCAAGGGGAATATCATGGGCTAGTGTCAAAAGGAACCCCCTGAATGCCAAAGGTATGACCAACCTCCTGAAAGCTCCAGGTTTGGGGTCTCTGCCCTCTGAATACAGGAGCCCTTCATCCCAATACACTTTATGGGTTCAACTAGCATTCCCTGCAGCCTCAGCAGCTGCTAGCTATCTGAGGGGCTCAAGAGAAGGGCAGTCCAACTGCGCCTGCCTCAGATCTGCCCTGGAAGGTCCCCCTGTCCCAAGAAACTCAACCTGATCAGCTTCAAGCTCTTCTAGGACAGTTCCTTCTTCAGGCTCACAATCAGCTTCCTCAGAAGGCTGATCCTCATCCTGAGTCAAGGGGGAAGGCAAAGCCTTAACCCTACTGCTCCTTGTCCTGGTAGGCAACTGGTCCATGATTCCAGAATCCAGTGCTTGTTCAGTATTGCAATTTTTGACCTGTGACCTAGTCACAGCAAGCACATGTGCTGAGATGCCTAACATTTCTGCATGTGTCCTGTACTCCACTTCAGCCCAGACTGTAGTCTTTAGGTCATTGCCAAGCAAACATTCTACAGGGAGGTCTGAGCTAACAACAACCTTCTTTAGGTCAGTTACCCCTCCTCAGGAGAAATTAAAAACTGCCATACTGTGTGTGGTAGTGACATTGCTACCATTGGTCACTAGGTAATTTTCACCTAGTATGATCTGTCCAGGGTCCACAAAGTCATGTGTCACCATGGTGACACTGCACATGTGTCCCTGTAGGCCTGAGCCACTTGTTCATTAATTAAAGGAGTTTGTCTGTACTTGCCTAAGTTATTGGGACTCATATTATAGGAGAAGGCTATGTCCCCATCACAGATCAAAACAGCTTGAGGTGGTATTCTGACTGGGCTAGAATCCATCTCAGTTCCCAGGGTTAACCCAACTACACCCTTCTGTTGAGAACCACCACCTGGAGCTGAACTAGGGGGAACAGTTGCCTTAGGGGCAATGGTGGCTGGAGCTGTCTCCTTCTTTTTTTTCTTTCTTTTTTTTTATCCTCATCTGCCCGACACACGTCCCTTAGATGCGGAAGAAACCAACCAACCATCTCACTGCTTTTGGGAGTTCAGCTCCAGGTGGTGGTTCTCAACAGAAGGGTGTAGTAGGGTTAACCCTGGTAACTGAGATGGATTCTGGCCCAGTCAGAATACCACCTCAAGCTGTTTTGATCTGTGATGGGGACATAGCCTTCTCCTATAATATGAGTCCCAATAACTTAGAGCTGTCTCCTTCTTGGTGCACTCACTGGTCCAGTGAGAATTTACTTAACAAACTTTACACCATGGTTTCTATGGACCTTCTTTCTTTTGGGATTGTTGGGAACCCCCACCATTAGAAGCTTTTTGGGGACCTTGAGAAGACTTTTGGTCTTTTGCTTTCTCCCCACCCTTTTGGTCTTGCTTCTACTGATCACCACCTTGGTTCTGTACCTTCTGCTTCATCCTGGTTATGACCCATTTGTCTGCCTTCTTACCCCAATTCTTGGGGAGAGGTCAAATCAGAGTCAACCAAGTGCTGATGCAATAACTGATTTTGACAATTATTAAGAATCTGTACTCTCATTATAAGGTTATACAATCCTGTATAGTCACTTACTTTACTGACCAATAACCAGCCTTCCAGAGCCTTATTAGCACAATCTCCAAAGTCAGTCCAGTCCTGAGCCTGTGCTTTTTGGGTGTCTCTGAACAGAAACCTGTACTGCTCGGTGGTTAGGCCAAACCCATCTACTAGTGCACTCTTCAGGACATAGTAGCTGTCAGCATCCTCTTCATTAACTGTGAGAAGCTTGTCTCTCTCTTTGTCTGTAAAGGATAGCCATAAAATTGCTGCCCACTGACTTTGGGGTATCTGCTGTACTTTGCAGGTTCTCTCCAAAGCAGTGATCCACTTATGGATGTCATCCCCATATGGATGTCATCCCCAATCCGATTGGGAGGGAACATTTTGTTCAGGTTTCTATGGTCATGAGACCTATCCCTACCACTAGGGATTATGCTGCCACCAGTGGGCTCTAGCCCACACAATGTCTTCTCTCTTTCAAGAGCTAGGGTCTCTTTTGCAAGGGCAACTTCTTGCCTCTTGATCCTAAGCTTGACTTCTTCCATTCTAGCGTTATGCTCTCTTCTCTGAGGGGAAGTCATTCTCCTCTGAGCAGAGACATTGGACCCTACTGATGAGTCAGAATGTTCAGATTCACTGGAAAGTGACATGTGTCTTCTGGGCTCACCATTAGGCCTACTTGGAGGTCTAGATGGAGGCCTTCCTAGGCCCTCTCCAACCCCAGATAGTCCTGTGTTTCCCAGGTTAAGTTCATCAACCTCAACCTGGGTCACAACCTCCTGATCAGAGTCATCATCCTGGTTGGGTACCCCACTAGGATCTTCTTCTGGCCCCTCTCCCTGCTACCATGTGTTTCTGGGTCTGATGCTTTCTCTACGTCACTTGCCACTAAAAGATTTACTAGGTGCTGGGCGGTTGGACTCTGTCCTTGTCTTAACTTTCTGACCACACATAAGCTTCTCAAATCTTGGAAACTAAAGGTTTCATACTTAATTGTCTGCACATGGCTGACATCTGGCAGAGAGGTACTACCTCCTGCTCTTAAATACATGACTAGTGAGGTGTGGTGTGTGCACCTACATTCACGACTGGTTTTCCTACTAGAATCTCTCTAGAAGTTGTAGTCAGGGTGTGCTAAGCCCTTACCACCTACAACTGCTAAGTTCAGTAGAACTTATGTATTATAAGACTTGATTCATATGTACCTACAGGTACCTTGATGTGATTTTTCAAATGATATCCCAAGATTATTTGGCAAAACAATGCAAGCTCGTATCCCCTCCGCTGCACACCAATGTGAGAAGTTAGCCTGGCATATGATGTCCACTAGTCCACTAGTTCTAGTGGGCACCTTGAACCAGTATAATCAACCCTTATTGATGGTGGTTGTAAAGTCAACCTTATAGAAAGCTATCCTAGTGGTAGCATGGACCAGCAGTCATCAGGCTAAGACTTCAGAGAGCGCATTGAGCAAGTTGTTTTACCAATTATAATCCCTTGAATACCAAATGAAAGTACACCACACAAGGTATATATCAAATATATATGTATTTATTCTAAACACAACCCCTCTGCACTCTTTATGAGATCAGAGGCAAAAGTACAATACAAGAATCTTAATTGGCATACAATAAGTTGCACAGCATACGTTTTGCCCTGGGGGCCTCACAAGCCATATACCAAAACAGTGGTATAAGAACCTCATCTGAGATAGCATGTAGGCCTAGAGCCTAGGGAATCGCTGGGGCTTCTAAGAACAACCAATGGTTAGGAAGTAGGAGGCCCACAGGAGACGCGTGCAGTGTCTAAACACAGTCCCGAGTTACCATTGACTTTCTATGGGAAACGAGCAAGTTACAAAGTGACAATTTAATGACACCTCTAATAGAATTACGATGGAACCCTTTTAGACTTAGATACTAGGAGTGCCAATACCCTCAAGACTATCAGAGTTCTCGTGTTACCTCACCCACGGAAACTGGGTGCATAGGTGTCTTTTGGTGTCGGGTTTCGTCATTGATTTCAAAGAAGATCTGCAAGAAGTGCTGCAGGTGACCGGAAGAAAAGTGTCCGGGTGGATCCAAGGGTGGATCAAAGATCTGAAGAACCTTGAAGCAGAAGAGTCTGGGTCACTTACCAGTGACCAGGAAGGAACCAGGAAGGTTGATTTCAGGTGTAAAGGTACAGCTTCTCTCTTCAGCCACGAGAATTAGGAGGCGTCAACGCTGACCAGGAGCTGGATTGAAGCTGTCCCACAAAAAAAGATCTAGTTGACTGCGGTGTTAGTATCCGGATTAGACCCAACAAGCCTTGGCAAACGCAATCCACGCAAGATGTCGAGATTAAGTATGGGCGTAAAATCTGTTTCGCAGGTGAATTTGCTGATTTTTGGCAATTTTGCGATCCGCGAATCGCGCGAATTTGCCCAAAAATCGGCAAATTCGCAAGCTACGAATTATTTTGCTTGGTCGCGCTTAAAAAATACAATATCCCGTGTGCGGCGTTGACTTACCGTGATTCTGAGTCCGCCGAGTTGTTTTTCTCCCGGTTTGCGTGTGCTGCACCATTTTCGATCTTGCTGCGTGATCGCGCGAGAGTTTTTCGAATGCAATTACGTTATCGCGGCTTGCCATCTTGCACAGAGAGAGTTTGACAACGCGAGTACGTCATAAAGGCCCGCGATCACGCATTGCGGGAGTAAACAATGCCGAACACGTAGATGTGGCGCGCAGCTGACTTCCGGCGAAATATTTGAACAGCTTGCGTTCCCGAAATTGCAAAAATTGCAATTCTGCACAAGAAATCCACCGCAGGAAGCATAAACCTTGTGAAAATGATGATTTTGATTAGAATAACTCCTCAGGTTGATATTTGGCTGCACTTTTTGGTGCAGGAGTCCATTTTTTGGGGTGGGGTGGGAGGAAGGAAGTGCCCCAGAGTCTACAACTTTCTGTTCCTGTCCAGAAGGCTCCTCCCAGTGCTTTGTCCATGTCCTGATCACTTTTGATTTGGATCTGGATCTGGAAGGATTACTTTTTGTGGCTGCTGCTTGATATTTGTATTTGAGGACTTTTTGGACTTTGGAGTTTGGATTACTTTTGGACTTTAGATTTTACAAGTAAGTTGGTGTTGTTTGTTTGGGGCATTGCAGTTGAGGCAACTACAGTTCTAAAACTTTTTTCACTACTATAACAAAATATATATTGTGGGTAGCCACAGTATCCAGTATGCCCAGGGTTAGTCATGGGTGCATGATACAACCGTTTCTGTGATTTTTTTAGACTTAATTCTCATTTATGTCATGGAATTTTAGCTCACTGTTATAAGTTGATTTTCTTTTACATTTTGGGGTGCCTGTAATGCCTCACTTGCCAGTAGGCCCAGGTGTAGTGAGTGGTGCATGGACCTAGTCTTTCTATGGGGTGTCTTGAATTTAAACATCATTGAGGGCATGGATGGCATTGGATTGTGGTGATTTGTGTGTGTTTTTCTACTTTTTGGGGTGGTGTTGGGGCCTGGCCATGTGGGTAGGGTCATTTTGAGGCCTGGGACAGGTAGGGCCTGGCCATGTGGTGGGGGTCAAGAGGCCATTTTGAAGCCAGGCAGTGTGCTCAGGCCTGCACCCAGTTTGCCTTGCTTTCAACCATTATGCCCAAGGGTACTCAGTGGTGCATGGGCCTGGTCTTTCTGTGGGGTGTCTTGAGTTTAAACATCATTGAGGGCATGGAGGGCATTGGATTGTGGTGATTTGTGAGTGTTTTTCGACTTTTTGGGGTGGTGTTGGGGCCTGGCCATGAGGGTGGGGACCATTTTGAGGCCTGGGACAGGCGAGGGCCTGGCCATGTGGTGGGGGTCAAGGGGCCATTTTGAAGCCAGGCAGTGTGCTCATGCCTGCACCCAGTTTGCCTTGCTTTCAACCATTGTGCCCAAGGGTACTCAGTGGTGAATGGGCCTAGTCTTTCTGTGGGGTGTCTTGAGTTTAAACATCATTGAGGGCATGGATGGCATTGGATTGTGGTGATTTTTTGTGTTTTTCGACTTTTTGGAGTGTTGTTGGGGCCTGGCCGTGTAGGTGGGGGCCATTTGGAGGCCTGGGACAGGCAGGGCCTGGCCATGTGGTGGGGGTCAAGGGGCCATTTTGAAGCCAGGCAGTGTGTTCAGGCCTGCACCCAGTTTGCCTTGCTTTCAACCATTATGCCCAGGGGTACTCAGTGGTGCATGGGCCTAGTATTTCTGTGGGGTGTCTTGAATTTAAACATCATTGAGGGCATAAATGGCATTGGATTAGGGTGATTTTTGTGGTTTTCCACTTTTTGGGGCATTGTTGGGGCCTGGCCATGTGGGTGGGGGACATTTTGAGGCCTGGGACAGGCAGGGCCTAGCCATGTGGTGGGGGTCAAGGGGCCATTTTGAAGCCAGGCAGTGTGCTCAGGCCTGCACCCAGTTTGCATTGCTTTCAACCATTATACCCAGCGGTACTCAGTGGTGCATGGGCCTAGTCTTTCTGTGGGGTGTCTTGAATGTAAACATCATTGAGGGCATGGATGGCATTGGATTGTGGTGATTTTTGAGTGTTTTTTTACTTTTTGTGGCGTTGTTGGGGCCTGGACAGGTGGGTGGGGGCATTTTGAGGCCTGGGACAGGCAGCGCCTAGCCATGTGGTGGGGGTCAAGGGGCCATTTTGAAGCCAGGCAGTGTGCTCAGGCCTGCACCCAGTTTGCATTGCTTTCAACCATTATATCGAGGGGTACTCAGTGGTGCATGGGCCTAGACTTTCTGTGGGGTGTCTTGAATTTAAACATCATTAATGGCATGGATGGCAGTGGATTGTGGTGATTTTTTAGTGTTTTTAGACTTTTTGGGGCGTTGTTGGGGCTTGGACATGTGGGTGGGGGCCATTTTGAGGCCTGGGACAGGCAGGGCCTGGCCATGTGGTGGGGGACAAGGGGCCATTTTGAAGCCAGGCAGTGTGCTCAGGCCTGCACCCAGTTTGCCTTGCTTCCAACCATTATGCCCAGGGGTACTCAGTGGTGCATGGGCCTAGTCTTTCTGTGGGGTATCTTGAATTTAAACATCATTGAGGGCATGGATGGCATTGGATTGTGATGATTTTTGAGTGTTTTTTTACTTTTTGGGGCGTTGTTGGGGCCTGGACATGTGGGTGGGGGGCATTTTGAGGCCTGGAACAGGCAGGGCCTGGCCATGTAGTGGGGTTCAAGGGGTCATTTTCAAGCCAGGAAGTGTGCTTAGGCCTGCACCCAGTTTGCCTTGCTTTCAACCATTATGCCCAGGGGTACTCAGTGGTGCATGGGCCTAGTCTTTCTGTGGGGTGTCTTGAATTTAAACATTATTGAGGGCATGGATGGCATTGGATTGTGGTGATTTTTGAGTGTTTTTCGACTTTTTGGGGTGTTGTTGGGGCCTGGCCATGTGGGTGGGGTCCATTTTGAGGCCTGGGATAGGCAGGGACTGGCCATGTGGTGGTGGGCAAGGGGCCATTTTGAAGCCAGGCAGTGTGCTCAGGCCTGCACCCAGTTTGCCTTGCTTTCAACCATTATGCCCAGGGGTACTTAGTGGTGCATAGGCCTAGTCTTTCTGCGGAGTGTCTAGAATTTAAACATCATTGAGGGCATGGATGGCATTGGATTGTGGTGATTAGTTAGTGTTTTTTGACTTTTTGGAGTGTTGTTGGGGCCTGGCCGTGTGGGTGGGGGGCATTTTGAGGCCTGGGACAGGCAGGGCCTGGCCATGTGGTGGGGGTCAAGGGGCCAGTTTGAAGCCAGGCAGTGTGCTCAGGCCTGCACCCAGTTTGCCTTGCTTTCAACCATTATGCCCAAGGGTACTCAGTGGTGCATGGGCCTGGTCTTTCTGTGGGGTGTCTTGCGTTTAAACATCATTGAGGGCATGGATGGCTTTGGATTGTAGTGATTTTTGTGTGATTTCGACTTTTTGGGGTGGTGTTGGGGCCTGGCCATGTGGGTGGGGGGCATTTTGAGACCTGGGACAGGCAGGGCCTGGCCATGTGGTGGGGTCAAGGGGCCATTTTGAAGCCAGGCAGTGTGCTCAGGCCTGCACCCAGTTTGCCTTGCTTTCAACCTTTATGCCCAAGGGTACTCAGTGGTGCATGGGCCTAGTCTTTCTGTGGGGTGTCTTGAATTTAAACATCATTGAGGGCATGGATGGCATTGGATTGTGGTGATTTTTGAGTGTTTTTCAACTATTTGGGGCGCTGTTGGGGCCTGGACATGTGGGTGGGGGCCATTTTGAGGCCTGGAACAGGCAGGGCCTGGCCATGTGGTGGGGGTCAAGGGGTCATTTTGAAGCCAGGCAGTGTGCTCAGGCCTGCACCCAGTTTGCCTTGCTTTCAACCATTATGCCCAAGGGTACTCAGTGGTGCATGGGCCTGGTCTTTCTGTGGGGTGTCTTGAGTTTAAACATCATTGAGGGCATGGATGGCATTGGATTGTGGTGATTTGTGAGTGTTTTTCGACTTTTTGGGGTGGTGTTGGGGCCTGGCCATGAGGGTGGGGACCATTTTGAGGCCTGGGACAGGCGAGGGCCTGGCCATGTGGTGGGGGTCAAGGGGCCATTTTGAAGCCAGGCAGTGTGCTCATGCCTGCACCCAGTTTGCCTTGCTTTCAACCATTGTGCCCAAGGGTACTCAGTGGTGAATGGGCCTAGTCTTTCTGTGGGGTGTCTTGAGTTTAAACATCATTGAGGGCATGGATGGCATTGGATTGTGGTGATTTTTTGTGTTTTTCGACTTTTTGGAGTGTTGTTGGGGCCTGGCCGTGTAGGTGGGGGCCATTTGGAGGCCTGGGACAGGCAGGGCCTGGCCATGTGGTGGGGGTCAAGGGGCCATTTTGAAGCCAGGCAGTGTGTTCAGGCCTGCACCCAGTTTGCCTTGCTTTCAACCATTATGCCCAGGGGTACTCAGTGGTGCATGGGCCTAGTATTTCTGTGGGGTGTCTTGAATTTAAACATCATTGAGGGCATAAATGGCATTGGATTAGGGTGATTTTTGTGGTTTTCCACTTTTTGGGGCATTGTTGGGGCCTGGCCATGTGGGTGGGGGACATTTTGAGGCCTGGGACAGGCAGGGCCTAGCCATGTGGTGGGGGTCAAGGGGCCATTTTGAAGCCAGGCAGTGTGCTCAGGCCTGCACCCAGTTTGCATTGCTTTCAACCATTATACCCAGCGGTACTCAGTGGTGCATGGGCCTAGTCTTTCTGTGGGGTGTCTTGAATGTAAACATCATTAAGGGCATGGATGGCATTGGATTGTGGTGATTTTTGAGTGTTTTTTTACTTTTTGTGGCGTTGTTGGGGCCTGGACAGGTGGGTGGGGGCATTTTGAGGCCTGGGACAGGCAGCGCCTAGCCATGTGGTGGGGGTCAAGGGGCCATTTTGAAGCCAGGCAGTGTGCTCAGGCCTGCACCCAGTTTGCATTGCTTTCAACCATTATATCGAGGGGTACTCAGTGGTGCATGGGCCTAGACTTTCTGTGGGGTGTCTTGAATTTAAACATCATTAATGGCATGGATGGCAGTGGATTGTGGTGATTTTTTAGTGTTTTTAGACTTTTTGGGGCGTTGTTGGGGCTTGGACATGTGGGTGGGGGCCATTTTGAGGCCTGGGACAGGCAGGGCCTGGCCATGTGGTGGGGGACAAGGGGCCATTTTGAAGCCAGGCAGTGTGCTCAGGCCTGCACCCAGTTTGCCTTGCTTCCAACCATTATGCCCAGGGGTACTCAGTGGTGCATGGGCCTAGTCTTTCTGTGGGGTATCTTGAATTTAAACATCATTGAGGGCATGGATGGCATTGGATTGTGATGATTTTTGAGTGTTTTTTTACTTTTTGGGGCGTTGTTGGGGCCTGGACATGTGGGTGGGGGGCATTTTGAGGCCTGGAACAGGCAGGGCCTGGCCATGTAGTGGGGTTCAAGGGGTCATTTTCAAGCCAGGAAGTGTGCTTAGGCCTGCACCCAGTTTGCCTTGCTTTCAACCATTATGCCCAGGGGTACTCAGTGGTGCATGGGCCTAGTCTTTCTGTGGGGTGTCTTGAATTTAAACATTATTGAGGGCATGGATGGCATTGGATTGTGGTGATTTTTGAGTGTTTTTCGACTTTTTGGGGTGTTGTTGGGGCCTGGCCATGTGGGTGGGGTCCATTTTGAGGCCTGGGATAGGCAGGGACTGGCCATGTGGTGGTGGGCAAGGGGCCATTTTGAAGCCAGGCAGTGTGCTCAGGCCTGCACCCAGTTTGCCTTGCTTTCAACCATTATGCCCAGGGGTACTTAGTGGTGCATAGGCCTAGTCTTTCTGCGGAGTGTCTAGAATTTAAACATCATTGAGGGCATGGATGGCATTGGATTGTGGTGATTAGTTAGTGTTTTTTGACTTTTTGGAGTGTTGTTGGGGCCTGGCCGTGTGGGTGGGGGGCATTTTGAGGCCTGGGACAGGCAGGGCCTGGCCATGTGGTGGGGGTCAAGGGGCCAGTTTGAAGCCAGGCAGTGTGCTCAGGCCTGCACCCAGTTTGCCTTGCTTTCAACCATTATGCCCAAGGGTACTCAGTGGTGCATGGGCCTGGTCTTTCTGTGGGGTGTCTTGCGTTTAAACATCATTGAGGGCATGGATGGCTTTGGATTGTAGTGATTTTTGTGTGATTTCGACTTTATGGGGTGGTGTTGGGGCCTGGCCATGTGGGTGGGGGGCATTTTGAGACCTGGGACAGGCAGGGCCTGGCCATGTGGTGGGGTCAAGGGGCCATTTTGAAGCCAGGCAGTGTGCTCAGGCCTGCACCCAGTTTGCCTTGCTTTCAACCTTTATGCCCAAGGGTACTCAGTGGTGCATGGGCCTAGTCTTTCTGTGGGGTGTCTTGAATTTAAACATCATTGAGGGCATGGATGGCATTGGATTGTGGTGATTTCTGAGTGTTTTTCAACTATTTGGGGCGCTGTTGGGGCCTGGACATGTGGGTGGGGGCCATTTTGAGGCCTGGAACAGGCAGGGCCTGGCCATGTGGTGGGGGTCAAGGGGTCATTTTGAAGCCAGGCAGTGTGCTTAGGCCTGCACACAGTTTGCCTTGCTTTCAACCATTATGCCCAGGGGTACTCAGTGGTGCATGGGCCTAGTCTTTCTGTGGGGTGTCTTGAATTTAAACATCATTGAGGGCATGGATGGCATTGGATTGTGGTTATTCTTGAGTGTTTTTCGACTTTTTGGGGAGTTGTTGAGGCCTGGACATGTGGATGGGGGGCATTTTGAGGCCTGGGACAGGCAGGGCCTGGCCATGTGGTGGGGGTCAATGGGCCATTTTGAAGCCAGGCAGTGTGCTTAGGCAAGCACCCAGTTTGCCTTGCTACCAACCATTATGCCCAGAGGTACTCAGTGGGGCATGGGCCTAGTCTTTCTGCGGAGTGTCTTGAATTTAAAAATCATTGAGGGCATGGATGGCATTGGATTGTGGTGATTCTTGTGTGTTTTTGACTTTTTGGGGTGTTGTTGGGGCCTGGCCATGTGGGTGGGGTCCATTTTGTGGCCTGAGATAGGCAGGGCCTGGTCATGTGGTAGTGGTCAAGGGGCCATTTTGAAGCCAGGCAGTGTGCTCAGGCCTGCACCCAGTTTGCCTTGCTTTCAACCATTATGCCCAGGGGTACTCAGTGGTGCATAGGCCTAGTCTTTCTGTGGAGTGTCTTGAATTTAAACATCATTGAGGGCATGGATGGCATTGGATTGTGGTGACTTTTTAGTGTTTTTTGACTTTTTGGAGTGTTGTTGGGGCCTGGCCATGTGGGTGGGGGCCATTTTGAGGCCTGGGACAGGCAGGGCCTGGCCATGTGGTGTGGGTCATTGGGCCATTTTCAAGACAGGCAGTTTGCTCAGGCCTGCACCCAGTTTGCCTTGCTTTCAACCATTATGCCCAAGGGTACTCAGTGGTGCATGGGCCTGGTCTTTCTGTGGGGTGTCTTGAGTTTAAACATCATTGAGGGCATGGATGGCATTGGATTGTGGTGATTTGTGAGTGTTTTTCAACTTTTTGGGGTGGTGTTGGGGCCTGGCCATGTGGGTGGGGACCATTTTGAGGCCTGGGACAGGCGAGGGCCTGGCCATGTGGTGGGGGTCAAGGGGCCAATTTGAAGCCAGGCAGTGTGCTCATGCCTGCACCCAGTTTGCCTTGCTTTCAACCATTATGCCCAAGGGTACTCAGTGGTGAATGGGCCTAGTCTTTCTGTGGGGTGTCTTGAGTTTAAACATCATTGAGGGCATGGATGGCATTGGATTGTGGTGATTTTTATGTGTTTTTCAACTATTTGGGGCGCTGTTGGGGCCTGGACATGTGGGTGGGGGCCATTTGGAGGCCTGGGACAGGCAGGGCTTGGCCATGTGGTGGGGGTCAAGGGGCCATTTTGAAGCCAGGCAGTGTGTTCAGGCCTGCACCCAGTTTGCCTTGCTTTCAACCATTATGCCCAGGGGTACTCAGTGGTGCATGGGCCTAGTATTTCTGTGGGGTGTCTTGAATTTAAACATCATTGAGGGCATAAATGGCATTGGATTAGGGTGATTCTTGTGGTTTTCCACTTTTTGGGGCATTGTTGGGGCCTGGCCATGTGGGTGGGGGACATTTTGAGTCCTGGGACAGGCAGGGCCTAGCCATGTGGTGGGGGTCAAGGGGCCATTTTGAAGCCAGGCAGTGTGCTCAGGCCTGCACCCAGTTTGCATTGCTTTCAACCATTATACCCAGGGGTACTCAGTAGTGCATGGGCCTAGTCTTTCTGTGGGGTGTCTTGAATGTAAACATCATTGAGGGCATGGATGGCATTGGATTGTGGTGATTTTTTAGTGTTTTTAGACTTTTTGGGGCGTTGTTGGGGCTTGGACATGTGGGTGGGGTCCATTTTGAGGCCTGGGATAGGCAGGGACTGGCCATGTGGTGGTGGGCAAGGGGCCATTTTGAAGCCAGGCAGTGTGCTCAGGCCTGCACCCAGTTTGCCTTGCTTTCAACCATTATGCCCAGGGGTACTTAGTGGTGCATAGGCCTAGTCTTTCTGCGGAGTGTCTAGAATTTAAACATCATTGAGGGCATGAATGGCATTGGATTGTGGTGATTTTTTAGTGTTTTTTGACTTTTTGAAGTGTTTTTGGGGCCTGGCCATGTGGGTGGGGGGCCATTTTAAGGCCTGGGACAGGCAGGGCCTGGCCATGTGGTGGGGTCAAGGGGCCATTTTGAAGCCAGGCAGTGTGCTCAGGCCTGCACCTAGTTTGCCTTGCTCTCAACCTTTATGCCCAAGGGTACTCAGTGGTCCATGGGCCTAGTCTTTCTGTGGGGTATCTTGAATTTAAACATCATTGAGGGCATGGATGGCATTGGATTGTGGTGATTTTTGAGTGTTTTCTTTACTTTTTGGGGCTTTGTTGGGGCCTGGACATGTGGGTGGGGGCCATTTTGAGGCCTGGAACAGGCAGGGCCTGGCCATGTGGTGGGGTCAAGGGGCCATTTTGAAGCCAGGCAGTGTGCTCAGGCCTGCACCTAGTTTGCCTTGCTCTCAACCTTTATGCCCAAGGGTACTCAGTGGTCCATGGGCCTAGTCTTTCTGTGGGGTATCTTGAATTGAAACATCATTGAGGGCATGGATGGCATTGGATTGTGGTGATTTTTGAGTGTTTTTTTTACTTTTTGGGGCTTTGTTGGGGCCTGGACATGTGGGTGGGGGCCATTTTGAGGCCTGGAACAGGCAGGGCCTGGCCATGTGGTGGGGGTCAAGGGGTCATTTTGAAGCCAGGTAGTGTGCTTAGGCCTGAACCCAGTTTGCCTTGCTTTCAACCATTATGCCCAGGGGTACTCAGTGGTGCATGGGCCTAGTCTTTCTGTGGGGTGCCTTGAACTTAAACATCATTGAGGGCATGGATGGCATTGGATTGTGGAGATTTTTGAGTGTTTTTCGACTTTCTGGGGAGTTGTTGGGGCCTGGACATGTGGGTGGGGGCCATTTTGAGGCCTGGGACTGGCAGGGCCTGGCCATGTGGTGGGGGTCAAGGGGCCATTTTGAAGCCAGGCAGTGTGCTCAGGCCTGCACCCAGTTTGCCTTGCTTTCAACCATTATGCCCAAGGGTACTCAGTGGTGCATGGGCCTAGTCTTTCTGTGGGGTGTCTTGCGTTTAAACATCATTGAGGGCATGGATGGCTTTGGATTGTAGTGATTTTGTGTGTTTTCGACTTTTTGGGGTGGTGTTGGGGCCTGGCCATGTGGGTGGGGGGCATTTTGAGGCCTGGGACAGGCAGGGCCTGGCCATGTGGTGGGGTCAAGGGGCCATTTTGAAGCCAGGCAGTGTGCTCAGGCCTGCACCCAGTTTCTCAACCTTTATGCCTAAGGGTACTCAGTGGTCCATGGGCCTAGTCTTTCTGTGGGGTATCTTGAATTTAAACATCATTGAGGGTATGGATGGCATTGGATTGTGGTGATTATTGAGTGTTTTTTTACTTTTTGGGGCTTTGTTGGGGCCTGGACATGTGGGTGGGGGCCATTTTGAGGCCTGGAACAGGCAGGGCCTGGCCATGTGCTGGGGGTCAAGGGGTCATTTTGAAGCCAGGTAGTGTGCTTAGGCCTGCACCCAGTTTGCCTTGCTTTCAACCATTATGCCCAGGGGTACTCAGTGGTGCATGGGCCTAGTCTTTCTGTGGGGTGTCTTGAACTTAAACATCATTGAGGGCATGGATGGCATTGGATTGTGGTGATTTTTGAGTTTTTTTCGACTTTTTGGGGAGTTGTTGGGGCCTGGACATGTGGGTGGGGGCCATTTTGAAGCCTGGGACAGGCAGGGCCTGGCCATGTGGTGGGGGTCAAGAGGCCTTTTTGAAGCCAGGCAGTGTGCTCAGGCCTGCACCCAGTTTGCCTTGCTTTCAACCATTATGCCCAGGGGTACTCAGTGGTGCATAGGCCTAGTCTTTCTGCGGAGTGTCTTGAATTTAAACATCATTGATGGCATGGATGGCATTGGATTGTGGTGATTTGTTAGTGTTTTTCGACTTTTTGGAGTGTTGTTGGGGCCTGGCCGTGTGGGTGGGGGCCATTTTGAGGCCTGGGACAGGCAGGGCCTGGCCATGTGTTGTGGGTCAAGGGGCCAGTTTGAAGCCAGGCAGTGTGCTCAGGCCTGCACCCAGTTTGCCTTGCTTTCAACCATTATGCCCAAGGGTACTCAGTGGTGCATGGGCCTAGTCTTTCTGTGGGGTGTCTTGCGTTTAAACATCATTGAGGGCATGGATGGCTTTGGATTGTAGTGATTTTGTGTGTTTTCGACTTTTTGGGGTGGTGTTGGGGCCTGGCCATGTGGGTGGGGGGCATTTTGAGGCCTGGGACAGGCAGGGCCTGGCCATGTGGTGGGGTCAAGGGGCCATTTTGAAGCCAGGCAGTGTGCTCAGGCCTGCACCCAGTTTCTCAACCTTTATGCCTAAGGGTACTCAGTGGTCCATGGGCCTAGCCTTTCTGTGGGGTATCTTGAATTTAAACATCATTGAGGGCATGGATGGCATTGGACTGTGGTGATTATTGAGTGTTTTTTTACTTTTTGGGGCTTTGTTGGGGCCTGGACATGTGGGTGGGGGCCATTTTGAGGCCTGGAACAGGCAGGGCCTGGCCATGTGCTGGGGGTCAAGGGGTCATTTTGAAGCCAGGTAGTGTGCTTAGGCCTGCACCCAGTTTGCCTTGCTTTAAACCATTATGCCCAGGGGTATTCAGTGGTGCATGGGCCTAGTCTTTCTGTGGGGTGTCTTGAACTTAAACATCATTGAGGGCATGGATGGCATTGGATTGTGGTGATTTTTGAGTTTTTTTCGACTTTTTGGGGAGTTGTTGGGGCCTGGACATGTGGGTGGGGGCCATTTTGAAGCCTGGGACAGGCAGGGCCTGGCCATGTGGTGGGGGTCAAGGGGCCAGTTTGAAGCCAGGCAGTGTGCTCAGGCCTGCACCCAGTTTGCCTTGCTGTCAACCTTTATGCCCAAGGGTACTCAGTGGTGAATGGGCCTAGTCTTTCTGTGGGGTGTCTTGAGTTTAAACATCATTGAGGGCATGGATGGCATTGGATTGTGGTGATTTTTGAGTGTTTTTCAACTATTTGGTGCGCTGTTGGGGCCTGGACATGTGGGTGGGGGCCATTTTGAGGCCTGGAACAGGCAGGGCCTGGCCATGTGGTGGGGGTCAAGGGGTCATTTTGAAGCCAGGCAGTGTGCTTAGGCCTGCACCCAGTTTGCCTTGCTTTCAACCATTATGCCCAGGGGTACTCAGTGGTGCATGGGCCTAGTCTTTCTGTGGGGTGTCTTGAATTTAAACATCATTGAGGGCATGGATGGCATTGGATTGTGGTTATTCTTGAGTGTTTTTCGACTTTTTGGGGAGTTGTTGAGGCCTCGACATGTGGATGGGGGGCATTTTGAGGCCTGGGACAGGCAGGGCCTGGCCATGTGGTGGGGGTCAAGGGGCCATTTTGAAGCCAGGCAGTGTGCTTAGGCCTGCACCCAGTTTGCCTTGCTACCAACCATTATGCCCAGAGGTACTCAGTGGTGCATGGGCCTAGTCTTTCTGCGGAGTGTCTTGAATTTAAAAATCATTGAGGGCATGGATGGCATTGGATTGTGGTGATTCTTGTGTGTTTTTGACTTTTTGGGGTGTTGTTGGGGCCTGGCCATGTGGGTGGGGTCCATTTTGTGGCCTGAGATAGGCAGGGCCTGGCCATGTGGTAGTGGTCAAGGGGCCATTTTGAAGCCAGGCAGTGTGCTCAGGCCTGCACCCAGTTTGCCTTGCTTTCAACCATTATACCCAGGGGTACTCAGTGGTGCATAGGCCTAGTCTTTCTGTGGAGTGTCTTGAATTTAAACATCATTGAGGGCATGGATGGCACTGGATTGTGGTGACTTTTTAGTGTTTTTGACTTTTTGGAGTGTTGTTGGGGCCTGGCCATGTGGGTGGGGGCCATTTTGAGGCCTGGGACAGGCAGGGCCTGGCCATGTGGTGTGGGTCAAGGAGCCATTTTGAAGCCAAGCAGTGTGCTCAGGCCTGCACCCAGTTTGCCTTGCTTTCAACCATTATGCCCAAGGGTACTCAGTGGTGCACGGGCCTAGTCTTTTTGTCGGGTGTCTTGCGTTTAAACATCATTGAGGGCATGGATGGCTTTGGATTGTAGTGATTTTTGTGTGTTTTCGACTTTTTGGCGTGGTGTTGAGGCCTGGCCATGTGGGTGGGGGGCATTATGAGGCTTGGGACAGGCAGGGCCTAGCCATGTGGTGGGGGTCAAGGGGCCATTTTGAAGCCAGGCAGTGTGCTCAGGCCTGCACCCAGTTTGCATTGCTTTCAACCATTATATCGAGGGGTACTCAGTGGTGCATGGGCCTAGACTTTCTGTGGGGTGTCTTGAATTTAAACATCATTTATGGCATGGATGGCAGTGGATTGCGGTGATTTTTTAGTGTTTTTAGACTTTTTGGGGCGTTGTTGGGGCTTGGACATGTGGGTGGGGGCCATTTTGAGGCCTGGGACAGGCAGGGCCTGGCCATATGGTGGGGGTCAAGGGGTCATTTTGAAGCCAGGCAGTGTGCTTAGGCCTGCACCCAGTTTGCCTTGCTTTCAACCATTATGCCCAGGGGTACTCAGTGGTGCATGGGCCTAGTCTTTCTGTGGGGTGTCTTGAATTTAAACATTATTGAGGGCATGGATGGCATTGGATTGTGGTGATTTTTGAGTGTTTTTCGACTTTATGGGGTGTAGTTGGGGCCTGGCCATGTGGGTGGGGTCCATTTTGAGGCCTGGGATAGGCAGGGCCTGGCCATGTGGTGGTGGGCAAGGGGCCATTTTGAAGCCAGGCAGTGTGCTCAAGCCTGCACCCAGTTTGCCTTGCTTTCAATCATTATGCCCAGGGGTACTTAGTGGTGCATAGGCCTAGTCTTTCTGCGGAGTGTCTAGAATTTAAACATCATTGAGGGCATGGATGGCATTGGATTGTGGTGATTTTTTAGTGTTTTTCGACTTTTTGAAGTGTTTTTGGGGCCTGGCCATGTGGGTGGGGGGCCATTTTAAGGCCTGGGACAGGCAGGGCCTGGCCATGTGGTGGTGGACAAGGGGCCATTTTGAAGCCAGGCAGTGTGCTTAGGCCTGCACCCAGTTTGCCTTGCTTTCAACCATTATGCCCAGGGGTACTCAGTGTTGTATGGGCCTAGTCTTTCTGTGGGGTGTCTTGCGTTTAAACATCATTGAGGGCATGGATGGCTTTGGATTGTAGTGATTTTGTGTGTTTTCGACTTTTTGGGGTGGTGTTGGGGCCTGGCCATGTGGGTGGGGGGCATTTTGAGGCCTGGGACAGGCAGGGCTTGGCCATGTGGTGGGGTCAAGGGGCCACTTTGAAGCCAGGCAGTGTGCTCAGGCCTGCACCCAGTTTGCCTTGCTCTCAACCTTTATGCCGAAGGGTACTCAGTGGTCCATGGGCCTAGTCTTTCTGTGGGGTATCTTGAATTTAAACATCATTGAGGGCATGGATGGCATTGGATTGTGGTGATTTTTGAGTGTTTTTTTTACTTTTTGGGGCTTTGTTGGGGCCTGGACATGTGGGTGGGGGCCATTTTGAGGCCTGGAACAGGCAGGGCCTGGCCATGTGGTGGGGGTCAAGGGGTCATTTTGAAGCCAGGTAGTGTGCTTAGGCCTGCACCCAGTTTGCCTTGCTTTCAACCATTATGCCCAGGGGTACTCAGTGGTGCATGGGCCTAGTCTTTCTGTGGGGTGTCTTGAACTTAAACATCATTGAGGGCATGGATGGCATTGGATTGTGGTGATTTTTGAGTGTTTTTCGACTTTCTGGGGAGTTGTTGGGGCCTGGACATGTGGGTGGGGGCCATATTGAGGCCTGGGACAGGCAGGGCCTGGCCATGTGGTGGGGGTCAAGGGGCCATTTTGAAGCCAGGCAGTGTGCTCAGGCCTGCACCCAGTTTGCCTTGCTTTCAACCATTATGCCCAGGGGTACTCAGTGGTGCATAGGCCTAGTCTTTCTGCGGAGTGTCTTGAATTTAAACATCATTGATGGCATGGATGGCATTGGATTGTGGTGATTTGTTAGTGTTTTTCGACTTCTTGGAGTGTTGTTGGGGCCTGGCCGTGTGGGTGGGGGCCATTTTGAGGCCTGGGACAGGCAGGGCCTGGCCATCTGGTGGGGGTCAAGGGGCCAGTTTGAAGCCAGGCAGTGTGCTCAGGCCTGCACCCAGTTTGCCTTGCTTTCAACCATTATGCCCAAGGGTACTCAGTGGTGCATGGGCCTAGTCTTTCTGTGGGGTGTCTTGCGTTTAAACAACATTGAGGGCATGGATGGCTTTGGATTGTAGTGATTTTTGTGTGATTTCGACTTTTTGGGGTGGTGTTGGGGCCTGGCCATGTGGGTGGGGGGCATTTTGAGGCCTGGGACAGGCAGGGCCTGGCCATGTGGTGGGGTCAAGGGGCCATTTTGAAGCCAGGCAGTGTGCTTAGGCCTGCACCCACTTTGCCTTGCTTTCAACCATTATGCCCAGGGGTACTCAGTGGTGCATGGGCCTAGTCTTTCTGTGGGGTGTCTTGAATTTAAACATCATTGAGGGCATGGATGGCATTGGATTCTGGTTATTCTTGAGTGTTTTTCGACTTTTTGCGGAGTTGTTGAGGCCTGGCCATGTGGGTGGGGGGCATTTTGAGGCCTGGGACAGGCAGGGCCTGGCCATGTGGTAGTGGTCAAGGGGCCATTTTGAAGCCAGGCAGTGTGCTCAGGCCTGCACCCAGTTTGCCTTGCTTTCAACCATTATACCCAGGGGTACTCAGTGGTGCATAGGCCTAGTCTTTCTGTGGAGTGTCTTGAATTTAAACATCATTGAGGGCATGGATGGCATTGGATTGTGGTGACTTTTTAGTGTTTTTGACTTTTTGGAGTGTTGTTGGGGCCTGGCCATGTGGGTGGGGGCCATTTTGAGGCCTGGGACAGGCAGGGCCTGGCCATGTGGTGTGGGTCAAGGAGCCATTTTGAAGCCAAGCAGTGTGCTCAGGCCTGCACCCAGTTTGCCTTGCTTTCAACCATTATGCCCAAGGGTACTCAGTGGTGCACGGGCCTAGTCTTTTTGTCGGGTGTCTTGCGTTTAAACATCATTGAGGGCATGGATGGCTTTGGATTGTAGTGATTTTTGTGTGTTTTCGACTTTTTGGCGTGGTGTTGAGGCCTGGCCATGTGGGTGGGGGGCATTATGAGGCTTGGGACAGGCAGGGCCTAGCCATGTGGTGGGGGTCAAGGGGCCATTTTGAAGCCAGGCAGTGTGCTCAGGCCTGCACCCAGTTTGCATTGCTTTCAACCATTATATCGAGGGGTACTCAGTGGTGCATGGGCCTAGACTTTCTGTGGGGTGTCTTGAATTTAAACATCATTTATGGCATGGATGGCAGTGGATTGCGGTGATTTTTTAGTGTTTTTAGACTTGTTGGGGCGTTGTTGGGGCTTGGACTTGTGGGTGGGGGCCATTTTGAGGCCTGGGACAGGCAGGGCCTGGCCATATGGTGGGGGTCAAGGGGTCATTTTGAAGCCAGGCAGTGTGCTTAGGCCTGCACCCAGTTTGCCTTGCTTTCAACCATTATGCCCAGGGGTACTCAGTGGTGCATGGGCCTAGTCTTTCTGTGGGGTGTCTTGAATTTAAACATTATTGAGGGCATGGATGGCATTGGATTGTGGTGATTTTTGAGTGTTTTTCGACTTTATGGGGTGTTGTTGGGGCCTGGCCATGTGGGTGGGGTCCATTTTGAGGCCTGGGATAGGCAGGGCCTGGCCATGTGGTGGTGGGCAAGGGGCCATTTTGAAGCCAGGCAGTGTGCTCAAGCCTGCACCCAGTTTGCCTTGCTTTCAATCATTATGCCCAGGGGTACTTAGTGGTGCATAGGCCTAGTCTTTCTGCGGAGTGTCTAGAATTTAAACATCATTGAGGGCATGGATGGCATTGGATTGTGGTGATTTTCTAGTGTTTTTCGACTTTTTGAAGTGTTTTTGGGGCCTGGCCATGTGGGTGGGGGGCCATTTTAAGGCCTGGGACAGGCAGGGCCTGGCCATGTGGTGGTGGACAAGGGGCCATTTTGAAGCCAGGCAGTGTGCTTAGGCCTGCACCCAGTTTGCCTTGCTTTCAACCATTATGCCCAGGGGTACTCAGTGTTGTATGGGCCTAGTCTTTCTGTGGGGTGTCTTGCGTTTAAACATCATTGAGGGCATGAATGGCTTTGGATTGTAGTGATTTTGTGTGTTTTCGACTTTTTGGGGTGGTGTTGGGGCCTGGCCATGTGGGTGGGGGGCATTTTGAGGCCTGGGACAGGCAGGGCTTGGCCATGTGGTGGGGTCAAGGGGCCACTTTGAAGCCAGGCAGTGTGCTCAGGCCTGCACCCAGTTTGCCTTGCTCTCAACCTTTATGCCGAAGGGTACTCAGTGGTCCATGGGCCTAGTCTTTCTGTGGGGTATCTTGAATTTAAACATCATTGAGGGCATGGATGGCATTGGATTGTGGTGATTTTTGAGTGTTTTTCGACTTTCTGGGGAGTTGTTGGGGCCTGGACATGTGGGTGGGGGCCATTTTGAGGCCTGGAACAGGCAGGGCCTGGCCATGTGGTGGGGGTCAAGGGGTCATTTTGAAGCCAGGTAGTGTGCTTAGGCCTGCACCCAGTTTGCCTTGCTTTCAACCATTATGCCCAGGGGTACTCAGTGGTGCATGGGCCTAGTCTTTCTGTGGGGTGTCTTGAACTTAAACATCATTGAGGGCATGGATGGCATTGGATTGTGGTGATTTTTGAGTGTTTTTCGACTTTCTGGGGAGTTGTTGGGGCCTGGACATGTGGGTGGGGGCCATATTGAGGCCTGGGACAGGCAGGGCCTGGCCATGTGGTGGGGGTCAAGGGGCCATTTTGAAGCCAGGCAGTGTGCTCAGGCCTGCACCCAGTTTGCCTTGCTTTCAACCATTATGCCCAGGGGTACTCAGTGGTGCATAGGCCTAGTCTTTCTGCGGAGTGTCTTGAATTTAAACATCATTGATGGCATGGATGGCATTGGATTGTGGTGATTTGTTAGTGTTTTTCGACTTCTTGGAGTGTTGTTGGGGCCTGGCCGTGTGGGTGGGGGCCATTTTGAGGCCTGGGACAGGCAGGGCCTGGCCATCTGGTGGGGGTCAAGGGGCCAGTTTGAAGCCAGGCAGTGTGCTCAGGCCTGCACCCAGTTTGCCTTGCTTTCAACCATTATGCCCAAGGGTACTCAGTGGTGCATGGGCCTAGTCTTTCTGTGGGGTGTCTTGCGTTTAAACAACATTGAGGGCATGGATGGCTTTGGATTGTAGTGATTTTTGTGTGATTTCGACTTTTTGGGGTGGTGTTGGGGCCTGGCCATGTGGGTGGGGGGCATTTTGAGGCCTGGGACAGGCAGGGCCTGGCCATGTGGTGGGGTCAAGGGGCCATTTTGAAGCCAGGCAGTGTGCTTAGGCCTGCACCCAGTTTGCCTTGCTTTCAACCATTATGCCCCGTGGTACTCAGTGGTGCATGGGCCTAGTCTTTCTGTGGGGTGTCTTGAATTTAAACATCATTGAGGGCATGGATGGCATTGGATTGTGGTTATTCTTGAGTGTTTTTCGACTTTTTGGGGAGTTGTTGAGGCCTGGCCATGTGGGTGGGGGGCATTTTGAGGCCTGGGACAGGCAGGGCCTGGCCATGTGGTGGGGGCCAAGGGGCCATTTTGAAGCCAGGCAGTGTGCTTAGGCCTGCACCCAGTTTGCCTTGCTTTCAACCATTATGCCCAGAGGTACTCAGTGGTGCATGGGCCTAGTCTTTCTGCGGAGTGTCTTGAATTTAATAATCATTGAGGGCATGGATGGCATTGGATTGTGGTGATTCTTGTGTGTTTTTTTACTTTTTGGGGTGTTGTTGGGGCCTGGCCATGTGGGTGGGGTCCATTTTGTGGCCTGAGATAAGCAGGGCCTGGCCATGTGGTAGTGGTCAAGGGGCCATTTTGAAGCCAAGCAGTGTGCTCAGGCCTGCACCCAGTTTGCCTTGCTTTCAACCATTATGCCCAAGGGTACTCAGTGGTGCATGGGCCTAGTCTTTTTGTCAGGTGTCTTGCGTTTAAACATCATTGAGGGCATGGATGGCTTTGGATTGTAGTGATTTTTGTGTGTTTTCGACTTTTTGGCGTGGTGTTGAGGCCTGGCCATGTGGGTGGGGGGCATTTTGAGGCTTGGGACAGGAAGAGCCTGGCCATGTGGTGGGGTCAAGGGGCCATTTTGAAGCCAGGCAGTGTGCTCAGGCCTGCACCCAGTTTGCCTTGCTTTCAACCTTTATGCCCAAGGTTAGTCAGTGGTGAATGGGCCTAGTCTTTCTGTGGGGTGTCTTGAGTTTAAACATCATTGAGGGCATGGATGGCATTGGATTATGGTGATTTTTGAGTGTTTTTCGACTTTCTGGAGTGTTTTTGGGGCCTGGCCATGTGGGTGGGGGCCATTTTGAGGCCTGGAACAGGCAGGGCCTGGCCATGTGGTGGTGACCAAGGGGCCATTTTGAAGCCAGGCAGTGTGCTCAGGCTTGCACCCAGTTGGCCTTGCTTTCAACCATTATGCCCAGGGGGACTCAGTGGTGCATGGGCCTAGTCTTTCTGTGGGGTATCTTGAATTTAAATATCATTGAGGGCATGGATGGCATTGGAATGTGGTGATTTTTGAGTGTTTTTTGACTTTTTGGGGTGTTGTTGGGGCCTGGCCTTGTGGGTGGGGTCCGTTTTGAGGCCTGGGATAGGTAGGGCCTGGCCATGTGGTGGGGGTCAAGGGGCCATTTGGAAGCCAGACAGTGTGCTCAGGCCTGCATCCAGTTTGCCTTGCGTTCAACCATTATGCCCAGGAGTACTCATTGGTGCATGGGCCTAGTCTTTCTGTGGGGTGTCTTGAATTTAAACATCATTGAGGGCATGGATGACATTGGATAGTGGTGATTTTTGAGTGTTTTTCGACTTTTTGGGGAGTTGTTGGGACTTGGACATGTGGGTGGGGGCCATTTTGAGGCCTCGGACAGCAGGGCCTGGCCATGTGGTGGGGGTCAAGGGGACATTTTGAAGCCAGGCAGTGTGCTCAGGCCTGCACCCAGTTTGCCTTGCTTTCTTCCATTAGGCCCAGGGGTACTGAGTGGTGCATGGACCAAGTCTTTCTGTGGGGTGTCTTGAATTTGAACATCATTGAGGGCATGGATGGCATTGGATTGTGGTGATTTTTGAGTGTTTTTTGACTTTTTGGGGTGTATAACTGATGTTCCTCTGGCTTCCATTGGTTTTAGGTGCACAAGAGAACCACCACTGCCAGGAAGAAGTCCTGCAGCGGTGTGTGCAGCACAACGTCACGTGACGTCACGTTTGGCCACAGACAACTCTGCAACTTGTGCAACTGCGGCCTGCTGTTCTGACATCTGAAGAAGATGGCCCCAAAGAAAGGTGGCCGTAGCGCCTCAGCAAAAAAAGTTGCCAGTGCAACTGCCAGTAAGCAGGAGCAGAAGAAGCAAGTGGCATCACCTACCAAGGCGACTGGTGTGCCCACCGAGACCTTTTTTTGGAGAAAAAAAATACGCCTGCAGCAGCAGCGGTGTCCGCCGGGGACCAAGCTGGAAGCAGCACCTCCGCTTCATTGGGCTCAGTGCCACCACGCCAAGTTAGGTCCAAGTACATGAGTGCTGCTGTGACAGCCACTTTGGTTGTTCAATCACCATCGACCAGTGATCTTGGCTCATCACAAGAAAGTACCATCCAATCAACGCCGGGTGTAACTCAGCTGACGAGTGTTCAACAACCACAGCAGCAACGACAACCACAGGTGCAACTAGTACAAGCGCAAGTACATGGGCAAGGAGAGGCGCAAGGAGAGGCGCAAGTAGAGCCGCAAGTAGAGGCACAAGTAGAGGTGCAAGGAGAGGCGCATCGACAGGTGCATGGAGAGGTGGAACTAGAGGTTCATGGAGTGGCACAACTTCCTACAACGCTTGTTCCTCCAGAAGTAGGGGCACATCAGGGAATTTATATTCAAGCGTTATCATCCAAGGAAGCCACTCCTCCTGAGGATGATCCATTGTCTTCCAGATCCCCAGCAAGAAAAAGGTCAAGGAGGGTGTTGGAACTGGGGTCACAAGTCCCCTAGGGTAGCATGGCACGAGCGGGTAGGCATCCGAAAGCACATGTGTTAAGCGATCATGCAGCACACACTCACACTGAGACAGAAACCTGGGCACGCAATAAATGACTCCACTCCAGAGCTTGTATAAAAACAAGTGATTTGTATTAAGATAAATAATCAGATAGATAGAGCAGGATCAGGGAAATCATAAATTCATTTAGAATACATGTGTCTCAAAACTTGCAATCAATAATGGATGAATAGATATTAAATAATCAATAAATATTAAATATTGGATCAATAAATATTAGTTAGATAAATAGTAAATATTCAATAAATATCAGATATTAGATAAATACATTTTCAGAAAACCACAGGCCTATCCTTCGCCTTGCTTCTTGACAGCACCTGTAAAAATGCATTAAGGAGACAACCAAATAACATGGCATTTGTTCCTGCAGGTATTTCACCCATGTTTCACCAACCATAAATAGATGAATAAATAACTGTAGGTTTCAGTAAATATAGCACTGTATAGGAGAAAACATGTCATTAGAATAAACATCCCCTAGTGCAAGTATATCCATCTCCTTAATCAGGAATGACCAATATATGCATCTCTCCCAGTAGGAGTAGACATTCCCTAGATCAGGGCTACACAGTTCCAAAACAGTAACATCTCCTTGTGCAGGAATAAACAGGGCATTAAGTGTGGAGCAAACATTTCCTAAGTATAAACATTATTTTTTTTTTTGGTGCAAAACATTTATTGAGCACTGTCAGGAGTACACAGCGTCTCGCCAACAACCCGGAGGCCGGCCGCTATCGATGTATAAAGTATCACAAGTAACAATGAGCAATACATGGGTGCGATTACAACCGCGTCAAACAAGAATAATCAAGTGACATATGCAGCGGCTTCACAGCAATATCAATGAGTTTTGCATTTTTGATTTTTTTCTATTTTTTAAATGAACAGTAACATGTGCCGTGTCTAGGTGAACCCAAAGAGAGGGGGGGGGGGAAAGGGGGGGCAGGGGTGAGCGAATACATCAGGCGCCCATACGGGCATAGTAGAATGTGGAGGCCATGTGTCCGACAGAGCTATGTGGCCGCCAACGAAGGAGAGGCCGGCTTAGGCATCAGGGGTAGTATGCAGTTGGACACATAGATGAAGTCGAGGAGGTCGGAGCACAAAGCCCTGAGCTGGGGAGGTCAGGGAAAATAGAGGGGGGATGGGAGGGGGGGAAGGGGGGGGGGTAGGGGGGGGGAGGAAATCAGCATTCCAGCAAGCCAGACATGTTGGACTAGAAGCTTCAGTTCGGACCTAAGGAGCGCCTCCGCCAGGTTCCAACATTTCAATTACCAGTGCGGTCATCTTCAAGTGGGTCGGTTATCAAATAACAGTGTAACGGAGCCCAGATATCAGTAGGCCTAGAGGTAGGTGGCAACAGTTCGGAATAAGTATGTAATTGTTCCTGGCAGTACACCAAGTCACTCATCCACTCCTTAAACTTGGGTGCCCTTCCCCTCCCCCATCTACAGGCCACCCTGCGCTTAGCCAGAAGCATGGCCAATGCCACATATTTGCGGTGAGCTGCCTGGAGAGGTGCAACGTATCCCAGAAGGGCCACCAATGGGGACGGCTCAACCGTCATGTGTATCATTTTCGACAACGCTTGAAACACCTGAATCCAGTATCGGCTTACTCCAGCACATTCCCATGCGAGGTGTAGGAAGTCAGCCCCAGGAGCCCCACACCTGTCACACGTATCTGTGGGCCTGAGCTGGAACCTATGTAGGCGCGCCGGAGTGTGGTACAGTCTGTGCAGGAATTTATAATGAATTATCCTATACCTGCTATTGGAGGATATGCGCTCGGTCTGTTGTAGGCAAAATTCCCATTGTGTATCTGTGAGAGTCAAGGCTAGATCTAGTTCCCATTTGTGTCTAGCTGGTAGAGCAGTGTAGGTCATGTTGGCTCGGACAGATTTGTAAAGTGTGGATACTAGTTTGTTTGGGGCGTCATGAAGCAGCATGGCCTGTAGGGGGAGAAGCACTGGGGGCTCACAGGGGAAATCAGGTGTAAGGGCTTGTAGTCCGTGCCGGAGTCTGATATAATAAAATAGGTCTAGAGGTGTCGGTTGTATGCCCTCATATAGTTGGTCCTTAGTACGGAAGGCGCCATCTCGATACAGGTCACCCCATGTTTTGACATGAATTTTTTTCAATAATTTTTGGAAGCCAGCCTCTTGTAGGAGAGGAAGCTGTGGGTGATAGGTCAGTGGTAGCAGTGGAGCATATAGGAAGTGTAAGTCGAGCTTCGATACAATGGAGTTCCACGCCGTTACTGTGCTAGACACCGTGGAGGGGATCTTGTCTCTACCTTCAACCTGGGAGTAAAGTGCACCTTCGATGGGGGTCAGGTGGGCCAACCAATGTTCGGCCGCCAGTTGAGGCATATATCTCTGCTGCCGTACCCAGAAGTACGCATAGTGGGCTTGAGCAGTCCGATAGTAAAGCTCAAAGTCAGGAATACCGAAGCCCCCTTGCGAGAATGGTCGGATTAGGATTTCCCATTTGAGCCTGGGTGCCTTCCCACCCCACACCAGTCGGAGCAATTCCGAGCGCAGCAATCGAAAGAAATGGGACCCGGGGTGATACGGAATATTCAAAAAGAGGTACAAAAGCTGAGGGAGTATGACCATTTTAACTAATGAGGCTCGCCCAGCCATGGAAAGGGGAAGTGTAATCCATCGGGATATATTGTCCCTCATCCTGTCCATCACAGTGCCATAATTAGCACGCATGAGCTCCTCCCGGTTTTTTTCCACCCGTATGCCCAAGTATTTAAAATCTCCCGTACACCAGGCAAGCGGGAATTCCAGCGGAAATTGGCCCGTCGAGGCAGTAAGAGGAGAGATACATGACTTATTCCAATTAATCTGAACTCCCGAAAGGGCACCAAACCGTATAAACTCCCGGAGTATGGGGTGCAGGTTGTCGCTAGGGTGTCGAACATAAAGGGTGATATCATCGGCATACATAGAGACTAGTATCTGCCTCTGAAAGCAACGTAGTGCCTTGTCCATATGATGCTGTCGTAATTTAGCAGCCAGGGGTTCAGTGGCTATGGCGAAGAGGAGGGGGGACAAAGGACAACCCTGCCGCGTCCCTCTCGAGATTGGGAAGTCCGAAGACAATCTCCCATTGATGAGGATTCTGGCCACCGGACGTGTATACAATAATCGAATCCAAGAGATAAAGATAAGCGGGAAACCCATGCGCTCCAATACTTTAAACACATAGTCCCATTCTAGCGAGTCAAACGCCTTAGTGGCGTCTAAAAAAACGGCCGCCATTGGGAGGTCTTCGTGGACTGAGTCATAGACAGAGAAGAAGGTACGGAGATTGTGCGAAGTCGCCCTCCCCGGGACAAATCCGGCCTGGTCCGGAAGAATCAGATCCGGCAGAAGGAGGCTGATGCGCGCTGCAATTAGTTTCGCTAGTATTTTCACATCACAGTTTAACAAGGACAGTGGTCTGTAGGAGTCACAGCTGGAGGCGGGCTTGCCCGGCTTGAGCAGTGATGTAATAAGGGCAGTTCTCATGGAGGTGGGGAGATGGCCTACCTCTAGTGCGTCCTCATAAACCTCCCGCAGCACCGGCGCCATAAAGTCAATAAACGTTTTGTAGAATTCTATAGGGATGCCATCCAGCCCAGTGGCCTTACCAGACTTCATGCTCATAATAGCCTCCCTGACCTCATCCAATTCAAAGGGAGCGCTTAAGAAGGCCCTTTGTCCATCGCTCAACCAACCCAAGGAGACATCCGCTAGATAATCGTCTAGGGTGAGGCTGCCAGTTCTGCCGGAGGAGTACAGCGCACCATAGTGCCGCACAAACTCGTTAAGGATTTGGGTGGTGTCCCTAAGTACCAACCCCTCAGCAGTCTCAAGTTCAAGTATAACCGTTGGCGAGCGCATTTGTTTAACCGTCGCCGCCAGGGCCTTCCCAGGTCTTTCACCTTCTCCATATCTCCTGGCCACCCAATATTTGTTCCGAAACTTTACCTCGCGGGCAGCTTCTTCCGAGAACTCCGACAGCTTCCCACGAATGGCGGCAAGGGTTGCATTGTCTGGGTTTGTCCGAAGGCGGGACTCAGCTTCAAACAGGTCAGCCTCTAGCTTGCGCAGTCTCGTCAGTATGTTCTTGAGTACACCTGAGCCTTTTGAAATACATAAGCCCCGGAGCGTGGCCTTAAAGGCGTCCCATATGGTCTCTACGTCTTGGACAGAATCCTTATTACCTTTAAAGAAATCTAGGCATTCATCCCGGAGTTCCTCTTGGAACACCGAGTCTAATAACATCGAGGGTTGCATGCGCCACACCGTCACCGGGGGGCCGAGCTCCGAGCCGGTCAATGTAATAAGGACGGGGGAGTGGTCGGAATACGTCCTGGGGAGGTGCGACGCGTGGATCAGCGCTGTATATAACTGGGAGGTGAGGAGAAAATAGTCGAGCCGTGCCCACGATTGCGCCTGCGCTGTAAAGTGTGTACCCTCCCTACTAGTCCTGCAGTGTGAGCGCCAGGCGTCTATGAGATTGTTACTTTCAATGGTTGCTCTAAGGACTTCTCGCCCATTGGTATAGTGATGGGGGGCGGGGTGTGACCTATCTAGAGGGGGTTGCAGTGTCGTGTTGAAGTCTCCACCTCATTTGAGGTGTTGTGGTCCGGTCTCCACTATCGCAGCCCATAAGGAGTTAAAAAAATGTGGGTCGTCCGAGTTTGGCCCGTAACAACATGCTAGTGTCACTGTCATTTGCCCCAATCTACCCCATAGTAGGCAATATCTCCCCTGTGGATCAGCCCTGGAGCCAGCAAAGCGAAAAGGCGTGGACCTTTTAACCAAAATAGCAGTGCCTCGAGCGTAGGAGGAGTAATTAGCGAAGATCGTATGGGAAGCCCACCTACTGCTAAATGCGTGTGGTCTGTGCGGTGCGAAATGTGTTTCCTGCAGGAAAGCGATGTGAACATTATGGCGATCAAGGTAGCTCAATATCTGTCTTCTCTTCCTATGGTCCCCCAACCCTCTCACATTCCAAGTAATCATATTCAAGCGTGTGTCACCCATGTCGAGACATGAACCAGTAATTGCAGGATTAAAGTGAGTAAGATGGCCCAGTGCTCTACAGCAGTACACAGGCTGTCGCCCAAGCGGACAGGCCCAGCGGCCCCTCGAGGGAGCAGGGAGTAGAACACTGAAGGACCGCCTCCACCATCACCTCCCTGCCACATACCATGTAAAGCATATCTGCCCCTTTCCCCCACCCCGGGTTCAGAACTAAGGACCTCCCCATAGGGCAAATACCCAAGTTCAAAACACATCATGCACATGTTTAAACCGAAACTCCAACATTCCACCCAACACGGTCCCCTGCCCACCCCTCGTTCCACAGCCCCAACTAAAGGGCCTAAATGGAAGAAAGCAAAACAATTCACAGTACGTAACTGCAGAGTGCGACATTTCTCAGCCCTGTTGAAAGAGGACATATCTAGCCTATCGCACATTCGCATCGCCCAGAAAACAACCCACCACCCCACACCCACTGAAGCCACCCCAACTTGCCAGCATCCCAGTCCCTCCCCCCACCCACAAACTGAAACATTGCAAGAAAACAACCAACATAAAAGAGTCAAAGTTAATGTCATTGGGGAATTCCCAGTTAGGGTCATCAGAGGTGCACGTTCCACCACCCCCAGTCCTCCCACTCCGTGCAAGTCCATCCCAGGAGTCTCCCTGAGGAGTAGAGAGGGAGTAAGGGGGTGGGGGCCTGGCATACATTACCACCTGCAGTCCTGCACCCGTCCATGGCTCCCCCGGGGTAGCAGCAGCCACCGCAGAGAAGGATAGGGCCCCCTGCGCATGAACGGGAGTGCGCCTGGTTCAACCGAGTGTAGTTAAAGGAGCCAAAGAGAGTTAGCTGTTGACTATTCGGGACCAGAATCATTCAGGTCCTCAGCGTTTGCAGGCCTTCTGTGTCACTTGGGTAGAGTCTTAAGGTAGTCTTCGACCTGCTGTGGGTTGACAAAGAAGTGCTGTGTACCCTGGTGGGTGACTCGCAAATTTGGCCGGGTACAGGAGAGCATAGTCAATGTTCAGGTCACGAAGTTTCCTTTTGACTGCTAGAAATTTTCGCCGTTGCTCTTGCACTACCGGGGTAAATTCAGGGTATATTGAGAAGGGCACGCCGTCATAGGTCAGATTTTGGTTCGCTCTAGCCGTGCGGAGGGCTGCATCGCGGTCTCGATAGTTAAGCAGTCGCGCAATTATGGGTCGCGGTGTGGCTTCCGGTTTAGGTTGAGGGCCGAGGGAGCGGTGGGCGCGTTCCACTATAAATTGACTCGAGAGGACGTCCGCCCCCACTGTCGCTGTAAGCAGTTTTTCGATGTACAACTCCATCTTCCCCGTGTTGGTTGACTCTGGAATGCCCGTGACGCGAATGTTGTTCCGCCGGCTTCTAGCTTCCAACTCCTCGTTTTTGGCGGCTATCACCCTCAACACATTGTCCATTCTGGCAAGCCGGGTATCATGTGTCGCGGTGGTGTCGTCATTTTCGGATATTCTGCGCTCCACCTCTGTTATGCGCTCCTCATGAACATCCATCTTTTGGGCAATGCCATCCATCCTAGATGAAAGTCTATCCACTTTATCGACCACTGTCGCAAAGCCTTGGCGCATCTCCTGCAGCATGGTGGCCATATCCAGGGTGAGGGGGGCCGATGTCGAGGCCTCCGTGCTTGGGCTCCGGGGCGGCACCGCGTCTCCCGTGTGCCGCGTCATCTTCTTCTGCGTCGTGGGTTCGAATTGTATCTTGGGTTGGCGGCTGTCCGGCTTCCCCATGCCAGCACCCCTATGTGAGAAGCCTCTGCGTCAATGCACTATCTGCCACCGCTAGGTAGGAGCACGTGCAGAAGGCGGTGTCCCCACGACACACAGTGCGGTGCAACGGCGACACAGTCGTAAATGGGGCTCCTGGCCGTGGGGGGAGCACAGCAAGCGTCTGCGGAGGGAGTGCACGGACCCAGATCAGGGAGCTGCGACGGTTCCTCGGGGGCGTGTGTGGGAGCGTCGGATAGGGATGTAGCGCCTACCAAATAGCGCCGTCCCGGGCCCAGTGCAGGAGTGTTCAGGCAGTCCTCTGCGGCGCCTATAGTGCGCGCCTCGCACTGTAGCAAGGAGGAGACGTAGCGCCGTGATGATTTATGCAATAGCACTAGGCTGCTGGATCTGGTAGCACGTCGCGACGGTGATGGCAGGCAGTTGTGCAGGCCGTACGTATTTGTGAGGGGTCAGGCCTCAGGACATCCAGGGTCTACTGGAGGTGTGCCATTAGGTCCTCTATGGCGCCTATATAGCTCGCCTAGTACAGCAGCGCTGGGGCTTGCATCAGTACGAAACCAGCGGGGGGGGCTCCACACTTCCTCTGCCCCCGCCGCGCCAGCAATGCAAGCCGCACGTCCCTCCCTGGCACCCTCTCCACGCCAGTCTCACCGCCAACACCAGCAGCGCCGCTTCCCCAGAGTCCGAGGCCCACTCGCCTCGTGGTGATCCCCGGGCTCGCGCAGAGTCTGCAGCCGACGGCAGTCACCGGCACAGCAAGCCACACGCCGGCCGGGGAGCTCCGCAGGGCACAACTCCGGAGTCACAGGGGCGATCGCCTCCAAACTTTCACCGAGTGTGCAGTGTCCCCTGGTGCACCTCCGTGGGGATTTTCGGGCGGGTGCGTGCAGGGAAAAAAGGATTAAAGAAGGATAGTCATGCCAGGCTGCCGGAGCCTCACACAAGAGCGGCCATTCGACAAGTGCGCCCTCTAGCGCCCCCTTCCAAAGTATAAACATCCCTTGTGCAGGTTTAACTAGTTCCTTAATTAGGAACAACCATTTTAGGAATTACCCCTAGTAGGAGTAGGTATTACGCAGTTCAACAATAGACGTAACCTTTTCATTGTAAATATGCCCATTTCAGAAACCCTGGATAGGCATTGCGTTAGCCATTCCTTCAGCCGGATTAACACCTTTAGTGAAGTAGGGGTAAACATTTCAACATGAATATCTATCTCCTTAAAAGCTTCCCATCAGTACATTTCAGTAATCCTGTCTGGAAAGAGATAGCGTTTTTTTACACAGCAACAACCTTTCCTAGCTGGAAGGAATAAATAGTGCCTTATATAAGAGTAAAATATTTCTTCAACGTTAAACCTTTCCTTTATCAGGAATAAACATTTCAGCTACATTTCATTACCTAGAGCATAACTCAAAGCATCTTTAAATGAACCTTTCATTAGGCATTCAATACAGCATTTTAAAATGAACCTTTCAATAGACGTTCACTAAAGCATCTTTAAATGAACCTTTCATTAGGCTTTCAATACAGCATTTCATTAAGTCAGGGTCATCCACCCTCAAACTAAGTTGAGGATCTCTTTACTCTGGAATAACCCATGCCTAAGATGATAAGGAGCATTTCCTTAAGGCCTTCAACAGAACATTTCACTAAAGCAGGTAACCAACATATCCCTTATGCCAGGATCAACATTACATTCCAACTGGTTACTTTAATAATTCCCCTTCCCCTAGTCAGGGGTTAACTTTCTGTCATTGGAGATCCCAAGGTGTCTTTTGGGGCTCTGTCTAGTTCTAGGCCTTATATGGGGCCAATGGGGCCCAGTCACCAGTTTCCAGCAATTAATGAGGGCCAACGGGGCCCAGTGACATCTTCCCCCGGGGAGGGGCGAACACGGGGCCTTACCCGGCCTTCCACCCTCCTCCCCTGGGGGATTACCTTTTATCTTCGGCCCTTTCACGGCCCTTGCGGAGATTTCTCATGCTTCGGGGACGAGTAGGCCCTCTGGCAGGCCTCTCGCTTGATTACCGGCCTTCCAGGGGCCGGTGCTGGCAGGTGGGGGCCCTCAGGCTCCTTCTGAGCCGGCGCCGGCAGGTGGGACAAATCGGAGGGGGCTCTTGGGCTCCACGGCCCCCCTCCGCGATGAGTGCTGGGCCCGGCCGGGCTTTCAGACTCCTCCAGGATGCCCGCTCCGGCTCTTCTCCTGGTCCTGGGCCTCCCAAGGCTTCCCCGGGCCCAGGACCAATCAGGTGGCAGAATAGAGGAGGTGCGCCCGTAGCCACCCGTAGCAGCGCGGCTTGCGGGGCTCGCCTCCCACCGGCCAATGAGTGCGCGGCGGGGGCTGCAACCAAAGCAAGCCCCCGTCACGTGATAGGGGATGCAGGCTTCAAGACCTGACAGGCCCAGCGCGGCCTGACGTGAACTCCGGCGGCCCTCTCCTCACACCGGGGGCCGCCGCAACAGATTTCCAAACGGGCAGGAGGCTCCCCAGTCAATCGTGGCGGCCTCCCCAAGGCTCAGGGGGCCGCTACAGCCACTGAACGCGGTCGGGCCCGTTCCGGCCCACAGCTCAACGATGGCAGTGGGGTATTCAGTTAACACTCCTCCCCCTCACAGCAATCCAAATAGATGAAGCGCCCGTAAGCTTCGCAGCGCTTCTTAGATCACAGCGCTCAGTAAAGCTAGCGCCTAGAGCACTTCCACAGCGCTTGGGACAGAATTTCAGCGCTAATCAGGTGGCACCCCAAGAAGGACTCTAGGGTAATGAAGCAAGTCTGGAGGCTAGCGCTGCACAGTGGTAGCGCTTAGCAGTACATGAAGTGCCAGAACAGATAAAGCAGGACAACAGCTCAGGAAGATATAGTGCTTCAGAAATCCTACAGCTTCAAGAATCACAGCGCACTCTGGCAGCATCAGCAGGCTCAGTGCTTCTCACAGGGACACAGTAGATAAGCGCTTCAGGGGCAATATGACGCTTAGCCAGCAGACAGTTTATTTAAGTTGGCAGCAGGTCAGCAGGACACACATCCGTGTCAAACCAACTAAAGGGATCCCAGGTGGCGTCAGGGAGCGCGGGGAGTGACACAGCACCAATACCTGGTTGATTTCTTAATAGTTCTGTGGTGATTTTGTTTCTTCTTGGCGTGATGTTTCTTGCGCCCTTAGTTTAGTTGCTTGGTTTCTTGTTCCTTGAGGGGGAGAATAAATTGGTGGCTGGTGTTCCAAGTTCTTCTCAGCCAATCCCTTCAAGTGGTCCCTGGGGGTTCCCTTCTGCTGGGCTAGGTCAGGGGGGGTTTACTGGAGTCCTCAATACTTGTAAGGCAGCACTCCAAGCCCTGTCACTTCCAGTATCATAGTCCCTGACTAGGCCCCTCTGCCCAAACTCCTGCGTAGGTTCCTCCCCCAGGACTCCCCTCAGTCACTCTGACAGGAAAGTTTCCCTCCCTTTCCTTATATACTGCCAGTTGACAGTTGGTAGTGGCAGTTGGTGTCACCTCACCTCTTCCAGAAGGTTCCAGAGGCTTCCAGGTGGTTCCACCACTCTACCTATGGGCGGGCTGGCAGGCTAAGATGGATACATTGCCTGAGGGTTCCAGCCAGCCCCTGGCTACTAGAATGCGCCAATGTAGACCACGCTGCAGCAGCAGAGGTCAGTGGCGGCCATGTTAGGGGTAGGAAGTACCTGTACTTTAACACAAGTTTTACACTACACAGGCCCTTCTCCACTACACAAGGCCTACACACTGTTGTTTCAATGGGGCATTCTAAATTAAAAGGGGTAAAAAGCAAAAAATTTCTGGGGAAAGGGCCAAGTCCCACAGAGGGCTACTACAACTACAAGTTCTTCTTCAAGCCCCCTTCATTCTGATGACCTTGATCCTGATTGGAACCCGCAAATGCAGTCCGAGAGTGAGGCACGCCATGAGCCGACAAAGGTAGCTAAGCCTAAAAGGAAGGTTACCGCAAGGCTTTGACTTATGTGTGATGACGATGAACAAGAATTGGTGTCTTCTGCTGCTGATGAACAGTCTGACGACGACCCAGTCATCACAGTCGTCACTCCAGCCCCAGCGGGCATGCAGCAGACAAACATTTTGACCCTATCCCGAATGGCTGCTGAGCGGGATATGGGTGGCGTGGCACTAGTACCACCACCAACGCAGTTAACTACAACACCAACATGACCTACAGCTTCCATCTTTTTTAGTCAGAAGGGCCGGCATGGACCTCCATCCAGCTCGACCTCAAGTAGTGGTGCTGTAAGTAAACAAAAGAAACAAATTCAGCCACGCCCATCCTCCAATTCATCTGGCATTGAAAGTCAAAGTAGCACCTCTACCACCAGCAGATATCACCAGTTTCCAGTTTGGGACTTCTTTACTGTTAGCTTAAAGGCGGAAAACATGGTCATTTGTTCGATTTATAAAGTATCCGTTAGTCGGGGTAAGCTTGGTACCAACTATAGTACCGGAGGCCAGAGAGGTCATCTCAAACAACACCACTCTATCCAGTGGTATACGCACCTAAGTAAGATCGAGGAAGCCCAGCAAAGTAGAACTGATCCAAATGTATCCATTCACATTGCATCTGATGCTGACGAGGGGCTGATTGTGCAGGGGGGAAGTCAAGAATCGAACGACATTTTTTCTAGTACACCCAGTACCCCTGGCAGCAGCACTGCAGTGGTAGTGCCCACACCCTCTACCCCTGCAACATGTATGAGGCACACTAAGAGTCTGGGACAGACACCAATGCAAAAAAGTCCATCAATGAGCCTAACTGGTTTGAAGTCTGCATCATCATCCTCACGTAAAATGGTCCAGCCCACCATTAGAAGCATGTTTTGGTCGGAAGTGCCATTTGAACGCAACCACCCAACGGTACGTCTGTATAACGCAAAGCTGGCAAAATGCTAGCGCTGGACCTTCTCCCTTTTTCTTTCGTGGAAGAGGTGGGGTTTCTAGAATTAGTGGCAACAGTCTGCCCTAAATGGAAGGTTCCTAGCCGGTCCAATTTTGCCAGAGTTGCGGTTCCAGCTCTACATCAAGATGTGCTGGAGGTGATTGGGGCAGCTTTGCAGAAGAGTGCTGCTCACTATATCCAATTGACAACAGACATGTGGACCAGTTGCCAAGCCCTTGATTACATGTACATCACTGCACACTGGGTCTCTTTTGCAGGGGTTAGAGACAAGTCAAGTGCAGTTGTTGACCTGGACACATTTTTTCAAGCTACTCGGAAACATTCAACATTAGCCATGTTTGCCATGGAGAAATCTCATACTGCAAAAAACATTTTGGAGGAGTTTAACAGTAAGGTCTCTGAATGGCTGCAACCAAGAAATCGCATAGTTGGTTATGTTTCCACGGATAATGGCAGTAATATAGTTAAGGTCATGCAGCAAGGTGACTATTTCACAGTGCCGTGTTTGGCGCACAGTATTAACATCGTGGTACAAGATTTCTTGAAAAATGAAAACACAGTTAGGAAGTTACTGACCACCTGCCGAAGAATCTGCACACATTTCAGCCATTCTTTTAAGGCCCGGAAGGAGCTGAGGGGCATTCAACATGAACGTAAAGTGCCAGTCAAAGGACTCATCCAGGAGGTGGCAACACGATGGAACTCAACCTTTTACATGCTTGAGCGTCTGTCTGAGCAGTGCATGGTAATCAATGAGTATGTCTTTCGACTAGGTTCTACTATGAAAGACATGAGGCTAGAGTTGGAGGAATGGAAGCTAGTTAAAAGCCTGACAGACATGCTTTGTCCTTTTGAGGTCTTCACGCGTGAAGTCAGCAGGGAGGACTGTTCTTTGGGCAAAGCTATCCCATTGTTGGTCATTCTGGAGCACCAACTGAAGGCGGTGTCTTCAACGTTCAGAGATGCTGGTGAAAAAAAGCAAGACGCATATCAGTTGGCGGAGAGCTTATTAAGCCACCTAGTTACCAATGAAAGGCTTAAAAACATACATACAGAACAACATTACATTTGTGCCACTATTCTGGATCCACTGTACAAAAAGGCAGTGGCCAGCAAAGCATTCATTCCTTTTGATGAAGCAGATGTTTCAAAGTACAAACATTGGCTAGCTGTGTCAGCCCCTCGGTTTGAAAAAGATCGGAAGAAAATTCAAGGAGCCGGCAGAAGTCCAACTGAATCAGCAGCCATCCAGCATCAAGTTCCACTTCTGAATCTGTGGGCGAAGGGAGTCCCGTTCCCTCACAGCCGTTAACAACACCAGCAGCAACCGTATCATCATCCTCACCTGCACCAGGCCCAGCCATAATATTGTCGGAAGCGGATTGGCTAACTCATCAAGGGTTTGCTCGTTCCAGTGCTGCAAAGGTCAAAGATGGTACGCAAAGTGGAGCAACCATGGAGAACCTTGAGTCGATGGTGCAGGCCTAGCTGGATGACCCAACAGAGGTCTTTGTTAATAAGAACCCATTGATGTATTGGTCCAGGAAAATGGCTCTATGGCCACTGATCACCAACCTGGCTGTAAATTATTTGTCTTGCCCACTCGCAAGCGTGTCTTCTGAACGTGTTTTCAGTGCTGCTGGTGCCATTGTAACTTCAAAAAGGACCCGCCTCTCGGCCAAAAATGTGGAGAGGTTAACACTGATCAAGTTGAATCAGCACTTCATACCACCAGGTTACAAAGTACGTGAATGCACGCAGGAAGAAGAGGACACCGACTTAGGTTATGAAAGTTCTTCTCTGTTACCTGACCTACTCCTGTCTCAATTCATGGAGTTTGAGGACGAGCTCTGTAGGAAGGTGGATATATGACTATGGTTACCCCCAAATTTTTTGCCTGGTGTTTAGCTGGTTTTTGACATAGTTGGCCTGGGATCCTGCTATTCAGGGCCCCAGGCTGATTGCTCTCTCCTTCAAATGGACTCCATGTACCTTAGGTGCATCTGCAATTGGAACTGGCTCACCTTATAGGCCCCTGTAACAGTGTACCATAGGTACTGATGGAGTGAGCTTTAGAAAATATTTTATTCTAGCTCGTGATGTCATACTCTCATAATTTGAAATAATATATTAATGAGCTGTTGCATGATTTGTTTAATTAACACAACCTAGATTACGTTTGCACCACACATATACACAATTACATGTGCTCTTGTTGCATTTGCAAGTCTGTTTTTGTAACACATTATTAATATTGTCCTGTTTGTTATGTCTGTCCTATTGTCTTTGTCACTATTAATATGCAGCTGATCATTCATGGCATGTGCTTTTATATGTGCTTATATGTATGTCCTATGTTGTGTTTGTCTGTCTGTGTATCATTTAATCATCTTTTTACTCTTTCAGAAACATAAAGCTGGATTACATGAAGAATGGTAGTTATTTTATGTGTTGGTTTATTTGTTTGCTTTTGCTAAATGTCTTTTATTAGTGGGTTAATTAATATTTAGCAAGGGCTGGGTGGTACAGAAGGGTTTGCTTTACCTGAATTAATTATTCTTTTGTGTTTGTTTAAATATTAGTTTTTCTGGAAAGTGACGCAAGTTAAAAGTGGCGCAGTGACGCAATCAGAAGTGGCGCAGAAAAGGCCTGCTGTTGTTGAAAGCCACATGAGAAACCCATATTTTGAAGTGGATGATAAACTTTTATTCTGAAATCACTAGAAAATGAACTGCTAAAGTCAACTCTGTGGAGTGGGTTTGGATGTGCAACGGAAAGCTCAGAACGGTCAGGCTCAAGGTTGAAAGGAAGAGACGTGACAAGATTTTGTATTGCTTGAACATTTTTGCTACAAAATGTAGCAGACTAACGAACTGTCGCCAGGACTCTATGCATTAACAATGGCTCTGTGTAAAGCCTGATCTCGTGGTGGAAGATGTCACAGTTTACTGTGGCGTGAGGTGATTCAGCCAATGGAGAGCCAGAATTCAGCTGTTGGAATGTGAAAAATAGTTAGCTCAGCTTAATTTAGGGTATAAGAATAGGCTTTAGCTGCAAACTTTTGGCTTACGCTCTTGATTCCAGAAGGACGTGTTCTGCTGTCCGATGATTACACGTAAGGAAAGTAACCTTTTAAGACTTTGTTTTTCCAGGCGATGAGGGTAGAGACAGAGAGTTAGTTAGGTTTTGGAAATGCTCTTTTTCACTTATTTCTGCTAATGAATAATATTATCTTGAATTAAGCTCTCTTTATAAAATGCTGAATAAAACTTATTTATGACTATTTCTAATGCTTGCTTAATAAAGTTCCAAACCTAAGTTTTCTTGAATATGTTTTAATAAAGTTTTAAAATGACAAGCTGGTCTTGTTTATTGTGAATGTCTTAAACAAACATATAGTATCCATTAACCTCACTCTCTATGTTTATGGGCCTGGTATTGATTGGTAAGTGTGATAGTGGATTGTGTCATAATTTATAAAGAATTTTAGTTTTTGGGCTTCATCAATTTGGTAGCATCAGACGGTTATATGTTGTTTTTGACATGCATGTTACATATATGTTAGTATAGTCATAGGATTAATGTTTAACATATGTTGAGTTTTTGAGTTTCTTGATTTTGTCAGATTGTTATATGTAGTATGTAATCTTTAAGGGTTTTTCCAGCTGTGAAAAATTCCTGGTATGCCATGGCAAGAGTAGTGTAGCTAGAAGAGTTACACAGTGCATTTGTCTGTTTCAAAATTTGTGGTATAGAATATATCACGTGTTGTGGACGTACAACACAAGTTTTGGGACCTTAGATTGAATGGTTGAATGTACAGTGAGGATTGCCTATGAAATTGTAGCATTAAGCAGAGGGACCTGGTGAGCCTGTTTTAAAGCTTTCTGTGAAAAGAGTAGTAGGATTTATTCAAGCTTGAGTGAAGGGTGAGATAGCGTCGTCTATTCTTATCAACGCTTGACGTTTTCTGTGGTTGGTTCAAGTCCTGCCAAGAATTTGTGTGTGTATGATTAGGGTTTTCTTGTTTGAAAGTGTGTGAATGGTTTGTAAATTGAAGGGTAGGGTAGGAATTACTCTATTGGCAATTGAGACTATTCTGTGAGAATAGCGTTGTCTATTCCACGCTGAGAATACTTGAATGAATGTATATAAAACTATCTCTTTGTTTAGAGAAGCAGACAAATGGTTTCCTTTATGTAGTTATTAATTGCGCTTTTAAAAAGTAATTGGAAAGTGTTTTTTAAACCCTTCTGGGTAAAGTTAAAGTATTGTGAAGTGTTTTGCGCTATTTAAATGCATTTAAAAGAATTGCGCGTTATGTAAATTCATTCAAAAGTGCCCTGATCGAAAATTGTGAAGGAGGGGCTATTTTAGGAGCGAGAAAGTGTGGGGAGAGACTGAAGCTGCAGCGGCCGTGTACGTCATAGCCCCGCCACGCTCTAATTGGTTAAGGCGCCTGAGGCATCTCAGCAAAGCAGCGCTGTGATTTGCTAAGCGCGTTTCATTGATTTAGAGTGGTCACGCAATGATCGGTTGATGCGCGTTACCACAGTTATCCAAGTTGTTTACAAAATTAAATGTCCCCGCTTTGGTTTTCTTTCTCACTAGCTACAGCTGCGAGTATTACAGCTGATGTGGTAACGGCCGGTGAGCGTTGTGCGTAGTGTTGTCAGCTCAGCTCATTTTGTAAGGGAGGGGCTGAATTAGGAGTAATAGCGTGTGGGAGAGCCTGCAGCCGCAGCTGCTGCGTGTGTCAGAGCCTGCCGCGCTCTGATTGGTTTATGCCCCTGGACTGTCAGAGCAAGCGCTCTCATTGGTTAAAGCGCGATTAAATACAAATATTTCATTTTACTCATTGCGCTATTTAAGAAAGCTTGACCCCCATCCCTACGAGCTTTCTGCATTTATGCTCCCGTGGCATTTTAAATAAGTGAACCCCTTAACAACGCCTAACTACAAGTGCTCTTCTCGAGCCTATTTTATATATTGCTCGCTTGTTTGTGGTTAGCCGGTAGATTGCGCATTGTGAAGGAGGAGGGGGCTGCTAAGAGCGAGTGGGAGAGAGAGGAGAGCTGTCAGCTGCAGCGGCTGTTTACGTCAGCCGCCGCGCTGCCATTGGATAAAGGGGCTGACGCGTCATACACGGAGCCGCGCTCTGATTGGGCGAAGCTCCGTGTTGTGCGAGGTCTGAAGCTCTGTGCCAGTCAAGAGAGGAGAGCCGCGCTCTCATTAGGCGAGGCTCCGGCGAGGCCTCTGTGTACTATTCTTATGCTACTTCCTTGGCCTGTGTGTACTTGGCCTGCTTGCCTTGCTCGACGAAGGGGGCGCGCTGTGATTTGTTGAGGTCCTGGCGCATCATAGAAAGGTTGCGCACCCATTGGCCATTGACACGCAGTGTCATACAGGGGCCGCGACCTTATTGGTTGAAGAGGCGAGGCGAGGTTTTCCATTATATTGCAGGTCCTGAGTGTCAAGGAGGAGCTGGTGTGACGTGTGCAGTCACATGAGAGGAGCCGCGACCTGATTGGTCAAAGCTTCGTGTAGATAGGCTTTCTTTTCTCCTTTGCAAGGGAGTGCTGGTGAGCGCTGATAGAGAAATAGCGCTACACTACAAGAATTGTTAAAATTTCAGATTTGAAGGGCTGGTTTTGGTTGAGAATTAATTAGGTTATTGCTCGAGTGAGCTGTGCACTGATTGGCTGACGACGCTGCAGTGTCACAGAAAGGTCGCGTTTGGATTGGTTGGAGCTTTGTGACCAGGATTGGTTAAAAGCTCAAAGGGGATATTGCGGTTGGTTGAACATTGTAACAGCAATGTGCTGATTGGCTAAAACACTTGTTGTGCTGATGCACATTGTTTACCTTTTGCCGAGTATTAAATATTATACGCTGGTATTGCCAAGAGCTTCATTTTAAATATTTGATCATTTTTAATTTTACCACAACATTGGGAAGTGGAATTTACTATTAATTAGTGAATAACACAGCAAATATTTTGATTAAAACAATAGCAGCAAAAGTGATAGAGCAAGGACATTGGTAATATTAATTAGCACAAAATTTAGTAAAAATAATTGCCATTAGGGTTGCAAATAAAATTATAGTATTAACAGCATTGTACATTAGAAAAGCAAGCACATTTAGGATTACTTTTTTACAGGTATATGTTGCAGAAGTTGTGTAAGTGAAAAATAAGTACATTTAAAACACATGTGATTGTATGTTGGTATTTATTGTTGTAAATAAATATTTTGTGTTGCTATTGTTTTTTGCAAATTTATGTTTTTCTTTCCAGGTTTATTAAAATTAGTGATATAGGTAAATTAGGAGTTATATTAAATTGATCAGGTTATAAAGTTTTACTTCACCTGACCTTGTCAAATTAATTAATTAATTGATCAGTGAACGCTATTAGGCCAATTGAGTGAACGCATTTACTAATTGAGATTAATTATTATTAAAGGTAAATATTTTAAAACATGGATAATTATTATTTAAAGACGAAGAAAATGTTTTTCTGCTGTCAGAAAATGGAAAATATTTTCAAACAGGTTAAAAGGGTTGTTGCTACATGTGAGAGCAAATTAATGAATACACAGGTGAGTAATGAAGTAACTAGTAAGCATAATAAAAACACAGATGCTACCCCAAAAGAAATAATTTTTAATGAAAATCCAATTCCTGAATTAGCGAATGTAAATAATAAACTTGTCAGAGAAGAATTAATTGATCATTGTAAAAATGATGTTGTAAATACAGATCAGGATAAAAATTCAAGCAAATGCCCAGAGCAGATTAATGTGTCGTCAAGAGTCCCAGTTCAAATTAATAGAGTCCCAGTCCATACCTCTTCTCAAGGTGTCACAACAGGTAGGTATGATGAGATGCCTAGTATTTCTGAAATTAATATTCCTGATCATGTAAGTTCTACAAATGATTTATTGGAGCAGTTAACGTCAGACATGGAAGCAGTGACAGTTCCTGTGGTAATCGGACCTGTTCCCCCAGTGCTTAGAAAAGATGAAACTAGTCCCACAGCTTTAACGGTCCCAATTCAAAAGTTTGCTGAAAAACTTTATTCTAATGTACTTGAAAATGAGTTAATATTGATTCCAACTCAGCAAGAGAGAGTGATGACTCTAGTTTCACCTAGTGAAAACACTGACGTTGACCTGACACAGCCTGGTGAGTATAAATTACTGGATAATACAATCAGTACAGACAGATTAAAAAGATTGCAGGATGATGAGGACATTGAAGGATTGAACAATACAGGTAGGTTTGCCTCTGCCCATATAAAAGATTTAATTTGGGCTTTGAGAAAAAGGGGTAGTCTGAATAAATGGAAAACAAAATGGACAAAGAAAAAAGAGAAGGAAAAAGCGACTTTAGTTTTTGTAGGAGGGTGTAAAAATTCACAGATGCAGAATGAGATAAACCAGCAGCAACAGTTACTGAATGAACAGCTACAAATTCAGCGACAGGTGGTGATTCAGCAGAATGAGATACTTCCGCCGCCATTTTTAAATCATGTTAATGAGCAGAAATACAATACAGATACAGGATTCAGTGGAGTCCAGGAAAACACACCAGATCCAATTAAAATTGCAAACAAGCAGGGAAACTTATTTCCTAATGTTCCACAGTGCAAGATGAAGTCAGAAGCAATTGAAGGAGTTAATCCTGTTATTGAAACATTCATTAAGCAGAGTGTACTGAAAGAAATTGAAAACAGTGAGATTAACGAGATAGTTATCTCTTGTTGTCCAGTAGAGATCCTTTGTCAGATACCACATGATACTGAGTGGTATTGGGTCCCAATGCAGCCGGAGAGTCAAATAATTTTTGCTTTCAGGTTCCAAGAGAGAGAGAGAATTCTCAGACAGGTAACTATTGAGAGAATTAAAATGATTAAAGCAATGGAATTCCCAAAGACGGAAAAACAGGTAAGAATGTTCCTAGGCATGGTTGGTTACTGTTGCCAGTGGATTAGTGCTTTCTCAGTATTTGCAAAACCATTGCAGAGACTGACAAAAGCAGATATAAAAGACCCAATTGTCCTGACAGAAATAAAGCTCGAAGCCATTGAGCAATTTAAAAAGAGTTTGAGTGAAGTTTGAGTGAAGCTCCTGTTCAGGGCATGCCAGACTTCAACAAAGAATCTGAGCTTCTAGACCAAATAGTAGAGATAAAATGTGCTGGAGAGAAAAATGATCATGTCTTAAAAGGCGATAAGCACGCCGGTACCATTGTTAAATTTTGTGCTCAGGAGTGGGTTGCAATCAATGGGGAAAAATTCAATGAACATGTTTCAAGCATCCTCATACTAATCTTTGCAATTCAGATATGGCAGGAGTTAAAACAATTACAAGATGAGGCACATGTTGAGGAGAAAAACACATGGCTCAAAGAAGGTTGGAGACAGCGAGAGGAAGATGAAAGGGTTTACAAAGATGGTAGACCTAATATGCCCAATTGCATGATTGCTGACATGGCACAGATATACCATGGTCCAGGTCATTTAGCAAGAGATACAATGATTCAACTGTTCAGGGAAACATGTCTGACATGCCAGAAAAACAATCCAGATCAAAAGACAATTGAGAATTTGGGAACCATAGGCCGGAAGGGTGGTTCATTTGCAAAAATTCAAATAGATTTCTTTGAAATGCCCCAACATAACAAACTGAGATATGTCCTAGTCATCATTTGTTTATTTTCAAAATGGTTAGAAGCTTTTCCAACAAGAAAGAATGATACAGTTTCTGTATTCCATCAGTTGGGAACAGATATGGAAAAGGAGCAGGCTCATGATCTATTGCCAAAAGACTTGGTCAGAGCAAAGGCTCATCGGAGGAGAAACTGTCTAGTACCCAGGTGGCAGAAAGCAAGTCAGGTGACAACAGATACTGGATGGATGCATATCAGTAATACCCTTTGTGTACCTGAACCTGATAACACTGATGAAGTGAAGACACTACAACTGATTCAGACTCTGAAAAAGAAATTCCTGAAGAAAATCCAGATCTTGAAGATCGACAAGGTGGTCGACATCTGGATGATGATGTCAATGTGAATGTAACATTGAATGAAGAAGATCTAGAGATTGTGATTCTAGATTCAGAAAATGATGAAAATCTGCTAGAAAAAGAATCTCAAGAAAAAGAAGAAGATTGAGAAGCAGAAAATTCTGAGCAAGACGATAATCTAGTCCAGGAGAGTATTGAAAAGCAGAAGAGTAGCTCTGTGTGCCGGAGCAAGAATCCTGAAACTGGGAAGCTGAAGGTGATCCCTGAAGAAGAGGAAGAATTACCAAGTACCAGCTGTAAGGGTGATGTTTCTATCGGAGTGAAGCTGCTGAGTAAAGAAGTTCCTAGGTACAGATTTAAAGTCTCAGAAAATGATTCAGACAGGAATGATGAAGAGTCTGAGATAGGAAAATTCAGAAAAAGGGCTTGGAAAGCTGAATGTAAAGAAGGCAAGCCTAAGAAGAAACTCATGAGAAAAGGTGATGTCTGGCCTAAAGGTGATGTCTGGCCTAAAGATTTAAAGTACAAATATGAAGTATCAAGTCAGAAGAGTGATTCAGACAAAAAAGAGCAAGCTGGAGAAAACATTGAAATAATTACCAGGAAGAGCAAAAGACCATTGAGACCAAATGTAAAATACAAGTCTCCAGAATGGGCCTACATAACTATCACTCCAATAGTTGAGGAGCGCAGTAGCAGTCAAAATGGTGACAATGACTAGGTTTAGTTTTCTTTAAGTTGAGGTTTATTTTTGGCATAAGGCTGAAGAAATTTTGTTAGGGTGACACAAGGTCGAAGAAATTGTGTTAGCTGGAAACACTTTTATGTAAGACGCAAGGTCGAAGAAAACATGTTTTAGAATTTTGAAAAAAAAAAAAAAAAAAAGAGGGGGTATATACTATGTACTAATTTTTCAAAAATTTTCAAAAATTTACTTTTTGTTTTTTGTTTTGTTTTGTTTTATACTACTCAGATTGATATTTATTTTGTTGGTGTAATTCAAGATGTAGTTATGCAATTTTAAACTTAGTTACCTAAATTCATTGGGGGTTGGGGATTCAAAGGTGGAAAGGATCCAACTTAGCTGAATAAAGAAAGGGTAAAGGATATAGAATTAGTAAGATGTTAGACTCAATACTAATTATGAGATAGATGAAATTAGAGCTTAAATACTAATCCAGAGTAGGCCTGAAACATGTTCAATAGATAAAAAAAATTTATTAAAATTTTTGGGTGTTGTTTGGTGATTTTGAAATCACCAGATGAGGGAGTTGATGGAGCGAGCTTTAGAAAATATTTTATTCTAGCTCGTGATGTCATACTCTCATAATTTGAAATAATATATTAATGAGCTGTTGCATGATTTGTTTAATTAACACAACCTAGATTAAGTTTGCACCACACATATACACGCGGGAAACTAATTACATGTGCTCTTGTTGCATTTGCAAGTCTGTTTTTGTAACACATTATTAATATTGTCCTGTTTGTTATGTCTGTCCTATTGTCTTTGTCACTATTAATATGCAGCTGATCATTCATGGCATGTGCTTTTATATGTGCTTATATGTATGTCCTATGTTGTGTTTGTCTGTCTGTGTATCATTTATTCATCTTTTTACTCTTTCAGAAACATAAAGCTGGATTACATGAAGAATGGTAGTTATTTTATGTGTTGCTTTATTTGTTTGCTTTTGCTAAATGTCTTTTATTAGTGGGTTAATTAATATTTAGCAAGGGCTGGGTGGTACAGAAGGGTTTGCTTTACCTGAATTAATTATTCTTTTGTGTTTGTTTAAATAATAGTTTTTCTGGAAAGTGACGCAAGTTAAAAGTGGCGCAGTGACGCAATCAGAAGTGGCGCAGAAAAGGCCTGCTGTTGTTGAAAGCCACATGAGAAACCCATATTTTGAAGTGGATGATAAACTTTTATTCTGAAATCACTAGAAAATGAACTGCTAAAGTCAACTCTGTGTAGTGGGTTTGGATGTGCCACGGAAAGCTCAGAACGGTCAGGCTCAAGGTTGAAAGGAAGAGACGTGACAAGATTTTGTATTGCTTGAACATTTTTGCTACAAAATGTAGCAGACTAACGAACTGTCGCCAGGACTCTATGCATGAACAATGGCTCTGTGTAAAGCCTGATCTCGTGGTGGAAGATGTCACAGTTTACTGTGGCGTGAGGTGATTCAGCCAATGGAGAGCCAGAATTCAGCTGTTGGAATGTGAAAAATAGTTAGCTCAGCTTAATTTAGGGTATAAGAATAGGCTTTAGCTGCAAACTTTTGGCTTACGCTCTTGATTCCAGAAGGACGTGTTCTGCTGTCCGATGATTACACGTAAGGAAAGTAACCTTTTAAGACTTTGTTTTTCCAGGCGATGAGGGTAGAGAAGAGTTAGTTAGGTTTTGGAAATGCTCTTTTTCACTTATTTCTGCTAATGACTAATATTATCTTGAATTAAGCTCTCTTTATAAAATGCTGAATAAAACTTATTTATGACTATTTCTAATGCTTGCTTAATAAAGTTCCAAACCTAAGTTTTCTTGAATATGTTTTAATAAACTTTTAAAATGACAAGCTGGTCTTGTTTATTGTGAATGTCTTAAACAAACATATAGTATCCATTCACCTCACTCTCTATGTTTATGGGCCTGGTATTGATTGGTAAGTGTGATAGTGGCTTGTGTCATCATTTATAAAGAATTTTAGTTTTTGGGCTTCATCAGTACCCAGGGCATAGGTGTAGCCAAGGCCTACCAGTGGCTGCAGCATGTATTGTGCCACCCCTGTTTATCAAAACATGTTGAGTAAGGTGTCATACGATTTGGCATACTATCCCCTTGACAGTTCTGTCGACAGGGATAGCATTCCACCCTTCTAGAGGGACACAACATGTACATAGCCTTAACCCCGGTTAAAGTTAACCAGAGCCTCAGCATCACAAAATGGATGCTGCCACCACAGACACAAGTCTGACCTCCTGCTGCTCGGAGTCCTTCCAGCAAGGGAGGCTTGGACAAAGGGTTTCCTGCCTTGGGAGGTGCGAGCACCACCCCAGACAGAATTTTGTGTATTGGGTAGGACAGGGCTGAATAGAATCAGACATGCCCGGGGCACACAAGGTGTCCTCGTGCATAAGCCAGTCCAAACCGGTCCTGGGACTTTCCAGACCCAGGCCTGGCGAGGAATGGACAAAGGAAAGGGGGTGTAACCGCCCTCCTTCCTGGTCCCACCCAGAGGAGGAACCTAGCAGGTGATCCACCCCTCAGATTGGGAATAAGAGTGGGAGCAGTGCCATAGAACCTCAGATCATCCTGAAATCAACTTAAAACTAAGAAGATGCCGGACTTTGACATTCTGCTGCACAGAAGACTGACGAGCATCTCCCTTGTGGCCTAGGAGTGGCCACCCTGTGAACACAGGCACCACCCAGCAACTCGATGTCTGCTTTGCCGCCGCCTCCTGCTGGAGCCAGAGCCCAGAGTCTAAAGAGACCCAAACTCCCAAACTTCTCACCGCCCGATCCACAGTCCTTGCAAAGAAGGGACCCGTGGACGCATCGAGAGACGTGGGACCAGACATCTTGGAAGACCCCCGAAAAGCTGACTGCGCAGCACCCAAGGCACCCTCGACACTGTGCTTTGGGGATTGAGAGCCCCTACAACCGAGCAGCCCTTGCACTGAAGACCAGCTCCCCATCATCTCCACGATCTGCGTGGGGCCCTTTTGCATTGTGCCACTTGACGCGCCATCCTGGCCACTTGCCACGTTGTCAGCGGCCATCTTGGTGACAAAACCTACAATCTATACTGCGTGTCTGGTTGCTCCAGACTTGCCCTCACTCCTGTAAAAAGGAGCACCCACTCTGACCTTGCTGGTCTGAGTGATAAGCCTTTTTCACTTCCTGCGTGGCTTGCATTAGCCAAGGCCTGTTTGCTCCGATCAAGTTGCCGACACCGCCATCCGCTAGAGCCTTCCTGGGACAGATTGTGATCGACTCCTAGACATCCTTGACCTCTTCGTGTCCACGTGGCTGCTGAGAGAAGCTACACCTCATCGCCTGTTTGCACCCAACATTGTCTGGTTCCAATCTGGTTCCTCGGGAAGTCACTGGCTAGTGACTTTGAACATTATCCCCTCTGCTTTCAGGTCTTCACCACTTCAGATCCACCCTTGGATCCACCGGAACTCTTCACATCGAGCCGCCTGCAGCATCTTCAGCTCCAAGCACCATCGACCTGCGTGACGAAACCCGACACTACTTCGCACCTGTGCACCCGCTTCCTGTGGGTGAGGTAACTCAGCAACGCCGGTGTTCCCACACTGGTATACACCTCTAGTGCCTGTGTCTAAAGTTTCATTCTTATAGGTCACTCGGAAGGTTCCTAAAACACTAACTTTGTAACTTTTACGCACCATAGACAATGCATTGGTGAATGGGTGCACTTTAAACACTGCACCCGAGTCCCGCGGGCCTTTCCCGACTTAGTCACTGCTAGCCCCGATCAGCTCCAGCGATTCCCAAGGCCCTAGGCCTATTTCCTTTTCGATTGGTATCTCTTATACCACTTTCTTAATATATGGTTTGAGTGGCCACCCGCCCTCATCCATATTGTGCAACTTTTGTGTATTTAACTGTATTTTCTTTTAACGCTTGTGCTTCTGTGCTCATAAAGAGTATAGGGGATATTTGTAGTTAATAAATATATATATTTTCAATATATATCTGTGTGGTGTCCTTTCACCACACAGATGATGAAAGGACACCTGGTGAAAAAGTTTTCTACTTTTCAGCGATTTTGCTCACTTTTGTGTTTTCGAGGGGCTGCTTGGGGGGTCCTGGTGTTTGGGGGGGTTTGGGGGGTCTTGGAGCAATGCTGGGCATGCCTAGTTTTGGCTGCAAGTGGTTTGAAGAAAATCCATGGTGGGAAAGGGGCGATTTGGCCTAGTTGAAGAAAGCGTTTGACACTATTTTTAACTTAGGGCTCGTTAGAGTTAGCAGGATTGCATGTGTTTGGGGGTGTTCGAGATTTTGGCAACTGGGTTCTGGGGTCTACTTTAGGAGCACTTGTCGAAAAAATGTCTTATTTTGGTTGCAAGTGGTTTGGAGAAAATTTCAAAGTACGTTTTGTCACCTTTTTCCACTAGGCCTCAGACAGGTAGCAGTAATGCACGTTTTTTGGGGCCTGATTGAGGGTCTTCTACATTTTAGGGACTGGGTTTAAGGGTCTGGGAGCACTGCATCAACTGGATTGATCATGAAGAACAGACTCCTCCTACACGTGGCAAATGATTGCGCTGCTGTGTCCTTCACCTTCAGTACTATTTCTTGTAGTAGTAGCCAATGTCAAATTCCAGTCAAGTAGTAGTTATACTTTCAATACTTTAGCATTTGTAAGGCTACATTATGGCACTGTTCTAGTGTACTGTCACATGCTATAGTATCTATCGTACCGTTCTAATGCTCCGCTCAGGCCAATCAAGGTTTCATTTTCTTTTTTTTCATGTGCTGCAATTGCCACTGTGTACCACCACTAGTACCACCGCAATGATGCCATTTCATCCGCCCAGGATTGCCAACCTTAATCACCATGTGCCATGCAGCCAGCCCTGTGCCTAGCCCTATTTTCAAACACGAATTACAGGTAAGATAAGCGTTTGTGTGGAGGAAGAATAATGGAGTAGTAGGAGAGACGGGAGACTGACGGTAGTACTAGTAAAGTCCTAGGACAATTGAATTCACTAACTCTGTGAGAGGCACTTACTTTTGTAAACATTTGGGCAATTACTTACACAATTTGAATCAAGAAGCCACTTAAGTTTCAGGAAAAAAAACTTACAGTTAAACCCCCCCCCCCCCCCAGCCTCAACTGCAGTAAAAACGCGTATGCTATGTTTAAGTTGAAAGTAATAATTATTTATATCCCTAACAAAAATAAACTTTCCCGCAAGACCCGACCCGACCCCCCTACCTAACCCCAAAGAATGTCCGTGAAATAAAAAGTCCCCAAAGTCCAAAAAACCCAACTCTCAATTCCCACCCCCCAAAAGTCTTTAAAAAAGGGGCAAGGGACAGTCTCTCCTCCTCTAATGCCGCCAGCGGTGTACTTTTTTGGCCAGGTGGTCATGCTCCTTGCAGAGGTTCTTGAGCAGGATTTTCTGTTTTCTTCTGCTCCTGCTTAAGGTAGAACACCTGCTGTGGGGGGCAGCTGATTTTTTGGCTTCTTGGCGGTGGCGGGTGGCTGCGGTACCACGGCTCCGTACCACTGGAGGCCTGCGCTAACTGGCTGACCCAGGGAGCGCGGAGGAGGATGCAGCTGTCACTGTGGATGTTGTGGAGGTCGACTGCGTGTCCTCCTCCTCCAGGGCCACCAGCCGCCGATATTCGGTGACAGTCGCCTCCAGTTTCCGTTGCCGGGCCCGTCTAGCCAGCTCCTTCTGTGACAGTTTTGAAGGAGCATATATATGAAGAAAGAAAAACATAGTCTGTAACCAATACTCTTTAAGAGTAACACTAAATAATTCAGCAGAAAGTTGTGTCACAGTAGAACTAGCAACTTGCAAGCACAGTACATAACATTTGTGGTCTGTATCTATCTAACCTCCCACTTCTTCAGCCTTGCTCTAACATTAGTGGGAGTTTCTAGAATCAATTCTACGAGCAATATGGACTCACTACATTAGAGTCGACTATGACAGTACACCAGTCTTATTCTTCTTCTTCTCTCTTCTTTAGCGAAATTGGTACGTAAATGTCTGGAAGCCGGCATAATGCCAGCGCAGTCAACTTGCACCTGAGAAAAACAGTAGTATTTGGAAAAATTACAACTTCTTTTCCTTGCCTTCCCTACACTGGAACGGACGTGCGGGTGCAGTGTTACATGCTCTTCAAAGTAACACTTAGTTCATCCAGTGACCGTCTACTCTCTCTACATACACATATGCTATCTATGAATCAGATAGTACCATGATCCAGGCATCCATCCATTCAAAGTAAATGTCAATCATTCTTCTTAATGTCTCAACTGGACAAACTTTACTTTTTCTCACGGGAAAACAACATTTTCATTTTATTTTGGAAACCGCAAGCCATGCATCTGTGCTTGACTTGCATTTGAATTTCAACCAAAGGATATATTGCGCACACATACAGTTTCTGTTTCACCCACCCAGGCAGTCCTCTTCCCTTTCTCCTTCCACCCATCCTTGCTTCATCCTTCAACCAGGCATGCATCATATTCCCCGCCACCTCGAGCAGCATTCAAAAACACGTATCATTCTTTGCCAGTCATCATTACTTTTAACTTGCTCGTCCTTCCACACTTACTTACACCCTTCTTTCCCTTTTCGTTCATCCCATCCATCAAGTTCATCTCTGATCTGACTTGGATTCTCAAAAAAAATTTCACAGCTGAGTTGAAGTCATTTTAGAGGAGGCTACTACCTGGTTGATAAAAACTTAGTTCTAAATTTGTAAGTCTTCTTAACAGTATAGTATACTTGTACTGTACAACATATACACCCGTGCAGAGAGCACACTCTGCAGTCTGCAATCTCAATAAGTAAGGAATATAATAGCTTACCACTGTCCGACACTACCGTGGCAACCCCCACAGCAGTTTCCGCTGGCTTTTGCACCGCCTCCGCCCCAGGAGTGCCCACCTCCGCGCTGTCCCCGGCACCGGTGCATGGTTGTGCCGATGTTCCGCCTAGAAAAAACATTTTAGATTCTTAGATGCCATATACACCACTCTCTAGTATTTTGTCTAGGAATGAAAAAATGTCACTACGACTACACAAACAAATTTAATAATTTGTGACTGTCTAATCAAAACTAATATTTGCCCTTTTTTCAGGGAAGGGTGTTGTCTTGCTACACTTTTTGGCACAACTGATGAATGCTTGCTTTTTGACACGCACCATTTTTCTCATAACAGACAGAAGCTTCCCTTCTAAGACCAAGAATAAGAGCAAGATCAGATCATCATCACTAGGACGGAGTCAGCAACAATTCAGCACCACAAAGAAGATTTGAAGTTCCAACCAGGTGAGGGCTCCCCACAATTAATGTGTGAAATCACTAAGCACTTTTCCATTTTCAATCCACCGTTTATGTTGTATGATGAACTTGATTTTAATAAATGTTTTTACTTTTAATAAAGCTTTAAAACTTACGTAGACTGTGGATTTTGGTCATGAGTGAGTGAGCGAAAGGGTTTGCAATTTGCAAGCATGAGTCCGTGGCTCTGACAGTTCTGGACTCTGACACCGTAGTCTTATGTCCTGGGTTGGATAATCATCATTGGGGAACAATCATCAATGAATTAGGGAGCTAAATGACTCTGCCACACTAGCTAGTCAGTAAGGAGATTGGGGGTTCAAATTCTGTTATGACTGAGGTATGTGGAAAGTCTAACTGCGCCTATTATAATTGATAAACAATGCACTATTTAGTGTCCATATTTCTGTTTGTGCAGAATTGTCCCTGCAACAATAGTAGTATGGATTGTCCTCCTATCCAATCAAAAAGTAAATTAGTATCGGTGGTCAATGACATTTTTTTGTTGGGAATTGTCAAAGCATAAACGTTTAGAAGACTTCAAAAGACATTATGGACAATCCAGAGGACTGCAACTCAGAGCATAGAGCTATTGCTGAATAGAATGGGAGTTTTGTTTAACACCTTTTGCCTACTGTGCAAGCTTAGTTAGCTACACAGACAGACTAATAATAATAATCTAGTAGTACCACAGGGAGTCATAGTAAAGGCAGGATAAGAATTTAGAAACAGTCTACAAGAAGATCAAAGACGATTTAGAAAAAATCGAATGAGGAACGTTAGTAAAAAATAGGTACTCTAAAAGATAGGAAGTATAATTATTAATATTAACATGAAAACTTACTGGGGCCAGCAGAGGAGCCCTCGCCGGACCGATCCTGGCCTTCCTGTTCCTGCTCCGCCGGTGCCGCTACCTCCTCCTCTGTCCTCTTGCCCCTGGGGGGAGCTGATGTACAACATGAAAGAAAGACCCAAACATGGATGATTGCTGTCAACCAAATCAAACATTTCAAAAGAACAATAACAAATTATTTCGGGGAAATAGCAAATAGACAACAAATGCACTACATTTATTGACCTATCTGATGTGGTCTACTAGGATATTAGTATTGCTGGATTCGCTGACCGTCGACTTGGAAAGTTATGTAACTCACTAAACCAACTACAAAAAGGTTCGACTTGGACTGGCAGGAAGCACTCCGCAGCACACAAAGTGACAGACAAAGTCCATTGTGATTGCAGACCAGTGAGAACACTAAAAAGTATGTTTTCTACTACATAAACAGTCATTAAAATACTCAAACTATCAATCCACCACCACTATCTCTTCTTAGTGGCAGGTGTACAAAGGAAGGACTGGACTTGAGTCTCTAGGGGCAGATTTACAAGTCCCTTGTGGCTCTTTTGCTCTGTCGTTGCGTGACTTTTGTGACGCAGCGGCAGCGCAAAAGATGCCCCATGGTGCGGGGTATATTAACAACGTGACGGATCTGGGAGATGCCTCACGTTGTAAAGCCCTGCGCCATCAGGGGGCGTTCCGGCGCAAGGGAGGGCGTTCCTGCGCAGGAACGCCTCCTAAAAGTGGCTGAGTGAAATCTACAAGATTTCACTCAGTCACTTTTAGGCCAATGCTGCGTCACTCAAAACCCTGCGCCTGCTTGAAGCAGACATACGGCTTGACGCAGCATTGGGGAGATAGGGCACCCCAGAGCATTGCTGGAGCTGCGTCGTGGTTGTGACGCAACTCCAGCAATGTGCCGCCTTTAGGGCACAGATGGGTGATGCTTCAGTGTCGTTTTTGCCCCATGGTGGGCCGCATTGTAAATTAATTTGCAGGGATGCGCCAGTAATTGTAAATCTGCCCCTTAGTGTCTAGCATTATGCAGTTCTGTAAAGTACACTCATACATAATTACTCAGGCCAATGAAATGAGCACAAAATCGAAAACAAATAAGCATAGTAGCACCGCCACTGAGCAGGAGAGCAGTGCACCTGAAATGCAATCACAGAAGATTTTGAAACATAATTTACCTACAATGTAATCGGCAGCATTATTGCTCTTTGGAAAAAACAAAAATTTGCAATATGATAACACATAGAGCAGGAGAAAACAGAGTAGTGATTAAATAGCTATGACTACTAAAGCGCCAGGATGCCCTTGGTGGTGACAGGTCGCGCTATACAAGTATGCCACAATACAATACAATACTACTCACCAAGCCCGGGGATCTCGACGCCTAGCAGGTCGAGGAGGTCGTTTCACGGTCCAGGAGATCGGACCACCGGTGCGTGGCCTGGCTGTAGGTGCGCCGGACCCGAGAGTATTTATACATGGCCTGGCACACCTTCTCCCACAGCTTCCGACGCTCCCGGAGCCCGTACCCGCTAGCGATCCTGCCGCCTGCAACAATGGTCTTGGGGAGGCCGCGCTGCACATAATAAACCAGTGCGGCCACCTCCTCCACGCTGAAGATCTCCTGGGCTGTGACTTGCTCCCCCCTCAATCGCCTGCATGGGAGCCGGGAACGGGATGCGGGACCCTTCCCCTTGTCAGGCTGCTTCCCAGCTCCCTTTGCCATGGTCTGAGCAGGAAGGTAAATAATAAATAGGAAAGAGAATAGGGAAAAAGTAAAGAAAAGAAAAGAGTTTAAAAAAGTAGTTTTAAATTAACCAAAAGTAGAAGAAAAGACAAAATATAGATCTAGTAAAATAGAGGGATAGATAATAAGTAAAAAAGATCAAAAAAAACTTCAAACAAGCAAAGGATGGCAAAGATTGAAGCTGGATAGAAAAAGCATGCCCAGAACCATAGCAATGAATGAAAAACAAGATGGCCGCGCCCATTGAGGACCGCGTGGGTAAGTTTGCGCGATATTTCCCCAGCGATTACGCAAAAACACAAGCAAACTCGTAATAGCGCGCCGCACACAATGCGAGATTGCCAATAGCGCCCGAAAACGGAAATACGCAATGCGCACAAGATCGCCGCGCCCATGTATGACCGCATGGGTAACTTCGCGGTCGGTGCGCTGCAAGCGGCCCGCAAATACGCAAAAAAACATGCCAAAAAAAATCTGCAAATTCAGGAATTTTGCGGATTGCGAATTCGCTTTTGCACAAATTCGCGGACCACAAATTCGCAAATTTTGCCCATACTTAGTCGAGATGGGCTTCGGTGTAGACCAGCACGGTCTGGGGTGCTTTACCTTTGTAGGGAAGCTGGAGCAATCCAGGAGCAGCGAGGAGAGCAAGTTAGATTTAAAAGGAGATCTTCAGGGGGCTCACTATCCAATGGACTAGGAACCAGGAAGACGCATCGAGCTGAAATGCAGGAGCGGGACCCACGGGAGACTCGTGGAGTGTGGAGGCTTGAGCTTCAGTGCAATTGGTGTTCGGGTCGGGGGCTTCTCGTACCCCCAATGCACAACTGCGAGTTACCTCAGGAGTCGATGCAGTTAGCAAAATGCAGGTTGTCCAGGATTCTGGTGCCACAACTCTTGTGTCCGCCACGGGTCTCAGATTTGCTGGGATCATCGAGCAGCGTCACAGATGTCTGGAAGTCTATGTCCTGTGTCGCAGAGTCTACGGGATCTAGCGGGAGCCTCGACAATGCAGACCAGCAAAGTTGCTGTTAGTGCCTGTTTGCACAGGATGGTCACTCCTTGACAACAAGGAAGATGTCTTCCATCTTCCAGTCGAAATGGAATGTCAAAGGTCCAGGATATATGTTTCATGAATTTCGTCCAGGGTGATCTAAAGTCCTAGGGACTGGGATCCTATACTTATACTAAGTTTAGCACCATCGCTGCTGGTCTTATTCCTCTCCTGTGCTGGGCCATTATAAAAATGGGTGTGGTCATGACGAGCTCAGCTCATCATGAGCACAGGATCATTGTACTGCATGACGAGCTGAGCTTGTCATGAGCACCGAAGAGGTTAGGGGCTGGACTAAGTTTAAGGTCCCTCCTATGGGTGGACCTGAGGAGGGGGTGGTTACACCCCTTCTCCTTTGTCCAGTTTTGTGCCAGAGTGGGGCTGAGTGCCCCAGCAACCGGTTTGAACTGGGATATGCATGAAGCACCGTGTGTGCCCCAGGCAATGTCTGGAAAGCATTCACTAAATGCAGCCCTCCCTGCCCCAATACACTAAAGTCCTGTCTGGGGAGGTGCTAGCACCTCCCTGAGCAAGAGACCCATTGTCCAGGCCTACCATGCCGGAGTTTCATCCAGCAGCAGTAGGGAAGGCTTGTGTCTGTGGCAGCAGCATCCATTTTGTGATTCTGAGGCTCTGTTTAACTTTAACTGGGTGTATCAGTAACTACATATCTTCTCCCTCTAGAAGAGTGGAATGCTACACCAGCCGCCAGGACTGGCAGGGGTGTAGTATTCCAAAGTGTTTGACACTTTACACAACATGTTTTGATAAAGCCAAACCAAAGTTAGCATTAACCGCGAGGATTATAATGCACTTAAGAGTATATGGTATGGCTATATCATACAACAGCTATAAGGAGATGGTTCCGAAAGCTGCAGAGTAGCTCAGCTCAAGCTAGGGCACCCTCTGACATAAAACCAAGCACTCTGCCTTCAGGATGATTGTTAAGGCCTGCTATTGTAAATGAATCTAGGACCCTAGTGTAATTTTCCAGATTCATGCCCTTATATATGTATAAATTATCCGATCCTTACATAGGGATATAAATCATTACCATATTTACACTGAGCCTATGCAGCTCAAATACGGCATGGCTACTTCCACTAAGTTCCGAGAATCAACAACGATTTCTTAGAAAAACCTGCCTTCAGCAGCTAGGGACTTCCCCTCGCCTGAATACTAATTTATCTAGGAAATCATGGAGTTTTCATAGAACTGGGTCTTTGAGTGACGTTATTAAGTCAAATCATATGTCAAACTCGGCCCCTTCAAAGTATAAATATGCCTACATTTACCCAGACAAACACACAGTGGTTTGGAGCAGATGGACTAATTACTTGCCCGATGCCCTGAAGTAGCAAGTGCCGAAGGAAGTCGACCCTCCAGCTGACACACTGAGAGACGCTTTCTTTTCTCTTGCCGAGAAATCCAGCTCAGTGTTTCCATACTAGCCTTGTAGGGTGCTGGGAAATCGAGTCCTTAGAGAGAGATACAAGACCTCCTTCATTCTAAAACCAAGGTACAGAGGTGATTAGACCCTTAGAGAATTCTTGGATAGATCCTTGGCAGAGAAATACTAAACTTAAGCTATTCCTCACTTACTTCTTCCCTTGTACTAGACTTAGGTTAGGTACACTGGCTAGGCGTATTTTAGAATCACAAGTTGAGTACTTTTAGTCATTATTTTATTACTGTATGTATTTTATACGTTTTAGGCAGCTTATGGCTTAGAAACCATATCATGCTTTTACACTACTACTTTATAATACTTTTCGTATTATATGCCCTGTACTTTATAACCAGTATCACGACTGTAGCAGTACATTTCTTATGCTTGAGAAAGAATACTGTTCAATAAATACCTTTTATTGAAAACGCCTGTCTCTCTATTTTCTCACCACCTCTGGTGAAACGAAGCATGCACGATTGACTGAGTAAAATAGTTATCTATTGTTTCCGCGACTCTAGAGATTGATTTCTTATTCTTGGGAAACAAAGTTGTCATGTTTATGCGGTTGTCAGAAACTAATCTCTTCTTGTGAATTCGAGAAAGTTTCTGACCTCTGAGTTAGCTGGCACTCACAATTAAGTTTAATATATACGAGAGAGACCTAGTCAACCTCAGTCCTACGTCTAAACTATATTATATGTTATTCCAATGTGCAGAGCCTATTGGGAATATAGGAACTACACTACATGGCGCCCGATGTTTGGTAAGGCGATAATTTAGCGCTAGATACTACAGTTACTCAGTTGTGCTTTCACACAGACCCCTTTTTTTCCAGTACAATACTCCAATAGACGTCTGGAGTGGGTAAAAGGGTAATATCTGCCAAAACTCCTATGTATTAGGTTTTGGTTTTTTTCAACGTTGAAGGATACAGTGTTCTAAAATATTGTGCACCTAATCTTTGTGTCCCCTACAACATCAAAATCACATTACCAGGCTCGGTCCACTAAGTAGAACAGGAGCTACATGGCCAGTACTATCCAGCTATACACCACATCCTGACATAGAAAATATGACAGGTCGAGAACTGTTAGCCCACCTGAAACAGTTAATTAAAATACATAGACAATTGGTTCAATATGTCATGCGGACCTTAACAGTCCAACCTACTGTAAGGATTCCACAATACACCCCTCACCAGGGGAACACAAATAAAATCACACCACAGACTATACAATCAGTCATTGGTAAATTGTGCGCAAAAAGGGAACAAATTCCGTTCTGGTTAGCTCAAAAAAATGACTCAAATTGAGGCAGTATTCCCTGATAGTACACCTCATGAGAAACACAGAATTCTGACAATCTGTTTACCAATGGGGATAGCACCACATGTGGAGGACTGTGACACTTGGGGTACAGTCTTTGCTCGAATCTACACAAAAACACATAGTGTACCGTCCATGGCGGTAATACCAGACGTTCTGAGACAGATTCAAAATGAATACGGTCCAGAACTGGCCTTAAATCTGGGTATGAAATTACTGAAAAATTTCAAACAGGTCTCAGCTATATTATTAGCTAAAATTAAAGGTGAAGCAGCATCCGTGGCAATCCGCCAAAAACTTAAAAGAAACAGACATAACAGACCAACCATATGAGCTTGCTAAAATTATTGAAAAATCTTATGAAGAATTAGGAAGAGATAGTTTGGGTGGGAAACAAGTAAAACCCAGAATTCACAAAAAATCCTAAAAAGGTGTTTATTAAAAATAATCTCACTACTCCTAAAAAGAAGTGGGAAAATACTAAACAGACACTTCCTAAAGAGAAGCGTTCTCAGTCCAGAGGAAGATCTCCCCAACGGGGAGGTAGATCTCCTCAACGGTAGCCCTCTGAAAAAAGGTATAACCTTAGAAATAGGGATACTTTAACCCTTTCGCTGCTGATGACGAGCTCAGCTCGTCATCACCCACGGGTGTCGTGTGCTGATGACGAGCTGAGCTCGTCATGGAAACAGCAAAATGGCAATTTGCAGCACAGGGCAAAAATCCCCGCAGCAGCCATGTGGTTAAGAAAACCTGATACTGATACTGATACTGAGACAAGATACTGATACACGTTCCTCTCGTACCTTTCAGACTTCCTCGCAGAAATCCGAGAGGAGAGGACGATCAGAACAGAAAGAGGAACGCGAGAAGTCCAAAGAAGAACAGCACGCTCCAAAAAATAAGAAAACTCAATTCACCAAACAGAAGGTAGCAAGCATAAAAATCAGACATGCCGAGGATCTTGAGGACACAACTCAAGAATGGAGAGTGGGCTCAGACAATGCTAGACAGTGCAGCAGAAGTCACCATAGTTCGCAAGATCTTGAAGAATCATCTGAAGACAGTGGACTTGAATGAATCCATTCAAGTTAAAACTGCAGACACCAGGGTTAGTGTACCCCACAAGTTATATGAAATAACACTCCGGATGAAGGGGGACATAACTAGAAAGAGCACTCTTTTGGGAGAAGCTCTCTAAGGGCTATGACATTCTTCTGGCTGAACAAGTCTGGCCACCTGAATTTGTCAGGGAGTGCCCACATGGCGAAGAGATAATTATGCCAGCCTTCTCAAATCACTTTCCAAGTGGATCACCAAATTTACTAATTGTAGAGTGGGCTGTATCCCAAAATTGCAAGATAGTAATATTACATTTTTATAATTCCTGGGACAGGACCAATGGTAAAGACCAGATAGGCGTACTGGACCACGTTCTTTTTCTATTCAGTCAAAATAAAAGTTACACTTACTTCTAGTTTATTTAATTAGGCGATTTTAACGTTCATCCATCTGGTGCTCCGTGTCTATTAGATGAACAGGAAGGCCAGCTAGGCATAGGGACCCCCCATTTTGAACACACTAAGTCAGGGGAGGCCCTGGAGGAGTTGCTTGCCAGTTATAATTTGTATGAAGCCTGTATCTCAGAGGGAGAGATAAGAACTGTTACGTTTAAGGGCTCTGACCCCGGTACCATTTTGGATTATGCCTTCATGACTCCAGGTATGTTACATAGGGCTGTGTTTTACAACGCCATAGTTTCAATTTACAGTGACCATAACCCGGTTTTGCTTAAGTTACTTTGGGAAGACCACATGGAACCTAAATCCCGTCCCGACACGCCCTGTAGATCAAGGGAGAAGACTTAAATGGGCCAATGTGGTTCCAGGGCACTTTATGGATGACTTACTTCCCACTATTGAGGGGTATATATGAACTTGAAAACAAAAGTTGAGGAGGGTCAAGGGGACTATGTTTAAAGACCTACCAAACTCCAAACCCCTAAGTCAGACTACAATAAACAGAAGAGAGTTGGAAGGTCTATTAGACAACGTAGCTGAGTCTATGTGTTGTCTGGCCAATTCATCTGGGCCTGGACTCACCACCCTGGTTAGAGGTCCTACATGACGAGGCTCCGCCAGATGGGTGGGCTGATAGGATTTCTAATACCTATTCGTGTCATGTGACCACTGGGCCTGGTCCAGTGCAATCCAAAAGGGTCACTTTATTAGGTCCTCATAGACTCAGCTACGTTGTCTAATAGACCTTCCAACTCTCTTCTGTTTATTGTATATATGAACTTGCCAGGACCGCTGCGCTTCTGCCCCAGAGATTATGGGGGCTTTCGAGTGTATTTGTGTTCAAATCTCGGGAGCATTGACGGCCAAGCCATCTCAGATGGTGGCTAAGAAACACAGATGGTTCGATACAAAATGCTCTAAAGCACATAAGGGGGAAACAACCATTACAACGCAACCATTACAGCGCACACCATTACAACGCACACCATTACAATGCAGGATCCGTTACAACGCATGGCTTTACAACGCATGACATTACATAGCAGATGCTATTACAACGCCTGCCATTACAACGTAAACATAGGTAAGTAATTTATTTTATTTAACCTTTTTTTATTACTAAAATGTTTAAAATAAATAAAATAATTTAATTAAAGTAATTTTATATATATATAGTTTGGATTTTGGGGTACAGGGGTATTTTTAGGGTTCAGGGTTGGGTTTGGATTTTGGGGTACAGGGGTATTTTTAGGGTTCAGGGTTGGGTTTGGGTTTTGGGGTACAGGGGTATTTTTAGGTTTTAGGGCTGGGTTTGGGTTTTGGGGTACAGGGGTATTTTTAGGTTTTAGGGCTGGGTTTTGGGTTTTGGGGTACAGGGGTATTTTTAGGTTTTAGGGCTGGGTTTGGGTTTTGGGGTACAGGGGTATTTTTAGGTTTTAGGGCTGGGTTTGGGTTTTGGGGTACAGGGGTATTTTTAGGTTTTAGGGCTGGGTTTGGGTTTAGGGGTACAGGGGTATTTTTAGGGTTTACGGCTGGGTTTGGGTTTTGGGGTACAGGGGTATTTTTAGGTTTTAGGGCTGGGTTTGGGTTTTGTGGTACAGGGGTATTTTTAGGTTTTAGGGCTGGGTTTGGGTTTTGGGGTACAGGGGTATTTTTAGGTTTTAGGGCTGGGTTTGGGTTTTGGGGTACAGGGGTATTTTTAGGTTTTAGGGCTGGGTTTGGGTTTAGGAGTACAGGGGTGTTTTTAGGTTTTAGGGCTGGGTTTGTGTTTTGGGGTACAGGGGTATTTTTAGGGTTCAGGGTTGGGTTTGGGTTTTGGGGTACAGGGGTATTTTTAGGGTTCAGGGTTGGGTTTTGTGTTTTGGGGTACAGGGGTATTTTTAGGGTTCAGGGTTGGGTTTGGATTTTGGGGTACAGGGGTATTTTTAGGGTTCAGGGCTGGGTTTGGGTTTTGGGGTACAGGGGTATTTTTAGGGTTCAGGGTTGTGTTTTGTGTTTTGGGGTACAGGGGTACTTTTAGGGTTCAGGGTTGGGTTTGGATTTTGGGGTACAGGGGTATTGTTAGGGTTCAGGGTTGGGGTTGGGTTTTGGGGTACAGGGGTATTTTTAGGGTTCAGGGCTGGGTTTGGGTTTTGGGGTACAGGGGTATTTTTAGGGTTCAGGGTTGGGGTTGGGTTTTGGGGTACAGGGGTAGTTTTAGTGTTCAGGGTTGGGTTTGGGTTTTGTGGTACAGGGTTATTTTTAGGGTTCAGTTTTTAAATAAATAATTTAAAATTATTAAAAAAATTATTTTGATTAATTTTATTATTTATTAGTTATAGTTCTTTAATAATAATAGTTCTTTTAAAAATAAACTATTTTATAAAATATATATATAAGTACAAATTAATTATTTAAAAATAATTTTATTAATTAAATTTTATTAAATTACATTTTTAAATAAAATAATATACTTACCTATACTTACGTTGTAATGGCATGCGTTGTAATAGCATCTGCTATGTAATGTCTTGCGTTGTAAAGGTATGCGTTGTAAATGTATTTGCATTGTAGAAATTGCGTTGTAACGGTGTGCGTTGTAAAAGTTCGCGTTGTAACGTCATACATCCCACATAAGGCGTTAATAGTAGCCCTAAAAACCACCCCAAGAGACAGGCTTTTGGTAGCCTCATTGAGAAAGGAATATAAGGCAAAAATCAACGAGAGGAAAAAGGAGATAAAAAATTTGGCCTGGGAAAAAAAACTACTGTCTACTGACATACTTCGCGATAGCTCTCAGTTTTGGGCTATAGTTAATCAACCCCTCTTTTCAGATGTGGACAACACGGTCTTGGATTGTGTTGTTCCGGACGATAAGTGGATTAGCCACTTTAGAGAGGTATATGGTGACAATGAGTCGGGCACCCTGAAAACGCCATGGTCGGCCGTGGAGTGTGCCCCCCTAACCTTTAATCAAGCCGAGGTCGAGAGAGCGATCTTGGAGACCTCCAAAAATAAAGCCCTGGGGCCTGATGGGGTCCTGGCTGATTTCTACAGGCATTCCCCCAAATTCTGGGCAGGGGTTCTAACTCATGTTTTGACAGCTGCAAATGAAAACATCTTCCCCAGTAGTTGGTCCACCTCAATCATCGTGCCCATTTTTAAAAAGGGGGAACGTAATGACCCAGGGTGTTACAGGCCCATTTCCCTCTTAGACTCTGCAATCAAGATCTTAGGCAGAGTCTTGTTATTCAAACTTAGAGGCAACATTGAGGAGGGCGGGGGCCTATCAAATATCCAGTACGGCTTCAGGGCAAAAAGAGGTACCTTGGACCAGTGTTCTAACCTTCACCTGTTAATATCGAAGTACACGGTTGCTAAGGAGGGGTCCCTGTTCTTGGCTTTCATGGACCTCTCCTCGGCATTCGATTTGGTGAACAGGTCAAAATTATGGGAAATCTTACTGGCATCCGGGATTGATATATCACTTGTAAATTTCATGGCTTCACTACATCAGGACCTGTTTGCCACAGTGCGGGTTACAAAGGAAGGTAGGTGCACCAATCGTTTTAAATCAGAGAGAGGTGTCCGTCAGGGCTGCATCCTGGCGCTCCTCCTTTTTACCATCTACATAAACGGTCTGGGTAAACATCTTGAGGACCTAGGGGGGGACGTCCTGCATGTAGGAGAAATCAACATCCCGGCTCTCCTATATGCGGATGATGCAGTCCTGATAGCTCGCACTGGGGTGGGCCTTCAGCGCTTACTGACAGCCTTCGGGGCCTTCATGCACCATCTTGATTTAAAAATTAATGCCAAAAAGTCCCACACGATGGTGGTGGGCCATCACAGGTCAAGGGGTAAGTCTAAATCCTTTTCCTGTAAGGGTGAGGCAGTGTCTAGGGTGACAGTTTTCCCTTATCTTGGGGTTAGTTTTGATGATAGGGGCTCATGGGGACCATAAATTAAGATCAAAAGCCTATCCCTGGCAAGAGCCTCCTCAGCCCTTCTAGGATTTGCAAACAGGTTAGGGGCCAGGCCCATGGAGGCCCTTTAAAAAATCTACAATTCCAAGTGCATATCCATTGTTATGTATGGGTCTTCATTGTGGGGGTATGTCTCACAGGATGTAATACAAATAGTGGAAAATAAATTCCTGAGACGCCTTCTCTCTGTCCCTCAGTCTACCCCTACCTTTTCCCTTCATGGGGAGGTGGGCCTAGACTGCGTTACCGATAAACTCAGACTGGCTCCTTTAATATTCTGGTTAACGACCTGGCTTAATGATGAATTAACCCTTAACCATGCCATTTTACGTGACGTGATGACACTGGATCGCATGAAGAGAATAGCCTGGCGGGAGTACTTGAGAAACACTTTTTTACAGCTAGGGCGCCCCGAACTTTTTACTTCCCCGTCCTATATTAAGAGGGAGGATATTAAATGGACCAAAGCAACTTTTATGGATAGGGCCAGATTGGCTCGGGAGGCGCAAGAATTGAATAAACCCGCTGTCAGATCACATTACTTGTTGCTGAGTTCCCCTTCCCTTGAGCCTTTTCTCAAAATTGTAACCGAGCCCTACCATAGACACCTGTTAATAAAATTCAGATTTAATTTAATCCATTATTCTTTAGGTATTTACCCTTCCTGGAGTAAACCGGAAGAGGGTCCACGGTGTAAATGTAATGATTTTTCCGACCAGGACACTATGCATTTTACTATGTTTTGCAGCTTATATTTGGATGCTAGAAAAAAATACTTGGCCCCAATTTTAAGAGAAGCGGCTTTGTTCAAGTTAGGCCGGCTCTAGTTTACTTAATGTCCCTGGCCAGCACTACCACCATATTTGGAGTAGCCAGCTTTTTGGTGGTGGCTCATAGAACGAGAACAAATTTGGCGGTATTGGGGGACCCTACCTAGCTCTCTAAACTGAATTCCAATCATTATTCTTTTGTACTGCCCTGTGTTTTAGTGTTGTACAAAATGTTTTGGCCTGCCTCTTGTAAATTTGTAAATTTATAAATTTATGAATCCTGTAAATTTTGTACATTTGAATAATAATGTTTTAAAGTCTTTTATGATTTTTAACAAATCGAATAAAGTGAACTTGACTGACTGACTGTCACTTTCCAATTCATAAAAAATACACATATGCCAGAAAATGGGCAGTAGCTCAGGCTCCAGCATTATATAAACATCATGTAGGATGGGATGAGGACTCTCCTCACCATAAAATACAGTTAAAAAATCAACCTACTGCACAAAGGCAGTATCCAGTTAAGCAAGAAGCTAAAAAACAAGTCAGGGAGATTTTAAATCAACTTGAATACCAAGGGGTGATTGAAACATGCACCTCGTCAATGAACAATCCTTTGTTTCATGTCTCCAAACCAGACAATTCATATCGTCTAGTATTGGATTACAGACATCTAAACTCCTGTTGCAAAACTTTTGCAGTACAAAATGCACATAGTGCAGCATTGATGAATAACATCGTGCAGAAAAAGTATAAAACCACATTAGATATTTCAAATGGGTTTTTCTGTCAAAACATTGCACCTGAAAGTAGGCATTTGACCGCTTTCTCAATTATGAGGACACAGCGACAATTTTGCCGTCTCCCCCAGGGATTCAAGAATAGTCTAGGGTTATTTTCAGCCAGAGTAACAGAGTTACTACAAATGTATGATGATGAGGCATTATCTTATTCGACGACATCTATCTTACAGACGATGATTTGGACATACACTTGAAAAGAGTGAACACCATAATACTTGGGTACGCATCTGAAGGGTATAAATTACATTTTAAGAAATCACGAATTGCCCACCTCAGCGTCCTATTTCTAGGGTACGAGTTATCAAGTGAAGGCAAAAGCCTGGCAGCTAACTTTCGAGTGAAATGTGCGCTGCTCCAACCTCCAAAAACGCTGAAGAACTTACAGTCAATTCTAGGTTTCCTGAATTTTGGAGGAACTTATGTTCTGAATTACACAGAAAGGGTTAAACCTCTCTACGAATTAATCAAACCTGATTTCAAACCAACTAATTGGACTCAAAACCATACAGAAATTTTACGTTCAGTGCAAATGTTAGCAAAAACGCAGTTAGAAACACGTGACAATGTGCGCAACCTTGTGATCCGAATCATCCCAGGAAGATGCGGATTCACATACCTAACCTTTAATGAAGGTGAAAAGGTACCAATAGCATACAAATCACACTTGTACACACAAGCTGAAATAAAATTCACTTCTACAAAAAAAATTCTGACAGCGGTTCAAACTGCAGTAGCCAAAGAGAGAGCTCTAGCACAGGGTAAACGCATAATGATCGTTACACCTGTACCTGCTTTAGAAGCAGTGACAAAAGCGAGCATTCAAAATGTAAAAGTTTTACATTCGAGATGGATACAATGGGTTAACTCTCTTGCTGCAACAGACGTTGAATACGTTTTTGACCCCTACTTGAAAACGCAAGAATTTTTACAATACGAACACAAATGTCCTCTGCCGACCGAGATTCTACCTCTAAAACATTACGGATGTATAATCTATACAGACGGATCAGCACAGCCCGCAATTGGTGGTAAACAAGCCTATAGTGCTGGGTGCGCGATTGTTAAAGCTCGCTGGCGCGAAGGTAAATTTAGACCTATGTTCACTAAAACTCAATCACTCTGAACTGTACAGCTCAGTGAGCTGAACTACAGGCTTTCAAGATGGCGCTTGAAAATACCGATCAAGAATTCCCCACACTCATAGTGTGTGATTCGTATTTCTGCGTTGAATCCTACAACGAGCACTTGCAGAACTGGGTTTGAAACGGTTTCAAAAATGCAAAAGGTGGCACAAATAAGCATAAAAAGCTTTGGGAACAAGTAGTTCTTTTGAAAAAATAACTACAAAAGACTCACGTGATTCACACACTGAGACATCAGCGTGATGGCGTTCATGTTGCAGGGAATTCATTGGCTGATGAAGCCCCGAAAGCAGCGGTGCAAACGGCTTCCATAGCTACAATCGCTCGCTCGAAAAGAGTAATAGACGGTGAAACAATGCTAGCAGTAAAAGCCTCAATGGAAGGCAATCATGCAGCGTTACCTCTAAACTATCCACTCACGTATACATACATAATTGATGCAAACTCCGCTCCTTTTGATCGAATCCCTGGAGTGGGGACAGAGTAATTCCAAACAGGAAGCGGAGAGCTTACTTGGTTCAAGAAGCACATATGGGAGAGGGTCTGACACATCAAGGGATCTTGAAATCTCTAATAGAATTAGAAGAGATGTACTGGTGGCCAGAAATGAGCATCCAAGTTTACGAATTTGGAATAAACTGTGATAACTGTTACAGATATCACAACTTTGAGGACCACCAGATACCTGACTACAGTGTAGCCAGCCCAGTTCAGATACCATTGCTAGACAGCATTAGGCTATCTACACACAGACGTCACCATGGACAGATGCAGTCCCACGATTACTAGGACAACATTTATTTGGATGTGACCCCAGCGCTCGGCTGACGCCAGAACTGTTATAAAGGATTTGCGAGTCTTTATCGGCACATACGCAATCAGCACGCTACATTCTGACCAGGGTCCTGCATTTAGCTCTCTGGCTTACAAAGAAGGCCATGGCTAGCTTGGGCGTTGCATTGCAGTATTCTAGTCCCTTCCATCCTAAGGGTAATGCTGTAGTGGAAAGAAAAAACTGTGACATAAAGTAATCCATAACAGCTAAGGTATTAGGTTTGGGTGATGGGTGGGTCAAACATCTAATAAATGTCCAACGTCGTAGTCTTAACAATCTGCCAAGAAATTCTCTGGGTGGAATCACTCCATATGAATAACTATTTGGTACTAGAATGATAATCGAAGACCTTGATTTTCAAACTTCAGTGGTGGAACAAAAACCCTTTGATATCAAAGGATATTTGGCTGTTTTACAGGACTTAAATGAAACAAGAAGACGTCTGAGTAACACGGTACAGAAGACAACAACCACTGAAGAAAAACCACCTGTCCTAGCAAGACCTCTCTGGATTCCAAAGATTGGGGATCTAGTCAGGCAAATGATCACAGTAAAGAAGGAATTTGGGCCTTCTTACAGAAAAGCAGCACCTGTTTTGGTAATCCAAGGAACAAGATCAGTAGTACTACCGCTCCTTGCTGGTAAAAGGGAGAACAGAGTTGTGTCCATCGACCTGGTCTAACCACAACATGTGGCGAATAATAAGTAGTATGCCCAGTGGACTCCCAAGATGTAGCAGAAGACCACATCTTGCTACTATCCAAGAGGTTCAAACTGAAAGACTTATCACCTTTGATAAACCTGCAGTAAGAAAAGAAGGACTATGTAACAAAGCCATGGAACTCATGCCTCTTGAGACCCAAATAACAGTTAGTCAAGAAACACCTGTCTACAATGATGTAGCCTCTGACGATACCAATATGACAAAGGAAGAAGCAACTCCAAAGATTAATAACAATCCTGATGCAATTCCAACAATCGACAGAACTGCCTCTGGCTATTTTATCAATTTGATACACTTTCTGAGGATCACAGTGAACCTGAAGATAGGCTAGCAAATACACCTTTAAAAGAAAAAATATCAGAACTCTTTCATCAACTTGAAAAAACATATCTGGTTTCACCATGGATTAAATTTTGGATTGTGTTAGGTGTACTTTTCCTCCTCCTCTGGCTCATTCTGGTTTTAAGCTTGGGAAAATGATAGATGGAAAATTCAGTACAATGGACAAAGCAAGTCAGAAAATCAACTTGGTCCTGAAACCTCACCAAATCATCCCATTGAGAAAAAAAGAGACCACTCATCATTGAACATCACAGCCGTTCCGATACCTGGTGGTATAGCATGGGACAGAACTGATTATGACATCTACGGCCCGGTGGAGCTGCTGAAGATTCCACACCAGTTCAAGGTTTCTTTGAGTGACTTTGCATCACCCAGTACATTTTCTGATGATTGGGACTTTGAGAGTATTAATAATATGATGTCAGATTTAGAAATGTCTGCAAAATTTACAGAACATGAATACTTAGAAGGTTCATCAGATTATGAACAACTGTATTGTTATAATCACTATGGTCACCATTATTTGCATACATCTGCAAGCCCTAGGAATGTTTTTACTTATAATCAATGGGAACATTGTCCAACGCCGCCAAAGGGCAGCTCAAAAACATTTTATGAAAAGTTTCTGTACTTCTCAGGGTTTAATGTTACAAATCCAGAAACTTTTTATTTCAAAAATATAAATAAGACAGGAATGAAAACAATGTTGACCAATACTAAACAAATTTATTCTGCAAACTTTTATGCTCAGCTGTCTACATTAGGTTTCGACTTTTGGAAAGACAACATTGAGACAAAAACTGTCTGGGGCACGAAAGACTGGCAGGTGCAAGGGTTAGAAGCCCTGTTCAGAGCCTGCATTATACAAGAACAAATAATGTTTTTAAATGACACTGTTCAACAAACTTCTTGTCTTGGCCTGGCTAAGATAAAATATTTAAATAAACCGTCTATACCTAAACCCACATCTGAGAGTAATGATACTACAGAAAAGGAGGTAGACGTACCATATATTTTAAAACACAACAGAACTAATCCTGATTGGAAAAAATGGTTAATCTGGCCCACAGACAATAATAACTGTCATGATAGATTCCTGAACAAAACACAGGGGTTCAAAATGAACAGGCCAGATCAAAGATATTCCCAGAGACAACATCCACGAATAGTAACAACATACAGTGTAGGAAAACAATGCCTTGAATGGATACAGACATCCACACTTCCAGAAATCAAACAACACTTATCTTTACTTAAAGAAGGCAATGATTTGCGAGATTTCTTAATGGGGCCTCGCAAAACACGTCAAAAACGTTTCATATACGCCGGTACATACGCTACGTACAACGAAGCTTGGAAAATAACGCAAATGGAAACTGCAGAAAGAATACGAGAAATTGATTGTATTTTTTAGAGAAAGCTCTCTCTGTAGTGGACAATGGGTTAACGACTCTGTCCTCTAGAATATATTTGTTAGACAGCATTGTATCTTCTGCAATTGACATTATGTATCAGGACTTGCTAATGTTACTACATGGCCAGTCTCAATTACGTTCTATAATGCAGTTAGGCTGTACGTTGCAAAATCTTCGTTCAGGCTATGTGCCATGGCGTCTAACCAACACAACGTCATTGTTTGCTGTATTTAACTTTACAGATAAACAAATCTCTTCGGCACAAAGAGGAGCAGACTATACGGTGCTGAGCATTGAAAAACTGGAAAGATTATCATTGGCAGCTTCCGAGAAGCCTGTCATTGAATGGATAATACATGGCACCATTACAATACCAGTGACGATTTTCCAATTTCAGTATTGTCTGCAGCATATACCAGCGAGCCTGTATGAAAGGTTGGGTAAACATTAAGTCGACCTGGACTTTACCATCCACACACAAAAGTTGGAGAGGGGGAAAAGAGGTATCCTTAGTGGTAAAAATTGTAAGAACTCAATAAGTGGTACACCTTTGTGCCAAGGTATTAATTTACACGGAGCCTGCAAAGGATCTGCAAATAACCTCTCTTGCCACCTGCACGGGACACCCTCCACAGTGATAGAACCAATTTTCAGGCAGCTATCCAATGGCAGCTACGTTAGGCTCAATGACCACAGCTGTTGTGGCATTTTGCCAGGAAAAACTTATCTCATTAGTGTGTCATCTAGGGTCACTTGTTGTATGCAAGTATTGTATCCAAAGAGCAAGACAGACAGGGAGACAGAGTTATGCCCTTCACTGAATATCTCTTCTATAGGAATTGATACTTTAAGCAGAATGAAAGTCATTCTTTTGCAAAAACTGTGCCACTGACCTAGTGTAAAGAAACGTATGATCTGCAAGTTGCAAGGACTTCTGCAGAGATACATGGATTATTATCAACAAACTGCCCAGTACATTTCGCAGAAATGTTAAGTCAAATCTTAAATATGTCTAATACCAGTGGCATTGCACATGTATTTAAAACATTTTTTTCGGGACTGTTAACACCATTTGAAGCAGTCCTCTGCATTTTTCCAAATTTCATGCACTCTGTGTTTGGCGGTCTGCCTCTCATTTTGGGACTCGTAGCAGGAATTCTATTTTTATTCCTTCTGCTCCGATATGGCAAGTCCGGTCACCAGCGATACCCAGAATACCATGGAACAATGCATCCTTGCCATGAGGTATCGTGAGAGAATTACCCAGAATCTTGGCTTGGCTCGTTTAAGAGATCTGAACACAACTTGGTTTCTATCATTCAGACCAATCTGGTAAGATTGCATCTTACCTATTCTACGATGCCTGCTTTGCGGAGAGGAATGCGTGTTGGACATTTGTCTTACACTTCCATCAGTCCTGCCATCGGATGTCGACGCCTTGCTAGGTCCAGTAACGACCCAGGCATCGTGTTGTCCCCAACTGCTACCAATCCGGATGACGACATTCATTGAGGTCTCACCAGTAAGTCTAACTGAGGGTAAGATATGAGGATCAACAGGCACACAGGTACCATCTGATATGAACATTGCTAAACGCGGCACTTGGCACTGACGGCAATACTTCTCATCTGTGCACATTTGATCGACTTGATGAAATAGTTCCACTTTCACCAACTGTGGTATACAATTTCTTTGCCAGCCTAGACGATCTGATGTTTTCTCCTGACACTGAGAATAACTCTTGATTCATGCACTCAGCGTTCCCTGAACTCTTAAATTCAGCCTTCCCGTTTTCAAAACAAAGACTTCTAACTATGGAACTCTATTTTCTCAAACAATTGCATTTTTTTCTCCCCAAAAAAATTGAACTTTTGGCACAGACTAATCTGCTTAAAGTAGAACTATTCTTAGAGAACAAGAAATTATTTTTGAACACCTCCTAGAGGAAATATTTGGCCTTGTCCTCAATACTATAAACACTAATATGCTATGTTACATTATGATATGGTCTCGACCTTTTTTCTGTATTTAAGAACCATTCTCATAAATGTAATTATACAATTCATTCAGTTTGCATTTCAGATATCATACCTTAAGCTTAGAATGACATCATTTTCCTTAAATACGTACAGTAGAAATGCTCGTTTTTCTGTGTACAACCATTTCAAGTGCATTTCCTGTATTTTGGGGAGGGATTGTAAACACATGCCTTGGATATGTTCAGTGCTTATACATTTAGTTTATTGAACTTAATATCGGGTGTTGTAAATGAATCTAGGACCCTAGTGTAATTTTCCTGATTAATGCCCTTATATAGGTATAAATTACCTGATCCTTATATAGGCATAGAAATCATTACCATATTTAGACTGAGCCTATGCAGCCTAAATACAGCATGGCTACTTCCACTAAGTTCCGAGAATCAACAACGATTTCTTAGAAAAACCCGCCTTCAGCAGCTAGGGACTTCCCCTCGCCTGAATACTAATTTATCTAGGAAATCATGGATTTTTCATAGAACTGGGTCTTTGAGTGACGTTATTAAGTCCAATCATACGTCAAACTCAGGACCTTCAAAGTATAAATATGCCTACATTTGCCCAGACAAACACACGGTGGTTTGGAGCAGATCGACTAACTACTTGCCCGACGCCCTGCAGCAGCAAGTGTCGAATGAAGCCGACCCTCCAGCTGACGCACTGAGAGACGCTGTCTTTTCTATTGCCGAGAAATCCAGCTCCAGTGTTTCCGGGCTACCCTTGCAGGTTGCTGGTTAATCGAGTCCTGAGAGAGAGATACAAGACCTCCTTCATTCTAAAACCAAGATACGGAGCTGATTAGACCCATAGAGAATTCTTGGATAGACCCTTGGCAGAGAAATACTAAACTTAACCTACTCCTCACTTATTTCTTCCCTTGTACTAGACTTAGGTTAGATACACCGGGGTAGGCGTATTTTAGAAGCACCAGTTGAGTACTTTTAGTCATTATTTTATTACTGTATGTATTTTATACGTTTTAGGCAGCTTATGGCTTAGAAATCATATCATGCTTTTACAGTACTACTTTATAATACTTTTCGTATTATATGCCCTGTACTTTATAACCAGTATTACGATTGTAGCAGTACATTTCTGATTCTTGAGAAAAAAGACTGTTCAATAAATACCTTTTATTAAAAACGCCTGTCTCTCTATTTTCTCAGCACCTCTGGTGAAACGAAGCATGCACGATTGACTAAGTAAAATAGTTATCTATTGTTTCCGCGACTCTAGAGATTGATTTCTTATTCTTGGGAAACAAAATTGTCATGTTTATGCGGTTGTCAGAAACTAATCCCTTCTTGTGAATTCGAGAAAGTTTCTAGTGACCTCTTAGCTAGCTGGCACTCACAATTAAGTTTAATATATGCGACTATACACTACACTGCCATGGGAGTGACTTATAGGTTATTTTGTATCTATATATAAGGTAGATATAGATATACTATATCTAAGTAAGGGGTGATTACACCAACTTACCCAGGCTGCGTGAAGAGACCTGTGGTGTCAGTTTGAAAGGCAAACCAGGGGTGGCACAATACATGCTGTAGCCCCTGGTAGGCCTAGGGTGCACCTATGCCCTGGGTACCTAGGATACACTATACAGGGACTCACAAGGGTGACCCAGTAACCAATCTGGTATGTACCTAAAGTACATGGTATCAATTTAGAGAGAGAACAGCTAGGCTGTGGGCCTGATTAGCAGGGCCACAGCCAGACTAAAGTAAAAAAAAACAGAGAATCACAGCAAAAAGTGGGGGTAGCCATAGGAAGCAGACCCTACTCTCCTACATCTCGCATATGCAGTAACTATTCATAAATCCCAAGCTTTAAGTGTTGACAGTGCTTTGGTGAACATTGGAAATACTGTGTTTAAAGAGGGTATGGCATATGTTGCTTTGTCTCGAGTCAGAACATTATCTGGTTTGTTTTTGATTGATTTTGATGATACTAAGATGACTGCAGATGCCAACTGTGTGAAAGAGTAGAATAGGTTAAGAAGAACATATGCTCCTAATTTAGGTCAATATCCTGTATTTGAAAAGCGTGTGGTTGGTAGAAAAAGAAGGTTTGAGAATTTCTGTACTGAAGGTGTAGAGAAGGGAAAAAAACAAGATAATGTTGTGATTGCAAGCAAAAAGATGGCGCTACATCGCTCTCACGGGTCTCTGCGCTCCGCCTCAGAGATCGAGCATGTACTCTGCTTTTTGCTCATACAATCGCTCTTCTGAATCAAACTGAGGCTTGGCCGAGCTAGGAAATTAGCGAAAAGCAGCACAAAGAGCTGATCATAACCTACCTGCCAAGGCGGTGAATCTTCCACACGATGTCATGGGGTCTCGGTGAGGTCCTGGTGGAGGTGTGAGAGGAAAGTCTCGGTATCCGGTTTTCCTGGTTCTGGGTCGAATAGGAAGTGTATTCTGCTGTGCTGGGCGACGGACCTCCGCATGGGAAGAAAAAAAAAGGCCTTATCAATCCTGGAGGCAGAGTGCGTGGTTTAAAGTGAGATGGAGCTCGAGCATGAGCTGAGCCTGTCTGCAGCTATCGGGAACAACTCCCTAAGCTGTTCCGGGATAATGCCATACCATATACTATTAAGTGCATTATAATCCTCGCGGTTATATGTGAACTTTGGTTTGGCTTTATCAAAACATGTCGTGTAAGGTGTCATACGATTTGGAATACTATCCCCTCGACAGTCCTGTCGACGGGGATAGCATTCCACCCTTCTAGAGGGAGAAGACATGTTACTTTACTGAAACGCGGTTGATTTTTAAAAGAGCCTCAGATCCACAAAATGGATGCTTCTGCCACAGACACAAGTCTGGCCTCCTGCTGCTGACCGAAACTCAGCCGAGGAGGCCTGGACAAAGGCTTTTCTGTCGCGGGGAGGTGTCACACCACCCCAGACAGGAGATAGTGGATTGTAGCAGGGAGGTTTGAAAGAAACCAGACACTGCCTGGGGAGCACAAGGCTTCCCCTTGCATAATCCGGTCAAACCGGTTCTGGGGCACATAAGCCCCAGTCCCAGCGTGACCTGGACAAAGGGAAAGGGGTGTAACCACCCCCTTCCTGGGTCCCACCCATAGGAGGGGATCTAGCAGGTAATCCAGCCCCCTAGATTGGTATAAGAATGGGAGCAGTGCCAACGCACTCAGATTATCCTGATGAAACATAAGAAATGAAACTCTGGACCCTTCGACATCCTACTCGACGTAGAAGACTGAAGAATCTCCCTTGTGGTGAAGGAGGGACCACCCTGTGCAAACAGGCACCATCCAGCACCTCAACGTTTGCTTTGTTGCAGTTCCCGCCAGAACTCGAGCGACAGAGACCAACAAGACCAAACATGCCTGCCTTCTAACAGCCCATTCCACAGTCCCTGCAGAGCTGAGACCCATTGAGGCGACCGGAAGCGTGGGGCCCGCCATCTTGAAGAAACCACGAGACGCTGACCGTGCAGCACACAAGTGACCCTTGAAGCTGTACATTGGGGTTTGTGAAGCCCCAGCACTGAGCCACTTTTGCACCGAAGCTCACCCCTCTACACTCTCCGAGTGCTGCGTGGGGCCCTTCTGCTTCTTTTGGCTCAATGCATTGGCCCAGTCGCTTGCCTGCTGGCTTGTGGCCCCTGTGCTGATGAACTATGAAATCTAACTTGTGATTCTGGTTGCTCCAGACTTGCACCCGCTCCTCTGAAAAGGAGCACCCGCTCTGACCCTCCTGGTCCGATTGAGAAGCAATCTTCCAGTCCTGCGTGGATTGCTCTTGCCAAGTGTTGTTTGCTCCAATCCTGAAGCCGACAGCGAGAGACTTTGTGGGACAGCTCTTGACCCGCTCCTGGATGTCGCAGATGCCCTAGAGCCCACGTGGCAGTGGAGAGAAGCTCCTCGACAACCACCTGATTGCGCCCGACATTGTCTGGTTCCGTCCTGGTTCCACCCTGGTCACTGCTGAGTGACCCAGACTCTGTCCCCTTTGCTTTCAGGTACTCTACAACTCCGATCCACCCTTGGATCACACCGGACACTTCTCCTTCACATCGCCTGCTGCATCTTCAGCTTCAAGCACCAACAACCTGCGTGACGAAAGCCGACACAACTTCGACCCTATGCACCCGCTTCCTGTGGGTGAGGTAACTCAACAACGCCAGTGTTCCCACACTGGTGCACACCTCTAGTGTATGTGTCTTAAATTTCGTCCTTCTAGGTTAAGCGGAAGTCTACTTAAACAGTAACTTTATAACTTTTATGCACCATTGACTTTGCATTGGTGCATGCGTGTGCTTTAAGCGCTGCACCCGAATCCCGCGGGCTTTTCCCGACTTCAGCATTGCTAGTCCCGACTGCTCCCAGCGATTCCCTAGGCCCTACGCCTAACCACAGTTCGATTGGTATCTCTTATACCACTTTCTTAATATATGGTTTGAGTGGCCACCCGCCCTCATCCATAATTGTGCAACTTTCATATGTTTAACTGTGCTTTTGTTTTAATGCTTGTGCCCCTTTACTCATAAAAAGTACTGGGGATTATTCTAGTAATAAATAAATATATTTTTATAATATATACTTGTGTGGTGTCCTTTCATTTGGTATTACAGGATTGTGATTGGTAAAACAGCTCGCTTAACACGACCTCTTGTGTTTAGCCTTTAAGGCTGCTTAGTCCATGCTACCACTAGGATAGCTTGTCTAATAAGGTTGGCTTACAACCAGACACCATAAGGGATTGTTTGGACTGATACAAGGTGGTTCCAGAATTGGAAACATCACATATCAGGCCAACTTCTCACATTGGTGTGCAGCGGTGCGGATTTGAGCTTGCTGTTGTTTTTACCATTGCAATCTTTTTATCAAATTGAAAGATCACATCAAGTACCTTAGGTACATATAAAACAAAAGCTTAGCATATTTAAGTTCTACTGAACTTAGTAGTTGTAGATTAAAGGGATTAGCACACCATGCCCACAACTCACTAACAAGGTACAATAGGAAAACACTTAGTGTAGGTAAGTGCACCACTTGCACCTCACTAGCAGTCATGTCTGGCACAGGAGGAGCTTCAGGCTCTGCCCCTGTGATAGTTGACCTTACCAAGGCAACTTCCAGCTATGACAAACTTAGCCATAAAGGCTTGAGTGCCTTATGCATTGCAAGAGGGCTAAAAAGGGGTCACAACCCCACCATTCCTTCCCTGATAGCCATCCTGGAAAAGGATGATTTAGATAAGGCGAGTGCAGTTCCTTTAGATGCAGGAGATGGAGTGAACACCCCTGAGACTGAGCCCACCACAGAGCTGGAGAGGAGGAAGAAGAGGAGGAAGAAGAAGGCTCAGAAGTAGATGAGTCTGATCAGAATCAGAGGGGTAACCAAGTTATAGTTGGCAGGCTTAACCAGACCAACTTAGACCTGCATGGGAATGGAGAGGGCCAGCACCTCCCCAGATCCTATGACATAATTCCTTCAGGCAATAGAAGGGTGAGATCTCCCTCAGGGGACTCTAATATTTCTAGTGTCTCAAGGGAATCTCAAAGGGTAATGACTGCCCCCAGAGGAAAGAGTATAGGGCCAGGATGAGGGCTGTCCAACTTCTGATAGAGAGGGAAGAGATAGCCTTGGGTCAAGCTAAACTTGCTTTAGCATGAGAACAAAGGTTGTGTGGATTAGATTCCACTGGTGGCAGCAATATTCCTAGAGAGAAAGACAGGGGCTATGACAATAGAAACCTGACAAAAATTGTGCCCCCCTACAAGGAAGGGGATGACATCCACAAATGGATGACTGCTCTTGAGAGAGCCTGCATGGTACAGCAGGTTCCTCAGGATCAGTGGGCTGCAATTTTATGGTACTACTTTTCTGAGAAAGGGAGGGATAGGCTCCTCACAGTTAGACCTGAGGATGCCAAAAACTACTCTGTCCTGAAGAGTGCTCTTATTGAAGGGTTCGGCCTAACCACTGAGCAATACAGGTTGTTGTTCAGAGACACCCAAAAAGCACAAACTCAGGACTGGACTGATTTTGTTGATTGTGCCACTAAGGCTCTGGAGGGTTGGCTGCAGGGAAGTAAAGTCTCAGACTATACATGATTGTACACTCTTATAATGAGATAGCAGATCCTTAATAACTGTCAGAACCAGCTGTTGCATCAATACCTTATTGACTCTGATCTGACCTCTCCCCAAGAATTGGGAAAGAAGGCGGACAAATGGGTCAGAACAAGGATTAAGCAGAAACCCCAGAACCATGGTGGTGACCAGAAGAAAACAGACCAGAAGGGTGGGGATAAGAAAGATAAAGAAAAAGACCAGAAGTCTTCTTCAGGCCCACAAAATTTTAATAAGGAGGGTGGTTCCCAAAATGGTAACAAAAAGAAGAAGAATTATGGCCCAAAGAAACCTTGGTGCAATACATGTAAGTCCATTTCCCATTTGGGGGAGTGAATGTACCAAGAAAAATCCAGTTCCTACCACTGCAGCTCCTAAAGCACCTGCACCCCCTAGTACAGTCAGCAGTGGTAGTGCACAACCTAAGGTCATAGTAGGGTTAACCCTGGGTACTGAGATGGATCTGGCCTAGTCAGAGTCCCTGCTCAGGCAGTTCTCCTTTATGATATGGACTTATCTTTGACCACTACTGTGAGTCCCAGTAACCTGGGAAAGTATAGGCAGACGCCTTTGATAAATGAGAAACTGGCTCAGGCCTACAATGACACTTGTGCCAAAGCCACTATGGTGACACCTGACTTTGTGGACCCTGGACAGATTGTACTAGGTGAGAATTACCTAGTGACCAATGCAACCAACACCACTACTACAGATAGTGTGGCTGTTGTGAACTTTTCCTGGGGAGGGGTAAATGGCCTAAAGAACGTTGTTGTGAGTGCAGACCTCCCAGTAGACCGTTTTTTAGGCAATGATCTTGAAAGCTCAGTTTGGTCAGAAGTGGAGTCCAGGACTCATGCAGAAATGCTACGGATTTCAGCACATGTCCTTGCAGTGACAAGGACTCAGGCTAAGAAGTGCCTTCCTGAACCAGTGGTGGATCTTGGAACAATAGACCAACAACAACCCAAGAAGAAGAGCAAGAGGGTTAAGGCTGCGCCTTCCCACTTGCCCCAGGTTGAGGATCAGACTCCACAGGGAGCTGATTCTGCAGTCCAAGAGGAGACTGTCTCTGAGGAGCTTGAGCCTGATCAGGTTGAGTTTCTGGGGACAGGGGGACCCTCAAGGGCAGACCTTGGGCAGGCCCAATTAGATTGCCCTTCTCTTGAACCCCTCAGGACAGCAAGCTGCTGCTGAGGCTGCAGGGAATGCTCAAGGTACCCATAAAGTATATTGGGATGATGGGCTCCTTTACTGAGAGGCTAGAGACCCCAAGCCTGATGCTTACAGGAGGTTGGTTATACCTTTGAAGTTTAGGGGCTTCCTTCTTACCTTGGCCCATGATATTCCCCTTGCAGGACACTTAGGCCAGAACAAGACTTGGGACAGGCTTGTCCCTCACTTTCACTGGCCTCATATGTCAGAAAATGTCAAGGAGTTTTGTCGCTCCTGTGTCACTTGCCAAGCCATTGGTAAGTCAGGTGGCACAACAAAGGCACCCCTGATACCACTACCTGTGGCGGGGGTACCCTTTGAAAGAGTTGGAATAGACATTGCGGGTCCCATGTAAGCGTGGGCGGAAAATCCGTTCCGCTCGCGGATTTTGCGGATTTTCGGGAAATCCGCAATCCGCGAGATTTGCGGATTTCCCGCAAAATCCGCAAATTCGCACGCAGCGGATTTTTTTGGCGGCGCGCGGCGTTGGTGATACAATTTTTGCGGCGCGCGGCGTTTATCATCGTTTGCCGAGTTGTTTTTTTCGATAGTTTGCGAGTGCTGCGCCATTTTGGATCTTGCTGTGTGATCCCGCGGGAATTGGCGAGCGCGATTACGTCATCGCGGCTTGCCAGCGATAGCTTGTCAACGCGAGTACGGCGAGATCACGTCTCGCGGTACTTCGCAATTGCGAGATTTGAGATGCGGCGAGCGAAAATATAAATTTGCAATTCTGCGCAAGAAATCCACCAGCAAGCAGCATAAACCTTCTAGAAATGATGATTTTTATGTGAATAACTCCTTAGTTTGACATTTGCCTGCACTTTTTTAGCGAGGAGTCCATTTTGGGGAGGGGGGCAGGGGGGTGGGAGGAAGGAAGTGCCCCATAGTCTTCAACTTCCTGTTCCTGTTCAGCAGGCTCCTCCCAGTGCTTTGTCCATCTCCTGGTCACTTTTCATTTGGATGTGGACCTGGAAGGATTACTTTTTGTGGATGCTGCTGGATCTTTGGATTTGAGGCCTTTTTGACTTTCTTTGGATCACTGTTGGATTAGAAATTTTACAAGTAAGTTTGTTTGGGGCATTACAGTTGCTGCAACTAAAATTTTGGGATTTTCGATTTTTGGGCTGTTTTGGGGCCTTTTGCCCAGTGGTGGGTGGACTGATTCTTTCTGTGGGTTGTCTTGAACTTAAACATCATGGAGGCCATAGATGAATTGGGATTGTGCTGATTTTTCTGTGTTTTTCGATTTTTTTTTTGTTGTAAAATTTTGTGTTTTTCGATTTTTGACCTGTTGTTGGGGCCTTGACCAGGGGTAGTGAGTCTTGCATGGGCCTAGTATTTCTGTGGGTTGTCTTGAATTTAAACATCATGGAGGCCATGGATTGAATGGGATTGTGCTGATTTTGCAGTGTTTTTCGATTTTTGGGCCTGTACTTGTGGCCTTTTCACCAGGGGTATTTGAGTCTAGCATGGGCCTAGTCTTTCTGTGGGCTGTCTTGAATTTAAACATCATGGAGGCCATGGATGGAATGGGATTGTGCTGATTTTGCAGTGTTTTTCGATTTTTGGGCCTGTACTTGTGGCCTTTTCACCAGGGGTATTTGAGTCTAGCATGGGCCTAGTCTTTCTGTGGGCTGTCTTGAATTTAAACATCATGGAGGCCATGGATGGAATGGGATTGTGCTGATTTTGCAGTGTTTTTCGATTTTTGGGCCTGTACTTGTGGCCTTTTCACCAGGGGTATTTGAGTCTAGCATGGGCCTAGTCTTTCTGTGGGCTGTCTTGAATTTAAACATCATGGAGGCCATGGATGGAATGGGATTGTGCTGATTTTGCAGTGTTTTTCGATTTTTGGGGGTGTTCATGGGGAGGGACATGCCATGTGGCTGGTGGCCATTTTGAGTGCAGCTACAGGCACTGGCCATGTGCTGGCAGGCAAGTGGCCATTTTGAATGCAGGCTTTGTTGTTAGGCCTCCAACCATTTTGCCTACTTTTCAACCTTTATTTATGCCCAGGGGTAGTGAGTCTTGCATGGGCCTAGTATTTCTGTGGGTTGTCTTGAATTTAAACATCATGGAGGCCATGGATTGAATGGGATTGTGCTGATTTTGCAGTGTTTTTCGATTTTTGGGCCTGTACTTGTGGCCTTTTCACCAGGGGTATTTGAGTCTAGCATGGGCCTAGTCTTTCTGTGGGCTGTCTTGAATTTAAACATCATGGAGGCCATGGATGGAATGGGATTGTGCTGATTTTGCAGTGTTTTTCGATTTTTGGGCCTGTACTTGTGGCCTTTTCACCAGGGGTATTTGAGTCTAGCATGGGCCTAGTCTTTCTGTGGGCTGTCTTGAATTTAAACATCATGGAGGCCATGGATGGAATGGGATTGTGCTGATTTTGCAGTGTTTTTCGATTTTTGGGCCTGTACTTGTGGCCTTTTCACCAGGGGTATTTGAGTCTAGCATGGGCCTAGTCTTTCTGTGGGCTGTCTTGAATTTAAACATCATGGAGGCCATGGATGGAATGGGATTGTGCTGATTTTGCAGTGTTTTTCGATTTTTGGGCCTGTACTTGTGGCCTTTTCACCAGGGGTATTTGAGTCTAGCATGGGCCTAGTCTTTCTGTGGGCTGTCTTGAATTTAAACATCATGGAGGCCATGGATGGAATGGGAATGTGCTGATTTTGCAGTGTTTTTCGATTTTTGGGGGTGTTCATGGGGAGGGACATGCCATGTGGCTGGTGGCCATTTTGAGTGCAGCTACAGGCACTGGCCATGTGCTGGCAGGCAAGTGGCCATTTTGAATGCAGGCTTTGTTGTTAGGCCTCCAACCATTTTGCCTACTTTTCAACCTTTATTTATGCCCAGGGGTAGTGAGTCTTGCATGGGCCTAGTATTTCTGTGGGTTGTCTTGAATTTAAACATCATGGAGGCCATGGATTGAATGGGATTGTGCTGATTTTGCAGTGTTTTTCGATTTTTGGGCCTGTACTTGTGGCCTTTTCACCAGGGGTATTTGAGTCTAGCATGGGCCTAGTCTTTCTGTGGGCTGTCTTGAATTTAAACATCATGGAGGCCATGGATGGAATGGGATTGTGCTGATTTTGCAGTGTTTTTCGATTTTTGGGCCTGTACTTGTGGCCTTTTCACCAGGGGTATTTGAGTCTAGCATGGGCCTAGTCTTTCTGTGGGCTGTCTTGAATTTAAACATCATGGAGGCCATGGATGGAATGGGATTGTGCTGATTTTGCAGTGTTTTTCGATTTTTGAGGGTGTTCATGGGGAGGGACATGCCATGTGGCTGGTGGCCATTTTGAGTGCAGCTACAGGCACTGGCCATGTGCTGGCCGGCAAGTGGCCATTTTGAATGCAGGCTTTGTTGTTAGGCCTCCAACCATTTTGCCTACTTTTCAACCTTTATTTATGCCCAGGGGTAGTGAGTCTTGCATGGGCCTAGTATTTCTGTGGGTTGTCTTGAATTTAAACATCATGGAGGCCATGGATGGAATGGGATTGTGCTGATTTTGCAGTGTTTTTCGATTTTTGGGCCTGTACTTGTGGCCTTTTCACCAGGGGTATTTGAGTCTAGCATGGGCCTAGTCTTTCTGTGGGCTGTCTTGAATTTAAACATCATGGAGGCCATGGATGGAATGGGATTGTGCTGATTTTGCAGTGTTTTTCGATTTTTGGGCCTGTACTTGTGGCCTTTTCACCAGGGGTATTTGAGTCTAGCATGGGCCTAGTCTTTCTGTGGGCTGTCTTGAATTTAAACATCATGGAGGCCATGGATGGAATGGGATTGTGCTGATTTTGCAGTGTTTTTCGATTTTTGGGCCTGTACTTGTGGCCTTTTCACCAGGGGTATTTGAGTCTAGCATGGGCCTAGTCTTTCTGTGGGCTGTCTTGAATTTAAACATCATGGAGGCCATGGATGGAATGGGATTGTGCTGATTTTGCAGTGTTTTTCGATTTTTGGGCCTGTACTTGTGGCCTTTTCACCAGGGGTATTTGAGTCTAGCATGGGCCTAGTCTTTCTGTGGGCTGTCTTGAATTTAAACATCATGGAGGCCATGGATGGAATGGGATTGTGCTGATTTTGCAGTGTTTTTCGATTTTTGGGGGTGTTCATGGGGAGGGACATGCCATGTGGCTGGTGGCCATTTTGAGTGCAGCTACAGGCACTGGCCATGTGCTGGCAGGCAAGTGGCCATTTTGAATGCAGGCTTTGTTGTTAGGCCTCCAACCATTTTGCCTACTTTTCAACCTTTATTTATGCCCAGGGGTAGTGAGTCTTGCATGGGCCTAGTATTTCTGTGGGTTGTCTTGAATTTAAACATCATGGAGGCCATGGATTGAATGGGATTGTGCTGATTTTGCAGTGTTTTTCGATTTTTGGGGGTGTTCATGGGGAGGGACATGCCATGTGGCTGGTGGCCATTTTGAGTGCAGCTACAGGCACTGGCCATGTGCTGTCAGGCAAGTGGCCATTTTAAATGCAGGCTTTGTTGTTAGGCCTCCAACCATTTTGCCTACTTTTCAACCTTTATTTATGCCCAGGGGTAGTGAGTCTTGCATGGGCCTAGTCTTTCTGTGGGTTGTCTTGAATTTAAACATTATGGAGGGCATGGATGGATTGGGATTGTGCTGATTTTGCAGTGTTTTTCGATTTTTTTGTGCTCTATAACTGAACTGATGTTCCTCTGTCTTCCATTTTTTTTAGGTGCACAAGACTCAAGAGAACCACCAGTGCCAGGAAGAAGTCCTGCAGCGGTGTGTGTGTGCAGCATAACGTCACGCGACGTCACGTCTGGCCTCAGACAACTCTACAATTCGTGCAACTGCGGCCTGCTGTCTGACCTGCTCTGAAGAAGATGGCCCCGCCCCCAAAGAAAGTTCTCCGTAGCTCCTCTAGCAAGAAAGTTGCTAGTAAGGAGCAGAAGAAGCAAGTTACCAAGGAGGCTGGTGTGCCACCCGCCACTTTTTTTGGGAGCAAAAAAAAAAGTACGCCTGCAGCAGCAGGATCTGCTGGGGACCAAGCTGAGAGCAGCACCCCTGCTCCATTGGGTTCAGTGCCTCCACCACCACGCCAACTTAAGTCAAAGCCCTTGAGTGCTTCAGAGGCAGTCAGTGTACTTCTCCAATCACCATCGACCAGTGATGTTGGCTCATCGCAAGAAAGTAGCAGCAATGTCCCTGAATCAACACAGGTTGTTGTAACTCATCTGACAAGTGTTGAACAACCACAGCCGCAACAACAACACCATGTGCAAGTACACGCCCAAGTACATGTGGAAGGAGAGGCAGCAAAAGGAGATGCGCAAGCAAAGGTGCATGGAGGTTCACAAGTGCCCACAATAGTTGTTCCTCCCGAAGTAGGGGCACATTTGGAAATCGACAATGAAGCTGAGGTATCATTGGAAGCCACTCCTCCTGATGATCATTCATTGTCTTCCACATCCCTAGCAAGGAAAAGATCAAGGGGGGTGTCTACATCTTCTTCAAGCCCACCGCCTTCTGATGATCTGGATGACGAATGGGTACTACCACCACGGCAGCCTGAGAGTGAGGCACACCATGATCTGACACCGGTACCTCCTAAGCGTAAAAGGAAGGTCGTCCAAAAACTCAAACCTATGGAGTGTGATGAGGCTCAACAAGAAGTGACAGATACTGCTGGTGATGAAGCCTCTCACGATGACGACGAGCCATTCATCACAAAGGTCACTGCAGCCCCACCGGGCATGCAGCAAAGAGACATTTTGACCCTATCCCGAGAAGCTGCTGAGCGTGATGATGATGTCGGCGAGGAGGCAATGGAAATGGAATCATTAGATTTGGAGTTAAGTAGTACACCAAAACCTACCGCTTCCATATTTCTTCGCAAGAAGGTACCCACCTCGCCCTCGACCTCAATTCGTGGTGGTGAAAGTGCAAAACGTACTGAAGTTCGGCAATCCACATCCTCCACTTCATCTGTCATTAGCAGCAGGACCACCACCACCAGTATCGCCGCCTCCTCCGGCCCCCGAAGACATTTCAAGTCTCCAGTTTGGGACTTCTTTAGTGTTTGCCCAAAAAAGGAAAACGTAGCCATTTGTAGCCTTTGTAAGCTTCGATTTAGTCGTGGTAAGCTTGGTTCTAACTATGGTACCGGAGGCCAGAGAGGTCATCTTGAGAGAAGGCACCCTGTCCAATGGTTTCCGCACCTAGAGGCGGTCAAGAAAGCCGGAATTGCACGTAATGAAAACGTTGATTTGTCATCTGCTGATGAAGAGGAGGTAGAAGAAGACGATTCAAACACTTCACTTACACCCAGTTCCCATGTCAGCAGCACACCCCATGGGAGCCACACTAAGAGTGTGGGAGAGAGTGAGACATCAATGCGGGAAAGTTCATCAGCGAGCGTAACTGGGTCGAAGAGATCATCATCATCCCGTAAATCATTGGTCCAGGGCAACATTAAAAAGATGTTGTTTACAGAAGCGCAATATGAACGCAACCACCCAATGACCCGTCTGTATAACACTAAGCTGGCTAAAATGCTAGCTCTGGACCTTCTCCCTTTTTCTTTTGTAGAAGGGGTTGGTTTTCTAGAATTAGTGACAGCGCTCTGCCCTAAATGGAAGGTTCCTAGCCGGTTCTATTTTGCCCGAGTTGCGGTTCCAGCACTACATGAAGATGTTCTGAAGGTGATTGGGGCAGCTTTGCAGAAGAGTGCTGTTCACACTATACATCTGACAACAGACATGTGGACCAGTGGCGCAGGCGCTGATTACATGTGCATCACTGCACACTGGGTCTCTTTTTCAGGGGCTAAAGCAAAGCTAAACTCAGGTGTTGACACTAACATTGTTTTTAAAGGTGCTCGGAAACATGCAACACTAGCCATGTTTGGTTTGGAGAAACGTCACACAGCAGAAAACATTTTGGATGTCTTTAACACAAAGGTCCTTAACTGTCTGTCCCCACTAAAACGCAAGGCTGGTTATGTTTCCACGGACAATGGCTCCAATATAGTTAAGGCCATGAGGGACGGTTACTATTTCAGAGTGCCGTGTTTGGCGCACTGTATAAACCTGGTTGTCCAAAAATTCTTGGGTAATAAACGCAGTGCAGCGTACAGTGTATTGGAGAACTGCCGAAAAATTTGCAAGCATTTCAGGCATTCTTTTAAGGCCCGGAAGCAGCTGAGGAGCATGCTATATCAATGTCAAATGCCAGTGAAAGCACTCATCCAGGAGGTGGTAACACGTTGGAACTCAACCTTCTACATGCTTGAGCGTCTGTATGAGCAGTATACGCAACTCGATCAATATTTCTTGAAAGAGGGTATAGAGGAGCTGAGGATGGGTGGGCCGCAATGGAACATAGTTGAAAGCCTAACACGCATGCTTCGTCCTTTTGAGGTCTTCACGCGTGCAGTCAGCAAGGAGGACTCTAATTTGGGAAAAGCTATCCCATTGTTGTACATGCTGGAGGACCAACTGAAGGAGGTGTGTTCTGTGTTTGGAAAAGATGACAAAAAGAAAGACTCTTTGCTTCTGGCTGAGCAATTATTAGAGCTCCTACAAGGTGATGAACGTCTTAAAAAGATCCACTCAGAACAGCATTACATTTGTGCTACTATTCTGGATCCACGCTACAAAAAGGCGCTGGCAGGCAGAGCATTCTTTGCTTTTGGTGATGAAGATGTTACAAAGTACAAACGTTGGCTAGCCTTGTCAGCCAAGAAGTTTGAAACAGAACGGCTGGAAATTGAAGGAAATGGCAGTACATCAGCAGGCCATCCCCAGTCAAAACAATCCACTTCTGCACCTGTGGCTGTGGCACAAGTGACCTCTCAGCCGTTAAAGACACCGGCAACCGGATCATCTGCACGAAAGACAACAGAAACATTGGAGGCTGAAGAGGATTGGCTAGCTCTGCGTGGGTTTGGTTCTCAAAAGGTCAGAGGCACAGCAAGAGCTACGCAAAGTGGAGGAACCTTGGAGGAGGACCTTGAGTCGATGGTGAAGGACTATCTGAATGACTCCACAGAGGTCTATGTTAATTCTGACCCATTGGCGTATTGGCATGGGAAAAAAGAATTGTGGCCACAGCTCACCAACCTGGCTTTAAACTACTTGTCTTGCCCACTCGCAAGTGTGTCTTCTGAACGGGTTTTCAGTGCGGCTGGTGGGATTGTAACTCCCAAACGGAGCCGCCTCTCGCCCAAAAATGTGGAGAGGTTAACAATGATCAAGATGAATCAGCACCTCATACCACCAGATATAAGAGTACGAGAGAGCGTGCCGGATGAAGAGGAGGTGGCCAGCAACATAGATGAGGGAATTTCTACTCTGTCAGGTGACACTGACCTCACCCAGGCTGAATTTGCAGAGTATGATGACGAAGCCTTATTCTTATTCCTGGACCGTGATACCGACTTCGAGCCCTGAAAATGAGACAACGAATCAATAACTTTCTTTTTCATCCTTATTCACTTTTATTCCTGTGTGTCTGTCTTTCTTTGTTGTGCACAGTTAATATAATTCAAACTTTAATCAGATAATCACAAAAACAAGCCCATCAGCAGAACTGTCTTCACTTGTTTGCTAATTTATTTGAAGGTGCCGCAGTCTGCATTCCTCAGGTTCACAAGTTCAGAAGAACATGCTCCTCTATCCTCCTCCTCCAGACTCCTATTTCCATCAAAGCAGAGGGCTGGTTTACGCCCAATGAAGAAAGACTCAGCACTTGTGGGGGTGTTGTTCTACCTCTTTGCAGGTGAGTTGACGGGTCTGGGGCCATTGCTGGGAAGCACTAAAAGTGGTTTGGACCAAATCCGAGGCGGAAAATTTTTTGTGTTTTTGATGACTTGCTTGCCTTTGAGGTGCTCTTAGGGGGGGTTCCGTCTGTTTGTGGGTGAGTTTCGTGGTCTGAGAGCATTGCTGGGACACTCTAATCTTGATTGCATTTGCTTTTCAGGAAATCCGTCGTGCCAACCCCGACTTATGGCCTAGCTACGCAGCGCGTTTGGACCGAAGGCCCAGAAATATTGCAAGTATGAGATTTTGCTTTTGGCCTGTTTGGGGGTGTTATGCTTCTTGGCGGGTGGGTTGACGGGTCTTGGGGCATTCCTGGGAAGGTCTAATACCGGGTAGAAGTGGTTGGGACAAAATCCAGGCCGATTTTTTTTTGGGCTATTTCTGACATTTTGCTCTATGTAGCGTTTTCGGGGGCCTGTTTGGGGGGCTTCCTGGTGTTTGTGGGTGAGTTTCGTGGTCTGGGAGCACTGCTGGGACACTCTAATCTTGATTGCATTTGCTTTTCAGGAAATCCGTCGTGCCAACCCCGACTTATGGCCTAGCTACGCAGCGCGTTTGGACCGAAGGCCCAGAAATATTGCAAGTATGAGATTTTGCTTTTGGCCTGTTTGGGGGTGTTATGCTTCTTGGCGGGTGGGTTGACGGGTCTTGGGGCATTCCTGGGAAGGTCTAATACCGGGTAGAAGTGGTTGGGACAAAATCCAGGCCGATTTTTTTTGGGCTATTTCTGACATTTTGCTCTATGTAGCGTTTTCGGGGGCCTGTTTGGGGGGCTTCCTGGTGTTTGTGGGTGAGTTTCGTGGTCTGGGAGCACTGCTGGGACACTCTAATCTTGATTGCATTTGCTTTTCAGGAAATCCGTCGTGCCAACCCCGACTTATGGCCTAGCTACGCAGCGCGTTTGGACCGAAGGCCCAGAAATATTGCAAGTATGAGATTTTGCTTTTGGCCTGTTTGGGGGTGTTATGCTTCTTGGCGGGTGGGTTGACGGGTCTTGGGGCATTCCTGGGAAGGTCTAATACCGGGTAGAAGTGGTTGGGACAAAATCCAGGCCGATTTTTTTTGGGCTATTTCTGACATTTTGCTCTATGTAGCGTTTTCGGGGGCCTGTTTGGGGGGCTTCCTGGTGTTTGTGGGTGAGTTTCGTGGTCTGGGAGCACTGCTGGGACACTCTAATCTTGATTGCATTTGCTTTTCAGGAAATCCGTCGTGCCAACCCCGACTTATGGCCTAGCTACGCAGCGCGTTTGGACCGAAGGCCCAGAAATATTGCAAGTATGAGATTTTGCTTTTGGCCTGTTTGGGGGTGTTATGCTTCTTGGCGGGTGGGTTGACGGGTCTTGGGGCATTCCTGGGAAGGTCTAATACCGGGTAGAAGTGGTTGGGACAAAATCCAGGCCGATTTTTTTTTGGGCTATTTCTGACATTTTGCTCTATGTAGCGTTTTCGGGGGCCTGTTTGGGGGGCTTCCTGGTGTTTGTGGGTGAGTTTCGTGGTCTGGGAGCACTGCTGGGACACTCTAATCTTGATTGCATTTGCTTTTCAGGAAATCCGTCGTGCCAACCCCGACTTATGGCCTAGCTACGCAGCGCGTTTGGACCGAAGGCCCAGAAATATTGCAAGTATGAGATTTTGCTTTTGGCCTGTTTGAGGGTGTTACGCTTCTTGGCGGGTGGGTTGCCGGGTCTTGGGGCATTCCTGGGAAGGTCTAATACCGGGTAGAAGTGGTTGGGACAAAATCCGCGCGGAAAAGCCTTTAGTTTTGGCACTTTTTGTAACTTAGGGTTCGTTAGGGTTAGCCCTAGCAGCAGGATTGCATGTGTATCGGGGTGTTCTAGATTTTTCAAACTGAGTTCTGGGGTCTTAGAGCACTCGTGAGAATGTGTAATTTTGGTTGCAAGTCATTTGAAGAAAATCCATGGTGGGAAAGGGGGGATTTGGCATAGTTAAAGAAAGCCTTTGCCACTATTCTTAACTTAGGGTTCGTTAGGGTTAGCAGTATTTCTATTGCATGTGTTTGAGTGGGGGGGATTTCGAGTCTTGGAGCGATGCTGGCTATGGCTACTTTTGCTTGGTTGCTTGCAAGTGGTTTGAATGCAATCCACGGTGGGTAATGGGTAATTAGGGTACTTCGGCCTACTTTTACTTTCAAAGTAAGTTTTGTCACCAGTTTTCTGCTAGGCCTCGTTTTTTGAGATTTGATTGGGGGTCTTCTACATTTTTGCGACTGGCTTTAGTAAGGGTCTGGGTGGGAGCACTGCTAGGAAGATCTATTTTTGTTCTAAAACACAGTTTACAGTACACCTAGCTTGAGGGGCAAGATCCGCTACATTAATTTGCCCATACTTATTTATCCTTCAAAAGGTGACTCAGAGTACGCACTTTCAAAAACATTGTACTGTCTACTAGGAAAAACAAATTGTGACTTTTTGCACTCCACAGCCTACATACCTTATATTTATTTATCAGTGGTGTTGTAATATTATATCACTTCCTGTTTTTCGTTGAATAATTACAGGCCGGGTTTCAGTCTCTGCAATGGGGAAAAAAGGATGGAGTCAGGCTTCACAGTAGCGAGCCACAATTCAGCATCAGGCAGGCAGTGGACAGGGTGTCTTCTGGTGACCAACATCGGTGGACGAAGCGTCGGCTGCAATGGAGGAGTGCCGCTAATAGGAGGATTTTTTTTCTGCGGGCAACTTACTTACCACTTCCAACAGGACCACTCCAACCACATAGATACAGTATCCCTTGCCTTTTTCTCTGACTGTGACTGCATTTCTTGGCTCTCTCTCGGCTTCTACATTGATCCCTTAACACATCACTTAGTCCACTCCACTATCTGCACCACACATAGTCATTTGTAAGTGCTCCTACGTAATTCGCAAGTCGCAGCACGCCCCAGGCCGTAGAGGACTGGGATGGCCCCAATGATGAAGCATGTCACCAAGGGGCAACCCTGGTGAGTGAGGGGACACCTAGAAAAAAAGCAATTTCTCCTTTTCTATCTACTATACCTTCTGTCAGGTTACGCAGCCCCTAAGCGCCTACCGTACTATGAAACTACATTTCCCATGAGTAGGCGGGAGACTTGCAGACTATTTAGTGAGACTATATGAGAGTACCCTTGTATGTTAGGACATCACTTCACTGATGCCTGTCTTGTCTTCTCTTACAGGTATCCTTTCCCTGCTGACCCTACCTTTACCCATCCCACATTTTTTATTTTAGTTTGTTATTTTTCTCCCCCGCCTAATGCCTCGAACACCCTGTGTTTACACTTCTGGGTGTTGGTGACATTTGGAGGTGGAACCATATTTGCATCGACTGGATCACGGGGAGTAAACCTGACACCTTCCAGACCAACCCCATTGAGTGTTGTTGTGAATGGATTTATAGTGACCAGCAAGGCTCTCGGGTATCTGGCTACAGAGACCTTATGTTGAATATCGTTATCAATAATTCCACACAGGCCCTGTACTGTCGCATTCTTTCTTTCCACAGTTGTCGATGATATATTCTTACTCTGCTTGACAAAGAACCATTGCTAATGTGAAAGAACTTCAACCGAATTAGTAGTTATACTTTACCATTTGTTAGGCTACAATGTGGCACTGCTCTACTGTACTTCTGTCACCTGCTATATTCTCAGTTGTACCGTTGAATTGCTCAGGAGGACAAACCAGATTTCATTTTCTTTTTTTTCATAGGCATGCAACTGCCACTGTGTCACACCACTAGTACCACCGCTATGAGGAAATTTTATCCGACCAAGATTGCCAACGTTATTCGGTGTTTCCCGTGGAGCCAGCCCTGGGCCTAGCCCTACTTTCAAACACAAATTACAGGTAAGATAAGCGTTTGGTGGTTTGGGGGTATAATGGAGTATTAGTACGAGAGACGAGAGACTGAAGGTAGTACTACTAAAGTCCTAGGACTCTTGGATTCACTTCACTTAGTCTGTGAGAGGCACTTAGTGTTGAAAACATTTGGGCATTTACACTTAAAGGAAGAAAATGGAACTAAACTTTCAGGAAAACAGTCAACGTTAAACCCCCACCCACCAGGCAAGCAGTAAAAAACAGGTATGCTCAGATAAAGTTTGAAAATGTATATTTATATCCCTAACAAAATAATCTCCCGCAAGACCCTCCCTAACCCCAACGATTGTCCTTCAAAAGTCCCCAAAAACCCAACTCCCAATTCCCACCCCCCAAAAGTCTCTAAAAAAGGGGCAAGGGACACTATGGGTGGATGCTGTTAACTTTTTGGGCCAGGGCATCATGCTCCTCGCGGAGCAAGGCGAGCTCCTGCTGAAGGCGGGACACCATCAGGGTAGTGCGGCGCAGGCGTGCCTTCACTGCCTTGCAGGTGCAAGGCCTGTGAGAAGCAGCTGTTGGCCTTGCTGCTCGGCGGTGGCGTTTGCCTTTGGCAGCCCGGCTCAGTCTCGGTGGACCACTGTGCTGGGTGGCAGCCCGTGGGGCCACGGAGGCCGATGCAGACGACGTTGTCGTAGTTGTCGACTGCACACTTTCCACGTCCTCCAGGGCCACCAGCCGCCGATATTCCACAACAGTGGCCTCGATCCTCCGTTGCCGGGCCGCTCTAGCCAGCTCCTTCCTCCTTGTTCGTTTGGAAGGAGAACCTATATGAAGAAAGAAAGACATAGTCTGTAACCAATGCTCTTTAAGATTAACTCAATCATTCAGCAGAAATGTGTGCTGCAGTACAACTAGCAACTTGCAAGCGCATTACATAACTATTGAGGCCAGTATCTATCTAACCTCACACTTCTTCATCCTTGCTCTAACATTAGTGGGAGTTTAAGGAACAAATTCTATGAGCACTGTGGACTTCCATTGGAGTCGACTATGAAAGTACACCAGTCTTATTCTTCTTCTTATCTCTTGTTTTGGAAAATTGGTACGTTATTTTCTGCAAGCCGGCATAATGCCAGCGCGGTAAACTTGCACCCGAGAAAAAGAGACGCACGCCATGAGGAGTGACCTAGACTTGCGTTGCCGTTGCGTTACTGTACCCGTCCAGTACATGCAGGTGGTGAATCTCTTACTTTTCTATTACGGGTGGCACTGAGAATACTCTGTTACAACTCAAGGGCTACTGCTTAATTAATTTAACTTTCACCCTACAGTGGAAATGAGTACTAGAAATGGAAAATTGAAGAAGATAAATAATCTGATTATCTATCACTTCACATGGGATGTTTTTGCTTATATATGGGATGACTTTAGGTGCTTTGCTTTTTATTGAGTGACCAGTGATACATCCACACATGAATGACTGAGTACTACTAAACTTATTAAGAGAGGTAGGGAGTGGCCACCATAATAACCGGATCTATGCAGTGCTTGCAATACAAACTACTGCTACTATTTATGGTAGTATTTGGACAAAATTAAAAGTTCTTTTCCTTGCCTTTCCTACACTGGAACGGACGTGCGGGTGCAGTGTTACATGCTCTTCAAAGTTACACTTAGTTCATCCACTGACCATCTACTCTCTCTAGATCATGGGTACTCACAAACTTTCTCTCAGGGGCTACATTTACAGTGTAGTTTGGGGCCGAGGGCCGCACTGGTGGGGGCGGAGTCAGAGGGGGCGGGGCTAAAGCAAAACGATAACTTGTGACCATGAGGTTGCACACAGGTCCCTGCAGCAGATGCCCTCATCCACTGAGCCACCAGACCCAGCATTTACATACATCTCTCTCCCTCCTGCTCTCCCTCCTGCCCTCCCTCCATCTCTCTCTCCCTCCTGCCCTCCCTCTCCCTCCCCCTCTGTCATCTCACTGTGTGTGTGTCTATCTGTGTCAGCCTTCAGCCCGGGTTGAGACCGCTTCCTCAACGCGCACACACAGACAACAACACCAAAGTACTTAACAGGTCTTTAAAAGACCATTAACATATTATTGAGGCTTTGTTTGTTTTAGCGCCCCTGCTTCTCCACCCTGACAATCACCGCTTGCCCGGCCCCACAGAGCAGAGGCTTTGTTCTATTTCACCTCTTTGTGGCCTTGCATCTCCACTCTGCTCTGTGGGGGCCGGGGGAGCAGTGATTGTCAGAGTGGAGATGCAGGGGCGCTAACAGGTGAAATACAAAAAAGCCTCTGCTCTGTGGGGGCCGGGGGAGCAGTGATTGTCTGCAAGGTCTGCGCACCGCCAACGAAGGCTTGCCGGGCCACCACCGGCCCGCGGGCCGTACTAGGAGTACCCCTGCTCTAGATACACATATGCTATCTAAGAGTCAGATAGTAGCATGATCCAGGTATATGGACACATACAGTTTCTGTGTCACCCACCCAGGCTGTTGTCCTTCCACCCATCATTGCTTCATCATTCACCCAGCCATGCATCTCATATTCTTGCCTTCCCAGCTAGTCTTCAATCTCAATAAGTAAGGAATATATAAGAGCTTACCTCTGGCCGCCACCACCACCGTCTCAACTCTCACAGCTGCCGCCGCCGCCTCCTCCCCTGAAGAATCGCCCTCCGCCTCCGTGTCGAGCACCACCACCTCCACACTGGCCCCGCCACCAGATGTTCCACCTACAAAGTACATTTAGGAATGTTAGAATAAAGCACTCACTAGTCACTAGTATTTGGTCTAGGAATGAAGACATGTGAAAACAATGTAATTTGTGACTGTCTACGTTAAACTTAAAAAAAATGTCCCTTTTTCCAGGGAAGGTTGTCTTGCTGCACTTTTAGGCACAACTGATGAAATCTGTTTTTTTAACACGCACCATTTTTCTCCACACAGACAGAAGATGGACTTCTAACAACAAGATCAAGTTGAAACCAGGTGAGAGCTCGGCTCGACCACAAGAAATGTCTTCAATTAATCGTCAGCACTAACCACTTTTCCATTATCAGTTAAACGTTTAGTTTTATTATGACTTCATTTTAATAAATGTGTTTACTTTTAATAAAGCTTTTAAACTTAAATACAATCTGTGTTTTTTGGTCCAGACTAGAGTGACTGAGCGAAAGGTTTTGCAATTTTTGCAAGCATGAGTCCAGATAGAACAGTTCAAAAGACATTATGGACAATCCCAGAGGACTGCACTAAGTTGATAGAGCTATTGCTGACTAGAATCATGGGAGTTTCGCCAACCGTGCAATCTTAGTTAGCTACACAGACAGACTAATAAGAATAATCTAGTAATACCACAGGGAGTCATAGTAGAGGCAGGATAAGAATTTAGATACAGTCTACAAGAAGAGCAAAGACAATTTTGAAAAAAGTCAAATGAGGAACGCTAGGAAAAATGGGTACTAGTCTAAAATGAAAACTTACTGGGGCCAGCAGAGGAGCCCTCGCCTGCCCGATCCTGGCCCTGTTGATGAACAGCATCCGCCGCCTGCTGCTCCTGTGTCCTCCTCTCGCCCCTGGGGGGAGCTGACGTACAACATGAAAGAAAGAACAGAAAACATGGATGATTGTTGCTTGTCAATGTCAACCAAATCAAACATTTCAAAAGAACAATAACAAAATATTTCTGCGAAATTATATTGATTATGGTTACTTTTCATTTATTTGCGGACCTGTGACTTCGAAAGTCACGTAACTCACTAAACAAAGTACTGAAACGTTCACCTAGGACTGGCAGGCAGCAGTCCGCAGGCAAGACGCAAAGTGACAGACAAACTCCATTGTGATTTCAGTCAGATCAGTGACAACACTAACAGTTGCCTGCTACATTACCAGTCATTTAAATAGTCAAACTATCAATCCACCGCCACTATTTTTCTTATTGTCAGGGTTACAAAGGAAGGGGCAGATTTAAGCCCTTGCGGCTCTTTTGCGCCGTTCTTGCGTGACTTTTGTGACGCAGCAGCTAAACAAAAAAGGGCGCCATGGTGCGGCGTATAATATTATAACAACGTGACGCGTTTGGGAGATGCATCCCGTTATAAAGCCCTGCGCCATCAGGGGGCGTTCCGGCGCAAGGGAGGGCATTCCTGCGCTGGAACACATCCTAATAGTGGCTGAGGGAAATCTACAAAATATCAATCAGTCACCTTTAGGACAATGATGCGTCACACAAACCCTGCACCTGCTTGAAGCAGACGTACGGCTTGACCCAGCATTGGGGAGATAGGGTACCCCAGAGCATTGATGGAGCTGCGCCATCGTTGCGACGCAACTCCAGCAGTAAAGCTTCGGTGACGTTTTGGGCCCATGGTGCGCCGCATTGCAAATACGGCGCACCATGTTTGGTGGTGGTAGCGGGCCGCACAATTAATGGCGCATCCCTGCTACTTTGCAGGGATGCGACGGTAATTGCAATTCTGCCCCTTAGGGGCATACTTACTTACGCGTTCTGGCGCATCTCCAGAGATGCGCCAGATCAAATGCGTCACGCAAAACTACCCTTGCGACACGGCAGATGTGCCTCATTTACAATGCGGCGCGCCCTGGCGCAAGGGTAGGCACTTGCGTGAGGCATCTCGTCACGTAAGAGCGGCACATCGCTGGAGTCACGTCGCCAACGCAATGCAACTCCAGTAATGCTCAGGGCCACCCAATACTTAACATGCTGTGTCAGTCCTTTCGCCTGCTTCGAGCAGACATAAGGAATTGAATTGACGTAGCAGCGTCACAGAAGTGCCTGCGTTAAATCTTGTACATTTCACGCAGGCAATTTTGCGAGGCGCACAGCCGCTGGACCGCGGCGCCCACCCTGCGTACTAGGAACGCACCCATTGTGGTGCAGGCCCATGGCTTTATAACATGACGCATCTCCCTAGATGCGTCATGCTGTAAATGACTCGCAGGGATGCGGCACGTTTACGCCGCTGTTGCGTCACGCAAGGCAACGTAAACGTGGCGCAAGGGGCTTGTAAATGTAATCTGCCCCCTAGTGTCTAGCATTACGCAGTTCTGTAAAGTACACTCATACATAATAGTTACTCAGGCCAATGAGACCACGAAATAGAAAACAAATAAGCATAGTAGCAACGCCACTGAGAAGGAGAGCAGTGCACCTGAAATGCACAGAAGATTTTGAAATATAATTTAACTACAATGTAATCGTCATCAGCGGCATTATTGGCTTGCTCCATGTAAAAAACAAATATTTGCAATACAACAACACAGAGCAGGAGAAAACATCATAGTAGTGAGTGATTAAATGGCTACTACTACTCACCAAGCCCGGGGATCTCCAAGCCGAGCTGGTCCAGCAGGTCGCGCTCGCGGTCCAGGAGGTCCGTCCAGCGATGGGTGACCTGGCTGTAGGTGCGCTGGACCCCGTAGAGGTGGGATATGGCCCAGCACACCTTCTCCCACCGCTTCCGGCGCTCCCGCATGTTGTAGCCGCCGGCCGCGATCCTGCCGCCTCCCGCGATGGTCCTGGGCAGGCGGCGCTGGACGAAGTAGACCAGCGCGCCCACTTCCTCCGGGCTGAAGATCTCCCGTCGCGTCACCTGCTCCCCCCTCAATCTCCCGCATGCTGTCCTGCCACTGGGTCCAGCACTACTCCCCGCCGCAGCTGCGGCCCTCAAGTGCCTGGGCAGCTTCACGGCGCCTGGCTTGACCATGGTCTGGGCAGGTAAGGTAGGAAGAAGTAGAAAATTAAGAAAGAATAGGATAGGGAAGAAGAAAAGAAAAGAGTTTAAAAAAGTAGTTTAAAAGTAAAGAAAAATAGCAGAAAAGACAAAAATATACAGCTAGGAAAAGAGAGGGATAGATAAGAAGCAAAATCGTAAAAAAAAAACTGAAAACAAGCAAAGGATGGCAAAGATACCAAGAGGATTAAACACCATGCCCAGACACAGGAAATGAATGAAAAACAAGATGGCCGGCGCCCGTTCACGAGCGCGAAAGAAAGTTCGCGCGAGATTTTCCTCGCGATCTCGTGCGAACCTGTAGATTTCCCGCGCGATCTCGTGCGAACCTCTACTCGCAATGCGCTTAGTGCGCGAGATTATACATAGCGGGCGGAAACGGAAATACGTCACGGAAACAAAATGGCCGCGCCCGTACTCGACCTTGGGGTAAATTCGCGTGTTGCGCTGCAAGCGGCTCGCGAATACTGCAAAAAAACTCGCGAAACAACAAGCCGCAAAAAAATAAAATGCTCATTCGCACGAATTGGCGGCTTCCGCGGTCGGTTTCGCACGACGCCGCGCCCCGCGAATAGCGCGAAAAAAACCGAAAAACGATTTCAGCAAAAGCAAAAGCAATGAGCAGGTGCAAAAGGTCAACCTCATGATTTGTAACGATTCTTTGTAGTGCTTCCTGAGGGGGCCCTCCAGAATTCGGTTGCCTGCTTGCAACTATTTTGTGTGACCCTGCTCTGACCTTAACTGTATGCCACAAAGGTCCTGATTTACAGCTAAAGGAGCAGACAAGCAGGTGCCAGGCTGGAACTTTAAATTCTTTTAGTGACACATTAATTAGCCCCTAATTCATTATTGTCAGTTGGGGCAGGGCAGGTGTTGTAACTAATTTTGCAACAATGAAAGCACTTAGCAAGTGCAAAAGATCACTAATCAGGGCGCACTAAGGAAGCAGGTGCCAGCTAAAAAAATATTCTGTGACACATTAATCAGCCCCAAATTAATTCAGGTCACTTGAGGCAGGGAAGGTGTGCTTTGCTTTGCCGAAAATAATGTACACTGGACAACCAGAGGGTGTGGTGATGAAACAGAGGGTGGCATGGGTGGGCCAGAGGGTGGCATGAGTAGTCAGAGAGTGGCAGTGGTGACAGAGAGTGGCAGTGATGAAGAAGAGTGTCCCAAACAGGCTGGACATGTAGAAACAACAAGTTCGCAAAACTTGCGACCCGACAGGTAAGTTCGCAAATTGCGAAATTGTAAAAACCCTCGCAAACTGGCAGAAACACGGGCGAACACAAAAAAAAAAAAAATCCGCAAATTCGCGGGAATTCGCGGATTTTGCGGATTGCGAATCCGCAAATCCGCAAAATTCGCGAACGCGAGATCCGCAAAATTCGCCCATGCTTAGTCCCATGGATCCTCAAACAGCATCTGGGCACAGATTTATACTGGTGGTAGTGGATCATGCCACCAGGTATCCAGAGGCAATTCCCCTGAGGACCACAACAGCACCTGTTTTGGCAAAGGCCCTTCTTGCAGTTTTCTCAAGATTGGGTTTTCCAAAGGAGGTTCTTTCAGACAGACGTACCAACTTCATGTCTGGATACTTAAAGGCAATGTGGAAGGAGTGTGGAGTAAACTACAAGTTTACCACACCCTATCACCCACAGTGCAATGGGATTGTGGAGAGATTCAACAAGACCCTCAAGGGAATGATAAAAGGATTACCAGAGAAGCTTAGGCGGAAATGGGACACCCTTTTACCCTGCTTGCTCTTTGCTTACAGAGAGGTCCCACAGAAGGGGGTTAGCTACAGCCCTTTTGAACTTTTGTTTGGCCACCCTGTGAGGGGTCCACTATGTTTGGTGAAGGAAGGATGGGAGTTACCTCTCAAAAAGCCTATGCTAGATGTTGTGGATTATGTACTTGGTCTCCGCTCCAGGATGGCTGAGTACATGGAGAGAGCATCCAAAAACCTGGAGGCCAGTCAAGAATTACAGAAAGCTTGGCATGACCAAAAGGCTGTTCTGGTGGAGTACAAACCAGGGCAGATAGTGTGGGTGTTGGAGCCAGTGGCCCCAGCAGCACTCCAGGACAAATGGACTGGACCCTACCCCATTGTTGAGAAAAAGGGAGAAGTCACCTATGTGGTTGACTTTGGAACCCCTAGGAGCCCCCACAGGGTGCTCCATGTAAATCGTTTGAAAGCATTTGTTGACAGGGAGGAAATGAGCTTGCTCATGGCCACATATGGGGATCAGGAGGAAGAGAGTGACCCTCTCCCATACCTGCTTTCCCAGAACCCTGATGATGGTTCAGTTGATGGAGTAGCCTTGGCAGGCAGCCTCACTGAGCAGCAACAGGTGGACTGCAGACAGGTGTTGCAGGCCCACAAACATATGTTTTCACTCACACTCAGTCAAACTAACGGGTGCACCCATGAGGTGGACACTGGTGACAGTCTGCCTGTGAAGAAAAAAATCTACAGGCAACCTGACCACGTCTGGGATTGTATAAAGGCTGAGGTGCAAAAGATGCTTGAGCTTGGAGTGATTGAGCCATCTGAGAGCCCATGGGCCAGCCCAGTAGTCCTTGTGCCAAAACCCCATACCAAAGATGGAAAGAGAGAAATGAGGTTTTGTGTGGGCTACAGAGGTCTCAATGCTGTCACTAGGAAAGATGCACATCCTATTCCAAGAGCAGATGAGCTCATTGATAAATTGGCTTCTGCCAAGTTTCTGAGCACATTTGATTTGACAGCTGGCTACTGGCAGATCAGGTTAGCTGAAGAGTCAAAAGCCAAAACAGCATTCTCTACCCCTAGTGGACATTATCAGTTTGTGGTAATGCCCTTTGGTTTGAAGAATGCACCTGCCACCTTCCAAAGGTTGGTGAATCAAGTCCTTGCTGGGTTGGATGACTTTTGTGCAGCATATCTAGATGATATTGCTGTCTTTAGCTCCACCTGGGAGGATCACCTGATCCACCTGAAGAAGGTTCTGGAGGCCCCTGCAAAAGGCAGGCCTGACTATCAAGGCTACTAAGTGCCAGATAGGGCAGAGCAAGGTTGTGTACCTGGGCCACCTAGTATTTGGGGGTCAGGTTCAACCACTGGAGAGCAAAATCCAGACTATACAGGACTGGGCTCCTCCAACTACCCAGACACAAGTCAGAGCCTTCTTGGGCCTGACTGGGTATTACAGAAAGTTTGTGAAGAACTATGGGTCCATTGTGACACCATTAAATGACTTTACATCTAAGAAGATGCCAAAAAAGGTTCAGTGGACAGTTAGCTGTCAAAAGGCATTTGATGGCCTGAAGAAGGCCATGTGCTCTGCACCTATCCTGAAGAGTCCTGACTACTCCAAACAGTTCATTGTACAGACAGATGCTTCTGAGTTGGGGGTGGGAGCTGTGCTTTCACAACTGAATACAGATGGTCATGACCAGCCCATTGCTTTTATTAGCAGAAGGCGGACCCCCAGGGAGAAACGTTGGTCAGCTATTGAGAGGGAGGCCTTTGCTGTGGTTAGGGCCCTGAAGAAGTTGAGGCCATACTTGTTTAGAACTCACTTCCTAATTCAGACAGACCATAAGCCCCTCTTGTGGCTAAATCAGATGAAGGGTGAAAACCCCAAACTACTCAGGTGGTTCATTTTCCTACAGGGGATGGACTTTACAGTGGAGCACCGCCCAGGGACTGACCATGGTACTGCAGATGGTCTCTCCAGGTACTTCCACTTAGGACATGAAGACTTATCTGGTCAAGGTTAAGTTTAATGTCCCTGCGTTTGGGGGGGGTTGTGTAGGAGAGTAGGGTCTGCTATCCTATGGTCACCCCAATTTTTACTTTTTGCTTCACTGGTTTTCGACTTAATGAGGCTGTGGGCCTGCTAATCAGACCCCCAGCCTGCTGTTCTCTCTCTAAAGTCACATACACGTACTATAGGTACAAAACCCAATTGGAACTGGACTCCTTGTCAGCCCCTGTACCATGCACTATAGGTGCTCAGGGCATAGGTGCCACCAAGGCCTACCAGGGGCTGCAGTATAGCTTTTGCCACCCCTGGCTGGTTCTTAAATTGACACAACTGGCTGATCACTCAGCTGGGGCAAGTTGGTGTAATCACCCCTTGCTTAGATATAGTATCCCTATATCTAAACCTATATCTGGACACATATAAACCTGTGAGTCACTCCTATGGAAGGCCTTATCAATCCTGGAGGCAGAGTGCGTGGTTTAATGTGAAATGGAGCTCGAGCAGGAGCTGAGCTGAGTTACCGGGTTTTTATGGACCCGGCGGTGCCAGGGAGAACACCCAAAGACCTCGAGTCCTTCCTGTTTCAGACTACAGAAACACAGAGTCTTCTAGGTGAAGTCAAAGATCGTATTTATTGGCTTCAACCAGTAACAGGTATCCTAGAAGTACAACAGCATGTATGTTCTCATGAGACTGCTCGAATTTACAGAACCAGCCTTCTCTTTTTATACGAAATAATGAGCTTCAGGCAAACATTCCTTATTTTACAGTTGACCATACAAATATTTTTACTACAAAGAAAAAGCAGAGTCATGATGACAAGCCCACATTTCAGTTTGTCCAGTTCATGATAGATTACCCGGCAAGGCCCAGAACTTCCATCAGATATCGACGGACCCCTAATAAAATCGGGCACCTCCTCCTTGTAAAACAGGTCATAAAGAAGAAACAGGGACAGGTGTGTGTGAGATTAGGCATAGCTTGTGTGCGATGAACGGTTTATGACATGTTGTGCCTTGATACTAATCTCATTCGGCCACTGGGAGAGGAACTGCCCGAACAGGTTTGGCTTGAGGCAGTGGAGTCAGCTCGCCCAGGTCACAGAGGAGTCAGAAGAGGTGTACGTGTCCTTTCAGATCGAATTCGGCCTTAGTCATTTGGCTATGTAAGGGCAATCACAAATTGGATGCCGCTCACAAAATGGAACCCAAGGGTTCAAGACGAAAACTACGATTTCAGGGTGATTTCATCACTCGATCATGACGAAAATGCTTAGGTATAGTATTTAAGCCATTTCAGGTCTGCTAGTACCAAAATCGTCATGATACGATGATATTTATGACACGAGTGTAGAGCTTCGGTACCACACAATAGCAGGGTCCAGAATTTTCAGTACCACACTCATGCTAATCTGAGTCCAGGTCTGTATTCATGAAGTCATTGAGATGTTGCTGTAACATCATCCTATTACTTAGTTCGTCTCTAGATACAGGTTTCCTTACACATGATGTAGCACAGAGGCCACATATTGCAGGAGCACACAAGTCAAAGATCGTATTTATTGGCTTCAACCAGTAACAGGTATCCTAGAAGTACAACAGCATGTATGTTCTCATGAGACTGCTCGAATTTACAGAACAAGCCTTCTCTTTTTATACGAAATAATGAGCTTCAGGCAAACATTCCTTATTTTACAGTTGACCATACAAATATTTTTACTACAAAGAAAAAGCAGAGTCATGATGACAAGCCCACATTTCAGTTTGTCCAGTTCATGATAGATTACCCGGCAAGGCCCAGAACTTCCATCAGATATCGACGGACCCCTAATAAAATCGGGCACATCCTCCTTGTAAAACAGGTCATAAAGAAGAAACAGGGACAGGTGTGTGTGAGATTAGGCATAGCTTGTGTGCGATGAACGGTTTATGACATGCTGTGCCTTGATACTAATCTCATTCGGCCACTGCGAGAGGAACTGCCCGAACAGGTTTGGCTTGAGGCAGTGGAGTCAGCTCGCCCAGGTCACAGAGGAGTCAGAAGAGGTGTACGTGTCCTTTCAGATCGAATTCGGCCTTAGTCATTTGGCTATGTAAAGGCAATCACAAAATGGATGCCGCTCACAAAATGGTACCCAAGGGTTCAAGACGAAAACTACGATTTCAGGGTGATTTCATCACTCGATCATGACGAAAATGCTTAGGTATAGTATTTAAGCCATTTCAGGTCTGCTAGTACCAAAATCGTCATGATACGATGATATTTATGACACGAGTGTAGAGCTTCGGTACCACACAATAGCAGGGTCCAGAATTTTCAGTACCACAGACCCTCCTTTTGCCCTTACATAGGCAATAACCTATACTCATGCTAATCTGAGTCCAGGTCTGTATTCATGAAGTCATTGAGATGTTGCTGTAACATCATCTTATTACTTAGTTCGTCTCTAGATACAGGTTTCCTTACACATGATGTAGCACAGAGGCCACATATTGCAGGAGCACACTGCACACACAGACAGAACAGGAAAAGGATGGCTAGGATCATCCCAATGACTATCAGAATCTTCTATCCCCAGGCAGATATCAGTTTCCAGAACCACCCCATCAAGGACCAGTCTCCTTCATCCACGTGAATGGATTCAGAGATCTTATGCAGTTTGGAGATGGCCTGGTATACTGTCGGAGCGTTGTCTGGGATGAAAATGCAGCAACTCGATTGGATCACTTTACATACCCCACCACGGTCTGCAAGTATGACATCTAACGCGACCCTGTTTTGAAGAGTCATAAGGCGATCCGACTGGAGCTCAGCAGTCAAATTACTAAGGGCACCGGCAGTTTCAACTACAGTGGATTCAACCACCCTTGTTAATTGCCTTATGTTTCTGCTGTTCACCATAGGCCCCCAAAACAGCAGAAAACCCTTTGCAAAATCTCCGAATTCTTGTCCTGCAGTGTCTTCTTTACTGATGACACCTCTAACTATCCTTGTCCTATGGTAATCTGCCTCGGCCGTGTAGGTGGGAGGCAACAGGAACGAGACAAAACATGTGCCCGAGAAGTCAGGGGGCAACCATGTATAGGCTCTATCATGGCAGATGAAATAAGTACCCTTAGCTGCTAAGAACGAAGGGGAATTTCGAGATGCAAACACATATGTTTCCGTGCAGACGCTCTTCCCCAACTAAGCTCTGGGATTTTTGCCATTACCTTGCAGGCATAGGTGACCCTGATGGGGTACAATCCAAATAGAGGAGGATCTCTTCGCTCGCTGGTTCTCACTCAAAGCAATTCCATATTTCGTCATATTCTATTTAACATAAGCTTGCAACTCATCTTTAGGAATCGTTCTGTACGAGTCAATTGTTTTGCTCATATTTGCAATTCCTACTACCAATGCTTTGTTACTTGAGTTACTTTTCGTGGAATGTGGGGAATATGGTTCAATGGCAAATATGAACATTGTTTGAAATGCCCATAATGAACCATTGTAGCTAAATGGTAAGACCAGGTATGGGATACCCTTGTCTGTCGTATGCGGCATAAGACCACACACCCAGCAGTTAGTTGTGTTTACTACTAATTGGTGTTGGTGTAAGAGCTGAATGAAAGAGTTATTAATAAACTCTAATCTTCTTGAGGACTCATGTTCAGGCAGGGGGTGAAAAGAGTGCGAGGAAACAGTAGGAGGAGGTATGGGCTGTGTAGTGGGTACAAATGAAACTTGAAAAGTGTAAAAAACATATCCTATTAATAATATCATAACACCAAGCAACGTAAAGATACAACATATTAACGATCTCTTCTTTGACATTGATATACATACTTTTATCTTTAAAGTTCATTTGTTTGGCAGGTCTCTCCATCTCAGAAAACTCCATCCTCTCTAATTTGCTGCCCGCGGTGGTAGGGTGTTTCTGCTGAAGAGTGCTTCTGTCAGTCCAGGTTAACTCCCTTGGACCAACCAGAACTGTCGACCTAACCCTCTCCAGCTGCACTCCAAAGACTTGGTCAACCGCGACCCTAGCAGCAGAACCGGATGGCGGTTCGAAAAAACAAAAATGAGCAAGTTTCTTAGATGAGAGAGCTGCACAATAAAAAGTAAAAAAGAAATTTATTTGTCCATAGTCATAGGTCTCGGCCTCAAATTGTAACGGTTTCTTCCAGGTGCTGTCTGGTCTTCAAATAAGAGTTCAGGCTCTGTAGTGTTCAACCGAATTGACCGAGGCACAGATTCTTGCAAAATGTTGTTGCTCTCCTTTTCAGAAGTTGTTCCTTTTATACGTGATTCGCTAAAGGGTAAAAAACGAGGCACGGTCTCAGCTTCAGAGTCAGCGATCCCCTCCTGGACCCACCGGTCGTACGGAAGAGGCAGTGGGACCCTCTTACAATGATTGCCGTGGACCCAATGTTTCTTTCCTTCTACTCGAACGGCTGATCTTGTCGCGAGAAGAACTAGATGAGGGCAGGTCCACCGGGGCTGGTCATTCTTTGTTCGCTGGAAATTCTTAACCAGCACGTAGGATCCAGGATCGATAGGATGCCCTGGAGCTTCAGAGGCCTGAGGTAGAGTGTTGTGGACCTGTTGGTGTAAAACACGCAATTTAGCCGTCAATTCATACAGATAATCAAGCAGTACAGGGTGTTCTATTTCGCTAAACCTGGTGGGCCTTGGCACTCCCCATATGTTGGCCGGACGGCCAAACACAATTTCATAGGGACTAAGTCCCACTCTAGAGTGAACAGTCATTCTCGTTGATAGGAGTGCCAAGGGCAGAGCGTCAGGCCATTGAAGACCTGTGCTCGCTTGAATCTTGGCCAGTTTCAGCTTTAACGTGCCATTATAGCACTCTACTAGCCCAGCTGATTGGGGGTGATTTGCAGCATGAAACTTTTGCTGAATGCCTAGCCCTTCACACACTCTCTTCATCACTCGACCCACAAATTCACTCCCATTATCACTCCAAACCACTCTAGGCATTCCAAATCTAGGGAAGAATTCTTTGACAAGGGCTTTGGCTGTGGACAAAGCAGTATTGTCCTTTAAGGGGTATGCTTCGACCCATCTTGAAAAGGAACAAACAACAATGAATACGTATTTCAAATTGTTGCACCTTTCCATGTGGATGAAATCTAGCTGCAAAACCTCGAACAGGTACGTTGGAGGCGCAACCAGCTGGAGTTGGGGTTCCCCTACCAGGATTGTATTTCAGGCACACCATACAATTCTTGACCACATTCTCTGCACACTTAGCGATTCCAGCATTTTGCCATACTGGAGCCAACAACTTACAAATCCCTTTCACACTGATATGAGACATTCCATGAGCCATTGTCACCACTGCAAGCACATACGCATCGGGTAACAGCCATCGCTGATGCTCTGACAATTCAATCCAACAACCATTCGCATCCAATTTACCCTTACTTTCTCTCCATTCATTCAACTCTTTTCTGTGGCTTCAGCTTGAATGGACTTCACACTCTCAATCGTATCTTCACACATACCAACATCACCAATCCATCTCGCAGGGCCTGCAACATACATTTGACTCATTACATTCCTAGCAGTTTCTTTCGCAACTTCATTCGCAAACGCATTTCCACGACCAACATCATCCGTAACCTTTTTGTGCGCACTGCATTTCACAATTGCAACCTGTAACAGCAAGGTCAGTGACTCGAGAAGCTCATTCACCAACTGACCATGCTGGATCTTAGCACCATGCGAAGTCAGGAACCCATGTTCTTTCCACAATCGTCCAAAACTGTGAGCCACACCAAATGCATATTGACTGTCCGTGTACACGTTCAATCGTTTTCCTTTCGCCAACACACATGCTCTTGTAAGCGCAACCAACTCTGCTGCTTGCGCTGAATTATGTGGGATACGTGCAGCTTCAACAATAGTATGCAAAGTCGTCACAGCATATGCTGCAGTCGTATCACCATTCGGCAACTTGAAACACGAACCATCAACCCACAAAGTACCATCACATTCTGGAAGAGGAGTGTCTCTAAGGTCTATCCTCCCTTTCGGCTATTCCTCTGTTCTCAGAAAACAGTCATGCTGATCTTCATTATCATCATCTGTCTCAGCTAAAATCGGCAACAATGTGGCTGGGTTTAGTGTATTGCACCTCTTTATGTGCACATGACTTGCCAACAGTGCCAGCTCATACCCTGACAATCGAGCACTAGTTAAGTGCTGTGTCTTTGTTCTGTTTAACAGAATGTCCACTGCATGTGGGACCATTACAATTAACATATTATTCATTACTAACCCAGCAGCCTGTCGAATAGAGACAGCTGCTGCCGCAGTGGCTCTTAAACAACTTGGCAACACCTTAGCTACGGGATGTAAAGTCGCCGAAAAATATGCGCATGGACGCTGTTTGTCCCCAAAAGACTGTGTCAGAACTGACAATGCGCAACCTTCTTTCTCATGGACATACAATGTAAAGGGCTTACTGTAGTCGGGGGTACCCAACACAGGAGCCGAAAACAATGCATCACTTAATTCGGAAAAACTTTTCTGACACTCTTCAGACCACGGAATGGGATTCGGTGTATCTTTACAAGTTAATGCCACCAAAGGTTTGGCCAATAAGGAAAAATTCGGTATCCATTGTCTGCAATATGATGTAATGCCCAAGAAAGCACGCACTTCTCTCTGTGTCCTTGGGACACTCAATTTTGCAATTGCCTGAATTCTTTCTAGGGTCAGTTTCCTTCCCTCCTTCGATAAGAGTTGACCTAGGTAGGTTACTTCTAGTCGACAATATTGCAATTTTGAAAGAGAGACTTTGTGGCGCAGATCACACAAATGACGCAACAACAGCAATGTGGCTTCTTTACAAATATCCTCAGCATCTGCAGCTATTAGCAAATCATCTACGTATTGAATAAGGGTAGCGCCGTCAGGTAAAACAATTGCGTCAAGCTGTGTTTTTAGAGCCTGACTGTATATTGATGGACTTTCACAGTAGCCCTGAGGAGCGCGTTTGAAGCGGAAACTTCGGCCTCCTAAACTGAAGCCAAAAATATCCCTGCTCTCCTCGGCAATCAGGATGCTGAAGAAAGCATTCTTCAAGTCAATCACTGAGAACCAAGTGGCTGAAGCTGGAATCATAGTCAATAGGGCAGTGATATCAGGGACAACGGGAAACTGTGGCACAACTATTTTATTGACCTCCCTAAGATCAATCACAAATCTGTAAACAGGTGGCTGAGAAGGATCAGTACGCTTCAAAACCGGCAGAACAGGACTATTACAAACGTTGCCTCTTGTCTCTTCAATTACATCTTTCTCAATCAGATCATAAATGATCGCTAACAACGCCTTTTCACCTTCACTAGAGATCTTGTATTGGGGAATGCGCGGCATTCTAACATTGGCTTTCAGTGTTACAACATATGGCGCTATTTCCAAGAGACCCACATCATTGGGTCCAGTAGCCCAAAGAATATCTGGAAGAGAAGACAATTCTGTCGGAAGTTTATCCTTCGACAAATACATTGGAGAAACCACTTTCTTATCCAGTGTAAGTTGTACTCCGGAAGCAGAACAGTACAAAGTCGCATATAATCTTTTCAACAGATCTAATCCCAATAAATTTTCACCACAACCTGTTGTAAGAATGAGGGGTGCTTCGAATTCACCAGGTCCAACAGAAAGTGACATAGGACTAGAAATCGGGTTCCTAACCGGGGCGCCAGAAAAACCTACTGAAACATTCATTTCGCCAGACAAAGGTGCGCCAGGGAGTTTTGAGTACATAATAGAACTCTTTGTAGCACCAGTATCCAACAGAAAAGGCTCTGACACACCTGATGTAATCACCTCAACATAAGGCCCACTCTGATCTACTGGAACTGAAACAACTCCCTCTCTTTGTCCATGGCTGTTCTAGCAATCATCACCTTCCATATTCTCATCTTCTGCATAGTAGTCATCAGCATAGTACTGAGCCGTCCTAGCAACCGCGCTATTCTGCTGGTCGAAACTATTCATGTGAGGAAATATAAATTTTATGGTCAAGAAATGTTCCCTAACGTGTACCCCACCGTCTCCATGTACAAGCTTAAGGTGCATGTAACTTCCCTCCTGTGCCAGCTATGAAGACGCAAATACATTTGCGTCCAACGTTAACATGTCCTCTTTCAGATCCACCCCGAACGGGTTGAATATTCCGTTCCTAAGTATGCCATGCCAACGTCTTTTTGTGGTGTACTTTACACGTCTTTCAGCTCTGGCGAAGTAGGCCCTGAATTCTGCCATCGAGCCTTTTCCTGCCTTCTGACACTGAATGCCTCAGCCTGGGCTGCCTCTGTACCCGTGACCTCTGCCTTACTCCCTGTGCGGCTAACGGCGCTTAGCTCAGCCTGTTGCCTGCCAAGACTGTATTCAACCTTCGAATTATCTGCTCCGCTCCTCAAAAAAATACATTCCTGCCTACTAGTTCAAGTAAACATCCTTCCAGCTGCAGAGCAAAGGGCCCGGCCTCACTGTCTCCGTGCAAGTAATTCATAGCTCCTGTTACCATGGTAGGCCCATGCCCCCTCGCATCTCATGCAGACACGTAGACGCTTATACACGCACTCACAGTCAGTATAGAATAGCCTCTGCCCAAGAGACCTTCCCCTCTAGATAATATGGTTCCCAAACATCAGATATCTGATATGATATAGGTACGAGTTGATCTGACATGCCAGACTTCTGTCTCTTTCCGCTAGTGTAAATGTCAAGTCCCCTGCACCCTCCAGCTTCACGTCAATCACACGTCATGCAGCTGCGCGCGCATCCAGACCTCAGATTTCTGCTGACATCGCAAGACTCTGCTATGTACCCACCCACTTGTGACACTTTCATGTGACGTTTCTAGCACACACCTCTATGTTCACGCCTAGTTCACGCCTTTTGATTACGTATTGCTAACACGTGTGTGTTTTTATCTTGTTTCTCTCAGCTGTTACGCCTACTGTATTGGTATCCATTACATGCTTTAAGTATAAAAGTTATGTCTTGTCAATAAAGTATGCTCTATCCCTTCCTGAACCCCAGTGGTGTCAGGAACACGATATCCGGTTCAAGAACCATTCCTTTTTAAGGAATAAAACCCCTAAGAACTCTAACACCACGGACTCTGCGTCTTTCTTTCCGATTGAGTTATTCTATTTTTAGTACTTACCTGCATAGAAATTAAGACGGTAATTAAATATTTACTACATTATTTTGGCGCCCGAACAGGGACCCCTCCCCCACCTTACGCGCCGGTTGGTGCGTTGCAACCTTTGCCCCCTGCCATAAGTCAAGACGGACAATTACGCGTACCCACAGGATTTCCTGTATCTCCCTCAGGCCTACGGAGGTGACGGAGACTGCGATCAGCACCCAGACGAGGCGGTGAGGAGTGCGGAGGATCCCGACCAGAGCCTAGCCGAAAGAAGCAAGGTCCGAGGTGTCAAGAGGCCCACCAGTTCCGAAGTATTCACGTGTCGAGTCGAGTCGAGTCCAGTCCGGTCCAGTCCAGTCGAGTTTTCCGAGGCCTTCTGTTCCGTGCTTCCCGGTGAGTACCATTGCTGGGGACGCATCTAGACGGGTGCATTATTATGTATCCGGTAAAGACGGGTTTGGGTACACAAACACGGTCTGCACTGTTTTAGACAGTGTATCTGTGCTGTTTAGCAGTACCTCAGGTATTCAAGTTCTTGCGCTGTTCTCGACAGTGTATCTGTGCTGTTTAGCAGTACATCTAGTATCAAGGGTAGTCATATGTGTTCAAAATGTTTTCATGTGATTGATGTCGTGGTATGAGTGATTGTTTGATGTACATTACTGTGTTTTTGTGTAACTAGCTGTGTTCAGAGTAAGTAACAAGTATCGAGTATCCAGTACTAAGTAACAAGATGCCGTTTTTCAATAAATTAAGACAGATAGGAACTAGGAAAGGGATACTAGAGGAAGAAATTCCTATCCCCCCTAGGGACACTCCTGGAAATTTTATGTACCATAAGCATGGCTTAGATGCCATACTGTACCTAGATTTATGGGCCGATTATACCAAGCACCTAGACGAGAGACACAGATGGCCCGTTACAGGAACATGGGATGCCGAGTGCATCATGAAGGTAGAAGAAGCGCTATGGAAAAAGAAAGCCAGACAATCTCAGAAAGTCGCCATAGAATTTTGGCGTAAAGAATCACATAAACGTGCCGAAAAAGCACTCCGAAAAGAAGACAGACATAGAGAAGAGTCGGATAGAGTCCGAGAAAACTAATTAGTTAATGAAGGGATCCGAGTAAAAGCAGAACAAGTAGACCGCATGCGAAACAATCTTGTAAATGGCATGTACTTAGTGGCCGAGGGTTTGCCTGAAGCCACTTCAGAAATACCGAAAGATCTGCCGCCACCATTGGTTCCTACTAAAGTAAGTCACAGGACCACCAAAGACATATTCCTTGCTTCCTATCTAGACGATGTAGCACCCGCTTACACCAATCCACGTGCCCACGTACCGCCTACTGACGATGACGGAGGTGGCAACTCGCCTCAAGACAATGTCCCGCCATTGCCGCAACAAAGTTCACCCGTTCGACAGCCTGCTCCACCTGCTCCTCCACCTCCACCACTTCCCACATCTAAGATTGATATACTAAATCCGTTTGCGCCTGATCTTAATAAGAGACAAGTTCAGGTACACATACAGACTCCACAGAGAAATAATGCTCAAGCCTCTGCCTCAGGAGGTGCAACAGGAGGTCTCCAGACCCCGCCATCAACACGCAGATTAAACATTAGGGACTTAATGAAGCAACGTACACCCCAATCACCAAGTTTTGACATGCTTAAAGAACGCCTTCCAATTTGCAGATACGATCCAGTACCCGGTAAAGACGATAGAATGTTGTTAGCATCACTACGCTTACGACAAGCTACAGATTACCTAGTGTTATTCCCAGGGATGGCTGATCACCTAGATAGAATATATCATTTTGTCCAGACTGGGGAAGATCCTGAAAGTATTAAAGAGGCCCTGGCTCACCAAAAAGTTGATACTCAAGGTTGTATATTACGTTTCTTCATAAATTGCTTAATAAGAGACCGAGACAGGCCTGGAGCAGACAAGGAAGAGATGGAAGCACTAAACAGATGGGGTCAAAATATAGCCGAAGGAAACCATGATAAGCTGAATTGTATAGCAAGCATGTACAAGAAAATAAGAAAAGCAGTAATAGAAATACACGAAAAAGAAAAAGAAAATGACAGGAATAACTCCTCCAAGGAGGACGAACCTGAAGAACCAGAGACGACTAAAGAAATGATAGCGTATGTGGGTAAGGGAAATTACCTTAGGAAAGGCATTCGTCCAGAAAACAAGAGAGTTTTTCTCTCTGGTATATCAAAACCGAATTCTCCTGAATATCTGTTTCAAGTTACCGATAAAATTCTTCAAGAACAAATGGGGTACCATGTACTCAATTCTATGGATGAACAAGAACTAGCCCGGTCAGCAGTGCTATGGGCTGACAATCCTAGCACATACAATGATGATACAGTAGCACAGACATTTCTGAACCTTTCCCCAGACGAGCAGAAATTAGCTGGTGTGTACATGATTCAGCATCTCATCACGTTATACAGACAACAACATTCTGATCCAGGTCCCTTACCTGATACATTAGAAGCACTACTTATGAATAGATGGAGAGGCCTAAGTACCAAGTTAATTCAAATAATTCTAGAACAACGCCGCAGATATAACACTTTCTTAGGCCCACAATATGTTTCAGCTCCGCCCCCAGAAAGAAAAATGTTTCATTTTGACAGGCAGAATCCTTTACGAGAAGTGCACCCAGTTATGAATGCCGATCACGCCTTGGAACGTGTGTTTGTGTACACACCTTTAACAAAGTTAGAATTGTTAGAAATGAAGAAACTAGTACCCTGTCATGATAAAGACCCTGCAGGTTTTCACCGAGAACTTAAAGACATGTTACTCATGGGAGATTACACGTATACGGATATTATGAAATTATTAAAAGTACTGCTGCCCACTGGCATTTACGAGAAACTCAAGGAAAAAGAATGGGAGGTGGGAGATAAAAAGATTATTTGGACTGAAATAGAAGACGAGGAAAAAGGTCGTACTCCAGGGCTAGGCCTTGGGGACAAAGCTAAAGCATTACCAGGTTTAATAGTACAGGTCTTGCCAAGATTATTGACAACTAAAAAGGAAGACTGGGACGCAATCTCAGCCTGTAAACAGAAACACGATGAAGATACTAGTGACTTCTATTCAAGATTCGAGAAATGTTTCATTATTAATAGTGGCCTAAAACCAGGTAGCGAGTCGTATCCACATCTTTTTGTAACAAAATTAGTTGAGAATTCCCTGACACAAGTTAAGAACCATGTATATAAAGTTGAAAGTACATGGCAAGCAAATACGCCATCCCAGGTGTTACAAATGTTACAGTATCACCAGAACAGAATTAGAGAAGAACAGGATCACGAACAGAGACGTATGAAAGACACGAAAATGAAAATGTTAGTGGCCCAGTCGGTTCCAGCCGACGGTCAGAGAAAGGGTGTGACCCAGACAGGTAATTCAGCAGCTCCCGTTAAAGGGACGTGCAACTATTGCAAACAGCCAGGACACTACGTACATGAATGTCCAGTCCTGAAACACAATATAGCAACAGGTAAAACTAAAGAAAGACCGCGTCAGCCTAGACAAGACCAGGTCCAGCAACAGACTTCCCAGAATACACAGCCTATGCATGCTCCACCACATACAGTACAGACCGCAGCAGTGTCACAGCCACAGCCACAGCCCATTGCCGCGACGCAGCAAGTTTCACGGCAGATGAACCAGTATGCCCAATCTGATTATCCCGATTATAAGCGATACACATGAAACAGCCTAGAGAGGGAGGTTGGCTTGCCTCTTATTGAGATTCCTGTAGATCAAGAGGGTCCTTATGTACACAGTCAAGTATTGGGAAAAGACAGAAAATTTTTAATAGACACAGGGGCAAGCCGCACAACAATCAGCCATGATGAAGTCCCAGGGGCACCCCTCTCAGGCTCACAGAATGTTTCCCTTGGTTTTTCAGGACAGCCTATTGTAAATGAAGTATCGAAACCAGTCCCCCTAGCTGTAGGTCCATTATCACGCGTTACAGACTTGTTACTGACTAAATCATGTCCAGAAAACTTGTTAGGTATCAAAACATTGAAGGCTCTAGGAGCTGTGATATGTTGTTCTCCGGAAGGAGTTAGACTTTTTCTACGTGACTTTAAGGGTCACTATGTATTACGAGAGTTTGATGTCAGATTGAAAAATGTACCGAAACACCTGTGGGCACAAGGCACAACCGATGTAGGTTGCATGCACATCACACCATACCGTGTTACACTCAAACCAGGAGTTGTTTTACCGCGAATCAGACAATACAAGTTACCACCCGATGCTGTAGTGGCTTTACTGGAAATCATTGGAGAGCTCATTGCCCAAGGAGTGGTCGTAGAAACCGACTCCAATATCTGTAATTCCCCTATCATTCCGATTCTTAAACGTACTGATCCCAATGCACCGCCAGTATATCGGCTGGTGATTGATTTACGAGAACTGAATAAATGCATTGTTCCACAGTATCCTGTGGTTCCCGACATCTCATCCTTATTGACTGCTATCGATTCAGAAGCAACGTTCTTTACTGTAATTGATCTCAAGAACGCCTTCTTCAGTGTACCCATTGATCCAGAGAGCCAATATCTCTTCGGATTCAGTTTAAATGGCCGAAGTTTCAAATTTTCACGCGCACCTCAAGGATTCACAGAAAGCCCCAGCATCTATAGCCAAGCACTGAAAAGACAACTTGACTGTATCCAAATGCCAGTTAACACTGCCCTACTACAGTACGTCGATGATCTGCTGATCACCGCACGAAGTGAACCCGAATGTGAACAAGCATCACTGACAGTTTTACATTTTCTGGCCGACAAGGGACACAAGGTGTCTCCTTCGAAGCTGCAATTCTGTGTTCAGCAAGTTGTGTACCTGGGTCACTTGCTGTCCAAAGTGGGGAGACAGCTCACTCCTGATCGCATCCAGTTAATTGTAAACATGCCACAACCCCAGACACAAAAGGAAGTGCGGGCCTTTATAGGCCTCACCTCGTACTGCAGACAATGGATTCCTCAATATGCATTTCTAGCTAAGCCACTCATTCAGTTGACAACACAGGAGGCAGCGACTTCGACTGCCCTCCCTTGGACTCAGGAACATACACAGGCCTTTGAGGAATTAAAGAAAGCTTTATGTCAAGCACCAGTTTTAGCGACACCATGTTACAGCAAACCTTTTACACTTTTTGTTACAGAACGTGATGGTACAGCGTTGTCTGTCCTCACTCAAGATCAAGCAGGTTCACATAAGCCTTGTGCTTATTTTTCAAGTACATTGGATTCAGTAGCCCAGGCACTCCCTGCGTGCTTAAAATCAGTTGCAGCGACAGCCCTAGCAATCAGACAGAGCGACTCAATTGTATTAGGACATCCATTGACAGTACAAGTTCCACATTCTGTAGAGGTTCTTCTAAACCGAACCCAGACTCAACACTTGACTATAGCACGACTGACAGGTTATGAATTGACGCTATTCCAGCCACACATAGAAATCAGACGCTGTAACATTCTGAATCCTGCAACATTGTTACCTTCGATTATGACAGATTCAGCTCCGCATGATTGTATAGAAATCATTAATGCAGTAACAAAGCCCCGACGAGACTTAACAGATGTTCCACTGACAAATCCAGACCTGACACTTTACGTGGACGGTTCATGTATGAGAACAAACACAGGAGAATTAGTGGCCGCGTATGCAGTGACCACTGAAACTGAAGTTAAAGAAACACATCGTATTGATACACTGTCCGCTCAAGCAGCAGAGCTTATCGCTCTGACCCAAGCCTGTATACTAGCCAAGAACAGAAATCTTAACATATACACAGATTCACGTTATGCTTTCGGAGTCGTACACGACTTCGGAGTGTTATGGCAAGAACGAGGTTTCTTGACCTCTCACGGTGCCAAGATCCAAAACGGTCCCCTTATTCAAGCACTGTTAGAAGCAATACATCTGCCTTCAGGCATTTCCATCATGAAGTGTAAAGCACATACTAAAGTTACAGACTCTATTTCCCAGGGTAACGACCTGGCAGATCAAACAGCAAAACATACAGCATTGACTCACACCCAGACAACGGATGTAACAAAGATCATAGTGCCGACACATTGTATGACAGTTAGGGATCCCACACTAGATGTAATTGATATTCAGACACATGCTACTCCAGATGAAATCAAGAAATGGACTGAACTAGGAGGGATCCAGACAGATCAGGGATGGATGACGAAGGGAAAATCTACATGGTTTCTCCCCGATTCTATGGTTCAAGTCATAATAAATACAGCACATAGTCCAGCACACCTAGGGGAAAAAGCTATGTTAGACAGTTTACAGAATCTCTGGTACAACAAACATTTACGAGCAGCAGCAAAACAGAAAGTGCGTACTTGCATGATCTGTTGTCAGTTCAATCCAGGTAAAAGCGTCCCTGTAGAGCAAGGTGGATTTCATCCTCCCGATCACCCTTTTGAAGTCCTCCAGATGGATTATATCCAGATGGACCGTTGTCGAGGATTCAAGTACGTCCTCGTAGTTGTTTGTGCACTTTCCCGTTGGACCGAAGCATATCCAGTCCCAGATTACACTGCCCCGACCACTGCCAAGCAGCTGGTTCGTGAATTCTTCCCACGGTACGGCTTGCCCCGTATCGTGTACTCAGATAACGGACAGCCATTCTCATCCGAGCTCATGAAGCAGGTTTCACTTCTGCTAGGATATCAGTGGAAATTCCATTGCGTCCGACATCCCGAGGCAGCTGGCCTTGTAGAAAGACATAACCAGACACTGAAAACACGTCTCGACAAAATATGTAAAGAGAAAGGGGTCGACTGGATAGTCGCCCTGCCAGTTGCACTGTTCTATATGAGAATGGTCCCCCATTCGAGATCAGGACTATCCCCGTATGAGGTGGTCTTTGGCCGACCACCAAATATGTGGGGGACGCCCATGCCTAAGAAAATAACCGATGTTGACTGTAATATGCTGACAGATTACCTTGCCTCCTTGATGTCTGCACTCCAATCATGTCGTTCACAGGTTGCCGCAGCCTTTCCCGACAACACTGATGTGAAGCCACACGATGTCCGTCCTGGTGATACAGTCTTGATACGAAATTTCGACAGGAGGAGTCCGCTGGAGCCCCGTTGGCAGGATCCGAAGCTCGTCCTTCTGACCACGAGGACTGCAATTAAAGTTGAGGGCCGAAAGGGGTGGATCCATACGAGTCATATTAAAAAATGTAATGAACTGTTGCCAGAAACTGACTCTTCCACCCCCTCAAAGGACTGCCCCGATTCTAGTGACATTAAAGTTCCCAAGAGAGAGAAAACTCCACAAGAGGAGTATAAAACCAAATTGCGGTCTAGCAAGTCAGACAGTTTAATTGTTTAAGTCCTCCCCTAGGTGAATCGGTTAAATTAGTTTCTGACATGTATCCCCTAGACCGAGATAGAGAGAGAGAGAGACAACTCAAGAAACGTGCATATTGTAAATCACTTCGTAGTCACTGTATAGTGACATTATTGGTTATGTTTTTTCTAAGCCTTTTGATTATTGCTGCCAGTATATTGTTGCATATATATTACCCTATCTTCAAGCGTACCCAATCTGCTTACAATGTCACTGCCAAACATTCTTTTAGCGAATTACCCCCACATGAGTTATCTTACAGACTTGCGCTGCGCAACAACACATTCATTAGTATGTTACATCACTCCCATCAGACTAATAATGCTACAAACTGTTGGATATGTGGCCGACTCCCTCCCTATCAGAAATACAAGGGAGTTCTGCCTCTCTTTCCATACCCGTTCACTCACAATGGCTCATGTGGAGCATGGTTTAGATTAATTAATTCTTTAGATTCTGATATTGCTGTTTTCGAAGGAAATTGGGTTTGGGGAAACCTGAACTTAGTTCTGCTTAACGCCTGTTATCCCGACAAGAAGGGACTTCCCACTAGGACAGGAACTGATCTAGAAAATGAAGTATATGGATTAGGTAATTATACAATTAACCTCATGATTCTTACTGTTGAATCCGAAGCTGCACCAGTTTTGCCTGCTATGTCAGTATTACCAGTCACGGGTGACTTATGTGTCAGAAAGAAGGGTTCAGTACACTTAGGTCATAGTAAATGTACTACTGTGGTCGAATTCAGTGATCAAGGCAAGTCTTCATTTAGAGCTACTCGTCATTCCTACTTTGTCTGTGGCCATACCGCATACATACGCTTACCTCCAGATTGGGATGGCACCTGTTACATTGCATTCCTTCTGCCACCCGTTTTCCTAGCCCCTCCTGATTATCACAGAAATACAAATCTAGTAAAGAACAGACTCCGAAGAGATCTCCCGATTGTCGACTATACTGAAACGGCATGGGAGCAATACACAGACTTCAATAAAGGTTTCTTCCCCTACTTAGGTACTGTCTTTAATAGTAAACTGATACGAAAATTAACTAGAACCCTCGAAGCAGTAGTGAATGAAACTACCTCCGCTCTAGGCAACTTAACAGAGGAGCAATCTGCCATGCGGGTTGTTGTTCTTCAAAATCGTCTTGTTATTGACGTCATCCTAGCAGATAGGGGCGGAGCCTGTAAGGTCATCGGGTCAAGTTGCTGTGTTTTCATTCCAGAAAACGCGCCAACAGTATATAAAGCTATCACACGTCTTCATAAAATTGCAAGTTTGATACATCAGAATCCAGGCACCTGGACTTGGTCCGGTTGGTTCTGGACAACGTTGACCGCTTGGGGATGGAAGATCCTATCCTTCCTAGGCATTGCCCTTCTCATAGTATTCAGTTGCTGCCTGTGCCTACAATGTGGGCCAGCGATTTGTGGTCTGTGCGCCACATCATGTATTCCGCATTCAAGTTTCCACTCAAAACGCGAAAAGAAGAAAGAAGAACAAATGATGTTACATGAACAGACTGATCGATTCATGAGGATCGATATATCATGAAGGGTCCGTAGGGAACAAGGAGGGAATGAGGAAATATAAATTTTATGGTCAAGAAATGTTCCCTAACGTGTACCCCACCGTCTCCATGTACAAGCTTAAGGTGCATGTAATTTCCCTCCTGTGCCAGCTATGAAGACGCAAATACATTTGCGTCCAAAGTTAACATGTCCTCTTTCAGATCCACCCCGAACGGGTTGAATATTCCGTTCCTAAGTATGCCATGCCAATGTCTTTTTGTGGTGTACTTTACACGTCTTTCAGCTCTGGCGAAGTAGGCCCTGAATTCTGCCATCGAGCCTTTTCCTGCCTTCTGACACTGAATGCCTCAGCCTGGGCTGCCTCTGTACCCGTGACCTCTGCCTTACTCCCTGTGCGGCTAACGGCGCTTAGCTCAGCCTGTTGCCTGCCAAGACTGTATTCAACCTTCAAATTATCTGCTCCGCTCCTCAAAAAAATACATTCCTGCCTACTAGTTCAAGTAAACATCCTTCCAGCTGCAGAGCAAAGGGCCCGGCCTCACTGTCTCCGTGCAAGTAATTCATAGCTCCTGTTACCATGGTAGGCCCATGCCCCCTCGCATCTCATGCAGACACGTAGACGCTTATACACGCACTCACAGTCAGTATAGAATAGCCTCTGCCCAAGAGACCTTCCCCTCTAGATAATATGGTTCCCAAACATCAGATATCAGATATGATATAGGTACGAGTTGATCTGACATGCCAGACTTCTGTCTCTTTCCGCTAGTGTAAATGTCAAGTCCCCTGCACCCTCCAGCTTCACGTCAATCACACGCCATGCAGCTGCGCGCGCATCCAGACCTCAGATTTCTGCTGACATCGCAAGACTCTGCTATGTACCCACCCACTTGTGACACTTTCATGTGACGTTTCTAGCACACACCTCTATGTTCACGCCTAGTTCACGCCTTTTGATTACGTATTGCTAACACGTGTGTGTTTTTATCTTGTTTCTCTCAGCTGTTACGCCTACTGTATTGGTATCCATTATATGCTTTAAGTATAAAAGTTATGTCTTGTCAATAAAGTATGCTCTATCCCTTCCTGAACCCCAGTGGTGTCAGGAACACGATATCCGGTTCAAGAACCATTCCTTTTTAAGGAATAAAACCCCTAAGAACTCTAACACCACGGACTCTGCGTCTTTCTTTCCGATTGAGTTATTCTATTTTTAGTACTTACCTGCATAGAAATTAAGACGGTAATTAAATATTTACCACACATGGAATTCTGAGGCGGGAAGGAACGAGCGTTCTGAGGGAAATTTCCACATCCCCTACCTCTAGGAGCTTGTTGAACGCCTCGACCTCTTGCACCAGAAGCACCATTCGTACGCTGTAACAAAACCGGACAACTACTCTTGAAATGACCCTCTTCTTTACAATACGCACATTGATTGGGACCATACGGTAAACGCTGCTGAGCAAACTCGTTTCTTTGCGAGTTCCTCGAATATTGCTGAGGTTGCTGATAATTGCGCTGACTAATATTACGGGGTGGATAAGCTTGCTGTCGAAGGACTTTAGTTTTCAATTCCTTAGTCTTTTTATCCGCTTTCTCTAACTCACCTTTGCGCCTATTCTCATAGTACTGGGCTGTAGCTAAAATCTGTGCTGACGTGGAAACAGCCCAAGCACTCTCAGAATCCTTCAACTTATTACATAATTCGGGAAGCAAATTATGCACAAATTTGTCAACAAACAATCTTTGGCCACCCTCCGTAGACATATCTTGACCACTATGACCTACGAAAGTCTCCTCGAACCTCGTGAAGAAGTCAGACACAGTCTCATCTTTCTTTTGTTTGCATGCAGACAACTTGTCCCAATTAACACGCAATTCGGGCATTAAAGTCTTCATATACGTAATAATCCTACCAGGATGTTCTGCTACTAAGGGCTCAGGTTTAGCACCACCAACTTGTCTAGCATCAGCAGCGGCAATATTTACCCATGTGTCACCTAATTCTTGATCATGATCTGCATGACGAATCTTTCCCCATAAAGGCTGTGGAACAACATTTCCAAACAACATGTCTATATCGGCTAAATTCATGATGCAGGAACTAGCAGTCTGTGATAACTCCTTATAATACCCTGCAGGATTTTTACGGGAGTCAGGCAATGTCTGTTTGAGAGGCAGAACCTCAGATCTCTTCCAAGGAACATGTACCCATACACGCTGAAAATGCGGCGGAATGGCTGGATTAGCATTTGCGTCACCTTCCCTCCAAACTGGGGGATCCTCTCTCATGGGATACTGTTGCGCCTTTTTCCTACCTGGTGCATCATGCTCAGATAGTGATCGAGAACTGCTCACCTTACTCCGATAAGACAACAATGTCGCAACTGCTCGTTCAACGTCGGTGCCTATGATCATGCCCTCCGTGAAATTGAACCGTATACGGTATAATTCAGGCATGTCATATTCCGGATCATTTCCCTCCAAATCTTCACAGAGAAATACACACATTTGTTCAAAAACATATCTCTGCTTCAATGCTTCCCATTGACGGAAGACTTCCATGACTGACTGAACGTCATATCTTACAGTATTAACAACCCATTTAGGCACTAAGTCATTCAGTACTTCTCTCTCTTGATAGTCAGGCAGTTGACTCCGCAACTGTCTTCGTTCTGGGTTAGGGGTCGTATTAGGCGGGCCAAAGAAAGGTGAGAAAAGACCAGCAACAGTGTTTGCCACTCTCTGTCGAACAGAGGGAGAAACTGACGGAAAGGCAGAAACGCCAGGAAAGACAGGCTGATGTAAAGCAGAGGTGGAGGCAGTAGCAGAGGGAGTATTAGTATAAGCAGTTGGAGCAGTAGGCAAAGTCGTAGAGAACACAGATGGAGTATGCAGCAAAGGCGGCGGCCCTTGAGAGGGCTGCGCCGGTGGAGTAGGAACCAGCTGAAGAGGAGCTGGTGATTGTGGTAGAACCTGTGGTCCAACAACAGGAGGTTGCTGTGGTGCTGTAGCACTCTGCGCATAAGGAGGTGGTGAACTCAGTAAATGAGACATTAAAGGATCCTTATCAAGTTCTTCTTTTGATCCTTGTCCTTTACGTGGCAAAAACGGGTAGCATTTATCTACCGCTAACTTCCTACTTCTAAGTGTTTGTTCATTCTCTTGCTCTTCCTCATTATCCCTGAACGCAACGGCAGCTTGTACCATTGACATACCTCGTTTATTTTTCTTTGCTAATTTTATTTCTTTCTGTTTTGCTTCTTTGCGCCATAGGCGAAAGGAGTCAAACATCGCCGGCTGGGCCTTCTTTTTGGAAAGTTTTACCTCTAGATTATCTAAAATCTCAGTGTTGAAACTACCATATTGGGGCCATTTTAAAACACCATCGTTTCTGGTGTATCGGATCCATACTTCATTACATGTGATAGGGCCTACGCCATGCTTCACATAGAGCTCATATGTTGGAGTTCCAATCGGAGGAACCGGACACGAGTCCTCCAATTAGGAATCCCTATTACAACCAAGACAAAACAAATTCCCAAGTCTGCTAGGACCAGGCATCTTCGCTCTCTAGTCTAGCTTCAAACTTCAAAGGATTATCGAATACGATAGCCTCGTGAATACACGAGTCCTTCGGCTTTGACACTTGCAAGTTCCAAATCAAAGCGATCCCAAGGGATACCAAACTAAGAACCAAAGTAAGGGCAGGGAGACGCTCCACTTTTACTTAACTGAAGTATTGATGACGTCACCAGAAGACTCGTCTATAGTTTCGCTCTACCAATCGTCAAGGGTCCAAAACAGGGCGATAGTCAGGGCAGCAGTCCTTCGTAGCCGTCGGGACGCGGGGAACCTCACAGCAAAGACCTTCGGACCACGTCGACATACAGGGGTCGCTGAAGTGGTTGGCCGTCCTCCGGAATTTTCACACAAAGCTCCTCACGAACCTCTGGCTTGGACCGGTACCGCTGATACCGCCCCACGTTGGGCGCCAACTGAGGTACAGGGTTTTTATGGACCCGGCGGTGCCAGGGAGAACACCCAAAGACCTCAAGTCCTTCCTGTTTCAGACTACAGAAACACAGAGTCTTCTAGGTGAAGTCAAAGATCGTATTTATTGGCTGCAACCAGTAACAGGTATCCTAGAAGTACAACAGCATATGTGTTCTCAGGAGACTGCTCGAATTTACAGAACCAGCCTTCTCTTTTTATGCGAAATAATGAGCTTCAGGCAAACATTCCTTATTTTACAGTTGACCATACAAATATTTTTACTACAAAGAAAAAGCAGAGTCATGATGACATGCCCACATTTCAGTTTGTCCAGTTCATGATAGATTACCCGGCAAGGCCCAGAACTTCCATCAGATATTGACGGACCCCTAATAAAATCGGGCACCCCCTCCTTGTAAAACAGGTCATAAAGAAGAAACAGGGACAGGTGTGTGTGAGATTAGGCATAGCTTGTGTGCGATGAACGGTTTATGACATGTTGTGCCTTGATACTAATCTCATTCGGCCACTGGGAGAGGAACTGCCCGAACAGGTTTGGCTTGAGGCAGTGGAGTCAGCTCGCCCAGTTCACAGAGGAGTCAGAAGAGGTGTACGTGTCCTTTCAGATCGAATTCGGCCTTAGTCATTTGGCTATGTAAGGGCAATCACAAAATGGATGCCGCTCACAAAATGGAACCCAAGGGTTCAAGACGAAAACTACGATTTCAGGGTGATTTCGTCACTCGATCATGACGAAAATGCTTAGGTATAGTATTTAAGCCATTTCAGGTCTGCTAGTACCAAAATCGTCATGATACGATGATATTTATGACACGAGTGTAGAGCTTCGGTACCACACAATATCAGGGTCCAGAATTTTCAGTACCACAGAGCCTGTCTGCAGCTGTCAGGAACAACTCCCTAAGTTGTTCCGGGATAATGCCATACCATATACTATTAAGTGCATTATAATCCTCGCAGTTATATGTCAACTTTGGTTTGGCTTTATCAAAACATGTCGTGTAAGGTGTCATACGATTTGGAATACTATCCCTTCGACAGTCCTGTCGACGGGGATAGCATTCCACCCTTCTAGAGGGAGAAGACATGTTACTTTACTGAAACGGGGTTGATTTTTAAAAGAGCCTCAGATCCACAAAATGGATGCTTCTGCCACAGACACGAGTCTGGCCTCCTGCTGCTGACCGAAACTCAGCCGAGGAGGCCTGGACAAAGGCTTTCCTGTCATGGGGAGGTGTCACACCACCCCAGACAGGAGATAGTGGATTGTAGCAGGGAGGTTTGAAAGAAACCAGACACTGCCTGGGGAGCACAAGGCTTCCCCTTGCATAATCCCGTCAAACCGGTTCTGGGGCACACCAGCCCCAGTCCCAGCGCGACCTGGACAAAGGGAAAGGGCTGTAACCACCCGCTTCCTGGGTCCCACCGATAGGAGGGGACCTAGCAGGTAATCCAGCCCCCTAGATTGGTATAAGAATGGGAGCAGTGCCAACGCACTCAGATTATCCTGATGAAAATAAGAAACAAAGCTCTTGACCCTCCGACATCCTACTCAATGTAGAAGACTGAAGAATCTCCCTTGTGGTCAAGGAGTGACCACCCTGTGCAAACAGGCACCATCCAGCACCTCGACATTTGCTTTGTTGCAGTTCCCGCCGGAACTCGAGCAACAGAGACCGACAAGACAAAGTGTGCCTGCCTTCTAACAGCCCGATCCACAGTTCCTGCAGAGCTGAGACCCGTGGAGGCGACCGGAAGTGTGGGGCCTGCCATCTTGGAGAAATCACAAGACGCTAACCGTGCAGCCCACGAGTGACCCTTGAAGCTGTACATCGGGGTTTGAGAAGCCCCATCCCTGAGCCACTCTTGCACCGAAGCTCATCCCTCTATACTCTCCGAGTGCTGCATGGGGCCCTTCTGCTTCTTTTGGCTCAACGCGTTGGCTCGGTCACTTGCCCGCTGGCTTGTGGCCCTTGTGCCAACAAACTACAAAATCTAACTTGTGATTTAGGTTGCTCCAGACTTGCACCCGCTCCTCTGAAAAGGAGCACCCGCTCTGACCCTCTTGCTCCGAGTGAGAAGCAATCTTCCAGTCCTGCGTGGATTGCTCTTGCCAAGTGTTGTTTGCTCTAATCCTGAAGCCGACAGCGCCGACAGCGCCGACAGCGAGAACCTTTGTGGGACAGCTCGTGACTCACTCCTGGACATTGCAGATGCCCTAGAGCCCATGTGACAGTGGAGAGAAGCTCCTCGACAACCACGTGAGTGCGCCCAACATTGCCTGGTTCCGTCCTGGTTCCACCCTGGTCACTGCTGAGTGACCCAGACTCTGTCCCCTCTGCTTTCAGGTACTCTACAACTCCGATCCACCCTTGGATCACACCGGACACTTCTCCTTCACATCACCTGCAGCATCTTCAGCTTCAAGCACCAACAACCTGCTTGACGAAACCCGACACAACTTTGACCCTATGCACCCTCTTCCTGTGGGTGAGGTAACTCAATAACGCCGGTGTTCCCACACTGGTACACACCTCTAATGTATGTGTCTTAAATTTTGTCCTTCTAGGTTAAGCGGAAGTCTCCTTAAACTGTAACTTTATAACTTTTACACACCATTGACTTTGCATTGGTGCATGAGTGTGCTTTAAGCGCCGCACCCGAATCCCGCGGGCTTTTCCTGACTTCAGCATTGCTAGTCCCGACTGCTCCCAGCGATTCCCTAGGCCTTAGGCCTAACCACTGTTCGATTGGTATCTCTTATACCACTTTCTTAATATATGGTTTGAGTGGCCACCCGCCCTCATCCATAATTGTGCAACTTTCATATGTTTAACTGTGCTTTTGTTTTAATGCTTGTGCCCCTTTGCTCATAAAGAGTACTGGGGATTATTCTAGTAATAAATACATATATTTTTATAATATATACTTGTGTGGTGTCCTTTCATTTGGTATTACAGGATTGTGATTGGTAAAACAGCTCGCTTAACAAGACCTCTTGAGTTTAGCCTTTAAGGCTGCTTAGTCCATGCTACCACTAGGATAGCTTGTCTAATAAGGTTGACTTACAACCAGACACCATAAGGGATTGTTTGGACTGATACAAGGTGGTTCCAGAATTGAAAACATCACATATCAGGCCAACTTCTCACAGAACCTAATACTTTCCCAGCTGCCTGCAATGAGAGTGGGGTTTGTAAAGAATAAAAACTCGCTCGGACAGTGGAACCAGAAGCAGAAGCAGAGATTGAAAATAAATACACAATTCACAAAAGAATATATACAGTCTACCTATGGCCCTACTAGGTATCAATTGGTGAAAGCAGCAATTCAAATCGAGTTTGGAGAGCATCGCATCATAAATGTGATAAACTGCATATACAATTTACCTTGCAAGTAAAAGCACAATCAAGGTTACGGACCCCTGTCCAAGTGAAGCTATATAAGGGAGGGCGAGCTGTGCAAAAAGCGGTAAAAGCCAAGGTTCAAGGAGAAACGGTTACCATAGTCTCATCGCTCAGTAGCCCGCCGCCTTATACTGAAATCTCTGGGCCAGGCAAAACATTTTATAGAGGATTAGCTATGGAAGACCTGGTTCATGGAACTGGAGCTGAGGTACCAGTCTCACTGTCAGTGTTGAGTTTGCAGAAGAAGCAAACTGGGCCAATAAAGCACAGTGAGAACAACTTGGACAAAAACTAGAGAATAAACTGGAACCATCAAGGGATTTAAGCAACTCAAGGATACCCTCTAAGAGTATAGAGGGGGCCCTCACACACCTGAAATTGAAATTGAAAATGCTGTTGACTCCTGCAAACTGATGGATAAAAAATCAGATAAACGACCAGAGACAAAGGGGCCAGAAACTTGGGGAGCCAGGCAAAGGAAATTAAAAATAAATTACGAGAGGAAGGGCATGGGAGAGACAAAGATAAAAACAAGGACAAATCAAAAGGCAAAGGTTCAGAAAAAGAAAAAGATAAAGACCAAGATATATACAGAGACAAAGACAAAGACAAAGACGAAAACAAAGATAAAGAAATGGAAATAGAATATGAAAAAATTAAAGAAAGAAATAAAAAATGCCTTGGTGAAAAAGAGAAAGTCCAACGAAAGGATAAAGGGAAGGAGAAATTCATCGAAGTAGATGATGATGTGGAGTTACTGGCAAAAAAAGCCAAGCGACTTCAAACTATTAAGAATCTGAAAGCAAACGCCAAAGCTACTGAACAAGCCAATACACTTCAGCCTAGTATATGTGAATAGGCTTTTATAGAGCGCACTTACACTCCAGGGAGCATCTTGGCGCTAGACATCACGGTCCCGGAAAAGAAGAAGGGGGGATGCTGCTTAAGGTAGATCATATTCATAGATCCTGGTCTATGAATAAAGTGTAAGGTTAGATTAACGCCAAGCAGAGTGAGTCTTCGGTTTTGAAGATCCATGTTTTGAGCGTTTTGCGAAACAGTTTTTCGGAATGGATCAAGCGCATTTGTGGTGGGAGCTTGTTCCAGGCTTTGGCTCCAAGTACTCCGATGGATTTTCCACCTTTTGTGGTTAGTCTAAATTTGGGAACTGCGAGTAGGTTTAGGTTGGATGATCTGAGTGACCGTGAGGGAGTGTATCTTCCAAACCTTTGGGACAGGTATGTCGGTCCCGACTGGTGGTAGGCTCTAAACGTGATGAGCAGGATTTTAAAAAGCACTCTTTTGTGGATGGGTAACCAGTGTAGGGTTATGAGTGCTTTTGAGGCAGATGATTTCCTGGGTAGTCTTAGCACCAGGTGGGCGGCGGCGTTTTGAACCATCTGCAGCTTGTGCAGGACGGCTCTGTTTGAGCCTGCATAGATGCTATTGCAGTAGTCTAAGCGGGATGTGATGAGGGCTACTGCCACAGTCTTTCTAGCAGTTAAGGGAAGGAGGTCGAAGAACCTTCTAAGACCTTTGATGATATTGAAGCAGGACCCTGCCACTGTACCTGCTTGTTGCTTAAAGGATAAGGCTTCATCAAACCTTATCCCAAGGTTGCAGGCCGACGTGATGGTGTTTGGTGGAATTTCGGCGTCTTGGGGCCACCAATTGGTGGGGGAGAAAAGGTTGTTTTGGCCAAAAGGGAGGATTTCAGTTTTACCTGAATTACATTTAAGGTGGTGCGTTCGCATCCATTCAAAGGTTGCCGTCAGACAGTTTCTTAAATTTTCCTCCGCTTTAGAAGAGTTGTTATCCAGTACTAGGATGAGCTGGGTGTCGTCAGCGTAAGATATCGTGCTGATGTTAAAGGATGTGATGAGTTCAATCATGGGGGTCATATAAAGGTTGAACAAAACCGGGCTTAGGCTTGAGCCTTGTGGTACCCCTGTTTTTATGGTTTTTTCATCCGAGCAGTAGTTTCCTAGCATGGTGACTTGCCTCCTATGGCTTAGGAAGTTTTTAAGCCATTCGAGGGCGGTTCCTGCTAGCCCTGACTTTGTCAGGCGGCCTATCAACACGGGGTGTGAGACCGTGTCGAAGGCCGCCGACAGGTCGAGCAGGATCAGGACGGCCTTTTTCCCTTGGTCCAGTGCCATCTTGAGGGTCTCTACAGTATGTAGGAGGGCTGACTCCGTGGAGTGTTTGGCCCTGAAACCAGCCTGGTTAGGATGAAATAGGTGGTTTTCCTCTAGATGTTTAGTCAACTGTTTATTTACTGCAGCTTCGGTCAGTTTGAACAGTAGTGGGAGCAACGAGATGGGGCGAAGGTTGGAGAGCGTAGTGGGGTCAGGTAGGGGTTTTTTCTGCAGAGGTTTGACTGCCGCGAGCTTCCATTCAGCCAGAATGGATGCAGTGGCCAAAGAGGAGTTTATGATGGAATTTATGGCTGGATTTACCGTGTCCACCAGAGTGTGGAGCCGCATTGGGGGGCATGGGTCAAACGGGGAGCCTGATTTACTGGAGAGAATTGCTTGTCGGGATTCGTCGAGACTGATGTGAGTAAAGTTTTTCAGCTGGGGTTTGTTGTCGAATGGTCGCGTTGCGTCGTAGGGGGGGTTCAGGAGGGTCAGGGAAGTCTGTGGTAAGTTTAAGTATTTTCTGTTCGAAATAGTCAGCTATATCGTTACAGAGAGCCAGTGACGGTGGTATTTCTTGCCTGAGGATTCTGGGGTTCATGAACTCATCAACAATTTTAAAGATCTGTTTCTGATTATTGTTGGACCGATTGATTCTTTGAAGGAAATGGTCTTTTTTGGCGTTTTTTATCATAGAGTGATATAGTTTCCTAGCGATTCTGTAGGCAAGGGCTTCCTTTGGATCATAGTTTTGGCGCCATTTCTTTTCGAGAGCTCTGATCTCTGTACGTTTGATTTTTAGCTCGGGGGAGGACCAGGGTGCGGATTTTCTATTCTGTTTTTTTCTTACTTTCTCTGAGTTGGCCGGACCGCAGCACTCAGAGATCCAATTGCTAAATATTTTGTAGTCGGATTCTGTGTCTCCAGATAGCGATGGTTTAGATTTCTCTGCGGTGAGCAGGAGATTTGGTGAGCTGGCAAGCTTTTTCCAGTCTTTTTGCATCAGGACTTCGATTTTTAGGTTGGCGGTATTAGACATTTTCTTGTTGGTGGTTAGATTGAACGGAATTAACCAGTGGTCGGTCCATGTTTGGATCAGCGGGTTTTCGACCGTTAGGGTTTTGGTATTGGTGCAAATGCAGTCTAGTATATGGCCTGCTTTGTGCGTGGGCATTTTGGTCAGTATTTCCAGACCTAGGATATTGGTTAAGTCCTTGAGCCATATGGTATTGGGGTCGTTGGGTTTGTCTAGGTGGAAATTTAGGTCACCCAGAACTGTGAAATTTGCGTATTTTAGGGTTAAGGTGCTGAGAGCATCTTCAAAACTTTCGAAGAAGCCGTTTTGGGGTCCTGGGGGCGGTAGATGAGGGCTCCCGCGAAGGTATTTTCCTCATTTAGTTGGATGCAGAAACCCATACTTTCTGCCCCTTTTACATCTGAGAGTTCGATGGTCGTACATTTTAGTGAATCTCGATGGATGATGGCTAGGCCACCTCCTCTGAGTTCTTGTCTGTCGATCCTCTGAATGAGGTATCCTTGGGGGACAGTTTGGGCTATGATCGGGTTGCACCATGGTTTCAGCCATGTTTCGGTTATGACGAGCATGTCAATGTCGTTCTCCGTAATGAGGTCAAGAATGTGCTCCCCATTTTTGCAAATGGACCTCGCATTGATCAAGGCTCCTCGAAGCGAGGTTGCGTTGTTCATGTTAAGTGACTGTTTTTCCGGAGTGAGGAGAGTTCTGCAATGGTGGCAGCATGCGGGTCCTAACCATGTCTCGGCATTGATAATGTTAAGACAGTGATTTTTATTGTGGTTTAGAGCGAGTAGATCAGCTCGGGTATAGGTAAGTAATTGATTTGTACATACCGTAGGTTGGGCAGCGTGACCGGCCCTGGGCCCGGCCGTGGCACGGACGGGCACAGACGGGCTTGCCTTAGGCGCGCCTTAGGCGCGCCTTTGGCGCGCAAACGGCGCTCCCGCTGCGCTCGTCCGCTGCGCTTCCTGTGCATGCACATTTGTAGGGCGAGGGGGTGTGGCCTCTAGTGGGCGTGTACGGCGAGCGCGCCTGCTCTAATGGCGGCCGCTTTGTTATTGAGGAAAGCACAACAGCGTATGCACCGCTGTGTGCTACAAGAAGTAGTTGGCAGTATTTTAAAAGAGGTTACAGTGCAAGTAAAGAGTGACACCACACAAAGTTTTAAAATTCGATTTTGCCAAAGGTTTGTTACAGTACCTCCAGCTCCCGGCTTCCGCCTCAGGACTGGGTCAGTGATCGGTCGTTGCGCTGAAGATCAGCGTTTAAGTAGTCAAAGGGGCGTGGCCTCTAGTGGGCGTGTCCGGCGAGCGCGCCTGCTCTAATGGCGGCCGCTTTGTTATTGAGGAAAGCACAACAGCGTATGCACCGCTGTGTGCTACAAGAAGTAGTTGGCAGTATTTTAAAAGAAGTTACAGTGCAAGTAAAGAGTGACACCACACAAAGTTTTAAAATTCGATTTTGCCAAAGGTTTGTTACAGTACCTCCAGCTCCCGGCTTCCGCCTCAGGACTGGGTCAGTGATCGGTCGTTGCGCTGAAGATCAGCGTTTAAGTAGTCAAAGGGGCGTGGCCTCTAGTGGGCGTGTCCGGCGAGCGCGCCTGCTCTAATGGCGGCCGCTTTGTTATTGAGGAAAGCACAACAGCGTATGCACCGCTGTGTGCTACAAGAAGTAGTTGGCAGTATTTTAAAAGAAGTTACAGTGCAAGTAAAGAGTGACACCACACAAAGTTTTAAAATTCGATTTTGCCAAAGGTTTGTTACAGTACCTCCAGCTCCCGGCTTCCGCCTCAGGACTGGGTCAGTGATCGGTCGTTGCGCTGAAGATCAGCGTTTAAGTAGTCAAAGGGGCGTGGCCTCTAGTGGGCGTGTCCGGCGCGCGTGCCTGCTCTAATGGCGGCCGCTTTGTTATTGAGGAAAGCACAACAGCGTATGCACTGCTGTGTGCTACAAGAAGTAGTTGGCAGTATTTTAAAAGAAGTTACAGTGCAAGTAAAGAGTGACACCACACAAAGTTTTAAAATTCGATTTTGCCAAAGGTTTGTTACAGTACCTCCAGCTCCCGGCTTCCGCCTCAGGACTGGGTCAGTGATCGGTCGTTGCGCTGAAGATCAGCGTTTAAGTAGTCAAAGGGGCGTGGCCTCCAGTGGGCGTGTCCGGCGAGCGCGCCTGCTCTAATGGCGGCCGCTTTGTTATTGAGGAAAGCACAACAGCGTATGCACCGCTGTGTGCTACAAGAAGTAGTTGGCAGTATTTTAAAAGAAGTTACAGTGCAAGTAAAGAGTGACACCACACAAAGTTTTAAAATTCGATTTTGCCAAAGGTTTGTTACAGTACCTCCAGCTCCCGGCTTCCGCCTCAGGACTGGGTCAGTGATCTAGTATTTTTAGCCCTATACCCAAGGAAGGGGCGAAAAAAGTTTCAAAACATCCAGTAACGGAGGAATCATCTAAGAATGAGGAGAATATGACGACATATTTGGCACCAGACCCTGATACATCAACAAATTCTCCTTTAAAGCAATCTGGTTATAATGAGACTCCCAGCTCCTTACGCAATCGTTCTATCGCGAAACTGAGACAATCTGAAGTGGAAAATCCATCTGAGGGTTCGGATGCAGATATATATGAGACTGGTCTATCTACAACAAGTGAGATTAGCGACGATAACATTAATCCAGCTCGAGGCTCAACACCTGAAGGTATAGACTCCCTAGACGCTAAGAAATCCGGCGCTTCAGATCAAGGTTACACTCCACGGGGAAAAAAACTCAAGAAAAGGAGAACAAGGAATCAACGGCTCAATAAGTCAAACTTTGAAGAAAGTTCAGACCAAGGAAGTATCACTGGGCAAGTCAGCAAAAGTAGGAACAAATCCAATAATTCTGATGAAGCTGTACCAGCTCAGCACAGGGAAGAGGACTCAAACCAACTACAACATGGATCAGCTGTAAGAAAAGTGAAATTGGCTGAGCCCTCTTTAAAAGATATCCTAACGACTATTAGAGACTTCCATAAGGATATAAAGAAAGACAGTGAAAGGAATCATGCTGCTATTCAGAAGTTAGAAGGGGTGGTCAACAAAGTAGGTAGTACTTGCACCGAGATATCGGAAAGGATGACATCTCTAGAAACTCGTACTGAGTATTTAGAGAAAGATGTTGCCTGCCTCCAAAAGCAAGAAAAATCTCAAGAAGGGATCATTAGAGACCTAATGTTCAAGGTTGAAGACCAGGAGAATCGCTCCAGAAGAAATAACCCACGTTTTCTTGGCATCCTGGAAGCCGTGGAGAGGAATGATCCTAGGGGATACATAAGCAACCTGCTGAAAAAAACTTTCCCGGAATTAGAATCCTGGGATATGGATAAAGAAATTCAGCGGGCCCATCGTTTTCCCCTCACACAACGTGAAGAAACTGAGAACTCCCCTAAATACCGCAGGGCAATGTTAGTGTACTTTGGTAACTTTCTCTTACGGGAAGCCATTTACGACCTAGCGCACCCTACCAGCAAGCGGGAACATAATGGATTCTTCTTTTTTGTAAGACCAGACTTTGCACACCCAACAGTCGAAAGAAGATGGAGAATGCGGCAGCTCTTCACTCCTTTTGAAAAAGCTGGAGCCACTGTTTACTTACAAAACCCCTCCTGTCTGAAAGTAATTTTCAAAGGTACTACCCACTTTTTTAATAGTGAAATTCAAGCGGAAGAATACTTGCAAGAAGTATCGGATACTGCAAGGAAGGGCAACTGATAAATATAATGAACAAAAAAATTAATTCCATTGGGGACAAATTAATTGCCGTAGCTTCGTAATTAATTATTCCTATGACACAGGCTCAAGCTTTTATCTCTTTTGACCAGTTTTCTTTCCTCGTTTCCTCTTTCGCTTTTGTGCTCTCCTTTTATTCTCTAATGGCGGGGCCGGAGGGTCTGAGAGCGATCTTTGGCGTACGGATCACATAGACGCCCGCACCTGGATCCGGCCGGACCCAGGATGCCTCAATTGGTGGTTGAGGGGGGGGGGGGCGGGAGGGACTGGGTGGTGGAAGGAGGGGGGAGGGAGGGTTGGGATGGTGCTGGGGGGGTGAAAACCTAAAAAAGAGAATCCATGATATTGTAATTATAACTAGGTTGAAATTTAAAGCTGCAACAAGGTATGTAGTCAAACGTGTTTTTACCATACTAAACGGAAGGTTGAATAGAAGGAAAGATCTAAGACAGAAGTATGGCAAAGCTTAGGATCTGCTCTATGAATACAGGGGGCCTAAATGATTGGAAAAAAGGGGAAGACTAGAGGAATTTGTTAAATTTACATGAACGGATATTATGTGTGTGCAGGAGACCCATTTGCCATGGGGGAAAAGGCACTGGCTAAACCTAATGGGATTCGAGACTCTCTCTTGTTCCTCCCAAATGTCTACTATTAGGGGGGTTGCTATCATTGGTAAGGTGGGTTTGGGGGGAGCCAAACGATCCAAGGCGGACACTATGGGGCGCTGGAGATTATGCGAAATGAATTTGGGCATCACTATTTGCTGTATCTACGGGGCTAATAGCGACTACCCTGATACCTTCGACCGTATGGAGAAGGAGTTAGCAGGTTGGCCAGCACCCATAGTGGTCTGTGGGGATTTTAACATCTCGGCAGATTTCGAAGGGGGAACCAGATATACCGGATGTAAACCCCGGGTATACGGGCAGTACGCTCAATGATGGATTCACACAGCTTAAGGGATGTCTGGGGTAGTATTGAATCAGGGAACCCAGGTTTTACATATTTTTTGCATCCATTTAAGAAATATTCCAAGCTAGATTATTTTATGATCTCCACCAGAGAGATTAGCACAGTAGAAATCAGTAAATTACCTATGATAATATCAGATCATAATCCATTGTTATTAACAATAGCTTTCAACAGACCAGCTAAACCAATGAGACCATGGACTTTTGATAAAAAAGCTTTTAACAGATAGCATCTATATAGCGTATATGAAGAATTGGTCACAGGCCTTTTTTGATGCAAATAGATATAGCGCATCTCGAAACTCTGTTTGGGACAGTTATAAAGCTGCCTTAAGGGGAGAAACCTGTAGCGACACCTCTCGCAAATGGAAACAACTTAACTCAGAAAGAGAGCAATTAATGAATACATTAACAGTGGCCGAGGAAAAGCACAGGAAAGATATATCTCAGGGAAGACAGATATACCAAAAGCCTAGAAAGAGTGAGCACCATTAAAGCTGAGATACAAAAGCTAAAAAAGCAGCTGCCGAATATCAAGCACAAAGAAGGAATATGTATGAGACGGGAGAACAAGCCGGGAAAGCATTGGCATTACGTATTAGACAAGCGACCTCGAAAAATATTATTACACGTATTGAAGAGCAGGGTAGGATCTACGAGGAGCCAAAAGACATTATACATGTCTTCAAAAGATACTATCAAACATTGCATCAGGAAGATCCGGTCACTGAGGAACCAAGGATTGAGTGGACATGATTGGGGGCCAGAGTGGCTCAGGGGGATAGAGAAATCTTAGAACAATGCATACCTATGGATGAACTCTCGGAGGCCATAAAAGAATTAGTAGCAGGGAAGGCTGTGGGCCCCGACGGTCTACCAATCGAGCTCTATAAAAACTTATTTGAAGAAACATCTACACTTTTATTAGACCTTTTCAATGGGATTATAAATACAGGTTTAATCCCTGAGTCATGGATGAACACAAATATAGTGGTGTTTCATAAAAAGGGCAAGCCCACTGAAAATCCGGGTTCATATAGACCCATATCCCTAATAAACACGGACAATAAATTATACGCTAAGATCCTTGCAACCAGCTATGGATGGATTATTGGGAGCCTTATCTTTCCCTGGCAGGATGGTTTCATTCCTGGTAGGGGAACCACCGATCATATTAGACGAGCTATCACGTCATTTGATATCCATGCTGCCGGGGAGGGAGGGGTCGCAATGATCCTTCTAGACGCGGAGAAAGCTTTTGATCGCGTCAGATGGGAATTTCTGTGGAGCGTGCTCACTGAAAGGGGGTTTGGACCGAGGTTTATTAAGGCTATTCAGGCTATGTATGTTACCCCAGTCGCGAAAATTCAAATGATGGGTGAGAGTTCGGATAAGGTCTTCATTACGAGGGGGACAAGGCAGGGATGCCCATGCTCACCCATTTTATTCGCACTTTATATTGACCCTCTAATACGCCAAATAATTAATAACACAGCAATCAAACCGATAGTCACGAAGGGATTTCAAACAAAAATCTTGGCATATGCCGATGATTTGGCGGTCATTACTACTGATCCCGACGCAGCTATGCGCGAAGTGGTGGGCACTACGAGCAAATTTGGCGGTCAATCGGGGTATCGCTTAAATGTGGGTAGGACACAGGTCCTCTGTTCCAAGAATATAAATAAATCAGACCCCAGATTCGTTGATTCCGTGGTTTATTTGGGGATAACGATCAACGCACAGCTGGAGCTGATAATTAAAGACAACTTCATTCCTCTTATGAAATCCATGAGGGAGAATCTAAAAAGAATGAATACATTACAACTTTCAAGAATAGGTCGTGCCAATGTCATCAAAATGACTATGTTCCGCAAGGTGCTATATAAATTCCAGATGATCCCCTTTAAAATAGAGGGGAAATTATTGAAGAAATAGAATCCATCTTTATGAACTTCTTGTGGCAATATGGACAGGTTAGAAGATCCATGAAATATATGTCTTTGCCTCAGGAAAGGGGGGGCTTGGGACTGCCAAACCTCAGATACTACCATCGGTCTTGTCTTCTTACGCAGATGGCTATTCTATTTGATCCAGGGGGAAGCGGCACAAACTCCCCCAGTAGACAAGATGTGATCCCATCTATTTTTGAATTGCTGCTCGGTAGCGAGGCTACTGGGGTAGTATTAAGGAGAACAGAAAGAAGATACTACAATAAGTCGAGACTCAAGTCACTTGAAGGGATATGGGGGGTCTGGGTAGCAGCTCAGAAAGCACTGGCAATCTCTAAATATAATCACCACACCCCACTCTGGAACTCGGGCCTCTTTCCTAACCTAAGTAATGATGGGTTTTGGAGACACTGGGAGCGACAGGGTATTCGGACACTGGGGCAAGTTATGGTCAGGGTTGAGTGTAGAACTCTGGAAGAATTAAGACAAAGGCACTCCCTCCAGGGTAGCCAAGATTATAAATATGCTCAGGTGGTTAGTACAATCAGATCAATAAGACCCCGTATTATTTTAAGGGAGAGGTGTAAGATACTGGATTATCTGAAGGGGGTGACTTTAGAATTCACAGAGTATATAGGCTGTTTTTGGAGGAATCTCAGGACGATATGGGTAAAACTGAGGCAGCCTGGGCTTTAAAAAGTGGAGGATCCGGATATTGACCTGGACAGAGACCTCGTAATGGACAAACGATTCCTACGCTCCTCCAATTTAAGAACTCAGCACTTCAAAACTTTATTTAATCTGTATTATACTCCCTCTAAGCTTTATAATTGGGGTAAGAGGGAGAACAGTAACTGCCCCAGATGCTGCAAAGGTCCAGCTGATATCACCCATATGTTTTATCAGTGTGAGAAACTCGAATCAATTAAAATAGAGATTGAATCATTCTGGGCGGGGCTGCTGGATGCTCAGATAACCCTGTCTCCGAAACTCATGATTATAGGATGCCAAAGCAAATTGAAATTAGATATTGAGACTGAAGCTTTAATTTTTATATCCACAGCTGTACTTAGAATTTTAATTTCAGCAGCTTGGAAAGACACTGAGGCCCCAACCTTCCAAATGTGGTTGTCTAGACTACTGGGAATACATAATGTAGAGGCAGCTCTGTACGGAATCAAGGGTAAAAAATTAAGAGAAGTGGGGATGAAGACCTGGGCACCAGTGGCGGCTTGGCGTGCTAGCAGATTGTAGCAGACTCATAGATCCTTAGGATTATGGCTACGGTAATGTCTTTATTTGTTATATTCTCTTCTCATCTTCTATTTGCTTGCAGTAGCCGGCATAATGTGTACAATATTCATATTAAAAACACAAATTATTCCTTGATTTACAAGAATAAATTCTATCAGACACTAAGTTATGTAATTCGACAACCGACCTCTACATTACCTTTCTTTTGTTAATTTAGGTGGTTTGTTTATGCTGTATCTTGTCTCTTTAATTCAATTATGTATATTGTTTTCTCATTATGCATCATGGATTCTCAATAAAAAATGTTTTTTAAAAAGCAAGCAAAAAGAAAAAGGACACTGTTGAAGAGATTGTTGGTTTTCAGTTTGAAAATAGTTCTGGTGTCAACTTCTATGCTAATGTAGTGGTCAATGTTTTTTTTTCTTGAAGGTTTGCAACAGCAAATTATGGAGAATTGTGAAAAAAGATTTTGTTCCTTGTTACAATTCTCTTTATGAAAAATTGAGAACAGATAAAAGTAAAATACAAAACATTTCTGATGTTCGTAATCTTTTGGATGTATGTTCTGGTTCCTCACAATTTACACAAACTATCCAACAAGATGCTCAGGAGTTTCTAATGTATATGCTTACAGAATTGGAAAATGAAGGTGTAGACATAGAGAATAGTTTTTGGCCTTTGTTATGAATGGAACATCAATGTGAAAATTGTATGTATACATGTAGCACTAATGTAGACAGTGAAAGATTTTCATATTTGACATTACCGGACTGTAAATCAATGTCTTTCAGTAAATTAGTTAAAGCTGCAAACCAAAACATGGCATGTAGGCAATGCAAATCAGAAATGTTATCAACATTATTTATCAAAACTTATGAAAAATATATCATTTTAATGATGCAACTTTGTATCGCTGACGGAAGAAAATTGGGGGTATTAATAAAACATTTTGTAGCTACACAACTATCAATATCTGGAAGGACTTTTATAGCAGTAGCATTAATTTTCCACAATGGTCCTTCAATAACATCTGGACATTACACTGCATATCTCAAAAGTGAGAAAGGCTGGAGTCTTTGTAATGATGCTGAGTTGTTTTTCAAACAATGTTTGCCTTTTGAATTACCAAATTCCTACCTAATATTTTTAAAGCCAAAGTTTTTAGAAGAAAATTCAGCCTCTGATGAATTTATTGTTATCATTTCATAGGATTATCATTGGCCAAGTTACATAAAAATTACTGCAAAAATACAATTTGGCCTCAAGGAAATGTATTTGTTTGAATTATGGACTTTTTGTCGCACATTGTCTCGGTGTATAATTTTAACTGGCATTATTTATAGTGTTTACAAATTTAAGGTATAATATTTTCTTACCAGTAATCATTTTATATATCTGTGATTTGTATTATCTAGTTTTTTACTATAGATGGATTATAGTTTTTTTTAAACAATTTAATTGATTGGGGTTTTTTGCCCGCTGTTATGTGATGCGTACAATTCAAATCACTGTTTCTAGTGAAATTTAATATATTCTGAGAACAGCAAAAAAGGCAAACAAATTACTTTGCAAAATGTTAAAATTATGCTGTGCTGTTAAAAATGTATTATTATATGTTATAACAATTTTTTCTTTTTTGTTTACAGATCTTAATTTTAAGATATCAAATTTACCACCATTTAGATTATAAAAAACAAGTGAATAAAATGAGTACTGTTTTTTACTTGTATTACTGTTGAGGTAAGTTTTAGTAAGTCTTATAATGCACAATGGACTATGTTTCCACACAGTTGAAGAAAAGGAACATAGATGGACTACATTTCTGTCAGAAAATTGTAATGCAAAAAGGTGTAAAATAGGAGACAGCTTTACAACACCTGTATGCAAGATATATGGTATAGTACAGAATAGACTAATATGGTTGTTTTGCAGGTTTTGATAATTTCAGAATTAAAAGAAATGAAACTCTTTAACTTAAACCACATCTGTCAGTGTTTTTGCATATGTCATATTAGGTTGCATCCCTTCCCTCCAGTAATATATAATAATGTTCTATCAGTTTCCTAAAACGTAAGTAGTTGTAAATGCTTGTTATCCTTTGTTATCAATACACAAATGTACTCCTATAATAACAATTAGCCTAGCCATTAACTCTCTTTCTTTGTTATAAGGTGAGGAAAAAGCATTCTGTATACCTTTTCTTTTCCATGTAAATATAATCTCATCATACACAGTTCTTTGCGTTGAAAAGGTGTTTCATAGGTTTTGCTGTGCGTATTTTCACAGAACACTCATAGAACACGACACATCTCCAGATTTATCGGAAATCATAAAGCTGGACATGTTTGTTAATGCTGCACCATCCTCGTATTTGTGTAGCAAAGCACAACAAGGAAAATTTTTTCACTTCTGCTCATTTCTTCACTTTCAATATATGCTACAATGCACAGCATATATTGAAGGAGAGAAATGCCTTTACTGATTGTTTTTGTGCAGAAAGGTGTCCCTTCCTGCACAAAAACAATCTCCGCACGAAACACACATCCTTCCACCATGGTGCAAGGGTGACTGTCACTACATGGCTGCATATTGTGCAGCTGTGCAGAGGGAAGCACAGAGTTGTAACATATTTATGTACATATGTTACATCACTGTGCTTCGTAAGTACCATAGCACGCTGCAGTTAAACAGTTTACAGTGTCATGCTGCAGCACTTCCTTATAATTCTGCACTTATGCATTCAACACACAAAACAAAAATGTATTTTTACAGTGAATGATGTACTACACATTCATCTAAACTTTAACACACTAGCATACTAGTTTAGATCTTTCTTTAACCAGAGTAGTTAGTTCTGGAAATAACTTGTTTTTTGTTGTTTTGTATTTTTTTTTTTTTTTAATCATTTTGTATTTTTTTGTTTTTTAAAATGGAGGAAAAAATGAGAACTTGGGAAAGAGAACTAAAAACTGGGAGGAGAGCAGAAAAAAAATCTAACAATGCTGGTGGTCAACAAGTCGACACACCAGATCCACCGACTGCTCTCCATATGCTATCAGCCGTCCGCATTTTACACAGGTCATTCTCAGTTTCCCTTAATTTGGGACGAATATCAGAGTGTCCAGTAGAGATTGATGGTGTTGCTCTACTCGTACTCGGGCCTTCTGATGAAGCAGGAGGAGCTTTTCTCGTTCTTCTTACCTCCTACCTGTCAAAGTTTATCGCATGCTTGGTTTGCAAGTGCTTCCGTATACTTGCAGTACTGCAGGAGTACTTTTTTGTGGGGTCTCCCCTTGAAAGAACTGCCTTGCAAATGCAGTAAGTGACTTTCGTTGCATTCACCTTTTTAAAGCCTGGAGGTATAGTGAAAAATTTTCAGACAATGCTGGTATGTCTTTCCTTAGGTGGAGGTTCAGGAAAAATTATTGCTCTGATTAATTCTCTGAATCAGAGGAACGTGGTAGATTTGCAGCCATGGTGTATTGAGGTTAATATCTTTTCCAATAATGATGGGGCTGCAGATTTTCTCAGGATGTCTTTCCCTAAGAAAAGTTCTAATAAGAGTGATTAAAATAGGTGGGGTCCTTCAATAGTTTCAATAGGAAGTGTAATGAACCAATCAAATCTCTGTTTTTGAAATCAGATGGGGTGTGCGTAGGAAGCGCACACTCTGCATGCAGCCTGATTGTATTGTGCTCGCGTCCAGCACGACTTTGTGAAATTGCATTAAAAAGTGATGTACTTTTTAAGAAAGTTAAAGAATATAATTTTTATAATAACCTTAGATAATCTCTTGCATTAGAATATTCAACATGTGCTGTTCCAAAAACTACTGAAGAAAACAGTTTAAGGCAACAAGTTTTACGTTTTCAATCTCATCGTTGTGGAAAGTACTGTCATCGAAAATTTAAAAACAAGGAGAAATTCTACACAAAATGTCGTTTCGCGTTTCCACGACCAGTGATTTCTAAAGGAAGAGTAAGTAATATGGCCGGCCCCCTCCCAACACAATCCCCAAGGATGGGAAGACGGACACAGTTCTTGACTTTTGGAAGGCGGGAGGGAGTTACCCTCCCGGCCGTATTTATTAAAATATGAAACAAAAGCAAAACATTAAAATAACAGTTTCATATCATGTACAATTTCATTTATACATTACGATGTTTATTGGCGAACCTTAACACAGCTCTAATACAAAGGTTCGAAGAACGAGCTAACACTCCGTACTTAATCGTGGGTGATGTGAACGGGAAAATCTCTAATTCAGAAATCTGTAAATGGGCAAAAACATACGAAGATGAGACAATAGATTTTCCTACCCCAATATTTCCAAAAGGAAAAGCCGCCGATAAAAGAGGGAAAATGTTATTAGCATCACTCCCAAATATAAATGGTTCAATCTTGAATGGCTATGTAGAAGGTGATAGACCGGCATCTTACACAAGGCGTGGAAATGGATCCCCCTCTATTATTGATTATCTAATATGTAATATAGAGATATCGGACACATTCCATCATCTGAAAATTAATTTTACAGAAGACAGCGACCATGCGCTCCTATGCCTAAACACTAATTGGTCGCTAAAATCAGCCTCGTCTAATCCAATTATGTACCTTAATGGGAATATTGAAATTAATAATAAGCAGAGACGAATCTTCTGGAATTCAGGGACCCTAGACTTTATAAACGGAAAGATTCTACAAAACAACATTTTAACCAAAATACACTCGGAAGATCAAATAATAAACTTCGAATGTATTATGACAACTCTCAAAAGATTTCTTCTTCTTAACAGGGATAAACCACGCAAAAATAAAATCTATAACGACTCCAATGAAAATATAAACAGGAGGAAACTCAATAAACTTATACGAGGGCAATTCTCAGATTACTCACCTGCCATACAGCAAGAAATAAATAAGTTAAAAAATCAACTTAGAAGAGAGAAGAATAGCAAAAAAATATTGCTACAAGACAAGAATTGGGTGGACATTCATGAGGCGGCGAAACAATACAATCAAAGAAAATACTGGTCTTTGATAGCCAAAATAACTGGAACAAAAAAGAAATTATATGCCATACCAGTACCACCCCAGGAATGGGAAACCTATCTAATTGACCTATATAAAGCAAACTCAACTGAGATTGACAGTAATGCTGTTGAAATTTGTTTGGAAAGTAACTCAATACCAATAGAGAAAAGTACAGCATATTCTATTGAAAATCATATCGGAAATGCCAGGAATACTTCAGCGTCAGGCCCTGACCTGATACCGATTAAAGTTCTGCAGTCAAACCCCAAGGAATGGAGTCAGATGTTAACATCACTTTTTAACCTTATCTTTTGTACCAGGAGAATACCAAAATCATGGCAGGGAAGTACAATAATCCCTATATATAAAAAAGGGAATCAAAATGTTGCTAGTAATTACCGCCAAATTGCATTAATGGACGCTACAGGTAAAATTTTCGCAGCGGAGGTACTGGATAGATTAAAAGACTGGTGCTTCTCTCAGGGAATAATACCGATGTTTCAAGCTGGTTTTCGTCCTAATCACTCAGTAACAGATAATATCTCAATTCTTCAGACTATTCTCGACAAATACGTTGGGAGGAAATCACAACCAGTGTATGCTGCATTTATAGATTATTCCACCGCGTTTGATCGCGTAGATAGACCAACGTTAAGGAAAAAATTGAGAAGACTGGGGATTTCTGAAAATCTACTGCAAATCATAATCAAATTACATACGAACACCTGGTCCCAGGTACAAATGGGAAGTGAAAAAGGTCTGACGAAACCAATTAATACTTTAAATGGTCTCAAACAAGGATGCCTTCTTGCACCAATTCTATTTTCACTATATCTGAGCGATCTACCATCCTACTTACAAAAATGCTCTAGTCTGCCTCCAAAGGTTGCTTTTCAGAGCATACACGCGCTACTATACGCAGACGATATAGTTATGTTAGACCTCACACCCTTTGGTCTTCAAAATGTATTGGATTCTTTAAATGTTTGCTCGAAGGATCATTTTTTAATACCTAATTTAACGAAAACAAAAGTGGTAGTGTTTTCTGGCCGGAAAAAAAGCGCTAAATATCACTGGAACCTTGATGGGACAAGAGTAGAGGAAGTAGATGAATATACTTACCTTGGCAGGATTTTTACTAAGAATTTACAAAATTTTAAACATATAAACAATTTAAAGAAAAAATCTGAGATCCATGCTGGGGCACTCTCTAGATTGTATACTGCCACAGGAAATAGGCATTTTTCCTCCTTGCTCAAAGTGTATAAAGTTAAAATACCCTCGGTTTTGTCTTATGCAACTGAACATTTACCTACAAAACAATGGTCTTTCATGGACATTACCGAAGGAAAGATCTTGAAAAGAATACTAAAGGTTTCTGCAGCAACATCTGTACAGGCTCTCAGATTGGAATTTGCATTAACAAGCTCATATGCAACAGCTGTGGCAAATGTTATTTGATGGGCCTATAACATCCTGCATGCAAAGGAAGGAACATTGAGATTTTTGTTGAAGACCGAGATATTCAAAACAGATTCTCGACAACTTAACTTTTCCAAGAATATGTCTGAAGCATTTAAAACAGCGAACCTGACTGAAGATATTCTGTTATCATGGACAAAACCCCAGTTAAAACTTTTCTTGAAATGCTTTACCCCAAGATTAAGTTACGATCTTGATTTTATGCATTGTAATAAGTTATCTACATATAAAACTTACATAGAGTCGTTGGAATATAAGCAATTACGGCCATATCTGGGGCTCTGCCTTACACATGGAGCAAGAAGGTCTATAATCATGTTGCGTTTAGGCATTCTACCTGTTTCCGCCTTCACATCTAAATGGTCACCAGGAGATTCCCCTACTTGTAATCTCTGTCTTGGTGGTGTTCAAGACATTGTGCATATTTTATTTGTTTGTCCTCACGCAAGTGTAGTTAAAGCGCGGGCTAGATATCTTAAGCCGATATATCAGAAATGCAATATTACTACAGTAAACAATTTATTAGCATTATGTAAACGACCGACTGACGAATGGGTTTGCTATAATTTCTATACATTTTTAAAATCTTTTCTAATACTATATTGATTATGTTTATTTTTGTAAACTGTTTTTAAATTTGTGGTCCTCAGTTGAGTACCAAAGCAAATAAAAAACTTTGACTTTGACTTTGACTACAAAGGTTCTCCTAGCCGATTCTAAACATCCTGCAAATGCATATACTCAAAATTAAATTGTACATCCTAACATTACGGGCCAACAGCAAGGTTGTAACCGGTGTCAGATCCCTAATACCAGAACTCCCCCCCTTACTTGTGAGGGGCGGGCGCACAGAGGACTGTACCTCTGTGCCAACTTCCAATTTCCCTTGTCTTAACGGGGGCCCGATATTTACTCGACGCCATCTTAGTGGTCGTCCGAGGACTCGTGTGAGGTGTCTAGAAGGTAGCGTAGACCCCCCTCCCACCCTACACTGCTTACCACATCCGCCGTCGCGGATGTCCTGGCCCCGGGAAATTCCCAGGAGGGGCCCGTAGCCCCTCCTCCCCTGGGAGGGGCCTATGACCGCCTTCCCATTCGGCGGCCCCATCCTTAGAGGGGTACCGCCTCCCCGTGTGAGGGGCCAATGGCCGCCTCCCCCCGGGCGCTCCCATCCATAATGGGTGGCGCCCCACCTCTAGGGATCTTCCAATTACTGCTCACCGATCATGACCTTACCGCCCGACCAAAATAAATACGACATTTTTTAACCTAATGAGGACGGAATAAACGGTTATACTGGATATTACACAATAAAACCTTTATTTACACAAGTAACACATCATTCAACTAGGCTGTGATACTTCGCTTAAGAACATGCTAAATAGCAACCATTTTATTAACCTCAAAAAGACAGTCCAGACTTTATTAAAACAACCTGTAAAAGAGATAATATCACCGTTAATCGACTTTATTGCAGTACTAATCGTTGCCATAAGGGGATGGTGGGTGGGTCAAAATTGGCTCCTTGTTCCGTCTCGGGCTCACGTGCAACGAGGAGGTGCAGCTTCCAAGCACAGGAACAAGAGGATGCTTCCTTAGATTGTTGCTCTTTTATTCTTCCTCAGGAGGGCGTGTACCCTCCTCCGATCCGCCTACGGGGCGTGGCCAACGGTGTAGGTGTCTAGGACAACCCCTCTTGGGTGGGAAAAGGCGTGCCCCGGCTACGCCACTTCGGGCATACCAGCCGAGACATGCCTCCCGCCCAAAACAGTTTCCCGGGGGGGTCAGGGCACCCTACCATACGTTCGGGGGGATCGAGTGGTCGCCCCTTTCCATATGGCCGGGATACCCGTCACCCCCTCCCAACACAATCCCCAAGGATGGGAAGACGGACACAGTTCTTGACTTTTGGAAGGCGGGAGGGAGTTACCCTCCCGGCCGTATTTATTAAAATATGAAACAAAAGCAAAACATTAAAATAACAGTTTCATATCATGTACAATTTCATTTATACATTACGATGTTTATTGGCTAACCTTAACACAGCTCTAATACAAAGGTTCTCCTAGCCGATTCTAAACATCCTGCAAATGCATATACTCAAAATTAAATTGTACATCCTAACATTACGGGCCAACGGCAAGGTCGTAACCGGTGTCAGATCCCTAATACCAGAACTCCCCCCCTTACTTGTGAGGGGCGGGCGCACAGAGGACTGTACCTCTGTGCCAACTTCCAATTTCCCTTGTCTTAACGGGGGCCCGATATTTACTCGACGCCATCTTAGTGGTCGTCCGAGGACTCGTGTGAGGTGTCTAGAAGGTAGCGTAGACCCCCCTCCCACCCCACACTGCTTACCACATCCGCCGTCGCGGATGTCCTGGCCCCGGGAAATTCCCAGGAGGGGCCCGTAGCCCCTCCTCCCCTGGGAGGGGCCTATGACCGCCTTCCCATTCGGCGGCCCCATCCTTAGAGGGGTACCGCCTCCCCGTGTGAGGGGCCAATGGCCGCCTCCCCCCGGGCGCTCCCATCCATAATGGGTGGCGCCCCACCTCTAGGGATCTTCCAATTACTGCTCACCGATCATGACCTTACCGCCACAGGCCGGATAGTTGACCGGCTATCCGGACCCCCCACAAACTCCTACTAAAGGTCATGGCTACAGAAACTCTTTAACCACGCTATGAAGTCTCCTATGAGTAAGACATTCCCCTCCCGGGACAAATGGACCCCATCTTCAAGGTACATATGGTCCCCCCGAATACATCCATGTGGAATACAATGCAACTGGCCTGAACGAAACAACCTACTAAGTTTGTTATTAACCTTCTTTACCGACTGGTTCAAAGCTGACACAGAGAGAGCCCCTCGCCACACCTTCCTAGGAATCATGTGTGACCATGCAATCGTGCACCCCGGAACCCTTCTCGCCAACCAACTCACTGTGGATAAAATTACCTCGAGAAGTACTCGTCGACCAATGGTCACCAAATCATTGCCCCCAAGATGTACTATGATTACAGACGGTGGTGACCTCGTCCGCCCTAGCAGTCCCTCCATAAAAGTTTGAAACTGGTCAATACAGAGTCCGCCCCTTCCGTGGAAGGTCACCCTGCACCCGTATTCCCCAGCCACGTGAATCATGTCACCTGCTTTGAATACGTCCGCGGCTCGCCTCACGTATGAGTGGCCAACGACCCACACCACTCTTCCCTCAGCCGGTGATCTTTGACCGCTGGTCCCCAGGTGTCGGGTCAACTGCACAGTCCGCCCCGCAAAGCCTGCTCGCGAAACTGTAAACCAAACAGAAAACAAGAAGCGTGAGTGCATGACATTAGCTTCACAACATGTGCAACCGCACATACCTTTTATAACAGTTCGAGGACCAACGCCCCAACTGTTTCACCTTTTCAACACTCAGACCCCTGGCTGTAGCCTCTGTAGCAGCCCCTATCCGGAAGGAATGGGTCCCAAAATCGCTCGGGTTCAAGCCCGCTGCCGCGATTGCCATTGTTAACACCCGCTGGAACTGAAACCTAGTCAGTGGGGTGGCGTCGGTGTGCCTCAGCAAGCTTCCCCCCCATGATGCCGCCCTCTGCGCTAAATACTCCTCCACGCATCTTACCGGGCACATGGGAGACCCTAGAATCCGCTGGACTACCACACAGTCCCCGATCGCTCCCTGATCGGTCTTGGACCTGGCTATTGAGACTACCATCGTCTCACCCTTAATTTGAATGTGTTCTCGACACAGACCTCCCCCCGTATCCTGCTTGTTCCTCGCTACCAGTTCGCTTACCCGCATAGCCCCATGGAATGCTAATGCAAAAGCGGCCCGGAACAGCACTGTCTCTGATTGAGATGAACATGTCGCAGGGAGTACGGACATTAACAGAGACAACCTTTCTAAACCTATTGGGTGCCTCTCATCCACTCTACGACCCTCAAGGCGTTGCCACCCACGCAGAGCCTTTCTTACGAGAAAGGACGATGTGGGGTCCTGGATGCCATGAGCCTGCGCCATGAAGGCAATGGCGGCCCTGTGCCTATTGGCTGTTGCCAGTGATCGGCCTGCCTGATGTAGTGATACCAGAAATTTCAGGACATACTCCTCCTGCCCCCAATGCTCCCCCCTAGCTGAACCCAAAAATTCCCAATAGGAACGGAACGCCCCTTCATATGCCTTCCTTGTCCTGGGTGCTAGACTCTCTCCCACGAGGTTTTGTAATCCGGGGCACCGAGAGACCAGAAAGCTTCGGGAAATGGTGCCGCCACCAAGTCCGCTGAGGGCAGAAGACCCCGGAAGGCCTGCATGTGGGAACGAGAGAGTGCATCAGCCGCCTGGTTTAGTACACCAGGCACGTGTTTTGCCCTAAAGTGGACGTTTAGTCTCATACATAGTAGGACAATTTCTTTCAGCAATCTCAAAATCCATTTGCAACGTGCTGCCTGATTATTGATACATTCAACAACGGACATATTATCAGACCAGAAAACCACAGTGCGATCACGCAACCCTTCTGGACATGTTTTCAAGGCCACCAGAATGGGGAACAGTTCAAGAAACCCAATGTTACCTGTGAGCCCACTATCGTGCCACCACGCCGGCCATGTTCGTGCCGACCATTGATTACCAAAGATGGCGCCAAAGCCCACACTCCCTGCCGAGTCGGTCCACAACCCCAGCTCCTCGGAGGAAGCTGGCGGTTTGTTCCACACGACGCGACCGTTGAAATCCGCCAGAAATGCCAGCCATATGCACATATCCTGGCGAACCTCTTCTGACAGTCTTGTGCGGTGGTGCCCTTCCTTGAGGCCAACCATGGCTTGTGCGATAGAGCGGGAAAAGGGGCGAGCCATCGGTATCACTCTAAGGGCAAAGTTAAGCTGACCCACAGCTTGTTGCAACTGATGGAGAGTTACTTTTTTCTCGCCGAGGCACTTTTCAAGCGAGGCCTTAACTTTTACTACCTTCCCCTTGGGCAAACGGAAGCACCCCTCTACAGAATCGAGCTCAATTCCCAGAAACTCGAGTGAAGTAGATGGCCCTATTGTCTTCCCTGGTGCCAGTGGCACGCCAAATTGTTTCATGAGATTACAGAATTCCCTCAAAGCCTGTGCACATTCCGTGTCCCCAGCTGCCCCCAGAAACAGAAAATCGTCAAGATAATGCATAACCTGCGCAAAGCCCGTGGCTCTGGTGAACGCCCATTGCAAAAAAGTACTGAACCTCTCAAAATACGCACAAGAGATGGAGCAACCCATCGGCATACATTTATCCATGTAGTAGCGTCCTTGAAACATAAAACCTAAGAGACGCTGATCCTGTGGGTGTACCGGGAGCAACCGGAACGCTGACTCGATATCTGATTTAGCCATCAGCGCTCCGGGCCCCAGGCGATTCAACATGGCGACGGCCTCATCAAAGGATGCATATCGCACCGAACAAACTCCTGGGTCAATCGCATCGTTCACCGAAAGACCTCTAGGAGCGGACAAATTATGGATTAACCTGAACTCACCCGGGTCCCTCTTGGGGACTACTCCCAATGGTGAACAAACCAAGTCAACAACTGGCGGATTCCCATATGGACCCGCAACCCGACCACGGGCCACCTCCTTTGCAATCTTTGCCTGTACCACCTCCGTATTTTGTTGAACCGATAGTTGGTTTTTACACTGTGCCTCCCCCCGAAAATCCCCCGCCGGGATGCGGAAACCATATGAGAAACCGTCTCGCAACACCCCGGCGGAGCCATGATCATGGTATTCGTTCAGCCAAGGGATCATTGCCATGATATCAACGGGAGTAGGTAACGGTGCCCCTCGGTCGATGTTATACCTGTTTGGCCCCTCCTCTACTTCCTGTATCACCATTCTTGGCTCTGCACGAACTCTCGGGGTGTGAGGCCTGTCCGCACCCTGCACACTCATGCCTGAACTTGCATGTCCCTTGTGGCCTAGTGCACTTGCCCCTGTTAAAGCTCCAACAGACCCCTTTTCCACCCGAGTTCCCATTATTCTTTGTATGCTGATTACCGTTGGCGCCCGCCCGAAAGGGCGCCGCCGAATTATGGCGGGAAGGCTCCGCCCCATTCCCCCCGAAAGAAGACGACTTCATCGTGTTCGGCATAACCTGCTTCTGCCAGGAAATGGAGTCGAAACAATCCCACGTCAGGGATGAGTCGTGCTCCTTGGCCTTACGAAATTTGTTATCATAACCCATCCATTGATTTCCTTCATACGTTTCATAAAATTCCATTATACGTGTCTGGTAACAAGCTAATTCCGACAATACTTCAGGCCTACGTTCCCCCATGATTGCAGTAAACATTCCAAACGCTCTGGCCTAATTAGCAATTGTTTCATCCACTCTGAAACCCGCCATTTTGGCACGCCATACACTCGGATGTAACAACTCCTTCTGATTTCTAACGTGTTCTATCTCATAATGATCGGTCAACAGCGAAAACATGTTCACATATTTATCCGCCCAAATCCTTTCTTTCACATCAATTGGGATGTGTTGGACCACCTTTTCCTTCCTTGAGGGTAACGATCCCTCCCCCGCCATTGGCAACGGCTGCTTACCCGAACCAGTTGCTGGATCAGTTGTCGTCCCAACGCTCGACGCTGGTTGTCCCGATAGATTCTGCGGGGAAACAAGAGGACAAGGTGCCTTCGCAGCATCTCTCGATTGCCGCAACTGCTTCATTATTAACCTGGCCTCCTCGGCCGGGTCTCCCGGTGCCACCGAACCCTCGTTGCTCTTGCCTAACCACGCTGCCAACTGGGCGGCCAGCTCGGGAGGCATATCCCCCTCGTTGACGGGTGTAACTACCACAGGGATCGGCTGTCCCGCATTCGGGGTCGGAGCTGGGGCCTCCACAGGACTGACCGGGCTCGCCGGAGGTGACTCGGGAACCGGGGCCTCCCCCCCTGCCGCCCTATTCCTGGCCCTTTTACCTCTCCCGGCAGGGACTACTCCCGGCAATGCTGGCCCGATGACTTTCTTCGGTCTACCATTCATTGCAGTCATCTGCTTCTTCATGTTTGCCATGTCCTTCAACAACATGCGAAGCATTTGTTCGGTCCCAACCTTCTTTGCGACCCTCTTGCCAGGCATCGTTCACTCGAGGTCCTGGCTCCAAAACTTCGGAATCACTGAAAAGAGAAACACAAAAATTACAAGTTCTCAAAATTGGCTCCTTGTTTCGTCTCGGGCTCACGTGCAACGAGGAGGTGCAGCTTCCAAGCACAGGAACAAGAGGATGCTTCCTTAGATTGTTGCTCTTTTATTCTTCCTCGGGAGGGCGTGTACCCTCCTCCGATCCGCCTACGGGGCGTGGCCAACGGTGTAGGTGTCTAGGACAACTCCTCTTGGGCGGGAAAAGGCGCGCCCCGGCTACGCCGCTTCGGGCATACCAGCCGAGACACGCCTCCCGCCCAAAACGGTTTCCCGGGGGGGTCAGGGCACCCTAGCATACGTTCGGGGGGACCGAGTGGTCGCCCCTTTCCAATTGATGTCTTCTCTGCGACATACTGTGACAAGGAAATCACCAAATAATACATACAATTTAAAAAGAAAGTAAGAGAAGTACATCAACGACTACAATCCAGTGATTTTATCCATGTAGAATGCTAACATGGATATTCAGTTCGTTGCGGACAACTCTATTGCTGTGGCTCGATATGTGACGTCTTACATCACAAAAAAAGAAAAGACTGAACTGAAGGAAATGTGGGAAGACATTTCACATGAAAAGAGTATAAGTAAAACATTATACAGTTTCAGTCTGAAGATGTTGTTGCATCGAGAAATTGGAGCATATGAATGTTCTGATCGGTTATCATCAGCAAGTCTCTATGCCAAATCAAGAACAATCATTTGGGTGAGTCTAGGTCTTGCTGCAACACGAAACCGAGTTTTGAAATCTGTACAGGAAATTGAATATTTGGCTGAGAAAGAACCAAACAGTACAGATATTTTTAAGACAAACATTTTGGTTACATACTATCCAAATAGAAGTACTCACCTTGAGAACACTTGTTTGTATGAAGTTCTGCAAAACTACAGGTATAAGAGGAACATCACAGAAGATATCAATAATGGAAAATATCCTGTCATTGGGTATAAAGGATGTCTAGTGAAGCAGAGAAAAGGCCATTTGATTAATCATCGAAAATTGAGTTGCGAATCTCCAGACAAAAGAGAATTTTACTATTTAGCTCTTTTGCAACTCTTTAAGCCATGGCGTACAGAAGAGGAACTACTTGGAGATTTTCTCTGTTATGAAGACTCTTTTAATGCAACCAAGGATACCATAGAATGTCCTGTTTTTCAAAATTATCTGCAAATGTTGAACGAAGAAATAGAGCAAGAAACCACAATTGCTGAAGAGATTGCTAGAGACAGTTCTCAAGACAGTCAGAGTTCTGCTTCATTGAGTCAAAATCCACTAGGAGGACCAATTATCCAAAATGAAGCTGCAACTGCCATGGATGAGGTGGAAAGAGCTATGGAACAAGCTCAAGAGGATGTAGTTAACTTAGAAGATTTGGTAAAGCAACTAAACGTTGAGCAGAAAATGATATATGACGAAGTCACAGAACAGATAGAACATGGATTCAGACATGAGAAAAAAGAGTGCTCATGTACATCATTTACGCCTGTCCGACTGTACGTAAGTGGAGAAGCGGGAACAGGAAAAAGTTTTCTGATTAAAGCCATTGCAACTTATTTGCAGAAAAGGACTGAATCACCGCTGTCTTGTATTGTAACCGCTCCAACTGGACTGGCAACACATAACATTAAAGGGATTACTCTACATCGTTTACTGATGCTGCCAGTTGAGCATGATAATAAATTGCATTACAACAAGCTATCTGGAGATGTGTGTTCTGAAGTTTCCAGAGTCCTGAAGAAAATGAAACTTCTTATCATTGATGAAGTAAGTATGGTCTCAAATCTAATGCTTGCTTTTGTGCATTTGAGAATGCAAGGAATTCTTAGAACAGAGTATGATGTGTTATTTGGAGGAAAACACATTATTGTTTTTGGAGATCTACTGCAGTTGACTCCAGTAAAAGGACAACCAGTGTTTAAAATGCTCACGCATGAAGATACTAGGAAGTCGCTTGGAAGCATTGGAAACGTTAATATATGGTTAAATTTTAAATATGCAGAACTGCTTCAAAATATGCGGCAGGCAAAGGATGAAGATTATAAAAATATTCTACAAGATTTAAGAATCGGAAAAGTAAGTGAGCTTGGGAAAGAAGCTTTACATGCTCGATTAATTTCAAATTTGTATCCAAATGAAAACATTCTTCCAGAGAATATTTTAAAAAAAATTACTGAGAAGGAATCTGGGATATGTTTGATGCCAACTCTGCAAGAATGTTCCATCTTCAACAACAAAATGTTAAAGTTAGAAAATGAAGAGATTGTGAAACTGGAAGCAATAGATAAAATAAAGCATATGGGTGCAACAATTGTTTTGTCAGAAAATTTGAAAACAAAATTGGATTCATTAGAGAAGAGTATATCTAAAACAGCTGGTTTTGAAAAGACTCTGAATGTGTGTTTAAATTGTCGTATCATTTTGAGAAGGAATTTAAATGTTGAAAGAGGTCTGGTAAATGGAGCAATGGGTCATGTTGTTGATTTTGTGAATTATAGAAATAGAGATGGAATTGAATTTTTAAAAATAAAATTTGATGGCATTGAGCAAGTACAACAAATCAGTTGTTGTTCTGCTAGATTTTTGCTTGTAAAAGACTTATATGTTCGCCGAAAACAGTTTCCTGTTTGTTTGGCATATGCGGTGACAATTCATAAATCTCAAGGTTTAAGTGTAGATAGTGCTTTGGTGAACATTGGAAGTTCTGTGTTTAAAGAGGGTATGGCATATGTGGCATTATCACGAGTCAGAACTTTATCAGGATTGTACTTGATTGAGTGTGATGAGACAAAGATTTGTGCAGATCTAGATTGTGTTAAAGAATACAATAGGTTAAGAAGAGAGTATGCTCCACATTTGCCTCAATATCCTCTGTTTGAAAAACGTGTGGTAGGCCGAAAAAGAAGAAATGAAAATAATTGCAGTGAGGTAGTAGCAAAATGACAAAAAGTAGATGAAACTATAATTGTAAGAAGAAAGAAAAAGCATTCTGTTCAAGATGTTGTTGGATTTCAATTTGAAAACAGTTCTGGTGTCAACCGCTATGCTAATTTAGTGGTTAATGTTTTTTTTCTTAAAACTTTACAAGAACAGATTTTTGAAAATCGGGATCAAAGATTCTGCGGTTTATTGAATTCTGTGTTTCAGAAATGTAGCAGTGATAGAGCAAAAATAGAAAGTGTAACAGAAATTTGAAATATTTTAGACATGTGTTCTGGTCAAGATAAATTTTCACAGAACATTCAGCAGGATTGTCAGGAATTTTTAATGTATATGTTTGGTGTTTTGGAAGATGAAGGTGTAGATGTAGAAAATATTTTTAGCCTTTCTTATCAATGGCAGCATGATTGCCACAATTGTAGTTTATCAAGTACTACTAGAATAGACAATGAAAGATTTATATATTTGACTTTACCAGACTGCAAATCAGTGTCATTTAATAATCTAGTTAAAGCAGCTGATCATAATATGGTGTGTACCCAATGTAAGTGTCCAATGCTGTCCACATTATTTATACAAACTTATGGTCAGTATGTAATTTTAGTTTTCCAACGATGTAGACCTGATGGAACTAAATTGACAACTTGTATCAAAAATGTTGTGGCTTCTCAGTTATCAATTTCAGGAAGAACTTTTACAACTGTAGCTATTATTTATCATGATGGTCCTTCGACAACATAAGGACATTATACATGCTACTTAAAATGTCAAAAAGGTTGGAGTTACTGCAATGATTCTCATTTGACTTATAAACAACGTTTGCCTTTTGTCTTAAAAAATTCTTACCTAGTGTTTTTAGAACCAAAGTTTTAGTAAAGGTAATTGGCCTTTGAAGACGGGAGCAGTTAATAAAAGGTAGTTAGTTAGTTAGTCTAATGTTTAAAATTATTTATCTCATATAGGTACTGTAAGTGGATCTCATAGTAAGTGATATCAGTTTTATAGGAAATGTTGAACATGAGTGATCAAAAAAGAGAATATGAATTTTTAAACATTGTGAAAATGTCATATGAGCTTTTCTTTGAAAACTTCGGTGATCGGTAATTTCAGAGTTTAATTAGAGAAAATTCAAAATATACTCATATATCTGACACTATTTGGCCGTAAGGAAAGTTCAAGGTATGAGTAATAAGTCATAACTTAACACAAGGAGGAAAATGAAAACGTTGAGAATTATTTCAGATGTTCTTAGATCTTTTTTCATAGAAAGTCGATGAAATGGAAATTTTAGAGAACAGCAGAGTATTTTCCTACGAAAAGGACCTTCACTATCTACTATTTGGCCTCAAGGAAAAGTAAGTGAATCAAAAATTAGTGTACATATATGATTTGTAAGTTTATATGGGTTTTTTTTCCCCGCTGTTATATGATGAAGAGTTTGAACTCACTGTTTTAAGTGAAATTCAATATATTCTGAGAACAGCAAAAATAAACTATGTAACATATTGTATAAGTCATTCTATAGTTTGCATTGTGTAATTTATATTGTATTCCCATTGTCTCACAATCATTTTCCTTTTTCCACCCTTATTCAGCTCTTTTTACTCACTTACACTGCCTTTCTTTCACTTTGTTTCATCGCTGTTCCTTTACTCCACTTCTTTCACAACTCCTCAATCCAATTTCAACTGTCTGCATTTCCTCTCTCCCTTGCACCACTTTTCAGCTTTCTCACATTCTCTCAGTACCACTGCTTTAGTTCTCTTCCCCTCTCTTTCCTTCTTTTGCTCCTTTATTCTTTTTCTTTTCTTCACTCTTTGTACTGCACTTTACTCAGTCCTTCTCTTTGTCTTTCTGTGTACTTACTTCCTCACTCCTTTTTCCTCTATCGTTCTATATTAACCTCATTCCTTTCATCCCTTCACTCTGTGACTCCCCTTCACTCAATCTCAGTCATCTTCAATTCCTCTTTCTTGTAAATAGATCCTCATTTAGACTCCTTTCCCTTTCACTCATTTTCCTTTCACTTACTTCTCTTTCCTGATTTCGTTTTGGTATGTCACATTCTTTTAGTATCTTACTTACCTTCAGTAATTTGTTCTCCTTCTATTTCTTTTTCCCTCTTTTTTGTCTTTCTACATTACTTTATTTACGTTTCTGTATCCTTCACTCTTGCTTTATTTCTTAGTACACTTTTTTGATTTTTTACCTCTTGACCTGTTTCTTCTATTTTAAAATATATATTTTACTAATTATAACTTTTTTTTGTCTTTCACAGATATAAAGTGTAGTTTAAACATGCAAGTAAGTTTTCATTAATTATATGGTAAGTGTGACTAAAAAATGTAGTTTGTCATCACCCTTTGCTTTAACCTCACTACTTTTCTCACACCTACCTCACCCCTGTTTCCTTAATCTGCTTCCCTCACTTATTCTTATCCTCCATGTTTATTTCCCTTTTCCTTACTTTCCTAACACATTCAACTTCTTTCAGTCTTCCTGCTCACCCACACTCCCTCACTTTCCTGGTTCACTCAGTCCCTTTATATCCTTCCTTCCCTTACTCTCTCTGTTCTTTCTCTCTGTCACTCCCCATATCTTACCCTTATTCACTTTTATCCACTCTCTTTCACTTCTCTTTACTTACACTCACTGCTCTTTTCTTTCCCTCCTTTACCGCTGTTCCTTTTCTCTGGTTCCGTCACTGCCCGTCATTCCCCATCCTTTACTTTCCTTCCTTTTACTTTCATCACCCATTCACATTCTCCCAGAACCTCTGCTTTAGTCTTCTTCCTCTTTCTTCTCTTCTTTTGCTCCCTTATTCATTTTCCTTTTCTCAGTTACTTCCACTTATACCTTTTCTCTGTTTTATTATCTATTACACAGTCCCTCTGTGTTCTTCCTTCTAGCTCTCTTTCTCTTTACACCACTATCTCTGTCCCCTTTGCTCATGCTCACTCCTTCATTATTTTTTTTATTTTTTGGGTATGCTCCCGGGACGCGCCCCGGTACGCGCACCGGGGCGCGCACCGGGAGCGCTTCAGGGTGAAACATTAAAAAAAATGAATATACTTTAAAAAAAAGGTATTATATTAATATACATATATATTCACTGAAAAAACCATAGGTTTCACACCAGTTATATTTAGGGATTAGCATTTAAAAAACCTATGAAATTCACTGAAAAAACCATAGGTTTCACACCAGTTATAGTTAGGAATTAGCATTTAAAAAACCTATTAAATTCACTGAAAAAACCATAGGCTTCACACCAGTTATAGTTAGCTGGAAATTTTACTGACATAAAACCATTGAAATTCCACGTTATAGTTAGTTGGACTCACTATAACTTGCGCGTGTAATGCACTGCTGATGACGTCACATATTACATCACTCATGACATGGTCAGTGACATCACTCATGACATCACTGATGACACCATCCTTGTGAAAGAGTGACAGACCTCCTTTCACTGTAAAGTAACCCTTGAAACACATATTCAAAAATAGAAACTAACATTTTCAAAAAAGTGGAGATACCCATACCAGTTACAACAACCAATTCAGTAATTCCACCATTTATATACACATCCACTAATTCACCAACAGTTCTATATAGTCACTCAGACATATACTCACTCATCATATGTAGTGATACACCTATACATCCTGTAACACATCGACAGTCTTCCAAAAGTTGCTCACACACATACTCACACATGCAAATAAACTATTGAACATCCATTTATTTGCATATACAGCTATACACACACTACCACCTTACTTCTAAGGAAACTTACACATACTTACTCTCTTAAACAATCACTTATAGAAACACATACTTATTTAAACAAGAACTCTTTCAATCTCTCACTCTCACATATACTCACTTATATACATCAATACTCACATATACTAGATTAAAACATATGTAGTTACTGATAAAGACACTAGTGAGACAGTCATTCACTCACTAACACACACATATACGCACTCATCCATCCATACAGTCCTGCACATAAGCCGTCTTCGAAACACATACAGTCAGTCAGTCATTGATGCATGTATGTGCTAAGTAATTTAGTTTAGTTTAAAGGAGTTTGTAAAGCGCCTGGTGACGCCTCCCGGCGTGTCCCCGCGCTGTGGAGTAATACCCCCACCAAACCATACAGACACTCATACTGATACTAAAAAAAACATCTAATAACCCATATACACCCACATGTAGCTACTCACCAACCCATGCAGCCACTTATACACAAAGTGAAACATTGATACAAACATTTAAATATTTAAACAATATTCGCTAATATATGTATTCACTAAGATAAGCCAGTTAACCAATCAATTAAAAAAAAAAACATCCATTAAGACACTTATTTAAACATTTATTCTTCCATCGACCTTTACATATACATATATAAAACATATTTATTTTTCAGAAAGGCACCCATTCACTGGATGGTGTCATCTGTGATGTCATGAGTGATGTCACTGACCATGTCATGAGTGATGTAATATGTGACGTCACCAGCAGTGCATTACACGCGCAAGTTATAGTGAGTCCAACTAACTATAACGTGGAATTTCAATGGTTTTATGTCAGTAAAATTTCCAGCTAACTATAACTGGTGTGAAACCTATGGTTTTTTCAGTGATATATATATAAGTAAACAAAGAAAACACATATAAAAAACTGTCCTTCCTTGCTTGCAGCACGCACGTCCATCTCCACAGCTCCGGTAAGCATTAAACAAAAGATAACATAACACCAGCATAAGTAGATTCAACAAAGTACAAAAAAAACACACAGCACATTCGCTATATAATTAAATACATATTTTTCAAAACCACTTTATTACACTATTAGTTGTTGTGCTAACAAACACTTATAAAAATATACACACATAAACAAATGCATAATTAAAAGCCCAACTACCTTTTTCTTTGCATACAATCACATTCACAAGCACACACACATCCAACACACACACATAAACACACATAACTACATACAAAAACACATTCATGAACAGCTACAAACACAAAAACACACACAAATATACACACAATCATGCACACATTACACACACATAACCACACACACAAGTATAAACAAACACAACGACACACAAACACAATTTTACAAACACACACATAAAATCACATCTATTATTATATGAAATTGCACACACATACTAACCTCATTCTAATCTTAAACTTGTGGGACACCCCCGCGCCGCACGGCCACCAGCTGCTGCGTGTGTCTCCCTCTGCCTGCCTTCTGCCTCGCAGCCGGCCTCGCTGACGCCTGGCTGTTCCCCTCTGGTTTTGCCAGTGTTTTTGCCCAAATTTTGTGCTTGTTTTTTTCTGTGCCGTCCGATCGCTTTTTTAGCTGTTTTTCCTCTGTTTTGCCCGTCTATTGTGCCTGTATTCCCTTGTGCTGTACCATCGTTTTTCCTTCCTGTTTTTGCCTTATTTTTCCCCCCATTTGTGCCTGTTAATGTAATTTTTTCTCTTTGCCGTGTCCAGTTTCCTTCCTGTTTGCCCGCCTACCTCGCCGCCCTCCGCTCTCCCTCCCCGCTTCCCGCCTCCCGCCACCGCCTGTGGCCACGCCCCTTTCTCTTCTGTTCCCTCCCCGCTCCCGCCTCCCAGCTGCTCCGCCCACCCGCGCACTTCGCCTTAAATGGCGACCGTGCGAACGCGCAGCGGCCACGCGCAGCGGGCGAGCCGATTGTGCGCCGAAGGGGCGCCAAAGGTAAGCCCATCTGCGCCCGTCCGCGACCAGACCGCGCCCAGCGCCAGGACCTCTGGCCCACGAAGACCCCGACCGACCCGCCTGACGTACTCCGCCGCCACCCTCACCGCTCTCAACACCGGCCGACTCCCAGAATGCCACCAAGCCACACCACGACGCACCCACGGACCTTTCAGCTGCCACGCCTGCAAGTTCACCTGCATCCGGACCTGCCTCGCACCAGCACCCGCCAAGTCGAACACCAGCAGCACCCACCTCAAGTGCATCCTGCTCAACACCCGCTCCGTCCACAGACACGCCATCGAACTCTGGAACCTTCTAGACGCCACAGCCCCTGACGTTGCCTTCCTCACGGAGACCTGGATGAACGCCTCTTCAGCTCCCGACATCGCCATCGCCATCCCAGAGGGCTACAAGATCGTCCGGAGGGACCGAAACGCCAACCAGATGGGAGGAGGCATCGCCATCATCCACAGGAGCACCATCCGTCTCACGACCAGCACCGACAACACTCTGACCAGCGCCGAACACCTGCATTTCCAGATCCACACCAACCCGAACACCACCCTCAGAGGCACCCTGATCTACCGACCCCCTGGACCACGCACGCAATTCAGCGAGGACATCGCCGACTTCGTCAGCCCGCATGCCCTCCCCTCCGCTGACTACATCCTCCTGGGGGACCTCAACTTCCACCTGGAGAACAACAACGACCGCAACACCAGCACCCTGCTCGACAACCTCGCCAACCTGGGACTCAAGCAACTGGTGTCCACCCCCACCCACCTCGCCGGACACACACTCGACGCAGTCTTCTCTTCCAGCACAGACATCGACTTCAGCCACGCCACAGAGCTTCAATGGACGGACCACAGCTGCGTCCACTTCACCTTCAAGAGAACAACGACCCACCAACACCAGCAACAGACTGCCCGCAGAAGCTGGAACAAGATCACAGCAGACCAGCTCGCCACCTCCCTGAGCCAGCACCCTCCTGCCAGCTCAGCGAACCCCAGCCAGGCCGCCGACAACCTCACGAAGTGGATCAGCAACTGCGCGGACAAACTCGCCCCACTGAGGACCCCGCCTAGCAGACCCGGCAGCAAGAAGGCCCCATGGTTCACCGACGAACTCAAGAGCTCCAAGAAGAACTGCCGAGCCCTAGAGAAAGTCTGGAGAAGGGAACCGACACCAGACAACAGGACCTCCTTCAAACTTGCCACCCGGAAACACCACCAGCTGATCCGCGCCGCCAAGAAAACAGCATTCAAGGACCGGTTGGACAACAACGCACACAACTGCAAGGAACTCTTCAACATCGTGAAAGAGCTTTCCAACCCCAGCGCAGGAAACAACGACATCACCCCATCGCAAGACCTCTGCAACTCCCTCGCTTCATACTTCCACAACAAGATCGCGGACAAACACAACAGCTTCAACAACCAACCAACGCACACCATGACCGAACAACCACCCCCCACCACCACCCTCCACGCCTGGACCCCGATCAGCACCGAAGACACCATCCGCACGATGAACTCCATCCACTCCGGATCACCGACCGACCCCTGCCCTCACCACGTCTTCAACAAGGCCGACGCTGTCATCGCACCCCACCTGCGAGACATCATCAACACATCCTTCGACACCACCATCTTCCCTGAGAGCTGGAAACACGCCGAACTCAGCGCTCTACTCAAGAAACCAACAGCGGACCCCACCGACCTCAAGAATTACCGCCCCATCTCGCTCCTCCCGTTTCCAGCCAAAGTCATCGAGAAGACCGTCAACAAGCAGATGGCCGCCTTCCTCGAGACGAACGGATCCCTCGACCCCTCACAGTCCGGCTTCCGAGCCAACCACAGCACCGAGACCGCCCTCATCGCCGCCACCGATGACATCCGAGCCCTGATGGACAATGGAGAAACAGCGGCCCTCATCCTCCTAGACCTCTCCGCGGCTTTCGACACGGTCTGCCACCGCACCCTAGTACGGCGCCTCAGCAACATCGGAATCCAGGACAAGGCGCTGGAATGGATCATCTCCTTCCTTGACGGAAGAACACAGAGAGTCCGCCTACCACCGTACAAGTCAGAGGCCTCCGAAGTCATCTGCGGCGTCCCCCAAGGATCATCTCTGAGCCCCACCCTCTTCAACGTCTACATGAGCCCCCTCGCGGCCATCGTACGCAAACACAACCTCAGCATAATCTCCTACGCCGACGATACCCAGCTGATCCTCTCCCTGACCAACGACCCCGCCGCCGCCAGAGCCAACCTGCACGAAGGGATGAAAGAGGTAGCCGAGTGGATGACGACCAGCCGCCTGAAACTGAACTCGGACAAGACGGAGGTCCTCATCCTGGGCTCCTCACCCTCCGCCTGGGACGACTCCTGGTGGCCTCCCGCCCTGGGCACCGCACCCAAACCGACAGACCATGCACGCAACCTGGGCTTCATCCTGGACTCCTCCCTCTCCATGACCAGGCAAGTCAACAACGTCTCCTCGGCGTGCTTCAACATCCTACGCATGCTACGGAAGATCTTCTGGTGGATCCCCACCGAGACCAGGAAGACCGTCACCCAGGCCCTCGTCACCAGCCGACTGGACTACGGCAACGCCCTCTACGCCGGGACCACTGCCAAGCTCCAGAAGAGACTCCAGCGGATCCAGAACACCTCAGCCAGACTCATCCTCGACATCCCACGAACCAGCCACATCTCCGGACATCTGAGAGACCTTCACTGGCTCCCCGTCAACAAAAGAATCACCTTCCGCCTCCTCACCCACGCACACAAAGCCCTACACGACCAAGGCCCGAGCTACCTCAACAGCCGAGTCAACTTCTATGCTCCCAAACGCCACCTCCGTTCAGCCAACCACGCCCTCGCCGCAGTCCCCCGCATCCGAAGAGCGACTACAGGAGGAAGGTCCTTCTCCTACCTGGCCGCCAAGACCTGGAACTCCCTCCCTCCCTCCCTGCGCCTGACCCAAGACCACCTCTCCTTCAGGAAGAAGCTGAAGACCTGGCTGTTCGAGCAGCAGCGCCCCCCCCCCCCCCCCCCCCCCCCAGCGCCTTGAGACCCTACGGGTATGTAGCGCGCTTTATAAGTGTCAATGATTGAAACATGTTATCAGTCTTCAAAAAGTAGCTCACATACTAAATTATTTACCCAACCCTATTAACTCCTGTTAAAAATCAGTCTCACCCTGCTTAAAACACGCATGCCCATATTTACAGTTTTGGTACACATTAAACAAAAAAGAGACAACATTAGCAAAACTACATTTAACAATGTAATATAAAAAATAAATAAATGCACAGCACATTTCAGTGGTGATGTCGGCGTTGCAGATTGAGTGGTGAAATAAGCATTGCAGGTTGAGTGGTGCTGCATGCGGTGAGGATTGAGTGGCGTTGCAGGTTGAGTGGTGATGTAGATGCTGTAGGTTGAGTGCTGATGTAGGCATTGTAAGTTGAGTGATGCTGTACGCGGTGGAAATTGAGTGGTGCTGTAGGCGTTGCACCTTTAGTGGTGATGTAGGTGTTGCAAGTTGAGTGGTGCTGTAGCTATGGAGATTCAGAAGAGCTGTAGACATACAGGTTGAGTGCTGAAGTTGGCATTGCGAGTTGAGTGGTAATGTAGGTGTTGTGGGTTGAGTGGTGCTGTATGCGGTGGGGAATAAGTGGTGCTGTATGTGTTGGGGATTTAGTGGTGCTCTATGCAATGGGGATTGCATTGTGATGTATGCGTTGTGATTTGAACAGTGCTGTAGGTGTTGGGAGTTGAGCGGTGCTGTATGCAGTAGGGATTGAGTGGCGATGTAGGCCTTAGGTGCTGAATAATGCTGTAGGCAGTGCTCATTTTCAGCAGGCACACTCCTCCAGCTGTCAGTGCCCACGATCACCAGGCACACACAACTATCTGTCACTGCACGCTAGCATCATACATACACACCACCAGTTGTCAGTGCACGCTTTCACCGTGCACAAACACCAACAATTATCAGTGCACGCTTTCATCAGGCACAAACACCATCAGACGTCAGTGCACGCTTCCACCAGGCATACAGCACCAGACGTCAGTGCATGCTATTAGCAGGCAAACACACACCACCAGCTGTCAATGCACGCCTTCAACAGGCACACACACCACCAGACGTCAGTGCACCTTCTGTCCCTAAATATTTCTTTTGCAGGCTCATGCCCCTCTACTACAACTCCAGGTCCAACACTAAAAACTGTAGTGCTACAGTGCCAATTTCAAACATCTCTGCTGTGCTTGCCTTTTGTACCTTAAATGCTGCTGCACATGCTCTGCAGTGCTATCCTGCTGCTGCTTTCAATATTTAATTTTTCTACCATCACTTTTACTGTCCCCCACTGCATCTGTCCATTCACTGTTAAATACAGTAGCACCTGTTTTCGACCCTCCTATTGTAGTTGCCCCGCAATACTTACAACTACAGCACCTATTTTCCTTCCTCCTGCTACAACTGCCTTAGGATGCTTTTCTTATGCATCATCTGTTCTCTGTCATATACCTGCAGCTGTCTCTTCACTTTCAAACACTACAATAACAGTTCTTTTTCCACCTGCTGCTCTTTTACCTTTAACACTACTGCGCCTCTTCTTCTCTTTTCTGCTGCACCTTGACCTTTACCCTTAAATACTAAAACACATGTTCTCCCTCTGCTGTTCCTTACCATTGTACTGTGTTTCTCGTGTTGTACTCCTTCCTGCTGCAAGTGTTGCTACACTTTTATGCTGTACTGCAGTTTTTCTTCTTCCTTCTATTGCAGCGACCTATCCACTCTTAAAATGTACTACTCCTGTTTACCTCTCTCTTGCTCCCCTTCCGTGTCCAGCCTTTAAAACTACAGTATTAGCTTGACTACATAATACTGCCCCTCTACCCTTAAGCCATGCTACCCTGTTCTCATCTCTGTAACTGCAATAGCACCTCCAAACTTAAGTTCTGCTGCACCTGTTCTGCTCCCTACTGTAACAGCGGTTTCTCCGTCCTTGCATTATGCAGCACCTACTCTGCTCCATTATATTGCAAGAGTGCCTCCACTCATAAACTGTACTGCATGTACACTACTTCCTCAGGCTAAAGCTGTCTTTATAACTTTGGATTTTGCTGTAACTGTATTATTACCTAGTACTATTGCTGCAGCACTTTCACCCTTAAACTGTACAGCACCTGTTTTACTTTCATCTGATGCAGAACATTACAAAAACACACACAACTACAGACAACTACAACTATACATACCTACACATACAATCACAGTAAACTTTACAAAATGTAAACATACAAACTAACTTCATGCTTACCTTTAAGATGTTGTTACTTGTCAAAAACTAGACTACATCACTATCTTCATTGGCCAAGCTCATTAAAGTACAGAGTCTCACTATGCTCTTAACCTACTGCATTCTCTTGTAGTTCACTGTATAACCCATAAATGCTCTGCAGTCTCTGTACCACATACTACTTTACCTCAAATTTTATTACACACACTATTGTACCTCTTCTACACCATACTTTTCAACTAACTACACTCTGCTCTAATGCCTCTGCTATCTTATCCTAAGTGGCTATTCATGCTCTTATTATATCCCAATACATTTCTTTTGCAAAGTAGGCTCCTCCACCTTCAACTCCACGTGTAACAGCATTTTCAACACTATACATTGCACTGCTAAAGCCACACACTCCTGCTGCTCCAGTCTTTTGTACCTTGAACTACGCTGCACATGTTCTTCACTACTATGCTGCAGGTACCCTTTTTGTATTTATCTAACTCCTGCACCATGTGTTCTACTCTACTCCACTGCACCTGCCCATTTAGCCAAGAACAATGCACCACCTGTTGTAGTTGCTCTTCAACCCTTACAAATACAGCACTCATTATCCTCCCTCCTGTTGCAACTGCCTTCCCACTCTTTTCTTCATATGCACCTACTATCTTTCCTCCTGCTGAAACGTCCCTTCACTCTTAAACACTATGCCATCTGTTCTTTTTCCACTTGCTGCTCCTTCACTCTTTAACAGTGCTGCACCTGCTCCCTCCCTCCTGCTGCAGCTTCAATTCCATTCTTCAAAACTGTAACACATGTTACATGTAACATGTAACACAAGTGAAGTAGTGTGGCTCACTGGTTAGAGGCGGCAGACCCGAGAGCAGAGGACGGCCCGGGACCAGGGTTCGATTCCCGGCGCGGCAGGTTTCTGAACCAGGGTCAGCGGACTCGATAATTCTCTCGCCTCGGTGCCCACTCTGATCAGCGATCACACTCGGCAACTCTGGGCATTAGCTTGCCTCATCTTCACTAACGGCCCCACCAGACCGCCGGGGATGCCTGGTCTCACCCTGGAGATACCCATTAAGGGACCATCTCTCAGGGAAGCCAGGAAGGGTTTCGCAGCGGTCGAAGCGCCTTGGGACCCTACGGGTAAGTAGTGCGCTATATAAATGCCTATACATACATACATACATACATACATGTTTATGCAGTTGTCAGAAACTAATCCCTTCTTGTGAATTCAAGAAAGTTTCTAGTGACCTCTGAGCTAGCTGACACTCACAATTAAGTCTAATACATTCGGTAGAGACCCAGGGGATCTCACGCCTACGTCTAAGCTACAGGATATATTATTCCAATGCGTAGAGTCTATTGGGAATATAGGAACTACACTACACTGCCCCTTCACTCTTTAACAGTGCTGCACATGTTCTCCTCCCTCCTGCTGCAGCTTCCCCTCCATCCTTCAAAACAGTAACACATGTTCTCCCTCCTGCTACCCCTCTGCCTTTAAGCTGTGTTTCTACTGCTCTACTCCCGCATGCTGCAATTACTTCTCAACCCTAAAGCTGGACTGCACTTTTTCTATTGCCAACAATTGCAGCAGTCCTTCCACTTTTAAAATAAACTGCTCTTGTTTGCCTCCCTCCTACTGCAAGTGCCCCTCCAGCCTTCATCACTGTAGCACATGCTGTCCTCCCTACTGCTCCTCCTAAGTTCTTATACCATAATGCATCACTTTAACAACCAATAATGCTACTGCCCCATCTTCCCTCTTGTCCATTGAAAGTCTTTTATGGATTTTTCGATTGCACAAAAAAATAAAACACAGCCCTGTTGCAGAGAAACAGTTTCCTTTCTTCCCCATACACTCTACCCTTCTGAACTCAACCTACACCATGCTAACGCCCCCCAAATAACACACAGTTAACACAGCTTCTACTATTACACAAACTCTAAAATAAGCACCACTCCCTCTGCACTCCCTGTTCCAAAACACCACAAGCGAGTATTGTTACCATTCATTCAAACACACATTTAACATACAACATCACAGCTGTACTTCCTTAATGTGCTCAACATCATATGGCGTTTAATGTTCTACTTCCTACTGCTAAAGCTACATATTCATTTTTAAAGTGCCATTCCTTGCTTCTGCATGCATTTTAACCCTTAAACGGTACTACACCTGTTGTACTCCCTCCCACAGCAGCTGCCTTTTCCACCCTAAAACTGTCCTGCACATCTCCAACTCCCTACTACTGCTGCTAACACACCACCCTTAAGCTGTTCTACACATGTTATAATTCCTCCTACCATGGCTACCTATCCCATTTTAAGTTGTACTAAACATGTTCTAATGCCTTCTTCTGCATCTGCCCCTCCACCCTTCAAATTTGCTGCACTTGTTATAGCTCATTATGCTGCCACTGCACTTCACTCTCAAGCTACACTGCGATGGTAATACCTTCTACTGCAATACACCCTGCAGCCTTAAATTGTGCTGCACATACCGTACTTCATACTACTAAAGAACTGAAGGACTCCGCAGGCACACGCCGGGAGCTTCACAGCGCGAACTTTTTAAAATATTGAATATTGTGTGTTTTTTAACTTGCTTGCTGACAACCTACCCAAGCCCTCCTGAAACAGCCGTGAAGCGCTGCATAGCGCCGGCTGCAACGACCTTAGCAAACGCCATTCAGGCGAGTCCCTGGGCCACGCCCACATCGCAGGCCACACCCCCTTCCTCAGCTACATTATGTGTCACTTCCGGACGCGCAGCGGACGAGCGCAGCGGGAGCGCCGTCTACACGCCGAAGGAGCGCCAAAGGAGGGCCCGTCTGTGCCCGTCCGTGTCCCGGACGCGGCCAGCGCCAGTCCCCTTGCAGCTGCCCTCCTACCCTGTAATCGACCACGTGTTCCCTACTCTCGTGAGTACCTAATTGCACTTAATACTAAACCATGCTCCTGTTCGAGTCAGTGGGACCTGGCAGATACTGTTCAGTACACTTGTCAATCATGCACATTTCGCTCTCAACCTACTCTTCCTGCCCCTACACAGTGTGCTACTGACTCGTCATATCTCCGGGCCGGCTTGATCAACGCCAGATCTCTGGTAAAACACTCTAATGAAATATTTGAGCTACTAAGCGACAACGAGTTTGACCTTCTCTTCGTCACAGAAACATGGCTCAATGACACATGTAACCCAGTGATCGAACTCGCCATCCCACGCGGCTTTAAAATTATCAGACAAGACCGCCCCCTAGGCAGAGGAGGTGGCGTAGCAGCCATTTTTCGGGATAAATGGACCTTTTCTCTAGACCCTATGGGCCCATCCATTGATGCTGAGGTACTCCATTTCTCTCTCACCTTAGGGGCACATTTTACTTTAGGTGGATCTCTGGTATACCGACCCCCAGGCCACGCAGGTAAATTTCTTGAGGCACTAGAGGACATGATAGTCCCACGTGCCCTGAAATACCCCACATATCTCCTTCTGGGGGACTTTAATATCCATGTGAACCAGCTTGATCTATCTGACACAGTTCGGCTAAACGAGGCGTTTGCAATGGCCCAACTGAAACAGTGGATCAAGGCTTCCACCCACTCAGGAGGTCATACCCTTGACCTAGTATGTACCAATTTCAACATTAATATGTCTGAACCTGAGATTTTAAACTGGTCTGATCACATGTTAATAAGTTTCTCCTGGCCCTTGTCCCGCCCTATTGAGACCAACCATGCTGTGGCTCATACACAGAAAATCAATTTAGCTTTGCTCTGTGATCATCTCGATACCTCTCGCCCCTCACTGCCCTCAGAAATTGAACCAGCAGTGAGCTTATTCAATTCATGGATTGAAGAAGGGGCTGCTCTTTCCACCAAATCAGGACGCGTCTGCAGAGTTCGCTCCTCCCCCTCTAAACCCTGGTTCTCCAACACCCTCCGCGATCTTAAATCAGGATGCAAAAAACTCGAAAGACGTTGGAGACAAGCATACCTCCCTGAGGCCAAGAAAGAACTCAGAACAGCTCAAAAGAAGTATTATGCTGCAATTAAAGTGGCAAAAAGCTCATACTATGAAGGGCATATTTCCAAGGCCAATAACAACAGCGCAGAAATCTTTGCTGTTGTCAAAAGCTTTGTCTCTCCTAGCGCCGCTCACCCTCTTCTAGCCTCATCGGCAAAATGGTGTGAGGAACTCTCTGTGTTTTTTGTGGAAAAAATTGATAAAATCCAAGATGATCTACTTACCGTATGCAACAATTTTCCATCCTTCATGACTACTCCTATCCCCACTATGCCCGCTTCTACGGATCAGTTTGCCCTCTTCACCCCAGTGAATACAACCGAGGTCGTGAAAATTCTGGCTACCTTAAAATCGGGCTCCCCTGCGGACCCCTGCCCAGCCAGAGTCCTTGCGGGCCTGGCTAACACAGTCGGCCAAGAGGTGACACATATTGTGAACCTCTCCTTTTCCAGCGCCACAGTGCCAGCTTGCTGGAAACAGGCTAAACTGCTACCACTCCTTAAGAAAAATGGCCTAGATCCAAAAACTCCCGCTAATTTCCGACCCATTTCTTTACTGCCAGCTCTAACAAAGATATGCGAAAAAGTTGCATTTTCACAGCTGGACCGATTCGTAGAAAATTCTCAAGCTCTCCACCCTGCGCAATCAGGCTTTAGAGCCGCTTTCAGTACAGAGACGGCCCTAGTTGAGGTCTCTGAGGCTATTCGTGAGTGCTTAGACGGAGGTGGCAGAGCGGCGCTGATTTTATTGGACCTCTCTGCCGCCTTCGATACGGTTCCTCACTCCCTCCTACTTACCAGACTAGCAGACATAGGCATAACCGGCCCTGCTCTCGGATGGTTAAGATCTTTCTTAGATGACAGGTCCCAGCAAGTGTGGATGCCGCCTTTCTCTTCTTCTCCCAAAAAACTTTCAACTGGCGTACCACAGGGCTCTACCTTAAGTCCCCTGCTTTTTAATGTCTATATGACCCCCCTCATCTATCTAGCGGAACAGCTAGGGGCCAAAATTATGGCCTACGCCGATGATACCCAGCTCTTGTTTACATGGCCCAAAAACAACCTGGACACAACGAGAGTCCAATTCTGCTTATCATCGGTCTTCCGCTGGCTGGCCTTGGCTCAACTCAAGTGTAATGAGAGCAAATCGGAAATTCTGCTGTACGGCTCCTTCCCAGATAATTTCTACGATTCTCTCTGGCCCACCGATTTTCCCAGCCCCAAATCCACAGGTGGACCTGCAAAAAACTTAGGAATCTGGTTTAGCAATAATTTAAGATTTGAAGATCACCTGAAAAAACTCACCGGAATCTGCTTCTCCACTCTTAAAACTCTACGCAGATTCCTTCCTTTGCTCCCGCGAGCAGCTAAGGAGACGGTCATTCGCGCTCTGATACTATCCAGATTGGATTATGCGAATGCTCTCTACTGCGGACTCCCAGCCTATCTGATCCACCGCCTCCAAGTCATCCAAAATGCTGCGGTCCGGCTGCTGTTCAACATCCCCAGAAGATCTAGCGTCCGCCAACCTCTCCGAGACCTTCATTGGCTTCCAGTGGCTCAAAGGATCTTATTCAAGATCCTTGTGTTAGCATATCGTGCTCTCCACCTAACAGGCCCTACCTATTTGAGAAAAAGATTTTCCCTTTATACCCCCAACCGCCCTCTCAGATCAAGCAATCTTCATCAAATGACTGTACCAAAGTTCAAATATAGTAGGCTTGGTGGACAATCCATTTCTGTTAGAGCAGCGAGAGCTTGGAATGCCCTCCCCCTGCAACTGAGAACAGCCCCTTCCATCATGGCATTTAGGAAAGGCCTAAAAACCTACCTCTTTAACACCAACGCCTAATGGCTGTCCCTCTTTTGCATTTACTGTGATCTGCCCCCTTCCGTTTCTCTCCGCGCCAGGATACTATACTATTTAGTAGCAGAGCGCGTTACAAAAGCCTCTATAATAAAGCTTCCTATCCATCCTTGCACTGTACTGCACATGTGGTACTCCTTATTCTTCCCGCAGCTTTCACAACTTACATTACTCATGTTCATTGTATAATGCTATGTGCTTAATCCTCAATAACTACGCAGACTTTTGAAAGTAATAGAAATGTTCATTTTAAATAAATAACATTTTAAAATGACAATAATGCTTACTATTGTGCAAGCATATATTTATTTATGCTAATGAAATAACTCCTTTTTTTATAACATTACTTTTACTTTCACAACAGTTGCTTCACTAAACAAAGCTACAGGATTGTTGTAAGGTAAGAAATTTGGTTACTACATTCCGCTATATTACCTGCATCGCACCAAATTTACACTATCTTCAAACAAACTATTACCAGGACACAGATCACGTAAATAGCTAGTATATATAACACCATTTCTGCATTCTCTCATCATAGGCCACATTTTATATTTTATTTCAAGATTACCAGCAGCCTTTCTCCTCTTCAGCTGCACTGCACATCTTTTACTTCCTGCTCCTACATCTGCACCTACAACCTTACAATATACTCCAACTAATTTACTTCTTCATGTTGCAGCTTTCTCTACCTTTTCACTAACCTTCACATTTTCTACTCCCTCCTGCTTCAGCTAGCCCTTCAACGTTCAACTGTACTGCACCTACGTTACTTCCTCCTGTTAAAACAGCCTCTCCACCATTAAACTATGCTACACATGTGGTACTCCCTGCGACATCATATATCCCGCCACCACTTAAATCAGTATCACCTACTAACCCCCCTCCTGCTACTATTGTACTCTTAACACATCCTGCAACACTTCTTAAAGCATTAGTCCCATTTGAGAGCTTCCCTCTTGCCCATTGCACCCTTTTGCATGCAGTTTACCATCATAGAATTGAACAATGCACTGCCCCCTTCAGAAAGACAGTCTCTACTCTTCCTCATGCCTCTCGCCCCTCCTACACTGCATCTACATTTTGCTTATACCCCTCAGCTAACGCATAGCTAGAACCCTTCTTCTGTGGCAAAGAATCTAAAGCAAGCACCATTTCTCTACACACTCAACTCCGAGCAACATCACAAGCAAGTATTGCCACCAGTCATTCCATACCCAAAAAGTAACATACAATCCCAAAGCTGCACATCCTTATTAGCCTGTATATTATATAGCATGTCATCTCAGAAAACAGCATAGTATACATAATCAGCTTTGTTCCACTAATTCCACAGTGCCAGCTACAGATAGTTATAAGAATATTACAACATTCTGCAACTAAACAGCAGAATATTCAAACAGGAAAAAACGAACACTTATAGCAACATGAGCTAATTACAATCTCCACAAACTCCTTTAAAGCTTTTCATCATATCCAGAAAGGTAAATAAACATACATTGTAATGTTGCAGTTCCATGCTTATACCACCCATTATAAATTAAAGCCACTCCATTTTTGTCACTGAAGCTCACAACAATCCAATGTAATAATAAGTCTTCCAAAAATGCTAAAATTACATTATATAGACGCAATACAAAAGTACTATTTCATTTACTGTATTGTACTACAGAAATTATGTGGTGGGAAGGACATTAAGTACCAAGTTGTAAAATGTCATTTTCAGGAAATATAACACACTTTTTCTGTGCTTGCTCTTGTTTTTTAAAATAATGTTTTGTTTATTGTATACATCCAGTATAAGTCGACATTTTGTTTCCACTATAATACACTATGGCTATTAATAGTAAATGGACTGCATATCATTTGTTATCATAATTGTGTCAACCAATTGTATTGCATCACATTAACACCCACAACACAGCACACAAAAATAAACAAACACAAGCACACACTAATCACATACACATACAACCACACACACACACACACACACACACACACAGTAACACACACAACCTACACCTACTTATGCACACATAACACACACTCATATAGCTACACACAACTACAAACACACATACAAGTACACATAATGAGAACTATACCAACCTACACACACAATACCACTGCTTTCACATATACATACATATACTTACCTCATGCTTACCTCTAAAATGTTGTCACTCGTTACAAAAAGGTCACATGACTTGTCCTCCAACTGTGCATTCTCCCTTCAAGAAAGTTGCACCTGTTCTACTACCTGTTACTACAGCTTCTCATCCAACATCAAGCACAGTAGCACATATTTTCCCTCTTGTTAAAACCTCTACTCTAACTGTACTTCACCTGTTCTACTCCCCTTTGCTAAAAGTGCCCCTCCATTTTCAGCCGTACAAAACTGTTTCTTTTTTATGCAGCAACTCCTATGTTCTTCACATATACTGCTTTAGTTTTTCTTCTTGCTGTACATGCTTTATCACCCTTCAACACTGCAGCAACTGTTATAATATATAAACTGTCATTCAACTCTAGAGCCATGATACACATATTCCCTCTTCCCTACCTGCAACAACTTACAAAAAAATAATATCAAACACTTATTTTGCTACCTCTTCTTATCACCTATCTCACCACCCTTACACTCTTCTGCACTTGCTCTCCTTCCTCCTGCTGCAAAAGCACATCCATCTTTTAACTTCGCTAACCCTCTTCTACTTCCTAATGCCAAATCTGCCTCTCTATTCTTCAACTGTGCTGCACTTGTGCTACCCCACTGTTGCAACTGCGTTTCCAACCTTTAACTATACTGCCATAGTTCTACTTCTGCCTGCTGCAGTAACCTTTCCACCTTTCAACTATACTACACATCACAACCATACTAACATACACACACAATCACACCTAATTGTAAGCACAATTACATACATATATTTACCTAATGCTTACCTCTAATGCTCCTGTTCATTAAAAAGTAGGTAATATAACTACATTCATTTCAATCTGTCCTCACATGCAAACTTACACCATGCTCCTTAGCCTGCTGCAAACACCTTCCTTCTGCTTCTGTATATAACTCATACCTGTCCTGCAATCTCTCCAGCACATACTATAGCACTATTTTTATCACAGCATGCAACTATATCTCCTTTCCAAGATCATTTTCCCCTCCCCTTTAATCTAATTCCTCAGTTATCTTAATGCAAGTCTCTGTTTATGATAGGCATTTCTACACAATAATTTTTAAAACAGAACCCCTCCATTTACAACTCGTAATGCATAAACCTCTTTGCCAATAAACTCTACAATGCCAACTTCACAAATGTCAACTTTGTCCCTTAACATTTGCAAAGTGTACTCTCCAATACCATGCTGCAGCTGCCCTTCCATTTCTGACTCCTACTGTATCAGTTCTACAGTGCCCCACACTACCTGCTCTCAAATACCATGCTGCAGCTGCTGTATCAGTTCTACTGTGCCCACAGTACCTGCCATTTCACCTGTAAAAACTGCAGAACCTGTTCTCCTCCCTCCTGTTGCAGTTGCATCTGCACCCTACAATGCAGTACCTATTATCCTTTCTCCTGCTATAACTACACCCTGCAATGCTTCAACTCTGCAGCATCTGTTCTCTTTTTATATCTTGCTACAGCTGCTCCTTCACCATTCAACACAAAACATATATTCTTTTCCTCCTAATGCCCCTTCATCCTTCAACGAAGTTACACTTCTTCTCCTCCATCCTAGTACAGTTCATCGTCTACCCTCCTGCACTGTAAAACATTTTCCCCTCTTACTGCCCTTCTATTCTACTATACTTCACCGGTTCTAATCTCCCCTGCTAAAGTAGCCCTCCACTCTTCAGCCCTACTGCACATGCAATTTTTCATATTGCAGCAGCCCCTCTGCCCCTCAAATATTTTACTCTTGGTGTACTTTCTCCTTCTCCAATAGCTTTACAGCCTTAAATACTGCAGCACATGTTCCTACATCATGCTGCCCCTTTACATGATAGCCATGCTACACCCATTCTCTTCATGTACCTGTAACAATCCTACATCAAAAAAGTAAATTACACCACTTTTGCTATTTTCTTTACAACTCTCCCTCCATCCTTGCACTGTGCTGCACTTTCTCTGCTCCCTCCTGTTGCAACAGTCCTTCTACCTTTCAGCACTACTACACATGTCCTACTTCCTACTGCTAAAACTGTCTCTCTATTTCTAAGGTGCTACTCCTGGTGCTGCAAGCGTTTCCACCCTTAAAGAGAACTGCACCTGTTGTACTTCCTCCTGCAGCAGCTGCCTTATCTAACCTTAAACTGTACCGCATATCTACAACTCCCTCCTACTGCTGCTGTCACAGTAACCTTAAACCGTTCAGCACATTTTATAATTCCTCCTCTAATGGAATACCTCTCCAACTTATAGTTGTACTGCATATGTTCTAATGCCTCCTACTGCATCTGCCCCTCTAACAAACTATGCTGCATCTGTTATACTTCATAACTACATCTACCTCTCTACTCTTCAGCTACACTGCATATTTTCTACTACTTCCTACTGTAGTACACCATGCAGCCTTAAATTGTGCAGCCATGCTGTACTTACTTATGTAAACCTGGCTACCCACCCTTGAACTATACTGCAAATATGTAACTCCTTGCAAATGCAAAGCTCCTTTACCTTGAAGTATGTAGCACCTGCTGTCCTTCCTACTACTCCCCCTATTTCCTTAACCATGCTGCAATACTTTTACACACTAGTAGTGCCACTACCCCATCTAACCTCTTGCCTATTACAAACTTTTGTATGTACATTCGAATCGCCAAACAAAAAAAATGCACAGCCCTCTTGCAAACAGAAACTCTCCCCTATTATGCATAACGGCCTCCCCTCTCTAACTGCAGCTCAACCTTTTTTAAAGACCCCAGCTAACGCACAGCCAATTCAACTTCTTCTGCAATAACAACTCTAAACCAAGCACCACTACCTTTGCCCACTCAACTCAACACAATATTATATCATAAGCAATTATTACAAATAGTTATTTACTAACCGAACAGTACACAGCACCATAATTGTGCTTCCTTTATGTGCATTACCTCTTAAGGCATTTGAAGCCAAAACAGAAAAGAAGGATACAAATAATCAGCTCAACATTACTCGTTACATAACAAGCTTGCCTTTCAATCACATTACAATCCAGCTCAATTGTTCTTCAACAAACCTTCCCTGAACACATTGCCCATGTTGCTATGTGCATTCTCCCTTATAACGTTCCACAATATTTAGTAAATGTCATACAAATCTTAACTTTAAATAAACTAGTATGTAAGATGCTGATAAGGCTTACTACTGTGCAATGCAATGCAAACATAGATTTAATTATGCAAAAAAGTAACACCTTTTTTATAACATTTGTTTTACTTGCAGACAAATTGCTTCAGCCAACAAAGCTATACAATTGTTCGAAGGTAAGGAATTTGTATACTGGTTTTCCATTAACTTACCTGTATGCACACTAAATATATACTAATGTAAAACCATCATTATTAGCACACATAATAAACGCAATAGTTAGTACATATAATACAATTGTGATAATGAATAGAGCACTACAAGCCAAGCATCATTGAGGCCATTCTAAATTTAATTGCATATCTCGAGGAAAGCAATGCTTACCAAATATTACTTTTGCTATTATACATCATATGTCTAAACCGGTCAACAAATGGAATTCAATTGACTTGCATTTTATTATGGAATTAGGAGATGATTTAAATACTGAGATGCATTCTTTAAATAACTAACAATTTATGGATCCAGATGACCTACCAAAATATATACAGTACAATAGTAAGGAGAAGTTTGGTGTATTTGTAGCGCGTCGGCCAGAGACGCGTTGCAGAGGCCCCCACTTCACAAGCAGGCTCTGACATTTCTGGTTTGCTGCTCCGGTGGTTTTACAGTTTCCAAGGGATTGGATGTTCGTGCCCTCCTGAAGGTTTTGGAGAAGAGGTGGCGATCCAGCGATGTTATTAACCTTGTGCTGGGCAGGATGTATTGGCATACCTGCCCCGCCTAAAGGAATCCAGAACCGGAGGGATGAAGTGGTCCCGGGACCCGAGGAAGCATTCGAATTTTAATTGAGCAGGACACAGGTTTCTACGCACTGTGGATTACCCTCATCCCGTCCAAGCACTCGGACATTTCGAGTAAACACCCCCTGCACCACTTACCTGGGATTAATGATGCATCCTGGGAACAGCAGTTCACAAGTACATCGTGAACTGCAAGTTGTGAGGTGAAACCTGAGTGGCATAACGGGGCTGCACCAATCGTAGTGTGGCAGGACATATTTGAAAGCGGAGCGGTAAACCTCCTGGAACATCTTGGGGCTGAAGAAGGCCGTAAGGCAGAAATGCATTCGCCATGTAATCATTAAAAAGATGCTTCCACAGTGTAGCCGAGGTGGCCTCTGCTATTTTTCTCAGGGAGGAGAAGTTTGGTGTACAATAGTGACATATACTCTATCTCTCTTAAACAGCCTTATTATGGAGACTTACTACATTGTAAGACTCCTTCCTACCCAGATATCCAGAATGCACTAAATCTATGTATAGACCGCGGTATACTGGTATTTTACTTTGTATGAATGCCAATGTTATTTCTATTTTTAAACATTTAGAAACATACTTTATCTTTGATTCACATAGCAGAGATAAGAAAGGAATGCCTCACCTTAATGGTTTTTTCATTGCTATGCAAAAAAACACTTTAAAGATGTACTATAATATATTATTGAACTTGCAAACAATTTAGAAGTACCACAAGAACAGCATCTTGCAAATGAGTTAACTCCAATACATATAAAAACTATAGCTAATAAAACACAACAAAATGCAGCTAAGAAAACAAAAAAATGGTACAAGTAAAAGGTACCAAAGCATTATATGTGCATAAAACACAATAAAAACATAGACAGCATAAAGGAAATTGTCATACCTCTAAATAACGATGCAGCTTTAGCAGCTGAAAAATATGGCAATAAAAGCACTAAACGTAAGCAATTCTCCAACTAACACGTCTACACTAGAAGTACAGCTAGTTAACAGTCCACAAATAATTCTGGTGATCAGACAATACAAGGGCGCTCAACTACTATATAAGGGATAATAGTATACAATATACCTAAGTGTATCGGGTGCTTCTAAGGGGGAGAAAAGGGTGATTACCAGACAACCCTCAGAAACCATATAAATATGGTCCTAACACTATAAAATAAAGAATCCTCCCTGAGCTCCCAAATAATCAAAGAGCTAAGTGTCTCCTGAGAACAGTTTCTATCACATTCAAAACGAGATCAGTATTGGTCATATATGAAACTAAAGTAAACATTCACAGTCACGTGACCACTAGTTATAGTCACAAGCAAAGATATTGATCTACGAGTTGTAGCACCTATTTCAGTTTGGGAATTAAGAACAGGATCTTTAATTTGATCCAATACTGTTGTTAGGTGAGGAACTGTGCTAACCCATCTCAGATGATTGTTGTCGCATTGGTATAACATATAAATGCGACTATTGTGTATGTTTGATCCCTTTACTCTAGATATACATACATTTATCACAAGTCGTGTGCAGCCTGAATATATACATGCAATAAAGTTTGGACAACATTCTGCTCATACTTACAAGTGGTTAGTTAACGGTTTTTAACGGTTTTTAAAGTTTACATGATTAGACCATGGGCTCGCTCGTTTATTTTAGGGGGCTTACTTTCATAATGGAAATATGTAGAGTATTCCCAAGGACTAATAAGGAATACCAACATAAGATGATTTGCAAGTGCATTTATTTTCTTCTTTTTTTTTATTCAAGGGGGAGACCCTATGGGGTTTATAGGTGAACTATTGTCATTATTGGTAAATAATGTCTTCATAGTTTTGTTTCAGTTCACCATTGCTATAGAGAAAAGCACAATGCATACTTAATGGAATGTCTTCATTGACTTTGTATTTTGAGGCTAATCTAGAGAGTGGATAAATGACTATACGGACTTTGGTAGTTTGGCACTTAGGTGACCTCACGAACTTGGTGGCGTCTTTACTGTTACTCCGTTCATTTCTCTTTTCTGCATACTATTTATTCTTGCAACTTTGATCTGATACTTTTGGTTTCATTTTGGTGATTGGACTTTTCTTCTTTAGCAGTTTTTTTTTTAGATTTATGATTCCTGATGTGTTCTTTTTCTGATGTTTGGGTTGCAGCCCTGATGAAGTCAATGGCAGATGTCAATGCCTGACGAAACAGGTGCTGGCTGTATTTGAATGTAATGGACTATTTGAATCACCATTCAAGAAAATAAAAAAAGAAGAATCAGAAATTTGGAACTGACTACATTTGGAATATATTTGAACTCAGTAACATATATTGTGGTGTGATCGGACTATTTTACTTGAGATTGAGAAATGGACTTTGCTGGTGACTATAACTAGTGGTCATGTGACTGTGAATGTTTACTTTAGTTTCATATATGACCAATGCTGATCTCGTTTTGAATGTGATAGGAACTGTTCTCAGGAGACACTTAGCTCTTTGATTATTTGGGAGCTCAGGGAGGATTCTTTATTTTAAAGTTAACAGTCCAGTTAATGATAATCGTGCTAATAAATTAGCAAATCAGCATAAAAGAGTATGTCGTAGTAGTAAAACAAAAGTAATACCATTAGTTAAAAGGCCATATATACAATACAACAGACATGAAGTACAAAACAATAGTATAGATATAGACAAAGATATAATAACAACAGGATTAATAACTGCTTTCCTTAAAGAAATTTTATATGGGCCAGAGTACATCTGTACTATATGCAACCAGTTATGGCATAGGCAATCAGTAAAAAAAACAGCTAGTATTTCTACACATCCAAGATTTATCGAATGTAACATTAGTATACACAAGAATCATTATATATGTGGAACTTGCTATAAACATGTTAAGAAAGATAAAATACCTCCATGTTCGTTTATAAATGGGATGAAATTTTAAAAAATCCCAATTCAATTAGAATTGCATAATTTAGGAGAGATTAGTGTTGCCACAAATTCCTTTTCTACAAATTAGAATACTACAGCGGATCACAAAAATCACTATCAGGGGCTGTTGTTAATGTACCAGAAGATGTTATGACAGTAACAATTTTACCAAGGCAGATTAGTGATGAAATGATTATAGCAATCAACTTTAAAAGAAAGTTAGCTTACAGATCATGTACCCATTATGAAAATGTTAGACCAAATAGAGTAAAATAAGCAGCACTATCGCTATCAATCAACAGACCTATGTTTAAATAGTATGGAGTAACTGTTAATAAAGAATGGGAATATATACCACCAGAAATAACTGATAGCAGTGAAACATTAGAAGAAATGAATGAAGCAAGTTCGTCAGACAACATAGAGAGGGGAAATGTAGATGCATTATTAATAAACGAAGCAATAACTACTGAGAGTGTTAATGTCTTATGTTTAGCACCTGCTGAACATAACACACCTAGAGGTTTATATGAAGACAAAGGGGCCCATTAGGATGTCAGGCGGATTGCCCCCGCCAGGCTGGCGGTAGCCACCGCCAGCCTGGCGGGGGCAATCCGCCCGACATCCTTCCCTGAATTCCCCCTCGCCATATTACAATGGCGGGGGGGACCGCAGCGGAGAAAAACACCGCCCGTCCCTTTTCCGCCCCGGTCACCTTGCGGCCGGGGTGAAAAATTTTTAATATGGTGGCGGTGTCTATTAGACACCGTCAGCCATAATACAATGGGCTTTGGTAGATGCCTTTCCACGGAAAGGCATGCGGTCTTCACTCTGGGGGCCCCCTGCGGGCCCCCAGAGAGAAGGAGAGTATGGGGGTGCACATGGGATGTACATGCTATGGATAATTATGAGTACGGTGTGAGAGCTGGAGCGATCCTGGCAACTAAGATCAGAGCGGACCAGGGTGAGGAATAATACAGACAGGATAATGCTTGACGACCAGGGAAATATATCTTGCCACCAGAAGGATATGGAAGAGCATTTCCTCTCCATGTTCTCTAACCTTTATGAGGAAGAACCATCTCCAAGCCACGAGAACACCCACACCCTACGGTGGCTGGAGAGCAAGGCCCTGCCCAGCATGACCGATGAAGGTCGAACCACCCTCAATAGCCCCTTTACGGAGGAAGAAATCAGGGATCATATTAAAAAAATAAAAAATAACAAAGCAGCGGGACCGGATGCCCTTCCAGGCAAAGTGTATAAAGTTTTCCAAGATTGTCTGGTGCCGAGGCTGTGTGAGTTATTCAACTATATCTATACCTCGAAGGGTAGGGTGCCAGCATTGTGGAAGGAGTCCATTATTGTGCTCATTCTGAAGCCAGGGAAGGACCCCCTCAAGGCAGACTCTTATAGGCCCATCTCCCTGCTAAACGCTGATTATAAAATCTTTACCAGTGTTTTTTCAGGGAGATTGGCTAAATTGGCCCCACAACTCATTAGCCCGGAACAGAAAGGCTTTGTACCTGGAAGGTTCATTCATGAGCTGACCCTGCAGTTGATTGGCAGTATAGATCTAGCGGTGGCCCTTGGCGGTTGCCACATATGACGCGGCAAAGGCCTTCGACCGTTTCAACTGGGGATTCTTGTGGAATGTACTCAATATTATGGGCCTTGGTGGGACCTTCATTTAAACACTCAGAGGGTGCTATGAGGGCGCCTCAGCTGTAATACTATTGAACGGTCTTTTGACACCAAGCTTCGGTATAAAGAGGGTTATCAGGCAGGGGTGCCCCATCTCGCCCCTCCTGTTTGTCCTCTATATTGAGCCTTTGGCACAGGCATTGAGGATCGACGAGTCAATTACACCTTTTAGTGTTGGGGATTATAGTTCTAGGCTGGCTCTATATGCTGGAGATCTGAGCTGAGGTGTTCCCTAGAGTCGAGGAGATAATGACCGATTTTGGCCTTCACTCAGGATACCAAATTAACAACTTGAAAACTGAAATCATGTGCTGGGGTTGATAATTGGGAAGGGCCTTGAAGCAGCCAGTTTAGATATCTGGGCATAATCATCACATCAGATCTTAACAGTATAGTCCAAACTAATACAAAGAAGGTAGGCAAGGATATCAATCAGCTTTTCTCTAGATGGCAGAACCTTCCCCTTACAATCTATGGCCGAGTTAACTTGGTCAAGATGGTAATCCTGCCCAAGTTAACTTACTTGTTTAACTGGATACCCCTGCTTTTTTTCCAGATAAAATGTTGGCGAATATCCAGGGAAAAATTGGCAGTGTTATTTGGGCTAATAAAAATTCTAGGCTATCTTGGAAAAAGTTGAAAAGAAGACTGTTAAAAGGGGGACTTGCTCTTCCTGATGTATATTGCTCTATCCTTCCAGCTGAAAAATATCCGAAGTCTTCTTTCAAGTCCTGATGACTCTAACTGGGGGAGGATTTTGAATATAATGGTCGATCAAGAGGGAGGTGGGTCTGGCTTTCTGTATAAATTTGTAGCAGCAAAGTTTTACAAAAAGGTTCGCCTCAAGGTGGTAAAACTAGCTTTTTCTGTATGGAATAGAGTTAAAGGAAGGTGGGGTATGAAATACTATTCTGATTGTGCCCCAATCTGGGATTCCCCGGGCCTACCCCCATGCCTTAGGGACACTCTTTCCCTTCCCATCTGGAGAGCAGGAATAAGAATTTGGTCGGACCTAGTAACATCAGAAGGGGTCCTCCCATGGGAGGCTTTGAGATCCAAGATTGGGGACTCCATCTCCAGTTTTAAATATATCCAACTCTGTTCTTTGTTCTCCTCCGAGAAAGAGAACATCGGTGGTAACTGGGAAATCGAGTGTGCTCTCCTACCTCCAGGGCCTAGGAAGAAGGAAGTTGGACTCTGGTATAGGAAAATGCTGGAGGCAGAGGAATTACAGTCCCCCCTCTATATCGTGTCTGGAGCTCTTCTAGGCTCGAGGCAGTTTCAGAAATTTTACATGATACTTCTCTTCAAGTACTTTATAAATATGTCAGGTCTGTCTCTCTTAAAAAAAATCACTTTTATACTATAAATAGGCTATATTACACGCCAAAAAAGTAGCGAAGTTCGCAAGTGCGCCTCCTCTTTGCCCAAGATGTGGACTTGCCGAGGCAGACGATATTCATATCTTTTATGACTCTGGTAGTGGGTCCCTTCTTGGGTAGAGTGGAGCAGGCTATGGAGAGTATCTTTAAAAAAAAACTAGGCCTGAACATAGGCAGAGTTATGTTTGGCTTCGATGCAGACCTTATTAGTGGATTAAGGGAGACACAAGTTGCTTTATTTTTTTGCTTTATTTTAATTTCCCGAAGAGAAATTTGTGAGATCTGGAAGGACGCTAGCCCTCCACTTTATGAAAATTGGCTTTGAGCAACGTTAAGAATTGCACGCTGGAATCAGCAGTGTCTCACAATGTAAATATCACGGTTTGGGAACCTTTTATAAAATGGGGAACAGTAATGAGGTTGGGCTAAAGCCCAAAAGGTCTTAGGATTACACCATGCCTTGGTATAAAAAGGCAGGCCGGGCTGGCCCCAGGCGAAAGCACGAACTCTGGCCCGGGGCGCACAGGTCACGAATGGGCTGTAGGAGATAATTTGCACTCGCTAGTGGTGAAATGAGGACTAAAAAAGAAAAAAAAAATCACTCTCTACTACTGACTTTTTCACTCACTCTCAACTACTCACTCTGTACACCGCACTACTTCTTCTGTATTACTCACTTTCTACTACTCGCTCTCTACTAATCACTCTAGTACTCACTCTGTACTACTTTTTAACTACCTCTTACTCAATACCACTCACCCACTAACACTCAACATCTACTACTAAGTTTTTATGACCCACTCTATACTATTCAGTTTTTACTGCTCCCTCCTTTATAATAACTCCCGAAAACAATTTATTAATCACTCTCTAATGCTCTCTGTTCTCTACTACTCAGTCTCAACAACTCTCTATTCCACTGCTCACTTTACTACTCTCTACACTTTGATACTAATCACTCTCAAGTAATGACATTACTACTTTCTACTCTACTATTCTCTACTCTTAATACTAACCAACCACAACTATCTACTCATACTACTACTGTACTCTAATACTCCACTCAATGCTACCCACTCTCTGACTAACAAATACACTCACTTGCTACTACTCACTCTATACTAAATCTCTACTACTTTTTTATAACATATTAGCACCTACACTAGTACTTTTTGTGCACGCTTATAAAGCTTTGTACAACTTGACAAAAATTATTTTTAAAATATACAACATTTTAAAACTCCATAATAAAGCAGTACCTATTTATTCATAGGTCACAGAAGCTCCATCTGAGACTATTCAACTTGAAATATTTGGCATTGAAAGAACGGATCAGGTAACATCAACATAACTACTAAAGGAATCAATACTGATACATATCAGTCCATGAAGATTGACAATACCATTTTGATAGACTACTTAAACATTTCAGAATATGTGGACAATTTATCTGATTAACTATTGCCATTTCTGCGAAGAACATATGAAGTCATTTTCTGTAAAGACTTTATAACAGAAATCAAACAAGACATCGCAACAGAATAAGATTTGTTTGTAAAAACCTGTAGTGTAAATTCTACAAAAGTGTGCTATTTAACTATGACTGTGTAATTACACAAAGTTTGCATTATTTCCCAAACAGTCAATTTTAATAATGTGTGCCATTTACCTACAAGTAGGTAATTAAACAGAGTTTGCTATATATACTTTACAATACATTTTACTATGTGTGGCAATACATACAATTGTCTAATTAAACTACGTTTGCATTGTGAGAAGTTAGCCTGGCATATGATGTCCACTATTCTAGTGGGCACCTTGCACCAGTCTAATCGACCCTTATTGATGGTGGTTGTAAAGTCAACCTTATAGACAAGCTTTCCTAGTGGTACACAAGGTATATATCAAATATATATGTATTTATTTCTAACACAACCCCTCTGCACTCTTTATGAGGTCAGAGATCGAAGTACATCACAAGTTACTCAATTAGCATACGATAAGTTGCACAAATACAGTTATGCCGTATAGGCCTCACAAACCATATACTAAGTAAGTGGTATAAGAACCACTACAGAAATAGTGAGTAGGCCTAGGGCCTAGGTAATCACTGGGGCTACACTAAACAACCAAATGTTAGGAAGTAGGAGGCCCATGGGAGACGCGTGCAGTGTCTAAAAACAGTCACGAGTTACCATTGACTTATAATGGAGAACGAAGAAGTTACAAAGTTGCTGTTTAAGAGCACTTCCGGGTGGACTATGATAAAACCCCTTTAGACTAGGACACTTCGAGAGTCAAGGCCCGCAGGAGCACCGGAGTACTCGTGTTACCTCACCCAGGGAAGCCGGGTGCAAAGGTGCCTTTGGTGTCGGTTTTCGTCGTCGTTTTCTATGGAGAGCTGCAAGGAAGTGCTGCAGGCGACCAGAGGAAAAGTGTCTGGGTGGATCCAAGGGTGGATCAAAGATGTGAAAAACCTGAAAGCAGAGGCAACAGAGTCTGGGTCACTAGCCAGTGACCTGGAAGGAACCAGGAAGGAACCAGGCGATGTTGAGTGCTTGAAGGTGTAGAATGTGAGTTTGTCTCTTCAGCCACGAAGTCCAGGAGGCATCGACGATGACCAGGATCTGGATACAAGCTGTCCCACAATGGATCTATTTGACTACGGAGTTGGTGTCCGGATTGGACCCAACGAGCCTTGGCAACCGCAACCCATGCAGGATGTCGAGATTGGCTCTGTTGCAGACCAGCAAGGCCTGTGGCGCTTCTCCTTTGAAGGGAAGCAAGAGCAAACCTGAAGCAACCAGGAAAGCAGTTTAGTTCAAAAAGAAAGTCTTCAGGGGGCTCACTAGTTGATGGGCAATGAACCAGGAAGATGCATCAAGCTGAAATGCAGGAGCAGGCTCCACGCAGTACTCGTGGAGTGTGGAGGGCTGAGCTTTGGGGCAAATGGCGCTCGGGTGTGTGGCTTCTTGTACCCCAATGCACAGCTGCAAGGGTACCTCAGTTGTTGAGCAGTTAGCAAAATGCAGGATATCCAAGGGTATCTGGTCCCACGTCTCTCATGTCTGCCACGGGTCTCAGCTTTGCTGTGGATGTGGGTCAGAGTTGGAGAAGTATGAGAGTCCAGTTCCGGTGTCACTGAGTCTTAGGGTTCCGGCGGGAGCGTCGACAAAGCAGACCAAGAAGTTACTGGTAGTGCCTATGTTTGCACAGGGTGGTCACTCCTTGACCACAAAGGGTATGTCTACCGCCTTCTAGTCACAATAGAATGTTGAAGGTCCAAGAGTTCTGTATCAAAGTTTCTTTCCAGGATAATCCTGGGGACACAGGTCATATATTTATACTAAGAAAAGGGGCTGGATTACCTGCTAGGTCCCTTCTATTGGTGTACCTGGGAAGGGGGTGGATATACCCCATTCTCTTTGTCCAGTTGCACACCAGAGCGGGACTGGAGTGCCCCTGCAACTGGTTTGAACCGGGCTATGCATGGAGCACCTTGTGTGCCCAAGGCAGTGTCTCAAAAAGCATCGGCTGATGCAGCCCTCCCTGTCCCAATACACATCTGCCTGTCAGGGGAGGTGCTGGCACCTCCCTGGACAAGAAACCTATTGTCAAGGCCTCCCCTGCCGGAGTTTCGTCCAGCAGCAGGAGGTCAGACTTGTGTCTGTGGCAGCAGCATCCGTTTTGTGATGTTGGGGCTCTGTTTAACTTTAACCGGGTAAAGCAGTAACATACATGTCTTTTCCCTCTAGAAGGGTGGAATGCTACCCCCGCCGCCATAATAGTATTTCAAAGTGTTTGACACCTTACACGACATGTTATGATAAAGCCAAACCAAAGTTAGCATTAACCGCGAGGATTATACTGCACTTAAGAGTTTATGGTATGGCTATATCATAGAACAACTATAAGGAGATGGTTCCGAAAGCTGCAGAGGGTCTCAGCTCATGCTAGGGCACCCTCTCACATAAAACCAAGCACTGTGCCTCCAGGATTGTCGAGGCCTACCATAGGAGTGACTTATAGGTGCATCTGTGTCTATATATAAGCTAGATATAGGTATACTATATCTAATTGAGGGGTGATTACACCACCTTACCCAAGCTGATTGATCAGCCTGTGGTGTCAGTTTGGATGGCCAGCCAGGGGTGGCATAATACATGCTGCAGCCCCTGGTAGGCCTTGGATGCACCTATGCCCTGGGTACCTATGGTACACTTATACAGGGGCTCACAAATGTAGCCCAATACCCAATCAGGTATGTACCTAAAGTACATGGTATCAATTTAGAGAGAGAACAGCTGGGCTGTGGGTCGGATTAGCAGGCCCACAGCCACACTAAAGTAAAAAAAACAGAATATCACAACAAAAAGTGGGGGTGACCATAGGAAGCAGAACCTACTCTCCTACAACCCCCCCCCCCCCAAATGTAGGGACATTAAACTAACCTTGACCAGTTGAGTCTTTATGTTCTAATTGAAAATATCTGGAGAGTCCATCTGGATTGGCATGGTCGGTCCCATGTCTATGTTCCACTGTAAAGTCCATCCCCTGTAGGGAAATGGACCACCTAAGCAGTTTGGGATTTTCACCCTTCATCTGATTTAGCCACAAGAGGATCTTATGGTCTGTCTGAATCTTGAAGTGAGTACCAAAAAAGTATGGCCTCAGCATCTTCAGGGCTCAAACTACAGCAAAGGTCTCCCTCTCAATAGCTGACCAATGTTTCTTTCTAGGGGTCAACCTTCTGCTAATAAAAGCTATTGGCTGGTCTTGACCATCTTTATTAAGTTGTGAAAGAACAGCACCCGCACCCAAATCAGAAGCATCTGTTTAAACAATGAATTCTTTAGAGTAGTCTGGACTTTGCAGAATAGGTGCAGTGCACATGGCCTGCTTGAGGTCATCAAATGCCTTTTGACAGCTTATTGTCCACTGAACTTTCTTTGGCATTTTCTTTGAAGTTAAGTCATTGAGAGGTGTCACAATGGACCCATAACTTTTGACAAACTTCCTGTAGTACCCAGTCAGGCCCAAGAAAGCTCTGACCAGTGTCTGGGTGGTGGGAGCAGTCCAGTCCTTGATGGTTAGGATCTTGCTCTCCAATGGTTGAACCTGACCTCCAAATACCAGGTGGCCCAGGTATACAACCTTGCTTTGCCCTATCTGGCACTTGGTAGCCTTGATAGTTAGGCCTGCTTTTTGCAGGGCTTTCAAAACATTCTTTAGGTGGATCAGGTGATCTTCCCAAGTGGAGCTAAAGACAACAATATCATCAAGATAAGCTGCACAGTAGTCATCCAGACCTGAGAGGACTTGGTTCACCAACCTTTGGAATGTGGCAGGTGCATTCTTCAGACCAAAGGGCATTTCCACAAATTGATAATGTCCTCCTGGGGTTGAAAATGCTGTTTTGGCTTTTGCATCATCACCTCGTCTGATCTGCCAGTAGCCAGCTGTCAAGTCAAATGTACTCAAAAACATGGCAGAAGCCAATCTGTCAATGAGCTCATCTGCTGTTGGTATTTGGTGGGCATCTGTCCTAGTGACAGCATTGAGGCCTCTGTAATCCACGCAAAACCTCATCTTTCTCTTACCATCTTGGGTGTGAGGTTTAGGCACCAGGACTACTGGACTGGCCCAAGGGCTCTCTGAGGGCTCAATGACTTCCAACTCCAACATCTTTTGGACCTCTGTCCTGATACAGTCCCTGACATGATCAGGTTGCCTGTAAATCTTACTTCTAACAGGCAGACTGACCCCAGTGTTCACTTCATGAGTAAACCAGGTAGTCTGACTTGGAGTCAGAGAAAACATATGTCTTTAGGACTGTAGAATCCGTCTGCAGTCCTGCTGCTGTTGGTCAGTGAGGCTGCCTGCCAATGCTACACCATCAACTGAACCATCATCAGGGTTCTGAGAAAGCAGGTCTGGGAGAGGGTCACTCTCCTCCTCCTGTCCCTCATCTGTAGTCATGAGCAAGCCCATGTCTGCCCTTTCAACATATATTTTCAATCTGTTGACATGAAGCACCCTGTGGGGGCTCCTGGGAGTTCCAAGAACAACAAAATAGGTTACCTCTCCCTTCTGTTCAACAATAGTGTGGGGTCCAGACCATTTGTCTTGGAGTGCTGCTGGGGCCACTGGCTCCAACACCCACACTTTCTGCCCTGGCTGGTAAACAGCCAGCACAGCCTTTTGGTCATGCCAGGCTTTTTGAAGTTCCTGGCTAGCCTCAAGGTTTTTGGATGCCTTTTTCATATACTCAGCCATTCTTGAGCGGATACCAAGTACATACTCCACAATGTCTTGTTTTGGAGCTTTGAGAGGTAACTCCCATCCTTCCTTCACCAGACAAAGGGGTCCTCTTACAGGGTGTCCAAACAGAAGTTCAAAAGGGCTGTAGCCAACCCCCTTCTGTGGGACTCTCTGTAAGCAAAGAAAAGGCAGGGCAGTAGGATGTCCCTTCTTCGCCTAAGCTTTTCAGGTAAACCCTTAATCATGGCCTTTAAGGTCTTGTTGAATCATTAAACTAGACCATGGCACTGTGGATGGTAGGGTGTGGTGAACTTGTGGTTCACTCCACACTCTTTCCACATAGCAGTCAAATATCCAGACATAAAATTTGCACCTCTGTCTGAGACAACCTCCTTCGGAAAACCCACTCTTGAGAAAACTTCCAGGAGGGCTCTTGCCACAACAGGTGCTGTTGTGGTCCTTAGGGGAATAGCTTCTGGGTATCTGGTGGCATCGATGGGATACTCTTGGGTGACTACGCGCTCTATAAAAACCTTAAATTAAATTAAATGATCCATTTCACCAGAATACACCAGTGCCCAGAGGCTGTTTGGGGATCCATTGGTCCAACAATGTCAATCCCTATTCTTTCAAAGGGAACCCCCACCACAGGTAGTGGTATTAGCGGGGCCTTTGTGGTGACACCTAATTTGCCACTGGCTTGGCAGGTGATACAGGAGCGACAAAACTCCTTGGTGACCTCTGACATGTGGGGCCAGTGAAAGTGAGGGACAAGCCTGTCCCAAGTCTTGTTCTGGCCAAGATGTCCTACAAGGGGAATATCATGGGCTAATGTAAGAAGAAAGCTCCTGAATGCCAAAGGTATGACCAACCTCCTGCAAGCACCAGGTTTGAGGTCTCGAGCCTCTGAATACAGGAGCCCTTCATCCCAATACACTCTATGGGTTCCATTAGCATTCCCAGCAGCCTCAGCAGCAGCTTGCTGTCTGAGGGGTTCAAGAGAAGGGCAGTCCAACTGCGCCTGCCTCAGATCTGCCCTTGAAGGTCCCCCTTTCCCAAGAAACTCAACCTGATCAGGCTCAAGCTCTTCTAGGACAGTTCCTTCTTGGGTCTAACAATCAGCTTCCTTGGAAGGCTGATCTTCCCTCTGAGGCAAGGGGGAAGGCAATGCCTTAACCCTACTGCTTCTCCTCCTGGTAGGCAACTGGTCAATTATTTCAGGATCTAGAGCCTCTTCAGTGTTGCAATTTGTGACCTGTGACCTGGTCACAGCAAGGTCATGTGCTGATATACCTAACATCTATGCATGAGTCCTATGCTCCACTTCAGACCAGACTGAAGATTCTAGGTCATTGCCTAGCAAACATTCTACCGGGAGGTCTATAACAACAACCCTTTTGAGGCCAGTTACCCCTCCCCAGGAAAATTAACAATTGCCATTCTATGGCTGGTAGTGACATTGTTTGCATTGGTCACTAGGTAATTGTCACCTAGTATTATCTGTCCAGGGTCCACGAAGTTGGGTGTCACCATTGTGACACTAGCACATGTGTCCCTGTAAGCCGGAGCCACTTTGTTATTAATTGAAGGAGTCTGTCTGTACTTGCCCAGGTTACTGGGGCTCACAGTAGAGGACATAGCCATGTCCATATCACAGACAAGAACAGCTTGAGTTGGTATTCTGACTAGGCCAGAATCCACCTCAGTTCCCAGGGTTAACCCTACTACACCCTTCTGTTGAGAACCACCACTATTAGCTGTACTAGGGGGAACAGTTGCCTTTGGGGCAATGGTGGCTGGAGCAGCCTCCTTCTTGGTGCATTCACTGGTCCAGTGAGTATTTACCTTACACAATTGCACCATGGTTTCTTAGGACCTTTCTTTTTTGCAGGTTGGAAACCCCCACCATTGGAAGCTTTTTGGGGACCTTGAGAAGACTTCCGGTCTTTTGTTTTCTCCCCACCCTTTTGGTCTTGCTTCTTCTGATCACCACCTTGGTTCTGTACCTTCTGCTTCACCCTGGTTCTGACCCATTTGTCTGCCTTCTTTCCCAATTCTTGGGGAGAGATCAGATCAGAGTCAACCAGGTGCTGATGTAATAACTGGTTCTGACAGTTGTTAAGAATTTGTTCTCTCATGATCAAATTATACAATTCAGTATAGTCATTAACTTTACTACCCAGCAATCAGCCTTCCAGAGCCTTAGTAACACAATCGACAATGTCAGTCCAGTCCTGAGTCTGTGTCTTCTGGGTATCCCTGAACAGAAACCTGTACTGCTCAGTTGTTAAGCCAAACTCATCTATCAGAGCCCTCTTCAGGACATTGTAGTTGTCAGCATCCTGTTCACTAACTGTCAGGAGCTTATATCTGCTTTTGTCTGCAAAGGAGAGCCACAAGATTGATGCCCACTGCTCCTTGGGGTCCTTTTGCACTTTGCAGGCCCTTTCCAAAGCAGTCATCCATTTGTGGATGTCATCCCCAACCTGATAGGGAGGGACAATCTTGTTCAGGTTTCTATTGTCATGAGACCCTTCCCTACCTCTAGGGATATTGCTGCCACCAGTGGACTTTAACTCACTTAAATTATTCTCTCTTTCAAGAGCCAGGGTCTCTTTTGCAAGGGCAACTTCTTGCCTCTTGATCCTAAGACTGACTTCCTTCATCCTAGCGTTGTGCTCTCTCCTCTGAGGGGAAGTCATCCTCCTCACAGCAGAGGCACTGGATCCTACTGAGGAATCAGAATGACAGAACCACTGGACAGTGATCTGTTCCTCTGTTTCCTCGGTTAGGCCTACTTGGAAGGTTAGAGGGGGGCCTATCATGGCCCTCTCCACCTCCAGATAGTCCTGTGGTGCCCAGGTCAGGTTCATCTACTGCATCCTGGTCATCATCCTCATCAGAGACCAACGGATCTTCTCCAATTGGATTTTCCTCTGTTGATGGATGGCCCCCTCTCCACTACCATGATTACCTGGGTCTGATGCATTCTCTACATCATGAGCCACTAAGAGATCTACTAGGTGGTTAGAGGTTGGACTCTGTCCTTGTCTCAACTTTCTGACTGCACACAGGCTTCTCAGTTCATGAACAGTGAATGGGTCATACTTAGAAGGCACACTCTGGGTGTCTTCTTGAAGAGGTCCACTAGGGCCTACTTCCAAGGACATTTTCTAGTGAGGTGTGTTGTGTGCACCTACCTACACTAAATGGTTTCCTACTAGAACCTCTCCAGGAGTTGTAGTCAGGGTGCGCTAGGCCCTTACCACCTACAACTGCTAAGTTCAGTAGAACTTATGTATTATAAGAACTTGATTTATATGTACCTACAGGTACCTTAATGTGATCTTTCAAATGATATCTCAAGATTATATGGTAAAACAACAGCAAGCTCTTATTCCATCCGCTGCACACCAATGTGAGAAGTTAGCCTGGCATATGATGTACAATATTCTAGCGGGCACCTTGCACCAGTCTAATCGACCCTTATTGATGGTGGTTGTAAAGTCAAGCTTATAGACAAGCTATCCTAGTGGTAGCATGGACCAGCAGTCATAGGCTAAGACTTCAGACAGCATGTGAAGCAAGCTGTTTTTCCAATTATAATCCTTTAAATACCAAATGAAAGGACGCCACACAATGTATATATCAAATATATATGTATTTATTTCTAACACAACCCCTCTGAACTCTTTATGAGGTCAGAGATCGAAGTATGTCACAAATTGCTCAATTAGCATACGATAAGTTGCACAAATACAGTTGTGCCCTAGGGGCCTCACAATCCATATACTAAGTAAGTGGTATAAGAACCACTACAGAAATAGTGAGTAGGCCTAGGGCCTAGGGAATTGCTGGGGCTACACTAAACAACCAAAGGTTAGGAAGTAGGAGGCCCACGGGAGAAGCGTGCAGTGTCTAAACACAGTCGTGAGTTACCATCAACTTATAGTGGAGAACGAAGAAGTTAGAAAGTTACTGTTTAAGGGCACTTCCGGATGGACTACGATAAAACCCCTTTAGACTAGGACACTTCGAGAGGCAAGACCCATGGGAGCACCAGAGTACTTGTGATACCTCACCCAGGGAAGCCGGGTGCGTAGGTGCCTTTTGGTGTCGGGTTTCGTCGTCGTTTTCAATGGAGAGCTGCAAAGAAGTGCTGCAGGCGACAAGAGGGAAAGTGTCCAGGTGCATCCAAGGGGGGATCGAAGATATGAAGAACCTGAATGTAGAGGGGACAGAGTCTGGGTCACTAGCCAGTGACCAGGAAGGAACCAGGCGATGTCGCGTGCTTGAAGGTGAATAAGGTGAGTTTGTCTCTTCAGCCACAAAGTCCAGCAGGCATCGGCGATGACCAGGAGCTGGATACGAGCTGTCCCACATCGGATCTAGTTGACTGCGGAGTCGGTATCCGGATTGGACCCAACAAGCCTTGGCAACCGCAACCCATGCAGGATGTCGAGATTGGCTCTGTTGCAGACCAGCAAGGTCTGTGGCGCTTCTCCTTTGAAGTTAAGCTGGAGCAATCCTGGAGCAACCAGGAAAGTAGTTTACTTTAAAAAGAAAGTCTTCAAGGGGCTCACTAGCTAACGGGCAAGGAACCGGGAAGACTTGTCAAGCTGAAATGCAAGAGAAGGTCCCAAGTGGCACTCGTAGAGTGTGAAGGGCTAAGCTTTGGTGCAAATGGCGCTCAGGCCTGGGGCTTCTCGTACCCCAATGCACAACTGCGAGGGTACCTCGGTCATTGAGCAGTTAGCAAAATGCAGGATGTCCAGGGTGTCCGGTCCCACGTTTCTCGTGTCCGCCACGGGTCTCAGCTATGCTTTGGATATGGGTCGGAGATGGAGGAGTATTAGAGGTCAGGTCCTTTGTAGCTGAGTCTTCGGGTTCCGGCAGGAGCATCGACGAAGCAGACCAGCAATTTACTGGTGGTGCCTGTTTGCAAAGGGTGGTCACTCCTTGACCACAAGGGAGATGTCTTCCATCTACTAGTCAGAATAGAATGTCGAAGGTCCAAGAGTTCTGTTTCAAAGTTTCTTTCCAGGATAATCTAAAGTCCTGGGACACAGCTCTTATACTTATACTAAGAAAAGGAGCTGGATTACCTGCTAGGTCCCTCCTATGGATGGACCTGGGAAAGGGGTGGTTACACCCCATTCCCTTTGTCCGGTTTAGCACCAGAGCAGGATTGGAGTGCCCCAGCAACTGGTTTGAACCGGGCTATGCTTGGAGCACCTTGTGTGCCCCAGGCAGTGTCTCAAAAAGCATCTGCTGATGCAGCCCTCCCTGTTCCAATACACATCTGCCTGTCTGGGGAGGTGCTGGCACCTCCCTGGACAGGAAACCTAGTGTCCAGGCCTCCCCTTCCGGAGTTTCATCCAGCAGCAGGAGGTCAGACTTGTGTATGTGGCAGCAGCATTCATTTTGTGATGCTGGGGCTCTTTTTAACTTTAACCGGGTAAAGCAGTAACATACATGTCTTTTCCGTCTAGAAGGGTGGAATGCTACCCCCACCACCAGAATTGGTGGGGGGGTAGTATTCCAAAGTGTTTGACACCTTACACAACATGTTTTGATAAAGCCAAACCAAAGTTAGCATTAACCGTGAGGATTATAATGCACTTAAGAGTATATGGTATCGCTATATCATTGAACAGCTATAAGGAGATGGTTCCGAAAGCTGCAGAGGGACTCAGCTCATGCTAGGGCACCCTCTCACAATAAACCAAGCACTCTGCCTCCAGGATTGTCAAGGCCTACCATAGGAGTGACTTATAGGTGCATATGTGTCTATATATAAGCTAGATATAGGTATACTATATCTAAGTAAGGGGTGATTACACCACCTTACCCAAGCTGAGTGATTAGCCTGTGGTGTCAGTTTGGATGGCCAGCCAGGGGTGGCATAATACATGCTGCAGCCCCTGGTAGGCCTTGGATGCACCTATGCCCTGGGTACCTATGGTACACTTATACAGGGGCTCACAAAGGTGACCCAATACCCAATCGGGTATGTACCTAAAGTAAATGGAATCAATTTAGAGAAAGAACAGCATGGCTGTGGGTCTGATTAGCAGACCCACAGCCACACTAAAGTCGAAAAGCCAGAAAATCACAGCAAAAAGTGGGGGTGACCATAGGAAGCAGACCCTACTCTCCTACATGCATTATTTTATATAGAGTACATTTATGTTATGTACTATTTGCCTTCAACTGTGTGCTTAAACAGAGTTTGCAATATTTTCTATGGAGTCAATTTTAGTAATGTCTGCCATTACCTACAACTATCCGCCTAATTCATGAAGCTGAATTCGGCTCGCAAAGGGCCAGATTCTGAGAATCTGGCCCTTTGCGAGTGAGATTTTTGCATTTGGGATTCATCATCCCAAATGCAAAAATCGGTAATTGCGTTTTAGCAAATTTGCGATGGATTACATTTAAGGAATCTCTATTTGAGATTCCTTAAATGCAATTCATCATCCATTTAAAAATTGCAAAATCGCAATTTCGGGCCGCTATTTACCGCGAGGTCAAACCTCGTGGTAAATAGCGATAACTCAGAAAAATGCTTTTAAAAGCATTTTTCTGAGTTGCATGTTGCACACACACATGTCCTTTGGACATGTGTGTGCGCAACCCCTGTTCATATTAGCATTTAAGGGGTGCTACAGGGTGACCTTTGGACACCCCTGGCACCCTTTCAATCGCTATCTTATTTGCGATTAGCTAATTGCTAATCGCAAATAAGGAATACTCCCCATTCATTCCTATGGGCCTTTTGGCCCATAGGAATGAATGGGGAGTTATTCCTTATTTGCGATTAGCAATTTGCTAATCGCAAATAAGGAATTAGTAGGAATCGCATTTTTTTTGCATATTCCTACATGAATCCCGTTTTGCGAGTCCTTAATAGCGATTCGCTATGAATCGCTATTAGGGGCTCGCAAAATGGGAGTATGATGAATCAGGCTATATGTCATTAAAAAAGTTTGCATTATTTACTATAGCATCAATTTTACTAATGTGCCCATTTACCTACCACTGTGTGCTTAAAGAGAGTTTGCAATATTCATATAGTAAATTTTAATAATGTGTGCATTTACCTACAACTGTGTCATTAAACAAAGTTTGCATTACTTCCTATAGGGTCAGTTTGAGTATGTGTGCTATTTAACTACAATTGTGTCATCAAACAAAGTTTGCATTATTTTCTATAGGGTCGTTTTTAGTAATGTATGCCATTTACCTACAACTGTTTGCTTAAAATAGTTTGCAGTATTTACTATACAGTCAATTGTATTCATGTGTGCCATTACCTACAACTATATAATTAAACATGTTATTGTTATAGTTATTGTTATTGCTGTTATTGTTAACTGAAGCTTATAGAGCGCCAACTCACCGTCAGGTCTCTAGGCGCTTATGACAGAAAGAAATAGCAACAGCAAGGTAATAAAGAGAAGGATACAGAGGCCGTAAGACTAGACAGTACTTAAGGCTTCCCTAAACAGGAGCGTTTTTAGAGATTTCCTGAAATGCAACAAATTAGATTCTTTGCGGAGAGACTCTGGAAGTTTGTTCCAGATCTGTGGAACCAATACAGAAAAGGATCTTCCTCCCTTGGTTGCCAATTTGTAATGGGGACAGGACAGCAGCTGAGTGTTAGAGGACCTTAATGATCGTGTGGGGTTATAAACCCCAAGACGTTCTTTGATATAGGCAGGAGCTTGACCATAGATCGCCTTATGTGCAATGCATAGACTTTTGAACTCCACCCTTTGTTTTATGGGGAGCCAATGTAAGCTACACAACAGTGGAGAGGCATGAGACCATCTAGGTAGCCTAAAAATTAGCCTAGCTGCATTGTTTAAGACCACTTGTAGCCTATTGATCAATGTTTTAGGTAGTCCCAGATAAAGGGCATTCCCATAATCCAGTCTTGAGATTATTGTAGCGGAGACAATTGTGCGAAGCGTGGAGGGAGAGAGAAGAGGGACAAGCTTGCCTAGCTGTCTAATTAAGTTTGTGCAAGTCCCAACAACAGAGGAAATCTGTCTGGCCATTGAAAGCTCATGGTCGATTTTTATGCCGAGACTTTTTACATTGGGACATGGTTTCGGGGTGAGGCCAAGGTCTTGGGGCCAGAACAGGTCACCCCAAGGTGAAGCAGCAGTTGAAACCACCAGGACCTCCGTTTTGTCCGGATTAATCTTCAACGAATTCGCTGTCATCCAACTCACAGTATGTCTGAGAATTTTTTGGGCTTGAATCTGTGCAGCTGCCGTATTGTCAATACTAAGTAACAACTGAGTGTCGTCAGCATAGTTGAAAGTTCTGCAGCCCACGTTTACCAGAGAGTCAATTAAAGGCTGCAGATAAAGGTTGAATAACAGTGGGGACAAGGCAGAGCCCTGAGGGACTCCACACTCAAGAGTACCCCGGTCTGATGTACAGTCCCCCAGTTGAATCCTTTGAGTTCTCCCAGAAAGAAAGGATTTTAGCCATTGATAGGCTAAATCTTGTATCCCTAAAGCAGCCAGTCTGTCCAGAAGTAGGGTGTGGCTGACAGTATCGAATGCCGCTGACAGATCTAATAGTATCAGGGCACTCGGCTTCTTACTGTCAGCCACACCTCTGAGCACATCCAGCACTGAAAGCATCACCAATTCAGTGCTGTGATGCACCCGGAACCCCGCTTGACACTCCTGGAGTAGATGGTGTGACTCCAGGAATGATGAGAGGCACATCAAGACGTGTTGTTCCAAGATCTTGGACAAAAAAGCCAACTGGGATATTGGCCTGTAGGTTTTTTAATTGGCAGGGTCTGCCCCAGGCTTTTTTATTAAGGGCCTGACTCGCGCTTCTTTAACGCTGGAAGGTAGATGGCCAGTGTCTAATGATTTGTTCAATAGTGAGACAATATGACTCTCTAAAATAGGGAGCGCCAGTCGAAAAATACTAGGGGGACATGGGTCTGCAGGTGAGCCTGACTTTGTGCGATTCATAAGCTGCCCTAGGACTGTAGAGTCTATCAAGGGATACTTAGAGATGGTATGTTCTGGTGGGGGGGGTTGAGAGTGCAGTAGTGGAGGGTGACTGCTAGAGGTGTTCTTAATGTCAGAGAGAATAACTTTTACTTTATCAAGAAAATAGTGTTGAAAGGTGTTACAATCTATCGGGGATTCTGATTTTTCTACTTTCTTGCTCAACTCTGATAGAATTTTAAAGGTTTCTCTCTGGATATTCTCTGCATTATTAATTCGGGATTCATAGTAATCTGCTTTAGCTGACAGAATGCATTTTTTATACAGTTTAAGAAATGCTTTATAATGATCCCGATCTATGAGATCATTTGTTTTCCTCCAGCATCTCTCTAAATGGCAGGGTTTTATTTTGCGTTCCCTCAAGAAAGAGTTAAACCATGGGGCCCCCTTTACTGCTCTATTTATCTTCTGTTTCCTTTCAGGTGCTATTTGATCAATGGCCTGACTAAGATTTTGCATCATATTTATATATTCCTGATCTAGATCACCATGGGTATCAGGTAACTGTGTATTTTTAAAGAGGGTGCCCGACAGTGTTTTTGAGTCAACTTTCCTCCATTGGCGTACTTTTTTAATTTTGGGGGGACAGATGCCCATCTATTGGGATCTCACAGTTTATTAAATAGTGGTCTGACCATTTACAGGGTAGGATACATGTGAGAGCTACATCCGGATCTGAGGTCCAAATAAGATCGAGGGTATGGCCTTTATTATGTGTAGGTGCCTCTACTAATTGTCTGAGCCCAAGTGCAGTCATAGTGGTCTCCAACTGACGGGTTGCCACATCTCTATGCGTTTTGTCCCAATGGACATTAAAATCTCCTGTTATTAAAACTTTCTGATAGCGTGTACAGATATCTGAGATAATGGGGGCCAGTAAATCATTAAACACAGGGGTAGATTTTGGGGGACCGCAGACTGTAAGAACATGTAGGCAAGTGTTTTTTAAAGTGATCTTCACCCCAAGTATATCAGCTAAATCGACTGTTTCTGCCATTAATTTAGTGACTGTTAGATGTTTTTTAAACAGAATTGCCACACCACCCCCTGAGATTATCAGCACGATTATGCCACATAGCGTCATAATCGTTTGGGAGGGTGGCTATGATATCTGGTAGTGTTTCCTATATTCCTATAAGGTCAGTTTTAATAATGTTTCCATTTACCTACAACAAATGCTTATTCAAAGTTTGCAAGATTTCCTATAGAGTCACATTTAGTAATGTCTGCTCTTACTTACAACTGTGTTATTAAACAGAGTTTGCATTTTCGATATCAATAAACATCTTTTACTTGCAAAATGGGTTCTTTTTTTCTCGCAAACTGTAAATCAAACTCACAAACACATATTCTACGAACATACTTATTGCGTAACTAAAACTTTCAAAAACAAATGCAAAATACATACATTAATCACAAAATGTACTAACTACTTCTTCAACACCATTACTTATCATTTAACTTTTTAATACACCTACGCATTACATGTGCTTATATTTCAGTGAAGTTGCAATTCCATAGCTAGCACTAACAACATTGCGATTTTCAATGCCAACTGCTCAAACTTTAATAATGCGAGACCTATTGCATTTCCAATGCTTGTTTCTTCTTGTTATATATATCAATAACTTGGTTGACATGCTAGAGCATTGCAAGCATGACGCCCCGCGTCTGGCAACAGGAAAGTCCCAGCTCACTCGTTTGCAAATTACTCATTACGGGTCTCAAGATCACCAATGGGTAGCCAAAATCTTCTGGATCAGTTGGGAGTATTCTGCAGACAGAGAAGGCTGGAGATCAATACTAGCAAAACCAAGAACATGGTATAGAACACTTGCAAAACAGCTAGATCACTCCCGATCCTTAATGGAACCCATTTGGAGTGAGGATGCACCTTTGAATACCTGGGGCTTACTATCAATGAGCAACTTGGCTGGTCACCCCCGATTCACAAGTCTTAACTCACATTAGAACATTATAGGTGAAAATTTACAACTTTCAAGCACTGGGGGGGGTCCCTTTATGGTGGGGAGCAATGGGGGAATGATAATGTGAACGATATGGAGTTGACTAAAACGTGTTTCCTCCGGCTCCTCGCAAACCTTCCCCTTAGCTCTCCACTGGTACCACTTTGCTTAGATCTTGGTATTCACTCACTTACCGTCAGAGTAAAACTCACACCTCTGATATACTGGAGGAGGATCTGGTCCTAGGTAGACTTAGTACCCTATCAGCTGGAAGAGATTATGAAACTCTCTGGGGCCACAAGAATTCCTTGGTTGGGGTACATTAAGAAAACACTTGAGGAGATCCGGTGAGGCAACATTTGGGCTTATCTGGTAACAGCCAGTGGCATTTCTAAGTCTATGCTCAAGGAGCGGTATTGGAAACACATAGATGGCACATTGCACCAGAATGGGGGAGCAGGTACTTTAACTTTTACCTTTCTGGAATTTAAAGACATATATCTTCTGGAAAGGTATAATTGAGCCTCTGGGTGCTAAGACACTTTATATTAAGTTCCAAATTGGGACCTTGCCACGTCGATCATTTGCTTTGAAGTAGCAGCACACCCTCGTTTATGCTGAACCTGACCTAAGCTGCTCGTTTCGCCCAGAGGTTAAGGAAACTGTAAATCATGTTCTGTAATTTTGCCCGCTATATCATGCTCCCAGGAGGAAATGGATTTAACTGTTATACCATAACTTGGGCATTAGGGATTACAAAATTCCAAATTGGGTACTCAGAGCAGACACAACTTAAATAATTGTCTTTACTGACTTCTGGTTTCTGGTTTACTTGTGGAGACACAGACAGAAAACTACTGCCCCTTTGTTGCCTAGTACATAGCGCTTAATATCCTTGTGTCTCCTAGTTGCATTTTGCTGTCATTATTTTTTTTCTTTTTATAGACTGTGTAGCAGAAGATAACTGATATAGAAGTTGCTGGATGAAATCCACGTTTGCTTCCTAAAATTGTGTGATGTTCCCCTGACATGTCGCTAGTCTAAATTGTGGGTATCATAAATATTTTTAACTGTGGGTATTACAAACATTTTCATTATTCTACATTGTATGTATTATGTTTTTAAATGTTTTTATTGCATGTTATATTTCCAGTGTTTGCTTTTATGGCAATTGCTGAAAGAAAGCTTATTATGGTATGAAGTTCCTCTCTGCAAAACTTGACAATCATCTGGGTCTCCTCCACAATAAAGTTCCTCCTCACATTTATAATGCTGCTGGCAAGGCGCGATGCAGAGCAGGCAGGTGGATGTGGAAAAACCAGAGTCTTGGAAGTGTGCTGCTTTTATATGGGTTGTAGTGCAAGGGTTGCAGGTGGGATAAATTGTCTGCAGGTATATAAAATTACACTTACTCTGCCTCCGAGTGCGGAGTTTCTGCCCGAGTGTGAACATTCCTCCCCAAGTGGGGGATTCTGCCCCAAGTGTGGAACCTCTGCTCCGAGTGGGGAATGTCGGCTCTGAGTGCAGAGCCTCCGTGGTTGTAAATATACTACTCATAAGGCCTTGTGTGCATAGTGAAAAGTAATAAAGTGAGACTTTTGGTGTAACTTTGCCTTTGTGAATTTGACCCAGAGTCTGGTGATATGGCTCTGACACCTTTGGAGCACAGCAATGAGTGTTGTAGGAAGCAGAAAATAGATGATAATGCATTTGTGGATGCATGCCTGCATAAAGGCTTTTGTCAGCCTATTGCTATGGTCCTTATAGAGATGCGGAAGGATTTTTTTGCAAATGTATTTTCGTAACATCTTGTGAATTTTCAGTTTTCTTAATTAAAAACTCTTCTTCGGGTTGAATATCCTATTCAGGTTCAGGTTTCAAGTCTTTATTTCGATTTTGATAAATCATAAAAGACACATTATAGTACATTAATAAAAACAGTAAGTTAAAAAACTTTTTACAAGGAAAAGAATACAAAACATTGGTAAACAAGGGCTACATACAAATAAAGCAAACCAAGTAAACCACACAATGATAATCCTTAAATGAGTTGATTGTAAGGAAGTTAAGAAAGAGTATTAAACATCTAAGGTGAGAAACCTGATTAAAACATAAAGGTTAATAATTACATAGCGGGCCATGACAATCAATGGGACACCATTTCTTACATAAAGTGCAAAAAGTGCAAACAGTACGATCGGATGTTTGTGCAGTAAACTGAATATGTCACCTTATAAAGCAATATTGGGGGGCTCTAACAACTTTGACATGTGTTTTGACCTGATGATCCAAGCCCACCCCAAGTATTTGGCTAGGCTCACTACAAAGACCTCAGAGGTGTTAGTCTTTAGCGCCCAAATGGCGTCTGCAGATTTTCTAAATGGTAGACGCTGAAACAGTGGTTTTAACCATTTGTTTCGCGGCGCCAAGTAGCTGGGGCAGGCAAAAAGAAAGTGGCCCTCTGATTCCTTCTGCCCCGGGCAGCCTTTACAGAGATCTGATACACCCGTGGACCATTTATTTACAAAAGTGTTCAAAGGCAAAGCACCTACCCTGAACTGGTGGTAGAGTTTCTTGTCCAGCGGTTTGTTAATAACATCCCAGTAGGGCTCACGGGACAGGTCTAGCTTGAAAGTAAGGAACCTGCCCGTGAGGCTGGTAAGGCTGGAAATCGAAACTCGATTTTGACGAAGAGAAGCCCAATACAAAGCTTTAAACTCTTGTTTGGAGGGAATATCCTATGTTTGTTATTCAGTGTTGAATGTTGATAATGATAGAAATGGGAGTCCTTGGGTTGGTGTTGCTCCATTTTAACCCCTTCGCTGCGGCGGCTATTCCACCCCAGCGCTAAGGGGGTAGGGCGGCCGCGCGGCGGTCACGTGCTTGTGACGGAACCGCTCCGTCAAGGCACGCGGGTGAGCTGTGCTTGTGATGGAACGGTTCCGTCACGAACGCGCCCGCTCAATGGAACGCGCCGCGCAGGCGCGAAATCAGCGCCGCGCAGGCGCAAAATCAGCGCCGCGCAGGCGCACCCAGCGGGCCATGACGGAACGGTTCCGTCACAAGCACAGCTCACCCGTGGCTTGTGACGGAGCGGTTCCATCACAAGCACACAAGGGGTTAATGTACAATTGAACACCGTCAGCATATTGCAAAGGGGAAACAACCTCTACAACGCAGTTGATACATCTCGTTCCTTATAACGCTGTAGTGATAGTGACCGCCTTGTTACAATGCAATGCCATTACATCGCAAGTCATTAGATCAACTTGCTCTAGATAACAGTCCAATCTAAGGAATAGTATGATATACTATTCCAAGACCTTCCCTACTATTGCATAGGGTGGAGTTGGAATAGTAGATATACTATTCCTAATGTTGGAAAGCCATCTAGTGAAAGTCCATCTAATGACCAGCTTGTAAAGGTATCATGTTGTAACAACGCGGTCGTTGTAACGATGCGTTGTCATGGAACACAATGTAAAAGCAAGCATTGTAGCAAGCCATATTCATTGGAAAGAAGCGCTGACAAACTAAATAGGTCTATCTTTAATGTGTTAACATATGTAAATTCAGGCATTCTCAAAACCTTTTCTATTGACTATGGCAAGGTGTGAGAAGTTGGCCTGATATATGATGTCTCCAATTCTGGGGGCACCTTGTATCAGTCCAAACAATCCCTTATGGTGTCAGGTTGTAAGTCAACCTTATGGACAAGCTATCCTAAGGGTAGCATGGACTAAGCAGCCTTAAAGGCTTAACTCAAGAGGTCGTGTTAAGCAAGCTGTTTTACCAATCACAATCCTGTAATATCAAATGAAAGGACACCACACAAGTTATATATAATAAAAATATATGTATTTATTACTAGAATAATCCTCTATACTCTATATGAGTCTAGAAGCACAAGCGTTTAAACAAAAGCACAGTTAAACATATAGAAGTTGCACAATTATGGATGAGGCCCAGGGGCCACTCAAACCATATATCAAAAAAGTGGTATAAGTATCACTAATTGAACAGTGGTCCGGCCTAGGGCCTGGGGGATCGCTGGGAGCTATCGGGACTAGCAATGCTGAAGTTGGGAAAAGCCCGCTGGATTCGGGTGCAGCGCTTAAAGCACACACATGCACCAATACAAAGTCAATGGTGCGTAAAAGTTACAAAGTTACTGTAAAAGGAGACTTCCGCTTAACCTAGAAGGACGAAACTTTAGACATATACACTAGAGGTGTATACCAGTACAGGAGCACCGGCGTTGCTGAGTTACCTCACCCACAAGAAGCGGGTGCACGGGTGCAAAGTAGTGTCGGGTTTCTTCACGCAGGTTGATGGTGCCTGAAGATGAAGATGCTGCAGGCGTCGAGAAGAGAAGTGTCCGGTGTGATCCAAGGGTGGATCGAAGATATATATGATCTGCAAGCAGAGGGGACAGAGTCTGGGTCACTCAACAGTGACCAGGGTGCAACCAGGAAGGAACCAGGCAATGTCGGGCACAATCAGGTCGATGTTGTGAAGCTTGTCTCCGCTGCCACGTGGACTCTGGGGCACTGAGGATGTCCAGGAGTGGATCACGAGCTGTCCCACAAAGGCTCTCGCTGTTGGCGGTGTCGGCTTCCAGATTGGAGCAAACAACCCTTGGCAAGCGCAACCCACGCAGGATTCGAAGATCGCTTAATACTCGGACCAGGAGGGTCAGAACGGGTGCTCCTTTTCAGGGGAGCGAGGGCAAGTCTGGAGAAACCAGACTCATAAGTTAGATTTCAGGGTTCGTCGGTACTGGGGCCGCTAGCCAACGGGCAAGTGACCAGACCAACGCGTTGAGCCAAAAGATGCAGACGGGGCCCACGCAGCACTCGGTGAGTGTAGAGGGGTGATCTTTGGTGCAAGAGTGGCTCAGGGCTGGGGCATCTCAAACCCCAATGCACAGCTTCGAAGGTGCCTCGGAAGCTGCACGGTCAGCGCCTCGTGGTCTTTCCAAGATGGCCAGCCCCAAGCTTCAGGTCGCCTCCACGGGTCTCAGCTCTGCAAGGACTGTGGATCGGGCTGTTAGAAGGCAGGCACGCTGGGCCTTTTGAACTCTGTCGCTCGAGTTCCAGCGGGAACGGCAACAAAGCAAATGTCGAGGTGCTGGATGGTGCCTGTTTCCACAGGGTGGTCACTCCTTGACCACAAGGGAGATTCTTCAGTCTTCTACGTCGAGTAGGATTTCGAAGGGTCCAGAGTTTCGTTTCATAAGTTTCAGTCAGGATAATCTGAGTGCGTTGGCACTGCTCCCATTCTTATACCTATCTAGGGGGCTGGATTACCTGCTAGGTCCCTCCTATGGGTGGGACCCAGGAAGGGGGTGGTTACACCCCTTTCTCTTTGTCCAGGGTCACGCTGGGACTGGGGCTGGTGTGCCCCAGAACCGGTTTGACCGGATTTTGCACTGGGAAGCCTTGTGCTCCCCAGGCAGTGTCTGGTTTCATTCAACCCACCCTGCCCCAATACACTATCTCCTGTCTGGGGAGGTGTAGCACCTCCCTGTGACAGGAAACCCTTTGTCCAGGCCTCCTCTGCCAAGTTTCGGTCAGCAGCAGGAGATCAGACTTGTGTTGGTGGCAGCAGCATCCATTTTGTGATGCTGAAGCTCTTTTAGAAATCAACCGCGTTTTAGCAAAGTAACATGTCTTCTCCCTCTAGAAGGGTGGAATGCTATCCCCGTTGACAGGACTGTCGAGGGGATAGTATTCCAAATCGTATGACACCTTACACGACATGTTTTGATAAAGCCAAACCAAAGTTAGCACATAGCCACGATGGATTATAATGCACTTAAGAGTATATGGTATGGCAATATCCCGGAACAGCTAAGGGAGTTGGTACAGACAGCTGCAGACAGGCTCAGCTCATGCTAGAGCACCATCTCACATAAAACCAAGCACTCTGCCTCCAGGATTGCTAAGGCCTGCCATAGGAGTGACTTATAGGTATATATGTGTCCAGATATAGGTTTAGATATAGGTATACTATATATAAGCAAGTGGTGATTACACCACCTTGCCCCAGCTGAGTGATCAGCCAGTTGTGTCAATTTAAGAACCAGCCAGGGGTGGCAAAAGCTATGCTGCAGCCCCTGGTAGGCCTTGGATGCACCTATGCCCTTGGCACCTATAGTGCACTGTATAGGGGCTGACAAGGTGTCCAGTACCAAATTGGTTATCCACCTAGGGCGCATGGAGTCCATTTTAAGGAGAGAGCAGATAGCCTGGGACCCTGATTAGCAGGGAACCAGGCCAACTAAGTCGAAAACCAGCTAAACACAAGGCAAAAAATCTGGGCTAACCATAGTCAGGTTTCCACCTTCCTATACAAGGATAGGTAAGTAAGCAAAAAAAATACTTTCAGTACGGAGTGCGTAAAGGGGATACAGATTGAATATGATGAATGAGTATACATTTGAGATATAACTAAAGTCTCTCATGCTTTCCAATTAGGGCACTACCTGGAAGGCAGCATGATACGCTGATGGCCAACAGCGTGATGTGAAAGAGCAATGCTCCTCTATTTGGAACTATATCCCATGGTTTCAATATTTTAACAAATTGGTAACAATAGCCTTGGAGACAACTATATTTTCAAGCTGGACTTAAAAAGAGATACAAAGTTTTGTTCACACAGGTGCTTGGAGTTTGAAGAAAACTGGAGTGCAAATATATTCCTAAGGTACTCTACAAGAGTCATGTATTGGGATAGAGAAATAATTTGCAATTTTGAAGCGTTGCACCCGGTCAGAAAAATATGATCTGTGCCATTTTAGCTCTCTTCCTCCAAAGCCCATTCCTCTTTTTAGATCTTCGAGTAGCTCTGTCCTTTTTTTCTTTGCATAGTGCTATATTCTTCGCCACTGTTTTTGACCCATGATAAAGACAGTTATATACTGCCTCTGTGTCTTTACAAAATTATAATTTTTCTGCTCTACCTTACAAGCAAAATGATAAATTGGTGCTATTAAGTAAAAGCTAACGTCATTTTGACCTGAAAGCACATGACATTCTGTAAAGGAAACTGTCTTTTCTATGGTGATGCTTGTGACCTTTATTACAACAATTGGAACAATACATTTATTGTGTAGTGTATCAAATCAACTATGCACAGTGTCCTTGTGTTTCTCAGAAAATAGAATGGAGATGCTCTTAGTCCAAACTTGCGATGGCATAGCAGATGGATGTCATCTGCTCCAAACATTCTCTAAATATTGAGCCTTTGATAAAATGCATCACAATAGATTATGGTATGACAGTCACATTGAAATGTATTATTCTCAGTTTTTACAATGTAGTTTTACTGTCTTTACAAAACCTAACCTTGTGATATTCTACTGCAACCATTACAAGTTCTACTTCTATCAAACCCGCTAAGTGTTTTGTTTTAATGCCATTGTACATGCACTTAATCAACCTGTTCTCCCCCACTCTCCATTTCGTTTTTTTCTTTCTTGTTGATAGATTTAAATTGCAAAAATGTATGCGTTAGAAACGTTTATTCCTAGTAACAGAAAGAAGACGTTGGCACTAAACGTATATGAGACTTTGAATAGGATATTCAACCCAAAGAAGTGTTTTTAGTTCAAAAAACTGAAAATTTACGTTACGAAAAGACATTTTCAACAGTGATCCCTTACGAAAATGGAACATATGATGGTATGGATCAGATTTCTCAGCTTTTAAAGATTCATCCACGGTTATGTATTTTGATTGGCGTAGAATTGGAATATTGATCTATATGTTACTGTGAACTTTGCATACTTCAAATAAAATCCAGCATTCTTTATTGATGAAGCTACAGTTGGCTTTGTGAATGGGTTTCAAACTTAATTTAAACTTGTCCTGAAGAAATTAAATAAGAAGTTGCTTCCAATTGCTACATGCATAAGACTCAATCCGACTGACTGCTCTAGCACTTCTGTTTCACGATGAAGACAGAAAGGAAATATATTATCTCATAAAGGACGTAACATAGTTAGCAAATATTTGTATTTCTTTACTATCAACGTTTCCTTTGTTAATGATCAACATGAATGCTCAAGATCGCTTCTTCTCGTTATACCTCAAAAATATTCTCCTTGACAGCCTGCATCTATGCAATTACTAATAAACCTTCAGAATTGCAGCGTGAAAGATATGAATTTGACTTCAGTTACGCACCAGACATTCTAGAGATTCATGTTCCACTTTTACCCTTCTCAAGTTGCCCTTTCCTAACCAACTATGTACCATGTTCACTTGTAAACTCACCATTGATGATCAAAATGTGGTTATCCACAATGATAAATTAAGTGGTTGTTGACTTAGCACCATAACAAAGACACTGGAAATAAGGGTGCAGGAATGCTGTAGCATCCCCAAAATAACCACGCTAGAGTTCAGAAGGTTAATGAGCAAAAAAGATGCATTTCAATTTGTGTTTATTATGTCACATGCTGTGTGTGTGTTCAAAGACAGAAGTCAAATATCAAGCAATGTCGAACAAATTGCTGCTTGTTCTTTTAACATGGAAACTGATCTTTAGTTTCCTTTCTTTGATGGAAGGGTTAGAGGATTTTATAATGTGAATTGTGTGATGTTATTGCTTGGATACATGGAATGCAAAAGGTAACACTATAGGAAGTCAGTTTTTGCTAATACACAATAAAAGTTAAATAAATGACCTACATAAGTATTTCTTTATATAACAGGGAGGTAGGTCCTGGGACGTAAGGTCAGCTGGACCATATGTAATATTTTTGAAAAAACAGGTGCTGACCATACAAAAAGTGATCTCCTTCTTTGGAGTGACAAATAAAGAGTATTTCAAAATGTGTCTGGTATTATTTATTTTATACCCTTTTACTTTTTGTTTTTTAGATTTAGAAATTCATTTGTACGAAAAAGACATACCATATACATTTGACATACACTTATTCAAAAAACATGTACAAAAAACATTGCATATAGACAACAGAACATCTATCTGAACATTTCAAAGATTGAAGTGTTAATATACTCCTTTCTAAAGAAAGATAGTGCAAATGATGAATATTTATGTTGATGCACAAACATTTGTGCAAATGTATATATGAAATGTTCAGATAGATGTTCTGTTGTCTATATGCAATGTTTTTTGTACATGTTTTTTGAATAAGTGTATGTCAAATGTATATGGTATGTCTTTTTCGTACAAATGAATTTCTAAATCTAAAAAACATAAAGTAAAAGGGTATAAAATTAATAATACCAGACAAATTTTGAAATACTCTTTATTTGTCACTCCAAAGAAGGAGATCACTTTTTGTATGGTCAGCACCTGTTTTTTCAAAAATACTGCATAAGTGTTTCAACATATACCAGCAGTTAGGAAAGCTCACATTTTGTAATTTTGAAGCGTGACGGAAACAAAGATTATATAACGATCAAAACAAATCAAGATAGTTTTGTGATGGGGGGTGGCTAGCAGCCGATCATGGAGGCAGCATAAGGGACGAGCTCCGCAGCTGAAGCGGCCTCTTCGTCAATCCGACATATAATCCGTCACATTTTTTAAGCCCTACTGGAGGGTACCTGAGCCCAGGACCGGGTGGAGTAAGCAGCGACAAGCGGCGACAAGATCCGACGTCTGATGACCGAGATACGTCGGAGCCGCGAATCGGCCTACCCCGACCTCCTAAGCCGGGACCTCCCCTGGTTGAGCGGCCCAGCAGGAAGTACAGGCAGACCTGGGGACCTGGACCGGAAGTGCCCGTAGGGCGCAGGAGACAACGGAACGAGGCACACCGGACGGTCGGACGCAACGAAACGCACGGACCTCGGGGTGTGGTGGACAACAGCACTGTCACTGGCGTTCCGACCGTCCCTGCGGTTGACACGAGCGGCACGAAAGTCAAGGAACCGGTGACGAAGGGGGCGTCCGCCATTTTCTAAATCGAAGAGGACGCTACGCACCTGGCAATTATCGACGCTTCTCGCCCTCCGGTTCACCCTACTAAGTCCTGATCTTTATCGAGTTGGTCTGGGCAGGGTGTCCACACCACTCCACACATCCTGGAGCGTAGGGGCACGAGGAGCACGACAATCAGCGGCATGGCGGGGAAAGGTCCCAAGGGCGGCGCCACACAGACCCGCATCGAACGGTATACCTCCGACAAGTCAACCGTCTCCCCAGCGGGGAAAGACCTGGGAGGGAAGACGACCGAAACCCCAGGGGGGAAGAAGGTGACATTAGATGATGTCATGCATGCTCTGGCCCAGCTACACACGACCGTGGGCGCAATCTCCACGGATGTCACTCTACTCAGGGCGGACCTCCACAAAATGTCGGAGAAAGTCAAGAACATGGAGGTGGTCACAAAATCTCTAGTGGAGGACGTCTCCGAACTTCAACGGGAAATGGGGAAGATGGCGCAGGACAATAGAATGCTGCGGGAGAAACTGGATGAACAGGAAGGACGTTCGAGGCGGAACAACATCCGCATTATTGGGGTGCCGGAATCAGAAGGTGTAAAGGCCATGGACCTCTTTGTGGAGAGCCTGATCACGGATGAACTGAAGCCAAAAGGGCTGTCTAACTTTTTTTCAGTGGAAAGGGCCCATCGGGTGCCGGGAGGTCAACCAAAACCGGGGGCAGCTCCAGGGCCCATAGTGGCCCGTTTGTTTAATTTCCGTGACCGGGACGCCATCTTGCAGGCGGCCAGAACCTCTCCTCCTCTTAAGATCCAGAACGCTACTGTCGCCATTTTCCCCGACTACACAGCGGAGGTCGCCCGTCGGCGACGAACGTTCTATGAGGTGAAAAAAGAACTGAGGTCCAGAGAGCTACCGTATTCCATGCTCTTTCCTGCAAGACTGAGGGTGGTAGCGGAGAACAAAACGTGGTTCTTCGACAACCCTGAAAACGTGCAAGAATGGTTGGAAGGCTGGAGACCGGGACAGAACCAGAGACGGACGAATCGACCCAAGAAGGACCGAACTGGAGGCCACCGCCAGGACTCCCAGGCTTCGGGAGGGGGACCAGATAACTGTGATTCTTTGGGAGCAGAAGGCGGCCAGGAAGAGTTCGAGGAACAATGAACATCTGACACTCTTTTGTTATTGACACTTTAATGCTGCGTAAGCGCTTCCCGCCATTGGACACTGGGTGAAGGGCCTCCGAGGGTGTGAATGAGAGGCTGCCGGCAGCGGAGAGTCCCTCACCCCAACGCGCAAGTACACTGTTTGGGGGATGGGGTATGCACTCTGCTCAGTTGGGGGGCGGGCAGTTTTGAGTCCGTGCAGCAGGGGGGCAGGGAGGGGGGGGGAGTGGGAGTTGGGTAAGTTGGCACTACGGGACCCCTTGGTCCTGCAAGTTCTTGTTCTAAGCACACGTATGTATATTGGCATGTTTCACGCCACTGAGAGCATCTGGTTTATTTGGGGCGATGAGGGAATGGAATGTTGGATAGAGTCACACTTGCCCTACATCTGCCTCCGCATGCCACCTCGCCTACGGCGAAGAGGCTTCATAATGGTTCACCGTTTTTCTTATGGCTGGAACGATTAGTCGCACCACACCGAGCCCTCTGCTCGTCATGTCATGGAACGTCAGAGGTCTAGGGGATAAGATCAACAGGGGGCTGGTGCTACAGGGAATTAGAAGACAGGGGCCTGCTCTCATTCTCCTACAGGAAACACACTTGACGGGGGCGGCCACGAAGGCCCTAGACAGGAGAGGCTATCACATGATAGTGCATGCGGAATTCACTTCAGGGTCCCGTGGTACGGGTATCTTGCAGAAGAAATCCTCCCAACTTATTGTGAAATCAACAGCGGTCGGTGCCCATGGCCGCTTTGCGGCAGTTCATGGCCAGTGGGAGGGGAAACTGTTAAACGTAGTCTCCGTATACATACCACCAGCACTACATTCTGAGGCCTTGCCGGACCTCGGTAGATTCTTGTTGGACCTCCCTGATGGGGACCTACTCAAAGGTGGGGACGCCGAGACAAGTATACAGCCGAGGGGCATCTCGGATCACTCTCCGCTCACCCTGACGATCACTACCACAGACACTAAATGACAGAGGCTGTTCCCGGTCTTCCCTGGTTATCTTAAAGTCCCCCAGATCAGCAAGGACCTGAATAAGGCTACACGGCTTTACTTTGAGGAGAATCGGTCCTCGGTAGACTCCCCCTCTACGTTATGGGAAGCATACAAGACCGTGTTTAGGGGCCAGGCCATTGCCATTGTTGCGAACCATAAAAAGGCACACAGGAGGGAGGCATTAGACTTGGAATTGGGCCTCGAGAGGGCCAACACCGCCCGTATGGCCAGTCCTTCGGACGACACGCTCCACGATCTACAGGTCCATCAGCGTCGCCTCACCGACCACTTAAGGAGGATCACGGTGTCGGACATTGCGGCGACACAACACAGGGTCTACGACATCAGGGACAAAGCTAGTAAACTTTTGGCGTGGTTAGACAAGAGGCAGGGGGGAGGGAGGAACATCCTACAGCTCACTGACTCGTGCGGCATCGTTCACACCCGCCCTGGCGAGATAGTGGAGGTCCTTGCAGACTATTTTAATGAAGTGTACACCCCAACGACGGTGGTGGGGGAGGATGAGGTCCGTGTTGCCCTTGAGCATGTTCCCCTGCCGAAATTGACGGGAGAGGCGTCAAGGGACATCGACGCGCCCTTGACGGTTGAAGAGATTCAACTAGCCACTGGCGCCCTTCATCCGGGTAAGGCCATGGGCCCCAATGGAATTCCCATCGAGTGCTTTAAACTTATGACAGAGTCCTTGAGTACACCCCTACTTCACATGTATGAAGAATGTAGGTTGAAGGGAATACTGCCGCCGGATCAACGGATGGCAACTATCGTAGCCATACCGAAACCTGGTAAACCCCCCAGTGAATGCTCGTCGTATAGACCTATTTCTCTTTTGAACCCAGAGGCTAAAATTATCGCTAAGGTGTTGGCGAATAGGCTCCTGCCGTGTTTAACTCAATTGATTCACCCAGACCAATCCGGCCTCATGCCACACCGGAGTACCGCCTTAAACCTCCGCAGGGTGCATGGGGTAGTGGCGCGACTTCCGCTACTAAGGGAACCGGCCGCGATCCTTTCACTAGACGCCAAGATGGCATTCGACATGGTGGAGTGGAACTATCTTTTTGCAGTGCTCGCACGTATGGGTTTCGGCCCGGTGTTTATCTCCTGGATACGCATGCTTTACAGAGACCCCGTAGCCAGAGTGGTGGCTAACGGCCACATTTCCAGAACCATACATCTAGGCCGTGGCACGCGACAGGGGTGTCCGCTTTCACCCCTCCTTTTCGCCCTGGTTTTGGAACCGCTGGCGGTTACTATTCGCACCACGCAGCTCCTGAAAGGGATCCAATGGACCCCGCAGTGGGAGGATAGAGTGTCCCTATACGCGGACGACATGCTGATATACCTTACTGACCTGGAGGACAGCCTTCCTAACCTCCTGGCTCTCTGTACTGCACATGGGCGAGTCTTGGGCTACACCATTAACTGGGCGAAGTCAATAATTTTTGAGCTACGGGGACCACTCCCGCCACTCCCGGATTCCTGTCCACTAGAGCTAGCGCACACTTCTTTTAAGTATCTGGGGATCCATATTACCCGAGACGAGGCAGAGTTCGCACAACTTAATTTGCAGCCTCCCTTGCTCCGCCTCCGTAGTGATGTGCAACATTGGAAAGAACTCCCCTTAACACTACTGGGAAGGGCAGCGCTCTTTAAAATGATGGCTCTGCCGCGCTTCCTGTACATTCTTGAAAATACTCCGCATTTGGTACCGGATAGCTTCCTCCAAAAAATAACGGCACAGATCACAGGCCTGCTCTGGGGAAACCAGCCAGCCCGGATCTCGCACATAAAATTGAATAAGGGGTGGTACGAGGGAGGCATTGCGCTGCCCAAGATACAGCTGTACTACTGGGCGGCCCAGCTTAAAATCTTTAATCAGTGAATACACGCCCCGCAAGAGGACCCAGCGTTTAAAGCAGACAGGGCACAACTGGGTACGAACAGTTTGTTGGCCCCACTGTACCACCGCGGTGTTGCAGCAAAACTCACTGGGCCCACGAAACATACTGTTCGTCTATGGTACAAGGCACAAGCAAAATTGAAATGGGATGGGACCATCACAAAACTTACGCCTCTGTGGGACACGAAAGCATTGGGCCACCTGCGGCGCTCCAAGGGCTTCACGCAATGGGACAACATCGGGATCTCAACTGTGGGGGACCTGTGGACGAGGGAGGGAGTAGTTCCTTTTGAGACTCTGCAGGAGCAATATGAGTTGGGGGATACTGAGCTTTACAGGTACATACAGGTTAGACACGCCCTACAAGCGGTGATTCCGCCAGACACATCCCCACCAGAATCCTCCCCTCTAGAAGACCGTCTACTCACTGACTACCTACAGGAAGGGGCAACATCGATGACATACCGCAAATTGATTAATAATATGCCTGACCCACTGGGGAAGCTGAAAGACAAATGGATGCTGGAGGTAGGAGATCTAGACGAGACCGAGTGGAACGCAGCCATGGCGTCCCCACGTGAAGCAGGCATATCTTCCAAATTCCGCCTGGTACTGTTAAAGATTCTGCATAGGATTTACTACACTCGCACGACACTACATAAACTACACAGGGCAGATCATCCTTATTGTCTCAGGGGTTGCGGGGCAGAAGGCTCGTTTATACACACGATCTGGGAATGTCCACTGATTGTTAGTTATTGGCAACGAGTTTTGCGCACCATAGCCCAAACACTAAACACCTCACTTACTCTAGACCCGCGGATGTGCCTGCTGAATGTCTGGGGGCCGACTGACCTCACCTTTTATGCGAGAACGTGGACCACAGTGGGGCTGGTGACGGCAAAACGGGATATAGCGCAGAAGTGGGGATCGGCTGATCTCCCCACGCTGGCTCAGTGGATCCGAAACATGGACATGCTCATGCTGACTGAAAGGGCGGTGTATAAGCTGAGGGATAATCCGCGTAAATGGAATGGGGTCTGGCAGCCTTGGAACTCCTATAGGGGGGACATATGTGAGCCACTGGATGAGGAAGATCTTGAGGGATCTGAGAGTGAAGAAGACCACTGATTGGGTATGGGGGGGATTGCTGGGCGACATAGTCAAGTCAAGTCAAGTCAAGTCATAAAGTTTATATAGCGCACTACATACCCAGAGGGTTTCAAGGCGCTTGGGGAGGGGAGGGCGCTTGGGGAGGGGAGGGGGATTATTTGTCAAATATCCACGTTTTAAGTTGTTTTCTGAACGCTAGGTGATTCTGGGTGAGGCGAAGGTAAGCGGGGAGTGAGTTCCATGTTTTGGCAGCCAGGTATGAGAAGGATCTGCCTCCCATGGTGGTTTTGTTGATGCGAGGGACAGTGGCGAAAGCTTGGCTGGAAGATCGAAGTTGGCGGGAGGGGGTGTAGAAGGACAGTCGAGAGTTGAGGCAATCTGGTCCGATGTCGTAGAGTGATTTGTGTGCGTGGGTAAGCAGTCGGAAAGTAATCCTCTTATTGACGGGTAGCCAGTGGAGGTCTTTAAGGTGACCAGAGATGTGTTCGTTGCGTGGGATGTCTAATATGAGCCTGGCTGAGGCGTTTTGGATTTGTTGTAGTTTCTTCTGTAGTTTGGCGGTGGTACCTGCGTAGAGGGTGTTTCCGTAGTCCAGTCGGCTCGTGACCAGAGCATGGGTGACTTTTTCCTTGTTTCGGTGGGGATCCAGCGAAATGTTTTTCTGAGCATGCGAAGGATGTTGAAGCAGGATGAGGATACGGCGCTGACTTGTCTGTTCATTGAAAGTGAAGAGTCCAGGATGACGCCAAGGTTCCGTGCGTGGTCTGTCGGGATGGGTGCTTTTCCGAGGGCTTCCGGCCACCAGGAGTCGTCCCATGCAGAGGGGGATTTACCTAAGATGAGGACTTCTGTTTTGTCTGAGTTCAGTTTCAGACGGCTTTGTTTCATCCATTCGGCGACTTCTTTCATTCCTTCGTGTAGGTTAGTTTTGGCGGTGCTGGGGTCCTTGGTGAGAGAAAGGATCAGTTGAGTGTCATCCGCGTAAGAGATGATGTTGAGGTTGTGTTGGCGGGCGATGGTCGCGAGGGGGCTCATGTATACGTTGAAGAGGGTGGGGCTGAGTGAGGATCCTTGTGGTACGCCGCAGATGATTTCAGAGGCCTCGGACTTGAATGGTGGGAGGCGGACTCTCTGGGTTCTTCCGGAGAGGAACGAGGTGATCCATTCCAGTGCCTTTCCTTGGATTCCGATGTTTCTGAGGCGCTGTAAAAGGGTGCTGTGGCAGACTGTGTCGAAGGCTGCAGAGAGGTCGAGGAGGATGAGGGCGACTGTGTCTCCATTGTCCAGTAGAGTTCGAATGTCGTCTGTTGCTGCGATGAGGGCGGTCTCAGTGCTGTGCTTTGCACGGAAGCCAGATTGTGAGGAGTCGAGGGATTTGTTGGCCTCGAGGAAGGCGGCGAGCTGGTTGTTGACAGCTTTCTCGATGACTTTGGCCGGGAATGGAAGAAGTGAGATGGGGCGGTAGTTTTTGAGTTCGGTGGGGTCTGCTGTTGGTTTTTTCAGAAGGGCGGTGAGTTCAGCGTGTTTCGAGTCTTCTGGGAAGGTAGCGGAGTTGAAGGAGCAGTTGATGACGTCTCGGAGGTGCGGTGCTATGACGGAGTCTGCTTTGTTGAAGATGTGGTGAGGGCATGGGTCTGTGGGGGATCCAGAGTGGATGGAATTCATCAGGCGGATGGTGTCCTCAGTGGTGATTGGGTTCCAGGCGTTGAGGGTGTTAACGGGGGGAAGATAGTCAGCTGATGGTAGGGTGGGTTGGCTTCCGGGTTGGTTGTCAAAGCTGTTGTGGATGTCAGCAATCTTGTTGTGGAAAAAAGAGGCTAGGGAGTCGCAGAGAGTTTGAGAGGGGGTGATGTCGTTGGAGTTGGCCGAGGGGTTGGAAAATTCCTTGACGTCGAAACTACCTCACTGACATGCCGATTTATGTGTGCACTTTTTCTGGTTTAAGTTCGCTATTGTTCGAAGCACAAGAAAAAACATAAAACGCAAACTGTAATTTTTACGCTACATGTATGTTTCTTTTCATCAAGTCACTCCGCTCACCGGGTTCACAACGTAACTGCGGGGTAATGTCACAATGCCTACTGTTTCCCATTTAATTTGTGTTCTGAAGAAACCCTACGAATGTATATGTTTATGTGACTGATGATGATACTGATACTATTTATGTTTTGCAACAAAAATTATTTTTTTTTTTAAAAAGATAGTTTTGTGATGCTCAAATGATGAATATGCTCTGAAACCATATTTCCACACATTATCGTTTGTACAGATTTGTACAGTTTTATTGGTAAAACGACATGACTGTGAAAATGTAGTGGCCATTTAAAAGGCAAATGTGCTTTCTGTAAATGATATTGTGCTGCCACACCATGCTTTAGTTATATATTTGTGAGAGTGTGCTCCAAAATGCATCAGCTGTTACATACTACACATTTTCCACTCTTCTGAAGAATGGACATGGCTCATTTGTCGCACTTTTTCTTTGTTCACAATCATTCAGTAATTAAATATTGACGTTAGCACCCCCATTCTAAAAACAAATGTCACTTTGCATTTATGGTAACACAGTTCTCTTTTTGTCATGATCCTGTTGGGTGTATGCTGTAGTGTGGTTCTTTTATGGCCCAGCATTGCCATTTATTGTATCTCCTAGTTTCTTTTGTAACTGGTTGTTGAGCTCTGCTTTCACTTTCCTGGCATTATCCAACATCACCATTAATTTCACTCACATGTTGCAACACTCCAGCTGGTTTATATCTGAGTTCCTTTTGGAGGGTACATAACTCTTAAACACAAATTCCCTTTTTAGGTATCACCTGCACAGCACTTGAGATGCACTTGTGAAATCTATTGTATTTAATATAAATATTAAAAAGGTTTACATCCAGCACTTACTTGCCAGTCATTCCTGTGCTTGTCATTAACTTTTCCTTAATTTCTATTGGTAGTAGCATACCATTTTCTGTTGTTATCTGTGTCTTCTTATCAGTGTCCAAAGCAGGCCCGGTTCCAGGAATTTTTATTTGGGTGGGCCAAGGGTGCATTTGGGTGGGCCACTGCGAGCTCGATTTTTCGCATATATGTCTAGGCAGGCCTGCTTCAGGGCCCTCCTTTATCTCTTCTTAGTCTTACAAGGCCCAGTAAAACGCACTCTTTCCCAAATCTCTTTCTAAATGTAATCACTCTCAAAAAGTGTTTTTTACAAGTTATTTCCCTTTGATGGGAGGAGGTATCTGATGTGGGAGTATCAGGCAAGTGACACTTCTAGGGCTCCCTCTGTGCAAGCCTTCAGGGAGAATCCCTCTTCATTACTACCTCCACCTGACCACGGACTCTGCAATGCACTCCCTTACAGACTTGATTATCCACTACTCCTCTCCAGTGCACCTTATCTCACAGATGACCTTGGGTCCCAACCCCATATCAGGCACCATCAGGCTCCACTTTCATTTTTCCCATTAAAAACATTAGGAAAATCACCTTCAAACTGAAAACATTGAATATAGCAGTAAATATAATTAGCACGCACTTTAAAGTATTTTCCACAGTAGCCCATATGACCTGACTGCTAATTAAATAAACAAAAACAGAAAGGCCGGCTTCAGCACTGATGCGAAAGTCCTTTTTTGGGGCTGCGCCAATAACCTCTTTCTCCATAAATACCTTTACTCCCACCTTCCAACAGTGCTCCTAATCTCCCAATGGCCACCTCTATTGAACTCCTAGTCGGATTCCCTAAATGCCACCCTCCACCAGTGCCCCTCATCTCTCCCTAACTCCCCCTTCACCCCATGACCTCTTACTTGGATTGCCTCTCTGCCACCCTCCACCAGTGCCCCCTCATTGCTCCCTAGCCCTTCCCACTACTTCCTCCTCGGATTCCCTCACTGCCACCCTCCAACAGCGCCCCTTATCTTTACGTAGCCCCTCTCTCATATGCATTTAATTTTTCGCATATCGCTACTCATATCAGTGCAGTGTGTGTCAGTACTTTTCACAACGCACACATTATACAGATGCAATGAATCATACAAGTATGAAAATCAGTCTATAGGGAATGTCACATAAGCCAATGAGGATTACAAGGTGTATGAATCACATGTCCTCCATACTGGTGGGCGGGATATTTTAAAAGGGTTTGGTCTGGGGAAACACAACCTTAGGATTTAAAGAGTGTTCCATGGGGGGTCAGCATTACTGAAAAAAATGTATATCTGCCCAAACATACTAATTTTAACAACATTAGAATAATGAAAGACTGGGGAAGTTCTAACTATATCATAAAACCAAAAAAGCGAAGTTCTAACTATGCCATTCATGTTTGTATGCAGCTCTTTGATGACAGTTTATTGGTTACTGTGAGAAGTTGGCCTGATATATGATGTTTTCAATTCTGGAACCACCTTGTATCAGTCCAAACAATCCCTTATGGTGTCTGGTTGTAAGTCAACCTTATTAGACAAGCTATCTTAATGGTAGCATAGACTTAGCAGCCTTAAAGGCTAAACTCAAGAGGTCGTGTTAAGCGAGCTGTTTTACCAATCACAATCCTGTAATATCAAATGAAAGGACACCACACAAGTATATATTATAAAAATATATGTGTTTATTTCTAAAATAATCCCCAGTACTCTTTATGAGCAAAGGGGCACACGCGTCAAATCAAAAGCACAGTATAACATATGAAAGTTGCACAATTATGGATGAGGGCGGGTGGCCACTCAAACCATATATTAAGAAAGTGGTATAAGAGATACCAATCGAACAGTGGTTAGGCCTAGGGCCCTGGGAATCGCTGGGAGCAGTCGGGACAAGCAATGCTGAAGTCGGGAAAAGCTCGCGGGATTCGGGTGCAGTGCTTAAAGTACACGCATGCACCAATGCAAAGTCAATGGTGCGTAAAAGTTACACAAATAGAGTTTAAGGATACTTCCGCTGAACCTAGATGGACAAAACTTTAGACACAGACCCTAGAGGTGTGTACCAGTGTGCGAACACCGGCGTTGCTGAGTTACCTCACCCACAGGAAGCGGGTGCATAGGGTCGAAGTGGCGTCGGGTTTCGTCACGCAGGTTGTTGGTGCTTGAAGCTGAAGATGCTGCAGGCGATGCGAAGGAGAAGTGTCCGGTGTGATCCAAGGGTGGATGAGAGTAGAAAAGTACCTGAAAGCAGAGGGGACAGAGTCTGGGTCACTCAGCAGTGACCAGGGTGGAACCAGGACGAAACCAGGCAATGTTGGGCGCAATCAGGTGGTTGTCGAGGAGCTTCTCTCCGCTGCCACGTGGGCTCTGGGGCATCTGCGACGTCCAGGAGCGGGTCACGAGCTGTCCCATGCAGGCTCTCACCGTCGGCGCTGTCGCCTTCAAGATCAGAAATCAAATCAAGACATTTATAGAGCGCACTACCTACCCATAGGGTCTCGAAGCGCTTGGGGGGGGGGGGGGGGGGGGGGTGCCACTACTGCGCTCGAACAGCCAGGTCTTGAGCTTCTTCCTGAAGGAGAGGTGGTCTTGGGTCAGGCGCAGGTCGGCCGGGAGGGAGTTCCAGGTCTTGGCGGCCAGGTAGGAGAAGCAAACAACACTTGGCAAGAGCAATCCACGCAGGACTGAAAGATTGCTTCTCACTCGAACCAGGAGGGTCAGAGCGTGTGCTCCTTTTCAGAGGAGCGGGTACAAGTCTGGAGCAATCAGAATCACAAGTCGTATTTAGATTTTTGCTGGCACAAGGGCCACAAGCCAGCTGGCAAGTGACCGGGCCAACGCGTCGAGCCAAAGAAAGCAGAAGGGCCCCACTCAGCACTCGTCGAGTGTAGAGGGGTGAGTTTCGGTGCTAGAGTGGCTCAGGGTTGGGGCTTCTCAAACTCCAGTGTACAGCTTCAAGGGTCACTCGTGGGCTGCACAGTCAGCGTCTCGTGGTCTTTTCAAGATGGGGTGCCCCACGCTTCCGGTCACGTCCACGGGTCTCAGCTCTGCAGGGACTGTGGATCGGGCTGTAAGAAGGCAGGCAAGCTTGATCTCGTTGATCTCTGTTGCTCGAGTTCCAGCGGGAACTGCAACAAAGCAGACGTCGAGGTGCTGGAGGGTGCCTGTTTGCACAGGGTGGTCACTCCTTGACCACTAGGGAGATTCTTCAGTCTTCTACGTTGAGTAGGATGTCGAAGGGTCCAGAGTTTCATTTCAAATGATTCATCAGGATAATCTGAGTGCGTTGGCACTGCTCCCATTCTTATACCAATCTAGGGGGCTGGATTACCTGCTAGGTCCCCTCCTATGGGTGGAACCCAGGAAGGGGTGAATACACCCCTTTCCTTTGATCCAGGCCGCGCTGGGACTGGGGCTGGTGTGCCCCAGAACCGGTTTGGCTGGTTTATGCAAGGGGCAGCCTTGTGCTCCCCAGGCAGTGTCTGGTTTCTTTCAAACCTTCCTGCTACAATCCACTATCTCCTGTCTGGGGTGGTGTAACACCTCCCTGCGACAGGAAAGCCTTTGTCCAGGCCTCCTCTGCTGAGTTTCGGTCGGCAGCAGGAGGTCAGACTTGTGTCTGTGGCAGAAGCATCCATTTTGTGGATCTGAGGCTCTTTTAAAAATCAACCACGTTTCAGTAAAGTAACATGTCTTCTCCCTCTAGAGGGGTGGAATGCTATCCCCGTCGACAGAGCTGTCGAGGGGATAGTATTCCAAATCGTATGACACCTTACACGTAATGTTTTGATAAAGCCAAACCAAAGTTGCTATATAACTGCGAGGATTATAATGCACTTAATAGTATATGGGATGGCATTATCCCGGATCAGCTTAGGGAGTTGTTCCCGACAGCTGTAGACAGGCTCAGCTCATGCCAGAGCACCATCTCACATTAAACCACGCACTCTGCCTCCAGGATTAATAAGGCCTTCCATAGGAGTGGCTCACAGGTTTATATGTGTCCAGATATAGGTTTAGATATAGGTTTACTATATCTAAGCAAGGGGTGACTACACCCACTTGCCCCAGCTGAGTGATCAGCCAGTTGTGTCAATTTAAGAACCAGCCATGGGTGGCAAAAGCTATGCTTCAGCCCCTGGTAGGCCTTGGTGGTACCTATGTCCTGAGCACCTATAGTGCATGGTACAGACCCTTAACCGCACCCTAGACCTCCTCCCTCTTGAAGCCAGGCGCACTATGACCCAAGCTCTAGTGACCTCGAGCATAGAATATGGCAATGTGCTTCTCCTCGGAACAACGCAAAAAAAAACATCAGGAGACTCCAAGTACTCCAAAATACGGCAGCACGCCTAGTCCTTAGACTCCCAAAAAGAGCAGCCTCTAAACCTGCCCTAGCCACTCTGCATTGGCTACCCATAAAAAAGAGAGTCCTGTTTAAAGCACTTCTCATGTGCTACAGGATCGTCTCGCACAAAGCTCCCCCCTACATGACCGATCTGGCTATCCCCTATGAGCCTAACAGAACTCTTCGCTCTGGGGGAACAGGACTGCTTAAAATTCCCCGCATCAAGAAAGCCAGAATGGGTGGTCGCTCTTTTCGTGCAGTGGCTGCCAAAGAATGGAACTCTCTCCCCATGAGCATCAGACTAGCGGATACAGAGACTATGTTTAGAAAACGTCTGAAAACCCACCTGTTTTCTTTATAATCTCTTACACTTGGCCCTGACCTTTCTCCACAGCGCGGGGACACGCCGGGATGGCCTCACCATGCGCTTTACAAACCCCTTTATTATTATTATTATTATTACAGGGGCTGACAAGGAGTCCATTCCCAATTGGGTTATGTACCTATAGTACATGCATGTGAATTTAGAGAGAGAACAGCAGGCTGGGTGTCTAATTAGCAGGCCCACAGCCTCAGTAAGTCGAAAACCAGTGAAGCAAAAAGCAAAAATTGGGGTGACCATAGGATAGCAGACCCTACTCTCCTACACAACCCCCCTCAAACGCAGGGACATTAAACTTAACCTTGACCAGATAAGTCTTCATGTTCTAAGTGGAAGTACCTGGAGAGACCATCTGCATTACCATGGTCAGTCCCTGGGCGGTGCTCCACGGTAAAGTTCATCCCCTGTAGGGAAATGGACCACCTGAGCAGTTTGGGATTTTCACCCTTCATCTGATTTAGCCACAAGAGGGGCTTATGGTCTGTCTGAATTAGGAAGTGAGTTCCAAACAAGTATGGCCTCAACTTCTTCACGGCCTAAACCACAGCAAAGGCCTCACTCTCAATAGCTGACCAACGTTTCTCCCTGGGGGTCAGCCTTCTGCTAATAAAAGCAATGGGCTGGTCTTGACCATCTGTATTCAGTTGTGAAAGCACAGCTCCCACCCCCAACCCAAAAGCATCTGTCTGTACAATGAACTGTTTGGAGTAGTCAGGACTCTTCAGGATAGGTGCAGAGCACATGGCCTTCTTCAGGTCATCAAATGCCTTTTGACAGCTAACTGTCCACTGAAACTTTTTGGGCATCTTCTTGGATGTCAAGTCATTCAATGGTGTCACAATGGACCCATAGTTCTTTACAGATTTTCTGTAATACCCAGTCACGCCCAAGAAGGCTCTGACTTGTGTCTGGGTAGTTGGAGGAGCCCAGTCCTGTATGGTCTGGATTTTGCTCTCCAATGGTTGAACCTGACCCCCACCTACTAGGTGGCCCAGGTACACAACCTTGCTCTGCCCTATCTGGCACTTGGTAGCCTTGATAGTCAGGCCTGCCTTTTGCAGGGCCTCCAGAACCTTCTTCAGGTGGATCAGGTGATCCTCCCAGGTGGAGCTAAAGACAGCAATATCATCTAGATATGCTGCACAAAAGTCATCCAACCCAGCAAGGACTTGATTCACCAACCTTTGGAAGGTGGCAGGTGCATTCTTCAAACCAAAGGGCATTACCACAAATTGATAATGTCCACTAGGGGTAGAGAATGCTGTTTTGGCTTTTGACTCTTCAGCTAGTCGGATCTGCCAGTAGCCAGCTGTCAAATCAAATTTGCTCAGAAACTTGGCAAAAGCCAATTTATCAATGAGCTCCTCTGCTCTTGGAATGGGATGTGCATCTGTCCTAGTAACAGCATTGAGACCTCTGTAGTCCACACAAAACCTAATTTCTCTCTTTCCATCTTTGGTATGAGGTTTTGGCACAAGGACCACTTCGCTAGCCCATGGGCTCTCTGATGGCTCAATCACTCCAAGCTCCAATATCTTTTGCACCTTAGCCTTTATACAATCCCTGACATGGTCAGGTTGCCTGTAGATCTTATTCTTCACAGGCAGACTGTCACCAGTGTCCACCTCATGGGTGCACCAGTTAGTTTGACTGGGTGTGAGTGAAAACATGTGTCTATGGGCCTGCAACACCTGTCTGCAGTCCATCTGTTGCTGCTCAGTGAGGCTGCCTGCCAAGGCTACTCCATCAACTGAACCATAATCAGGGTTCTGGGAAAGCAGGTCTGGGAGAGTTTCACTTTCTTCCTCCTGATCCCCATCTGTGGCCATGAGCAAGCTCATTTCCTCCCTGTCCACAAATGCTTTCAAACGATTCACATGGAGCACCCTGTGTGGGCTCCTAGGGGTTCCAAAGTCAACCACATAGGTGACTTCTCCCTTTTTCTCAACAATAGGGTAGGGTCCAGTCCATTTGTCCTGGAGTGCTGCTGGGGCCACTGGCTTCAACACCCACACCTTCTGCCCTGGCTGGGACTCAACCAGAACAGCCTTTTGGTCATGCCAACCTTTCTGTAATTCTTGACTGGCCTGCAGGTTTTTGGATGCTCTTTCCATATACTCAGCCATCCTGGAGCAGAGACCAAGTACATAGTCTACAACATCTAGCTTAGGCTTTTTGAGAGGTAACTCCCATCCTTCCTTCACCAAACATAGTGGACCCCTCACAGGGTGGCCAAACAAAAGTTCAAAAGGGCTGTAGCCAACCCCCTTCTGTGGGACCTCTCTGTAAGCAAAGAGCAAGTAGGGTAAAAGGGTGTCCCATTTCCGCCTAAGCTTCTCTGGTAGTCCTTTTATCATCCCCTTGAGGGTCTTGTTGAATCTCTCCAGAAGCCCATTGCATTGTGGGTGATAGGGTGTGGTAACTTGTAGTTTACTCCACACTGTTTTCACATTGCTTTTAAGTATCCAGACATGAAGTTGGTACCTTTGTCTGAAAGAACCTCCTTTGGAAAGCCCACTCTTGAGAAAACTGCAATGAGGGCTTTTACCACAACAGGTGCTGTTGTGGTCCTCAGGGGAATTGCCTCTGGGTACCTGGTGGCATGATCCACTACACCAGTATAAATCTGTGCCCAGATGCTGTTTGAGGATCCATGGGACCCACAATATCTATTCCAACTCTTTCAAAGGGTACCCCCACCACAGGTAGTGGTATCAGGGGGGCCTTTGTTGTGCCACCTGACGTACCACTGGCTTGGCAAGTGACACAGGAGTGGCAAAACTCCTTGACATTTTCTGACATATGAGGCCAGTGAAAGTGAGGGACAAGCCTGTCCCAAGTCTTGTTCTGGCCTAAGTGTCCTGCAAGGGGAATATCATGGGCCAAGGCAAGAGGGAAGCCCCTAAACTTCAAAGGTATAACCAACCTCCTGGTGGCACCAGGCTTGGGGTCTCTAGCCTCTGAGTAAAGGAGTCCATCATCCCAATATACTTTATAGGTACCTTGAGCATTCCCTGCAGCCTCAGCAGCAGCTTGCTGTCTGAGGGGTTCAAGTGAAGGGCAATCTAATTGGGCCTGCCCCAGGTCTGCCCTTGAGGGTCCCCCTGTCCCCAGAAACTCAACCTGGTCAGGCTCAAGTTCATCAGAGACAGTCTCCTCTTGGACTGCAGAACCAGCTTCCTGTGAAGTCTGATCCTCAACTTGGGGCAAGTGGGAAGGCACAGCCTTACCCCTCTTGCTCCTTCTCTTGGTTTGTGGTTGGTCTATTGTTCCAAGATCCACCACTGGTTCAGGAAGGCACTTCTTAGCCTGAGTCCTTGTCACTGCGAGGACATGTGCTGAAATCCCTAGCATTTATGCATGAGTTCTGTACTCCACTTCTGACCAAACTGAGCTTTCAAGATCATTGCTTAACAGACAGTCTATTGGGAGGTCTGCACTTACCACAACTTTCTTTAGGCCATCTACCCCTCCCCAGGAGAAGTTCACAACAGCCACACTATATGTAGTAGTGGTGTTGCTTGCATTGGTCACTAGGTAATTTTCACCTAGTACAATCTGACCAGGGTCCACAAAGTCAGGTGTCACCATAGTGACACTGGCACAAGTGTCCCTGTAGGCCTGAGCCAGTTTCTCATTTATCAAAGGCGTCTGCCTATACTTGCCCAGGTTACTGGGACTCACAGTAGTGGACAAAGATAAGTCCACATCATATAGGAGAACTACCTGAGTAGGGACTCTGACTAGGCCAGATTCCATCTCAGTACCCAAGGTTAACCCTACTATCCCCTTAGGTTGTGCACTACCACTGCTGACTCTACTAGGGGGTGCAGGTGCTTTAGGAGCTGCAGTGGTAGGAACTGGATTTTCCTTAGTGCATTCACTGCCCCAGTGTGAAACTGATTTGCAGGTATTACACCAAGGTTTCTTTGGGCCATCATTCTTCTTTTTCTTGTTGCCATTTTGGGAACTACCCCCTCCTTATTACTAGTTTGGGGGCCTGAAGACTTCTGGTCCTTTTCTTTATCTTTCTGATTCCCACCCTTCTGGTCTGTTTTCTTCTGGTCACCACCATGGTTCTGGGGTTTCTGCTTAATCCTTGTTCTGACCCATTTGTCTGCCTTATTTCCCAATTCTTGGGGAGAGGTCAGATCAGAGTCAATAAGGTATTGATGCAACAGCTGGTTCTGACAGTTATTAAGGATCTGCTCTCTCATTATAAGATTGTACAATCCGGTATAGTCTGAGACTTTACTTCCCTGCAGCCAACCCTCCAGACCCTTAGTGGCTTAATGAACAAAATCAGTCCAGTCCTGAGTCTGTGCTTTTTGGGTGTCTCTGAACAACAACCTGTATTGCTCAGTGGTTAGGCCAAACCCTTCAATAAGAGCACTCTTCAGGACAGAGTAGTTTTTGGCATCCTCAGGTCTAACTGTGAGGAGCCTATCCCTCCCTTTCTCAGAAAAGGAGTACCATAAAATTGCAGCCCACTGATCCTGAGGAACCTGCTGTACCATGCAGGCACTCTCAAGAGCAGTCATCCATTTGTGGATGTCATCGCCTTCCTTGTAGGGGGGCACAATTTTTGTCAGGTTTCTATTGTCATAGCTCCTGTCTTTCTCTCTAGGATTATTGCTGCCACCAGTGGCATCTAAGCCACACAACTTCTGTTCTCCTGCTAAAGCAAGTTTAGCTTGAGCCAAGGCTATCTCTTCCCTCTCTATTTTGAGTTGGACAGCCCTCATCCTGGCCCTATGCTCTTTCCTCTGGGGGGAAGTCATTCCCCTTTGAGATTCTCTTGAGACACTAGAAATGTGAGAGTCCCCTGATGGAGATCTCACCCTTCTATTGCCTGGGAGAGTTATGTTATGGGATCTGGGGAGGTGCTGGCCCTCTCCATTCCCATGTAGGTCTAAGTTGGCCTGGTTAAGCCTGGCAACTACAACCTGGTTACCCCTCTGATCCTGATCCTCAGGCTCATCTACTTCTGAGCCTTCCTCCTCCTCTTCCTCCTCTTCTTCTTCCTCTTCTGGAGTTGTCTCATTCTCAGGGGAGTTCACTCCATCTCCTAAGTCTTAGGGAGCTGCACTCGCCTTATCTAAGTCATCATTTTCCAGGATGGCTATCAGGGAAGGAATGGTGGGGTTTCTACCCCTTTTTAGCCCCCTTGCAGTGCACAAGGCACTCAAGTCTTTGTGGCTAAGTTTGTCATAGCTGGAAGTTGCCTTGGTAGGGTCAACTGTCACAGGGGCAGCGCCTGAAGCTCTTCCTGTGTCAGACATGACTGCTAGTGAGGTGCAAGTGGTGCACTTACCTACACTAAGTGTTTTCCTACTGTACCTTGCTAGTGAGTTGTAGTCAGGGTGTGCTAATCCCTTTAATCTACAACTACTAAGTTCAGTAGAACTTAAATATGCTAAGCTTTTGATTTATATGTACCTAAGGTACTTGATGTGATCTTTCAATTTGATAAAAAGATTGCAATGGTAAAACAACAGCAAGCTCAAATCCGCACCGCTGCACACCAATGTGAGAAGTTGGCCTGATATATGATGTTTCCAATTCTGGAACCACCTTGTATCAGTCCAAACAATCCCTTATGGTGTCTAGTTGTAAGTCAACCTTATAGACAAGCTATCTTAATGGTAGCATAGACTAAGCAGCCTTAAAGGCTAAACTCAAGAGGTCGTGTTAAGCGAGGTGTTTTACCAATCACAATCCTGTAATATCAAATTAAAGGACACCACACAAGTATATATTATAAAAATATATGTGTTTATTTCTAAAGTAATCCCCAGTACTCTTTATGAGCAAAGGGGCACATGCGTTAAATCAAAAGCACAGTTAAACATATGAAAGTTGCACAATTATGGATGAGGGCGGTGGCCACTCAAACCATATATTAAGAAAGTGGTATAAGAGATACCAATCGAACAGTGGTTAGGCCTAAGGCCTAGGGAATCGCTGGGAGCAGTCGGGACAAGCAATGCTGAAGTCGGGAAAAGCCCGCGGGATTCGGGTGCAGTGCTTAAAGTACACGCATGCATCAATGCAAAGTCAATGGTGCGTAAAAGTTACACAAATAGAATTTAAGGATACTTCCGCTGAACCTAGATGGACAAAACTTTAGACCCAGACCCTAGAGGTGTGTACCAGTGTGGGAACACTGGCATTGCTGAGTTACCTCACCCACAGGAAGCGGGAGCATAGGGTCGAACTGGCGTCGGGTTTCGTCACGCAGGTTGTTGGTGCTTGAAGCTGAAGATGCTGCAGGCGATGTGAAGGAGAATTGTCCAGTGTGATCCAAGGGTGGATAAGAGTAGAAAAGTACCTGAAAGCAGAGGGGACAGAGTCTGGGTCACTCGGCAGTGACCAGGGTGGAACCAGGACGGAACCAGGTAATGTCGGGCGCAATCAGGTGATTGTCAAGGAGCTTCTCTCCGCTGCCACATGGGCTCTGGGGCATCTGCGATGTCCAGGAGCAGGTCACAAGCTGTCCCACGCAGACTCTCACCGTCGGCGCTGTCGCCTTCAAGATCAGAGCAAACAACACTTGGCAAGAGCAATCCACGCAGGACTGGAAGATTGCTTCTCACTCAGACCAGGAGGGTCAGAGCGGATGCTCCTTTTCAGAGGAGAGGGTGCAATTCTGGAGCAACCAGAATCACAAGTCGTATTTAGGTTTTCGCTGGCACAAGGGTCACAAGCCAGCTGGCAAATGACCAGGCCAACGCGTCGAGCCAAAGAAAGTAGAAGGGCCCCACGCAGCACTCGTCAAGTGTAGAGGGGTGAGCTTCGTGCTAGAGTGGCTCAGGGTTGGGGCTTCTTAAACCCCAGAGTACAGCTTCGAGGGTCACTCGTGGGATGCACAGTCAGCGTCTCGTGGTCTTTTCAAGATGGCGTGCCCCACGCTTCCGGTCACCTCCACGGATCTCAGCTCTGCAGGGACTGTGGATCGGGCTGTAAGAAGGCAGGCAAGATTGATCTCGTCGATCTCTGTTGCTCGAGTTCCGGCGGGAACTGCAACAAAGCAGACGTCAAGGTACTGGATGGTGCCTGTTTGCACAGGGTGGTCACTCCTTGACCACAAGGGAGATTCTTCAGTCTTCTACATTGAGAAGGATGTCGAAGGATCCAGAGTTTTGTTTCAAATGTTTCATCAGGATAATCTGAGTGCGTTGGCACTGCTCCCATTCTTATATCAATCTAGGGGGCTGGATTACCTGCTAGGTCCCCTCCTATGGATGGGACCCAGGAAGGGGGTAGATACACCCCTTTCCTTTGATCCAGGCCACGCTGGGACTGGGGCTGGTGTGCCCCAGAACCGGTTTGGCCGGATTATGCAAGGGGCAGCCTTGTGCTCGCCAGGCAGTGTCTGGTTTCTTTCAAACCTCCCTGCTACAATCCACTATCTCCTGTCTGGGGTGGTGTAACCGCTCTCTGCGACAGGAAAGCCTTTGTCCAGGCCTTCTCTGCTGAGTTTCGGTCTGCAGCACGAGGTCAGACTTGTGTCTGTGGCAGAAGCATCCATTTTGTGGATCTGAGGCTCTATAAAAAATCAACCATGTTTCAGTAAAGTAACATGTCTTCTCCCTCTAGAGGGGTGGAATGCTATCCCCGTCAACAGAACTGTCGAGGGGGATAGTATTCCAAATCGTATGACACCTTACACGACATGTTTTGATAAAGCCAAACCAAAGTTGCTATATAACCGCGAGGATTATAATGCACTTAATAGTATATGTTATGGCATTATCCCGGATCAGCTTAGGGAGTTGTTCCCGACAGCTGTAGACAGGCTCAGCTCATGCCAGAGCACCATCTCACATTAAACCACGCACTCTGCCTCCAGGATTGATAAGGCCTTCCAAAGGAGTGGCTCACAGGTTTATATGTGTCCAGATATAGGTTTAGATATAGGTATACTATATCTAAGCAAGGGGTGACTACACCCACTTGCCCCAGCTGAGTGATCAGCTAGTTGTGTCAATTTAAGAACCAGCCAGGGGTGGCAAAAGCTATGCTTCAGTCCATGGTAGGCCTTGGTGGCACCTATGCCCTGAGCACCTATAGTGCATGGTACAGGGGCTGACAAGGAGTCCATTTCCAATTGGGTTATGTACCTATAGTACATGCATGTGAATTTAGAGAGAGAACAGCAGGCTGGGGGTCTGATTAGCAGGCCCACAGCCTCAGTAAGTCGAAATCCAGTGAAGCAAAAAGCAAAAATTGGGGTGACCATAGGATAGCAGACCCTACTCTCCTACAGTTACTGTCCTATGTTAGGATTGTAACTTCTGAACTGCAAGTAACACAAGGATCTCTGTTACAAAGGCAGTAACCCACTGAGCTATCCATGGCTTTAAGAGGGCTGGGTCTCACTGGGTCTGAACACTGGCAGTTTTTTTAAAGGGGCCTCGAAATAGTTCTCTATCGGGCTCTGTTTTGTGCGCTGGTCACAGGTAGTCCGTTTTTTTCTGAACTGCAGTGACAGCAGTCTGCTGTCACTGCAGTCTGGAAAAAAGTGCCAGGGCACAAAACAGAGCCCGATAGAGACCCCTCTGGAGACAGCAGGCACATCGGTGTACCCTGCTCACACTACTCACAAGTGGAATGTTATGGCATGATGTTGTAATGCCTGGTGAGCGTTGTAGGGGGAAGGGAAATCCTTTAAAGAGAGTCATTTTCTCTCTGGATTTCCCTTCTCTTTAGGAGCAGCAACATTGTTTTGATGTCACCAGTGCTATAACTGGAAGCTTTTGCAATATTATATACAAGCCATAGTTGCTGTTATTTATCTTATGCAACTTACAACCATTGACAAAGTCAATAGTCCTGACTTGTAGGTCTGATGTTACTTGTTGTATCAAATACCTGGATGCAATGACAGAAACAGCAAAATACAAGTCGGGCCGCACACTGCTAAACACAGATTTTTAACGTACAGTTTTTAAGCCATGTCCTCAATTACATTGGCCACACCCCTTTGAGAGACCCCCTCCCCCCCAGTTTTTCCATCCCACTCAAAGCCCTGGAGCTATCTACATAAAATACAGTTCATCTGCATTTGAAAACTACTAACAGACAAATGATTGCTCTCCAGCAGGATTATTAATCACCAGTGTTATCTTGGCATTTTGTATTCTTATTGTTGTCCTTCATATGATAATGATAAAAACTGTTTAAATGAAGCGCACAGCACACGAAGTATGTGTCCTGCTGGGCCTGTGCATATTTTAAATAGAAAAATATATAGTAAACTTAGTAAAACTTTGTGTCACAGCCTGATGTGATAAGCCTGCAGGGGTCAGGAAAGGTGGCTAGGAATAAACAAACTTCTTTTCTCCTGGCTGCACTATAAAAGAAATATCAAAGCAGCAGGACAGTAGGCAAAGATTACCAAAGGTTAACCTTGTCAAAGAAAGGATTTGTCGCCTTTCGCCATGCAGAGATGAAGTGGTGAACAAATAAACAAAGCCTCGTTAACATCTAAATGGTCTTTTAAAGACCTGTGAAGTACTCGGTGTGGCTGCGAGAATCTCTAAAACTGGCTGTGTGTGCGCCCCTCGGCTCGTGCTGACACACGCAACGGGGGAGGGTTGAAGCACTTAGATCCCAAAGACGCCTGCCTTCAAGCCCTCACTGCGAGGGCCAAGGCTCCTGTATACTGGGCCAGGCTCATGATTGGGTGGGCCTGGCCTACCCGGCCCACCTGCTAGAACCGGGCCTGGTCCAAAGGCCACGCCCTCATTTTCATTCACTTCAAACTTCTTTAATATTTTACTTATGAGCTAGCATGCCTTTTTTCGACCTATGTCTAGGTGACCCTGTTACTACGGTTCTTACAAAATTTTAATTTAACATTTCTTTTATTTGGTGCAAGTACTTCACATATTTTTATATTTGTAGGCACCGGAAGATTTTAAACAACTTGCTTACAAGATGCTGAGCGGACACTGAGACCTGAACCGTGGTCCCTAGGTTCGAAGTCAGAAGCTCTGAGTGCTACACAACATTATCTTCTCATTGTTTTAGTGTGTTTTCTGGGACAGATCCAAGAGCACATAATTCCCTCCATAATCTCACTTAGCCTCTTCAGTTGTGTGGCTTATTTGCATTTCCCAACAAGCACTGACTGCTTGCGAGTGCATCTGCAGGCCATTTCTCTCCTCTCTGTGGTCTTTGAGCCTCCTCCGGGTCATACTTTGTTGCTTCCCTCTCGTTTTATTTATTTCTGTTTCCACTTCTAAAGCTACAATCTTTTTGAAATCATTCACCCCCATCCAATGAACAAACCTCTGGGTCTTCGAAATTGTTTGCCTTTAGACTACGGGGATAAACATTAAGTCCTCTGTGCAGAAGCATACAAGAGACCTCCATGGCATGACTCAGCATTTATAGCTGTGAGATATCTTTCCAGTCAGAGCAAGACACAGCCAGTGACAAGTGGTGCAGTCTGAAGTAATCTCGGTCCATGGCCTCATCTGCATTCACACTGAGGAGACAGGGGCTGACATGAGGTGCTGATTGATCGAAGAAACTGGTAATCACAGCCCTCTGTAACATAGAGAATCACTGGGTCTGGTAAATGTTGTGTAATGTCCAACAAGCCAATATGTATACATGGATTTTTTCTGTAGGGTGCATTGCAACCAGGTTTTTGATTTTAAATATTTTGTTTCACTTCTATTGTATAATTATTTATGTGTAGAACCAGTACAAATAGACTGGTGCTTAAGAGCACTCAGGGGGCAGTCATTACGTTTTGAGATGTAAATCGCCAAATACACTGCTATCAACATGTAGTGCTGTTAATGGGTTCTCTGTAGGGTTGTGTGGTGTTCTGTACTCGCGACTCCAGCGAGTACAGAACGCTGCTCCAAGAGCGTTAACTGGTCTCCCACCCTACAAGTCAGTGTCCACTGTCCTCACGAAACTGCATTGGCTTCCTGTGGAAAAAAGGATCCACTATAAAACCCTCTGCCTCGCATTTAAAATCCTTAAAACTGCCTCCCCCCCCATGTTATGTCCTCTTCTCACATCGTACGTCCCTCGACGCGCGCTGCGTTCAGAAGGACAGAACCTTTTTAAATGTCAACACAGAACATTTTTTAAAACAGCTTTTTATAATGTTCCACTCCGGGGAAACAATGGAAATTTCAGTATAATGCTTGTATCTTAGTAACAGCTGCATCACGACTCTGCCAGTGCAGTAAAGTCTCTCCATGTATTGATTTAAAATCTGGTAACACATAGCAAACCTATTTGTTTCACAGTAATTGAATTAGAACTAGGAATAGAGTAGTGGTGGATGTGCATTACAAACAAGTGATTGACAATGCCTATTGGTCTTAATTGTCTTCTAAAGGCAATATGGTAATGTATCAACCCTTGCCACAATCCTCCGTTTTTCATGTGCTTGTTAAAACATGATGCACAGTGGCGCTAGCTGCTGTACAACATCACTTTAAGTCTTTAAAAAAAAGAGCTATGAAAAGGCCAGTGTTGTCCACGTCATCAATTTTTTACTTTAAGCCATATCAGCTCACACTACTGTGTAACATGTTTTAAAAATGAAAGTATTCCTGTGTAATGTAAGTGGGGATCATGCAAAGCACTCTAATACCTTCAGGTCCAGTTTGCTCTATATGAAAGCACCCCCAAAAATAAATTAATAAAAAGCACAAAACAACAGGAGCTTGATGGACGTGCTTGCATAAAGGACACCATAAAGGATTTTTTAATTGGCTCTGGGTGGGGTGAACTGGGTGTGACAATGAGTTTTAACAAGCATTGGCATAGCCGAAAGGTCTCGCCTTTGGGACCTTATACGTTTTTAGCCATGCAACATTTGATGTTATTGCACAAAGGATATTGTGCTGAATCACTAAATACATGTAAGGTCCCAAAAGCGAGGCCTATTGGCTATGCCAATGCTTGTCTTCTTTACCTCTCAATTTAACTACAATGTGACTAATTAATATCAAAGATGTCGCATGTTGTCCGCTAGAGGCAAAGGTTTTTATGGGAGACTTGGAGGCCAAGAAGATCTCCTGAATCTATCAATCTCTGGTTACACATTGTTCCACCACTCTTCAAAGGCTGCGAGGGGACTGGGAGACAGATGTTGGCATGTTGGAAGAGGAGGACTGGATGTAGGCCCTGGCGGCACCAAGGGGAGCGGCTATAGCGATGTGCCTTCGCCTTATCCAGTTTAAATATTTGCACAGAGTCTACTTTACCAGGGCTCGATTATACCGGGCGGGCTTGATTGCCTCCCGGGAATGCCTTAGATGTGGTCGGGAGGAGGGCACATTCATACATACTACCTGGCAATGTCTATCCCTGGATCGGTTTTGGAGGGGGTGTTTTCCTGTCTGTTGGAGGTCCTGGGGTGGGAGCTCCTGCGAACGCTGCGGCTGGCCCTATTCCACGTCATGGAGGGAATCGGGGGCAACATTTACAAATGACACCTTATGCATCTTGGCTTTACACTGGCTAAACGAGATATCGCCAGGGCGTGGAAGGTGACCGCATGGAAAAACAGCTTAGATTTTTGTATGGGGCTAGAACAGCCAATTTTTGGGGTCAGGGGCTGCCCACGCAATCATTACAAAATATGGAAAAGATGGGCAGATTACCGGGGGCTGTGGCTGGAGCCGCCAACGGCAGTGGAGGCTCGTCTACCAGAATAATGTTTGATGTACATTGGGAGGTGGGGGCGTGGGGTGGGGGGATCCGGGGAGGCGTGTGCTAAGACTTTGTTGTTTTGTATAGAGGCTATGGAAAAGACTTTGCGGACACTGTGCATCTTTGGGGGGTAGTGACAGGGGGGGGGGGAATTGGGGGGGTTTGGTTATATTACGTTGTGTATTTCTATTATTTCTTTGGATGACATCTGTAAAAGAGAGTTGCTCTTGTGAAAATGTAGGATATGATTCGGCTGAAGTCTCTGGTGTTCGGAGCTCTGGAATATGTACGCATTTGACAAATAAAATATGTTTAAAAAAAAAAATATTTCGCATGTTAGAGAAATGCATTTTTTTAAAGTTTTTGAAGAGACTTAATCATATTGTAGCGATATTTGTTGTATTTTTTCCATGGCAAACATTTTCAGGGCTCGGCTTGTGCAAGGGCACTTAGAGACAAGCCAGTCCTTTGGCTCGGCTATCCCAGTTATTGTGTTGGATCGTCCACCTCTAGTAACCACTAATCCGCATAACCTCCCAGAAGCACTTGATTCGTTTCGGGATCCGGGATCCAGAATCCAAAAGAACGTCACGCTGGGCGCCAAGCATGCAGCTCGAGCTTTCAGTTGCGCGTCTTCCTCCGATTTAACATATCATACAAAAAAAGAGGATGTGTTGTGTGGTGTTCCCCACAAATGAATTAAAGAGGAAACCAAGTGTAGGTCAGGAGTCCAGTTTATTCGCCTCATCCATCAACAGCTTCAGGTCGTAACTGACCTGGAATCACAGGTACATTCCTATTCTAAGAACATGGTAACATTCCTATTCTAAGCAAGAGGGACTAGAACGTGGGAAGGAGGAAAGCAAGTATGAAAACACAACATAACACATCTCCCATCTTTACCAAAACATAGTGAACAGAAAATAAGGAGGCAAAGAAGACAAAAGAAACTGATGAGCAAACAAAAATCAATGACCATAACTTACACATAATCTTTCATGTACATTGGAGCACTGCGTAACCTTTGACTCCTCAAGCGAGAACTGGATGGAGAGTTGTGACAAGAGGGAGAAGGATTGCTTAAGCCAAACAGATTAGATGTGATATCAGAGTCAGACTGAGAAAGGTTCTTTGACTTAACAACTACAACTCGACTCTTGTTCCAAATCCTCCCATCCTGTGTCTTTACGGCATTACCAAAAACTTTAATGACAGGCCTAACATTGGTATACTTGGACCACGGCCGTCTCCCTACCGGTGCCTTTATTTTTATAAGGTCACCTACCTTTACATCATGAAATTTAACACGTTTGACATCGTCAAAATATGCCTTCCTACAAGTTTGCTTCTCAATTTCTCTCTCCCTCCATGCTCCCACATGATTATCCACAAATCCCTCCTTCATGTTCATCCAACCTGGACACCACATCGTGTTCGGAACTCTACCTTTAAATAGCTCAAAAGGAGATTTTCCAGTGGTCGTGTGAGGGGAGTGACGATAAGCGTCTATTCTTTCTCTTAAAGCATCCTTCCAATTCAAGCCACTAGCTCTTGCGAGCTGAATGCACTCTTTCAATGTACGATTGACCCTCTCAACTGCACCATTCGTTTCAGGGTGATATAACGATGTTCTCTTGTGTACTATTCCACATTTTTTAAGATAATCTTCAAAGACACTAGAACAGAACTGAGGACCGTTATCTGACAGTAAACTATTAGGGAAACTCTCTCTCAAAAATATGTCCGATAAAAACTTTATGACAGAATTAGAAGTAATTTCACAGACTGCACGGACCTCAATCCAGCGTGAATACAAATCAATTAAGACTATCAGATAGGGAGTGTCAGAAACACCTGCAAGAGGCCCTAAAATGTCAATTGCCAATTCATCCCAGGGATGATCAGGTAACTCCCTACACACCATAGGCATTTGCCTGACTTTTAGGATCTTATCACTTGCACAGCATTCCACACACTCCCTCACCAAACGTTCTATTTCTAAGTCCATTCCTGGCCACCAAAACTGAGTACGAACCATCTCCTTGGTTTTTACTATCCCCAAATGACCAGAGTGTGCATGAGAGAGCAATTTTTTCCTTAAAGCGAAAGGAGGTATAAGCCTCAACCCACGAGTTAGCATGTCATCTGAAATTGAAAGTTCATGAGAAACCAGAGACCAAGGTTTGTCCAGACGCTTGTTATCTTTTAATAAGGACATTACTTTAACCAACTCCTCATCCTTTGACAATTCCTCTTTCCACTCTTCTTTACTTACAACACCCTCTGTGACCTCACAAACATTTAAATATTCATCCACATCAACATAGTCATCTTCATATCCCGTATCATCACTTTTAACCAATCTAGAAAAACAATCCGCAGCCTTGTTAGACACACCCGGTAAATACTGGACTTCAAAGTCAAATTCCTGTAAAGATATGATCCATCTTCTTATCCGAGAAGAAATGGAATCTAGTCCTTTTTTACAAAATACTTCCTTCAGAGGCTTATGGTCAGATTTAACAATAAATTTAGTTCCCCAAACTAAATTCTTGAACTTTTTTAATGCCCAATATATCGCTAATGACTCCTTTTCGATTACGGAGTAGTTCAACTCCGGACCACGGAGGCACCTGGATGCACATGCAATTAAAGACTCTTGGCCTTGTTTATTTTGCACCAACACCGCCCCTAATCCCTTTTCACTTGCATCAGTAAAAATGAACGTAGGTAAACCAGGAACAAAAGCCTGCAAGGACGGAGCTTTCCTTAACTCCTCTTTTATTCCCTCAAATTCTTTCTTACACTCATCTGACCAGACAAAAATGACACTTTTACCAGTGAGTCTCCTCATGTTCTCCGTCTTGTCCGCAAAATGTACAATAAACTTCCCATAAAATTCTACCATCCCTAAAAAGGACAATAACTCTTCTCTATTGACAGGTTCGGCAACATTACTGATGGAGGTAACTAAATCCGATTTAGGAAAAACACCCTGACTCTTAATACAGTGCCCTAGGTAATTTACTTCTTCTAAGCCAAATTTACACTTCTCTTTCTTAAGAGTCAAACCAGAATCAGCCAGTCTTCTCAACACCTCACACACACGCTCATTGTGTTCCTGCAAATCCGACCCATACACTAGAAGATCATCCTGGTAACACTTTACCCCAAGAAGACCTTTAAGTATGTGTGTCATAATCCGCTGGAAAACCGAGGCAGCTGATATCAAACCAAAGGGCATCCTTTTGAACTTAAAAGTCCCCATCGGGGTTACAAATGCAGTTAAGTCCTGACAAGAAGTGTCTAGTTCTACCTGGTGGTAGGCAGATGCCAGATCCAGGGTAGTGAAGTATTTCGCACCCTCCAATGTGCCTACCATTTCATCTATGTTGGGTAACGGAAATCTGTCCACCACCACCTCTTTGTTCAACGCTCTTAGGTCAATACACAAACGAATCTCGCCGGTAGGCTTCTTCGCAACCACAATGGGAGACAACCATTCCGTGGCTTCTACAGGCACTATAATGTTATTCGAAACTAACTTTTCTAACTCCTCTTGTACCTTTACCTGTTCTGCTAGTGGAATCCTTCTAACCTTCGCTACTACAGGGATAGCATTTTTCTTAAGCCTGATACAATGCTTATAGCCAGTTAAACATCCCAACTTGTCTTCAAAGACAGATGGAAATTTTCCAGAAAACATGTCAGCAAGATTTTCCACCTCCTGAATTCTCACCTGAGGTGTGGCATTAGGATCAAGTGTGACTCCAAGATCACGTTGGTCACGCCAACTAATTAGAGCATCCCCAAAGTTGGTAACATAAATTTTTCCAGGAATGATATTGCATCCTAATTCCATAGTGGCAGTAAAATAACCTAAAATCTTAATGGGTTTACTGCCATACCCTAGCGGTAAGATGTCACTTTTGAACAGTTTTACATTTTTCCCAAAGGTTTTGTGCAGAAGCTCCTAATCGATCATAGTGATCTGGGAACAAGAATCAAATTTAAATTCAATCATGGCATCATCTACTTTAACTAAATGTGTGGGGTGCTCTAATACTCCATCACTAACTTGAAACGTAACCGTTTTCACCTGTGGTTGTGCCCATTTCTTGTACGTATTATCCCTTTTATTACCTTTTGTCCTACAACACTTTGAAAAATGACCTCTTCTCCCACATTCATTGCAAATAACTTTCAAGGCAGGACAATTTGGTGAGTTAGCTAAATGTCCGGGATTAGCACACCTGAAACAAGAAAATTTGTTAGACATATTAAAATTCGGATTATATCTGTTCGTCATATTGTCATTCCTCCCACTGTCTTCTTTTCCCTCTTTCTGAACCTGACAAACTACTTCTTCTACTTTGGATTCAGTTTTCTTCTCAAGTTCTACTGTTTTCTCTTTTTCTCCTTTCAGTTCATCTACGCATTTGGTCATGTGTTCGACTTGTTTTGCTATCACAAGTACTTCCTCTAGGGGTGGTTCATCCTTTAGCCATAACTCTTTTCGAATGTTGTCATGAGCACATTTTAAGACGAACTGATCTCTGATCCTTTCTTCTAATGTCTGTCCAAACTTACATGAAGACGCCAATTTTCTAAGAGCGGACACGTAGTCTTCTACAGACTCATCTCTCTTCTGACCTCTCAACCCAAAATGGTATCTCTCCATTATTGTGCTTAGTCTTGGAAGATAGTGACGATCTAACTGCTCTATTGCTATTTCATACTCGTTTAGGTTTCTCTGTTCCGCAGCTGTGAGTTCCGGCAAGTGTTCCAGTACATCCTGTCCTTCACCACCTAGACAGTGTAACAGTAAAGAAAGCTTCCTTTCTGCACTTAGGTTTGTACCACATACTCTCGCATAATTTGCAAAAATCTTCTTCCATTTCTGCCATTTCACACTAGGTTCACCTGGACTTATCAAAAAAAATGCTGGTTGTGTGACATTCTGCATATTTAACTTCTTTCTTTTTATTTTATTTATAGTATATAATCTTTCTTCTCTTTATCCTTTATTGTGCCCTTAATAAGCTTTTCTTTATTTTCTTCTATAAAGAAATGTCATTAATAAAGATCTAGTTGTATTAAAAAAAATGAGCTTCTCTTTGTCTATTTTTTTTTTATTCTCAGTGGAGCAGGCTTTGTGAGATCATCCTCTTTTTTTTTTATAAAGAGACGTTCTATTTCCCTTCAGAAACGTTCCTTTTCACTGTTCATAAAGACAATCAGGGTTCTTTTCTCAATATCCGTGTTTTTTTTTTTTTAAAACAAATGTTCCTTGGCTCTACGTTCTTTTGACTGTGAGCACATAAAGTTCATCAATCAGCATTCTTTTTTCTTTAAACGCGCGTTACACACTGCGCGCAATGAGGCTTGAAACGCACGGTGACTTCCTTCACACGCTGCGTGATGCGTCACTGAACCGCATGACGCCTTCCTCCAGTACGCGCTGAAATCTCTCGCGCATATAGAAACAAAAAGCGCGAGCGCCTTTAACGGCTCAACAAATAAACAACGCGCGTTGTTTATGTTTCTTTTTCGCCCCCTTATTATTTTTTTTTTTAACCTCCCTCCCTACTCCTCACCAGATTAAGGAGTTTTCTATCTTCGTTTTTATCCGTCGATTCAGCCGCTGGGAAGACTTCGCTTCCTTCGATCGTAATTCAGCCGCTGGGGAGGTACTTCAAACAGAGGACAGCTGGGTGTTGAGGCGATGTGAGGTAGGATCGTCGCCAATAATAATGTGGTGTTCCCCACAAATGAATTAAAGAGGAAACCAAGTGTAGGTCAGGAGTCCAGTTTATTCGCCTCATCCATCAACAGCTTCAGGTCGTAACTGACCTGGAATCACAGGTACATTCCTATTCTAAGAACATGGTAACATTCCTATTCTAAGCAAGAGGGACTAGAACGTGGGAAGGAGGAAAGCAAGTATGAAAACACAACATAACATGCTGCAGACTCGGGAGCTGAGGATCCGTGTTCGAATCTCGGGGTTGTCACCTCACGGATGATACATCTACAAATTTAATTTAAACAGCATTAGGGAGTTATAATTTATAACATGGCAAACTGGATTTAATTTCTATTCGATTAATAGGTCTAGAATTAGCCATCTTTTATGAATTTTCAATCTGTCTATCTTAAGTATGCATTCCCCTTGCATGCCTTAAATGCAGTCCATTATTTTGAAAAAATCCTAAATTCCCTTGAAATTAATTTTGTTAGACGAACGGCCGTTAAGAGGAAACAAAGCGCATTAGCGTACAGGATAAATAACTTATGTTTATTACAAACAACCCTTTATTTTCTCCGGAGCTCCCTGATGATCGTTTGTTCAGATTCCATGGGGTCTCTATTTAGCTCTGCGAGAAGGAATCCTTGTGTGTTTGCATTTCTTTTCACAAATGCAGAGGCAGCGGTCTGTTACAAACTGCCAGTCAGTACTTTTATACATTCATACATTCCCAGGTTTACAACCTACATGCCACAGAGCGCATTGAATTGTGGGCAGAAGCCATCCTTCGGGGAATGTTGTGATAAACATATAGTGCCAACATCGGCCCATACCCCAGCCCTCCCACAACAATTATCTGAATAACAGACACAAAACAATTGATTTGGTGGAGAAAGTTGTCGCAGATTTATTTGTATAACATTATGCCAACATGTTGGGTTATCTTACGTGTGATCCAGGGTCAGGCAGCAGGGGCGGATTGGCACTGCGGGCATTCAGGAATCGGCCGAAGGGCCGCTGTTTCAGTGCCCTCTGTGGGCCGTTTTTTTTCTCCCCTTTCCCAGTCCACAGAGAGTGCTCTCTGATGTCTGCTCTCTGTCGACTGGGAAATGGGAGAAAAAAAACGGCCCACAGCAGGGCTACAGAGACAGAAATGAAAGCGCTTCACTGTGCAGGCCATACAGCGATTATCAGCTGTGGCCTCTACTGCACCCCCTGCCCTGCAAAGCAATCACGCTGAGGGTGGCTGGGGAGGGGGTGATTGTTTACAAGAATCGGCCTCCCTGGGGGTCAGGTGTTTCTCAGGCCTTTTGAGCCATTTTCAACATGGCCCCCCTGGGGCCCACGCCACCGGGGAAACAGTGGTAGTCTTAACACCTCGCCCACAGCCCCTCACTTTCAGGGCACAGTGGGCAAGGAAGAATGGGTCTGGCTGTGGGGGCCAGGTGATGTTTTGAAAGCGCACAATCTTCACCTTAGCCTCCCCCCCCCGCAAGAAGTTTAAAAAAAAGGGTTATAGTTCTTTATCGGTGTCATCATTTTAGAACTGGTGCATTTTCAATATTACATTCAAGGACGTCATGGTTGCAGCTTTTCTATTTTATGCAACTAACAACCATTGACAAAACCTATAGTTCTGGCTTGTTGTAGGTGTAACATTACTTGCTGTATTATATATCTGAACGCAATGAGAGAAGCACCAAAATACCAGTCGGGCGGCACACTATGCTAAGCACAGATTTGTAGCTTAGGTGTTTTAAGCTATGCCCATAATTACATTGAACACCCCCTTTGGAGAGACCCCGCCTTGGAAACAATACCATGTCACAGACACCTCAGGGCCGGGCACTGTGCATCATGCATGACTCATGACTTCCAAGGTTTCAGATTGACTATGTGCAGGGGCATCTTGAACGCCTCCCTTTGCTTTAGGAACTACAGCGAGGGGTGAATTCCTGATGAGTCTCTTCTGTCTGCAACTCTGCGTACAAAGGCTCAGCTCACAATTATTGTGAAAAGGTGGGTGAGAGAGTAAGTGAAGGGATGGCTGGATGGATCAGTGAAAGGGTGAATGGATGAATGAAAGGGTGAATGGATGGATGATGAGAGAGAATGGGTGGATGGATGAGTGAAATGATGGATGGATTGATTGATTGATAAGTGAAAGTGTGAATGGATGAACAGATGTGTGAAAGGGTGGCCGTAAGGATGGATGAGTGAGTAAAAGGGAGGGTACATGGGCAAAAGATTGGATAGATGAGTGAAGGAGTGAAAGGATGGATGAGAGAAAAGATGGATGGATGGATGGATGATTGAAAGGATGGATGAGTGATTGGGTCAATGGATGGATGCATGAGTGGATGAGTAGATGGATAGTTGGGTGGATGGAAGGAAGGATGGATGGCTAAGTGAAAGGGTTGATGGAGAGAGAAAGGGAGAATGGAGGGATGAAAGGGTGAATAGGTGGAAGGATGAGTGACTGGGTGGATGGATAAGAAAGTGAAAGGATGGCTGGATGGGTGAGAGGGCAAATGGCTAGATGGATGAGTGAAGAGATGGATTGGGTGAAAGGGTGGATGGAGAGAAAAAGTGAGGATGGATGTGTGGATGACTGAAAGGGTGAATGTGTCTAAGGGTGAGTGACTGGGTGGATGGATGAGTAAGTGAAAGGGTGGCTGGATGGGTGAAAGGGTAAATGGATGGATGAGTGAATGGATGGATGGGTGGAAGAGTGGATGAATGGGTGGATAATGTTTGGATGAGTAAAAAGGTGGATGGAGGGATGGATGAGTGAAATGATGGATGGAAGAATACATGATGGATAGGTTTGCAAATGGTTGAATATGTTTGGATCTGGATTAGCGACATCTTATGTTTGCCACTTTACATCTCACAATGACTATCCAAGCAGATCTTCCCGACCATTTCTCTAACCAAACATGCATGCTCAGAACCATGAATTGTAAACAAAATATCAGACTGGACAACCCAAGTGCTGTAACCATATATATAGATTATTATTATATGAAATATCACAAAAAGACCTGCACAGTTGATCAAAGCTGCGTGCATACTGAAAAACCGTGAAGTACACGATTGGTTCAACCTGATATAAACTTATTTTGACTAGTGCTTAAATGGTTGTCTATTAACTTACTTACATAATAATGCGCAACCTCCTCTGATGGGTCTGTAAAACGTACCTTTTGTCCAGAAGGTTTGTTCAGAATTTTAACCCTTTGTCCTAAATTTTTACACTCCCCATCCTGAATTTGCACCCATGCCAGTTGGTCACCCTAGTCCTGACACTCCCATACAGAACTACAGAGTGTTCACCCTGCCTTTTCTATTTGGTTACTCTTGTAACCAGATGCACCACACTGCCAAGCTCTAACTCAAGAGGGGCCATCTAATCCCCTTGGCATCCCACTCTCCACAGGGCTGACCAAAGTAGGCTGAGTAAAGCAGTACTCAAAGCTACATCGAGTGTGCCTCAATTGTCATCCCACCGAATCCAGAAAATACTGAACTAGACTCAGTGCAGTAGGTCTTGCTCAAAGGTTTACTTGACTTGCCACATCCAGCACCCAGAAATGCAATGTGTTGCTAGCCGATCCCTTCCTCTGAAGCAAGAAGGAACCGGTAGGAACCATTTTGTTTACCATTTCTTTGCACAATTTACTGATTCATTTGTGTGCCAGTTAATAATGTAACTTTATTTTAAAGGCCTCATCCAAAATGCAGACAAGGGGCATATTTCTCTATATGCCAAAAATATTTATTAGTAAGTTTTGGTTAGTTTTTGTTTGTAGGGTGTAGGTCTGACTGCACTCTATTTTAGGTCCTAGGCCAGAATGTGGCAACATGTTTGTGTGTTGATTTCAGGACATGTCTAAGACTTTGTGTAATTTGATTTCTCAAAAGAGAGCTGTTTAGCCTCATTCTATGCTAGTTCGAGGCCTAAGCACAATTTGCAAACTTGGCACTTCTTTCTCTGTGCAGAAGAATTAACTTTTCTAGCTTGTTCAGGTTAGAATTCCTTTTTGTAGATTTTATATCATTTTCATGGTTAATTGAGTAATCCTCAGTCTCCTCATGGCCCAGACTTGAAGGCAGCAACAGATGTGAATAAAACTGTGTTTTTTGTATATAGACATCACTTGCTAGCTGTGAAATCAATGTATGACTAGATTGTACAGATACATTTTTTCAGCATTCTTTACACCCCAGACTGCCTCTTCCTCATTTGTGAATTCTTACTTTTGTTATTACATGTTCTGTTCCCAGAGATTCCAGTCTTACCCTTTCTCCTTGACTTTGTACTAGATTTCTGATTTATGTGATGATTAGCTGGTTGGGAAAGAGTATCTAACGACCTTGTGCAGGGCGTTAAGACTGCATGTAAGTATTCAGTTATCAGACCTGCAGTGCTCCTAGTCTTTACCAATGTTACTTGCTCTGTAAGCTTTAAAAGGCTTAATTTACTAAATATTTCTCTGTGAATTAGACCTCAAAGAGTAACCAAATAGTGTTTCATGAAAGGGCACGCCCCTTGAATGCGGGCCACGCCCCTTAACTGTAGACCACGCCCATTAAATGTATGCCACGTCCCTTGAATGTGGGCCACTTTTTACATCAGTGCCCGGGCCAAATTGTGATCCCAATCCGACCCTGTCAGGCAGCCCCTCGCCACCTGCTCCCCTGATGAGCCATAAACCCCAGTGGTGTTAACCGCGAGGGGTGTTGTCAATTTCGGGGTAGGGATAGCCCCTCCCACCGGCGGACCTCCAGTCCACCCCTTATTCACGCCCCTCCCCACTACCGGGGGCGGAGAGTTGCAGGCAACCCCCGGTTGCTCAGGTCCACAACCACTTGTGGAGTGGTGTGGCTCACTGGTTAGAGGCGGCAGACCCGAAAGCAGAAGTCAGCCCGGGACCAGGGTTCGATTCCTGACGCGGCAGGGTTGTGGACCAGGGTCAACGGACTCGATAATTCTCACCTCAGTGCCTACTCTAACCAGGGGTCCCACTCGGTAACTCTAGGCATTAGCTTGCCTAATCTCCACAATGGCCCCCTCAACGCCAGGGATGCCTGGCTTCACCTTGGGGATTCCCAGCAGGGACCATCCCACAGGGAAAGCCAGGACGGGTTCCCCAGCGGTATACAGCGCCAGGACGCCGGCTGGCAACAGTGCGCTTTACAAGTATACACATTACATTACATTACACAACCGCCCATAGGTCTAACGGGGCACTGTCGCTCCTCAGGATCCCGCGCGAGGACCTCCCTGGGCGATAATTGGCTTTCGCACCCTTACTGTGCTCCTGTAGAGGGTACCTTTCTGTACATTCCAGCGTTTGGATCGCCCTGTAACTCCACCATGGCTCTGGGTGTGGCACCCGCCACCCCAGAGCCCCCCACCTTATACTGTCTTTTCACTTACAACCTGCAGCTACCAACGCATCTGCTAAATCTAGCAGGAATAAGTCCATCCCTACTTTGAATAGGTGTATCCCATCGTCTTCAAAACACCTTGTGCATTTCTCATGTAGCAACCCATGCCTGACAAAACCAAATCCTCTGTGCTCAGTGAATTTGCGAATCGCGCTGTTCACCCGCCTGTGCGAGGTCTCCATGGCCTCCCCGACCGCGCGCCCTGCCAAAATAGCCTTGGCGTAATTTCAGACCACCCTATCTCACGGGCCCCCAGCATGTTGCTCAATTCGCACAAAGTGTCCCTCATCATGTGCAGCAGGTCCCTGCGCACTAGGTGAACCAAATCATCGCCTCCTAGGTGTATTACCAATAAATCGGGTGGTGAGTCCCCCCCCGCCCAGTCTCTGAAGAAATTTCCGCTTCAAGATATTCCAGTGCATGTCGGGAGTTCCCAGCCACATTATCCTTGTTGCTGTGAACCTGTGCTTCCATTTTTTGCTATCAGCCCACTTAGATAGCCTCTGGATTCCCGAATGTCCCGTCACCCAGACCGTTTTACCTGGTAAATAAAGATGCAGATGTTTGACACATTGTTTATTATGTACACACAACTAAATTCTTCGACCACTTCAAACATAATTACACGACTCTTAAGTCGCACAACAACAGCACATCAAAATTCCAGGTCAGTGTTTAAACCTGACTCTTAAGAACGTGTATATTTCTTGTAGCAATTTGACTCCCAATGCCTCACTTTTTTTATTTGTTCCACTGGCAAACCTGCTTGGAAGACCGTGGTTGCTGCCCCTATTCTAAAGGACTGGCTACAAAAACGCTTGCCCTGGACCTTATTGCCTGAGAGTTCTAAACACACCTCCATTATGCACTGTACTTGATATTTGGTCAAAGGGGTTCCATCAGCGTGCGTCAGGAGGTACCACTCGCTAGGGGGGCGCAGTGCCAGGTATCTCGCGACTAGGCGCACCGGACAATACTTGGCAACTTCCAATCTGTTCAACAGTATCACTTTCCCTGCCCCTCCCTGGTCTGTTTTAGATCTCCTCTGCCTTAAAGTCAGGACCTCGTCTGTCAGGACAGCATCCTGTCTGCACAAGGCTACTCCTGATGCGTTCTGTTTAGATTTCGCCACCAGCTCCCCTATTCTAAATGCCCCAAAGAAAGCCAACGCAAAAGTTGCCGAAAACAAAACTGCTTCAAAAACTGAGTGAGTGGCCCTGTCAACCCAATCAAGCATCCCTTTAAGTGTAGCAAAGTCTATAGCTGACCTGGTTTCCGGTGTCCGCGGCTCGCTCCTGGACCAGCACTTCAGAGCCGACCTAATTAAGAAGGACTTGGTGGGATCTAACTGTCCCCTCAACCTAGCGTGGTGGCTGATTGCTGACAGATGTCCCACTACCCATGTTTGAGACTTCCCCTGATCTTTGGCCCACATGATGAAATCCTGAGTCTGGTTCTACAGGGGAGGCCTCGCTTGTTCCCAAGCACCGGTTACTGCACAGAACTTCTCCACACCCGCCCGGTACCGCTTGATCATCCGCGGTGCCAAGGCCAGCTCACCTAGCCCCATCAACCGCCTTTCAGATTTAGTAGGAACCACAGATGTGCTGGGAAAGGGGTCATCACTTCCCTCGCTCGCAGCCACGCCTCCCGAAACCTGTGCCACTGAAAGCGAGAAAGAGCGTCAGCCTCTATGTTCTGCACCCCTTGAATATGCCGCGCTCTACACTCAACATTGTTCACCAAGCACACCCTCACCAGTTCCCTGAGTAAGCACAAGACAAGCGGGCAGGGCGCTGAATGTGAATTGATGGCTTGCACCACCGCCAAATTGTCTGACGAAAACAAAACTGTTGGACTTGGCCCTTCCTGCTGGGTCATCCCTAAACTTTTTGCCTTTTTCCTCCTATATTTCCTCTGACCTGTTTATGTTGGTTTAATGACTCTGGGCACTTTACCTCTGCTGACCAGTGCTAAAGTACATATGCTCTCCCTGCTGTAAATTGTTACATTGATAGGTGTCCATGTTTGGCTTATTTGGTTTACTATCAGTCCCTAGTCAAGTGCACCAAGAGTGCCAGGGCTTGTAAATACAAATGCCGCTAGGGGGCTTGCAGCACTGGTTGTGCCACCCACAGAAGCGGCCTAGTAAAATGTGTTTCTAAGGTCTGCCATTGCAAGACCTGCGTGCAGTCTGGTACTGTCATGCTGACTGCGCAAGTACACCTACTTGCCAGTCCCTAAACCTCCCTTAACTTCATATTAGTCACCCCTATGGTAGGACCTAGCGCAGGGTGCATTGTAAGCATAAGGTAGGACAAGCCCTGATGTTTGTGGCATGTCCTAATAGTGAATTACAGGCAATTTCGTTTTTCACCATTTTAAGGCTACCTGTTCTCATAGGCCAGAATGGGCTGCTGGAATTATTACACTCTATAATCCCAGCAGGCTCAGGGAACATGGTAGAAAGTCAATTTTAGTATGCCTGAACTCAGAATAATAAAATACTTCTTTTAGTAAAGTTTATTTTAATATCCTGTGTTTGCAAATGCTACTTTTCGAAAGTTAGCATTTGCTTGCCTAACCATTTCAGCCCGCCTCTGCCAGGATGTGTATCTGCTGTCTGGGTTCTGTGAGTGACAGGGCTAGGGATGACAGGTGGTGAATAGGGGGATTACACCAGGATGGATGGAGGGAGTGCCCCTTGACTCTGAATAGGGCTGTGCTCGGCCACCACAATGCTGTCTCCGCCCCCTGGGGAGCGACTGATGACTCTGCCCGACACCTGGACCAGGAAGAGGGAAGACTTGTCAACAAGGTGCTCCTGACTGTACTTGGCCTCACAATGCTGGCTCCACCTCCTGCAGAGCGTCTGCCGCCCTGCCCCACACACTGAAAGCAGAAACCTGTTTTGGCAAAACAAAGTGCTTCAGAGCTGAAGTGAACTATGCAAAGGCCCCCCTGGCCTGAAAGAACAAAAGAAACTTGGTATAAAAGTAGGAGCCCTGCTCCTAACAAATCAGATCCTGTTGACGCCAAGAAGAAACTCTGTCTGAAGAGAAGGACCTGGGAAAGCAACATGGAGGAGTACTGTCTCTAGCCTGAGAGACTGGCCTGTGGTGGGTGCCTTGCTGCAAGAAGGAGAGAGGACGAAAAGACTGAAGAACTTTTAATTCAACTTGCGCATTTGAGAATCTCCAAGGGCTTGCTTGTGAACTTGCCCCCTGAACTGCGCCCCAGGAACATTGGGCGCTTACTCCCTGAAGAAAGAAGCTGCTGCTGGTGTGACCAGCCCTTTCAGCGCTGACCCCAGAGACCTGAGTGCAACAGGGAAGTTGTCCCACACTCTGAGAGCCCGTGCAGTTCATCCCGCCGAGCAACGCGACTCCTGGACACCTGCAAGCGCAACTCACACTGCAAAGACCTGGCCCGTCTGGCCCAAGCACCGTGAGCTGCTGGGACGAATCAGGAGAGCACCACAAGAACGGATGAGCTGGTCCAAGTAACGTGAACCTGAGCCCCCGAGCCGTGGAACACACCACAACGACTGCCTGCATCGAAGCTCGACCCCCCTCTGTGAGAAACGCAGCTGGATTTGCTTGAAGCCGCCGCTCCTCACCAGGACCCCAGGACTCTGCACTTGTGAGCCTGTGTCCCCCGAAGCACCATCAACCGAAGGAGAAGTGACCCCGCGGCCTCCGTGCCACCCCGTCCGCCAGGACGACATCAGCAGAGAGCCGTCCGCCCCGAAGCTTGAAGGAAACTATGGTATTGTCTGCGAAGCAAACTGCATTGACCAAGCGTTTCAGGCCGCGCTGTGCGCTCCAAAGGGTACGCCTCTTATCCTGAGTACGCCTCTCCAATAATGACTGTCCGCTTTTATTTAAACCCGAACTGTGCGCAGCGTACGCTTGCATTGAGGAGAACTGTACGCCTATAGGGAAGTGAACTGTACAACGCGTACCACTCACCCCATATTGTGTGTACAGTGCGCAATGTTAAATTCCCACTGCTTGTGAAGCTGTGCGCAGCGTACGCTGAAGTCAAGAGAACTGTACGCTGCGGATGCGCTCGCCCTTCAATAGACTGTGCGTCTATCTCAAAAGAACTGTACGCGGCAGGTACGAAGCGAACTGTACGCTGCTGGTAGTACTGATCTGCCCGTCCATCTGCCTGAAGGTACGAGTCGCACAGGCTTAGTACGACTCGTACCCCTTGTCTGGACCAGCCGCGGTGTACGCGTCTCACGTGAGATTTGTGAGAGTAGGGCCTTCGGTGTACGCGTCTCACGCGAGATGCGTGAGATTCGGTAGGGCCTTTCCTCGTAATCGTACAGAGCGCACAGGAGCGTTCCAGAGGGCCCAGACTTTGAAAACACAGTACCTGGCCCCTAAAAATAGTGCCTAAACATCAGAGAAGGGGTTGTTGGAAGTATTCAACCTGTTGAAAGACTGAACATTGTGGCATCATCTTTTTAAGTAACTTGAACCATTCTGAAGTACTAGGAAGACATTTTGGGAGTGATTGAAATTATTCTAAGTACTGTCCATTGAATATTAAGAACTGTGGCATCTTAAGAGTAACTGGAACCGTTTTTGAAACCTAACTGTACTTACAAGCTTGCTTGAGAATTTATATATAAAGCATATATTTTTACACAAATGCAGCCTTGCGTCTCTGTGTGGTGGGTTGGTGATTACTGTGTGGTATATTGCAAATGCTTAGCTACCTGTACTCTAGAGACTAGCCTCGACTGCTTGTGCCACACTACCTAAAGGGTGAGCAGGGGTTATTTTCTGGGAGTAAACCTTTGCCCTGACTTAGAGGAGAGGGTCCCTGCTTGTTGCAAGTACATACCTGCGCCAAACAGAGACCCCCAATTCTAAGAAAGACCCCTTTTCTGAATCATTTTTGTCCACCATAAGCGTGGAAGGGTATACTCAGATGTGAGTCCCTTGCTCATTGCACAATCAGGATTCAAGCAAGCCGGGCCGAAGACGGCTGAAATGCCAGAAACCGGTCCCCGGAAGCTTGTTTCCTTCCCAGTATAAGAATTGGCTTGGTAGTTTGGTCTGCCCTGTTCCCATGATGCACTGGGCCAGGGTCAGACTAATTTGCATATAGCCAAGTTCTGAGCTGGGATGGTGCAGTGAGCTAAAAAACGGTGATGGATCAAGCCCTGATCTTTAGACTGGGTAAGAGTGGTCTGCTTAATTCAGACACTCTGTTCATCACCGCCCCCTTTTCTGAATCATTTTTGTCCACCATAAGCGTGGAAGGGTATACTCAGATGTGAGTCCCTTGCTCATTGCACCATCAGGATTCAAGCAAGCCGGGCCGAAGACGGCTGAAATGCCAGAAACCGGTCCCCGGAAGCTTGTTTCCTTCCCAGTATAAGAATTGGCTTTGTAGTTTGGTCTGCCCTGTTCCCATGATGCACTGGGCCAGGGTCAGACTAATTTGCATATAGCCAAGTTCTGAGCTGGGATGGTGCAGTAAGCTAAAACACGGTGATGGATCAAGCCCTGATCTTTAGACTGGGTAAGAGTGGTCTGCTTAATTCAGACACTCTGTTCATCACCACCCCCTTTTCTGAATCATTTTTGTCCACCATAAGCATGGAAGGGTATGCTCAGATGTGAGTCCCTTGCTCATTGCACCATCAGGATTCAAGCAAGCCGGGCCGAAGACGGCTGAAATGCCAGAAACCGGTCCCCGGAAGCCTGTTTCCTTCCCAGTATAAGAATTGGCTTGGTAGTTTGGTCTGCCCTGTTCCCATGATGCACTGGGCCAGGGTCAGACTAATTTGCATATAGCCAAGTTCTGAGCTGGGATGGTGCAGTGAGCTAAAAAACGGTGATGGATCAAGCCCTGATCTTTAGACTGGGTAAGAGTGGTCTGCTTAATTCAGACACTCTGTTCATCACCACCCCCTTTTCTGAATCATTTTTGTCCACCATAAGCATGGAAGGGTATACTCAGATGTGAGTCCCTTGCTCATTGCACCATCAGGATTCAAGCAAGCCGGGCCGAAGACGGCTGAAATGCCAGAAACCGGTCCCCGGAAGCTTGTTTCCTTCCCAGTATAAGAATTGGCTTGGTAGTTTGGTTTGCCCTGTTCCCATGATGCACTGGGCCAGGGTCAGACTAATTTGCATATAGCCAAGTTCTGAGCTGGGATGGTGCAGTGAGCTAAAAACGGTGATGGATCAAGCCCTGATCTTTAGACTGGGTAAGAGTGGTCTGCTTAATTCAGACACTCTGTTCATCACCACCCCCTTTTCTGAACCATTGTGGAGCCAGCGCCGCGGGCCAGAGGTGAAAAGCCACAACTATCGGGAAGAGTTCTAGGACAGTAATGGACGCGGTTACCTTCTTCTTACGCCACACATTCGGCCAACCCTGCGCGCACCACTCAGTGTCCAAGATTAAACCGAAGCCCTATTTTCCTGATGCATCCGTGAACAGGGCGAGTTCCAGAGACCCCGCCCAAGGTGCCCTCCAAACCACAGAACCACTGAAGTCTTCCAAGAAGCTTGCCCACATTTTCAAGACCTCTTCATCCCTCTACTGAGTCTGATTAAGTGGTAGCTTCTGTTGACCTTCGCTGGCGCCCTGGCCATTCTGCGAGCAAAGATCCTTCCTGGCGGTATGATTCTGGTGGCGAAGTTAAGTTTGTCCAGCAATCCTTGTAAGAAGCCTAGCATCACCTTTTCCTGCCCCAAAGCAGCCTGGATGTGCTGCGCAAGGTCCCGGACCTTGTCCGCTGGTAACCTGGATTCGCCTGCCACTGTGTCAATTTCAATTCCTAAAAAGGTCAATACTTGTGCTGGACCCACAGTCTTGCCAGGAGGCAGGGGGATCCCTAGGTGCGTAGTCAGTGACTTAAAATCCCGTAGTGCCTCGCTATACTTCTGTGACCCATCACTCCAGATGAAAAGGAAATCGTCCAAGTAGTGCGACACCCTTCTGACCCCATAGCTTGACTGAAGAGCCCACTGAAGGAAGCTTCTGAAAGCCCCGAAGTACGCGCATGACACCGCACAACCCATGGGCATGCATCGATCGTAAAAGTACTGGCCACCTAGCTTGAAACCTAGCAGGTGTTGGCTGCTGGGATGCACTGGTAGTAACCGGAAAGCCGACTCAATGTCCGCCTTGGCCAACCATGCCCCCCTTCCAGCCCTCCTGACTAAATCCAAAGCCACGTCCAGAGTACAATACGTGATGGAGCAAGTGCCTTCCTCTAAACCATGGTTGACAGAGGCCCCCTCGCGGTGGGAGAAGTTGTGAATTAAGTGGAAAGCCCCAGGCTCTTTCTTTGGTAGCACTCCCAGAGGGGACACCACAAAATTGTCCAATGGCGGCCTAGAAAACGGGCCCGCCACCCTCCCCAGTAACCTCTCCTTCTCCACTTTGGCCCTGACCACAACCGGTTGATCTTTAGCTGACCTGAGATTGTCCGTCTCCCTGGGCCCCTCGGTTCCCATGTAAGGTATTCTGAAACACTCGCTAAACCCTTCCAGCAGCAACTGACTGTCCACATGAGCGGGTATTTTCTCAAGAGGGGCAACAAGTTTGACATGACCACTGGTGAAGGTCTCTTCACTGCACCCGCACTAAAGGGGGCCAATGACAGGGGGTGCCGGGGGTTGTGTGGAGACCCCTGCTTATCACGAACAGGGAAGGGTGGAGGTGGGAGGGGGGGACCCCAGACGCCCTTACTGATTTCCTGACTCCTATTTATTTTTGGGGATGCCCCCTTGCTGAGAAGGACAGGAAGCTGCTGGGTGGGGCCACCGCATTTGTTCCACGTGTGAGCAAATTTGCATGTCTTGCCACAGGAGCAAGCCCCAGCATTGAACAAGCGACAGGTCCCCGGGGACGACCTCCTGAACTCCCCTCTATTACTCCCTCTCCCCCTGTAGCCCCCCGAAAGGGCTGTCTGTCCCCCCGCGTTTCATAGCGAAAGGCACCACTGCCTGAATCCTTGTTCCCCTGACTCTTGTTCTTTGTCCCTGCACCATGCAGCAAGTGAGAACCCATGTGATCCATCCTCAACTGCACCTCCTTCTGGTCCCACCTCATTTCTGGACATTCTCTTCCTAAACTCATGGTCATAGCTCACCCAGCCCTGACCGCCCCATTTCATGGCCTCTTTGCGATTGAGAGTACTGTATTGGACAAGAGCCTGCACCTGCTCGGGATGCATCTCTAAGATGACTGCTGAGAGAATGGCAAAAGCATCAAGCCAGTTATCAATGGATTTTTCCGGCCACTGCTGATACTTAGTTTTCTTGTCTTCCTCTTTCGCCCCGCCTTCCTGACATCCACCCCATCCTGTCCCAATAAGAGTAGTGAACAGATGTCTATCAGCTCTCGCCTCCAGATAATCTCCTTGGCAGCTGGAGGTACCTGCCAGGCCAAGTTACAGTGACCAGATAACAGGTGTGAAGCGGCGACCAACTGCACCGGCGCGGGAGGGCTGACTGCGCGGCAGGGGAATCTACACTGGGTGTGCCGCTCGCAGCCAGAGAAAGGTACACGGCACCACTGCAGGGTGCGGGTAAAGCGGAGGTACTGGTGGACGTAACGGAGCTGGCTAAATCTGCGGAGTCCAAAGCTTCATGACTGCTGATGACTATGGGAGGCAAGTCGGGCGCCAAAGGGGGGGACGTTACAGCTCCCACAGTGGGCCAACTAAGCACAGGTGTGGCCGAGACCACCAAAGGAGCTAGTGGAGTGTTAAAGACGCGTCTGATTCTGACTTTATCCCCTAGATTGAGGGACGCAAACCCGACGACACGCCATGGAGATCCAGGGCTCCCCACCTCTCTTTATGCAGACGTCACAGGTGGACGACTCGATGCCGGATGCTACACAGGAGGCTTAGTGGGCAGCGTTTATTCATATGGCCAAAGGAAAGGGCCTGGCTTGGGCATCGAATCATAGGACTCTGGCATCCTATGTGAGGCCCCCTCCAGGACCTTGACCTCAATCAGGAAGCCGGTCCTTCCAGGGTATCGAAGCGGGCTCGTAAGCCTACGTCCAAGGAATTGCCGCCAGACCATCTGCCAGCCAGGATTAGGGCAGTGCAAGCACGGAAGGAGGCATCTCCCCTGCCGGTCGCCCCCGCCTTTGGCACCTGTGGCTCCCCAAGACAATCTCCTGACCGCGGCAGGGTACGCCTTTCGTGAGGATCTGGGTAAGCTTTCGGACACTCTGAAAGACTTCATGGCAGAGCTTGGGGGGGGACGGGCTACCCCTTCTCCGGTCCTGCCGGACAGTATCCCAGCTGGGGGAGAGGGAGGAGCTAGGGCAGCGGCATCAGTGCAGGTCAACCAGGCGGCGGTGCCGCAGGCCCCCCTGGGGGCTCCCCCCCCCCTAGCCTGAATGCCTGTTTTCTGAGTGCTCTCTCGTTGCTTTTATCCTCATTTTTCACTGCTTTTTCCCATCCTTTCTCCTTGCTTTTCCCCTTTTTTCACTGCTTTCTTCTCCCCTTCTCCTTGCTTTATCCCTTGTTTTTCCCTTCTTTAGCCTTCCCTTTTCCTTGGTTTCTGAGGGCTCGCTTGATTTGCTTTTTCCTCATTTTTCACTGCTTTCACTTACCTTTTCCACCATTACTTTCTCCTTACTTTTTATGGTCATATCTCTTTTTGCAGGGTTATCCCAGAACTTTTTGCCTTCCTCCTGGTCTTTTTTTCTGACCCAGTGTTGGTGGTTTTAGGACTCTGGGCACTTTATCAGTGCTATCCACTGATAAAGTGCATGTGCTCTGTATAGTGAATGTGGTATGATTGGTTTACACCTGTTTGATGTATTTAATTTACCTTTCAGTCCCTTGTAAAGTGGTATCTCATATACCCAGGGGCAGTAAATTAAATGCTACTTATGGGCTTGCAGCGCTGCTTGCGCCACCCACCAAAGTAGCCTTTCAAGCCTGTCTCAGGCCTCTGCCATTGCATGACCTGCACGAGCAGTTTACTGCAGCTGTGACGTGTGTCATTACATATCAGTCACCCCTAAGGTAGTCCCTAGCTTGCCCTATAGGCAGGGTGCGCTGTAGGTAACAGGTAGCACATGTTCCTTAACTGTGTGGGATATCCTGGTAGTGACAAACAGCCTATTTTGTTTTTCACTACTGTGAGGCTGCCCTCTAATGGGAATGCATTGGGGATTCCCTGATATGTGTTTCAGTGGTAATTCCTGACACGAGAGGAGTAGCGTGATCAAGTTTGGTATGTTTGTAATAGTGGTGATAAATGCTGCATAATGGTGTTCACAGATTTATTATCACGATTTTAGAAATGCCTCTTTTATAAGTGGGCATTTCTCTGTACTATGTGTCTTTGTGCCTGCCTTTTGTGTATTTGTTGTCTGGCTCTGGATGACAGGGGCTGGGGAGGTGCAGTGGCTACAGAGGGGCTGGGTGAGTCAGCGCTAGGCTGAATAGCCCGATCTGCATTTGGAGTAGTGAGAGGAGTAGCACCTAACCCTGAATAGAACTGTGCCTGCCTTCTACAATGCTAGCTCCGCCCAACTGTGTTGTGTCTAGGGTCAGAGACTACACTGACAATGGGGACTATTGTGCACTTGTTAAGTGCCCCGCAGAACTGGTTCGGACTAGGTCCAGTGCCCTGTGACAGGGCACAACAAAGACTTTATGTCATATAAATATTGAGACTGTGACCCCATGGAAGTAGAACCTCGTGCTTACTTGGAGCTGAAGGAGACTGCATGGGAGCAGGGGATCAACGGGCTGCCAGGGGACCACCATCTGGACTTTGCAGGTGTGCTGGCCTAAGCCTGCACCCTTATGTGGGGCCCCCAGTCATCCCTAGGGCTGTGTGGCTGGCTCTGGGTAAAGTTGGCCCAGTGTGTGGTAAGCTCTTAAGACTGCTCTTGCCAGTCTGTTGCAGCATGTGGCAAGCGCTCTGCGGTCTACCTCCTCCGTAATCACTGTGTGGCTGGGACACGAGGCAGTGTGTGTTCCAGCGCTGTCGTGCTGGAGGATTCTGCCTGAGACGATAGATCAATAGACAGGAGAGTGCCTGTTGAGCACTCTGTTTTTCAAGGGCCAGGAAGACTCGGGGGCCCGACTGAGACTTCGCTCTGTATCCTTGGCCTGTGAGGAGTCCCGGAAGGCAGGCAGAGGATGCCTGACTGTAGGCGGGTCTCCCTTGAAGAGGAGAGACCCACGTGTTCCCTGACTAGAGTGGTGGTTTCTTCCTGGCTTAGGCGCATGCCCTAGCCAACCAGAAATCCCATTTCTAACAATGTTCCATCATTTTCACTCCTTTCCTTGTTTTATTCCATCTTTGCCGCTCCTGCCTGCTGGCTGTTTTCCCAACTTCCGCTTAGCCTCGCCCACTGCCTCCCCCTCGCAGCAGCTACTTAATTGAGGGCTCAGGGCAGTCATGCCTCTGGCATGCTAAGACAAGCCCATCTGTTCCCATCCACACATATACTGGACACAGCACCAGGTACCCTGGTTCTCCCACCCTGCATACCTACACTGCTGCAGACCTCTGAGCACTAGACCCAGTGTGCGTTGACAACAACAACTGCTGCCACACAGCTCCACGCATCACCAGAGGACCATTCTTCTGTCAGCACTCCCGCCTCACCTGCAACACCAAAGCAACCAACAATGCCAGAGACACCACAAACACAACTGAACCCTCCGCGCTAACTGAGACCACAATGGCACAATTCCAGTGCATTCTTCTCAACTCACAATAATTAGACAAGCACACCATGGTGATCTGGAAAATGATCTCATCCCTCACCCTTGAAGTCTTCTTCCTCACAGAGACCTGACTGAACCCCAACTCCATACCAGATATCACCATTGCCATAATCTACGGCTACAAGATAACACACTGGGACTGAATCAACAAACATGGAGGTGGTATTGCCATTATCTCCAAGGGCACCATCCACTGAACAACATCCTCAGATGACCCAACTCCGATAATCAGCATCTCAATTCCCAATTTCAAACAGATGCAAAAAGCACCATCAGAGGCACCCTTGCATACAGACAACCGGGACCACAACCCAGCCACTGCAACATCATCCTTGGTCTGATTCCCATGGTTGCCATAGACCCTGAGCATCATGTCTTTCTAGGAGATCTCAACTTCCAACTCAACTCAACGACCCCGACCACACCAACACAACCATCCTCCCAGAAATCATGAGCACTATCGGCCTCCAACAATTTGGCACCAATGCCACCCACATTGTAGGACATACGCTCTACCCCACTTTTACGTCCAGCAGCAAAGTCAAGTACAACCAAGCCTCACAGCTAATCTGGAACAACCACTACAGCATCCATTTCACCATCTCAGGATCTACCACCAACGGCACCATGCCCACCAGCTCCACACGCACAACTGGAAAAAGATATCAAAAGACCAGTGGAACAAAGCTCTCAGCTCCCTCCTCACAGACACATCATCCCAACCAGAACAGACTGCAAAGAACTTCTTACAGTGGATCACGGAATGCAGCAACACAATCCCCCCGCCAGGCCAGCCAAAACCAAAGTACCAGCCAGAAGATTCAGATGGTTTAGCGCGGAGCTTAAATCCTCCAAGTGCAACAGCCTGCAACTAAAAAGGAAGTGGCATACCAGCAAAACTACAGACCATATCACGTTCAAAAACAGCATTCAACCAGTGGCATTACCTCCCAAGCAAAACAACTGAGAATGCTTTAACAGACTTCATTAAAGCCAGCACAAACCATAGCAACAAGCTCTACAACATCATGAAGTAGTTCTCCAACCGTGCAGCCCCTGGGCATGACAGCACATCTCCTAACAACTGTGTGACCATCTTGTATGCTTCAGTCTACTCACACCCACAATAAAAAACTTGAACACCTGCTCACCCGCTGGGATCCTCTCGCAACTCATGCCACAATCTCCATCATGAACTCTATTCACTCAGGAGCACCCTCCGACCCATGTCCCCGCCACATCTTCAACCTCCTGAATGCCTCCATCACCACGGCCTCCTTCCCTGAGGACTGGAAACATGCTGAAGTGAGGCCCCTCCTGTCGAAACCATGCACTGACCTATCAAATCAAAAGAACTACCAACCCATCTTTCTGCTCCCCTTTGGGGCAAAGGGCCTCAAAAAAGCAATAAACCAGCAACTTACTGAACACCTAGAACACTACAACCTCCTGGACCCCTCTCAATCCAGATCTGAGCCAACCACAGCACCAAGACCGCCCTGATAGCAGCCACTGATGACATCAAAGCCTTCCTGGATTGTAGCAAAACAACACCCCTCATTCTTCTTAACCTGTCATCTGCCTTCAACACCCTCTCCCACCACATCTTGATCAACAGACTCCACCAAATCAGAATCCAGAGAGACGCCCTTAAATGGATTGCCTTATTCCTCACTGGAAGAGCCCAGTGAATGTATCTTCCATCATTCACCTCAGAACTCAAGAAGATCATCCCACAAGGATCGTCCTTCAGCTCCACTCTCTGCAACACATACATGACCCCTTGGCGAACACCGTCACATCGCAAGGACTCAGCATCACCTGCTATGCCAAAAACACACAGCTCATCCTATCGCTGTCAGAAGACCTCTCCACCAACAGAGCCAACTTCCACAGATGTATGATGTATGTCTCCGATTAGATGAAGGACAATTGTCTCAAGCTCAACATGGACAAAACGGAAGTTCCCATCTTTGGGAACAACACCTCGCCATGGAACAACACTTGGTGGCCTGATGAACTCGGCCCTTCCCCACCCTGACAGACCATGCCCACAACCTAGGACTTCTTGGACAGCAAGTTATCTATGCAGGAACTGCTAAACACACTCTCCTTCACCTGATTCCACACTCTACACATGCTCAGTACATTTTTTCCAGTGGCTCCCAATCAACACCAGAAGGACCATCACTCAGGCCCTCTCACCAGCAGGCTGGACTATGGGAACACTCTCTACACAGAAATTACAGCATACCTCCTGAAGAGACTACATGCAATACAAACTTGGCAAAACTTATCTTCAAGCTCCCCAGATGGACTCATATTACTCCGCACCTCAAGAATGTACAATGGCTCCTGATTCAGAAGAGATGCCAGTTCAAGATGCTGATCCACACATACAAAGCCCTACACAACAAAGGATCAGCATACATCAACAAAGGAATGACCTTCCACTAACAAACTACACACCTGCAATCTGCCTCCCTCTTCCTCGCACACACTTTCCAAATCTGCAGAGCCAAACACCTGAGGATGCTCCTTCTCTCACCTGGTGGCCAAAGCAAAAGAATGATGGATTAAACCCAGATCCTTGTGAATGGGGATGAATGTTTGCATTATCCAACATTCTGTCCATCAACTGTTTCTTTTGCATTTTTCGCCCTAAGTGGGAAGGGTATGCCCAGACGTGGGTCTCGTGCTCACTACACCAGTGCATTCAAGCTAGCCTGATTGATGAAGGGTGATGCCCTGAAACCGGTCCCAGGATGCTTGTTTCTGGTCCAGGGAGGACCTGGTTTGGCAGTTCGGGCTGGACTGTTCCCACAAGGAAGAGGGTCAAGACTGATTTGCATATGGCTGGGTCCAAACTGGGGTAGGGTGGTAAGCAAAAGAATGATGGTTTAAACCCAGATTCTTGTGACTGGGGGTGAATGTTTGTATTGTCCAACATTCCGTCCACCAACTGTTTCTTTTGCATATTTCGCCCTAAGTGGGAAGGGTATGCCCAGGCGTGGGTCCCGTGCTCACTATGCCACTGGATTCAAGCTAGCCTGGCTGATGAAGGGGGATGCCCTGAAACCGGTCCCAGGATGCTTGTTTCTGGTCCAGGGAGGACCTGGCTTGGCAGTTTGGGATGGATTCTTCCCACAGGGAACAGAGCCAAGACTGATTTGCATATAGCTGGGTCCAAACTGGGGTGATGTGGTCAGTGTAGGAGAGTAGGGTCTGCTTCCTATGGTCACCACCACTTTTTGCTGTGATTTTCTGCTTTTTTTACTTTAGACTGGCTGTGGTCCTGCTAATGAGGCCCACAGCCTAGCTGTTCTCTCTCTAAATAGATACCATGTACTTTAGGTACATACCAGATTGGTTACTGGGTCACCCTTGTGAGTCCCTGTATAGTGTACCATAGGTACCCATGGCATAGGTGCACCCAAGGCCTACAAGGGGATGCATCATTGTTGGACAGGCCCCGGAAGGGGGCTCGCTCCCTCCCCGCATGACAGAGCCAGGACACCGACTCTCCAGAAACCACCCCCAGAAGTAACCCGTAACCCGTCCCACACGGGACGCCTGCCCCTGAACATCTCCGTAACACCGGCCTGGGCCTCCACCAGCACCATCGCCCAGGCCCAGCCGCCATCTTGGACACTGCACCACGAGGCCGCGTGGCCTCAGCTCGACCCTAACCCTGGGCCTGGCCAGGCCCCGACAGCCCGGCACCACCATCCACCCGGGAGGTGAACGGACCACTTGGCAGGTCAATGGGAGAAAGGAGTTTCGATGGTTCTCCCCCTCCAGGTGCCGATCGCCCCCGACCTCCCCGGGCGCTGGCTCCACCCCCCTGCTGGGTGTCTGGACTCCCTCATCCCGGACCTCCCGACCTCCAAGTGCGAGGGTCCGGACATCAAAGGGCGCCAGCCCTATAACTGGTACAGAAAAGGGGGTGGTGATGAACAGAGTGTCTGAATTAAGCAGACCACTCTTACCCAGTCCAAAGATCAGGGCTAGATCCATCACCGTTATTTATCTCACTGCCCCATCCCAGCTCAGAACCTGGCTATATGCAAATTAGTCTGTCCCTGGCCCAGTGCATCATGGGAACAGGGCAGACCAAACTACCAAGCCAATTCTTCACCAGAAAGGAGACAAGCTACCGGGGACCGGTTTCTGGCATTTCAGCCTCTTCGGCCCGGCTTGCTTGAATCCTGATGGAGCAGTGAGAAAGGGACTCATGTCTGAGTATACCCTGCCACACTTATAGTGGCCAAAATCGATACAGAAAAGGGGGTGGTGATGAACAGAGTGTCTGAATTAAGCAGACCACTCTTACCCAGTCCAAAGATCAGGGCTAGATCCATCACTGTTATTTATCTCACTGCCCCATCCCAGCTCAGAACCTGGCTATATGCAAATTAGTCTGTCCCTGGCCCAGTGCATCATGGGAACAGGGCAGACCAAACTACCAAGCCAATTCTTCACCAGAAAGGAGACAAGCTACCGGGGACCGGTTTCTGGCATTTCAGCCTCTTCGGCCCGGCTTGCTTGAATCCTGATGGAGCAGTGAGAAAGGGACTCATGTCTGAGTATACCCTGCCACACTTATAGTGGCCAAAATCGATACAGAAAAGGGGGTGGTGATGAACAGAGTGTCTGAATTAAGCAGACCACTCTTACCCAGTCCAAAGATCAGGGCTAGATCCATCACCGTTATTTATCTCACTGCCCCATCCCAGCTCAGAACCTGGCTATATGCAAATTAGTCTGTCCCTGGCCCAGTGCATCATGGGAACAGGGCAGACCAAACTACCAAGCCAATTCTTCACCAGAAAGGAGACAAGCTACCGGGGACCGGTTTCTGGCATTTCAGCCTCTTCGGCCCGGCTTGCTTGAATCCCGATGGAGCAGTGAGAAAGGGACTCATGTCTGAGTATACCCTGCCACACTTATAGTGGCCAAAATCGATACAGAAAAGGGGGTGGTGATGAACAGAGTGTCTGAATTAAGCAGACCACTCTTACCCAGTCCAAAGATCAGGGCTAGATCCATCACCGTTATTTATCTCACTGCCCCATCCCAGCTCAGAACCTGGCTATATGCAAATTAGTCTGTCCCTTGCTCATTGCACCATCAGGATTCAAGCAAACCGGGCCGAAGACGGCTGTAATGCCAGAAACCGGTCCCCGGGAGCTTGTTTCCTTCCCAGTGTAAGAATTGGCTTCTGTAGTTTGGTTTGTCCTGTTCCCATCATGCACTGGGACAGGAACAGACTAATTTGCATACAGCCAGGTTCTGAAACTGGGATGGTGCAGTGAGCTAAAAAACGGTGTTGGATCTAGCCCTGATCTTTTGACTGGGTGAGAGCTTTCTGCTTAATTCAGAGACTCTGTCCCTCACCACCCCTTTTTGTAAATATTTTTGTCCACCCTAAGCGTGGAAGGGTATTCTCAGATGTGAGACCCTTGCTCATTGCACCATCAGGATTCAAGCAAACCGGGCCGAAGACGGCTGTAATGCCAGAAACCGGTCCCCGGGAGCTTGTTTCCTTCCCAGTGTAAGAATTGGCTTCTGTAGTTTGGTTTGTCCTGTTCCCATCATGCACTGGGACAGGAACAGACTAATTTGCATACAGCCAGGTTCTGAAACTGGGATGGTGCAGTGAGCTAAAAAACGGTGTTGGATCTAGCCCTGATCTTTTGACTGGGTGAGAGCTTTCTGCTTAATTCAGAGACTCTGTCCCTCACCACCCCTTTTTGTAAATATAGCCCTATAACTGGGGCAGCTCCAGAGCAGGAAGGCAGTTGTATCCTGGAGTCGAGAGACACCGTGATGCACTCATCCTTGACGTACTGCTCGCGCTGCCGCAGCCCTGCCTTGTGAACTGTCGTCCTGCCTGCTGGCGCTGCCGCAGCCCTCTGCAACCTTCATCCTCGTCGGGACCTGCTGGCGCTGCCGCGGCCCGTTGCACCCACCATCTTCGTCGGGACCTGCTGGCGCTGCCGCGGCCCGTTGCAACCACCATCTTCGTCGGGACCTGCTGGCGCTGCCGCAGCCCGTTGCCGCCTACGATCTCCTCGGGACCTGCTGCCGCGGCCCGTCCTCCTAGAACGCCAAGCTCGAGGATTGTGAGCTAACCATCTTTTCATCGCCATTACCAGATTGGTAACCAGACTGTCCCGCTACCCCCTTTTCCCATCCCAGAGACTAGAATCGAGGGGACCCCGGAGTCCTGACCTCCTTGTACCATTCTACCGTACTTCAAGATTGCTTATAAAGAACGTTAAACCTTATCTTTGTGTGGTGTCCATCTGTGGGGGGGGAAGTTACTTGTCTGTACGATCGCTGGAGACGGCTCTCCCCGGAGACCTCTCCCCTTGTCCTCGGCTGACCCTCCAGGTCCCGTCTAACATTGGTGGCCAGCGGCGCGATCCGAATCAACGCGTACCGTACAGAAAGTAACTCACCCCACGACTAAACCACAATGACAACCAAAGAGAGCGGATCCACAGAAAAATTCCAGATGGATAAATTGGAAGAGTACAGCCATCGAGAGTTAAAACAATTTTGCATCGAACTAGGCATTGCTACCACCGGTCTGAGCACGAAAGACGATTTCAAGCACGCCATCGAATCTTGGGCGGAAACCGGGGCCGTCAGACCCCCGGACCAAAACGTCGCAGCATCAGAGATCAACACCACTTCTCCCGAAGAACGGAGAGCGGGTCTCTCACAGGAAGAGATCCAAGAAAGAGAAAAAAACAGACTACACGAATTAGAGTTGGCACGACTCAAGTTGGACGGTGAGCTAAAACTAGCGGAACAAAAACTGAACTTAGAACACTTACGGCTCCGAGAAGAGCGGGAAGAAAAGCAAAGACAGAGAGAACTCGAAGAAAAGAGACTGGCATACGAACACGAGCGCAAGCTAGCTGAAATAGAACTACGAAAACAAAACAAAGAACTAGGGGTGCCCGAGCGACCGCGCACCCCGGGCGCTACGGAACAAAAAGTCCACATCCCCAAGGACGTCGTCCGAGAATACTATCGGAACGACGACATACAACAGTGGTTCAAGGCCTATGAGAACGCCATGACCTCCCACCGGATCGATCGAAGTGACTGGGGAGCCGGTCTGTGGGGTAGGTTCGTCAATGAAGGCCGCGATGCCCTGCTACAGCTCCCGGACCATCAGATGACGTCCTATGATCACATGAAGGCCGCCCTCCTCACTCGTTATGGACTCACGCCCGAGATGTACCGCCAGAGGTTCCGCGACTGCACCCGGATCCCGGGTACAACTTGGGTGGAATATGTGAACTATTTTAGCCGAGCCTTCGAAGGGTGGATCAAAGGTAGCCGAGTCACCACCTACGAGCAACTCTTCAACCTCATTGTTGGACAGGCCACATGAAGGGCCGCTCTCCCCCGACCCAACCAGGCCTGAGTCCAGTCCCGCAAGTACCACACACCACCATTGCACGTCCTCCGTCCCCTCAGGGACCCCCGCCCTCGAGCATGTCAACCTCGTGGGTCCGATCCACTGCCGGCCCACGCGCCCAGCCTGGGGCGCCATCTTGGACACTCCACCACGTGGCCGCCTGGCCCCCGATCGACCTCAACCCTGGGCCTGGCCCGGCCTCAGACATTCCGGCACCACCCTCCACCCAGGAGGTGAGCGGGCTACTTGGCAAGTCAATGGGAGAAAGAGGTGCCGATGGCTCTCCCCCACCAAGTGCCGCTCGCCCATCGCCTCCCCGGGCGCTGGCTCCACCCCCCTGCTGGGTGTCTGGACTCCCTCATCCCGGACCTCCCGACCTCCAAGTGCGAGGGTCCGGACATCAAAGCACGCCAGCCCTATAACTGGGGCAGCTCCAGAGCAGGAAGGCAGTTGTATCTTGGAGTCGAGAGACGTAAAGAGGAACTCATCCGGGACGGACTACTGGCGCTGCCGTAGCTCTGTCTTGTGCACCATCGTCCTGCCTGTTGGCGCTGCCACAGCCGTCGTAACCTTCATCACCTTCATCGTCGTCGGGACCTGCTGGCGTGGCCGCGGACCGTTGTAACCGCCATCTTCACCGGGACCTGCAGGCTCCGCCGCGGACCGTCGTTTTCCTTCGTCCATCTCGGGACCTGCCTGGCTCCGCCGCGGCCCGATCATCTAGAACGCCGAGCTCGAGGATTGAGAGCTATTTTCCACTCATTGGTAACAAAGACTGTCCCGCTACCCCTTTCCTAAACCAGAGACTAGAACCGAGGGGACCCCTGAGTCCAGACCTCCTTGTATCCATCATCGTAACCTAAGAATTGCATATAAAGTCTCGTTAACCTTCAACCTTGTGTGGTGTCCGTCTGTGGGGGGGAAGTTACTTATCTGTACAGTCGTTGGAGACGGCTCTCCCTGGAGACCTCTCCCCGTAACCTCGGCCGACCCTCCCGGTCCGTCTAACATTGGTGGCCAGCGGCGCGATCCGAATCACCGCATAAACGTACAGAGAGTAGCTCACCCCACGACGAAGTCACAATGACCACGAAAGAGAGCGGATCAACCGAGAAATTCCAAATGGAGAAATTAGAGGAGTACAACCATCGTGAACTAAAACAATTCTGCATCGAACTGGGTATCGCTACCACCGGACTGAGTACCAAGGACGATTTTAAGCATGCCCTAGAATCTTGGGCAGAGACCGGGGCTGCCGGAACCCCTGATCAAAGCACCGTAGAAAAAACGACCACGGCCCCTGAAGGGCAAAGAACGGGTCTCTCGCAAGACGAGATTCAGGAAAGAGAAAGGACCCGACTACACGAACTAGAAATGGCCCGACTTAAAATGGACGTTGAACTTAAGTTGGCCGAACAAAAAATCAACTTAGAGCACCTGCGTCTCCGAGAAGAAAGAGAGGAGAAACAGAGACAAAGGGAGCTCGAGGAAAAGAAACTAGCGTACGAACACGAACGGAACCTAGCCGAGATCAACCTACGCAAGCAGAATAAAGAAGCAGGGGTGCCCGAGCGACCCCCCACCTCAGGGGCCACAGACAAAAAGGTACACATCCCCAAGGATGTTGTCCGAGAATATTTCAGAGAAGACGACATCCAGCAATGGTTTAAAGCCTATGAAATCGCTATGACCGCACACCGGATCGATAGGAGCGACTGGGGAGCCGGTCTCTGGGGAAGATTCCTCAATGAGGGCCGCGACACCCTGCTACAGCTCCCGGACCACCAGATGACTTCCTACGACCATATGAAAGCGGCACTCCTCACCCGCTATGGTCTCACACCCGAGATGTACCGTCAGAGGTTCCGAGACTGCACCCGCATCCCGGGTACAACTTGGGTGGACTATGTAACATACTTTAGCCGAGCCTTCGAGGGCTGGATCCGAGGAAGCAACGTCACGACCTACGAGCAACTATTTAATCTGATGGTATGGGAGCATCTGTCGAACAATTGCTTCATTGAACTCCGCCAGCACCTCCTCGACAGCAAGTTAACGGATCCCCGGCAGCTCGCAGCCGAAGCTGACCGGTGGGAGATCACCAGAGTGGGCCGGAATGGGTCCTACGAACAGAACCGGAACAACAATGGTCAGCACCGACCCAGAGGAGGAGGAGGGGGCCAAGGGCGAGGAAGAGACAACGCCCCGGTCGCCCCCGCTACCAACACCACCCCCCCGGCCAACCGGGGCAGCACCCCAGCGCGACCGGGGTACAGAGCCAATGTCACGTGTCACCGATGTCAACGAGTCGGCCACTATGCGAACGACCCAAACTGCCCGCAGTACCAGAGCCCAAGACCCCGCCAAGTGGCCGCTGCAGCCCTAGGGGAAGAACAGATCTCCGAGGAGCAGGAAGAATACGAACAAGAGCATCAAGAGTGGGAGCCAGCCGCCATGGCTCTAGCCTGCTTAGGGGGGAAAGACATGGTCCCGCGGGTCCCCCTACCCGCTAACACCCAGAAGTACAGCCAATGGGTGAGCATCAATGGACGCCAGGCCGAAGCCCTTCGTGACACCGGGGCCAGTGTAACAGCCGTCCGCTGTCACCTGGTGGCCCCAGAACAGTATCTACCGAACATTCTCTGCCCTGTACGATCAGCCGATAACTCGGAAAGCCTGTGTCGGATGGCCTGCGTCCCCTTCGAATGGGGGGGGGTCTCCGGCATGTTGAAAGTAACGGTCCGAGACGATGCCCCCGTAGACTGCCTCCTGGGCAATGACCTGGAAAGCTCTCCGTGGGCCGCCGTGGAGCGAAAGGAACACCTGGGGATGTTGGGCGTCCCAGACTGGGCGTGCGTCACCACCCGTTCCATGGCCGCCCGTGCCAACCACCGACCAGAAGAACCCGAATGGCCGGCGCCAACGCCTCCGGTCGCCCCAGCCGAAAACACCGACCGTAACATTCCCTCCGAACCAGCTCAACCTACCGACCTCGCTAACCTCGACCAGTGGCCTCAAGAAGGGGGGCCCACGCAAGAACAATTTCGCCAAGAACAAAAGACCTGTCCCTCCCTCGAGGGACTCCGCCAGCAAGCGCTCGCCCAAAGCGCAGGGGATACCTCCGGAACTCATTGGGTCTACTGGGACAATGATCTGCTGTACAGCGAGCAACGAATCGCCGAGCTGGGGAGCAACCGAGTACTAGTGGTACCCCTCCGTTTCAGGGACTTCCTGTTAAACCTGGCCCACGATGTCCCCCTGGCAGGACATCTGGGACAAGATAAAACCTACAGTCGCCTAGTGACCCACTTCTTCTGGCCCAAAATGAGGAACGATGTGCACCAGCATTGCCGATCTTGCCCCACGTGCCAAGCCAGTGGAAAGAGCGGCCGCAAACTAAAGGCCCCCCTGCAACCTTTTCCCGTGGTCACTACCCCGTTTGAGAGAGTCGGAATAGACATTGTGGGGCCCTTGGACCCACGCACAAAACAAGGCCATCGATTCATCTTGGTGCTAGTGGACCACGCCACCCGCTACCCGGAGGCTGTTCCCCTGCGAACTGTGACAGCCCCGGTAGTCGGCCGGGCCCTGATGGGGATCTTCTCCCGTGTGGGCTTCCCCCGAGAAGTCGTCAGCGACAGAGGCACGAACTTTATTTCCAAATACATGAAGTCCCTCTGGCAACAGTGCGGGGTCACCTACCGATTCACAACCCCCTACCACCCTCAAGGGAACGGACTCGTTGAGCGGTTCAACCGCACGCTAAAGGGAATGATCGGGGGGTTGGAAGAGCCCCTCCGTCGCCAGTGGGATGTGCTGCTGCCGTGCCTCCTCTTCGCGTATCGAGAGGTCCCCCAGAAATCCCTGGGCTTCAGCCCATTTGAACTGCTATATGGACACCCAGTGCGAGGGCCACTCAGTCTCGTCAAAGAAGGCTGGGAGATGCCTCCGTTAAAGAACCCTCCAGATGTCTTCCGGTACCTCCTCACCCTCCGCAACCAGACCCGGCGGTTCCGAGAACTAGCAAAGGCCAACCTAGAGGCCAGTCAAGAGGACATGAAAAAATGGTATGACCAGAATGCCTCATCCATTGAATTCGAACCTGGCCAACAGGTATGGGTGATGTCCCCCACTGAGCCATGCGCCCTACAAGACAAATGGACGGGGCCCTTCAAAGTAATAGAGCGCAAGGGTCCTGCCACCTATCTCATCGACATGGAATCCTCCCGGAACCCTCTCCGGGTCCTCCACGCTAACAGGCTAAAACCCCACTTTGTGCGAACAGAGCTCAGCCTCCTGATGGCCACAGACACTGGGGTTGAAGAAGACTCCGAGCCTCTCCCTGACCTCCTACGGACTCAAGAGCAAGACGGCTCCGTGGATGGGGTCCGGCTCTCAGAGGCCCTCACCAGAGAACAACGCCAAGAGTGTCAAGCCCTCCTATCACAGTTCGCCAGCCTGTTCTCCCTCACCCCAGGCGTCACTTCCTGGTGTGTGCACGATGTGGACACCGGGGACAGCCCCCCTATCCGCCACCGGGCCTACCGCGTGCCAGACCGGGTACGGGCCTGCATCCAGGAAGAAATAGCCAAGATGCTCACGCTCGGGGTCATCGAGCCCTCAGACAGTCCCTGGGCCAGCCCTGTCGTACTGGTCCCCAAAGCAGCTGCCCCCGGCACCACACCAGAACTCCGGTTCTGCGTCGACTACCGGGGCTTGAATGCGGTCACCAGGACAGACGCGCATCCCATCCCCCGGGCAGATGAACTAGTCGACCGAATGGGAGCTGCCCGCTACCTCAGCATCTTCGACCTGACAGCAGGCTATTGGCAGATCGGCCTCACACCCCGGGCACAAGAACGTTCTGCCTTCTCCACCCCCGATGGCCATTACCATTTCACGGTCATGCCCTTCGGCATGAAGAATGCCCCAGCAACATTCCAACGGCTCGTCAATCAGGTCCTGGCGGGGCTCGAAGGATTCAGCGCCGCCTACCTAGACGACATCGCTGTATACAGCCACCATTGGACCGAGCACCTCCACCACCTCCGAGCAGTGCTGCAAGCCCTTCAGCGAGCTGGCCTCACGATCAAGGCCAGCAAGTGTCAAATTGGGCAAGGGTCTGTGACCTACCTCGGACACCAGGTGGGAAGCGGCCTAGTGGCCCCTCTACAGCTGAAAATTGCCGCCATCCAGGCCTGGCAGCCCCCCATCACCCAAACCGAGGTGCGAGCCTTCCTGGGCCTCACGGGCTATTACCGAAGGTTCGTGAAAGACTATGGTACCATAGTGGGGCCCCTCACAGAACTCACGTCAAAGAACCAGCCCAAGAAAGTCACCTGGACCCCAGAGTGTCAAACTGCATTTGAACAATTGAAGGCCGCCATGTGTTCCGCCCCTGTGCTCCAGGCCCCAGACTACAGCCGGGAGTTCGTCGTCCAGACGGACGCCTCCGACCAGGGCATTGGGGCAGTCCTGTCTCAAGTGAACACCGAAGGCCTTGATCAACCGGTGGCCTTCATCAGCCGGAGACTCCTACCACGGGAGCAACGCTGGAGCACCATAGAGAGGGAAGCCTTCGCTGTGGTATGGGCCCTCAAGAAGCTCCGGCCCTACCTTTTTGGCACCCACTTTCGGGTGCAGACCGACCACCGACCCCTGCAGTGGCTGATGCATATGCGGGGGGAGAACCCTAAGTTGCTACGCTGGTCCATCTCCTTGCAAGGTATGGACTTCACAGTCGAACACCGGCCTGGGCCAGATCACGCCAACGCGGATGGCCTGTCCCGGTTTTTCCGCCTCGACGAGGAGAGTCCCCAAGAGGATGGGTAACTCTCCCCGCCTTCAGCTGGGGGGGACGCATGTTGGACAGGCCACATGAAGGGCCGCTCTCCCCCGACCCAACCAGGCCTGAGTCCAGTCCCGCAAGTACCACACACCACCATTGCACGTCCTCCGTCCCCTCAGGGACCCCCGCCCTCGAGCATGTCAACCTCGTGGGTCCGATCCACTGCCGGCCCACGCGCCCAGCCTGGGGCGCCATCTTGGACACTCCACCACGTGGCCGCCTGGCCCCCGATCGACCTCAACCCTGGGCCTGGCCCGGCCTCAGACATTCCGGCACCACCCTCCACCCAGGAGGTGAGCGGGCTACTTGGCAAGTCAATGGGAGAAAGAGGTGCCGATGGCTCTCCCCCACCAAGTGCCGCTCGCCCATCGCCTCCCCGGGCGCTGGCTCCACCCCCCTGCTGGGTGTCTGGACTCCCTCATCCCGGACCTCCCGACCTCCAAGTGCGAGGGTCCGGACATCAAAGCACGCCAGCCCTATAACTGGGGCAGCTCCAGAGCAGGAAGGCAGTTGTATCTTGGAGTCGAGAGACGTAAAGAGGAACTCATCCGGGACGGACTACTGGCGCTGCCGTAGCTCTGTCTTGTGCACCATCGTCCTGCCTGTTGGCGCTGCCACAGCCGTCGTAACCTTCATCACCTTCATCGTCGTCGGGACCTGCTGGCGTGGCCGCGGACCGTTGTAACCGCCATCTTCACCGGGACCTGCAGGCTCCGCCGCGGACCGTCGTTTTCCTTCGTCCATCTCGGGACCTGCCTGGCTCCGCCGCGGCCCGATCATCTAGAACGCCGAGCTCGAGGATTGAGAGCTATTTTCCACTCATTGGTAACAAAGACTGTCCCGCTACCCCTTTCCTAAACCAGAGACTAGAACCGAGGGGACCCCTGAGTCCAGACCTCCTTGTATCCATCATCGTAACCTAAGAATTGCATATAAAGTCTCGTTAACCTTCAACCTTGTGTGGTGTCCGTCTGTGGGGGGGAAGTTACTTATCTGTACAGTCGTTGGAGACGGCTCTCCCTGGAGACCTCTCCCCGTAACCTCGGCCGACCCTCCCGGTCCGTCTAACACTCATTGTATGGGAGCACCTCTCCAACAACTGCTTCGTCGAGCTCAGGCAGCACCTCCTCGACAGTAAATTGACTGACCCTCGGCAGCTCGCCGCTGAGGCTGACCGATGGGAGAGCACCCGAGTGGCCCGGAGTGGGCCAAACGAGCAGAACTGAAACAACCAAGGCCCTCATCGTCCCGAGGAGGAGGAGGAGGCCAGGGCCGGGGCAGAGATGCCGCCCCGGCAGCTCCCGTCAACAACACCCCGCCCTCGGCTGGGCGGGGGAACCCCCCGATGCGCCCAGGGTTCCGAGCCAATGTCACGTGCCATCGGTGCCAGCGGGTCGGACACTATGCCAACGACCCGAACTGCCCCAGGAACCAAACTCACGGGCCCCGCCAGGTCGCGGCCGCCGCCCTAGGAGGAGAACAAACTTCCGAAGAACACGAAGAATACGACCAGGAGCAACCCGAGTGGGAACCTGCCGCCATGGTCCTGGCTTGCCTAGGGGGAAGAGACATGGTCCCGCGGGTCCCCCTACCCGCAAACACCAGAAAATACAGCCAGTGGGTGACCATCAACGGACGCAAGTCCGAAGCCCTGCGTGACACCGGAGCCAGTGTGACGGCCGTCCGCTGTCACCTGGTGACCCCAGAACAAATCCTGCCAAACGTCCTTTGCCCTGTCCGATCAGCTGACAATTCTGAGAGCCTATGTCGGATGGCCTGTGTCCCCTTTGAATGGGGAGGAGTGTCCGGCATGCTGAAGGTGACTGTCCGCGATGATGCCCCCGTGGACTGCCTCCTGGGAAACGACCTCGAGAGTTCCCCGTGGGCGGCCGTTGAGAGAAGAGAACACCTGGGGATGCTGGGCCTCCCGGACTGGGCGTGCGTAACAACCCGGTCCATGGCCGCCCCGTGCCATCCCCAGACCCGAAGAGCCCGAATGGCCAGCACCTCCTCCCTCGATCACTCCAGAGGAAGACACCAGCCGCCCTGACCCCCCAGAACAAGCCCCGGAAGAGCCCGCTCAACCTCAGGACCTTCCAGACCTGGCTCAGTGGCGCCAAGAGGGGGGGCCCACCCAAGAACAATTTCGGCAGGAGCAAAAGACCTGTCCCTCCCTCGAGGGACTCCGACAGCAAGCCCTCGCCCAGAGCGCGGGAGACACCGCCGGGGCGCACTGGATCTACTGGGACAACGATTTACTGTACAGCGAGCAAAGAATTGCGGAGTTGGGGGCCAGTCGGGAGCTGGTGGTACCCCTCCGTTTCAGAGACTTTCTTTTAAACTTGGCCCACGATGTCCCCCTGGCTGGGCACCTGGGGCAAGATAAAACCTACAACCGCCTGGTGACACACTTTTACTGGCCAAAGATGCGAAATGACGTTTCCAACCACTGCCGGGCCTGCCCCACCTGCCAAGCCAGCGGCAAGAGCTGCCGAAAACTCAAGGCACCCCTACAACCATTCCCCGTTGTCACCACCCCGTTCGAACGAGTGGGAATAGACATTGTGGGGCCCCTGGACCCCCGAACAGCACAAGGGCACCGCTTCATCCTGGTCATGTTGGACCACGCCACCCGTTATCCCGAGGCCATCCCCCTTCGAACAGTGACAGCACCAGTGGTAGGCCGAGCCTTGATGGGGATCTTCTCGCGAGTGGGCTTCCCCCGGGAGGTCGTCAGTGACCGGGGCACGAACTTTATTTCGAAGTATATGAAATCCCTCTGGCAGCAGTGCGGGGTCACCTACCGTTTCACAACACCCTATCACCCGCAAGGAAACGGACTGGTCGAGCGGTTCAACCGCACCCTCAAGGGAATGATTATGGGGCTGGAGGAGCCCCTACGCCGCCAGTGGGACGTGCTACTACCGTGCCTCCTCTTCGCCTACCGAGAAGTCCCCCAGAAGTCCCTCGGTTTCAGCCCCTTCGAGCTCCTGTACGGGCACCCTGTCCGAGGGCCCCTCAGCCTAGTGAAAGAAGAATGGGAGATGGCCCCCCTGAAAACCCCTCCGGATGTCTACAAGTACCTCCTGACCCTCCGCAACCAGACCAGGCGATTCAGGGAGATCGCTAAAGCCAACCTAGAGGCCAGTCAGGAGGACATGAAGAAATGGTACAATCAACATGCCTCCTCCATTGAGTTCGAACCTGGTCAACAAGTGTGGGTGATGTCCCCCACCGAACCCTGTGCCCTGCAAGATAAATGGACAGGACCCTTCAAGGTGGTCGAACGCAAGGGCCCTGTCACCTACCTCATCGACATGGAGTCCCCCCGAAACCCCCTCCGGGTCCTCCACGCCAATAGACTCAAACCACACTTTGTGCGCTCAGAGCTCAGCCTCCTGATGGCTACAGACAGTGGAGCGGAAGAAGACTCCAAGCCACTCCCTGACCTGCTGAGGACCCGTGAGAGAGATGGTTCCGTGGATGGGGTCCGACTCTCCGATGCCCTGACCCCGGAGCAGCGTCACGGCTGTCGGGACCTCCTGTTGCAATTTGCGGACCTGTTTTCCCTCACCCCCGGGGTCACCCCCTGGTGCCTTCACGACGTGGATACTGGGGACAGTCCCCCTATTCGACACCGTGCCTACCGAGTCCCGGACCGGGTGCGCGCCTGCATCCAAGAAGAAGTCACCAAGATGCTCGCACTCGGGGTCATCGAGCCCTCAGACAGCCCCTGGGCCAGCCCAGTCGTACTGGTACGCAAAGCAGCCGCCCCGGGCACCACCCCCGAGCTCCGGTTCTGCGTCGACTACCGGGGTCTGAACGCTGTCACCCGAACCAACGCCCATCCTATCCCCCGAGCAGATGAACTGGTTGACCGTTGTAGCCCAGCACTCAGGTGCCTAATCCAGACGCTCGTCAGCTTGGGAGGCTCATGGGAGCCCTTATTTAGAAAAAACAGCAATGGACGGCACACCGCTAGCCCCTCCTCCGGGTCGCCCCTAAGCACTCCGGTATGTGAAGTGCCTGAAGTTCGAAGAATTGCTGAAAGTTCGTAAGTGGTTCACCTATGTAGGTGCAAGTAGATACTTGTTATTCCCCTGATCTCTAGACCCAGGACATGGCCCGGATTTTGGGATATCTTCCCTCATCAGTAGAGAAAGTCAATAGGGGTGGAAGAGAAGGCCGCCTCGTAACCGTCACGGGCCTTGTTGCCCAGCACGCAGGTGCATCGACCAGAAGCTCATCGGCTTGGGAGGCTCATGGGAGCCCTTATGTAGAAAAAACAGCAATGGACCGCACACCGCTAGCCCCTCCTCTGGGTCGCCCCTAAGCACTCTGGTATGTGAAGTGCCTGAAGTTCGAAGAATTTCTGAAAGTTCGTAAGTAGTTCACCTATGTAGGTGCAAGTAGATACTTGTTATTCCCCCGATCTCTAGACCCGGGACATGGCCCGGGTTTCGGGATATCTTCCCTCATCAGTAGAGAAAGTCAATAGGGGTCGAAGAGAAGGCCGCCTCGTAACCGTCACGGGCCTTGTTGCCCAGCAAGCAGGTGCATCGTCCAGTAGCTCGTAAGCTTGGGAGGCTCATGGGAGCCGTTATGTAGAAAAAACAGCAATGGACCACACACCGCTAGCCCCTCCTCCGGGTCGCCCCTAATCACTCTGGTATGTGAAGTGCCTGAAGTTCGAAGAATTGCTGAAAGTTCGTAAGTGGTTCACCTATGTAGGTGCAAGTAGATACTTGTTATTCCCCCGATCTCTAGACCCGGGACATGGCCCGGGTTTCGGGATATCTTGCCTCATCAGTAGAGAAAGTCAATAGGGGTGGGCAAGAAGGCCGCCACGTAACCGTCACGGGCCTTGTTGCCCAGAACGCAGGTGCGTCGTCCAGAAGCTCATCAGCTTGGGAGGCTCATGGGAGCCCTTATGTAGAAAAAACAGAAAGGAACCGCACACCACTAGCCCCTCCTCTGGGTCGCCCCTCAGCACTCTGGTATGTGAAGTGCCTGAAGTTCGAAGAATTGCTGAAAGTTCGTAAGTGGTTCACCTATCTAGGTGCAAGTAGATATTGTTATTCCCCCGATTTCTAGACCCGGGACATGGCCCGGGATTCGGAATATCTTCTCTCATCATTATAGAAAGTCAATAGGGGTTGGAAGAGAAGGCCGCCTCGCAACCGTCACGGGCCTTGTTGCCCAGCACGCAGGTGCGTCGTCCAGAAGCTCGTCAGCTTGGGAGGCTCATGGGAGCCCTTATGCAGAAAAAACAGCAATGGACCCCACACCGCTAGCCCCTCCTCCGGGTCGCCCCTAAGCACTCTGGTATGTGAAGTGCCTGAAGTTCAAAGAATAGCTTAAAGTTTGTAAGTGTTACACCTATGTAGGTGCAAGTAGATACTTGTTATTCCCCCGATCTCGAGACCCGGGACATTGCCCGGGTTTCGGGATATCTTCCCTCATCAGTAGAGAAAGTCAATCGGGGTGGAAGAGAAGGCTGCCTCGTAACCGTCACGGGCTTTGTTGCCCAGCATGCAGGTGCGTCATCCAGAAGCTCGTCAGCTTGGGAGGCTCAAGGGAGCCCTTATGTAGAAAAAACAGCAATGGACAGCACACCGCTAGCCGCTCCCCCGGGTTCCCCTAAGTACTCTGGTATGTGAAGTGCCTGAAGTTAGAAGAATTGCTGAAAGTTCCTAAGTGGTTCACCTATGTAGGTGCAAGTAGATACTTGTTATTCCCCCGATCTCTAGACCCGGGACATGGCCCGGGTTTCGGGATATCTTCCCTCATCAGTAGAGAAAGTCAATAGGGGTGGAAGAGAAGGTGGCCTCGTAACCGTCACAGGCCTTGTTGCCCAGCACGCAGGTGCGTCGTCCAGAAGCTCGTCAGCTTGGGAGGCTCATGGGAGCCCTTATGTAGAAAAAACAGCAATGGACCGCACACCGCTAGCCCCTCCTCCGGGTCGCCCCTAAGCACTCTGGTATGTGAAGTGCCTAAAGTTTGAAGAATTGCTGAAAGTTCGTAAGTGGTTCACCTATCTAGGTGCAAGTAGATCTTGTTATTCCCCCGATCTCTAGACCCGGGACATGGCCCGGGTTTCGGAATATCTTCTCTCATCATTATAGAAAGTCAATAGGGGTGGAAGAGAAGGCCGCCTCGTAACCGTCACGGGCCTTGTTGCCCAGCACGCAGGTGCGTCGTCCAGAAGCTCGTCAGCTTGGGAGGCTCATGGGAGGCCTTATGTAGAAAAAACAGCAATGGACCGCACACCACTAGCCCCTCCTCTGGGTCACCCCTAAGCACTCTGGTATGTGAAGTGCCTGAAGTTCGAAGAGTTGCTGAAAGTTCGTAAGTGGTTCACCTATGTAGGTGCAAGTAGAGACTTGTTATTCCCCCAATCTCTAGACCCGGGACATGGCCCGGGTTTCAGGATATCTTCCCTCATCAGTAGAGAAAGTCAATAGGGGTGGAAGAGAAGGCTGCCTCTTAACAGTCACAGGCCTTGTTGCCCTGTACGCAGGTGCGTCGTCCAGAAGCTCGTAAGCTTGGGAGGCTCATGGGAGCCCTTATGTAGAAAAAACAGCAATGGACCGCACACCGCTAGCCCCTCCTCCGGGTCGCCCCTAAGCACTCTGGTATGTGAAGTGCCTGAAGTTCGAAAAATTGCTGAAAGTTCGTAAGTGGTTCACCTATCTAGGTGCAAGTAGATATTGTTATTCCCCCGATTTCTAGACCCGGGACATGGCCCGGGTTTCGGAATATCTTCTCTCATCATTATAGAAAGTCAATAGGGGTGGAAGAGAAGGCCGCCTCGCAACCGTCACGGGCCTTGTTGCCCAGCACGCAGGTGCGTCGTCCAGAAGCTCGTCAGCTTGGGAGGCTCATGGGAGCCCTTATGTAGAAAAAACAGCAATGGACCCCACACCGCTAGCCCCTCCTCCGGGTCGCCCCTAAGCACTCTGGTATGTGAAGTGCCTGAAGTTCAAAGAATTGCTGAAAGTTTGTAAGTGTTACACCTATGTAGGTGCAAGTAGATACTTGTTATTCCCCCGATCTCGAGACCCGGGACATTGCCCGGGTTTCGGGATATCTTCCCTCATCAGTAGAGAAAGTCAATCGGGGTGGAAGAGAAGGCTGCCTCGTAACCGTCACGGGCTTTGTTGCCCAGCATGCAGGTGCGTCACCCAGAAGCTCGTCAGCTTGGGAGGCTCAAGGGAGCCCTTATGTAGAAAAAACAGCAATGGACAGCACACCGCTAGCCGCTCCCCCGGGTTCCCCTAAGTACTCTGGTATGTGAAGTGCCTGAAGTTAGAAGAATTGCTGAAAGTTCGTAAGTGGTTCACCTATGTAGGTGCAAGTAGATACTTGTTATTCCCCCGATCTCTAGACCCGGGACATGGCCCGGGTTTCGGGATATCTTCCCTCATCAGTAGAGAAAGTCAATAGGGGTGGAAGAGAAGGTGGCCTCGTAACCGTCACAGGCCTTGTTGCCCAGCACGCAGGTGCGTCGTCCAGAAGCTCGTCAGCTTGGGAGGCTCATGGGAGCCCTTATGTAGAAAAAACAGCAATGGACCGCACACCGCTAGCCCCTCCTCCGGGTCACCCCTAAGCACTCTGGTATGTGAAGTGCCTAAAGTTTGAAGAATTGCTGAAAGTTCGTAAGTGGTTCACCTATCTAGGTGCAAGTAGATCTTGTTATTCCCCCGATCTCTAGACCCGGGACATGGCCCGGGTTTCGGAATATCTTCTCTCATCATTATAGAAAGTCAATAGGGGTGGAAGAGAAGGCCGCCTCGTAACCGTCACGGGCCTTGTTGCCCAGCACGCAGGTGCGTCGTCCAGAAGCTCGTCAGCTTGGGAGGCTCATGGGAGGCCTTATGTAGAAAAAACAGCAATGGACCGCACACCACTAGCCCCTCCTCTGGGTCCACCCCTAAGCACTCTGGTATGTGAAGTGCCTGAAGTTCGAAGAGTTGCTGAAAGTTCGTAAGTGGTTCACCTATGTAGGTGCAAGTAGAGACTTGTTATTCCCCCAATCTCTAGACCCGGGACATGGCCCGGGTTTCAGGATATCTTCCCTCATCAGTAGAGAAAGTCAATAGGGGTGGAAGAGAAGGCTGCCTCATAACCGTCACGGGCCTTGTTGCCCAGCACGCAGGTGCGTCGTCCAGAAGCTCATCAGCTTGGGAGGCTCATGGGAGCCCTTATGTAGAAAAAACAGCGATGGACCGCACACCGCTAGCCCCTCCTCTGGGTCGCCCCCAAGCACTCTGGTATGTGAAGTGCCTGAAGTTCAAGAATTGCTGAAAGTTTGTAAGTGTTTCACCTATGTAGGTGCAAGTAGATACTTGTTATTCCCCCGATCACGAGACCCGGGACATTGCCCGGGTTTCGGGATATCTTCCCTCATCAGTAGAGAAAGTCAATCGGGGTGGAAGAGAAGGCTGCCTCGTAACCGTCACGGGCTTTGTTGCCCAGCCTGCAGGTGCGTCATCCAGAAGCTCGTCAGCTTGGGAGGCTCATGGGAGCCCTTATGTAGAAAACACAGCAATGGACAGCACACAGCTAGCCCCTCCCCCGGGTTCCCCTAAGTACTCTGGTATGTGAAGTGCCTGAAGTTAGAAGAATTGCTGAAAGTTCGTAAGTGGTTCACCTATGTAGGTGCAAGTAGATACTTGTTATTCCCCCGATCTCTAGACCCGGGACATGGCCCGGGTTTCGGGATATCTTCCCTCATCAGTAGAGAAAGTCAATAGGGGTGGAAGAGAAGGTGGCCTTGTAACCGTCACAGGCCTTGTTGCCCAGCACGCAGGTGCGTCGTCCAGAAGCTCGTCAGCTTGGGAGGCTCATGGGAGCCCTTATGTAGAAAAAACAGCAATGGACCGCACACCGCTAGCCCCTCCTCCGGGTCGCCCCTAAGCACTCTGGTATGTGAAGTGCCTGAAGTTCAAAGAATTGCTGAAAGTTCGTAAGTGTTTCACCTATGTAGGTGCAAGTAGATACTTGTTATTCCCCCGATCTCGAGACCCGGGACATTGCCCGGGTTTCGGGATATCTTCCCTCATCAGTAGAGAAAGTCACTCGGGGTGGAAGAGAAGGCTGCCTCGTAACCGTCACGGGCTTTGTTGCCCAGCATGCAGGTGCGTCATCCAGAAGCTCGTCAGCTTGGGAGGCTCATGGGAGCCCTTATGTAGAAAAAACAGCAATGGACAGCACACAGCTAGCCCCTCCCCCGGGTTCCCCTAAGTACTCTGGTATGTGAAGTGCCTGAAGTTAGAAGAATTGCTGAAAGTTCGTAAGTGGTTCACCTATGTAGGTGCAAGTAGATACTTTTTATTCCCCCGATCTCTCTACCAGGGACATGGCCCGGGTTTCGGGATATCTTCCCTCATCAGTAAAGAAAAGCAATAGGGGTGGAAGAGAAGGTCGCCTCGTAACCGCCAGGGGCCTTGTTGCCCTGCACGCAGGTGCGTACTCCAGAAGCTCATCAGCTTGGGAGGCTCATGGGAGCCCTTATGTAGAAAAAACAGCAAATGACCGCACACCGCTAGCCCCTCCTCCGGGTCGCCCTAAGCACTCTGGTATGTGAAGTGCCTGAAGTTCGAAGAATTGCTGAAAGTTCGTAAGTGGTTCACCTACGTAGGTGCAAGTAGATACTTGTTATTCCCCCGATCTCTAGACCCGAGACATGGCCCTGGTTTCGGGATATCTTCCCTCATCAGTAGAGAAAGTCAATAGGGGTGGAAGAGAAGGCCGCCTCGTAACCGTCACAGGCCTTGTGTCCCAGCACGCAGGTGCGTCGTCCAGAAGCTCGTCAGCTTGGGAGGCTCATGGGAGCCCTTATGTAGAAAAAACAGCAATGGACCGCACATCGCTAGCCCCTCCTCCGGGTAGCCCCTAAGCACTCTGGTATGTGAAGTGCCTGAAGTTCGAAGAATTGCTGAAAGTTCGTAAGTGGTTCACCTACGTAGGTGCAAGTAGATACTTGTTATTCCCCCGATCTCTAGACCCGGGACATGGCCCGGGTTTCGGGATATCTTCCCTCATCAGTAGAGATAGTCAATAGGGGTGGAAGAGAAGGCCGCCTCGTAACCGTTACGGGCCTTGTAGCCCAGCATGTAGGTGCGTCGTCCAGAAGCTCGTCAGCTTGGGAGGCCCATGGGAGCCCTTATGTAGAAAAAACAGCAATGGACCGCACACCGCTAGCCCCTCCTCCGGGTCACCCCTAAGCACTCTGGTATGTGAAGTGCCTAAAGTTTGAAGAATTGCTGAAAGTTCGTAAGTGGTTCACCTATCTAGGTGCAAGTAGATCTTGTTATTCCCCCGATCTCTAGACCCGGGACATGGCCCGGGTTTCGGAATATCTTCTCTCATCATTATAGAAAGTCAATAGGGGTGGAAGAGAAGGCCGCCTCGTAACCGTCACGGGCCTTGTTGCCCAGCACGCAGGTGCGTCGTCCAGAAGCTCGTCAGCTTGTGAGGCTCATAGGAGGCCTCATGTAGAAAAAACAGCAATGGACCGCACACCACTAGCCCCTCCTCTGGGTCACCCCTAAGCACTCTGGTATGTGAAGTGCCTGAAGTTCGAAGAGTTGCAGAAAGTTCGTAAGTGGTTCACCTATGTAGGTGCAAGTAGAGACTTGTTATTCCCCCAATCTCTAGACCCGGGACATGGCCCGGGTTTCAGGATATCTTCTCTCATCAGTAGAGAAAGTCAATAGGGGTGGAAGAGAAGGCTGCCTCATAACCGTCACGGGCCTTGTTGCCCAGCACGCAGGTGCGTCGTCCAGAAGCTCATCAGCTTGGGAGGCTCATGGGAGCCCTTATGTAGAAAAAACAGCAATGGACCGCACACCGCTAGCCCCTCCTCTGGGTCGCCCCCAAGCACTCTGGTATGTGAAGTGCCTGAAGTTCAAGAATTGCTGAAAGTTTGTAAGTGTTTCACCTATGTAGGTGCAAGTAGATACTTGTTATTCCCCCGATCACGAGACCCGGGACATTGCCCGGGTTTCGGGATATCTTCCCTCATCAGTAGAGAAAGTCAATCGGGGTGGAAGAGAAGGCTGCCTCGTAACCGTCACAGGCTTTGTTGCCCAGCATGCAGGTGCGTCATCCAGAAGCTCGTCAGCTTGGGAGGCTCATGGGAGCCCTTATGTAGAAAAAACAGCAATGGACAGCACACAGCTAGCCCCTCCCCCGGGTTCCCCTAAGTACGCTGGTATGTGAAGTGCCTGAAGTTAGAAGAATTGCTGAAAGTTCGTAAGTGGTTCACCTATGTAGGTGCAAGTAGATACTTGTTATTCCCCCGATCTCTAGACCCGGGACATGGCCCGGGTTTCGGGATATCTTCCCTCATCAGTAGAGAAAGTCAATAGGGGTGGAAGAGAAGGTGGCCTTGTAACCGTCACAGGCCTTGTTGCCCAGCACGCAGGTGCGTCGTCCAGAAGCTCGTCAGCTTGGGAGGCTCATGGGAGCCCTTATGTAGAAAAAACAGCAATGGACCGCACACCGCTAGCCCCTCCTCCGGGTCGCCCCTAAGCACTCTGGTATGTGAAGTGCCTGAAGTTCAAAGAATTGCTGAAAGTTCGTAAGTGTTTCACCTATGTAGGTGCAAGTAGATACTTGTTATTCCCCCGATCTCGAGACCCGGGACATTGCCCGGGTTTCGGGATATCTTCCCTCATCAGTAGAGAAAGTCACTCGGGGTGGAAGAGAAGGCTGCCTCGTAACCGTCACGGGCTTTGTTGCCCAGCATGCAGGTGCGTCATCCAGAAGCTCGTCAGCTTGGGAGGCTCATGGGAGCCCTTATGTAGAAAAAACAGCAATGGACAGCACACAGCTAGCCCCTCCCCCGGGTTCCCCTAAGTACTCTGGTATGTGAAGTGCCTGAAGTTAGAAGAATTGCTGAAAGTTCGTAAGTGGTTCACCTATGTAGGTGCAAGTAGATACTTGTTATTCCCCCGATCTCTAGACCCGGGACATGGCCCGGGTTTCGGGATATCTTCCCTCATCAGTAGAGAAAGTCAATAGGGGTGGAAGAGAAGGTGGCCTCGTAACCGTCACAGGCCTTGTTGCCCAGCACGCGGGTGCGTCGTCCAGAAGCTCGTCAGCTTGGGAGGCTCATGGGAGCCCTTATGTAGAAAAAACAGCAATGGACCGCACACCGCTAGCCCCTCCTCCGGGTCGCCCCTAAGCACTCTGGTATGTGAAGTGCCTGAAGTTCGAAGAATTGCTGAAAGTTCGTAAGTGGTTCACCAATGTAGGTGCAAGTAGATACTTTTTATTCCCCCGATCTCTCTACCAGGGACATGGCCCGGGTTTCGGGATATCTTCCTTCATCAGTAAAGAAAAGCAATAGGGGTGGAAGAGAAGGTCGCCTCGTAACCGCCAGGGGCCTTGTTGCCCTGCACGCAGGTGCGTACTCCAGAAGCTCATCAGCTTGGGAGGCTCATGGGAGCCCTTATGTAGAAAAAACAGCAAATGACCGCACACCGCTAGCCCCTCCTCCGGGTCGCCCTAAGCACTCTGGTATGTGAAGTGCCTGAAGTTCGAAGAATTGCTGAAAGTTCGTAAGTGGTTCACCTACGTAGGTGCAAGTAGATACTTGTTATTCCCCCGATCTCTAGACCCGGGACATGGCCCTGGTTTCGGGATATCTTCCCTCATCAGTAGAGAAAGTCAATAGGGGTGGAAGAGAAGGCCGCCTCGTAACCGTCACAGGCCTTGTGTCCCAGCACGCAGGTGCGTCGTCCAGAAGCTCGTCAGCTTGGGAGGCTCATGGAAGCCCTTATGTAGAAAAAACAGCAATGGACCGCACATCGCTAGCCCCTCCTCCGGGTAGCCCCTAAGCACTCTGGTATGTGAAGTGCCTGAAGTTCGAAGAATTGCTGAAAGTTCGTAAGTGGTTCACCTACGTAGGTGCAAGTAGATACTTGTTATTCCCCCGATCTCTAGACCCGGGACATGGCCCGGGTTTCGGGATATCTTCCCTCATCAGTAGAGATAGTCAATAGGGGTGGAAGAGAAGGCCGCCTCGTAACCGTTACGGGCCTTGTAGCCCAGCATGTAGGTGCGTCGTCCAGAAGCTCGTCAGCTTGGGAGGCCCATGGGAGCCCTTATGTAGAAAAAACAGCAATGGACCGCACACCGCTAGCCCCTCCTCCGGGTCGCCCCTAAGCACTCTGGTATGTGAAGTGCCTGAAGTTAGAAGAATTGCTGAAAGTTCGTAAGTGGTTCACCTATGTAGGTGCAAGTAGATACTTGTTATTCCCTCGATCTCTAGACCCGGAACATGGCCCGTGTTTCGGGATATCTTCCCTTATCAGTAGAGAAAGTCAATAGGGGTGGAAGAGAAGGCCGCCTCGTAACCGTCATGGGCCTTGTTGCCCTGCACGCAGGCGCGTAATTCAGAAGCTCGTCAGCTTGGGAGGCTCATGGGAGCCCTTATGTAGAAAAAACAGCAATGGACCGCACATCGCTAGCCCCTCCTCCGGGTCGCCCCTAAGCACTCTGGTATGTGAAGTGCCTAAAGTTCGAAGAATTGCTGAAAGTTCGTAAGTGGTTCACCTATGTAGGTGCAAGTAGATACTTGTTATTCCCCCGATCTCTAGACCCGGGACATGGCCCTGGTTTCGGGATATCTTCCCTCATCAGTAGAGAAAGTCAATAGGGGTGGAAGAGAAGGCCGCCTCGTAACCGTCATGGGCCTTTTGTCCCAGCACGCAGGTGCGTCGTCCAGAAGCTCGTCAGCTTGGGAGGCTCATGGGAGCCCTTATGTAGAAAAAACAGCAATGGACCGCACACCGCTAGCCCCTCCTCCGGGTAGCCCCTAAGCACTCTGGTATGTGAAGTGCCTGAAGTCCGAAGAATTGCTGAAAGTTTGTAAGTGATTTACCTATGTAGGTGCAAGTAGATGCTTGTTATTCCCCCGATTTCTAGACCCGGGACATGGCCCGGGTTTCGGGATATCTTCCCTCATCAGTAGAGATAGTCAATTGGGGTGAAAGAGAAGGCTGTCTCGTAACCGTCACGGGCCTTGTTGCCCAGCACTCAGGTGCGTAATCCAGAAGCTCGTCAGCTTGGGAGGCTCATGGGAGCCCTTATGTAGAATAAACAGCAATGGACCGCACACCGCTAGCCCCTCCTCCGGGTCGCCCCTAAGCACTCTGGTATGGGAAGTGCCTGAAGTTCGTAGAATTGCTGAAAGTTCGTAAGAGGTTCACCTATGTAGGTGCAAGTAGATACTTGTTATTAGCCTGATCTGTAGACCCGGGACATGGCCCGGGTTTCGGATTATCTTCCCTCATCAGTAGAGAAAGTCAATAGTGGTGGAAGAGAAGGCTGCCTCGTAACCGTCACGGGCCTTGTTGCCCAGCACGCAGGTGCGTCGTCCAGAAGCTCATCAGCTTGGGAGGCTCATGGGAGCCCTTATGTAGAAAAAACAGCAATGGACCGCACACCGCTAGCCCCTCCTCTGGGTCGCCCCCAAGCACTCTGGTATGTGAAGTGCCTGAAGTTCAAAGAATTGCTGAACGTTCGTAAGTGTTTCACCTATGTAGGTGCAAGTAGATACTTGTTATTCCCCCGATCTCGAGACCCGGGACATTGCCCGGGTTTCGGGATATCTTCCCTCATCAGTAGAGAAAGTCAATCGGGGTGGAAGAGAAGGCTGCCTCGTAACCGTCACGGGCTTTGTTGCCCAGCATGCAGGTGCGTCATCCAGAAGCTCGTCAGCTTGGGAGGCTCATGGGAGCCCTTATGTAGAAAAAACAGCAATGGACAGCACACAGCTAGCCCCTCCCCCGGGTTCCCCTAAGTACTCTGGTATGTGAAGTGCCTGAAGTTAGAAGAATTGCTGAAAGTTCGTAAGTGGTTCACCTATGTAGGTGCAAGTAGATACTTGTTATTCCCCCGATCTCTAGACCCGGGACATGGCCCGGGTTTCGGGATATCTTCCCTCATCAGTAGAGAAAGTCAATAGGGGTGGAAGAGAAGGTGGCCTCGTAACCGTCACAGGCCTTGTTGCCCAGCACGCGGGTGCGTCGTCCAGAAGCTCGTCAGCTTGGGAGGCTCATGGGAGCCCTTATGTAGAAAAAACAGCAATGGACCGCACACCGCTAGCCCCTCCTCCGGGTCGCCCCTAAGCACTCTGGTATGTGAAGTGCCTGAAGTTAGAAGAATTGCTGAAAGTTCGTAAGTGGTTCACCTATGTAGGTGCAAGTAGATACTTGTTATTCCCTCGATCTCTAGACCCGGAACATGGCCCGTGTTTCGGGATATCTTCCCTTATCAGTAGAGAAAGTCAATAGGGGTGGAAGAGAAGGCCGCCTCGTAACCGTCATGGGCCTTGTTGCCCTGCACGCAGGTGCGTAATTCAGAAGCTCGTCAGCTTGGGAGGCTCATGGGAGCCCTTATGTAGAAAAAACAGCAATGGACCGCACATCGCTAGCCCCTCCTCCGGGTCGCCCCTAAGCACTCTGGTATGTGAAGTGCCTGAAGTTCGAAGAATTGCTGAAAGTTCGTAAGTGGTTCACCTATGTAGGTGCAAGTAGATACTTGTTATTCCCCCGATCTCTAGACCCGGGACATGGCCCTGGTTTCGGGATATCTTCCCTCATCAGTAGAGAAAGTCAATAGGGGTGGAAGAGAAGGCCGCCTCGTAACCGTCATGGGCCTTTTGTCCCAGCACGCAGGTGCGTCGTCCAGAAGCTCGTCAGCTTGGGAGGCTCATGGGAGCCCTTATGTAGAAAAAACAGCAATGGACCGCACACCGCTAGCCCCTCCTCCGGGTAGCCCCTAAGCACTCTGGTATGTGAAGTGCCTGAAGTTCGAAGAATTGCTGAAAGTTTGTAAGTGGTTTACCTATGTAGGTGCAAGTAGATACTTGTTATTCCCCCGATTTCTAGACCCGGGACATGGCCCGGGTTTCGGGATATCTTCCCTCATCAGTAGAGATAGTCAATTGGGGTGAAAGAGAAGGCCGTCTCGTAACCGTCACGGGCCTTGTTGCCCAGCACTCAGGTGCGTAATCCAGAAGCTCGTCAGCTTGGGAGGCTCATGGGAGCCCTTATGTAGAATAAACAGCAATGGACCGCACACCGCTAGCCCCTCCTCCGGGTCGCCCCTAAGCACTCTGGTATGTGAAGTGCCTGAAGTTCGTAGAATTGCTGAAAGTTCGTAAGAGGTTCACCTATGTAGGTGCAAGTAGATACTTGCTATTAGCCTGATCTGTAGATCCGGGACATGGCCCGGTTTTTGGGATATCTTCCCTCATCAGTACAGAAAGTCAATAGGGGTGGAAGAGATGGCCGCCTCGTAACCGTTACGGGCCTTGTTGCCCAGCACGCAGGTGCGTCGTCCAGAAGCTTGTCAGCTTGGGAGGCCCATGGGAGCCCTTATGTAGAAAAAACAGCAATTGACCGCACACCGCTAGCCCCTCCTTCGGGTCGCCCCTAAGCACTCTGGTATGTGAAGTGCCTGAAGTTCGAAGAATTGCTGAAAGTTCGTAAGTGGTTCACCTATCTAGGTGCAAGTAGATATTTGTTATTCCCCTGATCTATAGACCCGGGACATGGCCCGGGTTTCGGGATATCTTCCCTCATCAGTAGAGAAAGTCAATAGGGGTGGAAGAGAAGGCCGCCTCATAACCGTCACGGGCCTTGTTGCCCAGCACGCAGGTGCTTCATCCAGAAGCTCGTCAGCTTGGGAAGCTCATGGGAGCCCTTATGTAGAAAAAACAGCATTGGACCGCACAACGCTAGCCCCTCCTCTGGGTCGCCTCTAAGCACTCTGGTATGTGAAGTACCTGAAGTTCGAAGAATTGCTGAAAGTTCGTAAGTAGTTCATCTATGTAGGTGCAAGTAGATACTTGTTATTCCCCCGAACTCTAGACCCGGGACATGATCCGAGTTTCGGGATTTCTTCCTTCATCAGTAGAGAAAGTCAATAGGGGTGGAAGAGAAGGCCGTCTCGTAACCGTCACGGGCCTTGTTGCACAGCACGCAGGTGCGTCGACCAGAAGCTCGTCAGCTTGGGAGGCTCATGGGAGCCCTTATGTAGAAAAAACAGCAATGGACCGCACGCAGCTCGCCCCTCCTCCGGGTCGCCCCTAAGCACTCTGGTATGTGAAGTGCCTGAAGTTCGAAGAATTGCTGAAAGTTCGTAAGTGGTTCACCTATGTAGGTGCAAGTAGATACTTGTTATTCTCCCGATCTCTAGACCCGGGACATGGCCCGGGTTTCAGGATATCTTCCCTCATCAGTAGAGAAAGTCAATAGGGGTGGAAGAGAAGGCTGCCTCGTAACCATTACGGGCCTTGTTGCCCAGCACGCAGGTGCGTCGTCCAGAAGCTCGTCAGCTTGGGAGGCCCATGGGAGCCCTTATGTAGAAAAAACAGCAATGGACCGCACACCGCTAGCCCCTCCTCCGGGTCACCCCTAAGCACTCTGGTATGTGAAGTGCCTGAAGTTAGAAGAATTGCTGAAAGTTCGTAAGTGGTTTACCTATGTAGGTGCAAGTAGATACTTGTTATTCCCCCGATCTCTAGACCCGGGACATGGCCCGTGTTTCGGGATATCTTCCCTCATCAGTAGAGAAAGCCAATAGGGGTGGAAGGGAAGGAGGCCTCGTAACCGTCACAGGCCTTGTTGCCCAGCACGCAGGTGCGTCGTCCAGAAGCTCGTCAGCTTGGGAGTCTCATGGGAGCCCTTATGTAGAAAAAACAGCAATGGACCGCACACCGCTAGCTCCTCCTCCGGGTCTCCCCTAAGCACTCTGGTATGTGAAGTGCCTGAAGTTCGAAGAATTGCTGAAAGTTCGTAAGTGGTTCACCAATGTAGGTGCAAGTAGATACTTTTTATTCCCCCGATCTCTAGACCAGGGACATGGCCCGGGTTTCGGGATATCTTCCCTCATCAGTAAAGAAAGCCAATAGGGGTGGAAGAGAAGGTCGCCTCGTAGCCATCACGGGCCTTGTTGCCCAGCACACAGGTGCGTCGTCCAGAAGCTCGTCAGCTTGCGAGGCTCGTGGGAGCCGTTATGTAGAAAAAACAGCAATAGACCGAACACCGCTAGCCCCTCCTCCGGGTCGCCCCTGAGCACTCTGGTATGTGAAGTGCCTGAAGTTCGAAGAATTGCTGTTAGTTCGTAAGTGCTTCACCTATGTAGGTGCAAGTAGATACTTTTTATTCCCCCGATCTCTAGACCAGGGACATGGCCCGAGTTTCGGGATATCTTCCCTCATCAGTAAAGAAAGCCAATAGGGGTGGAAGAGAAGGCCGCCTCGTAACCGTCACAGGCCTTGTTGCCCTGCACGCAGGTGCGTAATCCAGAAGCTCGTCAGCTTGTGAGGCTCATGGGAGCCCTTATGTAGAAAAAACAGCAATGGACCGCACACCGCTAGCCCCTCCTCTGGGTCGCCCCTAAGCACTCTGGTTTGTGAAGTGCCTGAAGTTCGAAGAATTGCTGAAAGTTTGTAAGTGGTTTACCTATGTAGGTGCAAGTAGATACTTGTTATTCCCCCGATCTCTAGACCCGGGACATGGCCCGGGTTTCGGGATATCTTCCCTCATCAGTAGAGATAGTCAATAGGGGTGGAAGAGAAGGCCGCCTCGTAACCGTTACGGGCCTTGTAGCCCAGCATGTAGGTGCGTCGTCCAGAAGCTCGTCAGCTTGGGAGGCCCATGGGAGTCCTTATGTAGAAAAAACAGCAATGGACCGCACACCGCTAGCCCCTCCTCCGGGTCGCCCCTAAGCACTCTGGTATGTGAAGTGCCTGAAGTTAGAAGAATTGCTGAAAGTTCGTAAGTGGTTCACCTATGTAGGTGCAAGTAGATACTTGTTATTCCCTCGATCTCTAGACCCGGAACATGGCCCGTGTTTCGGGATATCTTCCCTTATCAGTAGAGAAAGTCAATAGGGGTGGAAGAAAAGGCCGCCTCGTAACCGTCATGGGCCTTGTTGGCCTGCACGCAGGTGCGTAATTCAGAAGCTCGTCAGCTTGGGAGGCTCATGGGAGCCCTTATGTAGAAAAAACAGCAATGGACCGCACATCGCTAGCCCCTCCTCCGGGTCGCCCCTAAGCACTCTGGTATGTGAAGTGCCTGAAGTTCGAAGAATTGCTGAAAGTTCGTAAGTGGTTCACCTATGTAGGTGCAAGTAGATACTTGTTATTCCCCCGATCTCTAGACCCGGGACATGGCCCTGGTTTCGGGATATCTTCCCTCATCAGTAGAGAAAGTCAATAGGGGTGGAAGAGAAGGCCGCCTCGTAACCGTCATGGGCCTTTTGTCCCAGCACGCAGGTGCGTCGTCCAGAAGCTCGTCAGCTTGGGAGGCTCATGGGAGCCCTTATGTAGAAAAAACAGCAATGGACCGCACACCGCTAGCCCCTCCTCCGGGTAGCCCCTAAGCACTCTGGTATGTGAAGTGCCTGAAGTTCGAAGAATTGCTGAAAGTTTGTAAGTGGTTTACCTATGTAGGTGCAAGTAGATACTTGTTATTCCCCCGATTTCTAGACCCGGGACATGGCCCGGGTTTCGGGATATCTTCCCTCATCAGTAGAGATAGTCAATTGGGGTGAAAGAGAAGGCCGTCTCGTAACCGTCACGGGCCTTGTTGCCCAGCACTCAGGTGCGTAATCCAGAAGCTCGTCAGCTTGGGAGGCTCATGGGAGCCCTTATGTAGAATAAACAGCAATGGACCGCACACCGCTAGCCCCTCCTCCGGGTCGCCCCTAAGCACTCTGGTATGTGAAGTGCCTGAAGTTCGTAGAATTGCTGAAAGTTCGTAAGAGGTTCACCTATGTAGGTGCAAGTAGATACTTGTTATTAGCCTGATCTGTAGACCCGGGACATGGCCCGGTTTTTGGGATATCTTCCCTCATCAGTACAGAAAGTCAATAGGGGTGGAAGAGATGGCCGCCTCGTAACCGTTACGGGCCTTGTTGCCCAGCACGCAGGTGCGTCGTCCAGAAGCTTGTCAGCTTGGGAGGCCCATGGGAGCCCTTATGTAGAAAAAACAGCAATTGACCGCACACCGCTAGCCCCTCCTTCGGGTCGCCCCTAAGCACTCTGGTATGTGAAGTGCCTGAAGTTCGAAGAATTGCTGAAAGTTCGTAAGTGGTTCACCTATCTAGGTGCAAGTAGATATTTGTTATTCCCCTGATCTATAGACCCGGGACATGGCCCGGGTTTCGGGATATCTTCCCTCATCAGTAGAGAAAGTCAATAGGGGTGGAAGAGAAGGCCGCCTCATAACCGTCACGGGCCTTGTTGCCCAGCACGCAGGTGCTTCATCCAGAAGCTCGTCAGCTTGGGAGGCTACTGGGAGCCCTTATGTAGAAAAAACAGCATTGGACCGCACAACGCTAGCCCTTCCTCTGGGTCGCCTCTAAGCACTCTGGTATGTGAAGTACCTGAAGTTCGAAGAATTGCTGAAAGTTCGTAAGTAGTTCATCTATGTAGGTGCAAGTAGATACTTGTTATTCCCCCGAACTCTAGACCCGGGACATGATCCGAGTTTCGGGATTTCTTCCTTCATCAGTAGAGAAAGTCAATAGGGGGGGAAGAGAAGGCCGTCTCGTAACCGTCACGGGCCTTGTTGCACAGCACGCAGGTGCGTCAACCAGAAGCTCGTCAGCTTGGGAGGCTCATGGGAGCCCTTATGTAGAAAAAACAGCAATGGACCGCACGCAGCTCGCCCCTCCTCCGGGTCGCCCCTAAGCACTCTGGTATGTGAAGTGCCTGAAGTTCGAAGAATTGCTGAAAGTTCGTAAGTGGTTCACCTATGTAGGTGCAAGTAGATACTTGTTATTCTCCCGATCTCTAGACCCGGGACATGGCCCGGGTTTCAGGATATCTTCCCTCATCAGTAGAGAAAGTCAATAGGGGTGGAAGAGAAGGCTGCCTCGTAACCATTACGGGCCTTGTTGCCCAGCACGCAGGTGCGTCGTCCAGAAGCTCGTCAGCTTGGGAGTCTCATGGGAGCCCTTATGTAGAAAAAACAGCAATGGACCGCACACCGCTAGCTCCTCCTCCGGGTCGCCCCTAAGCACTCTGGTATGTGAAGTGCCTGAAGTTCGAAGAATTGCTGAAAGTTCGTAAGTGGTTCACCAATGTAGGTGCAAGTAGATACTTTTTATTCCCCCGATCTCTAGACCAGGGACATGGCCCGGGTTTCGGGATATCTTCCCTCATCAGTAAAGAAAGCCAATAGGGGTGGAAGAGAAGGTCGCCTCGTAGCCATCACGGGCCTTGTTGCCCAGCACGCAGGTGCGTCGTCCAGAAGCTCGTCAGCTTGCGAGGCTCGTGGGAGCCGTTATGTAGAAAAAACAGCAATAGACCGAACACCGCTAGCCCCTCCTCCGGGTCGCCCCTGAGCACTCTGGTATGTGAAGTGCCTGAAGTTCGAAGAATTGCTGTTAGTTCGTAAGTGCTTCACCTATGTAGGTGCAAGTAGATACTTTTTATTCCCCCGATCTCTAGACCAGGGACATGGCCCGAGTTTCGGGATATCTTCCCTCATCAGTAAAGAAAGCCAATAGGGGTGGAAGAGAAGGCCGCCTCGTAACCATCACAGGCCTTGTTGCCCTGCACGCAGGTGCGTAATCCAGAAGCTCGTCAGCTTGTGAGGCTCATGGGAGCCCTTATGTAGAAAAAACAGCAATGGACCGCACACCGCTAGCCCCTCCTCTGGGTCGCCCCTAAGCACTCTGGTATGTGAACTGCCTGAAGTTCGAAGAATTGCTGAAAGTTCGTAAGTGGTTCACCTATGTAGGTGCAAGTAGATACTTGTTATTCCCCCGAACTCTAGACCAGGGACATGACCCGAGTTTTGAGATATCTTCCCTCATCAGTAGAGAAAGTCAATAGGGGTGGAAGAGAAGGCCAACTCGTAACCGTCACGGGCCTTGTTGCCCAGCACGCAGGTGCGTCGACCAGAAGCTCGTCAGCTTGGGAGGCTAATGGGAGCCCTTATGTAGAAAAAACAGCAATGGACCGCACGCCGCTCGCACCTCCTCCGGGTCGCCCCTAAGCACTCTGGTATGTGAAGTGCCTGAAGTTCGAAGAATTGCTGAAAGTTCCTAAGTGGTTCACCTATGTAGGTGCTGGTAGATACTTGGTATTCCCCCGATCTTTAGACCCGAGACATGGCCCGGGTTTCAGGATATCTTCCCTCATCAGTAGAGATAGTCAATAGGGGTGGAAGAGAAGGCCGCCTCGTAACCGTCACGGGCCTTGTTGCCCAGCACTCAGGTGCGTAATCCAGAAGCTCGTCAGCTTGGGAGGCTCATGGGAGCCCTTATGTAGAATAAACAGCAATGGACCGCACACCGCTAGCCCCTCCTCCGGGTCGCCCCTAAGCACTCTGGTATGTGAAGTGCCTGAAGTTCGAAGAATTGCTGAAAGTTCGTAAGCGGTTCGCCTATGTAGGTGCAAGTAGATACTTGTTATTCCCCTGATCTCTAGACCCGGGACATGGCCCGGTTTTTGGGATATCTTCCCTCATCAGTACAGAAAGTCAATAGGGGTGGAAGAGATGGCCGCCTCGTAACCGTTACGGGCCTTGTTGCCCAGCACGCAGGTGCGTCGTCCAGAAGCTCGTCAGCTTGGGAGGCCCATGGGAGCCCTTATGTAGAAAAAACCGCAATGGACCGCACACCGCTAGCCCCTCCTCTGGGTCGCCCCTAAGCACTCTGGTATGTGAAGTGCCTCAAGTTCGAAGAATTGCTGAAAGTTCGTAAGTAGTTCACCTATGTAGGTGCAAGTAGATACTTGTTATTCCCCCGAACTCTAGACCCGGGACATGACCCGAGTTTTGAGATATCTTCCCTCATCAGTAGAGAAAGTCAATAGGGGTGGAAGAGAAGGCCAACTCGTAACCGTCACGGGCCTTGTTGCCCAGCACGCAGGTGCGTCGACCAGAAGCTCGTCAGCTTGGGAGGCTAATGGGAGCCCTTATGTAGAAAAAACAGCAATGGACCGCACGCCGCTCGCACCTCCTCCGGGTCGCCCCTAAGCACTCTGGTATGTGAAGTGCCTGAAGTTCGAAGAATTGCTGAAAGTTCCTAAGTGGTTCACCTATGTAGGTGCTGGTAGATACTTGGTATTCCCCGATCTTTAGACCCGAGACATGGCCCGGGTTTCAGGATATCTTCCCTCATCAGTAGAGAAAGTCAATAGGGGTGGAAGAGAAGGCTGCCTCGTAACCGTCACAAGCCTTGTTGCCCAGCAGGCAAGTGCTTCGTCCAGAAGCTCTTCAGCTTGGGAGCCTCATGGTAGCCCTTATGTAGAAAAAACAGCAATGGACCGCACACCGCTAGCCTCTCCTCTGGGTCGCCCCTAAGCACTCTGGTATGTGAAGTGCCTCAAGTTCGAAGAATTGCTGAAAGTTCGTAAGTAGTTCACCTATGTAGGTGCAAGTAGATACTTGTTATTCCCCCGAACTCTAGACCCGGGACATGACCCGAGTTTTAAGATATCTTCCCTCATCAGTAGAGAAAGTCAATAGGGGTGGAAGAGAAGGCCAACTCGTAACCGTCACGGGCCTTGTTGCCCAGCACGCAGGTGCGTCGACCAGAAGCTCGTCAGCTTGGGAGGCTAATGGGAGCCCTTATGTAGAAAAAACAGCAATGGACCGCACGCCGCTCGCACCTCACCGGGTCGCCCCTAAGCACTCTGGTATGTGAAGTGCCTGAAGTTCGAAGAATTGCTGAAAGTTCGTAAGTGGTTCACCTATGTTGGTGCAAGTAGATACTTGTTATTCCCCCGAACTCTAGACCCGGGACATGATCCGAGTTTCGGGATTTCTTCCTTCATCAGTAGAGAAAGTCAATAGGGGGGGAAGAGAAGGCCGTCTCGTAACCGTCACGGGCCTTGTTGCACAGCACGCAGGTGCGTCAACCAGAAGCTCGTCAGCTTGGGAGGCTCATGGGAGCCCTTATGTAGAAAAAACAGCAATGGACCGCACGCAGCTCGCCCCTCCTCCGGGTCGCCCCTAAGCACTCTGGTATGTGAAGTGCCTGAAGTTCGAAGAATTGCTGAAAGTTCGTAAGTGGTTCACCTATGTAGGTGCAAGTAGATACTTGTTATTCTCCCGATCTCTAGACCCGGGACATGGCCCGGGTTTCAGGATATCTTCCCTCATCAGTAGAGAAAGTCAATAGGGGTGGAAGAGAAGGAGGCCTCGTAACCGTCACAGGCCTTGTTGCCCAGCACGCAGGTGCGTCGTCCAGAAGCTCGTCAGCTTGGGAGTCTCATGGGAGCCCTTATGTAGAAAAAACAGCAATGGACCGCACACCGCTAGCTCCTCCTCCGGGTCGCCCCTAAGCACTCTGGTGTGTGAAGTGCCTGAAGTTCGAAGAATTGCTGAAAGTCCGTAAGTGGTTCACCAATGTAGGTGCAAGTAGATACTTTTTATTCCCCCGATCTCTAGACCAGGGACATGGCCCGGGTTTAGGGATATCTTCCCTCATCAGTAAAGAAAGCCAATAGGGGTGGAAGAGAAGGTCGCCTCGTAGCCATCACGGGCCTTGTTGCCCAGCACGCAGGTGCGTCGTCCAGAAGCTCGTCAGCTTGCGAGGCTCGTGGGAGCCGTTATGTAGAAAAAACAGCAATAGACCGAACACCGCTAGCCCCTCCTCCGGGTCGCCCCTGAGCACTCTGGTATGTGAAGTGCCTGAAGTTCGCAGAATTGCTGTTAGTTCGTAAGTGCTTCACCTATGTAGGTGCAAGTAGATACTTTTTATTCCCCCGATCTCTAGACCAGGGACATGGCCCGAGTTTCGGGATATCTTCCCTCATCAGTAAAGAAAGCCAATAGGGGTGGAAGAGAAGGCCGCCTCATAACCGTCACAGGCCTTGTTGCCCTGCACGCAGGTGCGTAATCCAGAAGCTCATCAGCTTGTGAGGCTCATGGGAGCCCTTATGTAGAAAAAACAGCAATGGACCGCACACCGCTAGCCCCTCCTCTGGGTCGCCCCTAAGCACTCTGGTATGTGAAGTGCCTGAAGTTCGAAGAATTGCTGAAAGTTCGTAAGTGGTTCACCTATGTAGGTGCAAGTAGATACTTGTTATTCCCCCGATCTCTAAACCCAGGACATGGCCCTGGTTTCGGGATATCTTCCCTCATCAGTAGAGAAAGTCAATAGGGGTGGAAGAGAAGGCCGCCTCGTAACCGTCACAGGCCTTGTGTCCCAGCACGCAGGTGCGTCGTCCAGAAGCTCGTCAGCTTGGGAGGCTCATGGGAGCCCTTATGTAGAAAAAACAGCAATGGACCGCACACCGCTAGCCCCTCCTCCGGGTAGCCCCTAAGAACTCTGGTATGTGAAGTGCCTGAAGTTCGAAGAATTGCTGAAAGTTTGTAAGTGGTTTACCTATGTAGGTGCAAGTAGATACTTGTTATTCCCCCGATCTCTAGACCCGGGACATGGCCCGGGTTTCGGGATATCTTCCCTCATCAGTAGAGATAGTCAATAGGGGTGGAAGAGAAGGCCGCCTCGTAACCGTCACGGGCCTTGTTGCCCAGCACTCAGGTGCGTAATCCAGAAGCTCGTCAGCTTGGGAGGCTCATGGGAGCCCTTATGTAGAATAAACAGTAAAGGACCGCACACCGCTAGCCCCTCGTCCGGGTCGCCCCTAAGCACTCTGGTATGTGAAGTGCCTGAAGTTCGAAGAATTGCTGAAAGTTCGTAAGCGGTTCGCCTATGTAGGTGCAAGTAGATACTTGTTATTCCCCTGATCTCTAGACCCGGGACATGGCCCGGTTTTTGGGATATCTTCCCTCATCAGTACAGAAAGTCAATAGGGGTGGAAGAGATGGCCGCCTCGTAACCGTTACGGGCCTTGTTGCCCAGCACGCAGGTGCGTCGTCCAGAAGCTCGTCAGCTTGGGAGGCCCATGGGAGCCCTTATGTAGAAAAAACCGCAATGGACCGCACACCGCTAGCCCCTCCTCTGGGTCGCCCCTAAGCACTCTGGTATGTGAAGTGCCTGAAGTTCGAAGAATTGCTGAAAGTTCCTAAGTGGTTCACCTATGTAGGTGCTGGTAGATACTTGGTATTCCCCCGATCTTTAGACCCGAGACATGGCCCGGGTTTCAGGATATCTTCCCTCATCAGTAGAGAAAGTCAATAGGGGTGGAAGAGAAGGCTGCCTCGTAACCGTCACAAGCCTTGTTGCCCAGCAGGCAAGTGCTTTGTCCAGAAGCTCTTCAGCTTGGGAGCCTCATGGTAGCCCTTATGTAGAAAAAACAGCAATGGACCGCACACCGCTAGCCTCTCCTCTGGGTCGCCCCTAAGCACTCTGGTATGTGAAGTGCCTCAAGTTCGAAGAATTGCTGAAAGTTCGTAAGTAGTTCACCTATGTAGGTGCAAGTAGATACTTGTTATTCCCCCGAACTCTAGACCCGGGACATGACCCGAGTTTTGAGATATCTTCCCTCATCAGTAGAGAAAGTCAATAGGGGTGGAAGAGAAGGCTAACTCGTAACCGTCACGGGCCTTGTTGCCCAGCACGCAGGTGCGTCGACCAGAAGCTCGTCAGCTTGGGAGGCTAATGGGAGCCCTTATGTAGAAAAAAACAGCAATGGACCGCACGCCGCTCGCACCTCCTCCGGGTCGCCCCTAAGCACTCTGGTATGTGAAGTGCCTGAAGTTCGAAGAATTGCTGAAAGTTCGTAAGTGGTTCACCTATGTTGGTGCAAGTAGATACTTGTTATTCCCCCGAACTCTAGACCCGGGACATGACCCGAGTTTCGGGATATCTTCCCTCATCAGTAGAGAAAGTCAATAGGGGTGGAAGAGAAGGCCGCCTCGTAACCGTCACGGGCCTTGTTGCCCAGCACGCAGGTGCGTCGACCAGAAGCTCGTCAGCTTGGGAGGCTCATGGGAGCCCTTATGTAGAAAAAACAGCAATGGACCCCACGCCGCTCGCACCTCCTCCGGGTCGCCCCTAAGTACTCTGGTATGTGAAGTGCCTGAAGTTCAAAGAATTGCTGAAAGTTCGTAAGTGGTTCACCTATGTAGGTGCAAGTAGATACTTGTTATTCCCCCGATTTCTAGACCCGGGACATGGCCCGGGTTTCGGGATATCTTCCCTCATCAGTAGAGAAAGTCAATAGGGGTCGAAGAGAAGGCCGCCTCGTAACCGTCACAGGCCTTGTTGCCCAGCAAGCAGGTGCATCGTCCAGAAGCTCGTAAGCTTGGGAGGCTCATGGGAGCCCTTATGTAGAAAAAACAGCAATGGACCGCACACCGCTAGCCCCTCCTCCGGGTCCCCCCTAAGCACTTTGGTATGTGAAGTGCCTCAAGTTCGAAGAATTGCTGAAAGTTCGTAAGTAGTTCACCTATGTAGGTGCAAGTAGATTCTTGTTATTCCCCCGATCTCTAGACCCGGGACATGGCCCGGGTTTCGGGATATCTTCCCTCATCAGTAGAGAAAGTCAATAGGGGTCGAAGAGAAGGCCGCCTCGTAACCGTCACAGGCCTTGTTGCCCAGCAAGCAGGTGCATCGTCCAGAAGCTCGTAAGCTTGGGAGGCTCATGGGAGCCCTTATGTAGAAAAAACAGCAATGGATCGCACACCGCTAGCCCCTCCTCCGGGTCGCCCCTAAGCACTCTGGTATATGAAGTGCCTCAAGTTCGAAGAATTGCTGCAAGTTCGTAAGTGGTTCACCTATGTAGGTGCAAGTAGATACTTGTTATTCCCCCGATCTCTAGACCCGGGACATGGCCCGGGTTTCGGGATATCTTCCCTCATCAGTAGAGAAAGTCAATAGGGGTCGAAGAGAAGGCCGCCTCGTAACCGTCACAGGCCTTGTTGCCCAGCAAGCAGGTGCATCGTCCAGAAGCTCGTAAGCTTGGGAGGCTCATGGGAGCCCTTATGTAGAAAAAACAGCAATGGATCGCACACCGCTAGCCCCTCCTCCGGGTCGCCCCTAAGCACTCTGGTATATGAAGTGCCTCAAGTTCGAAGAATTGCTGCAAGTTCGTAAGTGGTTCACCTATGTAGGTGCAAGTAGATACTTGTTATTCCCCCGATCTCTAGACCCGGGACATGGCCCGGGTTTCGGGATATCTTCCCTCATCAGTAGAGAAAGTCAATAGGGGTGGAAGAGAAGGCCGCCTCATAACCGTCACAGGCCTTGTTGCCCAGCACGCAGGTGCGTTGTTCAGAAGCTCGTCAGCTTGGGAGGCTCATAGGAGCCCTTATGTAGAAAAAACAGCAATGGACCGCACACCGCTAGCCCCTCCTCCGGGTCGCCCCTAAGCACTCTGGTATGTGAAGTGCCTGAAGTTAGAAGAATTGCTGAAAGTTCGTAAGTGGTTCACCTATGTAGGTGCAAGTAGATACTTGTTATTCCCTCGATCTCTAGACCCGGAACATGGCCCGTGTTTCGGGATATCTTCCCTTATCAGTAGAGAAAGTCAATAGGGGTGGAAGAGAAGGCCGCCTCGTAACCGTCATGGGCCTTGTTACCCTGCACGCAGGTGCCTAATTCAGAAGCTCGTCAGCTTGGGAGGCTCATGGGAGCCCTTATGTAGAAAAAACAGCAATGGACCGCACATCGCTAGCCCCTCCTCCGGGTCGCCCCTAAGCACTCTGGTATGTGAAGTGCCTGAAGTTCGAAGAATTGCTGAAAGTTCGTAAGTGGTTCACCTATGTAGGTGCAAGTAGATACTTGTTATTCCCCCGATCTCTAGACCCGGGACATGGCCCTGGTTTCGGGATATCTTCCCTCATCAGTAGAGAAAGTCAATAGGGGTGGAAGAGAAGGCCGCCTCGTAACCGTCATGGGCCTTTTGTCCCAGCACGCAGGTGCGTCGTCCAGAAGCTCGTCAGCTTGGGAGGCTCATGGGAGCCCTTATGTAGAAAAAACAGCAATGGACCGCACACCGCTAGCCCCTCCTCCGGGTAGCCCCTAAGCACTCTGGTATGTGAAGTGCCTGAAGTTCGAAGAATTGCTGAAAGTTTGTAAGTGGTTTACCTATGTAGGTGCAAGTAGATACTTGTTATTCCCCCGATTTCTAGACCCGGGACATGGCCCGGGTTTCGGGATATCTTCCCTCATCAGTAGAGATAGTCAATTGCGGTGAAAGAGAAGGCCGTCTCGTAACCGTCACGGGCCTTGTTGCCCAGCACTCAGGTGCGTAATCCAGAAGCTCGTCAGCTTGGGAGGCTCATGGGAGCCCTTATGTAGAATAAACAGCAATGGACCGCACACCGCTAGCCCCTCCTCCGGGTCGCCCCTAAGCACTCTGGTATGTGAAGTGCCTGAAGTTCGTAGAATTGCTGAAAGTTCGTAAGAGGTTCACCTATGTAGGTGCAAGTAGATACTTGTTATTAGCCTGATCTGTAGACCCGGGACATGGCCCGGTTTTTGGGATATCTTCCCTCATCAGTACAGAAAGTCAATAGGGGTGGAAGAGATGGCCGCCTCGTAACCGTTACGGGCCTTGTTGCCCAGCACGCAGGTGCGTCGTCCAGAAGCTTGTCAGCTTGGGAGGCCCATGGGAGCCCTTATGTAGAAAAAACAGCAATTGACCGCACACCGCTAGCCCCTCCTTCGGGTCGCCCCTAAGCACTCTGGTATGTGAAGTGCCTGAAGTTCGAAGAATTGCTGAAAGTTCGTAAGTGGTTCACCTATCTAGGTGCAAGTAGATATTTGTTATTCCCCTGATCTATAGACCCGGGACATGGCCCGGGTTTCGGGATATCTTCCCTCATCAGTAGAGAAAGTCAATAGGGGTGGAAGAGAAGGCCGCCTCATAACCGTCACGGGCCTTGTTGCCAAGCACGCAGGTGCTTCATCCAGAAGCTCGTCAGCTTGGGAGGCTCATGGGAGCCCTTATGTAGAAAAAACAGCATTGGACCGCACAACGCTAGCCCCTCCTCTGGGTCGCCTCTAAGCACTCTGGTATGTGAAGTACCTGAAGTTCGAAGAATTGCTGAAAGTTCGTAAGTAGTTCATCTATGTAGGTGCAAGTAGATACTTGTTATTCCCCCGAACTCTAGACCCGGGACATGATCCGAGTTTCGGGATTTCTTCCTTCATCAGAAGAGAAAGTCAATAGGGGTGGAAGAGAAGGCCATCTCGTAACCGTCACGGGCCTTGTTGCACAGCACGCAGGTGCGTCGACCAGAAGCTCGTCAGCTTGGGAGGCTCATGGGAGCCCTTATGTAGAAAAAACAGCAATGGACCGCACGCAGCTCGCCCCTCCTCCGGGTCGCCCCTAAGCACTCTGGTATGTGAAGTGCCTGAAGTTCGAAGAATTGCTGAAAGTTCGTAAGTGGTTCACCTATGTAGGTGCAAGTAGATACTTGTTATTCTCCCGATCTCTAGACCCGGGACATGGCCCGGGTTTCAGGATATCTTCCCTCATCAGTAGAGAAAGTCAATAGGGGTGGAAGAGATGGCTGCCTCGTAACCATTACGGGCCTTGTTGCCCAGAACGCAGGTGCGTCGTCCAGAAGCTCGTCAGCTTGGGAGGCCCATGGGAGCCCTTATGTAGAAAAAACAGCAATGGACCGCACACCGCTAGCCCCTCCTCCGGGTCACCCCTAAGCACTCTGGTATGTGAAGTGCCTGAAGTTAGAAGAATTGCTGAAAGTTCGTAAGTGGTTTACCTATGTAGGTGCAAGTAGATACTTGTTATTCCCCCGATCTCTAGACCCGGGACATGGCCCGTGTTTCGGGATATCTTCCCTCATCAGTAGAGAAAGCCAATAGGGGTGGAAGAGAAGGAGGCCTCGTAACCGTCACAGGCCTTGTTGCCCAGCACGCAGGTGCGTCGTCCAGAAGCTCGTCAGCTTGGGAGTCTCATGGGAGCCCTTATGTAGAAAAAACAGCAATGGACCGCACACCGCTAGCTCCTCCTCCGGGTCGCCCCTAAGCACTCTGGTATGTGAAGTGCCTGAAGTTCGAAGAATTGCTGAAAGTTCGTAAGTGGTTCACCAATGTAGGTGCAAGTAGATACTTGTTATTCCCCCGATTTCTAGACCCGGGACATGGCCCGGGTTTCGGGATATCTTCCCTCATCAGTAGAGATAGTCAATTGGGGTGAAAGAGAAGGCCTTCTCGTAACCGTCACGGGCCTTGTTGCCCAGCACTCAGGTGCGTAATCCAGAAGCTCGTCAGCTTGGGAGGCTCATGGGAGCCCTTATGTAGAATAAACAGCAATGGACCGCACACCGCTAGCCCCTCCTCCGGGTCGCCCCTAAGCACTCTGGTATGTGAAGTGCCTGAAGTTCGTAGAATTGCTGAAAGTTCGTAAGAGGTTCACCTATGTAGGTGCAAGTAGATACTTGTTATTAGCCTGATCTGTAGACCCGGGACATGGCCCGGTTTTTGGGATATCTTCCCTCATCAGTACAGAAAGTCAATAGGGGTGGAAGAGATGGCCGCCTCGTAACCGTTACGGGCCTTGTTGCCCAGCACGCAGGTGCGTCGTCCAGAAGCTTGTCAGCTTGGGAGGCCCATGGGAGCCCTTATGTAGAAAAAACAGCAATTGACCGCACACCGCTAGCCCCTCCTTCGGGTCGCCCCTAAGCACTCTGGTATGTGAAGTGCCTGAAGTTCGAAGAATTGCTGAAAGTTCGTAAGTGGTTCACCTATCTAGGTGCAAGTAGATATTTGTTATTCCCCTGATCTATAGACCCGGGACATGGCCCGGGTTTCGGGATATCTTCCCTCATCAGTAGAGAAAGTCAAGAGGGGTGGAAGAGAAGGCCGCCTCATAACCGTCACGGGCCTTGTTGCCCAGCACGCAGGTGCTTCATCCAGAAGCTCGTCAGCTTGGGAGGCTCCTGGGAGCCCTTATGTAGAAAAAACAGCATTGGACCGCACAACGCTAGCCCTTCCTCTGGGTCGCCTCTAAGCACTCTGGTATGTGAAGTACCTGAAATTCGAAGAATTGCTGAAAGTTCGTAAGTAGTTCATCTATGTAGGTGCAAGTAGATACTTGTTATTCCCCCGAACTCTAGACCCGGGACATGATCCGAGTTTCGGGATTTCTTCCTTCATCAGTAGAGAAAGTCAATAGGGGGGGAAGAGAAGGCCGTCTCGTAACCGTCACGGGCCTTGTTGCACAGCACGCAGGTGCGTCGACCAGAAGCTCGTCAGCTTGGGAGGCTCATGGGAGCCCTTATGTAGAAAAAACAGCAATGGACCGCACGCAGCTCGCCCCTCCTCCGGGTCGCCCCTAAGCACTCTGGTATGTGAAGTGCCTGAAGTTCGAAGAATTGCTGAAAGTTCGTAAGTGGTTCACCTATGTAGGTGCAAGTAGATACTTGTTATTCTCCCGATCTCTAGACCCGGGACATGGCCCGGGTTTCAGGATATCTTCCCTCATCAGTAGAGAAAGTCAATAGGGGTGGAAGAGAAGGCTGCCTCGTAACCGTTACGGGCCTTGTTGCCCAGCACTCAGGTGCGTAATCCAGAAGCTCGTCAGCTTGGGAGGCTCATGGGAGCCCTTATGTAGAATAAACAGCAATGGACCGCACACCGCTAGCCCCTCCTCCGGGTCGCCCCTAAGCACTCTGGTATGTGAAGTGCCTGAAGTTCGTAGAATTGCTGAAAGTTCGTAAGAGGTTCACCTATGTAGGTGCAAGTAGATACTTGTTATTAGCCTGATCTGTAGACCCGGGACATGGCCCGGTTTTTGGGATATCTTCCCTCATCAGTACAGAAAGTCAATAGGGGTGGAAGAGATGGCCGCCTCGTAACCGTTACGGGCCTTGTTGCCCAGCACGCAGGTGCGTCGTCCAGAAGCTTGTCAGCTTGGGAGGCCCATGGGAGCCCTTATGTAGAAAAAACAGCAATTGACCGCACACCGCTAGCCCCTCCTTCGGGTCGCCCCTAAGCACTCTGGTATGTGAAGTGCCTGAAGTTCGAAGAATTGCTGAAAGTTCGTAAGTGGTTCACCTATCTAGGTGCAAGTAGATATTTGTTATTCCCCTGATCTATAGACCCGGGACATGGCCCGGGTTTCGGGATATCTTCCCTCATCAGTAGAGAAAGTCAATAGGGGTGGAAGAGAAGGCCGCCTCATAACCGTCACGGGCCTTGTTGCCCAGCACGCAGGTGCTTCATCCAGAAGCTCGTCAGCTTGGGAGGCTCATGGGAGCCCTTATGTAGAAAAAACAGCATTGGACCGCACAACGCTAGCCCCTCCTCTGGGTCGCCTCTAAGCACTCTGGTATGTGAAGTACCTGAAGTTCGAAGAATTGCTGAAAGTTCGTAAGTAGTTCATCTATGTAGGTGCAAGTAGATACTTGTTATTCCCCCGAACTCTAGACCCGGGACATGGCCCGAGTTTCGGGATATCTTCCCTCATCAGTAAAGAAAGCCAATAGGGGTGGAAGAGAAGGCCGCCTCGTAACCGTCACAGCCCTTGTTGCCCTGCACGCAGGTGCGTAATCCAGAAGCTCGTCAGCTTGTGAGGCTCATGGGAGCCCTTATGTAGAAAAAACAGCAATGGACCGCACACCGCTAGCCCCTCCTCTGGGTCGCCCCTAAGCACTCTGGTATGTGAAGTGCCTGAAGTTCGAAGAATTGCTGAAAGTTCGTAAGTGGTTCACCTATGTAGGTGCAAGTAGATACTTGTTATTCCCCCGATCTCTAAACCCAGGACATGGCCCTGGTTTCGGGATATCTTCCCTCATCAGTAGAGAAAGTCAATAGGGGTGGAAGAGAAGGCCGCCTCGTAACCGTCACAGGCCTTGTGTCCCAGCACGCAGGTGCGTCGTCCAGAAGCTCGTCAGCTTGGGAGGCTCATGGGAGCCCTTATGTAGAAAAAACAGCAATGGACCGCACACCGCTAGCCCCTCCTCCGGGTAGCCCCTAAGAACTCTGGTATGTGAAGTGCCTGAAGTTCGAAGAATTGCTGAAAGTTTGTAAGTGGTTTACCTATGTAGGTGCAAGTAGATACTTGTTATTCCCCCGATCTCCAGACCCGGGACATGGCCCGGGTTTCGGGATATCTTCCCTCATCAGTAGAGATAGTCAATAGGGGTGGAAGAGAAGGCCGCCTCGTAACCGTCACGGGCCTTGTTGCCCAGCACTCAGGTGCGTAATCCAGAAGCTCGTCAGCTTGGGAGGCTCATGGGAGCCCTTATGTAGAATAAACAGCAATGGACCGCACACCGCTAGCCCCTCCTCCGGGTCGCCCCTAAGCACTCTGGTATGTGAAGTGCCTGAAGTTCGAAGAATTGCTGAAAGTTCGTAAGCGGTTCGCCTATGTAGGTGCAAGTAGATACTTGTTATTCCCCTGATCGCTAGACCCGGGACATGGCCCGGTTTTTGGGATATCTTCCCTCATCAGTACAGAAAGTCAATAGGGGTGGAAGAGATGGCCGCCTCGTAACCGATACGGGCCTTGTTGCCCAGCACGCAGGTGCGTCGTCCAGAAGCTCGTCAGCTTGGGAGGCCCATGGGAGCCCTTATGTAGAAAAAACCGCAATGGACCGCACACCGCTAGCCCCTCCTCTGGGTCGCCCCTAAGCACTCTGGTATGTGAAGTGCCTCAAGTTCGAAGAATTGCTGAAAGTTTGTAAGTAGTTCACCTATGTAGGTGCAAGTAGATACTTGTTATTCCCCCGAACTCTAGACCCGGGACATGACCCGAGTTTTGAGATATCTTCCCTCATCAGTAGAGAAAGTCAATAGGGGTGGAAGAGAAGGCCAACTCGTAACCGTCACAGGCCTTGTTGCCCAGCACGCAGGTGCGTCGACCAGAAGCTCGTCAGCTTGGGAGGCTAATGGGAGCCCTTATGTAGACAAAACAGCAATGGACCGCACGCCGCTCGCACCTCCTCCGGGTCGCCCCTAAGCACTCTGGTATGTGAAGTGCCTGAAGTTCGAAGAATTGCTGAAAGTTCCTAAGTGGTTCACCTATGTAGGTGCTGGTAGATACTTGGTATTCCCCCGATCTTTAGACCCGAGACATGGCCCGGGTTTCAGGATATCTTCCCTCATCAGTAGAGAAAGTCAATAGGGGTGGAAGAGAAGGCTGCCTCGTAACCGTCACAAGCCTTGTTGCCCAGCAGGCAAGTGCTTCGTCCAGAAGCTCTTCAGCTTGGGAGCCTCATGGTAGCCCTTATGTAGAAAAAACAGCAATGGACCGCACACCGCTAGCCTCTCCTCTGGGTCGTCCCTAAGCACTCTGGTATGTGAAGTGCCTCAAGTTCGAAGAATTGCTGAAAGTTCGTAAGTAGTTCACCTATGTAGGTGCAAGTAGATACTTGTTATTCCCCCGAACTCTAGACCCGGGACATGACCCGAGTTTTGAGATATCTTCCCTCATCAGTAGAGAAAGTCAATAGGGGTGGAAGAGAAGGCCAACTCGTAACCGTCACGGGCCTTGTTGCCCAGCACGCAGGTGCGTCGACCAGAAGCTCGTCAGCTTGGGAGGCTAATGGGAACCCTTATGTAGAAAAAACAGCAATGGACCGCACGCCGCTCGCACCTCCTCCGGGTCGCCCCTAAGCACTCTGGTATGTGAAGTGCCTGAAGTTCGAAGAATTGCTGAAAGTTCGTAAGTGGTTCACCTATGTTGGTGCAAGTAGATACTTGTTATTCCCCCGAACTCTAGACCCGGGACATGATCCGAGTTTCGGGATTTCTTCCTTCATCAGTAGAGAAAGTCAATAGGGGGGGAAGAGAAGGCCGTCTCGTAACCGTCACGGGCCTTGTTGCACAGCACGCAGGTGCGTCAACCAGAAGCTCGTCAGCTTGGGAGGCTCATGGGAGCCCTTATGTAGAAAAAACAGCAATGGACCGCACGCAGCTCGCCCCTCCTCCGGGTCGCCCCTAAGCACTCTGGTATGTGAAGTGCCTGAAGTTCGAAGAATTGCTGAAAGTTCGTAAGTGGTTCACCTATGTAGGTGCAAGTAGATACTTGTTATTCTCCCGATCTCTAGACCCGGGACATGGCCCGGGTTTCAGGATATCTTCCCTCATCAGTAGAGAAAGTCAATAGGGGTGGAAGAGAAGGCTGCCTCGTAACCGTTACGGGCCTTGTTGCCCAGCACGCAGGTGCGTCGTCCAGAAGCTCGTCAGCTTGGGAGGCCCATGGGAGCCCTTATGTAGAAAAAACAGCAATGGACCGCACACCGCTAGCCCCTCCTCCGGGTCACCCCTAAGCACTCTGGTATGTGAAGTGCCTGAAGTTAGAAGAATTGCTGAAAGTTCGTAAGTGGTTTACCTATGTAGGTGCAAGTAGATACTTGTTATTCCCCCGATCTCTAGACCCGGGACATGGCCCGTGTTTCGGGATATCTTCCCTCATCAGTAGAGAAAGCCAATAGGGGTGGAAGAGAAGGAGGCCTCGTAACCGTCACAGGCCTTGTTGCCCAGCACGCAGGTGCGTCGTCCAGAAGCTCGTCAGCTTGGGAGTCTCATGGGAGCCCTTATGTAGAAAAAACAGCAATGGACCGCACACCGCTAGCTCCTCCTCCGGGTCGCCCCTAAGCACTCTGGTATGTGAAGTGCCTGAAGTTCGAGGAATTGCTGAAAGTCCGTAAGTGGTTCACCAATGTAGGTGCAAGTAGATACTTTTTATTCCCCCGATCTCTAGACCAGGGACATGGCCCGGGTTTCGGGATATCTTCCCTCATCAGTAAAGAAAGCCAATAGGGGTGGAAGAGAAGGTCGCCTCGTAGCCATCACGGGCCTTGTTGCCCAGCACGCAGGTGCGTCGTCCAGAAGCTCGTCAGCTTGCGAGGCTCGTGGGAGCCGTTATGTAGAAAAAACAGCAATAGACCGAACACCGCTAGCCCCTCCTCCGGGTCGCCCCTGAGCACTCTGGTATGTGAAGTGCCTGAAGTTCGAAGAATTGCTGTTAGTTCGTAAGTGCTTCTCCTATGTAGGTGCAAGTAGATACTTTTTATTCCCCCGATCTCTAGACCAGGGACATGGCCCGAGTTTCGGGATATCTTCCCTCATCAGTAAAGAAAGCCAATAGGGGTGGAAGAGAAGGCCGCCTCGTAACCGTCACAGGCCTTGTTGCCCTGCACGCAGGTGCGTAATCCAGAAGCTCATCAGCTTGTGAGGCTCATGGGAGCCCTTATGTAGAAAAAACAGCAATGGACCGCACACCGCTAGCCCCTCCTCTGGGTCGCCCCTAAGCACTCTGGTATGTGAAGTGCCTGAAGTTCGAAGAATTGCTGAAAGTTCGTAAGTGGTTCACCTATGTAGGTGCAAGTAGATACTTGTTATTCCCCCGATCTCTAAACCCAGGACATGGCCCTGGTTTCGGGATATCTTCCCTCATCAGTAGAGAAAGTCAATAGGGGTGGAAGAGAAGGCCGCCTCGTAACCGTCACAGGCCTTGTGTCCCAGCACGCAGGTGCGTCGTCCAGAAGCTCGTCAGCTTGGGAGGCTCATGGGAGCCCTTATGTAGAAAAAACAGCAATGGACCGCACACTGCTAGCCCCTCCTCCGGGTAGCCCCTAAGAACTCTGGTATGTGAAGTGCCTGAAGTTCGAAGAATTGCTGAAAGTTTGTAAGTGGTTTACCTATGTAGGTGCAAGTAGATACTTGTTATTCCCCCGATCTCTAGACCCGGGACATGGCCCGGGTTTCGGGATATCTTCCCTCATCAGTAGAGATAGTCAATAGGGGTGGAAGAGAAGGCCGCCTCGTAACCGTCACGGGCCTTGTTGCCCAGCACTCAGGTGCGTAATCCAGAAGCTCGTCAGCTTGGGAGGCTCATGGGAGCCCTTATGTAGAATAAACAGTAATGGACCGCACACCGCTAGCCCCTCCTCCGGGTCGCCCCTAAGCACTCTGGTATGTGAAGTGCCTGAAGTTCGAAGAATTGCTGAAAGTTCGTAAGCGGTTCGCCTATGTAGGTGCAAGTAGATACTTGTAATTCCCCTGATCTCTAGACCCGGGACATGGCCCGGTTTTTGGGATATCTTCCCTCATCAGTACAGAAAGTCAATAGGGGTGAAAGAGATGGCCGCCTCGTAACCGTTACGGGCCTTGTTGCCCAGCACGCAGGTGCGTCGTCCAGAAGCTCGTCAGCTTGGGAGGCCCATGGGAGCCCTTATGTAGAAAAAAACGCAATGGACCGCACACCGCTAGCCCCTCCTCTGGGTCGCCCCTAAGCACTCTGGTATGTGAAGTGCCTGAAGTTCGAAGAATTGCTGAAAGTTCCTAAGTGGTTCACCTATGTAGGTGCTGGTAGATACTTGGTATTCCCCCGATCTTTAGACCCGAGACATGGCCCGGGTTTCAGGATATCTTCTCTCATCAGTAGAGAAAGTCAATAGGGGTGGAAGAGAAGGCTGCCTCGTAACCGTCACAAGCCTTGTTGCCCAGCAGGCAAGTGCTTTGTCCAGAAGCTCTTCAGCTTGGGAGCCTCATGGTAGCCCTTATGTAGAAAAAACAGCAATGGACCGCACACCGCTAGCCTCTCCTCTGGGTCGCCCCTAAGCACTCTGGTATGTGAAGTGCCTCAAGTTCGAAGAATTGCTGAAAGTTCGTAAGTAGTTCACCTATGTAGGTGCAAGTAGATACTTGTTATTCCCCCGAACTCTAGACCCGGGACATGACCCGAGTTTTGAGATATCTTCCCTCATCAGTAGAGAAAGTCAATAGGGGTGGAAGAGAAGGCCAACTCGTAACCGTCACGGGCCTTGTTGCCCAGCACGCAGGTGCGTCGACCAGAAGCTCGTCAGCTTGGGAGGCTAATGGGAGCCCTTATGTAGAAAAAACAGCAATGGACCGCACGCCGCTCGCACCTCCTCCGGGTCGCCCCTAAGCACTCTGGTATGTGAAGTGCCTGAAGTTCGAAGAATTGCTGAAAGTTCGTAAGTGGTTCACCTATGTTGGTGCAAGTAGATACTTGTTATTCCCCCGAACTCTAGACCCGGGACATGACCCGAGTTTCGGGATATCTTCCCTCATCAGTAGAGAAAGTCAATAGGGGTGGAAGAGAAGGCCGCTTCGTAACCGTCACGGGCCTTGTTGCCCAGCACGCAGGTGCGTCGACCAGAAGCTCGTCAGCTTGGGAGGCTCATGGGAGCCCTTATGTAGAAAAAACAGCAATGGACCCCACGCCGCTCGCACCTCCTCCGGGTCGCCCCTAAGTACTCTGGTATGTGAAGTGCCTGAAGTTCAAAGAATTGCTGAAAGTTCGTAAGTGGTTCACCTATGTAGGTGCAAGTAGATACTTGTTATTCCCCCGATTTCTAGACCCGGGACAGTGCCCGGGTTTCGGGATATCTTCCCTCATCAGTAGAGAAAGTCAATAGGGGTCGAAGAGAAGGTCGCCTCATAACCGTCACAGGCCTTGTTGCCCAGCAAGCAGGTGCATCGTCCAGAAGCTCGTACGCTTGGGAGGCTCATGGGAGCCCTTATGTAGAAAAAACAGCAATGGACCGCACACCGCTAGCCCCTCCTCCGGGTCCCCCCTAAGCACTTTGGTATGTGAAGTGCCTCAAGTTCGAAGAATTGCTGAAAGTTCGTAAGTAGTTCACCTATGTAGGTGCAAGTAGATTCTTGTTATTCCCCCGATCTCTAGACCCGGGACATGGCCCGGGTTTCGGGATATCTTCCCTCATCAGTAGAGAAAGTCAATAGGGGTCGAAGAGAAGGCCGCCACGTAACCGTCACAGGCCTTGTTGCCCAGCAAGCAGGTGCATCGTCCAGAAGCTCGTAAGCTTGGGAGGCTCATGGGAGCCCTTATGTAGAAAAAACAGCAATGGATCGCACACCGCTAGCCCCTCCTCCGGGTCGCCCCTAAGCACTCTGGTATATGAAGTGCCTCAAGTTCGAAGAATTGCTGCAAGTTCGTAAGTGGTTCACCTATGTAGGTGCAAGTAGATACTTGTTATTCCCCCGATCTCTAGACCCGGGACATGGCCCGGGTTTCGGGATATCTTCCCTCATCAGTAGAGAAAGTCAATAGGGGTGGAAGAGAAGGCCGCCTCATAACCGTCACAGGCCTTGTTGCCCAGCACGCAGGTGCGTTGTTCAGAAGCTCGTCAGCTTGGGAGGCTCATAGGAGCCCTTATGTAGAAAAAACAGCAATGGACCGCACACCGCTAGCCCCTCCTCCGGGTCGCCCCTAAGCACTCTGGTATGTGAAGTGCCTGAAGTTAGAAGAATTGCTGAAAGTTCGTAAGTGGTTCACCTATGTAGGTGCAAGTAGATACTTGTTATTCCCTCGATCTCTAGACCCGGAACATGGCCCGTGTTTCGGGATATCTTCCCTTATCAGTAGAGAAAGTCAATAGGGGTGGAAGAGAAGGCCGCCTCGTAACCGTCATGGGCCTTGTTACCCTGCACGCAGGTGCCTAATTCAGAAGCTCGTCAGCTTGGGAGGCTCATGGGAGCCCTTATGTAGAAAAAACAGCAATGGACCGCACATCGCTAGCCCCTCCTCCGGGTCGCCCCTAAGCACTCTGGTATGTGAAGTGCCTGAAGTTCGAAGAATTGCTGAAAGTTCGTAAGTGGTTCACCTATGTAGGTGCAAGTAGATACTTGTTATTCCCCCGATCTCTAGACCCGGGACATGGCCCTGGTTTCGGGATATCTTCCCTCATCAGTAGAGAAAGTCAATAGGGGTGGAAGAGAAGGCCGCCTCGTAACCGTCATGGGCCTTTTGTCCCAGCACGCAGGTGCGTCGTCCAGAAGCTCGTCAGCTTGGGAGGCTCATGGGAGCCCTTATGTAGAAAAAACAGCAATGGACCGCACACCGCTAGCCCCTCCTCCGGGTAGCCCCTAAGCACTCTGGTATGTGAAGTGCCTGAAGTTCGAAGAATTGCTGAAAGTTTGTAAGTGGTTTACCTATGTAGGTGCAAGTAGATACTTGTTATTCCCCCGATTTCTAGACCCGGGACATGGCCCGGGTTTCGGGATATCTTCCCTCATCAGTAGAGATAGTCAATTGGGGTGAAAGAGAAGGCCGTCTCGTAACCGTCACGGGCCTTGTTGCCCAGCACTCAGGTGCGTAATCCAGAAGCTCGTCAGCTTGGGAGGCTCATGGGAGCCCTTATGTAGAATAAACAGCAATGGACCGCACACCGCTAGCCCCTCCTCCGGGTCGCCCCTAAGCACTCTGGTATGTGAAGTGCCTGAAGTTCGTAGAATTGCTGAAAGTTCGTAAGAGGTTCACCTATGTAGGTGCAAGTAGATACTTGTTATTAGCCTGATCTGTAGACCCGGGACATGGCCCGGTTTTTGGGATATCTTCCCTCATCAGTACAGAAAGTCAATAGGGGTGGAAGAGATGGCCGCCTCGTAACCGTTACGGGCCTTGTTGCCCAGCAAGCAGGTGCGTCGTCCAGAAGCTTGTCAGCTTGGGAGGCCCATGGGAGCCCTTATGTAGAAAAAACAGCAATTGACCGCACACCGCTAGCCCCTCCTTCGGGTCGCCCCTAAGCACTCTGGTATGTGAAGTGCCTGAAGTTCGAAAAATTGCTGAAAGTTCGTAAGTGGTTCACCTATCTAGGTGCAAGTAGATATTTGTTATTCCCCTGATCTATAGACCCGGGACATGGCCCGGGTTTCGGGCTATCTTCCCTCATCAGTAGAGAAAGTCAATAGGGGTGGAAGAGAAGGCCGCCTCATAACCGTCACGGGCCTTGTTGCCCAGCACGCAGGTGCTTCATCCAGAAGCTCGTCAGCTTGGGAGGCTCATGGGAGCCCTTATGTAGAAAAAACAGCATTGGACCGCACAACGCTAGCCCCTCCTCTGGGTCGCCTCTAAGCACTCTGGTATGTGAAGTACCTGAAGTTCGAAGAATTGCTGAAAGTTCGTAAGTAGTTCATCTATGTAGGTGCAAGTAGATACTTGTTATTCCCCCGAACTCTAGACCCGGGACATGATCCGAGTTTCGGGATTTCTTCCTTCATCAGAAGAGAAAGTCAATAGGGGTGGAAGAGAAGGCCATCTCGTAACCGTCACGGGCCTTGTTGCACAGCACGCAGGTGCGTCGACCAGAAGCTCGTCAGCTTGGGAGGCTCATGGGAGCCCTTATGTAGAAAAAACAGCAATGGACCGCACGCAGCTCGCCCCTCCTCCGGGTCGCCCCTAAGCACTCTGGTATGTGAAGTGCCTGAAGTTCGAAGAATTGCTGAAAGTTCGTAAGTGGTTCACCTATGTAGGTGCAAGTAGATACTTGTTATTCTCCCGATCTCTAGACCCGGGACATGGCCCGGGTTTCAGGATATCTTCCCTCATCAGTAGAGAAAGTCAATAGGGGTGGAAGAGATGGCTGCCTCGTAACCATTACGGGCCTTGTTGCCCAGAACGCAGGTGCGTCGTCCAGAAGCTCGTCAGCTTGGGAGGCCCATGGGAGCCCTTATGTAGAAAAAACAGCAATGGACCGCACACCGCTAGCCCCTCCTCCGGGTCACCCCTAAGCACTCTGGTATGTGAAGTGCCTGAAGTTAGAAGAATTGCTGAAAGTTCGTAAGTGGTTTACCTATGTAGGTGCAAGTAGATACTTGTTATTCCCCCGATCTCTAGACCCGGGACATGGCCCGTGTTTCGGGATATCTTCCCTCATCAGTAGAGAAAGCCAATAGGGGTGGAAGAGAAGGAGGCCTCGTAACCGTCACAGGCCTTGTTGCCCAGCACGCAGGTGCGTCGTCCAGAAGCTCGTCAGCTTGGGAATCTCATGGGAGCCCTTATGTAGAAAAAACAGCAATGGACCGCACACCGCTAGCTCCTCCTCCGGGTCGCCCCTAAGCACTCTGGTATGTGAAGTGCCTGAAGTTCGAAGAATTGCTGAAAGTTCGTAAGTGGTTCACCAATGTAGGTGCAAGTAGATACTTTTTATTCCCCCGATCTCTAGACCAGGGACATGGCCCGGGTTTCGGGATATCTTCCCTCATCAGTAAAGAAAGCCAATAGGGGTGGAAGAGAAGGTCGCCTCGTAGCCATCACGGGCCTTGTTGCCCAGCACGCAGGTGCGTCGTCCAGAAGCTCGTCAGCTTGGGAGGCTCGTGGGAGCCCTTATGTAGAAAAAACAGCAATAGACCGCACACCGCTAGCCCCTCCTCCGGGTCGCCCCTGAGCACTCTGGTATGTGAAGTGCCTGAAGTTCGAAGAATTGCTGTTAGTTCGTAAGTGCTTCACCTATGTAGGTGCAAGTAGATACTTTTTATTCCCCCGATCTCTAGACCAGGGACATGGCCCGAGTTTCGGGATATCTTCCCTCATCAGTAAAGAAAGCCAATAGGGGTGGAAGAGAAGGCCGCCTCGTAACCGTCACAGGCCTTGTTGCCCTGCACGCAGGTGCGTAATCCAGAAGCTCGTCAGCTTGGGAGGCTCATGGGAGCCCTTATGTAGAAAAAACAGCAATGGACCGCACACCGCTAGCCCCTCCTCTGGGTCGCCCCTAAGCACTCTGGTATGTGAAGTGCCTGAAGTTCGAAGAATTGCTGAAAGTTCGTAAGTGGTTCACCTATGTAGGTGCAAGTAGATACTTGTTATTCCCCCGATCTCTAAACCCATGACATGGCCCTGGTTTCGGGATATCTTCCCTCATCAGTAGAGAAAGTCAATAGGGGTGGAAGAGAAGGCCGCCTCGTAACCGTCACAGGCCTTGTGTCCCAGCACGCAGGTGCGTCGTCCAGAAGCTCGTCAGCTTGGGAGGCTCATGGGAGCCCTTATGTAGAAAAAACAGCAATGGACCGCACACCGCTAGCCCCTCCTCCGGGTAGCCCCTAAGAACTCTGGTATGTGAAGTGCCTGAAGTTCGAAGAATTGCTGAAAGTTTGTAAGTGGTTTACCTATGTAGGTGCAAGTAGATACTTGTTATTCCCCCGATCTCTAGACCCGGGACATGGCCCGGATTTCGGGATATCTTCCCTCATCAGTAGAGATAGTCAATAGGGGTGGAAGAGAAGGCCGCCTCGTAACCGCCACGGGCCTTGTTGCCCAGCACTCAGGTGCGTAATCCAGAAGCTCGTCAGCTTGGGAGGATCATGGGAGCCCTTATGTAGAATAAACAGCAATGGACCGCACACCGCTAGCCCCTCCTCCGGGTCGCCCCTAAGCACTCTGGTATGTGAAGTGCCTGAAGTTCGAAGAATTGCTGAAAGTTCGTAAGCGGTTCGCCTGTGTAGGTGCAAGTAGATACTTGTTATTCCCCTGATCTCTAGACCCGGGACATGGCCCGGTTTTTGGGATATCTTCCCTCATCAGTACAGAAAGTCAATAGGGGTGGAAGAGATAGCCGCCTCGTAACCGTTACGGGCCTTGTTGCCCAGCACGCAGGTGCGTAGTCCAGAAGCTCGTCAGCTTGGGAGGCCCATGGGAGCCCTTATGTAGAAAAAACCGCAATGGACCGCACACCGCTAGCCCCTCCTCTGGGTCGCCCCTAAGCACTCTGGTATGTGAAGTGCCTGAAGTTCGAAGAATTGTTGATGTAGGTGCTGGTAGATACTTGGTATTCCCCCGATCTTTAGACCCGAGACATGGCCCGGGTTTCAGGATATCTTCCCTCATCAGTAGAGAAAGTCAATAGGGGTGGAAGAGAAGGCTGCCTCGTAACCGTCACAAGCCTTGTTGCCCAGCAGGCAAGTGCTTCGTCCAGAAGCTCTTCAGCTTGGGAGCCTCATGGTAGCCCTTATGTAGAAAAAACAGCAATGGACCGCACACCGCTAGCCTCTCCTCTGGGTCGCCCCTAAGCACTCTGGTATGTGAAGTGCCTCAAGTTCGAAGAATTGCTGAAAGTTCGTAAGTAGTTCACCTATGTAGGTGCAAGTAGATACTTGTTATTCCCCCGAACTCTAGACCCGGGACATGACCCGAGTTTTGGGATATCTTCCCTCATCAGTAGAGAAAGTCAATAGGGGTGGAAGAGAAGGCCAACTCGTAACCGTCACGGGCCTTGTTGCCCAGCACGCAGGTGCGTCGACCAGAAGCTTGTCAGCTTGGGAGGCTAATGGGAGCCCTTATGTAGAAAAAACAGCAATGGACCGCACGCCGCTCGCACCTCCTCCGGGTCGCCCCTAAGCACTCTGGTATGTGAAGTGCCTGAAGTTCGAAGAATTGCTGAAAGTTCGTAAGTGGTTCACCTATGTTGGTGCAAGTAGATACTTGTTATTCCCCTGAACTCTAGACCCGGGACATGACCCGAGTTTCGGGATATCTTCCCTCATCAGTAGAGAAAGTCAATAGGGGTGGAAGAGAAGGCCGCCTCGTAACCGTCACGGGCCTTGTTGCCCAGCACGCAGGTGCGTCGACCAGAAGCTCGTCAGCTTGGGAGGCTCATGGGAGCCCTTATGTAGAAAAAACAGCAATGGACCGCACGCCGCTCGCACCTCCTCCGGGTCGCCCCTAAGTACTCTGGTATGTGAAGTGCCTGCAGTTCAAAGAATTGCTGAAAGTTCGTAAGTGGTTCACCTATGTAGGTGCAAGTAGATACTTGTTATTCCCCCGATTTCTAGACCCGAGACATGGCCCGGGTTTCGGGATATCTTCCCTCATCAGTAGAGAAAGTCAATAGGGGTCGAAGAGAAGGCCGCCTCGTAACCGTCACAGGCCTTGTTGCCCAGCAAGCAGGTGCATCGTCCAGAAGCTTGTAAGCTTGGGAGGCTCATGGGAGCCCTTATGTAGAAAAAACAGCAATGGACCGCACACCGCTAGCCCCTCCTTCGGGTCCCCCCTAAGCACTTTGGTATGTGAAGTGCCTCAAGTTCGAAGAATTGCTGAAAGTTCGTAAGTAGTTCACCTATGTAGGTGCAAGTAGATTCTTGTTATTCCCCCGATCTCTAGACCCGGGACATGGCCCGGGTTTCGGGATATCTTCCCTCATCAGTAGAGAAAGTCAATAGGGGTCGAAGAGAAGGCCACCTCGTAACCGTCACAGGCCTTGTTGCCCAGCAAGCAGGTGCATCGTCCAGACGCTCGTAAGCTTGGGAGGCTCATGGGAGCCCTTATGTAGAAAAAACAGCAATGGATCGCACACCGCTAGCCCCTCCTCCGGGTCGCCCCTAAGCACTCTGGTATATGAAGTGCCTCAAGTTCGAAGAATTGCTGCAAGTTCGTAAGTGGTTCACCTATGTAGGTGCAAGTAGATACTTGTTATTCCCCCGATCTCTAGACCCGGGACATGGCCCGGGTTTCGGGATATCTTCCCTCATCAGTAGAGAAAGTCAATAGGGGTCGAAGAGAAGGCCGCCTCATAACCGTCACAGGCTTTGTTGCCCAGCAAGCAGGTGCATCGTCCAGAAGCTCGTAAGCTTGGGAGGCTCATGGGAGCCCTTATGTAGAAAAAACAGCAATGGACCGCAAACCGCTAGCCCCTCCTCCGGGTCCCCCCTAAGCACTCTGGTATGTGAAGTGCCTGAAGCTCGAAGAATTGCTGAAAGTTCGTTAGTGGTTCACCTATGTAGGTGCAAGTAGATACTTGTCATTCCCCCGATCTCTAGACCCGGGACAAGGCCCGGGTTTCGGGATATCTTCCCTCATCAGTAGAGAAAGTCAATAGGGGTGGAAGAGAAGGCCGCCTCGTAACCGTCACAGGCCTTGTTGCCCAGCACGCAGGTGCGTTGTTCAGAAGCTCGTCAGCTTGGGAGGCTCATAGGAGCCCTTATGTAGAAAAAACAGCAATGGAACACACACCGCTAGCCCCTCCTCTGGGTCCCCCCTAAGCACTCTGGTATGTGAAGTGCCTGAAGTTCGAAGAATTGCTGAAAGTTCGTTAGTGGTTCACCTATGTAGGTGCAAGTAGATACTTTTCATTCCCCCGATCTCTAGAGCCGGGACATGGCTCGGGTTTCGGGATATCTTCCCTCATCAGTAGAGAAAGTCAATAGGGGTGGAAGAGAAGGCCGCCTCGTAACCGTCACAGGCCTTGTTGCCCAGCACGCAGGTGCGTTGTTCAGAAGCTCGTCAGCTTGGGAGGCTCATGGGAGCCCTTCTGTAGAAAAAAACAGCAATGGAACACACACCGCTAGCCCCTCCTCTGGGTCGCCCCTAAGCACTGTGGTATGTGAAGTGCCTGAAGTTCGAAGAATTGCTGAAAGTTCCTAAGTGGTTCACCTATGTAGGTGCAGGTAGATACTTGGTATTCCCCCGATCTTTAGACCCGAGACATGGCCCGGGTTTCAGGATATCTTCCCTCATCAGTAGAGAAAGTCAATAGGGGTGGAAGAGAAGGCTGCCTCCTAACCGTCACAGGCCTTGTTGCCCAACAAGCAGGTGCATCGTCCAGAAGCTCGTAAGCATAGGAGGCTCATGGGAGCCCTTATGTAGAAAAAATAGCAATGGACCGCACACCGCTAGCCCCTACTCCGGGTTGCCCCTAAGCACTCTGGTATGTGAAGTGCCTGAAGTTCGAAGAATTGCTGAAAGTTCGTAAGTGGTTCATCTATGTAGGTGCAAGTAGATGCTTGTTATTTCCCCGATCTCTAGACACAGGACATGGCCCGGGTTTCGGGATATCATCCCTCATCAGTAGAGAAAGTCAATAGGGGTGGAAGAGAAGGCCGCCTCGTAACCGTCACGGGCCTTGTTGCCCAGCACGCAGGTGCGTCGTCCTGAAGCTCGTCAGCTTGGGAGGCTCATGGGAGCCCTTATGTAGAAAAAACAGCAATGGACCGCACACCACTAGCCCCTGCTCTGGGTCGCCCCTAAGCACTCTGGTATGTGAAGTGCCTGAAGTTCGAAGAATTGCTGAAAGGTCGTAAGTGGTTCACCTATGTAGGTGCAAGTAGATACTTGCTATTCCCCCGATCTCTAGACCCGGGACATGGCCCGGGTTTCGGGATATCTTCCCTTATCAGTAGAGAAAGTCAATAGGGGTGGAAGAGAAGGCCGCCTCGTAACCGTTACAGGCCTTGTTGCCCAGCACGCAGGTGCGTCGTCCAGAAGCTCGTCAGCTTGGGAGGCTCATGGGAGCCCTTATGTAGAAAAAACAGCAATGGACGGCACACCTCTAGCCCCTCCTCCGGGTCGCCCCTAAGCACTCTGGTATGTGAAGTGCCTGAAGATCGAAGAATTACTGAAAGCTCGTAAGTGGTTCACCTATGTAGGTGCAAGTAGATACTTAGTATTCCCCCGATCTCTAGACCCGGGACATGGCCCGGGTTTCGGGATATCTTCCCTCATCAGTAGAGAAAGTCAATAGGGGTCGAAGAGAAGGCCGCCTCATAACCGTCACAGGCCTTGTTGCCCAGCAAGCAGGTGCATCGTCCAGAAGCTCATAAGCTTGGCAGGCTCATGGGAGCCCTTATGTAGAAAAAACAGCAATGGACCGCACACCGCTAGCCCCTCCTCCGGGTCGCCCCTAAGCACTCTGGTATGTGAAGTGCCTGAAGTTCGAAGAATTGCTGAAAGTTCGAAAGTGGTTCACCTATGTAGGTGCAAGTAGATACTTGTTATTCCCCCAATCTCTAGACCCGGGACATGGCCCGGGTTTCGGGATATCTTCCCTCATCAGTAGAGAAAGTCAATAGGGGTCGAAGAGAAGGCCGCCTCTTAACCGTCAACGGCCTTGTTGCCCAGCAAGCAGGTGCATCGTCCAGAAGCTCGTAAGCTTGGGAGGCTCATGGGAGCCCTTATGTAGAAAAAACAGCAATGGACCGCACACCGCTAGCCCCTCCTCCGGGTCGCCCCTAAGCACTCTGGTATGTGAAGTGCCTGAAGTTTGAAGAATTGCTGAAAGTTCGTAAGTGGTTCACCTATGTAGGTGCTCATTCCCCCGATCTCTAGACCCGGGACATGGCCCGAGTTTCGGGATATCTTCCCTCATCAGTAAAGAAAGCCAATAGGGGTGGAAGAGAAGGCCGCCTCGTAACCGTCACAGGCCTTGTTGCCCTGCACGCAGGTGCGTAATCCAGAAGCTCGTCAGCTTGGGAGGCTCATGGGAGCCCTTATGTAGAAAAAACAGCAATGGACCGCACACCGCTAGCCCCTCCTCTGGGTCGCCCCTAAGCACTCTGGTATGTGAAGTGCCTGAAGTTCGAAGAATTGCTGAAAGTTCCTAAGTGGTTCACCTATGTAGGTGCAAGTAGATACTTGTTATTCTCCCGATCTCTAAACCCATGACATGGCCCTGGTTTCGGGATATCTTCCCTCATCAGTAGAGAAAGTCAATAGGGGTGGAAGAGAAGGCCGCCTCGTAACCGTCACAGGCCTTGTGTCCCAGCACGCAGGTGCGTCGTCCAGAAGCTCGTCAGCTTGGGAGGCTCATGGGAGCCCTTATGGAGAAAAAACAGCAATGGACCGCACACCGCTAGCCCCTCCTCCGGGTAGCCCCTAAGAACTCTGGTATGTGAAGTGCCTGAAGTTCGAAGAATTGCTGAAAGTTTGTAAGTGGTTTACCTATGTAGGTGCAAGTAGATACTTGTTATTCCCCCGATCTCTAGACCCGGGACATGGCCCGGATTTCGGGATATCTTCCCTCATCAGTAGAGATAGTCAATAGGGGTGGAAGAGAAGGCCGCCTCGTAACCGCCACGGGCCTTGTTGCCCAGCACTCAGGTGCGTAATCCAGAAGCTCGTCAGCTTGGGAGGATCATGGGAGCCCTTATGTAGAATAAACAGCAATGGACCGCACACCGCTAGCCCCTCCTCCGGGTCGCCCCTAAGCACTCTGGTATGTGAAGTGCCTGAAGTTCGAAGAATTGCTGAAAGTTCGTAAGCGGTTCGCCTATGTAGGTGCAAGTAGATACTTGTTATTCCCCTGATCTCTAGACCCGGGACATGGCCCGGTTTTTGGGATATCTTCCCTCATCAGTACAGAAAGTCAATAGGGGTGGAAGAGATAGCCGCCTCGTAACCGTTACGGGCCTTGTTGCCCAGCACGCAGGTGCGTAGTCCAGAAGCTCGTCAGCTTGGGAGGCCCATGGGAGCCCTTATGTAGAAAAAACCGCAATGGACCGCACACCGCTAGCCCCTCCTCTGGGTCGCCCCTAAGCACTCTGGTATGTGAAGTGCCTGAAGTTCGAAGAATTGCTGAAAGTTCCTAAGTGGTTCACCTATGTAGGTGCTGGTAGATACTTGGTATTCCCCCGATCTTTAGACCCGAGACATGGCCCGGGTTTCAGGATATCTTCCCTCATCAGTAGAGAAAGTCAATAGGGGTGGAAGAGAAGGCTGCCTCGTAACCGTCACAAGCCTTGTTGCCCAGCAGGCAAGTGCTTCGTCCAGAAGCTCTTCAGCTTGGGAGCCTCATGGTAGCCCTTATGTAGAAAAAACAGCAATGGACCGCACACCGCTAGCCTCTCCTCTGGGTCGCCCCTAAACACTCTGGTATGTGAAGTGCCTCAAGTTCGAAGAATTGCTGAAAGTTCGTAAGTAGTTCACCTATGTAGGTGCAAGTAGATACTTGTTATTCCCCCGAACTCTAGACCCGGGACATGACCCGAGTTTTGGGATATCTTCCCTCATCAGTAGAGAAAGTCAATAGGGGTGGAAGAGAAGGCCAACTCGTAACCGTCACGGGCCTTGTTGCCCAGCACGCAGGTGCGTCGACCAGAAGCTTGTCAGCTTGGGAGGCTAATGGGAGCCCTTATGTAGAAAAAACAGCAATGGACCGCACGCCGCTCGTACCTCCTCCGGGTCGCCCCTAAGCACTCTGGTATGTGAAGTGCCTGAAGTTCGAAGAATTGCTGAAAGTTCGTAAGTGGTTCACCTATGTTGGTGCAAGTAGATACTTGTTATTCCCCTGAACTCTAGACCCGGGACATGACCCGAGTTTCGGGATATCTTCCCTCATCAGTAGAGAAAGTCAATAGGGGTGGAAGAGAAGGCCGCCTCGTAACCGTCACGGGCCTTGTTGCCCAGCACGCAGGTGCGTCGACCAGAAGCTCGTCAGCTTGGGAGGCTCATGGGAGCCCTTATGTAGAAAAAACAGCAATGGACCGCACGCCGCTCGCACCTCCTCCGGGTCGCCCCTAAGTACACTGGTATGTGAAGTGCCTGCAGTTCAAAGAATTGCTGAAAGTTCGTAAGTGGTTCACCTATGTAGGTGCAAGTAGATACTTGTTATTCCCCCGATTTCTAGACCCGAGACATGGCCCGGGTTTCGGGATATCTTCCCTCATCAGTAGAGAAAGTCAATAGGGGTCGAAGAGAAGGCCGCCTCGTAACCGTCACAGGCCTTGTTGCCCAGCAAGCAGGTGCATCGTCCAGAAGCTCGTAAGCTTGGGAGGCTCATGGGAGCCCTTATGTAGAAAAAACAGCAATGGACCGCACACCGCTAGCCCCTCCTTCGGGTCCCCCCTAAGCACTTTGGTATGTGAAGTGCCTCAAGTTCGAAGAATTGCTGAAAGTTCGTAAGTAGTTCACCTATGTAGGTGCAAGTAGATTCTTGTTATTCCCCCGATCTCTAGACCTGGGACATGGCCCGGGTTTCGGGATATCTTCCCTCATCAGTAGAGAAAGTCAATAGGGGTCGAAGAGAAGGCCACCTCGTAACCGTCACAGGCCTTGTTGCCCAGCAAGCAGGTGCATCGTCCAGACGCTCGTAAGCTTGGGAGGCTCATGGGAGCCCTTATGTAGAAAAAACAGCAATGGATCGCACACCGCTAGCCCCTCCTCCGGGTCGCCCCTAAGCACTCTGGTATATGAAGTGCCTCAAGTTCGAAGAATTGCTGCAAGTTCGTAAGTGGTTCACCTATGTAGGTGCAAGTAGATACTTGTTATTCCCCCGATCTCTAGACCCGGGACATGGCCCGGGTTTCGGGATATCTTCCCTCATCAGTAGAGAAAGTCAATAGGGGTCGAAGAGAAGGCCGCCTCATAACCGTCACAGGCTTTGTTGCCCAGCAAGCAGGTGCATTGTCCAGAAGCTCGTAAGCTTGGGAGGCTCATGGGAGCCCTTATGTAGAAAAAACAGCAATGGACCGCAAACCGCTAGCCCCTCCTCCGGGCCCCCCTAAGCACTCTGGTATGTGAAGTGCCTGAAGCTCGAAGAATTGCTGAAAGTTCGTTAGTGGTTCACCTATGTAGGTGCAAATAGATACTTGTCATTCCCCCGATCTCTAGACCCGGGACATGGCCCGGGTTTCGGGATATCTTCCCTCATCAGTAGAGAAAGTCAATAGGGGTGGAAGAGAAGGCCGCCTCGTAACCGTCACAGGCCTTGTTGCCCAGCACGCAGGTGCGTTGTTCAGAAGCTCGTCAGCTTGGGAGGCTCATAGGAGCCCTTATGTAGAAAAAACAGCAATGGAACACACACCGCTAGCCCCTCCTCTGGGTCCCCCCTAAGCACTCTGGTATGTGAAGTGCCTGAAGTTCGAAGAATTGCTGAAAGTTCGTTAGTGGTTCACCTATGTAGGTGCAAGTAGATACTTGTCATTCCCCCGATCTCTAGAGCCGGGACATGGCTCGGGTTTCGGGATATCTTCCCTCATCAGTAGAGAAAGTCAATAGGGATGGAAGAGAAGGCCGCCTCGTAACCGTCATGGGCCTTGTTGCCCAGCACGCAGGTGCGTTGTTCAGAAGCTCGTCAGCTTGGGAGGCTCATGGGAGCCCTTCTGTAGAAAAAAACAGCAATGGAACACACACCGCTAGCCCCTCCTCTGGGTCGCCCCTAAGCACTGTGGTATGTGAAGTGCCTGAAGTTCGAAGAATTGCTGAAAGTTCCTAAGTGGTTCACCTATGTAGGTGCAGGTAGATACTTGGTATTCCCCCGATCTTTAGACCCGAGACATGGCCCGGGTTTCAGGATATCTTCCCTCATCAGTAGAGAAAGTCAATAGGGGTGGAAGAGAAGGCTGCCTCCTAACCGTCACAGGCCTTGTTGCCCAACAAGCAGGTGCATCGTCCAGAAGCTCGTAAGCATAGGAGGCTCATGGGAGCCCTTATGTAGAAAAAATAGCAATGGACCGCACACCGCTAGCCCCTACTCCGGGTTGCCCCTAAGCACTCTGGTATGTGAAGTGCCTGAAGTTCGAAGAATTGCTGAAAGTTCGTAAGTGGTTCATCTATGTAGGTGCAAGTAGATGCTTGTTATTTCCCCGATCTCTAGACACAGGACATGGCCCGGGTTTCGGGATATCTTCCCTCATCAGTAGAGAAAGTCAATAGGGGTGGAAGAGAAGGCCGCCTCGTAACCGTCACGGGCCTTGTTGCCCAGCACGCAGGTGCGTCGTCCTGAAGCTCGTCAGCTTGGGAGGCTCATGGGAGCCCTTATGTAGAAAAAACAGCAATGGACCGCACACCACTAGCCCCTCCTCTGGGTCGCCCCTAAGCACTCTGGTATGTGAAGTGCCTGAAGTTCGAAGAATTGCTGAAAGGTCGTAAGTGGTTCACCTATGTAGGTGCAAGTAGATACTTGCTATTCCCCCGATCTCTAGACCCGGGACATGGCCCGGGTTTCGGGATATCTTCCCTTATCAGTAGAGAAAGTCAATAGGGGTGGAAGAGAAGGCCGCCTCGTAACCGTTACAGGCCTTGTTGCCCAGCACGCAGGTGCGTCTTCCAGAAGCTCGTCAGCTTGGGAGGCTCATGGGAGCCCTTATGTAGAAAAAACAGCAATGGACGGCACACCTCTAGCCCCTCCTCCGGGTCGCCCCTAAGCACTCTGGTATGTGAAGTGCCTGAAGATCGAAGAATTACTGAAAGCTCGTAAGTGGTTCACCTATGTAGGTGCAAGTAGATACTTAGTATTCCCCCGATCTCTAGACCCGGGACATGGCCCGGGTTTCGGGATATCTTCCCTCATCAGTAGAGAAAGTCAATAGGGGTCGAAGAGAAGGCCGCCTCATAACCGTCACAGGCCTTGTTGCCCAGCAAGCAGGTGCATCGTCCAGAAGCTCATAAGCTTGGCAGGCTCATGGGAGCCCTTATGTAGAAAAAACAGCAATGGACCGCACACCGCTAGCCCCTCCTCCGGGTCGCCCCTAAGCACTCTGGTATGTGAAGTGCCTGAAGTTCGAAGAATTGCTGAAAGTTCGAAAGTGGTTCACCTATGTAGGTGCAAGTAGATACTTGTTATTCCCCCAATCTCTAGACCCGGGACATGGCCCGGGTTTCGGGATATCTTCCCTCATCAGTAGAGAAAGTCAATAGGGGTCTGTTAGACGGACCGGGAGGGTCGGCCGAGTTTACGGGGAGAGGTCTCCAGGGAGAGCCGACTCCAACGACTGTACAGATAAGTAACTTCCCCCCCACAGACGGACACCACACAAGATTGAAGGTTAACGAGACTTTATAGGCAATTCTTAGGTTACGTTGATATCATACAAGGAGGTCTGGACTCAGGGGTCCCCTCGGTTCTGATCTCTGGATGAGGAAAAGGGTAGCGGGACAGTCTTAGTTACCAATGAGTTCAATAGCTCTCAATCCTCGAGCTCGGCGTGTTTGCTGATCGGGCCGTGGAGGAGCCAAGCAGGTCCCGAGATGGATGAAGGATGGTCGACGGGCCGTGGAGAAGCCAAGCAGGTCCCGATGCAGATGACGGTTACAACGGTCCGCGGCCTCGCCAGCAGATCCGGACGACGGGGAAGGATGAAGGTTACGACGGCTGTGGCAGCGCCAACAGGCAGGATGATGGTGCACAGGACAGAGCTACGGCAGCGCCAGTAGTCCGTCCAGGATGAGTTCTTCTTTCGTCTCTCGACTCCAAGATACAACTGCCTTCCTGTTCTGGAGCTGCCCCAGTTATAGGGCTGGCGTGCTTTGATGTCCGGACCCTCGCACTTGGAGGTCGGGAGGTCCGGGATGAGGGAGTCCAGACACCCAGCAGGGGGGTGGAGCCAGCGCCCGGGGAGGCGATGGGCGAGCGGCACTGGCCGGGGGAGAACCATCGACACCTCTTTCTCCCATTGACTGGCCAAGTAGCTCGCTCACCTCCTGGGTGGAGGGTGGTGCCGGAATGTCTGAGGCCGGGCTAGGCCCAGGGTTGAGGTCGATCGGGGGCCAGGCGGCCTCGTGGCGAAGTGTCCAAGATGGCGGCCCTGGCTGGGCGCATGGGTCGGCAGTGGATCGGACCCACGAGGTTATCATGCTCGAGGGCAGGTGTCCCTGAGGGGACGTAGGACGTGCAATGGTGGTGTGTGGTGCGTGTGTGACTGGCTCGGGCTTGGTCGAGCCGGGGGAGAGCGGCCCGTCATGTGGCCTGTCCAACATGCGTCCCCCCCAGCTGAAGGCGGGGAGAGTTACCCATCCTCTTGGGGACTCTCTTCGTCGAGGCGGAAAAACCGGGACAGGCCATCCGCGTTGGCGTGGTCGGACCCAGGCCGGTGTTCAACGGTAAAGTCCATACCTTGCAAGGAGATGGACCAGCGTAGCAGTTTCGGGTTTTCCCCCCGCATATGCATCAACCACTGCAGGGGTCGGTGGTCAGTCTGCACCCGAAAGTGGGTGCCAAAAAGGTAGGGTCGGAGCTTCTTGAGGGCCCATACCACAGCGAAGGCTTCCCTCTCTATGGTGCTCCAGCGTTGTTCCCGTGGTAGGAGTCTCCGGCTGATGAAGGCCACCGGTTGATCAAGGCCTTCGGTGTTCACCTGGGACAGGACCGCCCCAATGCCCTGGTCGGAGGCGTCCGTCTGGACGACGAACTCCCGGCTGTAGTCTGGGGCCTGGAGCACAGGAGCGGAACACATGGCGGCCTTTAGCTGTTCGAAGGCCGCTTGACACTCTGGGGTCCAGTTCACCTTCTTGGGCTGATTTTTTGACGTGAGTTCGGTGAGGGGCCCCACGATGGTACCATAGTCTTTCACGAACCTTCGGTAGTAGCCCGTGAGGCCCAGGAAGGCTCGCACCTCAGTTTGAGTGATAGGGGGTTGCCAGTTCTGGATGGCGGCAATTTTCAGTTGTAGAGGGGCCACTAGACCGCTTCCCACCTGGTGTCCGAGGTAGGTCACTGACCCTTGTCCAATTTGGCATTTGCTGGCCTTGATCGTGAGGCCAGCTCGCTGAAGGGCTTGCAACACTGCTTGGAGGTGGTGGAGGTGCTCGGTCCAGTGGTGGCTGTACACAGCGATGTCGTCCAGGTAGGCGGCGCTGAACTCTTCGAGCCCCGCCAGGACCTGATTGACGAGCCGTTGGAAAGTCGCTGGGGCATTTTTCATGCCGAAGGGCATGACCGTGAAATGATAGTGGCCATCGGGGGTGGAGAAGGCAGAACGTTCTTGTGCTCGGGGTGTGAGGCCGATCTGCCAATAGCCTGCCGTTAGATCGAAGATGCTGAGGTAGCGGGCAGCGCCCATTCGGTCGACCAGTTCATCTGCCCGGGGGATGGGGTGTGCGTCCGTTCTGGTGACTTCATTCAGGCCCCGGTAGTCGACACAGAACCGGAGTTCGGGTGTGGTTCCGGGGGCGGCTGCTTTGGGGACCAGTACGACCGGGCTGGCCCATGGACTGTCGGAGGGCTCGATGACCCCGAGCGTGAGCATCTTAGTTACTTCCGCCTGGATGCAGGCCCGTACCCGATCAGGTACGCGGTAGGCCCGGTGGCGGATAGGAGGGCTGTCTCCGGTGTCTACATCGTGCACACACCAGGAAGTGACACCTGGGGTGAGGGAGAACAGGCTGGCAAATCGTGATAGGAGGGCTTGGCACTCTTGGCGTTGTTCCTGGGTGAGGGTCTCCGAGAGTCGGACCCCATCCACGGAGCCGTCTTGCTCCTGGGTCCGCAAGAGGTCAGGGAGAGGCTCGGAGTCGTCTTCAACCCCGTTGTCTGTGGCCATCAAGAGGCTGAGTTCTGTTCGTGCAAAGTGGGGTTTCAGTCTGTTGGTGTGGAGGACTCGGAGCGGATTCCGGGCGGACTCCATATCGATCAGATAGGTGGCAGGACCCTTGCGCTCGATTACCTTGAAGGGTCCCGTCCATTTGTCTTGGAGAGCGCACGGTTCTGTGGGGGACATTACCCAGACCTGTTGCCCCGGCTCGAATTCAATAGATGAGGCGTTCTGGTCATACCATTTCTTCATGTCCTCTTGACTGGCCTCTAGGTTGGCTTTTGCTAGGTCTCTGAACCGCTGGGACTGGTTGCGGAGGGTGAGGAGGTACCGGAAGACATCTGGAGGACTCTTGGCCGGAGGCATCTCCCAGCCTTCTTTGATCAGGCTGAGTGGCCCCCGTACTGGGTGCCCATAGAGCAGCTCGAATGGGCTGAAGCCTAGGGACTTCTGTGGGACCTCCCGGTAGGCGAAGAGGAGGCACGGCAGCAGCACGTCCCACTGGCGACGGAGGGGTTCTTCCAATCCCCCGATCATCCCTTTTAGTGTGCGATTGAACCGCTCAACAAGTCCGTTTCCTTGGGGGTGATAGGGGGTCGTGAAGCGGTAGGTGACCCCACACTGTTGCCAGAGGGACTTCATATATTTGGAAATAAAGTTCGTGCCTCTGTCACTGACGACTTCTCGGGGGAACCCCACACGGGAGAAGATCCCCATCAGGGCCCTGCCGACCACTGGGGCTGTGACGGTCCGGAGAGGAATAGCCTCAGGGTAGCGGGTGGCGTGGTCCACTAGTACTAGGATGAAGCGATGGCCTTGTCTTGTACGTGGGTCTAGGGGTCCCACAATGTCTATTCCGACCCTCTCAAATGGGGTCGTGACCACGGGAAAGGGTTGCAGGGGGGCCTTTAACTTGCGGCCGCTCTTCCCACTGGCTTGGCACGTGGGGCAAGATCGGCAATGCTGGTGCACATCGTTTCTCATTTTTGGCCAGAAGAAGTGGGTCACTAGGCGGCTGTAGGTTTTATCTTGTCCCAGGTGCCCTGCCAGGGGGACATCGTGGGCCAGATTTAGCAGGAAGTCTCTAAAGCGGAGTGGCACCACTAGTACTCGGTTGGCCCCCAGCTCGGCGATTCGTTGCTCGCTGTACAATAGGTCATTGTCCCAGTAGACCCAATGAGTTCCGGAGGTATCCCCTGCGCTTTGGGCGAGCGCTTGTTGTCGGAGTCCCTCAAGGGAGGGACAGGTCTTCTGCTCCTGACGAAATTGTTCTTGTGTGGGCCCCCCTTCTTGAGCCCACTGGTCAAGATTAGCAAGGTCGGAAGGTTGAGCAGGTTCGAGGGGGATGCCCTGGTCGGGGGTCTCGGCGGGGGCGACCGGAGGCGGAGGCGCCGGCCATTCTGGTTCTTCCGGGTGATGGTTGGCACGGGCGGCCATGGACCGGGTGGTGACGCACGCCCAGTCTGGGACGCCCAACATCCCCAAGTGTTCTTTTCGCTCCACGGCTGCCCACGGGGAGCTTTCCAGGTCATTTCCGAGGAGGCAGTCCACGGGGGCGTCGTCTCGGACCGTTACTTTCAACATGCCGGAGACCCCTCCCCACTCAAAGGGGACGCAGGCCATCCGACACAGACTCTCCGAGTTGTCGGCTGATCGCACAGGGCAGAGAATGTTCGGTAGATATTGTTCTGGGGTCACCAGATGACAGCGGACGGCTGTCACACTGGCCCCGGTGTCTCGAAGGGCTTCGGCCCGTTGTCCATTGATGCTCACCCACTGGCTGTACTTCTGGGTGTTAGCGGGTAGGGGGACCCGCGGGACCATGTCTCTTCCCCCTAAGCACGCGAGAGTCATGGCGGCTGGCTCCCACTCTTGATACTCTTGCTCGTCTGTTTCTTGTTCCTCGGAGATCTGTTCTTCCCCTAGTGCCGCGGCGGCCACCTGGCGGGGTCTTGGACTCTGATACTGCGGGCAGCTTGGGTCGTTTGCATAGTGGCCGACTCGTTGGCATCGGTGACATGTAACATTGGCTCTGTATCCCGGTCGCGCCGGGGTGCTGCCCCGGTTGGCCGGGGGGGTGGTGCTGGTAGTGGGGGCGGCCGGAGTGTTGTCTCTTCCTCGTCCTTGGCCCCCTCCTCCTCCTCTGGGTCGGTGGTGACCATTGTTGTTCCTGTTCTGCTCGTAGGACCCATTCCGGCCCACTCGGGTGATCTCCCACCGGTCAGCTTCAGCTGCGAGCTGCCGGGGGTCGGTTAACTTGCTGTCGAGGAGGTGTTGGCGTAGTTCAATGAAGCAATTGTTGGACAGATGCTCCCATACCATCAGATTGAACAACTGCTCGTAGGTCGTGACGTTGTTCCCTCTGATCCAGCCTTCGAAGGCTCGGCTAAAGTACGTTACATAGTCCACCCAAGTTGTACCTGGAATGCGTGTGCAGCCTCGGAACCTCTGACGGTACATCTCGGGCGTGAGGCCATAGCGAGTGAGGAGGGCCGCTTTCATATGGTCGTAGGAGGTCATCTGGTGGTCTGGGAGCTGTAACAGAGTATCGCGGCCCTCATTGAGGAATTTGCCCCATAGGCCGGCTCCCCAGTCGGCTCTATCGATCCGGTGCGCAGTCATCGCGATTTCATATGCCTTAAACCATTGCTGGATGTCGTCTTCTCGAAAATATTCTCGGACCACATCCTTGGGGATGTGCACTTTTTTGTCCGTGGTCCCTGGGGTGGACGGTCTGTCGGGCACCCCTAACTCTTTATTCTGTTTGCGCAGGTTGATCTCGGCTAGGTTCCGCTCGTGCTCGTACGTTAGTCTTTTTTTCCTCGAGCTCCCTTTGCCTCTGTTTCTCCTCTCTTTCTTCTCGGAGGCGAAGGTGCTCTAAGTTTATTTTTTGCTCGGCCAATTTGAGTTCTATGTCCATCTTGAGTCGGGCCATTTCGAGTTCGTGTAGTCGGGCTTTTTCTCTTTCTTGGATCTCGTCTTGCGAGAGACCCGTTCTTTGCTCTTCAGGGGCCGTGTTGGTCTTTTTCGCGGTGCTTTGCTCAGGGGCTTCGACATCCCCGGTCTCTGCCCAAGATTCTAGGGCATGCTTAAAATCGTCCTTGGTACTTAGTCCGGTGGTAGCGATACCTAGTTCGATGCAGAACTGCTTTAGTTCACGATGGCTGTATTCCTCTAGTTTTTCCATTTGGAACTTCTCAGTTGCTCCGCTCTCTTTAGTCGACATTGTTGTTCGTTGTGGGGTGAGCTACTCTCTGTACGTTATGCGGTGATTCGGATCGCGCCGCTGGCCACCAATGTTAGACGGACCGGGAGGGTCGGCCGAGTTTACGGGGAGAGGTCTCCAGGGAGAGCCGACTCCAACGACTGTACAGATAAGTAACTTCCCCCCCACAGACGGACACCACACAAGATTGAAGGTTAACGAGACTTTATAGGCAATTCTTAGGTTACGTTGATATCATACAAGGAGGTCTGGACTCAGGGGTCCCCTCGGTTCTGATCTCTGGATGAGGAAAAGGGTAGCGGGACAGTCTTAGTTACCAATGAGTTCAATAGCTCTCAATCCTCGAGCTCGGCGTGTTTGCTGATCGGGCCGTGGAGGAGCCAAGCAGGTCCCGAGATGGATGAAGGATGGTCGACGGGCCGTGGAGAAGCCAAGCAGGTCCCGATGCAGATGACGGTTACAACGGTCCGCGGCCTCGCCAGCAGATCCGGACGACGGGGAAGGATGAAGGTTACGACGGCTGTGGCAGCGCCAACAGGCAGGATGATGGTGCACAGGACAGAGCTACGGCAGCGCCAGTAGTCCGTCCAGGATGAGTTCTTCTTTCGTCTCTCGACTCCAAGATACAACTGCCTTCCTGTTCTGGAGCTGCCCCAGTTATAGGGCTGGCGTGCTTTGATGTCCGGACCCTCGCACTTGGAGGTCGGGAGGTCCGGGATGAGGGAGTCCAGACACCCAGCAGGGGGGTGGAGCCAGCGCCCGGGGAGGCGATGGGCGAGCGGCACTGGCCGGGGGAGAACCATCGACACCTCTTTCTCCCATTGACTGGCCAAGTAGCTCGCTCACCTCCTGGGTGGAGGGTGGTGCCGGAATGTCTGAGGCCGGGCTAGGCCCAGGGTTGAGGTCGATCGGGGGCCAGGCGGCCTCGTGGCGAAGTGTCCAAGATGGCGGCCCTGGCTGGGCGCATGGGTCGGCAGTGGATCGGACCCACGAGGTTATCATGCTCGAGGGCAGGTGTCCCTGAGGGGACGTAGGACGTGCAATGGTGGTGTGTGGTGCGTGTGTGACTGGCTCGGGCTTGGTCGAGCCGGGGGAGAGCGGCCCGTCATGTGGCCTGTCCAACAGGGTCGAAGAGAAGGCCGCCTCTTAACCGTCAAAGGCCTTGTTGCCCAGCAAGCAGGTGCATCGTCCAGAAGCTCGTAAGCTTGGGAGGCTCATGGGAGCCCTTATGTAGAAAAAACAGCAATGGACCGCACACCGCTAGCCCCTCCTCCGGGTCGCCCCTAAGCACTCTGGTATGTGAAGTGCCTGAAGTTCGAAGAATTGCTGAAAGTTCGTAAGTGGTTCACCTATGTAGGTGCTCATTCCCCCGATCTCTAGACCCGGGACATGGCCCGGGTTTCGGGATATCTTCCCTCATCAGTAGAGAAAGTCAATAGGGGTGAAAGAGAAGGCCACCTCGTAACCGTCACAGGCCTTGTTGCCCAGCACGCAGGTGCGTCGTCCAGAAGCTCGTCAGCTTGGAAGGCTCATGGGAGCCCTTATGTAGAAAAAGCAGCAATGGAACGCACACCGCTAGCCCCTCCTCTGGGTCGCCCCTAAGCACTCTGGTATGTGAAGTTCCTGAAGTTCGAAGAATTGCTGAAAGTTCGTAAGTGGTTCACCTATGTAGGTGCAAGTAGATACTTGTTATTCCCCCGATTTCTAGACACGAGACATGGCCCGGGTTTCAGGATATCTTCCCTCATCAGTAGAGAAAGTCAATAGGGGTGGCAGAGAAGGCTGCCTCATAACCGTCACAGGCCTTGTTGCCCAGCACGCAGGTGCGTCGTCCAGAAGCTCGTCAGCTTGGGAGGCTCATGGGAGCCCTTATGTAGAAAAAACAGCAATGGACCGCACACCACTAGCCCCTCCTCTGGGTCGCCCCTAAGCACTCTGGTATGTGAAGTGCCTGAAGTTCGAAGAATTGCTGAAAGCTCGTAAGTGGTTCACCTATGTAGGTGCAAGTAGATACTTGCTATTCCCCCGATCTCTAGACCCGGGACATGGCCCGGGTTTCGGGATATCTTCCCTCAT